>NW_028273624.1:1277182-2554364 GCF_024610735.1 Ursus americanus
CTGTCAGCATTCTGGGTTTGGTGCAAGAATTACTTAGTTTCCCTGCAGGTAGAACTTTGCAGGGGATCACAATTTCTCTGTCCATTTATTGCTTACAAATGTATTTTGACCATCTGTTTCCTAGGAACCATCTTTTATTAGAAAGGGGAGGTGAGATTCACTCTGTGCCTGTTTGTAACATCTAATTTGTTCCTTCATCTAACAGTGTTTATTCAATTGGGCCTAAGATATGGTTGAGTGGCAAGCATCAAGAGTTAGGTGGCTTTTTTTCATCTGATACAGACTTGGATGATGTCATTTGACAAAGGTGATGTTTCATCATTGATTAGTTTATTCATCAGAAGAGTTAAAATTAGGGTGGAGGGAAAATTCAAAATTATCCAAAGCGGCCTGTTCCTGTTTAAAAGTTGAGCTTGACTTTCTAGTTTTACTAAATGTATTATCTCGATATTTTGAGGTGCCATATTCTCTCTGTAGTTTCTTTGGTGGTGGAGTCAGAAGGAGAGTCTGGGAATTCTTTTGGATAGTGGCATGCTGGTGGCTTCAAGGGGCTTGGCGTCAGGAGCCTTGGGGTGAAGTCTGCAACTGCTTGCCTGACCCTGGGTGCATCTCACAGAGGTTTGCTTCATCTTATGAAATTGCCAGCAGATAATGTTCTGCTTAAAGGGGAACACTCCCATCCTGTTGGTGGCAATGCAAAGTGGTGCAGCCAGTCTAGGAAACAGTGTGGGGGTTCCTCAAAAAGTTAAACATTGAACAACCCCATGATCCAGCAATTGCTCTCCTAGGTATTTACCCAAAGGATACAAAAATGCAGATTCAAAGGGGGTACATGCACCATGATGTTTATAGCAGCAATGTCCACAGTAGCCAAACTATGGAGAGAATCCCAAAGTCTATGCACTGATGAATGGATAAAGCAGAAGTGGGATACATATATATAATGGAATATGACCCAGCTTCAAAAAGAATGAAATCTTACCCTTTGCAAGGATGTGGATGGACCTAGAGTGTATCAAGCTAAGCAAAATATTTGAGGAAAGAGAAATATCCTATGCTCCCACGCTTGTGGAATTTCAGAAAGAAAACAGATGAACAGAGTGGAGGGGTGATGAGAGAGGCAAACAAGGAAATAGACTCAAACTTGGAGAACAAACTGAGTGTTGCTGCAGGACAGGGGCATGGGGGGAAGAGTTAAATGGGTGAGGGGTATTAAGGAGGGCACTTGTGATGAGCACCGGGTACTGTATGCAGGTGAGGAATCACTAAATCCTACCCCTGAAGCGAATATTCCATGGCATGTGAACTACCTGGAATTTAAGTAAAAGAAGAAAGGAAAAAGTGTTCTGCTTCATGAAGAGTGAGGTAAAATTGTAGTGATTTGGGCTGTACTATTCTATAGATGAGAGATGTGAAACACCCTGTTGTAGGATACACTAGTTTCTTATCACATAAGGAGTCCTCAGAAAGCTGCAATGAAAGATTCAGGTCTCAGAGCATGTTAATGTTCCAATGATATTTTACAGTTTGCACAGGTAGGAAAGAAGGTGGAGAGAGAGGCAACAGAAGGGGAAAGCAGGTGTGAACCTTTCATTTGTTAGCATTATAGCTTTCTCATGAAAGCTTTATGTCAGTGTGATTTTGGAAGCAGAGGGGGAATCCGGGAGCTTTGCAGGAGACAGGGGGGAGTTCCAGGACAGGGTAAAGCTGACAGGGGTCCCAGAGGAGAGCTGAATGCATTCTGCAGCAGGGTGTGTTCAGGGTGGGCTCCAGGGGTGGCTGTGGGTCTCCTGGGTGAGAGTTGTGACAGGTGAGGGCTGTGTGCAAGTTCCTGGCTGAGGACAAGTGAGGCACTGGCTGAGAGCTGGCAGAGAACCTTCTTCTGGGCCGCCATCCTCACCCAACACACAGCCTCATCTTCTGTTCCTGTCACTCCAATTCAGACTTCTCCAAAGTTGAGTGAGAACACATCAAGAGCATTCTTAACAGAAGGGAAAGCATGTGCAAAGGCTCTGGGGCAGGAGAATTTCAGGTATGTCCAGGAGCAGCAAGAAGGACCTGTAGCCACAGGAGACAGCTTAGGACATGACCTCAGAGAGGTGTCAGAAAGCCATTCCAGGGCTATAACCCCATGAGACCCTGTTTCACTGGGCCATCCTGGCTGCAGTGTTGAGAACAGATGACAGAGGGTTGAAGATGGCAAGGGAGTTCAATGACGAATCTTTTCCAGGATCTCAGGCACTGTGGACCAGACAGGCGCCCTTGGATGGAGTGGTTAGACCTATTCTGGGTCCATTTTGAAGATGGAGCTCGCAGGATTTGCTGATGGGTTAGCTATTAGGAGCTGGAGAACGAAGGAATTGGGGTAAATCCCATCTGTTGTGGGTTTTCCTGATCGAGGGGAAGGAGAGGTTTTCTCAGGTGGTAGGAGGTAGTCCGTGTTCCGCATGCTGAGGAAAGTGCCTTTCCCGGTGGATCTGCTGAGGTTTGTGTCTGGGAGTACCTTTCACATCTCCCTCAGCAATGCTCACGTACAAGTATCCCCCACTTTTTAAACGTTCACAGTAAGACACTGGGCTTTCTTGAAAGAACTATGTTATTACCCAGCTTCAGTAAGAGGAAGAGACCTGAAGAGGATTTCCCTCTTATGAAAAAAGGTGAACAGTGAGAATCGCGTTCAGCATCTGTTTTGGGGAGAAGCACGACAGAGGCGGCGTGCACCCCAACCAGGTCCTTCCGCTGGGATCCGCTCTCCGCATCCAGCCACCAGCATTTTGAATGGTGTCTGTGAGCCTCTGCTTCTGCTTTATCTTCATTTATGCTGGGCCTCCGTTAGAAACTTGTGTCCTGAGGCCTAAGAAAAGCCAAAGAGAGGAATTTTGGAGTCTGAGCACACTGTCTAATTATTCCGTGTAAATTAATGGTCATTCCTTCTTGACACCATTTCTGCTGTGCAAGGTTTCTCAGAAGCCCTGTACTTTCAAAGAGCAGGGAAACCTATACCCCATGCTGCAGGGTTTTTTTAGTCTCCATGCTGGACAGAACATTTCATGACTGTCGGATTTTCTCACTTCAACATTGAGACTTTGACCACCTTCACCCGTTTCTAGCACCCCATCTCCGAATCTGGCACCTACCAATCTGCTCTCAGTATCTATGCGTTCAGTATTTGTTTATTCCTCGTGGAATGTACATGAGAGCATCTGGTATTGGTCTTTCTGTGTCTGAGTTACTTGGCATAAGGCCCCCAAGGTCTGTGTTTCCATGTCTGGTTCTTGTGAATAATGCTGCAGTGAACGTGGGAGTGCATCTGTCTTTTTGAGGCAGTATTTTTGTGTTCTCCAAATCAATACTCTGTAGAGCCATTACTGGGTCATGTGGTAGTTGTATTTATTTTTTCAGGAACCTCCATACCATTTGTCACAATGGCTGCACCAATTTCCATTCCCACCAACAGTGCACAGTGTCTCCTTGTCTGCACACCCTTGACCCCACCTGGTGTCTGTCTCTGGGAAAATTGCTGTTCCAACAATTGTGAGGGGATAGCCGATTGTGGGTTTGATGATGTTTCCCTGTCGATATTAAGTGATGTCGAATAACTTTCTCTGTCTGTTGGCACCTGTGTGCCATCTTTGGAAAGTATCTATTCACATATTCTCCCATTTTTTAATACAGATTTTTTTTTGTTTTGATTTGTACGAGTGTTGTGTGTATTTTGGATATTAGCCTCTTCTCACACATATGATTCGCAGATATTTTTTCTTATTGGGTCAGTGGCCTTTAAGTTTTTGCTGGTTTCTTTTGCCAAGTGGAAGATTTCAGTTTGAAGTTGTTCCACTTGTTTATTTTTGCTTTTGTTTCTTTGCGTTTGGTGTCGGATCTGAAGACTCTTTGCCAAAACCTATGTCGAGAGACTTAGTACCTGTGTCTTCTTGGAGGTTTATGGATTCAGGTCTTATGTTCAAATCATTCATCCATTAAAAATTTTGGTGGTGTAAGAAATTGACCCAGTTATATTCTTCTGCCTTTAGTGTCCAGTTTGCCTGTTACCGCTCACTGTAGACACAGTCCTTCCGTCATGGCATATCTTCTGCTGCTGTGTCATAAGTTAGGATCATCTACGTGTGGGTAAGTTTCTGAGCTTTCTGTTCTGTTCCACTGACCTTGGGTCTGTGTTTATGCCAGTACCATCCTGTTTTGATGACAACATCTTTGTAATCTAGCTTGAAATCCAGGAGTGTGTTGACTGCACCTTTCTTTCTTCAGGTTGCTTTGCGTTTTTGGGGCCTTTTGTGATTCCATACAAATTTGAGGACTGTTATCTATTTCCTTGAATAATGCCACTGGAATTCAGATAGGGATTTCATCACATCTGTCGATTGCTTTGGGTACGATGGACATGTTCACATAATTAACTCTTCCAGTTAAGGAGCATGGCGTATGCTTCCATTTGTTTGTGTTGCCTTCCAAATCTTTGAACCACACATTCTGCCCCCCTCGACACACATGTTTTTCATTTCTTTTCTGCCATGTGTTGAGTGTACTATGTCTTTCGCATTTTTGGTTACTTTTATTCCTAGATTTTTTTTGATGCAATTGTAAATGGCATTGCTTTTTTAATTTCTCTTTGCGAAAGTGTGTCATCAGTATATAGAAATGCAAGAAGTTGGGTCATCTGGGTGGCCCCATAGGTGACGTGT
This sequence comes from Ursus americanus, assembly GCF_024610735.1. Lineage (NCBI taxonomy): Eukaryota > Metazoa > Chordata > Mammalia > Carnivora > Ursidae > Ursus > Ursus americanus. The sequence goes on from NW_028273624.1 coordinate 1,281,883, forward strand.
CTGCCTTCAGCTCAGGTCATGATCCCAGAGTTCTGGGATTGAGCCCCGTGTAGGGCTCCCCGCTTATCGAGGGTCTGCTTCTCCCTCTTTCTGACACTACCCCTGCATGTGCTTTTTCTCTTCCTCTCAAATAAATAAATAAAATCTGAAAAAAAGTAAAGACAACAGGTCTCTGTATATTGACTTTATATCCTGCAGCTTTCTTGAATTTGTTTAAATTAACAGTTTTTTTTGTTTTTTTTTTTGCGGAATCTTTCGGGATTTCATGTCATTTGCAAATAGTGACAGTTTTCCTGTATGGATTTCATATCTTTCTCCTTTTTTAAAATGATGTTAGTCACCCTACAGTACTTCATTTGTTTTTGATGAAGTGTTCCATGATTCATTGCTTGCATATAACCCCTAGTGCTCATTATGACACGTGCCCTCCTTAATACCCATCACCAGGATTACCCATTCCCCTACCCTCCCTTTCTGCAACCTTCAGTTTGTTTCCCAGTGTCAATAGTCTCTCATGGTTCATCTCCCCCTCTCATTCCCCCCCCTTCACTTTTCCCTTCCTTCTTCTAATGTTACATGCTATTCCTTCCATTCCACATCGGAGTCAAACCTTATGATAATTGTCTTTCTCTGCTTGACTTAATTTCACTTAGCATAATCCCCTCCTGGTCCATCCACCTTGGTGCAAATGGTGGGTATTCATCCTTTCTGATGACTGAGTAATATTCCATTGTATAGATGAACCACATCTTCTTCGTCCATTCATTTGCTGAAGGACATCTTGGCTCCTTCCACAGTTTGGCTATTATGGACATTGTTGCTATGAACTTTGGGATACAGGTGTCCCTTCTTTTCATTACTCTGTGTCTATAGGGTAAATACCCAGTAGTGCAATTGGTGGGTCATAGGATAGCTCTGTGTTTAATGTCTTGAGGAACCCCCATATTGTTCAAAAGTGCCTATACCAGCTTGAATTCTCACGAGTAGTGTAAGAGGGCTCCCCTTTCTCCATATCCTCTCTGACTTTTTGTAATTTCCTGTCTTGTTAATTTGTTTTTCAAGATTTTATTTATTTATTCCACAGAGATAGAGATGGCCAGCGAGAGAGGGAACACAAGCAGGGGGAGTGGGAGAGGAAGAAGCAGGCTCATAGCGGAGGAGCCTGATGTGGGGCTCGATCCCGTAATGCCAGGAATACGCCCTTAGCCGAAGACAGACGCTTAACCTCTGTACTACCCAGGTGCCCCCTGTGTTGTTAATTTTAACCATTCTAACTGGTATAAGGTGGTATCTCATTGTCGTTTTGATTTGTATTTGCCTGATGGCAAGTGATGTGGAGCATTTTTTCATGTGTCTGTTGGCCATTGTATGTCTTCTTTGGAGAAGTATCCCTTTGTGTCTTCTGCCCATTTTTTGGGTGTCGAGTTTGAGGAGTTCTTTATAGATCTTGGATACTAGCCCTTTATCTGTAATATCATTTGCAGATATCTTCTTCGATTCCATAGGTTGACTTTTTGTTTTGTTGATCATTTGCTTTGCCCTGCAGAAGCTTTTTATCTTGGTGAAGTGCCAATAGTTCCTTTTTTGCTTTTATTTCCTTTGCCTTTAGAGATGTGGCTTGCAAGAAGTTGTTGTGTCCAAGTTTGAAGAGTTCTTTTGATTTTGATATGAGACAGGAATCCATTATCTTTCTTTCCTGATTGTATTCGAGTCCTCTGTCTTTCTTGGTGAGTCTAGCTAAGTTTGTCAGTTTTGTTTATCTTTCCAAAAAAGGCAGCTTTCATTTTCATTGTTTTTTTTTTTTTGTCTTTTTAGTCTCCGTTGGATTTATTTATGCATTCCTTTTTGTTATTTCCTTATTTCTACTAATTTGGGGCTTTGTTTGTTGTTTTATTTTCTACTTCTTTACCACATAAATCAAGTTGTTTATTGGAGACCATTCTCATGGATTGATGAAGACTTGAGTTTCTATGAATGTCCCCCATAAAGCTACTTTTGCTGCATCCCTTATGTTTTTGTACGTTGTCTTTTTCATCAGTGTCAAGGTACTTCTAAAATCTTTTTTGATTTCTTCTTTGACTGTTGGTTGTTCAGTAGCTTGTTGTTAAATCTCCACGTATTTTTTTAAGATTATTTAGGTATCTGACAGAGAGTGAGACAGTGAAAGAGGGAATGGAAGCAGGGGGGTGGGAGAGGGAGAAGCGGGCTTCCCGCTGAGCAAGGAGCCTGATTCCAGGCTAAATCCCAGGATCCTGGGATCAGGACCTGAGCTGAAGGCAGATCCTTAACAACTGATCCACGCAGGCCCCCCAATCTCCACCTATTTTTGACTGTCCCATTTTTTTCTTGAGACTGATTTCTAGTTTCATATCATTGTGGTTGGACAAGATTTGAAGCAGAAGGTGAAGAGAGCATTCAGATAAAGGTTTGTTTCCTGAAGGGTTTTCTGAGGGCAGAGCATGAGTTCCGTGGGATGGAGGAAGTTTTTGTGAGATGGGGGGTGGGGTTAACCCTTGTTAGAATTACTGACTACTACCATGCAGGCTGTGTGCTACTGTTCACACCGTAGTCCTGATGGACTTGTACTTCATTAGAAATATTTTCTAGGAGGTGTAGGCATAGCCTTCTCTTAAAGAAAGGTGCCATGTGGGTTCATGGCAACACCCAAGGTCACCAACCAGGATGTATGGTATTGTGGGTGATCAGAAACAGGCTTTCTGTGGGAAGTGACAGAAATAAGGTATGGTGAGCTCCATGACCATAGGTGAGGTCCCGAGTGACGCACTGGGTGTTGGGTTCTGTGGATCTGTCTCATCAGGTGCTGTGGAATTCAGGGACACCCTCCTCTCTGTGGATTTGTGTGGAGACAGGTAGACATCAGTGTCTGGCCAGGCATGAGGGTCGCACTGGCCCACCACCAGAGGTGCAGCGTTCAGGGGAGCCACTGCTTGGTTTCCACGAAAGCTGCCCAGCGTCTGTGACTGTGATTCCTAGCAGCTGCAAGGGGAGAGGAGGCCGGGGGTGGTGCACACTTCCTAGACTTGTGGTCAGGTCTAGTCTGGAGCCCACTGAAGTCAGCCACACCTGGCCAGGAGGCACCCAGTCAGTGTAGCTTTGGGCACTGCTCCCATGGTACTTCGTGCCAGCTCCATGCTGCCACCTCCTGCTTTTCATCATCATCTTCAAGGTCATGTGACTCTGCTCTTGCCCCATGGCCTCCGGGGTATTGTCCGTCCTCCATCTGGCCCTCGTCCCTGGTGCCCTGTGCAGTCTGATGCCAGGGTAGCCTTCTCGAGACAAACATCTGGCCCTGATGGAACACTTCCATGGATCTCGTGTGATGCGAGGATGACGCCCTGCCCTGGAAGGGGGCTGCAGGTCCCCAATTAGGAGAGCCATGTCTCCCTTTTCAGCATGGCCTGCCCTCCCCTCAGTCTTCTTCAGGGAATCTCTCCCCACTTTCTGAGCGGACAGCTCTGAACTTAAAAATGAATATTATTTTACATATCTCTATGCCTTAGTTCATCCATGGCATGTCTTTCAGCCCCGATAGTGGGTTTTTTTTTTAGCAGTTCTGAAGGGCTGTCTGCTCATGGAGGGGATGACCTGGGTGGGACAGCTTTCCCTCTCATCTCCCTCAGCATGTCTCTGAGCCCTGAGGCCAGCTGTCCCACTGAGGATTGAGGGACCCGAGCCAGCCCATCCTGAACCCAGGCTGTGTCAGTTGTGTAGACTGATGTGTTTTGGAGAGGTGGGCAGCCGGCATGGGCCAGGGGCAGGCAGTGTCTCCTTCTCATTCCTTCCCTCCCTTCCTCCCAGAGGTAGCTCAGAGCAGCCTTCAACCCCTGCATCTCCAGATCCCTTGACTTATGCCTTCTGTGTTCAGCTGGTGACCTTGGAGTTTCGCATGGATTCTACCTCCCGTACCCTCTCCTGTAGCAGTTCCTGGATCAGGGGAGGGGTTGGACCCTTGTCTGTTTTTGATCTTCTTCCTGTCCCGCACCAAGCCCACCCACCGTTGCATCTTCCATGTATGTGCTTGGAAGCAAGCCCATCCACAGGCAACCTATTAGCCAAATGGATCCAGGCAATGAACATTGAAGTAGAGATCCAGGATCCATAATAAACCTGCTCTGAAACCTGTCCCAAAGTCTGTGACTCTCTCACACTGAAACAGAAACAATAATAGCTTTCTGGACTGTGAAGTGACATGTCTCTCTAATTCCAATCTTGAATGCATAGGTGCTGAACCTGGACAGAAAAGGACCATGGCTCCCGTGGGCTGGGATCCATAGTAAGAACTCAGTGAAATCTGAATTCGAGGCATAGAGTAAATAATTATTGTAGAGCGAATCCTCCCAAGTAGGGCTTATGCACAGTGCACAGGAAAAGCTTTTTTAAAGAGGTTCCTGAAAGAAAAATCTTTTTTAAAAATTTATTTTAATTCCAGTAGAGCTAACATACAGTGTTACATTCGTTTCAGGTGTACAATAGAGTGATTCAGTAATTCTATATATTACTCAGTGGTCATCAAGAAAAGTGTCCTCTTAATCCGCTTCATCTATTTCACTCATCCCTCTATCCACCTCCTCTCTGGTAACCATCCATTTGTTCTCTATTGTTAAGAGTTTGTATTTTCCCATGCCCATACTCAGGCAACCCTGTTTGGGTAGAGTTTCCGTGTCCCCTGCAAGGGTGAATGGGGGTGGGCATGCTCTGGGCCAGTATTTCCAGGCTTTTGTTCCCTGGCGGCTTTCTCTGGTGATCTGCTGTGCCTTTTCTGAGAGTCAGAGCAGCAGAGGCTGAATTGTCACAGAACAGAGGGAATGCAGCCCGTTCTCCACCCTTGTTCTGGCCACTTTAACTCCATTACTGTTGGTGCTGCTCAACCCTGTAGCATCCTGGGATGTGCACCCCACACCTGGTGTCCCTGGCCTCAATTCCGGGGCTAGTGCATCTCTGTCCTTTGTGTTTCTAATGCTGCCAGCCACCAGAAGACCTGATCTCTCTCTGGAAGCTCCTGGTCTCAGTCTGGATCCCCTGAGCACACCGGGATTCCAGAGTTCCATGAGAAGCCTGGTGGCTCTGGCACCTGGTTCAGGGTCTCAGTCTGCTGTTTCGCAGGTGCCTACCGCAAGTCCACCAGATCCGCTGTGCAGGTGGCCTGCCAGCCGCCAGCCGCCCAGTGGGCTCCCGGGTCTCCTGGTCTCAGTCTATGCCTGGTGAGCACACCGGGATTCCGGTGTTCCAGGAGAAGCCTGGTGGTGCACGCTCTGGGCTCACCGGTCTCAGTCCACTCTCTCCGGTGTGCCATCCATGAGTCCGCCCGCTCCCTGGTGCAGGTGGTTGCTGCTTCCGGACGCCAGAACATGGCGGCTCCCCCCCTTCCGTTTATCTTCTGATATCTGTGCCCGGTTTCAAGGCTCCCCGCTTCATACCTCAATACTCAGCGCTGGAGATGTTCATTTGTAGAGATCCAGATGTATCTTCCTGCCTCTCAGGCTGATTCCGTGGTTGTTTAGGCTGGTCTGGTACCTATCCAGCTCAACTCAGGGGACCTGCTGAAAAAGGGGTCTCCTACTCCTCCGCCATCTTAACTCCTCTCTTGTACCTGAAATAGTATTTAAAAACACTCAGCTCAGCCTCTTCTACAAAGTGAGCCAATGCTTATAAACATGGCTAAAATATTCCCTTACCTACGATGACTTCCCAGCCATCGTAGTTTTTAAATGGTATGACTCTGACTTACATTAGTCAACATTTGCAGAGAAAGAACTTAGTGCATCCAGGGGTCACTTCATGTTGAAATTAGTTTGTGACAACGAGCTACTGTGTTTTCTTCTGCAGTCCAAGGGAATGGTGCCAGACATCTCTAAGGTGTCTAGCAGTTCTACAATTCCGATTTTAAGTGGTCTGTGTGCTTTAGAGATTTGGGCAAGAGAAGGGCAGGAGTCCAGAGACTGTGAACACTTCTGTTACCTGTGCTGACCATGGAGCAGGTAGCCTTCTGTGGGCATCATTTTGATTTCTTGGTACTCTTGTGAAGGTGCTTTTGTCTCAAATTCCTCCATTTAGGAGTAATTATAATGATGAAAGTAATTTTTATCTTATATCATCTGTGGACCCTGATCCTGGGCTCCCAGGGAAGCTATCCTTTAACATTTTACCCGGCTCAAAATGACTGGGCAAAACCTGAAAGCATGGGCCCTATTTCTGCCCCAAGCACATGTTGTACATCTGCTTCGAGAAGAAAACAATAACCAAAAATGCCAACATAAAGATAAGAAAAAATAAAGAACCTCTTTGGCTCCCATAAGATTAAAGTCATACTGACATGTACATACTGAAAATGCATAAAAACATTGCATTTCCTAAAGCCCAAGCCTTGGAGGGTCTGAGAGACTTGCCCAAAACCAGGCACACCCCAGCAGGGAGGGCTGGTGCAGAAAGGGAAGGGGCAGGACTCTGAGGGTGGTCTGCAGCTAGAGGGGTCCCTGGAAGGGGCCAGGTGTGTGGGGGGACCCCGGCCCACGACCCCACCCATGCCTGTGCTGGGTGTTGGGTCGAGCAGGCGCTTCTTGGGCCCCCTGCACTTTCAGGGTTCCAGGGGCTTGAGGGCGGGTTGCCCAGCATCCAAGGGGCTCAGGCACCACCCTCACCAACCATTCACCGCTTGGGGGTGGAGCTATGTCTCTGTGGGCAGTCCCAGACTTGCAGTGGGCTGCAGACTTGGGGCAAAGAAGGGGCACTGAGAGAGAGAGAGAGTTGCCCTGTGGAGATCCCTGCTGGTGAGTGAGCAGCGTGCACTGGGGTGGGGGTCCGGGGGTAGGGTGCGCCCCAGGTGGGAGGCAGGGTTCTGGAAGGGCATGTGGAGAGGGTTACTTGTGGGGACTCAGGTGAGTTTTCTTTTTCCCTTTAAAGTCTCTTCTGCCCCATGTCCTCAACTGACTTTATTCCCCATACCCGTGAACTCCAGGACACCCACTCACCTGAGCTTTTGTGGGATGGGTTGCAGAATTTCAAGGTTTCCCCTGTTCCCCTGGAAGAGTGTGGGTAAGGACTTCACACAATCCCCACCTTCAGTTCTCTGACACAGTGCAGGTGATGCATCTTGAGAAGTACCCTGAGTTCAGCAGGGTGTGCCCTGGTCCCCAGGCACAGGTGTGGCAGTAGCATGCCCCAGAGCCGTCCCCCAACTTCAGCATTATGCCCCGTGTGCCCCCGGGTTAGTGGTAATTGGCTATTAGAATCATGCAGGAAAATCCTCCAGGTGGGGGCCTGGAGGCGGGCATAAACCAGACCCCACTCTAGTTGCATTGGGAATAGACGAATTGAGGGTTTCTTTAGAAGAGTAAGTCTGCTTTCCAGAAAAGACAAGGTCATTGGTCTATTGAGAATGAAGATAATTACTGCTAAACAACAAGTATGTGTTGCCCCTTCGCCCAGAAACCGAAGCAGGTGTGCAGGCTTTAGGTCAGAGGTGCCTTCTTCTCCCCAGCTGACGGCACTTCTCTGCTCTGGCTCCAAGACACACGAGGTTTTGAACGTCAGCATCAGAGTCAGCGAGGCAGCTTGTCACAGGACACCAGTGCTCAGAGAAAGCACAGGTATGTTTGGCAAAATGTCCTATCTATGTCAGGGCTGGAGGTAAAACCTCTCTTTATCCCAAAACCTCCTGGGCTTTTCTCTTTTCTCTAGTTGAGCCACAAAGTAAAATTGAAGTAGCTGTCAGCATTCTGGGTTTGGTACAAGAATTACTTAGTTTCCCTGCAGGTAGAACTTTGCAGGGGATCACAATTTCTCTGTCCATTTATTGCTTACAAATGTATTTTGCCCATCTGTTTCCTAGCAACCCTCTTTTATTAGAAAGGGAAGGTGAGATTCACTCTGTGCCTGTTTGTAACATCTAATTTGTTCCTTCATCTAACAGTGTTTATTCAATTGGGCCTAAGATATGGTTGAGTGGCCAGCATCTAGAGTTAGGTGGCTTATTTTCATCTGATACAGACTTGGATGATGTCATTTGGCAAAGGTGATGTTTCATCATTGATTAGTTTATTCATCAGAAGCGTTAAAATTAGGGTGGAGGGAAAATTAAAAATTATCCAAAGCGGCCTGTTCCTGTTTAAAAGTTGAGCTTGACTTTCTAGTTTTACTAAATGTATTATCTCGATATTTTGAGGTGCCATATTCTCTCTGTAGTTTCTTTGGTGGTGGAGTCAGAAGGAGAGTCTGGGAATTCTTTTGGATAGTGGCATGCTGGTGGCTTCAAGGGGCTTGGCGTCAGGAGCCTTGGGGTGAAGTCTGCAACTGCTTGCCTGACCCTGGGTACATCTCCCAGAGGTTTTGTTTCCTCTTATGAAATTGCCAGCAGATAATGTTCTGCTTAAAGGGGAACCCTCCCATCCTGTTGGTGGCAATGCAAAGTGGTGCAGCCAGTCTGGGAAACAGTGTGGGGGTTCCTCAAAAAGTTAAACATTGAACAACCCCATGATCCAGCAATTGCTCTCCTAGGTATTTACCCAAAGGATACAAAAATGCAGATTCAAAGGGGGTACATGCACCATGATGTTTATAGCAGCAATGTCCACAGTAGCCAAACTATGGAGAGAATCCCAAAGTCCATGCACTGATGAATGGATAAAGCAGATGTGGGATACATATATATAATGGAATATGACCCAGCTTCAAAAAGAATGAAATCTTACCATTTGCAAGGATGCGGATGGACCTAGAGTGTATTGAGCTAAGCAAAATCATTGAGGAAAGAGAAATATCCTATGCTCTCATGCTTGTGGAATTTCAGAAAGAAAACAGATGAACAGAGTGGAGGGGTGATGAGAGAGGCAAACAAGGAAATAGACTCAACCTTGGAGAACAAACTGAGTGTTGCTGCAGGACAGGGGCGTGGGGGGAAGAGTTAAATCGGTGAGGGGTATTAAGGAGGGCACTTGTGATGAGCACCGGGTACTGTATGCAGGTGAGGAATCACTAAATCCTACCCCTGAAGCGAATATTCCATGGCATGTGAACTAACTGGAATTTAAGTAAAAGAAGAAAGGAAAAAGTGTTCTGCTTCATGAAGAGTGAGGTAAAATTGTAGTGATTTGGGCTGTACTATTCTATAGATGAGAGATGTGAAACACCCTGTTGTAGGATACACTAGTTTCTTATCACATAAGGAGTCCTCAGAAAGCTGCAATGAAAGATTCAGGTCTCAGAGCATGTTCATGTTCCACTGATATGTTACAGTTTGCACAGGTAGGAAAGAAGGTGGAGAGAGAGGCAACAGAATGGGAAAGCAGGTGCGAAACTTTCAATACTTAGCATTATAGCTTTCTCATGAAAGCCTTGCGATTTTGGAAGCAGAGGGGGAATCCGGGAGCTTTGCAGGAGACAGGGGAGTTCCAGGACTGGGTAAAGCTGACAGGGGTCCCAGAGGAGAGCTGAATGCATTCTGCAGCAGGGTGTGGGAAGGGGTGGCTGTGGGTCTCCTGGGTGAGAGTTGTGACAGGTGAGGGCTGTGTGCAAGTTCCTGGCTGAGGGCAAGGGAGGCACAGGCGGCGAGCTGGCTGAGAACCTTCTTCTGGGCCACCAGCCTCACCCAACACACAGCCTCATCTTCTGTTCCTGTCACTCCAATTCAGACTTCTCCGAAGGTGAGTGAGAACACATCAAGAGCATTCTTAACAGAAGGGAAAGCATGTGCAAAGGCTCTGGGGCAGGAGAATTTCAGGTATGTCCAGGAGCAGCAAGAAGGCCCTGTGGCCACAGGAGACACCTTAGGACATGACCTCAGAGAGGTGACAGAAAAAAACATTCCAGGGCTATAACCCCATGAGACCCTGTTTCACTGGGCCATCCTGGCTACAGTGTTGAGAACAGATGACAGAGGGTTGAAGATGGCAAGGCAGGTCAATGACAAAGCTTTTCCATGAACTCAGGCACTGTGGACCAGACAGGTGGCCTTGGATGGAGTGGTTAGACCTATTCTGGGTCCATTTTGAAGATGGAGCTCACAGGATTTGCTGATGGGTTAGCTATTAGGAGCAGGAGAACGGAGGAGTTGGGGTAACTCCCAGCTGTTGTGGGTTGTCCTGATCGAGGGGAAAGAGAGGGTTTCTGGGGGTAGGAAGTAGTCCGTGTTCTGCATGCTGAGGAATGTGCCTTTCCTGGTGGATCTGCTGAGGTTTGTGTCTGGGAGAACCTTTCACATCTCCTCCCTCAGCAATGCTCAAGTACAAGTATTCCCCACTTTTTAAACGTTCACAGTAAGACATTGGGCTTTCTTGAAAGAACTACGTTATTACCCAGCTTCAGTAAGAGGAAGAGACCTGAAGAGGATTTCCCTCTTATGAAAAAAGGTGAACTGTGAGAATCGCGGTCAGCATCTGTTTTGGGGAGAAGCATGACAGAGGCGGCGTGCACCCCAACCAGCTCCTTCCGCTGGGAACCGCTCTCTGCATCCAGCCACCAGCACTTTGAATTGTGTCTGTGAGCCTCAGCTGTGCTTTATCTTCATTTATGCTGGGCCTCCGTTAGAAACTTGTGTGCTGAGGCCTAAGAAAAGCCAAAGAGAAGGAATTTTGGAGTCTGAGGACACTATCTAATTGTTCCGTGTAAATTAATGGCCATTCCTTCTTGACACCATTTCTGCTGTGCAACGTTTCTCAGAAGCCCTGTACTTTCAAAGAGCAGGGAAACCTATACCCCATGCTGCGGGGTTAGTTTTAGTCTCCATGCTGGACAGAACATTCCATGACTGTCGGATTTTCTCACTCAAACATTGAGACTTTGACCACCTTCACCCGTTTCTAGCACCCCATCTCCGAATCTGGCACCTACCAATCTGCTCTCAGTATCTATGCGTTCAGTATTTGTTTATTCCACATTGAATGTACATGAGAGCATCTGGTATTGGTCTTTCTGTGTCTGAGTTACTTGGCATAAGGCCCCCAAGGTCTGTGTTTCCATGTCTGGTTCTTGTGAATAATGCTGCAGTGAACGTGGGAGTGCATCTGTCTTTTTGAGGCAGTATTTTTGTGTTCTCCAAATCAATACTCAGTAGAGCCATTACTTGTCCATGTGGTAGTTGCATTTATTTTTTCAGGAACCTCCATACCGTTTGTCACAGTGGCTGCACCAATTTCCATTCCCACCAACAGTGCACAGAGTCTCCTCATCTGCACACCCTTGACCCCACCTGGTGTCTGTCTCTGGGACAATTGCTGTTCCAACAGTTGTGAGGGGATAGCCGATTGTGGGTTTGATGATGTTTCCCTGACCATATTAAGTGATGTCGAACAACTTTCTCTGTCTGTTGGCACATGTGTGCCATCTTTGGAAAGTATCTATTCACATATTCCCCCCATTTTTTATACATTTTTTTTTGTTTTGATTTGTATGAGTGTTGTGTGTATTTTGGATATTAGCCTCTTCTCACACATATGATTCGCAGATATTTTTTTTCTTATTGGGTCAGTGGCCATTTTAGTTTTTGCTGGTTTCTTTTGCCATGTGGAAGATTTCAGTTTGAAGTTGTTCCACTTGTTTATTTTTGCTTTTGTTGCCTTTGCATTTGGTGTCCGATCTGAAGACTCTTTGCCAAAACTAATGTCGAGAGACTTAGTACCTGTGTCTTCTTGGAGGTTTATGGATTCAGGTCTTATGTTCAAATCGTTTATCCATTAAAAATTTTGTGTGTGGTGTAAGAAAGTGACCCAGTTATATTCTTCTGCATTTAGTGTCCAGTTTGCCTGTTACCGCTCACTGAAGATACAGTCCTTCCCTCATGGTGTATCTTCTGCTGCTGTGTCGTAAGTTAGGATCATCTACGTGTGGGTAAGTTTGTGAGCTTTCTGTTCTGTTCCACTGACCTGGTGTCTGTGTTTATGCCAGTTCCATCCTGTTTTGAAGACAACAGCTTTGTAATCTAGCTTGAAATCCAGGAGTGTGTTGACTGCACCTTTCTTTCTCCATGTTACTTTGGGTATTTGGGGTCTTTTGTGATTCCATACAAGTTTGAGGACTGTTATCTATTTCCTCGAATAGTGCCGCTAGAATTCAGATAGGGATTTCATCACATCTGTCGATTGCTTTGGGTACGATGTACATGTTCACATAATTAACTCTTCCAGTTAAGGAGCATGGCGTAAGTTTCCATTTGTTTGTGTTGCCTTCCAAATCTTTGACCCATACATCCTGCGCCCCTTGACACACGTGTTTTTCATTTCCTTTCTGCCATGTGTTGAGTGTACTGTCTTTCTCATTTTTGGTTACTTTTATTCCTAGATTTTTTTTGATGCAATTGTAAATGGCATTGCTTTTTTAACTTCTCTTTGCGAAAGTGTGTCATCAGTATACAGAAATGCAAGAAGTTGGGTCATCTGGGTGGCCCCATAGGTGAAGCGTCTGCCTTCAGCTCAGGTCATGAACCCAGAGATCTGGGATCGAGCCCCCTGTTGGGCTCCCCGCTTATCGAGGGTCTGCTCCTCCCTCTTTCTGTCACTCCCCCTGCTCGTACTTTTTCTCTTCCTATCAAATAAATAAATAAAATCTGAAAAAAAGTAAAGACAACAGGTCTCTGTATATTGACTTTATATCCTGCAGCTTTCTTGAATTTGTTTATTCTAACAGATTTTTTGTGTGTGTGTGGAATCTTTCGGGATTTCATGTCCTTTGCAAATATTGATAGTATTCCTGTAAGGATTTCATATCTTTCTCTTTTTTTAAAATGATGTTAGTCACCCTACAGTACTTCATTTGTTTTTGATGTAGTGTTCCATGATTCATTGTTTGCATATAACACCTAGTGCTCATTATGACACGTGCCCTCCTTTTTTTTTAAAGAATTTACTTATTTATTCGACAGATATAGAGACAGCCAGTGAGAGAGGGAACACAAGCAGGGGGAGTGGGAGAGGAAGAAGCAGGCTTATGACGGAGGAGCCTGTTGTGGGGCTCGATCCCATAACGCCGGGATCACGCCCTGAGCCGAAGGCAGACGCTTAACCGCTGTGCCACCCAGGCGCCCCAACACGTGCCCTCCTTAATACCCATCACCAGGATTACCCATTCCCCTTCCTCTCCCTTTCTGCAACCTTCAGTTTGTTTCCCAGTGTTAGTAGTCTCTCATGGTTCATCTCCCCCTCTCATTCCCCCCTTCACTTTTCCCTTCCTTCTCCTAATGTCCTCCATGCTATTCCTTCCATTCCACATAGGAGTCAAACCATATGATAATTGTCTTTCTCTGCTTGACTTAATTTCACTTAGCATAATCCCCTCCTGATCCATCCACGTTGGTGCAAATGGTGGGTATTCATCCTTTCTGATGACTGAGTAATAGTCCATTGTATAGATGAACCACATCATCTTTGTCCATTCATCTGCTGAAGGACATCTTGGCTCCTTCCACAGTTTGGATATTATGGACACTGCTGCTATGAACATTGGGATACAGGTGCCCCTTCTTTTCATTACTCTGTGTCTATGGGGTAAATACCCAGTAGTGCAATTGGTGGGTCGTAGGATAGCTCTGTGTTTAACGTATTGAGGAACCTCCATATTGGTTTCAAAAGTGGCTGTACCAGCTTGAATTCTCACGAGTAGTGTAAGAGGGCTCCCCTTTCTTCACATCCTCTCTGACTTTTTTTTTTATTTCTGTCTTATTAATTTTTTTTCAAGATTTTATTGATTTATTCTACAGAGATAGAGACAGCCAGCGAGAGAGGGAACACAAGCAGGGGGAGTGGGAGAGGAAGAAGCAGGCTCATGACGGAGGAGCCTGATGTGGGGCTCGATCCCATAAGGCCAGGATCACGCCCTGAGCCGAAGGCAGACGCTTAACCAATGTGACACCCAGGTGCCCCCTGCCTTGTTAATTTTAACCATTCTAACTGGTGTAAGGTGGTATCTCATTGTAGTTTTGATTTGTATTTGCCTGATGGCAATTGATGTGGAGCATTTTTTCATGTGTCGGCCATTTGTATGTCTTCTCTGGAGAAGTATCTCTTTGTGTCTTCTGCCCATTTTTTGGGTGTCGAGTTTGAGGAGTTCTTTATAGATCTTGGATACCAGCCCTTTATCTGTAAAATCATTTGCAGATATCTTCTTCAATTCCATAGGTTGCCTTTTTGTTTTTTGATCATTTGCTTTGCCAAGCAGAAGCTTTTTATCCTGATGAAGTGCCCATAGTTCATTTTTGCTTTTATTTCTTTGCCTTTAGAGACGTGGCTTGCAAGAAGTTGTTGTGTTCAAAGGTGAAGAGTTCTTTTGATTTTGATATGAGACAGGAATCCATTATCTTTTTTCCTGATTGTATTCGAGTCCTCTGTCTTTCTTGGTGAGTCTAGCTAAGTTTGTCAGTTTTGTTTATCGTTCCAAAAAAGGCCGCTCTCATTTTCATTGTTTTTTTTTTTTGTCTTTTTAGTCTCCGTTGGATTTATTTATGCATTCCTTTTTGTTATTTCCTTATTTCTACTAATTTGGGGCTTTGTTTGTTGTTTTATTTTCTACTTCTTTACCACATAAATCAGGTTGTTTATTGGAGAGCATTCTCATGGATTGATGAAGACTTGAATTTCTATGAATGTCCCCCATAAAGTTACTTTTGCTGCATCCCATAAGTTTTTGTAGGTTGTCTTTTTATCAGTGTCAAGGTACTTCTAAAAAAATTTTGATTTCTTCTTTGACTGTTGGTTGTTCAGTAGCTTGTTGTTAAATCTCCACATATTTTTTTAAGATTATTTAGGTATCTGACAGAGAGTGAGACAGCAAGAGAGGGAACGCAAGCTGGGTGGTGGGAGAGGGAGAAGCAGGCTTCTGAATGAGCAACGAGCCTGATTTGGAGCTAGATCCCAGAATCCTGGGATCAAGACCCGAGCTGAAAGGAGATCCTTAATGACTGAGCCACCCAGGCCTCAAAAATCTCCACCTATTTTTGACTGTCCCATTTTTTTCTTGAGACTGATTTCTAGTTTCATATCATTGTGGATGGACAAGATTTGAAGCAGAAGGTGAAGAGAGCATTCAGATGAAAGGTTTGTTTCCTGGAGGGTTTTCTGAGGGCAGACCATGAGTTCAGTGGGGACGGAGGAAGGTTTTGTGAGACGGGGGTGGGGTTAACCCTTGTTAGAATTACTGACTACTACCATGCAGGCTGTGTGCTACCGTTCACACCGTAGTCCTGATGGACGTGTACTTCATTAGAAATATTTTCTAGGAGGTGTAGGCATAGCCTTCACTTAAAGAAAGATGGCATGTGGGTTCATGGCATGACCCCAGGTCACCAACCAGGATGTATGGTATTGTGGGTGATCAGAAACAGGCTTTCTGTAGGAAGTGACAGAAATAAGGTATGGTGAGCTCCATGACCATAGGTGAGGTCCCGAGTGACGCACTGGGTGTTGGGTTCTGTGGATCTGTCTCATCATGTTCTGTGGAAATCAGGGACACCCTCCTGTCTGTGGATTTGTGTGGAGACAGGTAGACATCAGTGTCTGGCCAGGCACGAGGGTCGCACTGGCCCACCACCAGAGGTGCAGCGTGCGGGGGAGCCACTGCTTGGTTTCCACGAAAGCTGACCAGGGTCTGTGACCGTGATTCCTAGCAGCCGCAAGGGGAGAGGAGGCCGGGGGTGGTGCACACTTCCTAGACTTGTGGTCAGGACTAGTCTGGATCCCACTGAAGTCAGCCACACCGGGCACAGAAGGTACCCAGTCAGTGTAGCTGTGGGCACTGCTCCCATGGTACTTTTGGGCCGGCTCAATGCTGCCACCTCCTGCTTTTCATCATCATCTTCAAAGTCATGTGCCTCTGCTCTTGCCCCATGGCCTCCAGGGTATTGTCCGTCCTCCATCTGGCCCTCGTCCCTGGTGCCCTGTGCAGTCCGATGCCAGGGTAGCCTTCTCGAGACAAACATCCGGCCCTGATGGAACACTTCCATGGATCTCGGGTGATGCGAGGATGATGCCCTGCCCTGGAAGGGGGCTGCAGGTCCCCAATCAGGACAGCCATGTCTCCCTTTTCAGCATGGCCTGCCCTCCCCTCAGTCTTCTTCAGGGAAGCTCTCCCCACTTCCTGAGATGACAGCTCAGAACTTAAAAATGAATGTTATTTTACATATCTCTATGCCTTAGTTCATCCATGGCATGTCTTTCAACCCCGTTAGTGGGGTTTTTTAGCAGTTCTGAAGGGCTGTCTGCTCAAGGAGGGGACGACCTGGGTGGGGCAGCTTTCCCTCTCATCTCCCTCAGCATGTCTCTGAGCCCTGAGGCCAGCTGTCCCACTGAAGATTGAGGGACTAGAGCCAGCCCATCCTGAGCTCAGGCTGTGTCAGCTCATAGACTGATGCGTGTCGGAGCGGTGGGCAGCTGGCATGGGTCAGGGGCAGGCAGTGTCTCCTTCTCATTCCTTCCCTCCCTTCCTCCCAGAGGTAGCTCAGAGCAGCCTTCAACCCCTGCATCTCCAGATCCCTTGACCTGTGCCTCCTGTGTTCAGCTGGTGACCTTGGAGTTTCGCATGGATTCTACCTCCCGTACCCTCTCCCATAGCAGTTCCTGGATCAGGGGAGGGTCGGACCCTTGTCTGTTTTTGGTCTTCTTCCTTTCCCACACCAAGCCCACCCACCTTTGCATCTTCCATGTATGTGCTTGGAAGCAAGCCCATCCACAGGGAACCTATTAGCCAAATGGATCCAGGCAATGAACATTGAAGTAGAGATCCAGGATCCATAATAAACCTGCTCTGAAACCTGTCCCAAAGTCTGTGACTCTCTCACACTGAAACAGAAACAATAATAGCTTTCTGGACTGTGAAGTGATATGTCTTTCTACTTCCAATCTTGAATGCAAAGGTGCTGAGCCTGGACTGAAAAGGACCAAGGCTCGCGTGGGCTGGGATCCACGGGAAGAACTCAGTGAAATCTGAATTTGAGGCATGGAGTGAATAATTATTGTAGAGTGAATCCTCCCAAGTAGGGCTTATGCACATTGCACAGGAAAAGCTTTTTCAAAGAGCTTCCTGAAAGAAAAATCTTTTTTGAAAATTTATTTTAATTCCACTAGAGCTAACATACAATGTTACATTAGTTTCAGGTATACAATAGAGTGATTCAGTAATTCTACATATTACTCAGTGGTCATCAAGAAAAGTGTCCTCTTAATCCCCTTCATCTATTTCACTCATCCCTCTATCCACCTCCTCTCTGGTAACCTTCCGTTTGTTCTCTATTGTTAAGAGTTTGTATTTTGGTGTGTCTCCTTTTTCTCTTTCAGTTATTTATTTTTGTTTGTTTCTTAAATTCCCCATTAGAGTGACATCGTATGGGATTTGTCTTTCTCTGACTGACTGATTTTAGTTAGGATAATACTCTCTAGCTCCATCCATATGGCTGCAAATGGCAAGGTTTCATTCTTTTTCAAGCCGAGTAATACTCCATTGTGTGTGTGTGTGTGTGTGTGTGTGTGTGTGTGTGTGTGTGTGTGAATACACACATCTATCATCTCATTTGTCAATTTTTCTACAGACACTTGGGTTGCTTCCATATTGTGATATTGTAAATAATGGTGCAAGAAACATAGGGGTGCACGTATCCTTTTACGTTTCTGTTTTCCTATTCTTTGAGTAAATATGAGTAGTGTGAATGTTGGATCATAGGGTAGTTCTATATTTAATTTTTTGAGGAACCTTCATACTGTTTTCCACGGTGGCCACCACAGTTTGCATTCCCACCCACAGTTCAGGAGGATTCCCCTTTATCCACATCCTCCCAACAGCTGCTCTTTGTTGTGCTTTTGATGTTAGCCATTCTGACAGGTTTGAGGTATTACCTCATTGTCCTTTGGATTTACATTTTCCTGATGATGGGTGATGTTGAACATCTTTTCACGGGACTGTTGGCCATTTGTATTTCTTCTTTGGAGAAATGTCTGTCCATGTCTTCTGCCTATTTTTTAACTGGATTATTTGTTTTTTGGGGGTTGAGTAGTATCAGTTGTATATGTTTTGGACACTATCCCTTTATTGCATATGATCTTTGCAAATATCTTCTCCCTTTGAGTAGGTTGTCTTATTATTTTTATGTTTTCATTGTTCTTCTGCCGTGTGGAAACTTTTTATTTTGCTGTATTCCCAATAGTTTATTTTTGCTTTCATTTCCTTTGCCTCAGGAGACAGTCTAGAAAAACGTTGGTATGGTCCATGTCAAGAAGTTACTGTCTTCCCTCCTGTAGGATTTTTATGGATTCAGATCTCATATTGAGGTCTTGAAACTGTTTTGTGTTTGTCTTTATTGTGTAAGAAAGCAGTCTAATTTCATTCTTTTGTGTGTAGCTGTCTAGTTTTCCCAACACCATTTGTTGTAGAGACTGTCCTTTTCCCTTTTGATATCGTTGCTTGCTTTGTGGAAGATTCATGGACCACATAATTGTGGGTTTCTGTCTGAACTTGTATCCTGTTCCTTTGGTCGCTGTGTCTATTTTTGTGCCGTACTGTCTTGTTAGGATGACTGCAGCTTTGTAGTATAACCTGAAATCTGAAATTGTGAGTCCTCCACCTTTGTTTTTCTTTTCCACATTGCACTGGCTGTTCGGAATCTTTAGTGGTTCCATACAAATGTTTAGGATTGTTTATTCGAGGTCTTTTGTTCTTTAATTTAAATTCAATTAGCCAACTTACAGTACATCATTCGTTTCAGATGTAGTCTTCAATAAATTTTCAGTCTTGTGTATCACCCAGTGCTCATTGTATCGTGTGACCTCCTTAATGCTACTCACCCAGTTACCCCCCCCAACTTCTCCTCCAACAATCATCAGTTTCTTGCGATAGTTAAGAGTCCATCATGGGTTTTCTCCCTCTCTGATGACTTCCCATTCTATTTTCCCTTCCTTCCCCTATGGTCTTCTTCCTTGTTTCTGATATTCCACATAGGAGTGAAAGCATATGATCATTGTCTTTCTTTCATTGACTTATTCCACTCAGCATAATACCCTCCAGCTCCACCCAGGTCGGTGTGATGGTAAGTATTCATCCTATCTGATGGCTGAGTAATATCCCATTATATATATGATCCACATCTTCTTTATCCATTCATCTATCCATGGTCATCTGCACTCTTTCCGCAGCTTGTCTATTATGGATATTGTTGCTATGAACACTGGTGTGCATGTGTCCTGTCTTCAATACCTCTGTCTCTGGGGGTAAATACCCAGTAGTGCAATTGCTGGGACATAGGGTAGCTTTATTTATAACTTCTTGAGGAAATTCTGTACCATTTTCAAGAGTGGCTGTACTGGACTGCATTCGTACAGGGGTGTAAGAGGGTTCCCGTTTCTCCATATCCTCTCCAACATATATAGTTTCATGTCTTCTTATTTTTAGATATTCAGCCTCGTGTGATATGGCATCTATAGGGGTTTACATTTGTATTTCCCTGAAGCCAAGTGATATGAAGCATTTATGCATGTATCTTTTGATCACCAGTACGTCGTTATCAGTGAAATGACTTCCCATTTTAATCTATCTCAAGACCTAAAGCTGGGGAAGGCACTGAAGCTGGATGATGCCATTGGTTGGAAGTGTGGAGAATTTCAAAAGATCTCCGTGGAGAGCAAGTTTAAAGGTCAGTGTGAAGCTACTAATTGGATCCGGGGAGATCTCTGAAAGTGGGGGTTGCCTGGGATGGGCTGAGGGGGGCCCTCCGATTTTCCTATGAATCCTTGCTGCAGCCCCAAATGGACAGTTTCCTCCTGTGGGGCAGGCTGAGTCCTCTACTCGTGCAGAGGTGAGCCCAATGCCTGGTGCCTTGGAGGCAGGCAAACGGGGAGGGACCCTCAGCAGAAGACCCAGGGTTAGGTTAGGCCTCAAGAGACAGCAGGTCCGAACTGCCCAGTGCTCAGAGAACTCCCAGGCTGAGTGAGATGAGGGCACAAGGGCGGGTGAGTGTGAGCCTTGGGGTTTCATCTGGAAGGGCCCACAAAAGTCGGGGTTCACCAGAAGGGGCTCTCAGGGGGTGTCCCAATTCTCTTGCCCTGAATGCTCTGTTGTGCCCCCAAACGGTACAGTTTCCTGTGGGCTGCAGGATGAGTCCTACAGTGGGGCTTCGGTGTCCCCAATCCCCCGGAGTGGGGTGCCAGGGCCCTGGGGAGGGGCCCCTCTGTGGCCAACCTAGGGTAAGGGTTAGGGTCCAGGAGCCTGGCAGGGACTATCTGCAAGCTGTGTGGCGAGCTCTGTGGAGGGCTGAGAGGAGGCCATGGGGGAGGGTGAGAATGGGCCTCAGGGTTGGGGCATGGGAGGCTGCCAAGGATGGGGATGGGCTCCGGGGGCCTCCCCAAGTTCTCGTGCCCTGTAGGCTCCGTAGAGCCCCAAGGGGCACGGTTTCCTGTCAGGTGGCAAGCTGAGTCCTGCAGTGGGGCACAGGTATCCCAATTCCCCCGGGCTGCGGTGTAAGGCTCCTGGGGAGGCCCCCACACCCACAGCCGACCTAGGGCTAGGTTTAGGCCCAGAAGCCCCGCAGGCCCGATCTGCTGGCTGTATGGCTAGTTACAGGGGCTGAGGTGAGGGTGTGGGGGAGGGTGAGCGTGGGCCTCAGGGTTGGGGTGCGGGAGGCCACCGAAGTTCGCTGGTGTCTCAGGAAGGCCCTACTGGTTCTCCTGCCCTGAATGCTCTATGGCCTCCCAGGGTGCACGGTTTCCTGCGGGGTGGCAGACTGAGTCCTGCTGTGGGGCTCAGGTGTCCCGAATCCCCGCGGCTGCAGCTCCAGGCTCCTGGGGAGGGGCCCCTCCACAGATGAACTAGGGTTAGGGTTGGGGCCCAGGAACCCCGCAGGCCAGATCTGCCCAGTATGTGGCGAGCTCCGCCGCGGCCTGAGGTGAGGGTGCGGGATGGGGTGAGCATGGGCTTCAATGGTGGGTTTAGGGATCGCCGAAGTTCGCCGGGGGCTCTGGGGGCCCTCCTGGTTCTCCCGCCCTGAATGCTCTACAGCCTCCCAAGTGGCACGGTTTCCTGCGGGCTGGCAGGCTTTGTCCTGCAGTGGGGCTCAGGTGTCCCCAGGCCCTGGTGCTGCGGCACTGGGCCCCAGGGGAGGGGCCCTACCCAGCGGACCTAGGGTCAGGTCTAGGCCTCAGGAACCTGGCAGGCCTGATCTGCCGGCTCTGCGTCGAGGTCGGTGGCAAGCTGAAGGGAAGGCGTGGGGCAGGATGAGCATGGGCCTCAGGGTTGGGGTGTAGGGGGCTGCCGAGGATCGCTGGTGGCTCAGGGGGGCCCTACCAGTTCTTCTGCACAGGATGCTCTGCGGCGCCCCAAGGGGCATGGTTTCCTGAGGGGTGGCAGGCTTAGTCCCGTGGTTGGGCTCAGGTGTACCCAATCCCCAGGGTTAGGGTACGGATTAGGGTATGGGTTAAGGTTAGGGTATGGGTTACGGTTAGGGCATGTGTGAGGGTAGGGGTTAGGGTTAGGGTAAGGAGAGGGTACGGGTTAGGGTTGGGTTTAGGGGTTACAGGTTAGAGGTTATGAGTTAGGGTACAGATTAGGGTTTAGGGTACGGGTTAGGGTTTAGGGTTTGGGTTTAGGGTTAGGGTTTGGGTTGGAGTACGGGTTAGGTTTAGGGTACGGGTCAGGGTTAGGGTATGGGTTAGTGTACGCATTAGGGTACGGTTTAGGGTACGGGTTAGGGTACGGTTTAGGGTAAGTGTTTGCGTACGGATTTGGGTACGGCTTAGGGTACGGGTTATGGTTAGGGTACGGGTTAGGGAACGGGTTAGGGATAGGGATTGGGTACGGTTTAGGGTTAGGGTATGGGTTAGGGTACGGGTTAGGGTACAGGTTAGGGTTAGGTATGGGTTAGGCTATGGGTTAGGGTCCGGGTTAGAGATAGGGTACGGGTTAGGGTATGGGTTAGGGTACGGGTTAGGGTATGGGTTAACGTTAAGGTAAGGGTATGGGTTCAGGTTAAGGTAAGGGTATTGGTTAGGGTTAGGGTACAGGTAGGGTTAGGGTACGGGTCATGGTACGAGTTAGGATATGGGTTAGGGTCAGGGTTTAGGGTTTAGTGTTAAAGTAAGGGTATGGGTTAGGGTACTTGTTAGGGTTACGGTTAGGTTTAGGGTATGGTTTAAATTACGGGTTAGGATATAGTTTAGGGTTAGGGTTACGGTACGGGTTAGAGTACGTGTTAGGGTTTCGGTTAGGGTTAGGGTATAGGTTAGGGTTAGGGTTAGGGTACGGGTTAGGGTTAGGTTTAGGTTTAGGTTACGGTTTAGGGGTAGGGTTAGCTGAAGGGGTAGGGTTAGGGGTAGGGTTAGGGGTATGGTAGGTGTCGGGGTTGGGTTAGGGTTTAGGGTTAGGTTTTGGGGTTAGTGGTTAAGGTTAGGGTTTAGTGTTTAGGGTTTCGGGATTAGGGTTAGGGGTTAGGGTTTAGGGTTTAGTGTTAATGTTAGGGTTTAGGGTTTAAGGATTAGGGTTTAGGGTTAGGTTTAGGGTAGGGTTAGGGTTAGGGTAAGTGTTAGGGGTTAGGGTTAGGATTAGGGGTTAAGGTTTAGGGTTTAAGGTTAGGGCTTAGGGTTTATTTAGGGTTAGGGTTAGACCCCAGTAGGCCAGCAGGACCGATGCGCCGGCTGTGCGGCGAGTGGAGGAGTGGGACGATTGAGGGTGCTGGCGAGCTGGAGTATGGTATCCCGCGTTTTGGCACAGGCGACCTTTGAACACCACTCCTGGCTCGGAGGGCCCTGCCCATTCTCCCGCCCTGAATGACCGGCGGCGCCCCTAGCGGCCTGGGTCGTGGCGGGATGGCAGTGTGAGTCTGGCACTGCGGTTTGGGGGTCCCCAATGCCATGCGTTGCAGCGCAAGGGCCCTTGGGAGGGGCCCCTGGGGCCGTCCTAGGGTTACTGTTAGCACCCAGGAGTCCGGTAGACATGATCCGCCAGCTGTGCAGTAGCGGAGGGCCAGGCCAAGGTGAGGGCGCTGGCGAGCTGGGGCGTGGGCCCATGCAGTTTGGCGCGGGGGCCTTGGAAGGTCGCCTGGGGATTGGATGGCCCTGCCGGTTCTCCCGCCCTGAATGGCCAGAGGCGCCCCTAGCGACCCGGGTCGTGGCGGGGCAGCACGGTGAGTATGGCGCTGGGGCTCGGGGGTCCCCAATCCCTGGCGTTGCTGCGCCAGGCCCCTTGGGAGGTTCCCCTTGGGGGCCAACCTAAGGTTAGGGTTAGCCCCCAGGGGGCTGGAGGCCCGATCCGCTGGCTGTTTGGTGAGCAGAGGGGCGGGTCGAGGTGAGGGCGCTGGTGAGCGGGAGCATCAGCCCAAGCATTTTGGTGCGTGGGCCCTTAGATGTTCACCGGGACTCGGAGGGCCCTGCCCATTCTCCCGACCTGAATGACCGGTGGCGCTCCTAGTGGCCTGCGTGCCAGCGGGGTGGCAGGGTGAGTGCGGCGCTGGGGCTTGGGGGTCATCAATCCCCGGTGTTGCGGGACAGGCCCCTTGGGAGGGGCCCCTCAGGGGCCAACCTAGGGTTAGGGTTAGCCCCCAGGAGGCCGGCAGGCCCAATACGCCAGCTGTGCAGCGAGCGGAGGGGCGGGCCGAGGTGAGTGCCCTGGCGAGCTGGAAGGTGGTACCCAAAGTTTTGGCACCAGGGGCCCTCGAATGTCGCCGGGGACTCGGAGGGCCCTGCCCGTTCTCCCGCCCTGAATGAGTGGCGGCTCCCCTAGCAACCCGAGTGGTGGCGGGGCTGCAGGGTGGGTCTGGTGCTGAGGCTCGGGGGTCCCCAATGCCAGGCGTTGCGGCACCAGGCCCCTTGGGCGGGGCCCCTTGGGGGCCGAACTAGGGTAAAGGTTAGCTCCTGGAGGCCGGCAGGCACGATCCACAGTCTGGGGCGAATGGAGGTGTGGTCGAAGATCAGGGCGCTGGCGAGCAAGAGAGTGGGCCCCAGCGTTTTGGCGCTGGGGGCCTTCGAAGGTCACCGGGGCAGGGAGGGCCCTGCCCGTTCTCCCGCCCTGAATGACTGGCGGTACCCTAGCGGCCCGGGTGTGGTCGGGGCGGAACGGTGAGTCCAGCGTTGCGACTCGGGGGTCTCCAATCCCTGGCGTTCGGCGGCAGTCCCTTTGGGAGGGGCACCTTGGGGGCCGACCTAGGGTTAGGGTTATCCCCCAGGAGGCCGGCAGGCTCAATCCACCGGCTCTGTGGTGAATGGGGGGGTGGACCAAGGTGAGGTCGCTGGCGAACGGAAGCGTGGGCCCCAACATTTTGGCTCGGTGGGCTTTCAAATGTCGCAGGGGGCTCGGAGGGCCCTGCTCCTTCTCCCGCCATGAAGGACCGGCGACGCCCCTAGCTCCCCGGGTGGCAGCGGGGTGGCACGGTTAGTCCTGCACTGGTGCTTGGGTTTCCCAATCCCCAGCGTTGCGGCGCCAGGCCCCTTGGGAGGGGCCCCTCTGGGACTGTCCTAGGGTTAGGTTAACCCCCAGGAGGCCAGCAGTCCGGATCCGCAGGCTGTGCAGTGAGCGGAGGAGGGATTGACCGTGGTAGGGCGCAGTTGAGCAGTAGCGTGGTACCCAGTGTTTTGGCGTGGGGGGCCTTCTTATTTCACCGGAGGCTCGGAGGGCCCTGCCGGTTATCCCGCCCTGAATGCCCGGAGTCGCTCCTAGAGGCCCGCGTGGCGGCAGGGCGGCAGGGTGGCCCGGCGCTGGGCCTTGCGGGTCCCCAATCCCTGCCGTTGTGGCACCAAGCCTATTGGGAGGGGCCACTCTGGGGCCCATCTAGGGTTACAATTAGCCCTGAGGAGCCCGGGAGGCCAGATCCACCAGCTGTGTGGCTAGAGCAGGGGTGGGTTGAGGTGAGAGCGCTGTAGAGCGGGAGCATGGGCTTCAGCGTTTTGGCGCAGGGGACCTATAAATGTCGCTGGGGGCTCGGAGGGCCCTGCGCGTTCCCCCACCCTGAATGACCAGTGGCGCCCCAAGTGGCCCGGGTGGCGGCGGAGGGGCAGGTTGAGTACATCATTGGGGCTTGGGGGTCCTCAATCTCCAGCATCGTGGCGCCAGGCCCTTTGGGAGTGCCCTTCGGGGGCCGACCTGGGGTAAGGGTTAGCCCCCAGGAGGCCGGCAGGCCCAATAAGATGGCTGTGGGGCGAGCGGAGGAGTGGGCTGAGGTGAGGGCGATGGGGAGCAAGATTGTGGGCCCCTGCATTTTGGCACTGGAGGCTTCAAATATCTCCGGTTCCTCCAGGGCCCTGTCCCTTCTCCCGCCCTGAATGACCGGCGGCGACCCTAGCGGCCCGGGTGGCAGCGTTGTGGGAGGGTGAGTCTGGCTTTGGGGCTTGGGGTTCCAGATCCCTGGCGTAGTGGCACCAAAACCCTTGGGAGGGGCCCCTGGGGGGCCGACCTAGGGTTAGGGTTAACCCCCAGGAGACCGTCAGGCCCAACCGCACACTGTGCGGCGAGCTGAGGTGCGGCCCGAGGTGAAGGCGCTGGGGAGCGGGAGCATGGGCACCAGCGTTTTGGCACGGGGAGCCTTTGAAGGTCACCGGGGACTCAGAAGGCCCTGCCCTTCTCTCGCCCTCTATGACCCACGGCGCCCCTAGCGGCCCAGGTGGGGACAGTGCGGCAGGGTGAGTCCGGCTCTGGGGCTCTGAGTCACCAATCCCCAGCATTGCAGAGCCAGGCCGCTTGGGATGTCCCCTCAGGGCCGACCTAGGGTTTTGGTTAGCTGCCAGGAGCCCGGCAGGCCCTATCCACCGGCTCTCAAGCAAGCGGTGGGCTGGGCCTAGGTGAGGGCGCTGGCGAGCAGGATCCTGGGAGCCAACGTTTTTGCGTGGGGAGCCTTCAAAGGTCAGCGTGGGCTCGGAGGGCCCTGCCCGATCTCTTGCCCTGATTGACCGGCGGGGCCTCTAGCGGCTCGGGTGGCTGAAGGGCAGCAGGGTGAGTGCGGCACATGAGCTCGGGGTCCCCATCCCCAGCGTTGCGACGCCAGGCCCCTTGGGAAGTACCCCTCGGTGGCCGACCTATGGTTAGGGTTAGCCTCCAGGAGCCCCGCAGGCCCGATACACCACCTGTGCGTCGAGCGGAGAGTTGGGCCGAGGTGAGGGTGCTGGTGAACATGAGCCTGGACCCAAGCGTTTTGGTTCGGTGCGCCTCTGAAGGTCGGCAGGGGTTCGGAGGGCCCTGCCAGTTCTCCCACCCTGAATGAATGGCGGCGCCCCTAGCGGCCTGTGTGAGTTGGGGTGGCAGCGTGCATCCGGCGCTGGGGAGTGGGGGCCCCCAATCCCTGGCGTTGCAGCGCCAGGCCCCTTAGGAAGGGACCTTCAGGGGCTGTCCTAGGGTTAGGGTGAGCTCCCAAGAGGCCGGCAGGCCCGAGTCGCTGGCTCTACGAAGAGCGGAGGTGCGGGCCGAGTTGAGGGTGATGCAGAGCGGGAGCGTGGTCCCCAGCACTTTGGCGCCCTGGGCCTTCGACTGTTGCCATGGCTCAAAGGGCCCTGCCCGTTCTCCTGCCCTGAAGAACCAGCGGCGCCCTTAGCAGCTCCCTTGGCGGTGGAGCGGCAGGGTGAGTCCATGCTGCGGCTCGTGGATCCCCAATCCCCAGCGTTGTGGGGCCAGGCCTCTTGGGAGGGGCTCCTCTTGGGAGGACCTAGGTTTAGAGTTAGCACCCAGGAGGCCAGCAGGCCCAATCCTCTGGCTGGGCGGCGAGAGGTGGGCGGCCTGAGGTAAAGGCGCTGGCGATCGGGAGCGTGGGCCCCTGCATTTTGGCGCAGGAGGCTTCAAATATCGCCGGTTTCTCCAGGGCCCTGTCCCTTCTCCCGCCCTGAATGACGGGCGGCGCCACTAGCAGCCCGGGTGGCGACGTGGCGGCAGGGTGAGTCTGGCTCTGGGTCTTGGGGTCCCTGATCCCCAGTGTAGCGGCACCAGGACCCTTGGGAGGGGCCCCTGGGTGGCTGACCTAGGGTTAGGGTTAGCCTCAGGAGGCCGGCAGGTGGGATCCGGCCACTGTCCAGGGAGCGGATGGCGGGGCCGAGGTGAGGGCGTTGGGGAGCGGGAGCGTGGGCACCAGCGTTTTGGCACGGGGAGCCTTTGAAGGCCACCGGGGGCTCGGAAGGCCCTGCCCCTTCTCTCGCCCTGAATGACCCGCAGTGCTCCTAGCGGCCCGGGTGGCGGCGTTGCGGTAGGGTGAGTGTGGCTCTGGGGCTTGAGGTTCCGGATCCCCGGCGAAGCGGCACCAGGACCCTTGGGAGGGGCCCCTGGGTGGCCGACCTAGGGTTAGGGTTAGCACCCGGGAGGCCGGCAGGCGGGATCCGCCCGCTGTGCGTGGAGCGGAGGGGCGGGCCGAGGTGAGGGCGCTGGCGAGCAAGAGCCTGGGCCCAAGCGTTTTGGCACGGGGGGCCAACGAATGTCTCCGGGGACTCGGCGGGCCCTGCCCATTCTCCTCCCTGAATGACCGGCGGCGCCCCTAGCAGCCCAGGTGGCGGCGGGGCGGCATGTAAGTCCGGGCATAGGGCTCGGGGGTCCCCAGTCCACCGCGTTGCGGCGCCAGGCCCCTTGGGAGGGGCCCCTCGGAGGCTGACCTAGGGTTAGGTTTAGCCCCTAGGATGCCGGCAGGCCCTATTCGCCAGCCGTGTGGAGACTGGAGTGGCGGACCGAGGTGAGGGCACTGGTGAGCGGGAGCGTGGGCCCGGGTGTTTTGGCGCGGGGGGCTTTTGAAGGTCGCCGTGTCTTGGAGGGCCCTGCCCGTGCTCCCGCCCTGAATGAACGGCACCACCCCAAGCCCCCGGGTGGCGGCTGGGTGGCAGGGTGAGTCCAGTGCTGAGGCTCGGGGGTCCCCAATCCCCAGCGTTGCGGCGCCAGATCCCTTGGGAGGGGCCCCTCGGGGGTCGATCTAGGGTTGCGGTTAGCCCCCAGGAGGCCGGTGGACCCGATCAGCGGCTGTGCGGCACGCGGAGGGTTGGGCCGAGGTGAGGGCGCTGGCGAGACTGAGCATGAGCCCAAGCGTTTTAGTGCGGGGGGCCTTCGAAGGTCAGTGGGGGCTCGGAGGGACCTGCCCGTTCTCCCGCTCTGAATGACCGGCGGGGCCCCTAGAGGCTCCGGTGCCTGAAGGGCAGCAGGGTGAGACCGGCACTTGGGTTGGGGTCCCCATTCCCGGCGTTGTGGCGCCAGGCCACTTGGGAAGGGCCCCTCCGTGGCCGACCTACAGTTAGGGTTAGCCCCCAGGAGGCCAGCAGGCCCGATACACCGCCTGTGCGTCGAGCGGAGAGTTGGGCCGAGGTGAGGGTGCTGGTGAACATGAGCCCGGGCCCAAGCGTTTTGGTTCGGGGCGCCTTCGAAGGTCGGCGGGGGTTCGAAGGGCCCTGCCCGTTCTCCCACCCTGAATGAATGGCGGCGCCCCTAGCGGCACGTGTGGGGCAGGGCGGCAGGGTGCATCCAGCGCTGGGGCTTGGGGGTTCCCAATCCCCGGCGTTGCGGCGCCAGGCCCCTTAGGAAGCGACCCTCGGGGCCGTCCTAGGGTTAGGGTTAGCGCCCAGGAGGCCGGCAGGCCCGATCCGCCGGCTGTGCGAGGAGTGGAGATGCAGGCCGAGTTGAGGGCGATGGCGAGCGGGAGCTGGGCCCCAGCGATTTGGCATCCTGGGCCTTTGAATGTTGCCATGGCTCGGAGGGCCCTGCCCTTTCTCCTGCAATGAATAACCAGCAAGGCCCCTAGCGGCTCCGTTGGCAGTGGGGCGGCAGGGTGAATCCCAGGCTGCGGTTCGGGGATCCCCAGTCCCCGGCGTTGTGGTGCCAGGCCCCTTGGGAGGGGCTCCTCGTGGGCCAACCCAGGGTTAGAGTTAGCCCCCATAAGGCCGGCAGGCCAGATCCTCTGGCTGGGCGGTGAGAGGTGGGCGGGCCGAGGTAAAAGCGCTGGGGTGCGGGATTGTGGGCCCCTGCATTTTGGGGTGGGAGGCTTCAAATGTCGCCGGTTTCTCCAGGGCCCTGTCAGTTCTCCCGCCCTGAATGACCGGCGGTGCCCCTCGCGGCCCGGGGGGCAGCGTTGTGGGAGGGTGAGTCTGGCTTTGGGGCTTGGGGTTCCAGATCCCTGGCGTAGTGGCACCAAAACCCTTGGGAGGGGCCCCTGGGGGGCCGACCTAGGGTTAGGGTTAGCCCCCAGGAGACCGTCAGGCCCAACCGCACACTGTGCGGCGAGCTGAGGTGCGGCCCGAGGTGAAGGCGCTGGGGAGCGGGAGCGTGGGCACCAGCGTTTTGGCACAGGGAGCCTTTGAAGGTCACCGGGGACTCAGAAGGCCCTGCCCTTCTCTCGCCCTCTATGACCCGCGGCGCCCCTAGCGGCCCAGGTGGGGACAGTGCGGCAGGGTGAGTCCGGCTCTGGGGCTCTGAGTCACCAATCCCCAGCATTGCAGAGCCAGGCCGCTTGGGATGTCCCCTCAGGGCCGACCTAGGGTTTTGGTTAGCTGCCAGGAGCCCGGCAGGCCCTATCCACCGGCTCTCAAGCAAGCGGTGGGGTGGGCCTAGGTGAGGGCGCTGGCGAGCAGGATCCTGGGAGCCAACGTTTTTGCGCGGGGAGCCTTCAAAGGTCAGCGTGGGCTCGGAGGGCCCTGCCCGATCTCTTGCCCTGATTGACCGGCGGGGCCTCTAGCGGCTCGGGTGGCTGAAGGGCAGCAGGGTGAGTGCGGCACATGAGCTCGGGGTCCCCATCCCCAGCGTTGCGACGCCAGGCCCCTTGGGAAGTGCCCCTCGGTGGCCGACCTATGGTTAGGGTTAGCCTCCAGGAGCCCCGCAGGCCCGATACACCACCTGTGCGTCGAGCGGAGAGTTGGGCCGAGGTGAGGGTGCTGGTGAACATGAGCCTGGGCCCAAGCGTTTTGGTTCGGTGCGCCTTCGAAGGTCGGCAGGGGTTCGGAGGGCCCTGCCAGTTCTCCCACCCTGAATGAATGGCGGCGCCCCTAGCGGCCTGTGTGGGTTGGGGTGGCAGCGTGCATCCGGCGCTGGGGCTTGGGGGCCCCCAATCCCTGGCGTTGCGACGCCAGGCCCCTTAGGAAGGGACCTTCAGGGGCTGTCCTAGGGTTAGGGTGAGCTCCCAGGAGGCCGGCAGGCCCGAGTCGCTGGCTCTGCGAAGAGCGGAGGTGCGGGCCGAGTTGAGGGTGATGCAGAGCGGGAGCGTGGTCCCCAGCGTTTTGGCGCCCTGGGCCTTCGACTGTTGCCATGGCTCAAAGGGCCCTGCCCGTTCTCCTGCCCTGAAGAACCAGAGGCGCCCTTAGCAGCTCCCTTGGCGGCGGAGCGGCAGGGTGAGTCCATGCTGCGGCTCGGGGATCCCCAATCCCCAGCGTTGTGGGGCCAGGCTTCTTGGGAGGGGCTCCTCTTGGGCGGACCTAGGTTTAGAGTTAGCACCCAGGAGGCCAGCAGGCCCAATCCTCTGGCTGGGCGGCGAGAGGTGGGCGGCCCGAGGTAAAGGCGCTGGCGATCGGGAGCATGGGCCCCTGCATTTTGGCGCAGGAGGCTTCAAATATCGCCGGTTTCTCCAGGGCCCTGTCCCTTCTCCCGCCCTGAATGACGGGCGGCGCCACTAGCAGCCCGGGTGGCGACGTGGCGGTACGGTGAGTCTGGCTCTGGGTCTTGGGGTCCCTGATCCCCAGTGTAGCGGCACCAGGACCCTTGGGAGGGGCCCCTGGGTGGCTGACCTAGGGTTAGGGTTAGCCCCCAGGAGGCCGGCAGGTGGGATCAGGCCACTGTCCAGGGAGCGGAGGGCGGGGCCGAGGTGAGGGCGTTGGGGAGCGGGAGCGTGGGCACCAGCGTTTTGGCACGGGGAGCCTTTGAAGGCCACCGGGGACTCGGAAGGCCCTGCCCCTTCTCTCGCCCTGAATGACCCGCAGTGCTCCTAGCGGCCCGGGTGGCGGCGTTGCGGTAGGGTGAGTGTGGCTCTGGGGCTTGAGGTTCCCGATCCCCGGCGAAGCGGCACCAGGACCCTTGGGAGGGGCCCCTGGGTGGCCGACCTAGGGTTAGGGTTAGCACCTGGGAGGCCGGCAGGCGGGATCCGCCCGCTGTGCGTGGAGCGGAGGGGCGGGCCGAGGTGAGGGCGCTGGCGAGCAAGAGCCTGGGCCCAAGCGTTTTGGCACCGGGGGCCTTCGAATGTCTCCGGGGACTCGGCGGGCCCTGCCCATTCTCCTCCCTGAATGACCGGCGGCGCCCCTAGCAGCCCAGGTGGCGGCGGGGCGGCATGTAAGTCCGGGCATAGGGCTCGGGGGTCCCCAGTCCACCGCGTTGCGGCGCCAGGCCCCTTGGGAGGGGCCCCTCGGAGGCTGACCTAGGGTGAGGTTTAGCCCCTAGGATGCCGGCAGGCCCTATTCGCCAGCCGTGTGGAGACTGGAGTGGCGGACCGAGGTGAGGGCACTGGTGAGCGGGAGCGTGGGCCCGGGTGTTTTGGCGCGGGGGGCCTTTGAAGGTCGCCGTGTCTTGGAGGGCCCTGCCCGTGCTCCCGCCCTGAATGAACGGCACCACCCCAAGCCCCTGGGTGGCGGCTGGGTGGCAGGGTGAGTCCAGTGCTGAGGCTCGGGGGTCCCCAATCCCCAGCGTTGCGGCGCCAGATCCCTTGGGAGGGGCCCCTCGGGGGTCGATCTAGGGTTGCGGTTAGCCCCCAGGAGGCCGGTGGACCCGATCAGCGGCTGTGCGGCACGTGGAGGGTTGGGCCGAGGTGAGGGCGCTGGCGAGACTGAGCATGAGCCCAAGCGTTTTAGTGCGGGGGGCCTTCGAAGGTCAGTGGGGGCTCGGAGGGACCTGCCCGTTCTCCCGCTCTGAATGACCGGCGGGGCCCCTAGAGGCTCCGGTGCCTGAAGGGCAGCAGGGTGAGACCGGCACTTGGGTTGGGGTCCCCATTCCCGGCGTTGTGGCGCCAGGCCACTTGGGAAGGGCCCCTCCGTGGCCGACCTACAGTTAGGGTTAGCCCCCAGGAGGCCAGCAGGCCCGATACACCGCCTGTGCGTCGAGCGGAGAGTTGGGCCGAGGTGAGGGTGCTGGTGAACATGAGCCCGGGCCCAAGCGTTTTGGTTCGGGGCGCCTTCGAAGGTCGGCGGGGGTTCGAAGGGCCCTGCCCGTTCTCCCACCCTGAATGAATGGCGGCGCCCCTAGCGGCACGTGTGGGGCAGGGCGGCAGGGTGCATCCAGCGCTGGGGCTTGGGGGTTCCCAATCCCCGGCGTTGCGGCGCCAGGCCCCTTAGGAAGCGACCCTCGGGGCCGTCCTAGGGTTAGGGTTAGCGCCCAGGAGGCCGGCAGGCCCGATCCGCCGGCTGTGCGAGGAGTGGAGATGCAGGCCGAGTTGAGGGCGATGGCGAGCGGGAGCTGGGCCCCAGCGATTTGGCATCCTGGGCCTTTGAATGTTGCCATGGCTCGGAGGGCCCTGCCCTTTCTCCTGCAATGAATAACCAGCAAGGCCCCTAGCGGCTCCGTTGGCAGTGGGGCGGCAGGGTGAATCCCAGGCTGCGGTTCGGGGATCCTCAATCCCCGGCGTTGTGGTGCCAGGCCCCTTGGGAGGGGCTCCTCGTGGGACGACCCAGGGTTAGAGTTAGCCCCCATAAGGCCGGCAGGCCAGATCCTCTGGCTGGGCGGTGAGAGGTGGGCGGGCCGAGGTAAAAGCGCTGGGGTGCGGGATTGTGGGCCCCTGCATTTTGGGGTGGGAGGCTTCAAATGTCGCCGGTTTCTCCAGGGCCCTGTCAGTTCTCCCGCCCTGAATGACCGGCGGTGCCCCTCGCGGCCCGGGGGGCAGCGTTGTGGGAGGGTGAGTCTGGCTTTGGGGCTTGGGGTTCCAGATCCCTGGCGTAGTGGCACCAAAACCCTTGGGAGGGGCCCCTGGGGGGCCGACCTAGGGTTAGGGTTAGCCCCCAGGAGACCGTCAGGCCCAACCGCACACTGTGCGGCGAGCTGAGGTGCGGCCCGAGGTGAAGGCGCTGGGGAGCGGGAGCGTGGGCACCAGCGTTTTGGCACAGGGAGCCTTTGAAGGTCACCAGGGACTCAGAAGGCCCTGCCCTTCTCTCGCCCTCTATGACCCGCGGCGCCCCTAGCGGCCCAGGTGGGGACAGTGCGGCAGGGTGAGTCCGGCTCTGGGGCTCTGAGTCACCAATCCCCAGCATTGCAGAGCCAGGCCGCTTGGGATGTCCCCTCAGGGCCGACCTAGGGTTTTGGTTAGCTGCCAGGAGCCCGGCAGGCCCTATCCACCGGCTCTCAAGCAAGCGGTGGTGTTGGCCTAGGTGAGGGCGCTGGCGAGCAGGATCCTGGGAGCCAAGGTTTTTGCGCGGGGAGCCTTCAAAGGTCAGCGTGGGCTCGGAGGGCCCTGCCCGATCTCTTGCCCTGATTGACCGGCGGGGCCTCTAGCGGCTCGGGTGGCTGAAGGGCAGCAGGGTGAGTGCGGCACATGAGCTCGGGGTCCCCATCCCCAGCGTTGCGACGCCAGGCCCCTTGGGAAGTGCCCCTCGGTGGCCGACCTATGGTTAGGGTTAGCCTCCAGGAGCCCCGCAGGCCCGATACACCACCTGTGCGTCGAGCGGAGAGTTGGGCCGAGGTGAGGGTGCTGGTGAACATGAGCCTGGGCCCAAGCGTTTTGGTTCGGTGCGCCTTCGAAGGTCGGCAGGGGTTCGGAGGGCCCTGCCAGTTCTCCCACCCTGAATGAATGGCGGCGCCCCTAGCGGCCTGTGTGGGTTGGGGTGGCAGCGTGCATCCGGCGCTGGGGCTTGGGGGCCCCCAATCCCTGGCGTTGCGACGCCAGGCCCCTTAGGAAGGGACCTTCAGGGGCTGTCCTAGGGTTAGGGTGAGCTCCCAGGAGGCCGGCAGGCCCGAGTCGCTGGCTCTGCGAAGAGCGGAGGTGCGGGCCGAGTTGAGGGTGATGCAGAGCGGGAGCGTGGTCCCCAGCGTTTTGGCGCCCTGGGCCTTCGACTGTTGCCATGGCTCAAAGGGCCCTGCCCGTTCTCCTGCCCTGAAGAACCAGAGGCGCCCTTAGCAGCTCCCTTGGCGGCGGAGCGGCAGGGTGAGTCCATGCTGCGGCTCGGGGATCCCCAATCCCCAGCGTTGTGGGGCCAGGCTTCTTGGGAGGGGCTCCTCTTGGGCGGACCTAGGTTTAGAGTTAGCACCCAGGAGGCCAGCAGGCCCAATCCTCTGGCTGGGCGGCGAGAGGTGGGCGGCCCGAGGTAAAGGCGCTGGCGATCGGGAGCATGGGCCCCTGCATTTTGGCGCAGGAGGCTTCAAATATCGCCGGTTTCTCCAGGGCCCTGTCCCTTCTCCCGCCCTGAATGACGGGCGGCGCCACTAGCAGCCCGGGTGGCGACGTGGCGGTACGGTGAGTCTGGCTCTGGGTCTTGGGGTCCCTGATCCCCAGTGTAGCGGCACCAGGACCCTTGGGAGGGGCCCCTGGGTGGCTGACCTAGGGTTAGGGTTAGCCCCCAGGAGGCCGGCAGGTGGGATCAGGCCACTGTCCAGGGAGCGGAGGGCGGGGCCGAGGTGAGGGCGTTGGGGAGCGGGAGCGTGGGCACCAGCGTTTTGGCACGGGGAGCCTTTGAAGGCCACCGGGGACTCGGAAGGCCCTGCCCCTTCTCTCGCCCTGAATGACCCGCAGTGCTCCTAGCGGCCCGGGTGGCGGCGTTGCGGTAGGGTGAGTGTGGCTCTGGGGCTTGAGGTTCCTGATCCCCGGCGAAGCGGCACCAGGACCCTTGGGAGGGGCCCCTGGGTGGCCGACCTAGGGTTAGGGTTAGCACCCGGGAGGCCGGCAGGCGGGATCCGCCCGCTGTGCGTGGAGCGGAGGGGCGGGCCGAGGTGAGGGCGCTGGCGAGCAAGAGCCTGGGCCCAAGCGTTTTGGCACCGGGGGCCTTCGAATGTCTCCGGGGACTCGGCGGGCCCTGCCCATTCTCCTCCCTGAATGACCGGCGGCGCCCCTAGCAGCCCAGGTGGCGGCGGGGCGGCATGTAAGTCCGGGCATAGGGCTCGGGGGTCCCCAGTCCACCGCGTTGCGGCGCCAGGCCCCTTGGGAGGGGCCCCTCGGAGGCTGACCTAGGGTGAGGTTTAGCCCCTAGGATGCCGGCAGGCCCTATTCGCCAGCCGTGTGGAGACTGGAGTGGCGGACCGAGGTGAGGGCACTGGTGAGCGGGAGCGTGGGCCCGGGTGTTTTGGCGCGGGGGGCCTTTGAAGGTCGCCGTGTCTTGGAGGGCCCTGCCCGTGCTCCCGCCCTGAATGAACGGCACCACCCCAAGCCCCCGGGTGGCGGCTGGGTGGCAGGGTGAGTCCAGTGCTGAGGCTCGGGGGTCCCCAATCCCCAGCGTTGCGGCGCCAGATCCCTTGGGAGGGGCCCCTCGGGGGTCGATCTAGGGTTGCGGTTAGCCCCCAGGAGGCCGGTGGACCCGATCAGCGGCTGTGCGGCACGCGGAGGGTTGGGCCGAGGTGAGGGCGCTGGCGAGACTGAGCATGAGCCCAAGCGTTTTAGTGCGGGGGGCCTTCGAAGGTCAGTGGGGGCTCGGAGGGACCTGCCCGTTCTCCCGCTCTGAATGACCGGCGGGGCCCCTAGAGGCTCCGGTGCCTGAAGGGCAGCAGGGTGAGACCGGCACTTGGGTTGGGGTCCCCATTCCCGGCGTTGTGGCGCCAGGCCACTTGGGAAGGGCCCCTCCGTGGCCGACCTACAGTTAGGGTTAGCCCCCAGGAGGCCAGCAGGCCCGATACACCGCCTGTGCGTCGAGCGGAGAGTTGGGCCGAGGTGAGGGTGCTGGTGAACATGAGCCCGGGCCCAAGCGTTTTGGTTCGGGGCGCCTTCGAAGGTCGGCGGGGGTTCGAAGGGCCCTGCCCGTTCTCCCACCCTGAATGAATGGCGGCGCCCCTAGCGGCACGTGTGGGGCAGGGCGGCAGGGTGCATCCAGCGCTGGGGCTTGGGGGTTCCCAATCCCCGGCGTTGCGGCGCCAGGCCCCTTAGGAAGCGACCCTCGGGGCCGTCCTAGGGTTAGGGTTAGCGCCCAGGAGGCCGGCAGGCCCGATCCGCCGGCTGTGCGAGGAGTGGAGATGCAGGCCGAGTTGAGGGCGATGGCGAGCGGGAGCTGGGCCCCAGCGATTTGGCATCCTGGGCCTTTGAATGTTGCCATGGCTCGGAGGGCCCTGCCCTTTCTCCTGCAATGAATAACCAGCAAGGCCCCTAGCGGCTCCGTTGGCAGTGGGGCGGCAGGGTGAATCCCAGGCTGCGGTTCGGGGATCCCCAATCCCCGGCGTTGTGGTGCCAGGCCCCTTGGGAGGGGCTCCTCGTGGGCCAACCCAGGGTTAGAGTTAGCCCCCATAAGGCCGGCAGGCCAGATCCTCTGGCTGGGCGGTGAGAGGTGGGCGGGCCGAGGTAAAAGCGCTGGGGTGCGGGATTGTGGGCCCCTGCATTTTGGGGTGGGAGGCTTCAAATGTCGCCGGTTTCTCCAGGGCCCTGTCAGTTCTCCCGCCCTGAATGACCGGCGGTGCCCCTCGCGGCCCGGGGGGCAGCGTTGTGGGAGGGTGAGTCTGGCTTTGGGGCTTGGGGTTCCAGATCCCTGGCGTAGTGGCACCAAAACCCTTGGGAGGGGCCCCTGGGGGGCCGACCTAGGGTTAGGGTTAGCCCCCAGGAGACCGTCAGGCCCAACCGCACACTGTGCGGCGAGCTGAGGTGCGGCCCGAGGTGAAGGCGCTGGGGAGCGGGAGCGTGGGCACCAGCGTTTTGGCACAGGGAGCCTTTGAAGGTCACCGGGGACTCAGAAGGCCCTGCCCTTCTCTCGCCCTCTATGACCCGCGGCGCCCCTAGCGGCCCAGGTGGGGACAGTGCGGCAGGGTGAGTCCGGCTCTGGGGCTCTGAGTCACCAATCCCCAGCATTGCAGAGCCAGGCCGCTTGGGATGTCCCCTCAGGGCCGACCTAGGGTTTTGGTTAGCTGCCAGGAGCCCGGCAGGCCCTATCCACCGGCTCTCAAGCAAGCGGTGGTGTTGGCCTAGGTGAGGGCGCTGGCGAGCAGGATCCTGGGAGCCAACGTTTTTGCGCGGGGAGCCTTCAAAGGTCAGCGTGGGCTCGGAGGGCCCTGCCCGATCTCTTGCCCTGATTGACCGGCGGGGCCTCTAGCGGCTCGGGTGGCTGAAGGGCAGCAGGGTGAGTGCGGCACATGAGCTCGGGGTCCCCATCCCCAGCGTTGCGACGCCAGGCCCCTTGGGAAGTGCCCCTCGGTGGCCGACCTATGGTTAGGGTTAGCCTCCAGGAGCCCCGCAGGCCCGATACACCACCTGTGCGTCGAGCGGAGAGTTGGGCCGAGGTGAGGGTGCTGGTGAACATGAGCCTGGGCCCAAGCGTTTTGGTTCGGTGCGCCTTCGAAGGTCGGCAGGGGTTCGGAGGGCCCTGCCAGTTCTCCCACCCTGAATGAATGGCGGCGCCCCTAGCGGCCTGTGTGGGTTGGGGTGGCAGCGTGCATCCGGCGCTGGGGCTTGGGGGCCCCCAATCCCTGGCGTTGCGACGCCAGGCCCCTTAGGAAGGGACCTTCAGGGGCTGTCCTAGGGTTAGGGTGAGCTCCCAGGAGGCCGGCAGGCCCGAGTCGCTGGCTCTGCGAAGAGCGGAGGTGCGGGCCGAGTTGAGGGTGATGCAGAGCGGGAGCGTGGTCCCCAGCGTTTTGGCGCCCTGGGCCTTCGACTGTTGCCATGGCTCAAAGGGCCCTGCCCGTTCTCCTGCCCTGAAGAACCAGAGGCGCCCTTAGCAGCTCCCTTGGCGGCGGAGCGGCAGGGTGAGTCCATGCTGCGGCTCGGGGATCCCCAATCCCCAGCGTTGTGGGGCCAGGCTTCTTGGGAGGGGCTCCTCTTGGGCGGACCTAGGTTTAGAGTTAGCACCCAGGAGGCCAGCAGGCCCAATCCTCTGGCTGGGCGGCGAGAGGTGGGCGGCCCGAGGTAAAGGCGCTGGCGATCGGGAGCATGGGCCCCTGCATTTTGGCGCAGGAGGCTTCAAATATCGCCGGTTTCTCCAGGGCCCTGTCCCTTCTCCCGCCCTGAATGACGGGCGGCGCCACTAGCAGCCCGGGTGGCGACGTGGCGGTACGGTGAGTCTGGCTCTGGGTCTTGGGGTCCCTGATCCCCAGTGTAGCGGCACCAGGACCCTTGGGAGGGGCCCCTGGGTGGCTGACCTAGGGTTAGGGTTAGCCCCCAGGAGGCCGGCAGGTGGGATCAGGCCACTGTCCAGGGAGCGGAGGGCGGGGCCGAGGTGAGGGCGTTGGGGAGCGGGAGCGTGGGCACCAGCGTTTTGGCACGGGGAGCCTTTGAAGGCCACCGGGGACTCGGAAGGCCCTGCCCCTTCTCTCGCCCTGAATGACCCGCAGTGCTCCTAGCGGCCCGGGTGGCGGCGTTGCGGTAGGGTGAGTGTGGCTCTGGGGCTTGAGGTTCCTGATCCCCGGCGAAGCGGCACCAGGACCCTTGGGAGGGGCCCCTGGGTGGCCGACCTAGGGTTAGGGTTAGCACCCGGGAGGCCGGCAGGCGGGATCCGCCCGCTGTGCGTGGAGCGGAGGGGCGGGCCGAGGTGAGGGCGCTGGCGAGCAAGAGCCTGGGCCCAAGCGTTTTGGCACCGGGGGCCTTCGAATGTCTCCGGGGACTCGGCGGGCCCTGCCCATTCTCCTCCCTGAATGACCGGCGGCGCCCCTAGCAGCCCAGGTGGCGGCGGGGCGGCATGTAAGTCCGGGCATAGGGCTCGGGGGTCCCCAGTCCACCGCGTTGCGGCGCCAGGCCCCTTGGGAGGGGCCCCTCGGAGGCTGACCTAGGGTGAGGTTTAGCCCCTAGGATGCCGGCAGGCCCTATTCGCCAGCCGTGTGGAGACTGGAGTGGCGGACCGAGGTGAGGGCACTGGTGAGCGGGAGCGTGGGCCCGGGTGTTTTGGCGCGGGGGGCCTTTGAAGGTCGCCGTGTCTTGGAGGGCCCTGCCCGTGCTCCCGCCCTGAATGAACGGCACCACCCCAAGCCCCCGGGTGGCGGCTGGGTGGCAGGGTGAGTCCAGTGCTGAGGCTCGGGGGTCCCCAATCCCCAGCGTTGCGGCGCCAGATCCCTTGGGAGGGGCCCCTCGGGGGTCGATCTAGGGTTGCGGTTAGCCCCCAGGAGGCCGGTGGACCCGATCAGCGGCTGTGCGGCACGCGGAGGGTTGGGCCGAGGTGAGGGCGCTGGCGAGACTGAGCATGAGCCCAAGCGTTTTAGTGCGGGGGGCCTTCGAAGGTCAGTGGGGGCTCGGAGGGACCTGCCCGTTCTCCCGCTCTGAATGACCGGCGGGGCCCCTAGAGGCTCCGGTGCCTGAAGGGCAGCAGGGTGAGACCGGCACTTGGGTTGGGGTCCCCATTCCCGGCGTTGTGGCGCCAGGCCACTTGGGAAGGGCCCCTCCGTGGCCGACCTACAGTTAGGGTTAGCCCCCAGGAGGCCAGCAGGCCCGATACACCGCCTGTGCGTCGAGCGGAGAGTTGGGCCGAGGTGAGGGTGCTGGTGAACATGAGCCCGGGCCCAAGCGTTTTGGTTCGGGGCGCCTTCGAAGGTCGGCGGGGGTTCGAAGGGCCCTGCCCGTTCTCCCACCCTGAATGAATGGCGGCGCCCCTAGCGGCACGTGTGGGGCAGGGCGGCAGGGTGCATCCAGCGCTGGGGCTTGGGGGTTCCCAATCCCCGGCGTTGCGGCGCCAGGCCCCTTAGGAAGCGACCCTCGGGGCCGTCCTAGGGTTAGGGTTAGCGCCCAGGAGGCCGGCAGGCCCGATCCGCCGGCTGTGCGAGGAGTGGAGATGCAGGCCGAGTTGAGGGCGATGGCGAGCGGGAGCTGGGCCCCAGCGATTTGGCATCCTGGGCCTTTGAATGTTGCCATGGCTCGGAGGGCCCTGCCCTTTCTCCTGCAATGAATAACCAGCAAGGCCCCTAGCGGCTCCGTTGGCAGTGGGGCGGCAGGGTGAATCCCAGGCTGCGGTTCGGGGATCCCCAATCCCCGGCGTTGTGGTGCCAGGCCCCTTGGGAGGGGCTCCTCGTGGGCCAACCCAGGGTTAGAGTTAGCCCCCATAAGGCCGGCAGGCCAGATCCTCTGGCTGGGCGGTGAGAGGTGGGCGGGCCGAGGTAAAAGCGCTGGGGTGCGGGATTGTGGGCCCCTGCATTTTGGGGTGGGAGGCTTCAAATGTCGCCGGTTTCTCCAGGGCCCTGTCAGTTCTCCCGCCCTGAATGACCGGCGGTGCCCCTCGCGGCCCGGGGGGCAGCGTTGTGGGAGGGTGAGTCTGGCTTTGGGGCTTGGGGTTCCAGATCCCTGGCGTAGTGGCACCAAAACCCTTGGGAGGGGCCCCTGGGGGGCCGACCTAGGGTTAGGGTTAGCCCCCAGGAGACCGTCAGGCCCAACCGCACACTGTGCGGCGAGCTGAGGTGCGGCCCGAGGTGAAGGCGCTGGGGAGCGGGAGCGTGGGCACCAGCGTTTTGGCACAGGGAGCCTTTGAAGGTCACCGGGGACTCAGAAGGCCCTGCCCTTCTCTCGCCCTCTATGACCCGCGGCGCCCCTAGCGGCCCAGGTGGGGACAGTGCGGCAGGGTGAGTCCGGCTCTGGGGCTCTGAGTCACCAATCCCCAGCATTGCAGAGCCAGGCCGCTTGGGATGTCCCCTCAGGGCCGACCTAGGGTTTTGGTTAGCTGCCAGGAGCCCGGCAGGCCCTATCCACCGGCTCTCAAGCAAGCGGTGGGGTGGGCC
This sequence comes from Ursus americanus, assembly GCF_024610735.1. Lineage (NCBI taxonomy): Eukaryota > Metazoa > Chordata > Mammalia > Carnivora > Ursidae > Ursus > Ursus americanus. The sequence continues at coordinate 1,322,524 of NW_028273624.1, forward strand.
TAGGTGAGGGCGCTGGCGAGCAGGATCCTGGGAGCCAACGTTTTTGCGCGGGGAGCCTTCAAAGGTCAGCGTGGGCTCGGAGGGCCCTGCCCGATCTCTTGCCCTGATTGACCGGCGGGGCCTCTAGCGGCTCGGGTGGCTGAAGGGCAGCAGGGTGAGTGCGGCACATGAGCTCGGGGTCCCCATCCCCAGCGTTGCGACGCCAGGCCCCTTGGGAAGTGCCCCTCGGTGGCCGACCTATGGTTAGGGTTAGCCTCCAGGAGCCCCGCAGGCCCGATACACCACCTGTGCGTCGAGCGGAGAGTTGGGCCGAGGTGAGGGTGCTGGTGAACATGAGCCTGGGCCCAAGCGTTTTGGTTCGGTGCGCCTTCGAAGGTCGGCAGGGGTTCGGAGGGCCCTGCCAGTTCTCCCACCCTGAATGAATGGCGGCGCCCCTAGCGGCCTGTGTGGGTTGGGGTGGCAGCGTGCATCCGGCGCTGGGGCTTGGGGGCCCCCAATCCCTGGCGTTGCGACGCCAGGCCCCTTAGGAAGGGACCTTCAGGGGCTGTCCTAGGGTTAGGGTGAGCTCCCAGGAGGCCGGCAGGCCCGAGTCGCTGGCTCTGCGAAGAGCGGAGGTGCGGGCCGAGTTGAGGGTGATGCAGAGCGGGAGCGTGGTCCCCAGCGTTTTGGCGCCCTGGGCCTTCGACTGTTGCCATGGCTCAAAGGGCCCTGCCCGTTCTCCTGCCCTGAAGAACCAGAGGCGCCCTTAGCAGCTCCCTTGGCGGCGGAGCGGCAGGGTGAGTCCATGCTGCGGCTCGGGGATCCCCAATCCCCAGCGTTGTGGGGCCAGGCTTCTTGGGAGGGGCTCCTCTTGGGCGGACCTAGGTTTAGAGTTAGCACCCAGGAGGCCAGCAGGCCCAATCCTCTGGCTGGGCGGCGAGAGGTGGGCGGCCCGAGGTAAAGGCGCTGGCGATCGGGAGCATGGGCCCCTGCATTTTGGCGCAGGAGGCTTCAAATATCGCCGGTTTCTCCAGGGCCCTGTCCCTTCTCCCGCCCTGAATGACGGGCGGCGCCACTAGCAGCCCGGGTGGCAACCTGGCGGTACGGTGAGTCTGGCTCTGGGTCTTGGTGTCCCTGATCCCCAGTGTAGCGGCACCAGGACCCTTGGGAGGGGCCCCTGGGTGGCTGACCTAGGGTTAGGGTTAGCCCCCAGGAGGCCGGCAGGTGGGATCAGGCCACTGTCCAGGGAGCGGAGGGCGGGGCCGAGGTGAGGGCGTTGGGGAGCGGGAGCGTGGGCACCAGCGTTTTGGCACGGGGAGCCTTTGAAGGCCACCGGGGACTCGGAAGGCCCTGCCCCTTCTCTCGCCCTGAATGACCCGCAGTGCTCCTAGCGGCCCGGGTGGCGGCGTTGCGGTAGGGTGAGTGTGGCTCTGGGGCTTGAGGTTCCCGATCCCCGGCGAAGCGGCACCAGGACCCTTGGGAGGGGCCCCTGGGTGGCCGACCTAGGGTTAGGGTTAGCACCCGGGAGGCCGGCAGGCGGGATCCGCCCGCTGTGCGTGGAGCGGAGGGGCGGGCCGAGGTGAGGGCGCTGGCGAGCAAGAGCCTGGGCCCAAGCGTTTTGGCACCGGGGGCCTTCGAATGTCTCCGGGGACTCGGCGGGCCCTGCCCATTCTCCTCCCTGAATGACCGGCGGCGCCCCTAGCAGCCCAGGTGGCGGCGGGGCGGCATGTAAGTCCGGGCATAGGGCTCGGGGGTCCCCAGTCCACCGCGTTGCGGCGCCAGGCCCCTTGGGAGGGGCCCCTCGGAGGCTGACCTAGGGTGAGGTTTAGCCCCTAGGATGCCGGCAGGCCCTATTCGCCAGCCGTGTGGAGACTGGAGTGGCGGACCGAGGTGAGGGCACTGGTGAGCGGGAGCGTGGGCCCGGGTGTTTTGGCGCGGGGGGCCTTTGAAGGTCGCCGTGTCTTGGAGGGCCCTGCCCGTGCTCCCGCCCTGAATGAACGGCACCACCCCAAGCCCCCGGGTGGCGGCTGGGTGGCAGGGTGAGTCCAGTGCTGAGGCTCGGGGGTCCCCAATCCCCAGCGTTGCGGCGCCAGATCCCTTGGGAGGGGCCCCTCGGGGGTCGATCTAGGGTTGCGGTTAGCCCCCAGGAGGCCGGTGGACCCGATCAGCGGCTGTGCGGCACGCGGAGGGTTGGGCCGAGGTGAGGGCGCTGGCGAGACTGAGCATGAGCCCAAGCGTTTTAGTGCGGGGGGCCTTCGAAGGTCAGTGGGGGCTCGGAGGGACCTGCCCGTTCTCCCGCTCTGAATGACCGGCGGGGCCCCTAGAGGCTCCGGTGCCTGAAGGGCAGCAGGGTGAGACCGGCACTTGGGTTGGGGTCCCCATTCCCGGCGTTGTGGCGCCAGGCCACTTGGGAAGGGCCCCTCCGTGGCCGACCTACAGTTAGGGTTAGCCCCCAGGAGGCCAGCAGGCCCGATACACCGCCTGTGCGTCGAGCGGAGAGTTGGGCCGAGGTGAGGGTGCTGGTGAACATGAGCCCGGGCCCAAGCGTTTTGGTTCGGGGCGCCTTCGAAGGTCGGCGGGGGTTCGGAGGGCCCTGCCAGTTCTCCCACCCTGAATGAATGGCGGCGCCCCTAGCGGCACGTGTGGGGCAGGGCGGCAGGGTGCATCCAGCGCTGGGGCTTGGGGGTTCCCAATCCCCGGCGTTGCGGCGCCAGGCCCCTTAGGAAGCGACCCTCGGGGCCGTCCTAGGGTTAGGGTTAGCGCCCAGGAGGCCGGCAGGCCCGATCCGCCGGCTGTGCGAGGAGTGGAGATGCAGGCCGAGTTGAGGGCGATGGCGAGCGGGAGCTGGGCCCCAGCGATTTGGCATCCTGGGCCTTTGAATGTTGCCATGGCTCGGAGGGCCCTGCCCTTTCTCCTGCAATGAATAACCAGCAAGGCCCCTAGCGGCTCCGTTGGCAGTGGGGCGGCAGGGTGAATCCCAGGCTGCGGTTCGGGGATCCCCAATCCCCGGCGTTGTGGTGCCAGGCCCCTTGGGAGGGGCTCCTCGTGGGCCAACCCAGGGTTAGAGTTAGCCCCCATAAGGCCGGCAGGCCAGATCCTCTGGCTGGGCGGTGAGAGGTGGGCGGGCCGAGGTAAAAGCGCTGGGGTGCGGGATTGTGGGCCCCTGCATTTTGGGGTGGGAGGCTTCAAATGTCGCCGGTTTCTCCAGGGCCCTGTCAGTTCTCCCGCCCTGAATGACCGGCGGTGCCCCTCGCGGCCCGGGGGGCAGCGTTGTGGGAGGGTGAGTCTGGCTTTGGGGCTTGGGGTTCCAGATCCCTGGCGTAGTGGCACCAAAACCCTTGGGAGGGGCCCCTGGGGGGCCGACCTAGGGTTAGGGTTAGCCCCCAGGAGACCGTCAGGCCCAACCGCACACTGTGCGGCGAGCTGAGGTGCGGCCCGAGGTGAAGGCGCTGGGGAGCGGGAGCGTGGGCACCAGCGTTTTGGCACAGGGAGCCTTTGAAGGTCACCGGGGACTCAGAAGGCCCTGCCCTTCTCTCGCCCTCTATGACCCGCGGCGCCCCTAGCGGCCCAGGTGGGGACAGTGCGGCAGGGTGAGTCCGGCTCTGGGGCTCTGAGTCACCAATCCCCAGCATTGCAGAGCCAGGCCGCTTGGGATGTCCCCTCAGGGCCGACCTAGGGTTTTGGTTAGCTGCCAGGAGCCCGGCAGGCCCTATCCACCGGCTCTCAAGCAAGCGGTGGGGTGGGCCTAGGTGAGGGCGCTGGCGAGCAGGATCCTGGGAGCCAACGTTTTTGCGCGGGGAGCCTTCAAAGGTCAGCGTGGGCTCGGAGGGCCCTGCCCGATCTCTTGCCCTGATTGACCGGCGGGGCCTCTAGCGGCTCGGGTGGCTGAAGGGCAGCAGGGTGAGTGCGGCACATGAGCTCGGGGTCCCCATCCCCAGCGTTGCGACGCCAGGCCCCTTGGGAAGTGCCCCTCGGTGGCCGACCTATGGTTAGGGTTAGCCTCCAGGAGCCCCGCAGGCCCGATACACCACCTGTGCGTCGAGCGGAGAGTTGGGCCGAGGTGAGGGTGCTGGTGAACATGAGCCTGGGCCCAAGCGTTTTGGTTCGGTGCGCCTTCGAAGGTCGGCAGGGGTTCGGAGGGCCCTGCCAGTTCTCCCACCCTGAATGAATGGCGGCGCCCCTAGCGGCCTGTGTGGGTTGGGGTGGCAGCGTGCATCCGGCGCTGGGGCTTGGGGGCCCCCAATCCCTGGCGTTGCGACGCCAGGCCCCTTAGGAAGGGACCTTCAGGGGCTGTCCTAGGGTTAGGGTGAGCTCCCAGGAGGCCGGCAGGCCCGAGTCGCTGGCTCTGCGAAGAGCGGAGGTGCGGGCCGAGTTGAGGGTGATGCAGAGCGGGAGCGTGGTCCCCAGCGTTTTGGCGCCCTGGGCCTTCGACTGTTGCCATGGCTCAAAGGGCCCTGCCCGTTCTCCTGCCCTGAAGAACCAGAGGCGCCCTTAGCAGCTCCCTTGGCGGCGGAGCGGCAGGGTGAGTCCATGCTGCGGCTCGGGGATCCCCAATCCCCAGCGTTGTGGGGCCAGGCTTCTTGGGAGGGGCTCCTCTTGGGCGGACCTAGGTTTAGAGTTAGCACCCAGGAGGCCAGCAGGCCCAATCCTCTGGCTGGGCGGTGAGAGGTGGGCGGCCCGAGGTAAAGGCGCTGGCGATCGGGAGCATGGGCCCCTGCGTTTTGGCGCAGGAGGCTTCAAATATCGCCGGTTTCTCCAGGGCCCTGTCCCTTCTCCCGCCCTGAATGACGGGCGGCGCCACTAGCAGCCCGGGGTGGCGACGTGGCGGTACGGTGAGTCTGGCTCTGGGTCTTGGGGTCCCTGATCCCCAGTGTAGCGGCACCAGGACCCTTGGGAGGGGCCCCTGGGTGGCTGACCTAGGGTTAGGGTTAGCCCCCAGGAGGCCGGCAGGTGGGATCAGGCCACTGTCCAGGGAGCGGAGGGCGGGGCCGAGGTGAGGGCGTTGGGGAGCGGGAGCGTGGGCACCAGCGTTTTGGCACGGGGAGCCTTTGAAGGCCACCGGGGGCTCGGAAGGCCCTGCCCCTTCTCTCGCCCTGAATGACCCGCAGTGCTCCTAGCGGCCCGGGTGGCGGCGTTGCGGTAGGGTGAGTGTGGCTCTGGGGCTTGAGGTTCCCGATCCCCGGCGAAGCGGCACCAGGACCCTTGGGAGGGGCCCCTGGGTGGCCGACCTAGGGTTAGGGTTAGCACCCGGGAGGCCGGCAGGCGGGATCCGCCCGCTGTGCGTGGAGCGGAGGGGCGGGCCGAGGTGAGGGCGCTGGCGAGCAAGAGCCTGGGCCCAAGCGTTTTGGCACCGGGGGCCTTCGAATGTCTCCGGGGACTCGGCGGGCCCTGCCCATTCTCCTCCCTGAATGACCGGCGGCGCCCCTAGCAGCCCAGGTGGCGGCGGGGCGGCATGTAAGTCCGGGCATAGGGCTCGGGGGTCCCCAGTCCACCGCGTTGCGGCGCCAGGCCCCTTGGGAGGGGCCCCTCGGAGGCTGACCTAGGGTGAGGTTTAGCCCCTAGGATGCCGGCAGGCCCTATTCGCCAGCCGTGTGGAGACTGGAGTGGCGGACCGAGGTGAGGGCACTGGTGAGCGGGAGCGTGGGCCCGGGTGTTTTGGCGCGGGGGGCCTTTGAAGGTCGCCGTGTCTTGGAGGGCCCTGCCCGTGCTCCCGCCCTGAATGAACGGCACCACCCCAAGCCCCCGGGTGGCGGCTGGGTGGCAGGGTGAGTCCAGTGCTGAGGCTCGGGGGTCCCCAATCCCCAGCGTTGCGGCGCCAGATCCCTTGGGAGGGGCCCCTCGGGGGTCGATCTAGGGTTGCGGTTAGCCCCCAGGAGGCCGGTGGACCCGATCAGCGGCTGTGCGGCACGCGGAGGGTTGGGCCGAGGTGAGGGCGCTGGCGAGACTGAGCATGAGCCCAAGCGTTTTAGTGCGGGGGGCCTTCGAAGGTCAGTGGGGGCTCGGAGGGACCTGCCCGTTCTCCCGCTCTGAATGACCGGCGGGGCCCCTAGAGGCTCCGGTGCCTGAAGGGCAGCAGGGTGAGACCGGCACTTGGGTTGGGGTCCCCATTCCCGGCGTTGTGGCGCCAGGCCACTTGGGAAGGGCCCCTCCGTGGCCGACCTACAGTTAGGGTTAGCCCCCAGGAGGCCAGCAGGCCCGATACACCGCCTGTGCGTCGAGCGGAGAGTTGGGCCGAGGTGAGGGTGCTGGTGAACATGAGCCCGGGCCCAAGCGTTTTGGTTCGGGGCGCCTTCGAAGGTCGGCGGGGGTTCGAAGGGCCCTGCCCGTTCTCCCACCCTGAATGAATGGCGGCGCCCCTAGCGGCACGTGTGGGGCAGGGCGGCAGGGTGCATCCAGCGCTGGGGCTTGGGGGTTCCCAATCCCCGGCGTTGCGGCGCCAGGCCCCTTAGGAAGCGACCCTCGGGGCCGTCCTAGGGTTAGGGTTAGCGCCCAGGAGGCCGGCAGGCCCGATCCGCCGGCTGTGCGAGGAGTGGAGATGCAGGCCGAGTTGAGGGCGATGGCGAGCGGGAGCTGGGCCCCAGCGATTTGGCATCCTGGGCCTTTGAATGTTGCCATGGCTCGGAGGGCCCTGCCCTTTCTCCTGCAATGAATAACCAGCAAGGCCCCTAGCGGCTCCGTTGGCAGTGGGGCGGCAGGGTGAATCCCAGGCTGCGGTTCGGGGATCCCCAATCCCCGGCGTTGTGGTGCCAGGCCCCTTGGGAGGGGCTCCTCGTGGGCCAACCCAGGGTTAGAGTTAGCCCCCATAAGGCCGGCAGGCCAGATCCTCTGGCTGGGCGGTGAGAGGTGGGCGGGCCGAGGTAAAAGCGCTGGGGTGCGGGATTGTGGGCCCCTGCATTTTGGGGTGGGAGGCTTCAAATGTCGCCGGTTTCTCCAGGGCCCTGTCAGTTCTCCCGCCCTGAATGACCGGCGGTGCCCCTCGCGGCCCGGGGGGCAGCGTTGTGGGAGGGTGAGTCTGGCTTTGGGGCTTGGGGTTCCAGATCCCTGGCGTAGTGGCACCAAAACCCTTGGGAGGGGCCCCTGGGGGGCCGACCTAGGGTTAGGGTTAGCCCCCAGGAGACCGTCAGGCCCAACCGCACACTGTGCGGCGAGCTGAGGTGCGGCCCGAGGTGAAGGCGCTGGGGAGCGGGAGCGTGGGCACCAGCGTTTTGGCACAGGGAGCCTTTGAAGGTCACCGGGGACTCAGAAGGCCCTGCCCTTCTCTCGCCCTCTATGACCCGCGGCGCCCCTAGCGGCCCAGGTGGGGACAGTGCGGCAGGGTGAGTCCGGCTCTGGGGCTCTGAGTCACCAATCCCCAGCATTGCAGAGCCAGGCCGCTTGGGATGTCCCCTCAGGGCCGACCTAGGGTTTTGGTTAGCTGCCAGGAGCCCGGCAGGCCCTATCCACCGGCTCTCAAGCAAGCGGTGGTGTTGGCCTAGGTGAGGGCGCTGGCGAGCAGGATCCTGGGAGCCAACGTTTTTGCGCGGGGAGCCTTCAAAGGTCAGCGTGGGCTCGGAGGGCCCTGCCCGATCTCTTGCCCTGATTGACCGGCGGGGCCTCTAGCGGCTCGGGTGGCTGAAGGGCAGCAGGGTGAGTGCGGCACATGAGCTCGGGGTCCCCATCCCCAGCGTTGCGACGCCAGGCCCCTTGGGAAGTGCCCCTCGGTGGCCGACCTATGGTTAGGGTTAGCCTCCAGGAGCCCCGCAGGCCGGATACACCACCTGTGCGTCGAGCGGAGAGTTGGGCCGAGGTGAGGGTGCTGGTGAACATGAGCCTGGGCCCAAGCGTTTTGGTTCGGTGCGCCTTCGAAGGTCGGCAGGGGTTCGGAGGGCCCTGCCAGTTCTCCCACCCTGAATGAATGGCGGCGCCCCTAGCGGCCTGTGTGGGTTGGGGTGGCAGCGTGCATCCGGCGCTGGGGCTTGGGGGCCCCCAATCCCTGGCGTTGCGACGCCAGGCCCCTTAGGAAGGGACCTTCAGGGGCTGTCCTAGGGTTAGGGTGAGCTCCCAGGAGGCCGGCAGGCCCGAGTCGCTGGCTCTGCGAAGAGCGGAGGTGCGGGCCGAGTTGAGGGTGATGCAGAGCGGGAGCGTGGTCCCCAGCGTTTTGGCGCCCTGGGCCTTCGACTGTTGCCATGGCTCAAAGGGCCCTGCCCGTTCTCCTGCCCTGAAGAACCAGAGGCGCCCTTAGCAGCTTCCTTGGCGGTGGAGCAGCAGGGTGAGTCCATGCTGCGGCTCGGGGATCCCCAATCCCCAGCGTTGTGGGGCCAGGCTTCTTGGGAGGGGCTCCTCTTGGGCGGACCTAGGTTTAGAGTTAGCACCCAGGAGGCCAGCAGGCCCAATCCTCTGGCTGGGCGGCGAGAGGTGGGCGGCCCGAGGTAAAGGCGCTGGCGATCGGGAGCATGGGCCCCTGCATTTTGGCGCAGGAGGCTTCAAATATCGCCGGTTTCTCCAGGGCCCTGTCCCTTCTCCCGCCCTGAATGACGGGCGGCGCCACTAGCAGCCCGGGTGGCGACGTGGCGGTACGGTGAGTCTGGCTCTGGGTCTTGGGGTCCCTGATCCCCAGTGTAGCGGCACCAGGACCCTTGGGAGGGGCCCCTGGGTGGCTGACCTAGGGTTAGGGTTAGCCCCCAGGAGGCCGGCAGGTGGGATCAGGCCACTGTCCAGGGAGCGGAGGGCGGGGCCGAGGTGAGGGCGTTGGGGAGCGGGAGCGTGGGCACCAGCGTTTTGGCACGGGGAGCCTTTGAAGGCCACCGGGGACTCGGAAGGCCCTGCCCCTTCTCTCGCCCTGAATGACCCGCAGTGCTCCTAGCGGCCCGGGTGGCGGCGTTGCGGTAGGGTGAGTGTGGCTCTGGGGCTTGAGGTTCCTGATCCCCAGCGAAGCGGCACCAGGACCCTTGGGAGGGGCCCCTGGGTGGCCGACCTAGGGTTAGGGTTAGCACCCGGGAGGCCGGCAGGCGGGATCCGCCCGCTGTGCGTGGAGCGGAGGGGCGGGCCGAGGTGAGGGCGCTGGCGAGCAAGAGCCTGGGCCCAAGCGTTTTGGCACCTGGGGCCTTCGAATGTCTCCGGGGACTCGGCGGGCCCTGCCCATTCTCCTCCCTGAATGACCGGCGGCGCCCCTAGCAGCCCAGGTGGCGGCGGGGCGGCATGTAAGTCCGGGCATAGGGCTCGGGGGTCCCCAGTCCACCGCGTTGCGGCGCCAGGCCCCTTGGGAGGGGCCCCTCGGAGGCTGACCTAGGGTGAGGTTTAGCCCCTAGGATGCCGGCAGGCCCTATTCGCCAGCCGTGTGGAGACTGGAGTGGCGGACCGAGGTGAGGGCACTGGTGAGCGGGAGCGTGGGCCCGGGTGTTTTGGCGCGGGGGGCCTTTGAAGGTCGCCGTGTCTTGGAGGGCCCTGCCCGTGCTCCCGCCCTGAATGAACGGCACCACCCCAAGCCCCCGGGTGGCGGCTGGGTGGCAGGGTGAGTCCAGTGCTGAGGCTCGGGGGTCCCCAATCCCCAGCGTTGCGGCGCCAGATCCCTTGGGAGGGGCCCCTCGGGGGTCGATCTAGGGTTGCGGTTAGCCCCCAGGAGGCCGGTGGACCCGATCAGCGGCTGTGCGGCACGCGGAGGGTTGGGCCGAGGTGAGGGCGCTGGCGAGACTGAGCATGAGCCCAAGCGTTTTAGTGCGGGGGGCCTTCGAAGGTCAGTGGGGGCTCGGAGGGACCTGCCCGTTCTCCCGCTCTGAATGACCGGCGGGGCCCCTAGAGGCTCCGGTGCCTGAAGGGCAGCAGGGTGAGACCGGCACTTGGGTTGGGGTCCCCATTCCCGGCGTTGTGGCGCCAGGCCACTTGGGAAGGGCCCCTCCGTGGCCGACCTACAGTTAGGGTTAGCCCCCAGGAGGCCAGCAGGCCCGATACACCGCCTGTGCGTCGAGCGGAGAGTTGGGCCGAGGTGAGGGTGCTGGTGAACATGAGCCCGGGCCCAAGCGTTTTGGTTCGGGGCGCCTTCGAAGGTCGGCGGGGGTTCGAAGGGCCCTGCCCGTTCTCCCACCCTGAATGAATGGCGGCGCCCCTAGCGGCACGTGTGGGGCAGGGCGGCAGGGTGCATCCAGCGCTGGGGCTTGGGGGTTCCCAATCCCCGGCGTTGCGGCGCCAGGCCCCTTAGGAAGCGACCCTCGGGGCCGTCCTAGGGTTAGGGTTAGCGCCCAGGAGGCCGGCAGGCCCGATCCGCCGGCTGTGCGAGGAGTGGAGATGCAGGCCGAGTTGAGGGCGATGGCGAGCGGGAGCTGGGCCCCAGCGATTTGGCATCCTGGGCCTTTGAATGTTGCCATGGCTCGGAGGGCCCTGCCCTTTCTCCTGCAATGAATAACCAGCAAGGCCCCTAGCGGCTCCGTTGGCAGTGGGGCGGCAGGGTGAATCCCAGGCTGCGGTTCGGGGATCCCCAATCCCCGGCGTTGTGGTGCCAGGCCCCTTGGGAGGGGCTCCTCGTGGGCCAACCCAGGGTTAGAGTTAGCCCCCATAAGGCCGGCAGGCCAGATCCTCTGGCTGGGCGGTGAGAGGTGGGCGGGCCGAGGTAAAAGCGCTGGGGTGCGGGATTGTGGGCCCCTGCATTTTGGGGTGGGAGGCTTCAAATGTCGCCGGTTTCTCCAGGGCCCTGTCAGTTCTCCCGCCCTGAATGACCGGCGGTGCCCCTCGCGGCCCGGGGGGCAGCGTTGTGGGAGGGTGAGTCTGGCTTTGGGGCTTGGGGTTCCAGATCCCTGGCGTAGTGGCACCAAAACCCTTGGGAGGGGCCCCTGGGGGGCCGACCTAGGGTTAGGGTTAGCCCCCAGGAGACCGTCAGGCCCAACCGCACACTGTGCGGCGAGCTGAGGTGCGGCCCGAGGTGAAGGCGCTGGGGAGCGGGAGCGTGGGCACCAGCGTTTTGGCACAGGGAGCCTTTGAAGGTCACCGGGGACTCAGAAGGCCCTGCCCTTCTCTCGCCCTCTATGACCCGCGGCGCCCCTAGCGGCCCAGGTGGGGACAGTGCGGCAGGGTGAGTCCGGCTCTGGGGCTCTGAGTCACCAATCCCCAGCATTGCAGAGCCAGGCCGCTTGGGATGTCCCCTCAGGGCCGACCTAGGGTTTTGGTTAGCTGCCAGGAGCCCGGCAGGCCCTATCCACCGGCTCTCAAGCAAGCGGTGGGGTGGGCCTAGGTGAGGGCGCTGGCGAGCAGGATCCTGGGAGCCAACGTTTTTGCGCGGGGAGCCTTCAAAGGTCAGCGTGGGCTCGGAGGGCCCTGCCCGATCTCTTGCCCTGATTGACCGGCGGGGCCTCTAGCGGCTCGGGTGGCTGAAGGGCAGCAGGGTGAGTGCGGCACATGAGCTCGGGGTCCCCATCCCCAGCGTTGCGACGCCAGGCCCCTTGGGAAGTGCCCCTCGGTGGCCGACCTATGGTTAGGGTTAGCCTCCAGGAGCCCCGCAGGCCCGATACACCACCTGTGCGTCGAGCGGAGAGTTGGGCCGAGGTGAGGGTGCTGGTGAACATGAGCCTGGGCCCAAGCGTTTTGGTTCGGTGCGCCTTCGAAGGTCGGCAGGGGTTCGGAGGGCCCTGCCAGTTCTCCCACCCTGAATGAATGGCGGCGCCCCTAGCGGCCTGTGTGGGTTGGGGTGGCAGCGTGCATCCGGCGCTGGGGCTTGGGGGCCCCCAATCCCTGGCGTTGCGACGCCAGGCCCCTTAGGAAGGGACCTTCAGGGGCTGTCCTAGGGTTAGGGTGAGCTCCCAGGAGGCCGGCAGGCCCGAGTCGCTGGCTCTGCGAAGAGCGGAGGTGCGGGCCGAGTTGAGGGTGATGCAGAGCGGGAGCGTGGTCCCCAGCGTTTTGGCGCCCTGGGCCTTCGACTGTTGCCATGGCTCAAAGGGCCCTGCCCGTTCTCCTGCCCTGAAGAACCAGAGGCGCCCTTAGCAGCTTCCTTGGCGGTGGAGCGGCAGGGTGAGTCCATGCTGCGGCTCGGGGATCCCCAATCCCCAGCGTTGTGGGGCCAGGCTTCTTGGGAGGGGCTCCTCTTGGGCGGACCTAGGTTTAGAGTTAGCACCCAGGAGGCCAGCAGGCCCAATCCTCTGGCTGGGCGGCGAGAGGTGGGCGGCCCGAGGTAAAGGCGCTGGCGATCGGGAGCATGGGCCCCTGCATTTTGGCGCAGGAGGCTTCAAATATCGCCGGTTTCTCCAGGGCCCTGTCCCTTCTCCCGCCCTGAATGACGGGCGGCGCCACTAGCAGCCCGGGTGGCGACGTGGCGGTACGGTGAGTCTGGCTCTGGGTCTTGGGGTCCCTGATCCCCAGTGTAGCGGCACCAGGACCCTTGGGAGGGGCCCCTGGGTGGCTGACCTAGGGTTAGGGTTAGCCCCCAGGAGGCCGGCAGGTGGGATCAGGCCACTGTCCAGGGAGCGGAGGGCGGGGCCGAGGTGAGGGCGTTGGGGAGCGGGAGCGTGGGCACCAGCGTTTTGGCACGGGGAGCCTTTGAAGGCCACCGGGGACTCGGAAGGCCCTGCCCCTTCTCTCGCCCTGAATGACCCGCAGTGCTCCTAGCGGCCCGGGTGGCGGCGTTGCGGTAGGGTGAGTGTGGCTCTGGGGCTTGAGGTTCCTGATCCCCAGCGAAGCGGCACCAGGACCCTTGGGAGGGGCCCCTGGGTGGCCGACCTAGGGTTAGGGTTAGCACCCGGGAGGCCGGCAGGCGGGATCCGCCCGCTGTGCGTGGAGCGGAGGGGCGGGCCGAGGTGAGGGCGCTGGCGAGCAAGAGCCTGGGCCCAAGCGTTTTGGCACCTGGGGCCTTCGAATGTCTCCGGGGACTCGGCGGGCCCTGCCCATTCTCCTCCCTGAATGACCGGCGGCGCCCCTAGCAGCCCAGGTGGCGGCGGGGCGGCATGTAAGTCCGGGCATAGGGCTCGGGGGTCCCCAGTCCACCGCGTTGCGGCGCCAGGCCCCTTGGGAGGGGCCCCTCGGAGGCTGACCTAGGGTGAGGTTTAGCCCCTAGGATGCCGGCAGGCCCTATTCGCCAGCCGTGTGGAGACTGGAGTGGCGGACCGAGGTGAGGGCACTGGTGAGCGGGAGCGTGGGCCCGGGTGTTTTGGCGCGGGGGGCCTTTGAAGGTCGCCGTGTCTTGGAGGGCCCTGCCCGTGCTCCCGCCCTGAATGAACGGCACCACCCCAAGCCCCCGGGTGGCGGCTGGGTGGCAGGGTGAGTCCAGTGCTGAGGCTCGGGGGTCCCCAATCCCCAGCGTTGCGGCGCCAGATCCCTTGGGAGGGGCCCCTCGGGGGTCGATCTAGGGTTGCGGTTAGCCCCCAGGAGGCCGGTGGACCCGATCAGCGGCTGTGCGGCACGCGGAGGGTTGGGCCGAGGTGAGGGCGCTGGCGAGACTGAGCATGAGCCCAAGCGTTTTAGTGCGGGGGGCCTTCGAAGGTCAGTGGGGGCTCGGAGGGACCTGCCCGTTCTCCCGCTCTGAATGACCGGCGGGGCCCCTAGAGGCTCCGGTGCCTGAAGGGCAGCAGGGTGAGACCGGCACTTGGGTTGGGGTCCCCATTCCCGGCGTTGTGGCGCCAGGCCACTTGGGAAGAGCCCCTCCGTGGCCGACCTACAGTTAGGGTTAGCCCCCAGGAGGCCAGCAGGCCCGATACACCGCCTGTGCGTCGAGCGGAGAGTTGGGCCGAGGTGAGGGTGCTGGTGAACATGAGCCCGGGCCCAAGCGTTTTGGTTCGGGGCGCCTTCGAAGGTCGGCGGGGGTTCGAAGGGCCCTGCCCGTTCTCCCACCCTGAATGAATGGCGGCGCCCCTAGCGGCACGTGTGGGGCAGGGCGGCAGGGTGCATCCAGCGCTGGGGCTTGGGGGTTCCCAATCCCCGGCGTTGCGGCGCCAGGCCCCTTAGGAAGCGACCCTCGGGGCCGTCCTAGGGTTAGGGTTAGCGCCCAGGAGGCCGGCAGGCCCGATCCGCCGGCTGTGCGAGGAGTGGAGATGCAGGCCGAGTTGAGGGCGATGGCGAGCGGGAGCTGGGCCCCAGCGATTTGGCATCCTGGGCCTTTGAATGTTGCCATGGCTCGGAGGGCCCTGCCCTTTCTCCTGCAATGAATAACCAGCAAGGCCCCTAGCGGCTCCGTTGGCAGTGGGGCGGCAGGGTGAATCCCAGGCTGCGGTTCGGGGATCCCCAATCCCCGGCGTTGTGGTGCCAGGCCCCTTGGGAGGGGCTCCTCGTGGGCCAACCCAGGGTTAGAGTTAGCCCCCATAAGGCCGGCAGGCCAGATCCTCTGGCTGGGCGGTGAGAGGTGGGCGGGCCGAGGTAAAAGCGCTGGGGTGCGGGATTGTGGGCCCCTGCATTTTGGGGTGGGAGGCTTCAAATGTCGCCGGTTTCTCCAGGGCCCTGTCAGTTCTCCCGCCCTGAATGACCGGCGGTGCCCCTCGCGGCCCGGGGGGCAGCGTTGTGGGAGGGTGAGTCTGGCTTTGGGGCTTGGGGTTCCAGATCCCTGGCGTAGTGGCACCAAAACCCTTGGGAGGGGCCCCTGGGGGGCCGACCTAGGGTTAGGGTTAGCCCCCAGGAGACCGTCAGGCCCAACCGCACACTGTGCGGCGAGCTGAGGTGCGGCCCGAGGTGAAGGCGCTGGGGAGCGGGAGCGTGGGCACCAGCGTTTTGGCACAGGGAGCCTTTGAAGGTCACCGGGGACTCAGAAGGCCCTGCCCTTCTCTCGCCCTCTATGACCCGCGGCGCCCCTAGCGGCCCAGGTGGGGACAGTGCGGCAGGGTGAGTCCGGCTCTGGGGCTCTGAGTCACCAATCCCCAGCATTGCAGAGCCAGGCCGCTTGGGATGTCCCCTCAGGGCCGACCTAGGGTTTTGGTTAGCTGCCAGGAGCCCGGCAGGCCCTATCCACCGGCTCTCAAGCAAGCGGTGGGGTGGGCCTAGGTGAGGGCGCTGGCGAGCAGGATCCTGGGAGCCAACGTTTTTGCGCGGGGAGCCTTCAAAGGTCAGCGTGGGCTCGGAGGGCCCTGCCCGATCTCTTGCCCTGATTGACCGGCGGGGCCTCTAGCGGCTCGGGTGGCTGAAGGGCAGCAGGGTGAGTGCGGCACATGAGCTCGGGGTCCCCATCCCCAGCGTTGCGACGCCAGGCCCCTTGGGAAGTGCCCCTCGGTGGCCGACCTATGGTTAGGGTTAGCCTCCAGGAGCCCCGCAGGCCCGATACACCACCTGTGCGTCGAGCGGAGAGTTGGGCCGAGGTGAGGGTGCTGGTGAACATGAGCCTGGGCCCAAGCGTTTTGGTTCGGTGCGCCTTCGAAGGTCGGCAGGGGTTCGGAGGGCCCTGCCAGTTCTCCCACCCTGAATGAATGGCGGCGCCCCTAGCGGCCTGTGTGGGTTGGGGTGGCAGCGTGCATCCGGCGCTGGGGCTTGGGGGCCCCCAATCCCTGGCGTTGCGACGCCAGGCCCCTTAGGAAGGGACCTTCAGGGGCTGTCCTAGGGTTAGGGTGAGCTCCCAGGAGGCCGGCAGGCCCGAGTCGCTGGCTCTGCGAAGAGCGGAGGTGCGGGCCGAGTTGAGGGTGATGCAGAGCGGGAGCATGGTCCCCAGCGTTTTGGCGCCCTGGGCCTTCGACTGTTGCCATGGCTCAAAGGGCCCTGCCCGTTCTCCTGCCCTGAAGAACCAGAGGCGCCCTTAGCAGCTCCCTTGGCGGCGGAGCGGCAGGGTGAGTCCATGCTGCGGCTCGGGGATCCCCAATCCCCAGCGTTGTGGGGCCAGGCTTCTTGGGAGGGGCTCCTCTTGGGCGGACCTAGGTTTAGAGTTAGCACCCAGGAGGCCAGCAGGCCCAATCCTCTGGCTGGGCGGCGAGAGGTGGGCGGCCCGAGGTAAAGGCGCTGGCGATCGGGAGCATGGGCCCCTGCATTTTGGCGCAGGAGGCTTCAAATATCGCCGGTTTCTCCAGGGCCCTGTCCCTTCTCCCGCCCTGAATGACGGGCGGCGCCACTAGCAGCCCGGGTGGCGACGTGGCGGTACGGTGAGTCTGGCTCTGGGTCTTGGGGTCCCTGATCCCCAGTGTAGCGGCACCAGGACCCTTGGGAGGGGCCCCTGGGTGGCTGACCTAGGGTTAGGGTTAGCCCCCAGGAGGCCGGCAGGTGGGATCAGGCCACTGTCCAGGGAGCGGAGGGCGGGGCCGAGGTGAGGGCGTTGGGGAGCGGGAGCGTGGGCACCAGCGTTTTGGCACGGGGAGCCTTTGAAGGCCACCGGGGACTCGGAAGGCCCTGCCCCTTCTCTCGCCCTGAATGACCCGCAGTGCTCCTAGCGGCCCGGGTGGCGGCGTTGCGGTAGGGTGAGTGTGGCTCTGGGGCTTGAGGTTCCCGATCCCCGGCGAAGCGGCACCAGGACCCTTGGGAGGGGCCCCTGGGTGGCCGACCTAGGGTTAGGGTTAGCACCCGGGAGGCCGGCAGGCGGGATCCGCCCGCTGTGCGTGGAGCGGAGGGGCGGGCCGAGGTGAGGGCGCTGGCGAGCAAGAGCCTGGGCCCAAGCGTTTTGGCACCGGGGGCCTTCGAATGTCTCCGGGGACTCGGCGGGCCCTGCCCATTCTCCTCCCTGAATGACCGGCGGCGCCCCTAGCAGCCCAGGTGGCGGCGGGGCGGCATGTAAGTCTGGGCATAGGGCTCGGGGGTCCCCAGTCCACCGCGTTGCGGCGCCAGGCCCCTTGGGAGGGGCCCCTCGGAGGCTGACCTAGGGTGAGGTTTAGCCCCTAGGATGCCGGCAGGCCCTATTCGCCAGCCGTGTGGAGACTGGAGTGGCGGACCGAGGTGAGGGCACTGGTGAGCGGGAGCGTGGGCCCGGGTGTTTTGGCGCGGGGGGCCTTTGAAGGTCGCCGTGTCTTGGAGGGCCCTGCCCGTGCTCCCGCCCTGAATGAACGGCACCACCCCAAGCCCCCGGGTGGCGGCTGGGTGGCAGGGTGAGTCCAGTGCTGAGGCTCGGGGGTCCCCAATCCCCAGCGTTGCGGCGCCAGATCCCTTGGGAGGGGCCCCTCGGGGGTCGATCTAGGGTTGCGGTTAGCCCCCAGGAGGCCGGTGGACCCGATCTGCGGCTGTGCGGCACGCGGAGGGTTGGGCCGAGGTGAGGGCGCTGGCGAGACTGAGCATGAGCCCAAGCGTTTTAGTGCGGGGGGCCTTCGAAGGTCAGTGGGGGCTCGGAGGGACCTGCCCGTTCTCCCGCTCTGAATGACCGGCGGGGCCCCTAGAGGCTCCGGTGCCTGAAGGGCAGCAGGGTGAGACCGGCACTTGGGTTGGGGTCCCCATTCCCGGCGTTGTGGCGCCAGGCCACTTGGGAAGGGCCCCTCCGTGGCCGACCTACAGTTAGGGTTAGCCCCCAGGAGGCCAGCAGGCCCGATACACCGCCTGTGCGTCGAGCGGAGAGTTGGGCCGAGGTGAGGGTGCTGGTGAACATGAGCCCGGGCCCAAGCGTTTTGGTTCGGGGCGCCTTCGAAGGTCGGCGGGGGTTCGAAGGGCCCTGCCCGTTCTCCCACCCTGAATGAATGGCGGCGCCCCTAGCGGCACGTGTGGGGCAGGGCGGCAGGGTGCATCCAGCGCTGGGGCTTGGGGGTTCCCAATCCCCGGCGTTGCGGCGCCAGGCCCCTTAGGAAGCGACCCTCGGGGCCGTCCTAGGGTTAGGGTTAGCGCCCAGGAGGCCGGCAGGCCCGATCCGCCGGCTGTGCGAGGAGTGGAGATGCAGGCCGAGTTGAGGGCGATGGCGAGCGGGAGCTGGGCCCCAGCGATTTGGCATCCTGGGCCTTTGAATGTTGCCATGGCTCGGAGGGCCCTGCCCTTTCTCCTGCAATGAATAACCAGCAAGGCCCCTAGCGGCTCCGTTGGCAGTGGGGCGGCAGGGTGAATCCCAGGCTGCGGTTCGGGGATCCCCAATCCCCGGCGTTGTGGTGCCAGGCCCCTTGGGAGGGGCTCCTCGTGGGCCAACCCAGGGTTAGAGTTAGCCCCCATAAGGCCGGCAGGCCAGATCCTCTGGCTGGGCGGTGAGAGGTGGGCGGGCCGAGGTAAAAGCGCTGGGGTGCGGGATTGTGGGCCCCTGCATTTTGGGGTGGGAGGCTTCAAATGTCGCCGGTTTCTCCAGGGCCCTGTCAGTTCTCCCGCCCTGAATGACCGGCGGTGCCCCTCGCGGCCCGGGGGGCAGCGTTGTGGGAGGGTGAGTCTGGCTTTGGGGCTTGGGGTTCCAGATCCCTGGCGTAGTGGCACCAAAACCCTTGGGAGGGGCCCCTGGGGGGCCGACCTAGGGTTAGGGTTAGCCCCCAGGAGACCGTCAGGCCCAACCGCACACTGTGCGGCGAGCTGAGGTGCGGCCCGAGGTGAAGGCGCTGGGGAGCGGGAGCGTGGGCACCAGCGTTTTGGCACAGGGAGCCTTTGAAGGTCACCGGGGACTCAGAAGGCCCTGCCCTTCTCTCGCCCTCTATGACCCGCGGCGCCCCTAGCGGCCCAGGTGGGGACAGTGCGGCAGGGTGAGTCCGGCTCTGGGGCTCTGAGTCACCAATCCCCAGCATTGCAGAGCCAGGCCGCTTGGGATGTCCCCTCAGGGCCGACCTAGGGTTTTGGTTAGCTGCCAGGAGCCCGGCAGGCCCTATCCACCGGCTCTCAAGCAAGCGGTGGGGTGGGCCTAGGTGAGGGCGCTGGCGAGCAGGATCCTGGGAGCCAACGTTTTTGCGCGGGGAGCCTTCAAAGGTCAGCGTGAGCTCGGAGGGCCCTGCCCGATCTCTTGCCCTGATTGACCGGCGGGGCCTCTAGCGGCTCGGGTGGCTGAAGGGCAGCAGGGTGAGTGCGGCACATGAGCTCGGGGTCCCCATCCCCAGCGTTGCGACGCCAGGCCCCTTGGGAAGTGCCCCTCGGTGGCCGACCTATGGTTAGGGTTAGCCTCCAGGAGCCCCGCAGGCCCGATACACCACCTGTGCGTCGAGCGGAGAGTTGGGCCGAGGTGAGGGTGCTGGTGAACATGAGCCTGGGCCCAAGCGTTTTGGTTCGGTGCGCCTTCGAAGGTCGGCAGGGGTTCGGAGGGCCCTGCCAGTTCTCCCACCCTGAATGAATGGCGGCGCCCCTAGCGGCCTGTGTGGGTTGGGGTGGCAGCGTGCATCCGGCGCTGGGGCTTGGGGGCCCCCAATCCCTGGCGTTGCGACGCCAGGCCCCTTAGGAAGGGACCTTCAGGGGCTGTCCTAGGGTTAGGGTGAGCTCCCAGGAGGCCGGCAGGCCCGAGTCGCTGGCTCTGCGAAGAGCGGAGGTGCGGGCCGAGTTGAGGGTGATGCAGAGCGGGAGCGTGGTCCCCAGCGTTTTGGCGCCCTGGGCCTTCGACTGTTGCCATGGCTCAAAGGGCCCTGCCCGTTCTCCTGCCCTGAAGAACCAGAGGCGCCCTTAGCAGCTCCCTTGGCGGCGGAGCGGCAGGGTGAGTCCATGCTGCGGCTCGGGGATCCCCAATCCCCAGCGTTGTGGGGCCAGGCTTCTTGGGAGGGGCTCCTCTTGGGCGGACCTAGGTTTAGAGTTAGCACCCAGGAGGCCAGCAGGCCCAATCCTCTGGCTGGGCGGTGAGAGGTGGGCGGCCCGAGGTAAAGGCGCTGGCGATCGGGAGCATGGGCCCCTGCATTTTGGCGCAGGAGGCTTCAAATATCGCCGGTTTCTCCAGGGCCCTGTCCCTTCTCCCGCCCTGAATGACGGGCGGCGCCACTAGCAGCCCGGGTGGCGACGTGGCGGTACGGTGAGTCTGGCTCTGGGTCTTGGGGTCCCTGATCCCCAGTGTAGCGGCACCAGGACCCTTGGGAGGGGCCCCTGGGTGGCTGACCTAGGGTTAGGGTTAGCCCCCAGGAGGCCGGCAGGTGGGATCAGGCCACTGTCCAGGGAGCGGAGGGCGGGGCCGAGGTGAGGGCGTTGGGGAGCGGGAGCGTGGGCACCAGCGTTTTGGCACGGGGAGCCTTTGAAGGCCACCGGGGGCTCGGAAGGCCCTGCCCCTTCTCTCGCCCTGAATGACCCGCAGTGCTCCTAGCGGCCCGGGTGGCGGCGTTGCGGTAGGGTGAGTGTGGCTCTGGGGCTTGAGGTTCCCGATCCCCGGCGAAGCGGCACCAGGACCCTTGGGAGGGGCCCCTGGGTGGCCGACCTAGGGTTAGGGTTAGCACCCGGGAGGCCGGCAGGCGGGATCCGCCCGCTGTGCGTGGAGCGGAGGGGCGGGCCGAGGTGAGGGCGCTGGCGAGCAAGAGCCTGGGCCCAAGCGTTTTGGCACCGGGGGCCTTCGAATGTCTCCGGGGACTCGGCGGGCCCTGCCCATTCTCCTCCCTGAATGACCGGCGGCGCCCCTAGCAGCC
Organism: Ursus americanus; assembly: GCF_024610735.1. Lineage (NCBI taxonomy): Eukaryota > Metazoa > Chordata > Mammalia > Carnivora > Ursidae > Ursus > Ursus americanus. The sequence continues at coordinate 1,342,836 of NW_028273624.1, forward strand.
CAGGTGGCGGCGGGGCGGCATGTAAGTCCGGGCATAGGGCTCGGGGGTCCCCAGTCCACCGCGTTGCGGCGCCAGGCCCCTTGGGAGGGGCCCCTCGGAGGCTGACCTAGGGTGAGGTTTAGCCCCTAGGATGCCGCCAGGCCCTATTCGCCAGCCGTGTGGAGACTGGAGTGGCGGACCGAGGTGAGGGCACTGGTGAGCGGGAGCGTGGGCCCGGGTGTTTTGGCGCGGGGGGCCTTTGAAGGTCGCCGTGTCTTGGAGGGCCCTGCCCGTGCTCCCGCCCTGAATGAACGGCACCACCCCAAGCCCCCGGGTGGCGGCTGGGTGGCAGGGTGAGTCCAGTGCTGAGGCTCGGGGGTCCCCAATCCCCAGCGTTGCGGCGCCAGATCCCTTGGGAGGGGCCCCTCGGGGGTCGATCTAGGGTTGCGGTTAGCCCCCAGGAGGCCGGTGGACCCGATCAGCGGCTGTGCGGCACGCGGAGGGTTGGGCCGAGGTGAGGGCGCTGGCGAGACTGAGCATGAGCCCAAGCGTTTTAGTGCGGGGGGCCTTCGAAGGTCAGTGGGGGCTCGGAGGGACCTGCCCGTTCTCCCGCTCTGAATGACCGGCGGGGCCCCTAGAGGCTCCGGTGCCTGAAGGGCAGCAGGGTGAGACCGGCACTTGGGTTGGGGTCCCCATTCCCGGCGTTGTGGCGCCAGGCCACTTGGGAAGGGCCCCTCCGTGGCCGACCTACAGTTAGGGTTAGCCCCCAGGAGGCCAGCAGGCCCGATACACCGCCTGTGCGTCGAGCGGAGAGTTGGGCCGAGGTGAGGGTGCTGGTGAACATGAGCCCGGGCCCAAGCGTTTTGGTTCGGGGCGCCTTCGAAGGTCGGCGGGGGTTCGAAGGGCCCTGCCCGTTCTCCCACCCTGAATGAATGGCGGCGCCCCTAGCGGCACGTGTGGGGCAGGGCGGCAGGGTGCATCCAGCGCTGGGGCTTGGGGGTTCCCAATCCCCGGCGTTGCGGCGCCAGGCCCCTTAGGAAGCGACCCTCGGGGCCGTCCTAGGGTTAGGGTTAGCGCCCAGGAGGCCGGCAGGCCCGATCCGCCGGCTGTGCGAGGAGTGGAGATGCAGGCCGAGTTGAGGGCGATGGCGAGCGGGAGCTGGGCCCCAGCGATTTGGCATCCTGGGCCTTTGAATGTTGCCATGGCTCGGAGGGCCCTGCCCTTTCTCCTGCAATGAATAACCAGCAAGGCCCCTAGCGGCTCCGTTGGCAGTGGGGCGGCAGGGTGAATCCCAGGCTGCGGTTCGGGGATCCCCAATCCCCGGCGTTGTGGTGCCAGGCCCCTTGGGAGGGGCTCCTCGTGGGCCAACCCAGGGTTAGAGTTAGCCCCCATAAGGCCGGCAGGCCAGATCCTCTGGCTGGGCGGTGAGAGGTGGGCGGGCCGAGGTAAAAGCGCTGGGGTGCGGGATTGTGGGCCCCTGCATTTTGGGGTGGGAGGCTTCAAATGTCGCCGGTTTCTCCAGGGCCCTGTCAGTTCTCCCGCCCTGAATGACCGGCGGTGCCCCTCGCGGCCCGGGGGGCAGCGTTGTGGGAGGGTGAGTCTGGCTTTGGGGCTTGGGGTTCCAGATCCCTGGCGTAGTGGCACCAAAACCCTTGGGAGGGGCCCCTGGGGGGCCGACCTAGGGTTAGGGTTAGCCCCCAGGAGACCGTCAGGCCCAACCGCACACTGTGCGGCGAGCTGAGGTGCGGCCCGAGGTGAAGGCGCTGGGGAGCGGGAGCGTGGGCACCAGCGTTTTGGCACAGGGAGCCTTTGAAGGTCACCGGGGACTCAGAAGGCCCTGCCCTTCTCTCGCCCTCTATGACCCGCGGCGCCCCTAGCGGCCCAGGTGGGGACAGTGCGGCAGGGTGAGTCCGGCTCTGGGGCTCTGAGTCACCAATCCCCAGCATTGCAGAGCCAGGCCGCTTGGGATGTCCCCTCAGGGCCGACCTAGGGTTTTGGTTAGCTGCCAGGAGCCCGGCAGGCCCTATCCACCGGCTCTCAAGCAAGCGGTGGGGTGGGCCTAGGTGAGGGCGCTGGCGAGCAGGATCCTGGGAGCCAACGTTTTTGCGCGGGGAGCCTTCAAAGGTCAGCGTGGGCTCGGAGGGCCCTGCCCGATCTCTTGCCCTGATTGACCGGCGGGGCCTCTAGCGGCTCGGGTGGCTGAAGGGCAGCAGGGGTGAGTGCGGCACATGAGCTCGGGGTCCCCATCCCCAGCGTTGCGACGCCAGGCCCCTTGGGAAGTGCCCCTCGGTGGCCGACCTATGCTTAGGGTTAGCCTCCAGGAGCCCCGCAGGCCCGATACACCACCTGTGCGTCGAGCGGAGAGTTGGGCCGAGGTGAGGGTGCTGGTGAACATGAGCCTGGGCCCAAGCGTTTTGGTTCGGTGCGCCTTCGAAGGTCGGCAGGGGTTCGGAGGGCCCTGCCAGTTCTCCCACCCTGAATGAATGGCGGCGCCCCTAGCGGCCTGTGTGGGTTGGGGGTGGCAGCGTGCATCCGGCGCTGGGGCTTGGGGGCCCCCAATCCCTGGCGTTGCGACGCCAGGCCCCTTAGGAAGGGACCTTCAGGGGCTGTCCTAGGGTTAGGGTGAGCTCCCAGGAGGCCGGCAGGCCCGAGTCGCTGGCTCTGCGAAGAGCGGAGGTGCGGGCCGAGTTGAGGGTGATGCAGAGCGGGAGCGTGGTCCCCAGCGTTTTGGCGCCCTGGGCCTTCGACTGTTGCCATGGCTCAAAGGGCCCTGCCCGTTCTCCTGCCCTGAAGAACCAGAGGCGCCCTTAGCAGCTCCCTTGGCGGCGGAGCGGCAGGGTGAGTCCATGCTGCGGCTCGGGGATCCCCAATCCCCAGCGTTGTGGGGCCAGGCTTCTTGGGAGGGGCTCCTCTTGGGCGGACCTAGGTTTAGAGTTAGCACCCAGGAGGCCAGCAGGCCCAATCCTCTGGCTGGGCGGCGAGAGGTGGGCGGCCCGAGGTAAAGGCGCTGGCGATCGGGAGCATGGGCCCCTGCATTTTGGTGCAGGAGGCTTCAAATATCGCCGGTTTCTCCAGGGCCCTGTCCCTTCTCCCGCCCTGAATGACGGGCGGCGCCACTAGCAGCCCGGGTGGTGACGTGGCGGTACGGTGAGTCTGGCTCTGGGTCTTGGGGTCCCTGATCCCCAGTGTAGCGGCACCAGGACCCTTGGGAGGGGCCCCTGGGTGGCTGACCTAGGGTTAGGGTTAGCCCCCAGGAGGCCGGCAGGTGGGATCAGGCCACTGTCCAGGGAGCGGAGGGCGGGGCCGAGGTGAGGGCGTTGGGGAGCGGGAGCGTGGGCACCAGCGTTTTGGCACGGGGAGCCTTTGAAGGCCACCGGGGGCTCGGAAGGCCCTGCCCCTTCTCTCGCCCTGAATGACCCGCAGTGCTCCTAGCGGCCCGGGTGGCGGCGTTGCGGTAGGGTGAGTGTGGCTCTGGGGCTTGAGGTTCCCGATCCCCGGCGAAGCGGCACCAGGACCCTTGGGAGGGGCCCCTGGGTGGCCGACCTAGGGTTAGGGTTAGCACCCGGGAGGCCGGCAGGCGGGATCCGCCCGCTGTGCGTGGAGCGGAGGGGCGGGCCGAGGTGAGGGCGCTGGCGAGCAAGAGCCTGGGCCCAAGCGTTTTGGCACCTGGGGCCTTCGAATGTCTCCGGGGACTCGGCGGGCCCTGCCCATTCTCCTCCCTGAATGACCGGCGGCGCCCCTAGCAGCCCAGGTGGCGGCGGGGTGGCATGTAAGTCCGGGCATAGGGCTCGGGGGTCCCCAGTCCACCGCGTTGCGGCGCCAGGCCCCTTGGGAGGGGCCCCTCGGAGGCTGACCTAGGGTGAGGTTTAGCCCCTAGGATGCCGGCAGGCCCTATTCGCCAGCCGTGTGGAGACTGGAGTGGCGGACCGAGGTGAGGGCACTGGTGAGCGGGAGCGTGGGCCCGGGTGTTTTGGCGCGGGGGGCCTTTGAAGGTCGCCGTGTCTTGGAGGGCCCTGCCCGTGCTCCCGCCCTGAATGAACGGCACCACCCCAAGCCCCCGGGTGGCGGCTGGGTGGCAGGGTGAGTCCAGTGCTGAGGCTCGGGGGTCCCCAATCCCCAGCGTTGCGGCGCCAGATCCCTTGGGAGGGGCCCCTCGGGGGTCGATCTAGGGTTGCGGTTAGCCCCCAGGAGGCCGGTGGACCCGATCTGCGGCTGTGCGGCACGCGGAGGGTTGGGCCGAGGTGAGGGCGCTGGCGAGACTGAGCATGAGCCCAAGCGTTTTAGTGCGGGGGGCCTTCGAAGGTCAGTGGGGGCTCGGAGGGACCTGCCCGTTCTCCCGCTCTGAATGACCGGCGGGGCCCCTAGAGGCTCCGGTGCCTGAAGGGCAGCAGGGTGAGACCGGCACTTGGGTTGGGGTCCCCATTCCCGGCGTTGTGGCGCCAGGCCACTTGGGAAGGGCCCCTCCGTGGCCGACCTACAGTTAGGGTTAGCCCCCAGGAGGCCAGCAGGCCCGATACACCGCCTGTGCGTCGAGCGGAGAGTTGGGCCGAGGTGAGGGTGCTGGTGAACATGAGCCCGGGCCCAAGCGTTTTGGTTCGGGGCGCCTTCGAAGGTCGGCGGGGGTTCGAAGGGCCCTGCCCGTTCTCCCACCCTGAATGAATGGCGGCGCCCCTAGCGGCACGTGTGGGGCAGGGCGGCAGGGTGCATCCAGCGCTGGGGCTTGGGGGTTCCCAATCCCCGGCGTTGCGGCGCCAGGCCCCTTAGGAAGCGACCCTCGGGGCCGTCCTAGGGTTAGGGTTAGCGCCCAGGAGGCCGGCAGGCCCGATCCGCCGGCTGTGCGAGGAGTGGAGATGCAGGCCGAGTTGAGGGCGATGGCGAGCGGGAGCTGGGCCCCAGCGATTTGGCATCCTGGGCCTTTGAATGTTGCCATGGCTCGGAGGGCCCTGCCCTTTCTCCTGCAATGAATAACCAGCAAGGCCCCTAGCGGCTCCGTTGGCAGTGGGGCGGCAGGGTGAATCCCAGGCTGCGGTTCGGGGATCCCCAATCCCCGGCGTTGTGGTGCCAGGCCCCTTGGGAGGGGCTCCTCGTGGGCCAACCCAGGGTTAGAGTTAGCCCCCATAAGGCCGGCAGGCCAGATCCTCTGGCTGGGCGGTGAGAGGTGGGCGGGCCGAGGTAAAAGCGCTGGGGTGCGGGATTGTGGGCCCCTGCATTTTGGGGTGGGAGGCTTCAAATGTCGCCGGTTTCTCCAGGGCCCTGTCAGTTCTCCCGCCCTGAATGACCGGCGGTGCCCCTCGCGGCCCGGGGGGCAGCGTTGTGGGAGGGTGAGTCTGGCTTTGGGGCTTGGGGTTCCAGATCCCTGGCGTAGTGGCACCAAAACCCTTGGGAGGGGCCCCTGGGGGGCCGACCTAGGGTTAGGGTTAGCCCCCAGGAGACCGTCAGGCCCAACCGCACACTGTGCGGCGAGCTGAGGTGCGGCCCGAGGTGAAGGCGCTGGGGAGCGGGAGCGTGGGCACCAGCGTTTTGGCACAGGGAGCCTTTGAAGGTCACCGGGGACTCAGAAGGCCCTGCCCTTCTCTCGCCCTCTATGACCCGCGGCGCCCCTAGCGGCCCAGGTGGGGACAGTGCGGCAGGGTGAGTCCGGCTCTGGGGCTCTGAGTCACCAATCCCCAGCATTGCAGAGCCAGGCCGCTTGGGATGTCCCCTCAGGGCCGACCTAGGGTTTTGGTTAGCTGCCAGGAGCCCGGCAGGCCCTATCCACCGGCTCTCAAGCAAGCGGTGGGGTGGGCCTAGGTGAGGGCGCTGGCGAGCAGGATCCTGGGAGCCAACGTTTTTGCGCGGGGAGCCTTCAAAGGTCAGCGTGGGCTCGGAGGGCCCTGCCCGATCTCTTGCCCTGATTGACCGGCGGGGCCTCTAGCGGCTCGGGTGGCTGAAGGGCAGCAGGGTGAGTGCGGCACATGAGCTCGGGGTCCCCATCCCCAGCGTTGCGACGCCAGGCCCCTTGGGAAGTGCCCCTCGGTGGCCGACCTATGGTTAGGGTTAGCCTCCAGGAGCCCCGCAGGCCCGATACACCACCTGTGCGTCGAGCGGAGAGTTGGGCCGAGGTGAGGGTGCTGGTGAACATGAGCCTGGGCCCAAGCGTTTTGGTTCGGTGCGCCTTCGAAGGTCGGCAGGGGTTCGGAGGGCCCTGCCAGTTCTCCCACCCTGAATGAATGGCGGCGCCCCTAGCGGCCTGTGTGGGTTGGGGTGGCAGCGTGCATCCGGCGCTGGGGCTTGGGGGCCCCCAATCCCTGGCGTTGCGACGCCAGGCCCCTTAGGAAGGGACCTTCAGGGGCTGTCCTAGGGTTAGGGTGAGCTCCCAGGAGGCCGGCAGGCCCGAGTCGCTGGCTCTGCGAAGAGCGGAGGTGCGGGCCGAGTTGAGGGTGATGCAGAGCGGGAGCGTGGTCCCCAGCGTTTTGGCGCCCTGGGCCTTCGACTGTTGCCATGGCTCAAAGGGCCCTGCCCGTTCTCCTGCCCTGAAGAACCAGAGGCGCCCTTAGCAGCTCCCTTGGCGGCGGAGCGGCAGGGTGAGTCCATGCTGCGGCTCGGGGATCCCCAATCCCCAGCGTTGTGGGGCCAGGCTTCTTGGGAGGGGCTCCTCTTGGGCGGACCTAGGTTTAGAGTTAGCACCCAGGAGGCCAGCAGGCCCAATCCTCTGGCTGGGCGGCGAGAGGTGGGCGGCCCGAGGTAAAGGCGCTGGCGATCGGGAGCATGGGCCCCTGCATTTTGGCGCAGGAGGCTTCAAATATCGCCGGTTTCTCCAGGGCCCTGTCCCTTCTCCCGCCCTGAATGACGGGCGGCGCCACTAGCAGCCCGGGTGGCGACGTGGCGGTACGGTGAGTCTGGCTCTGGGTCTTGGGGTCCCTGATCCCCAGTGTAGCGGCACCAGGACCCTTGGGAGGGGCCCCTGGGTGGCTGACCTAGGGTTAGGGTTAGCCCCCAGGAGGCCGGCAGGTGGGATCAGGCCACTGTCCAGGGAGCGGAGGGCGGGGCCGAGGTGAGGGCGTTGGGGAGCGGGAGCGTGGGCACCAGCGTTTTGGCACGGGGAGCCTTTGAAGGCCACCGGGGACTCGGAAGGCCCTGCCCCTTCTCTCGCCCTGAATGACCCGCAGTGCTCCTAGCGGCCCGGGTGGCGGCGTTGCGGTAGGGTGAGTGTGGCTCTGGGGCTTGAGGTTCCTGATCCCCAGCGAAGCGGCACCAGGACCCTTGGGAGGGGCCCCTGGGTGGCCGACCTAGGGTTAGGGTTAGCACCCGGGAGGCCGGCAGGCGGGATCCGCCCGCTGTGCGTGGAGCGGAGGGGCGGGCCGAGGTGAGGGCGCTGGCGAGCAAGAGCCTGGGCCCAAGCGTTTTGGCACCTGGGGCCTTCGAATGTCTCCGGGGACTCGGCGGGCCCTGCCCATTCTCCTCCCTGAATGACCGGCGGCGCCCCTAGCAGCCCAGGTGGCGGCGGGGCGGCATGTAAGTCCGGGCATAGGGCTCGGGGGTCCCCAGTCCACCGCGTTGCGGCGCCAGGCCCCTTGGGAGGGGCCCCTCGGAGGCTGACCTAGGGTGAGGTTTAGCCCCTAGGATGCCGGCAGGCCCTATTCGCCAGCCGTGTGGAGACTGGAGTGGCGGACCGAGGTGAGGGCACTGGTGAGCGGGAGCGTGGGCCCGGGTGTTTTGGCGCGGGGGGCCTTTGAAGGTCGCCGTGTCTTGGAGGGCCCTGCCCGTGCTCCCGCCCTGAATGAACGGCACCACCCCAAGCCCCCGGGTGGCGGCTGGGTGGCAGGGTGAGTCCAGTGCTGAGGCTCGGGGGTCCCCAATCCCCAGCGTTGCGGCGCCAGATCCCTTGGGAGGGGCCCCTCGGGGGTCGATCTAGGGTTGCGGTTAGCCCCCAGGAGGCCGGTGGACCCGATCAGCGGCTGTGCGGCACGCGGAGGGTTGGGCCGAGGTGAGGGCGCTGGCGAGACTGAGCATGAGCCCAAGCGTTTTAGTGCGGGGGGCCTTCGAAGGTCAGTGGGGGCTCGGAGGGACCTGCCCGTTCTCCCGCTCTGAATGACCGGCGGGGCCCCTAGAGGCTCCGGTGCCTGAAGGGCAGCAGGGTGAGACCGGCACTTGGGTTGGGGTCCCCATTCCCGGCGTTGTGGCGCCAGGCCACTTGGGAAGGGCCCCTCCGTGGCCGACCTACAGTTAGGGTTAGCCCCCAGGAGGCCAGCAGGCCCGATACACCGCCTGTGCGTCGAGCGGAGAGTTGGGCCGAGGTGAGGGTGCTGGTGAACATGAGCCCGGGCCCAAGCGTTTTGGTTCGGGGCGCCTTCGAAGGTCGGCGGGGGTTCGAAGGGCCCTGCCCGTTCTCCCACCCTGAATGAATGGCGGCGCCCCTAGCGGCACGTGTGGGGCAGGGCGGCAGGGTGCATCCAGCGCTGGGGCTTGGGGGTTCCCAATCCCCGGCGTTGCGGCGCCAGGCCCCTTAGGAAGCGACCCTCGGGGCCGTCCTAGGGTTAGGGTTAGCGCCCAGGAGGCCGGCAGGCCCGATCCGCCGGCTGTGCGAGGAGTGGAGATGCAGGCCGAGTTGAGGGCGATGGCGAGCGGGAGCTGGGCCCCAGCGATTTGGCATCCTGGGCCTTTGAATGTTGCCATGGCTAGGAGGGCCCTGCCCTTTCTCCTCCAATGAATAACCAGCAAGGCCCCTAGCGGCTCCGTTGGCAGTGGGGCGGCAGGGTGAATCCCAGGCTGCGGTTCGGGGATCCCCAATCCCCGGCGTTGTGGTGCCAGGCCCCTTGGGAGGGGCTCCTCGTGGGCCAACCCAGGGTTAGAGTTAGCCCCCATAAGGCCGGCAGGCCAGATCCTCTGGCTGGGCGGTGAGAGGTGGGCGGGCCGAGGTAAAAGCGCTGGGGTGCGGGATTGTGGGCCCCTGCATTTTGGGGTGGGAGGCTTCAAATGTCGCCGGTTTCTCCAGGGCCCTGTCAGTTCTCCCGCCCTGAATGACCGGCGGTGCCCCTCGCGGCCCGGGGGGCAGCGTTGTGGGAGGGTGAGTCTGGCTTTGGGGCTTGGGGTTCCAGATCCCTGGCGTAGTGGCACCAAAACCCTTGGGAGGGGCCCCTGGGGGGCCGACCTAGGGTTAGGGTTAGCCCCCAGGAGACCGTCAGGCCCAACCGCACACTGTGCGGCGAGCTGAGGTGCGGCCCGAGGTGAAGGCGCTGGGGAGCGGGAGCGTGGGCACCAGCGTTTTGGCACAGGGAGCCTTTGAAGGTCACCGGGGACTCAGAAGGCCCTGCCCTTCTCTCGCCCTCTATGACCCGCGGCGCCCCTAGCGGCCCAGGTGGGGACAGTGCGGCAGGGTGAGTCCGGCTCTGGGGCTCTGAGTCACCAATCCCCAGCATTGCAGAGCCAGGCCGCTTGGGATGTCCCCTCAGGGCCGACCTAGGGTTTTGGTTAGCTGCCAGGAGCCCGGCAGGCCCTATCCACCGGCTCTGAAGCAAGCGGTGGGGTGGGCCTAGGTGAGGGCGCTGGCGAGCAGGATCCTGGGAGCCAACGTTTTTGCGCGGGGAGCCTTCAAAGGTCAGCGTGGGCTCGGAGGGCCCTGCCCGATCTCTTGCCCTGATTGACCGGCAGGACCTCTAGCGGCTCGCGTGGCTGAAGGGCAGCAGGGTGAGTGCGGCACATGAGCTCGGGGTCCCCATCCCCAGCGTTGCGACGCCAGGCCCCTTGGGAAGTGCCCCTCGGTGGCCGACCTATGCTTAGGGTTAGCCTCCAGGAGCCCCGCAGGCCCGATACACCACCTGTGCGTCGAGCAGAGAGTTGGGCCGAGGTGAGGGTGCTGGTGAACATGAGCCTGGGCCCAAGCGTTTTGGTTCGGTGCGCCTTCGAAGGTCGGCAGGGGTTCGGAGGGCCCTGCCAGTTCTCCCACCCTGAATGAATGGCGGCGCCCCTAGCGGCCTGTGTGGGTTGGGGTGGCAGCGTGCATCCGGCGCTGGGGCTTGGGGGCCCCCAATCCCTGGCGTTGCGGCGCCAGGCCCCTTAGGAAGGGACCTTCAGGGGCTGTCCTAGGGTTAGGGTGAGCTCCCAGGAGGCCGGCAGGCCCGAGTCGCTGGCTCTGCGAAGAGCGGAGGTGCGGGCCGAGTTGAGGGTGATGCAGAGCGGGAGCGTGGTCCCCAGCGCTTTGGCGCCCTGGGCCTTCGACTGTTGCCATGGCTCAAAGGGCCCTGCCCGTTCTCCTGCCCTGAAGAACCAGCGGCGCCCTTAGCAGCTCCCTTGGCGGCGGAGCGGCAGGGTGAGTCCATGCTGCGGCTCGTGGATCCCCAATCCCCAGCATTGTGGGGCCAGGCCTCTTGGGAGGGGCTTCTCCTGGGCGGACCTAGGTTTAGAGTTAGCACCCAGGAGGCCAGCAGGCCCAATCCTCTGGCTGGGCGGCGAGAGGTGGGCGGCCCGAGGTAAAGGCGCTCGCGATCGGCAGCATGGGCCCCTGCATTTTGGCGCAGGAGGCTTCAAATATCGCCGGTTTCTCCAGGGCCCTGTCCCTTCTCCCGCCCTGAATGACGGGCGGCGCCACTAGCAGCCCGGGTGGCGACGTGGCGGCAGGGTGAGTCTGGCTCTGGGTCTTGGGGTCCCTGATCCCCAGTGTAGCGGCACCAGGACCCTTGGGAGGGGCCCCTGGGTGGCTGACCTAGGGTTAGGGTTAGCCCCCAGGAGGCCGGCAGGTGGGATCTGGCCACTGTCCAGGGAGCGGAGGGCGGGGCCGAGGTGAGGGCGTTGGGGAGCGGGAGCCTGGGCACCAGCGTTTTGGCACGGGGAGCCTTTGAAGGCCACCGGGGGCTCGGAAGGCCCTGCCCCTTCTCTCGCCCTGAATGACCCGCAGTGCTCCTAGCGGCCCGGGTGGCGGCGTTGCGGTAGGGTGAGTGTGGCTCTGGGGCTTGAGGTTCCCGATCCCCGGCGAAGCGGCACCAGGACCCTTGGGAGGGGCCCCTGGGTGGCCGACCTAGGGTTAGGGTTAGCACCCGGGAGGCCGGCAGGCGGGATCCGCCCGCTGTGCGTGGAGCGGAGGGGCGGGCCGAGGTGAGGGCGCTGGCGAGCAAGAGCCTGGGCCCAAGCGTTTTGGCACCGGGGGCCTTCGAATGTCTCCGGGGACTCGGCGGGCCCTGCCCATTCTCCTCCCTGAATGACCGGCGGCGCCCCTAGCAGCCCAGGTGGCGGCGGGGCGGCATGTAAGTCCGGGCATAGGGTTCGGGGGTCCCCAGTCCACCGCGTTGCGGCGCCAGGCCCCTTGGGAGGGGCCCCTCGGAGGCTGACCTAGGGTGAGGTTTAGCCCCTAGGATGCCGGCAGGCCCTATTCGCCAGCCGTGTGGAGACTGGAGTGGCGGACCGAGGTGAGGGCACTGGTGAGCGGGAGCGTGGGCCCGGGTGTTTTGGCGCGGGGGGCCTTTGAAGGTCGCCGTGTCTTGGAGGGCCCTGCCCGTGCTCCCGCCCTGAATGAACGGCACCACCCCAAGCCCCCGGGTGGCGGCTGGGTGGCAGGGTGAGTCCAGTGCTGAGGCTCGGGGGTCCCCAATCCCCAGCGTTGCGGCGCCAGATCCCTTGGGAGGGGCCCCTCGGGGGTCGATCTAGGGTTGCGGTTAGCCCCCAGGAGGCCGGTGGACCCGATCAGCGGCTGTGCGGCACGCGGAGGGTTGGGCCGAGGTGAGGGCGCTGGCGAGACTGAGCATGAGCCCAAGCGTTTTAGTGCGGGGGGCCTTCGAAGGTCAGTGGGGGCTCGGAGGGACCTGCCCATTCTCCCGCTCTGAATGACCGGCGGGTCCCCTAGAGGCTCCGGTGCCTGAAGGGCAGCAGGGTGAGACCGGCACTTGGGTTGGGGTCCCCATTCCCAGCGTTGTGGCGCCAGGCCACTTGGGAAGGGCCCCTCCGTGGCCGACCTACAGTTAGGGTTAGCCCCCAGGAGGCCAGCAGGCCCGATACACCGCCTGTGCGTCGAGCGGAGAGTTGGGCCGAGGTGAGGGTGCTGGTGAACATGAGCCCGGGCCCAAGCGTTTTGGTTCGGGGCGCCTTCGAAGGTCGGCGGGGGTTCGAAGGGCCCTGCCCATTCTCCCACCCTGAATGAATGGCGGCGCCCCTAGCGGCACGTGTGGGGCAGGGCGGCAGGGTGCATCCAGCGCTGGTGCTTGGGGGTTCCCAATCCCCGGCGTTGCGGCGCCAGGCCCCTTAGGAAGCGACCCTCGGGGCCGTCCTAGGGTTAGGGTTAGCGCCCAGGAGGCCGGCAGGCCCGATCCGCCGGCTGTGCGAGGAGTGGAGATGCAGGCCGAGTTGAGGGCGATGGCGAGTGGGACCTGGGCCCCAGCATTTTGGCGTCCTGGGCCTTTGAATGTTGCCATGGCTCGGAGGGCCCTGCCCTTTCTCCTGCCCTGACGAACCAGCAAGGCCCCTAGCGGCTCCGTTGGCGGTGGGGCGGCAGGGTGAATCCCAGGCTGCGGCTCGGGGATCCCCAATCCCCGGCGTTGTGGTGCCAGGCCCCCTGGGAGGGGCTCCTCGTGGGCCGACCCAGGGTTAGAGTTAGCCCCCATAAGGCCGGCAGGCCAGATCCTCTGGCTGGGCAGTGAGAGGTGGGCGGGCCGAGGTAAAGGCGCTGGGGTGCGGGATTGTGGGCCCCTGCATTTTGGGGTGGGAGGCTTCAAATGTCGCCGGTTTCTCCAGGGCCCTGTCAGTTCTCCCGCCCTGAATGACCGGCGGCGCCCCTCGCAGCCCGGGTGGCAGCGTTGTGGGAGGGTGAGTCTGGCTTTGGGGCTTGGGGTTCCAGATCCCTGGCGTAGTGGCACCAAAACCCTTGGGAGGGGCCCCTGGGGGGCCGACCTAGGGTTAGGGTTAGCCCCCAGGAGACCGTCAGGCCCAACCGCACACTGTGCGGCGAGCTGAGGTGCGGCCCGAGGTGAAGGCGCTGGGGAGCGGGAGCGTGGGCACCAGCGTTTTGGCACAGGGAGCCTTTGAAGGTCACCGGGGACTCAGAAGGCCCTGCCCTTCTCTCGCCCTCTATGACCCGCGGCGCCCCTAGCGGCCCAGGTGGGGACAGTGCGGCAGGGTGAGTCCGGCTCTGGGGCTCTGAGTCACCAATCCCCAGCATTGCAGAGCCAGGCCGCTTGGGATGTCCCCTCAGGGCCGACCTAGGGTTTTGGTTAGCTGCCAGGAGCCCGGCAGGCCCTATCCACCGGCTCTGAAGCAAGCGGTGGTGTTGGCCTAGGTGAGGGCGCTGGCGAGCAGGATCCTGGGAGCCAACGTTTTTGCGCGGGGAGCCTTCAAAGGTCAGCGTGGGCTCGGAGGGCCCTGCCCGATCTCTTGCCCTGATTGACCGGCGGGGCCTCTAGCGGCTCGGGTGGCTGAAGGGCAGCAGGGTGAGTGCGGCACATGAGCTCGGGGTCCCCATCCCCAGCGTTGCGACGCCAGGCCCCTTGGGAAGTGCCCCTCGGTGGCCGACCTATGGTTAGGGTTAGCCTCCAGGAGCCCCGCAGGCCCGATACACCACCTGTGCGTCGAGCGGAGAGTTGGGCCGAGGTGAGGGTGCTGGTGAACATGAGCCTGGGCCCAAGCGTTTTGGTTCGGTGCGCCTTCGAAGGTCGGCAGGGGTTCGGAGGGCCCTGCCAGTTCTCCCACCCTGAATGAATGGCGGCGCCCCTAGCGGCCTGTGTGGGTTGGGGTGGCAGCGTGCATCCGGCGCTGGGGCTTGGGGGCCCCCAATCCCTGGCGTTGCGGCGCCAGGCCCCTTAGGAAGGGACCTTCAGGGGCTGTCCTAGGGTTAGGGTGAGCTCCCAGGAGGCCGGCAGGCCCAAGTCGCTGGCTCTGCGAAGAGCGGAGGTGCGGGCCGAGTTGAGGGTGATGCAGAGCGGGAGCGTGGTCCCCAGCGTTTTGGCGCCCTGGGCCTTCGACTGTTGCCATGGCTCAAAGGGCCCTGCCCGTTCTCCTGCCCTGAAGAACCAGCGGCGCCCTTAGCAGCTCCCTTGGCGGTGGAGCGGCAGGGTGAGTCCATGCTGCGGCTCGTGGATCCCCAATCCCCAGCGTTGTGGGGCCAGGCCTCTTGGGAGGGGCTCCTCGTGGGCGGACCTAGGTTTAGAGTTAGCCCCCAGGAGGCCAGCAGGCCCGATACACCGCCTGTGCGTCGAGCGGAGAGTTGGGCCGAGGTGAGGGTGCTGGTGAACATGAGCCCGGGCCCAAGCGTTTTGGTTCGGGGCGCCTTCGAAGGTCGGCGGGGGTTCGAAGGGCCCTGCCCATTCTCCCACCCTGAATGAATGGCGGCGCCCCTAGCGGCACGTGTGGGGCAGGGCGGCAGGGTGCACCCAGCGCTGGGGCTTGGGGGTTCCCAATCCCCGGCGTTGCGGCGCCAGGCCCCTTAGGAAGCGACCCTCGGGGCCGTCCTAGGGTTAGCGTTAGCGCCCAGGAGGCCGGCAGGCCCGATCCGCCGGCTGTGCGAGGAGTGGAGATGCAGGCCGAGTTGAGGGCGATGGCGAGTGGGACCTGGGCCCCAGCGTTTTGGCGTCCTGGGCCTTTGAATGTTGCCATGGCTCGGAGGGCCCTGCCCTTTCTCCTGCCCTGACGAACCAGCAAGGCCCCTAGCGGCTCCGTTGGCGGTGGGGCGGCAGGGTGAATCCCAGGCTGCGGTTCGGGGATCCCCAATCCCCGGCGTTGTGGTGCCAGGCCCCCTGGGAGGGGCTCCTCGTGGGCCGACCCAGGGTTAGAGTTAGCCCCCATAAGGCCGGCAGGCCAGATCCTCTGGCTGTGCAGTGAGAGGTGGGCGGGCCGAGGTAAAGGCGCCGGGGTGCGGGATTGTGGGCCCCTGCATTTTGGGGTGGGAGGCTTCAAATGTCGCCGGTTTCTCCAGGGCCCTGTCAGTTCTCCCGCCCTGAATGACCGGCGGTGCCCCTCGCGGCCCGGGGGGCAGCGTTGTGGGAGGGTGAGTCTGGCTTTGGGGCTTGGGGTTCCAGATCCCTGGCGTAGTGGCACCAAAACCCTTGGGAGGGGCCCCTGGGGGGCCGACCTAGGGTTAGGGTTAGCCCCCAGGAGACCGTCAGGCCCAACCGCACACTGTGCGGCGAGCTGAGGTGCGGCCCGAGGTGAAGGCGCTGGGGAGCGGGAGCGTGGGCACCAGCGTTTTGGCACAGGGAGCCTTTGAAGGTCACCGGGGACTCAGAAGGCCCTGCCCTTCTCTCGCCCTCTATGACCCGCGGCGCCCCTAGCGGCCCAGGTGGGGACAGTGCGGCAGGGTGAGTCCGGCTCTGGGGCTCTGAGTCACCAATCCCCAGCATTGCAGAGCCAGGCCGCTTGGGTTGTCCCCTCAGGGCCGACCTAGGTTTTGGTTAGCTGCCAGGAGCCCAGCAGGCCCTATCCACCGGCTCTGAAGCAAGCGGTGGGCTGGGCCTAGGTGAGGGCGCTGGCGAGCAGGATCCTGGGAGCCAACGTTTTTGCGCGGGGAGCCTTCAAAGGTCAGCGTGGGCTCGGAGGGCCCTGCCCGATCTCTTGCCCTGATTGACCGGCGGGGCCTCTAGCGGCTCGGGTGGCTGAAGGGCAGCAGGGTGAGTGCGGCACATGAGCTCGGGGTCCCCATCCCCAGCGTTGCGACGCCAGGCCCCTTGGGAAGTGCCCCTCGGTGGCCGACCTATGCTTAGGGTTAGCCTCCAGGAGCCCCGCAGGCCCGATACACCACCTGTGCGTTGAGCGGAGAGTTGGGCCGAGGTGAGGGTGCTGGTGAACATGAGCCTGGGCCCAAGCGTTTTGGTTCGGTGCGCCTCTGAAGGTCGGTATGGGTTCGGAGGGCCCTGCCAGTTCTCCCACCCTGAATGAATGGCGGCGCCCCTAGCGGCCTGTGTGGGTTGGGGTGGCAGCGTGCATCCCGCGCTGGGGCTTGGGGGCCCCCAATCCCTGGCGTTGCGGCGCCAGGCCCCTTAGGAAGGGACCTTCAGGGGCTGTCCTAGGGTTAGGGTGAGCTCCCAGGAGGCCGGCAGGCCGGATCGCTGGCTCTGCGAAGAGCGGGGGTGCGGGCCGAGTTGAGGGTGATGCAGAGCGGGAGCGTGGTCCCCAGCGTTTTGACGCCCTGGGCCCTCGACTGTTGCCATGGCTCAAAGGGCCCTGCCCGTTCTCCTGCCCTGAATAACCAGCGGCGCCCTTAGCAGCTCCCTTGGCGGTGGAGCAGCAGGGTGAGTCCATGCTGCGGCTCGGGGATCCCCAATCCCCAGCGTTGTGGGGCCAGGCTTCTTGGGAGGGGCTCCTCTTGGGCGGACCTAGGTTTAGAGTTAGCACCCAGGAGGCCAGCAGGCCCAATCCTCTGGCTGGGCGGCGAGAGGTGGGCGGCCCGAGGTAAAGGTGCTGGCGATCGGGAGCGTGGGCCCCTGCATTTTGGCTCGGGAGGCTTCAAATGTCACTCGTTTCTCCAAGGCCCTGTCCATTCTCCCTCCCTGAATGAGCGGCGGCGCCCCAAGCGGCCTAGGTTGCGATGGTGCTGCAGGGTGAGTCTGGCTCTGGGGCTATGAATCACCAATCCCCAGCGTTGCAGAGCCAGGCCTCTTGGGTTGTGCCCCACGATGCCTACCTAGGATTTCAGTTAGCCCCCACGACCCTTGCAGGCACTATCCACTGGCTCTGCAGCAAGCGGAGGGGCAGGCCAGGCTGAGGGCGCTGGGGAGCAGGAGGAATGGAGCCAATGTTTTTGCGCGGGGCGCCTTTGAAGGTCAGCGGGGACTCCGGGGGCCCTGCCCATTCTCCCATCCTGATTGACCAGTGGTCTCTAGCGGCTCGGGTGGCTGAAGGGCAGCAGGGTGAGACCGGCACTTGGGCTCGGGGTCCCCATCCGCAGCGTTGTCACGCCAGGCCCCTGGGAAGTGCCCCTCGGGGGCCGAACTATGGTTAGGGGTAGCCCCCAGGAGGCCGGCAGGCCCGATACACCACCTGGGCATCGAGCAGAGAGTTGGGCTGAGGTGAGGGTGCTGGTGAATATGAGCCTGGGCCCAAGTGTTTTGATTCGGGGCGCCTTCGAAAATTGGCGGGGATTCGGAGGGCCCTGTCCATCCTTCCAAGGTGAATGAACAGCGGCGCCCCTAGCGGCCCAGGTGGGGAGGGGCGGCAGGGTGCATGGGGCGCTGGGGCTTGGGGGTCCCCAATCCCTGGTGTTGCGGCACCAGGCCCCTTGGGAGGGGCCCTTCGGGGGCCAACCTAGAGTTAGGTTTAGCCCCTAAGAGGCCAGCAGGCCCTATTCGCCAGCTGTGTGGAGAGCAGAGTGGCAGACCTAGGTGAGGGCGCTGGTGAGTGGGAGGGTGGGCCTGGGCGTTTTGGCGTGCGGGGCCTTTGAAGGTCGCCATGTCTCTGAGGGCCCTGCCCCTTCTCCTGCCCTGAATGAACGGCTGCACCCCAAGCCCCCGAGTGGCGGCTGGGCGGCAGGTGAGTCAGGTGCTGAGTCTTGGGGTCCCCAATCCCCGGCATTGTGGCGTCAGGCCCCTTGGGAGGGGCCCCTCGGGTCCGACCTAGGGTTAGGGTTAGCCCCCAGGTGGCTGGCAGGCCCGATCCGCCTGCTGTGCGGGGAGCGGAGGGGCAGGCCGAGGTGAGGGCGCTGGGGGTGGAAGCATGGGCACCAGCGTTTTGGCTCCAGGAGCCTTTGAAGGTCACCGGGAACTCGGAAGGACCTGCCACTTCTCTCACCCTGAATGACCGGCGGCGCCCCTAGCTGCCCAGGTGGCGACAGTGTGGAAGGGCGAGTCCGGCTCTGGGGCTCTGAGTCACCAATCCCAAGCATAGCAGAGCCAGACCCCTTGGGATGTGCCCCACGGGGCCGACCTAGGTTTTCAGTTAGCCCCCAGGAGCCCGGCAGGCACTATCCACTGGCTCTGCAGCAAACGGAGGGGCGGGTCAAGGTGAGGGTGCTGGGGAGCGGGAGCGTGGGCACCAGCATTTTGGCGTGGTGAGCCTTTGAAGGTCACCGGGGACTCCAAAGGCCCTGCCCTTCTCTCGCCCTGAATGACCGGCGGCGCCCCTAGAGGCCCGGTTGGCAACAGTGCGGCAGGGTGAGTCTGGCTCTGGGGTCTGAGTCACCAATCCCCAGCGTTGCAGAGCCAGGCCCCTTGGGATGTGCCCCACGGGGCCGACCTAGGGTTTTCATTAGAACCAAGAGCCCGGCAGGCCCTATCCAATGGGTCTGAATCAAGGGGAGAGTTGGGCCAAGGTGAGGATGCTGGTGATCATGAGCCTGGGCCCAAGCGTTTTGGTTCAGAACTCCTTCAAAGGTCAGCGGGGGTTCGAAGGGCTCTGCCCATTCTCCCACCCTGCAGGAACGGCGGCGCCCCTAGCGGCCCGGGTCCTGAGGGGTGGCAGGGTGAGTCAGGCCCTGCGGCTCAGGTATCTCCAATCCCCAGCGATGAGGCGCCAGGCCCCTTGGGAGGGGCCCCTTGGATGCAACTTAGGTTTTGGTTTAGCCCCTAGGAACTCGGCAGGTCCTATTCGCCAGCTGTGTGGAGAGTGGAGTGGCGGACCGAGGTGAGTTCACTGGTGTTTGGGAGCGTGGGCTCGGGCGTTTTGGCGCGGGGGGGATTCGAAAGTCACCGTGTCTCAGAGGGCCCTGCCCGTTCTCCCGCCCTGAATGAATGGCAGCACCCCAAGCCCCTGGGTGGCGGCTGGGCGGCAGGGTGAGTCAGGTGCTGAGGCTCAGGGTCCCCAATCCCTGGCGTTGCGGCGCCAGGCCCCTTGGGATGGGCCTCTCGGTGGTCGATCTAGGGTTACAGTTAGCCCCCCGGAGACCGGTGGACCAGATCAGCGTCTGTGCAGCACGCGGCAGGGTGGGCCGAGGTGCGGGCGCTGGCGAGCCTGAGCATGAGCCCAAGCGTTTTAGCGTGGGGGGCCTTCGAAGGTTGGTGGTGGCTGGAGGGACCTGCCCATTCTCCCGCTCTGAATGACCAGCGGGGCCCCTAGTGGCTCAGGTGGCTGAAGGGCAGCAGGGTGAGTCCGGCACTTGGGCTCGGTTGCCCCATCCCCGGCGTTGGGGCACCAGGCCACTTGAGAAGGGCCCCTCGGGGGCCGACCTACAGTTACGGTTAGCACCCAGGAGGCTGGCAGGCCCTATACACTGCCTGTGCGTGGAGCGGAGAGTTGGGCCGAGGTGAGGATGCTGGTGAACATGAGCCTGGGCACAAGCATTTTGGTTCTGGGCGCCATTGAAGGTGGGCGGGGGTTCGGAGTCCCCTGCCAGTTCTCCCACCCAGAATGAATGGCAGTGCCCCTAGCGGGCCGTGTGGGGCAGGGCGGCAGGGTGCACTCGGCCCTGGGGCTTGGGGGTCGCCAATCCCCGGCTTTGCGCAGCAAGGCTCCTTAGGAAGGGACCCTCAGGGGCCGTCCTAGGGTTAGGGTTAGCACCCAGGAGGCCGGCAGGCCCGATCCGCCGGCTGTGCGAGGAGTGGAGGTGTGGGCCGAGTTGAGGGGGATGCAGAGCGGGAGCGTGGGCCCCAGCGTTTTGGCACCCTGGGCCTTCGAATGTTGCCATGTCTCCAAGGGCCCTGCCCATTCTCCTGCCCTGAATAACCAGCGGCGCCCCTAGCGGCTCCGTTGGTGGTGGGGCTGCAGGGTGAGTCCTGAGCTGCGGCTCAGGGATCCCCAATCCCCAGCATTGTAGGGCCAGGCCTCTTGGGAGGGGCTCCTCGTGGGCCGACCTAGGGTTAGAGTTAGCACCCAGGAGGCCGGCAGGCCCAATCCTCTGGCTGGGCTGCGAGAGGTGGGCGGGTCGAGGTAAAGGCGCTGGTGAGCGGGAGCGTGGGCCCCTGCATTTTTGCGCGGGAGTCTTCAAATGTTGCTGGTTTCTCCAGGGCCCTGTCCGTTCTCCCGCCCTGCATGAGCGGCGGCGCCCCTAGTGGCCTGGGTGGCGGCGTTGTGGCAGCATGAGTCTGGTTCTGGGGCTTGGGGTCCCAGATCCCTGGCGTATAGGCAACAGAATTCTTGGGAGGGACCCTGGAGGGCCGACCTAAGGTTAGGGTTAGCCCACACAAGGCCGGCATGCCGGATCCGCCCTCTGTGCAGGGAGCAGAGGGGCGGGCTGAGGTGAGGGCGCTGGGGAGCGGGAGCGTGGGCACCCGGGTTTTGGCACGGAGAGCCTTCGAAGGTCGCCAGTGGCTCGGAAGACCCTGTCCATTCTTGTGCCCTGAATGACCAGCGGCGCCCCTAGTGGCCGGAGTGGCAGCAGGGAGGCAGGGTGAGTCTGGCGATGGGGCCTATGGTCCTAGTCTCAGGCTTGGTGGCGCCAGGCCCCTTGGGAGGGGCCCCTCTGGGTCCTGCCTAGCTTTAGGGTTATCCCCAGGAGTCCGGCGGCCTGATCCGCTGGCTGTGCATGGAGCGGAAGGGCGGGCTGACGTGAATGCGCTGGCGAGCGGGAGTGAGGGCCCAAGCGTTTTGGCACGGGGAGCCTTCGAAGGTCACCGGAGGCTCAGAGGGCCCTGCCTATTCTCTCGCCCTGTGAGGACGTTGCCCCTAGTGGGCCGGGTCATGGCGGGGCGGCAGGGTGAGTCTGGAGCTAGGGCTCGTGGGTCCCCAATCCCCAGCGTGGTGTCGCCAGGCACTTGGGAGTGATACCTTGGGGGCCTACCTAGGGTTAGGGTTAGCCCAAAGGAGGCCGGCAGCCCCATTCTGTCGGCTGTGCGGCGAGAGGAGTGGTGGGCAGAGGTGAGGGCGCTGGCGAGCGGGAGCGTGGGCCCAAGCGTTTTGGCGCGGGGGGCCTTCGAAAGTCACCGGGGGCTCAGAGATCCATGCCCCTTCTCCTGCCCTGAATGAGTGGCGGCGCCCCTAGAAGCCCGGGTGGCGGCGGGGCGGCTGGGTGAGTCTGGTGCTCATGCTCATGTGTCCCCAATCCCCGGCGTGGCGGAGCCAGGACCCTTGGAAAGGGCCCCTCGGGGGCCGACCTAGGTTTAGGGTTAGCCCCCAGGAGCCCAGCAGGCCCTATCCGCCAGCTGTGTGTTCGAGCGGAGGGGCGGGCTGAGGTGAGGGCAATGGTGAGCGGGAGCGTGGGCCCAAGCGTTTTGGCGCAGGGGGCCTTCGAAGGTCACGGGGGGCTTGGAGGGCCCTGCCCCTTCTCCTGCCCCGAAGGACTGGCGGTGCCCCTAGCAGCCCGGGTGGCGACCGGGTGGCAGTGAAAGTCCAGCACTGGGGCTCGATTGTCCCCAATCCCCGGCGTGATGGCGCCAGTCCCCTTGGGAGGGGCTCCTCAGGGGCTGAACTAGGGTTAGGGTTAACCCCCAGGAGGCTGGCAGGCCCGATCTGACGGCTGTGTGGCGAGCGGAGGGTGGGTCCCAGGTGAGGGCAATGGTGAGCGGGAGCGTGGGCCCTAGCGTTTTGGCGTGGGTTGCCTTCGAAGGTCGCAGGGGGCACGGAGGGCCCTGCAAGTTCTCCCACTCTGAATGAGGATGGCGACCCTAGCAGGCCGGGTCTCGGCAGGGCAGCAGGGTGAGTCCGGCGCTGGTGCTCGGGGGTCCCCAATCCCCGGCGTGTTGGTGCCAGACCCCTTTGGAGGGGCCCCTCGACAGCCAACCTAGGGTGAGGGTTAGACCCCAGTAGGCTGCCAGGCCCGATCCGCTGGTTGTGCGGCTTGCGGAGGGGCTGGCCGAGGTGTGGGCACTGGTGAGCAGAAGCGTGGGCCGAAGCATTTTGGCACGGGGGGCCTTCAAATGTCACCGGTGGCTCGGAGGGCCCTGCCCATTCTCCCGCCCTGAATGACCGGCGGTGCCCCTAGTGACCCGGGTGGCAGTGGGGGGCATGGTGAGTCCGGTGCTGGGGCTCAGGAGTCCCCTTTCCCCATCGTTGCGGCACCAGGCCCCTTGGGAGGGGCCACTAGGGGGCCGACATAGGTTTAGGGTTAGCCCCCAGAAGGCCCACAGACCCGATCCGCCAGCTGTGCGGCGAGTGGAGGGGAGGGCCGAGGTAAGGGCGCTGGCCAGCGGGAGCGTGGGGCCAAGCGTTTTGGTGCGGGGGGCCTTCGAAGGTTGCAGGTTGCTCGGAGGGCCCTGCCTGTTCTCCCTCCCTGAATGAACGGCGGCGCCCCTAGCGGCCCAGGTGGCGGTAGGGCGGGAGGGTGAGTCAGGCGCTTGGGCTCGGGAGTCCCCAATCCCTGGTGTTGCGGCAATAGGAACCTGGGATGGGCCCCTCGGGGGCCCACCAATGGTTAGGGTAACACCCAGGAGGCCTGCAGTCCAGATCCACTGGCTCTACAGCGAGCGGAGGGGCGGACCGAGGTGAGGGCGCAGGCGAGCGGGAGCATGGGCCCAAGCGTTTTGGCACAGGGGGGCCTTCGAATGTCATCAGGGGCTCGGAGGAATCTGCCTGTTCTCCCTCCCTGAATGACCGACGGTGCTCCTAGCAGCCTGGGTGGCGGGGGGGGCGACACGGTGAGTCCGGCGCTGGGGCTCGGGGGTCCCCAATCCCAGGCATTGCGGTGCCAGGCCCCTTCGGAGGGGCACCTCAGGGGACAACCTAGGGTTCTGCGTAGCCCCCAGGAGGAGTGCAGGCCTCATCCGCCGGCTCTGTGGCGAGCGGAGGGGCGGGCCGAGGTGAGGGCGCTGAGGAGCAGGAGCGTGGGCTCAAGCATTTTGGATGGGGGGGCCTTCGAAGTTCGCCCCGGGCTCAGAGGGCCCTGCCCGTTCTACCGCCCTGAATGACCAGCGGCACCCCTAGCGGCCCGGGTGGTGATGGGGCGGCAGGGAGACTCTGGCGCTGGGGATTGGGGCTCCCTAATACCCGGCGTTGCAGCCTCAGGCCCCTTGGGACGGGCCCCTCGGTGGCAGACCTAGGGTTAGGGTTAGCCCCCAGGAGGCTGGCAGGCTCGTTCCGCCCATGTGCGGTGAATGGAGGTGTGGGTTGAGGTGAGGATGCTGGCGAGTGGGGGCGTGGGCCAGAGCATTTACGCTTTGGCTTGGGGTGCCTTCGAAGGTCACAGGAGGCTTGCAGGGTCCTGCCCGTTCTGTCGCCCTGAAGGACTGGTGACGCCCCTAGTGCCCCATGTGGCAGCAGGGCGGCACGGTGCGTCCGGCGGTGGGACTTGGGGGTCCCCAATCCCTGGCATGCAGCGTCAGGCCACTTGGGAGGGGCCCTTCGGGGGCGACATGGCATAGGGTTAGCCCCCAGGAATCCCGCAGGCCCGATCCGCCAGCTCTGCCACGAGAGGACGGGTGGGCCGAGGTTAGGGCGCTGGGAAGCAGGAGCGAGGGAGCCAGAGTTTTTGCACGGGGGGCCTTTGAAGGTCACAGGGGGATCGGAGGGCCTTGCCCGTTCTCCCTTCTTGAATGAGTGGCAACGCCCGTAGCACCCTGGGTGCTTGCGGGGTGGCAGAGTCCAGCACTGGGGCTCGGGGGTCCCAAATCCCTGGCATTGTGGTGCCAGGCTCCTTGGGAGGGGCCTCTCGGGGGCCGACCTCGGGTTAGGGTTCTTCCCCAGGAGGCTGGCAAGCCTGGCGCTAAGTGGCTCTGGCAATGTAACAAAAATGCCATACACTTATCTGAAAGAAATAACAGTGTACAGGAACCCTCTTAGCCCTAACATCATCCTTTCTGAATATGGAAGCCAGCCCCAAATTGCTCGTGGAAGTCTGATGAAAGGGCTAAGCACTTTTCTCTGAGTCACCACACTGTACAGGGAAAGACCAATGTACATCATCTTTCACGAGTAGGAAGCATTAATGAAAAGGTTCTGGAATTTCGAGGACTCTGACCCATCCTTATTGGTAATAAACCATCGTGTACAGGAAAACACCTTCAACTCTCATCAGCCTCCTCAATCCTGATTCCGATTCAACTTTGGGTGTGTAGGACTAGGGAAACGTCCACATCTTATTGCTAAGAAAAACGATGTCAGGGTAATGCCCTTCAAGTCACCTCAGCCTTCCTGAAGACGGAAGCAGGAATCAAGGTGGTTATGTTACCATGAGGTAAGGAAGATGAGCATATAAGTGAGAAACAACAGTGGGCAGGACCTCTCTTCCAAGGAACAGTATCTTTGCTTAATGTTGAATCCCTATGGTAAGTGGTTGTGGGCATTTGTGAGGTCAAAATCTTAAGTGTTTTGTAAAACCTCTTGGTCATTCACAGATGAGACTAAGGTAGTTGGGGACTTCTAGGCAGTGATTTGTCCACTGTCGAAAATATGAAAAGATAAAAGAGACAGATGAGGTCTCCTCAGGCATTGTCCTTTATCCTCATCCTCCGTGAGGATGGCCATCTCTGGACAGCTCAATGGCAGGGTCTCATTCACAGTGGGGGCATCTGTTCCTCACAGACATCAGGCAGGGAAATGGATTTGGTTCTCCGTGCCAGCCCAGCCACAGCTGAGTGTCACAGCACCCTCTCGTGGGCTTATAAGAGTTCCGCTGACACCAGGCAGGTCATTGTATTTGATAAACCACTGTGAGAGTTTGCAATTGCCTTCATCTGCAACCTCCTAGAGGCAAATGCAGGTGTCTGGTACCATGTGAATTCATGTGAAGGCATTGTGAGAAAGTGTCCTTTTGCTTAAGAAAAACATGGCTGGGGCTCCTGGCTGGCTCAGCCAGTTAAGCATGTGCCTTTGGCTCAGGTTATGATCCCAGGGTTCTGGGATCGAGCCGAGGCTCCCTGCTCAGCAGGAAAGAAGGTAGGGAAATAGCTTAGAACCCACAGAGAATGTGAATGAAGGGGAGTGAAATGGAATTTGGTCTGTGTTTTGCTTTAGGGATTGGAAGTTAGTTTTTTCTCAATTCTGATTGTTCTTGAGACAGAAAAGCTGTATTGGTTTTTTTTTTACCTTTAATTTTTTTCTAATAATAATTTTTTATTATGATATGTTAGTCAATATACAGTATTTCCTTAGTTTTTGATGTAGTGTTCCGTGATTCATTATTTGCATATAACACCCAGTGCTCCGTGCAATATGTACCTTCCTTAATACCCATCACTGGCCCATCCCAATCCCCCACCCCTCTCCCCTCTGAAGCCCTCAGTTTGTTTCCCAGAGTCCATAGTCTCTCCTGGTTCATTCCCCCTTCTGTTTAGGGTCCATTGTCCAAAGGGACAGACAGTGGAAGTTCACCAAATATAAGATCGAAATTTCATTGTTCATTATAGATGCCGCCAAGTAGTTCCCAGACATTTCATTCTACTGTAGTAATTCATTATACCTGTGCAGGTGCACGTGGAAGATAAATGATGAATGTATACTGGTAATAAAACACGCCCCTCAGTAGTAGAATAATAGAGGATGAACATGTGTAAAATTATTCGACTACAGTGTCCATGCTTTCCCTTTGGTTCCTTATTACTATGAATTTGGACAATTTTTGTTCTCTAGGCTTAAACCTCATTGTCAGTATTCAGAGTTTTTCAATGCTGATCTTCTCCTGTATAAATTACCAAAAACCTAAAATATGTATAAACTTTAAAAAATGCTATATTGAAAATTATAGCAGGGAAGTTCCATTTTGTGAATATTGTGTCAATGGATCTCTATTTTGACATCAGTGTTCATTAGAAATGATGACATTTCATGTGAGTATAAATATCAATGTGAAAAAGAAAAGGTAGGAAGAACCTTGAATGTTTAAGTAATTGGTGAAATGACAGGTGTGTGTGTGTGTGTGTGTGTGTGTGTGTGTGTGTGTGTGTGTAATTGATTTTCAGTGAATGGTTCAGCTTCTTGTAGGGCCTCCGAGAGAGCCCAGGTGAACCTTTCAATTAGTTGGTATCTGTTCTCAGAACATGGGAATCTCTTAGTCCAAACAGGCAAGCTTTGAGGTCTTGAAGAGTTTCAGTCCTCAGCGATGGTGTTGCAGACCCTTGTGTGCAAACCCTAGGGTATGCTCAGAGCCCTCATTAGCAGGTACCAACTTGTGAGGATTTCAGACAGCATTTCCCAAAGAAGTACCTCTTGAGTCTCTGTCCTTGTCAGTTCCCTACACGTCCTTACACTAGTTATGTGATCAGTGTGTTTCAGGATAATCCCCACATGTGATTTTTGCTATTTCCTACTAGTCCTATCTGTTTCTCATCTTGTTCTTTTATGGTAGGGGTTGGGAAGCAACCTGTGTGGTGTAGGAGGGGGTGTGGAAGTTGTCTGCCTTCAGAGGACCCAATGATGCCTAGAAATTGTACTGTAGTTTGAGGTCAATTATCCATCCTCTGAGTGTCAGGAATTCCATCACTTTACTTTGATGCTAGTCTGTTCTTCAAGCTGTCCTCAGAAATAAGGACGTCATCCATCTAGGGAATACTGGTTTGTGTGTATGTTTTCATTTTAGGAAAGGCCTTGCTGTTCCTGAAAATAATACTGTAGAGCGCCCTTTCCTGTTCTTATTGGCCATCAGTCAATCTTTTGTGAAGTATTCGTTTGTACATAGACTTTTTATGGTTGATGAGCAGGAATTCTTTATTGACAAGTCTTTGTCAGTGTGTATATTGCAAATCTTTACTTCCCAGACTGTGGTTCACTTTTTCATTTTCTTATGGTCATAAGATAAGGAGAAATGTCACATTTTTATGAAGTCCCACTGAATTCTTTTAAATGGTTAGTGCACCCTATATCCTACCCCAAGATTGACAGGTTCTGCATTTTCTTTCAGAAACTGTCCAATGGGAAGCTACAATCCATCTCAAATTTATAAATTGCATTTTAATTCTAATAGGGTATTTATAGACAGTTTTGGATTTTCTATGTACACAATCGTATTATCTGTGAATAGTCACAATTATCCCCTCAATTCTTATACTTTTTGTTTCTCTTGCCATAAAACACTTGTAGATTCTCTGATGCCACGTTGAATAGTGCAGCATTGTTTGAAGATTTAATATACCTTTCTCAATATCTAACAGAAAAAGCAGACAAAACATTGGTAACAAATGTGACCTAATTCACATATAGGGAACATTCCATAATAAGTGCAGAATACATTATTTTCAAGTGGTCATAGACTCTTTACCCAAATAGATGATAGGTGGGGCCACGAATCAAGTCTACAAATGTTAAACCCTGAAATTAACTAGATTCTATTCTTAGACCACAGGGGAATTGAGCCACAGTCATAGCGAAAAGAAAACCAGGAAGTCCTTCAATGTTTAAAATTAAATGGAAGTTTGCTACATATCCTAAAGGTCAGAGAGGGAATCTCAATGGAAATTCTGAACCTTTTCTACATGAGGGCTCACACACAATGGCACTTTCTTTGTGAAGAGCATTATAATAACCTAGACAGGAGTTGAGCCTTAAGTCAGAGTTCTGCCTACCCCAGCCACACCTGGCAGCCTTGGCCTGTGGTACCCCTCAGCTGTCCTTTCTGGCGGCCCTGAGCTAAGGGGGTCAACATGGCCATATGTAAATGGGAAGCTCCCCACTCATAGTGATGATGGTGCCCCCTCCCCAGCTGCCCATTCTGGTGGCTCTGAGCTAAGGGGGTCAACATGGCCGTATGGAAATTAGAAGCTCCCCACTCTAAGTGATGACGTTGCTATCGTATCATCCTCACCAGTCCAACAATATGATTTCTGAGTGAAATATGACACAAGAGCGATTTCTTGGCCTTCCTTCAGGTTTGAAAATCATCTGGTGAGTCATCTATTAGAAATATGGATTCAACATGTGTTCTTTCTTCTGGAAAAGAAATAGACCCAATAGCAATTAGGGCTTCCTGAGCACCTGTTCTTGAGAGACATCATACTGGCTCTTTGTAGCATTCTGCCTCTTAAACTTCTCAACTAGGGTGTAGATATTTGTAGGCACATTTTCAGACGGTTAGAAAGGGACTCAGATGATATGAGTCTCAGAGGATTTTAGTGTCAGAAACCTAAATGGGATCCCCAAATTGACTCCAAATCGCTTGTTGTTCCATACAGGGTACTATTTCCCTCTTATCTCTGGTCTTCTCGATCTGGAAACCTATCAAGTATCAGGATTTTCTTGTCGTGTGGACAACTGGAATGAATTCAGCGGGCCTTTTCACGTCTGCCCATGGTGATCATTAAGATCATTATCTCAGTAGAGGACCTCTGGGTAAGATACTCAAAGATCCTAAGGAATACAGACAGTATAATATTTTCCTGGTATTAAAGTTACTGAAACCAACTATCTTTTTTAGTAGATTCAGGCTCTGGTATGTTCAGAGGGTACTGTAAAACAAGTCTGAAATAGTATTTAAAAACACTCAGCTCAGCCTCTTCTACAAAGTGAGCCAATGCTTATAAACATGGCTAAAATATTCCCTTACCTACGATGACTTCCCAGCCATCCTAGTGTTTATATGGTATGACTGTGACTTGCATTAGTCAACATTTGCAGAGAAAGAACTTAGTGCATCCAGGGGTCACTTCATGTTGAAATTAGTTTGTGACAATGAGCTACTGTGTTTTATTCTGCAGTCCAAGGGAATGGTGCCAGACATCTCTAAGGTGTCTAGCAGTTCCACAATTCTGATTTTAAGTGGTCTGTGTGCTTCAGAGATTTGGTCAGGAGAAGGGCAGGAGTCCAGAGACTGTGAACACTTCTGTTACATGTGCTGACCATGGAGCACGCAGGATTCCGTGGGCATCATTTTGATTTCTTGGTACTCTTGTGAAAGGTGCTTTTGTCTCAAATTCCTCTATTTAGGAGTAATTATAATGATAAAAGGAATTTTTATTGTATATCATCTGTGGGCCCTGATCCTGAGCTCCCAGGGAAGCTATCCTTTAACAATTACCCAGCTCAAAATGACTGGGCAAAACCTCAAAGCATGGGCCTTGTTTCTTCCCCAAGCACATGTTGTACATCTGCTTCGAGAAGAAAACAATAACCAAAAAATGCCAACATAAATATAAGAAAAAATAAAGAACCTCTTTGGCTCCCATAAGATTAAAGACATACTGACATGTACACACTGAAAACATAAGAAAGAGTCTGTCACTTTCTGGAATCTAAGAAGATCCTCATTGTGGTGTGTAACTCTGTACGTAAAACAAAACAGAAAAAAATATATAAGCCTGCCCCAAATGTTCCTTCTCCGGAGCACTCACTTCTTGGTGAAGATTGTGTCTCTGAGGCAGCTGTCCTGACTTGGGTTTGAATAAAGGTCCCTTCCTTTCTCTCTAAAATGTTTTTAAAAGTTCAGTCACGCAGTGTCGACAATAACAGTGTTTTCTATTTAAGTGAGAAATAAATGTTCCACTCTATTTGCATTGGGAATAGACGAATTGAGGGTTTCTTTAGAAGAGTAAGTCTGCTTTCCAGAAAAGGCAAGGACATTGGTCTATTGAGAATGAAGATAATTACTGCTAAACAACAAGTATGTGTTGCCCCTTTGCCCAGAAACCGAAGCAGGTGTGCAGGCTTTAGGTCAGAGGTGCCTTCTTCTCCCCAGCTGACGGCACTTCTCTGCTCTGGCTCCAAGACACCCGAGGTTTTGAACGTCAGCATCGGAGTCAGCGAGGCAGCTTGTCACAGGACGCCAGTGTTCAGAGAAAGCACAGGTATGTTTGGCAAAATGTCCTATCTATGTCAGGGCTGGAGGTAAAACCTCTCATTATCCCAAAACCTCCTGGGCTTTTCTCTTTTCTCTAGTTGAGCCACAAAGTAAAATTGAAGTAGCTGCCAGCATTCTGGGTTTGGTGCAAGAATTACTTAGTTTCCCTGCAGGTAGAACTTTGCAGGGGATCACAATTTCTCTGTCCATTTATTGCTTACAAATGTATTTTGACCATCTGTTTCCTAGGAACCCTCTTTAATTAGAAAGGGAAGGTGAGATTCACTCTGTGCCTGTTTGTAACATCTAATTTGTTCCTTCATCTAACAGTGTTTATTCAATTGGGCCTAAGATATGGTTGAGTGGCCAGCATCTCGATTTAGGTGGTTTTTTTTCATCTGATACAGACTTGGATGATGTCATTTGACAAAGGTGATGTTTCATCATTGATTAGTTTATTCATCAGAAGAGTTAAAATTAGGGTGGAGGGGAAATTGAAAATTATCCAAAGCGGCCTGTTCCTGTTTAAAAGTTGAGCTTGACTTTCTAGTTTTACTAAATGTATTATCTCAATATTTTGAGGTGCCATATTCTCTCTGTAGTTTCTTTGGTGGTGGAGTCAGAAGGAGAGTCTGGGAATTCTTTTGGATAGTGGCATGCTGGTGGCTTCAAGGGGCTTGGCGTCAGGAGCCTTGGGGTGAAGTCTGCAACTGCTTGCCTGACCCTGGGTGCATCTCCCAGAGGTTTTGTTTCCTCTTATTAAATTGCCCGCAGATAATGTTCTGCTTAAAGGGGAACCCTCCCATCCTATTGGTGGGAATGCAAAGTGGTGCAGCCAGTCTGGGAAAAGTCTGGGGGTTCCTCAAAAAGTTAAACATTGAACAACCACATGATTCAGCAATTGCTCTCCTAGGTATTTACCCAAAGGATACAGAAATGCAGATTCGAAGGGGGTCCATGCACCATAATGTTCATGGCAGTAATGTCCGCAGTAGCCAAACTATGGAGAGAATCCCAATGTCCATGCACTGATGAATGGATAAAGCAGATGTGGGATACATATAAATAATGGAATATGACCCAGCTTCAAAAAGAATGAAATCTTACAATTTGCAAGGATGTGGATGGATCTAGAGTGTATTAAGCTAAGCAAAATCAGTGAGGAAAGACAAATATCCTATACTCTCACGGTTCTGGAATTTCAGAAAAAAAACAGATGAACAGAGTGGAGGGGTGATGAGAGAGGCAAACAAGGAAATAGACTCAACCGTAGAGAACAAACTGAGTGTTGCTGCAGGGCAAGGGTGTGGGGGGAAGTGTTAAATGGGTGAGGGGTATTAAGGAGGGCACTTGTGATGAGCACCAGGTACTGTATGCAGGTGAGGAATCACTAAATCCTACTCCTGAAGCAAATAATCCATGGCATGTGAACTAACTGGAATTTAAGTAAAAGAAGAAAGGAAAAAGTGTTCTGCTTCATGAAGAGTGAGGTAAAATTGTAGTGATTTGGGCTGTACTATTCTATAGAGGATAGATGTAAAACACCCTGTTGTAGGATACAATAGAGTCTTATCACATAAGGAGTCCTCAGAAAGCTGCAATGAAAGATTCAGATCTCAGAGCATGTTCGTGTTCCACTGATATGTTACAGTTTGCACAGGTAGGAAAGAAGGTGGAGAGAAAAGAAACAGAAGGGGAAAGTAGGTATGAACCTTTCATTAATTAGCGTTATAGCTCTCTCATGAAAAATTTGCACCAGTGTGATTTTGGAAGCAGCGGGGGAATCGGGAGCTTTGCAGGAGACAGGGGGGAGTTCCAGGTCTGGGTAAAGCTGACAGGGGTCCCAGAGGAGAGCTGAATGCATTCTGCAGCAGGGTGTGTTCAGGGTGGGCTCCAGGGGTGGCTGTGGGTCTCCTGGGTGAGAGTTGTGACAGGTGAGGGCTGTGTGCAAGTTCCTGGCTGAGGACAAGTGAGGCACAGGTGGAGAGCTGGCAGAGAACCTTCTTCTGAGCCACCAGCTTCACCCAACACACACAGCCTCATCTTCTGTCCCTGTCACTCCAATTCAGACTTCTCCGAAGGTGAGTGAGAACAAATCAAGAGCATTCTGAACAGAAGGGAAAGCATGTGCAAAGGCTCTGGGGCAGGAGAATTCCAGGTATGTCCAGGAGCAGCAAGAAGGCCCTGTGGCCACAGGAGACAGCTTAGGACATGAGCTCAGAGAGGTGACAGAGGGTGACAGAAAGCTATTCCAGGGCTATAACCCCATGAGACGCTGTTTCACTGGGCCATCCTGGCTACAGTGTTGAGAACAGATGACAGAGGGTTGAAGATGGCAAGGCAGGTCAATGACGAAGCTTTTCCAGGAACTCAGACACTATGGACCAAACAGGTGGCCTTGGATGGAGTGGTTAGACCTATTCTGGGTCCATTTTGAAGATGGAGCTCACAGGATTTGCTGATGGGTTAGCTATTAGGAGCAGGAGAGCAGAGGAATTGGGGTAACTCCCAGCTGTTGTGTGTCGTCCTGATGAAGGGGAAGGAGAAGGTTTCTCAGGGGGTAGGAGGTAGTCCGTGTTCTGCATGCTGAGGAAGGTGCCTTTCCGGTGGATCTGCTGAGGGTTGTGTCTGGGAGGACCTTTCACATCTACTCTCTCAGCAATGCTGAAGTACAAGTATCCCCCACTTTTTAAACGTTCACAAAGACACTGGGCTTTCTTGAAAGAACTACATTATTACCCAGGATCAGTAAGAGGAAGAGACATGAAGAGGATTTCCCTCTTATGAAAAAAGGTGAACAGTGAGAATCGCGTTCAGCATCTGTTTTGGGAAGAAGCACAACAGAGGCAGCGTGCACCCCAACCAGCTCCTTCGTCTGGGAACCGCTCTCCGCATCCAGCCACCAGCACTTTGAATTGTGTCTGTGAGCCTCTGCTGTGCTTTATCTTCATTTATGCTGGGCCTCCATTGGAAACTTGTGTGCTGAGGCCTAAGAAAAGCCAAAGAGAAGGAATTTTGGAGTCTGAGCACACTGTCTAATTGTTCGTGTAAATTAATGGTCATTCCTTCTTGACACCATTTCTGGTGTGCATGGTTTCTCAGAAGCCCTGTACTTTCAAAGAGCAGGGAAACCTATACCCCATGCTGCATGGTTAGTTTAGTTTCCATGCTGGACAGAACATTTCATGACTGTCGGATTTTCTCACTCAAACATTGAGACTTTGACCGCCTTCACCCGTTTCTACCACCCCATCCCCGAAACTGGCACCTACCAATCTGCTCTCATTATCTATGCGTTCAGTATTTATTTATTCCACGTGGAATGTACATGAGAGCATCTGGTATTGGTCTTTCTGTGTCTGAGTTACTTGGCATAAGGCCCCCAAGGTCTGTGTTTCCATGTCTGGTTCTTGTGAATAATGCTGCAGTGAACGTGGGAGTGCATCTGTCTTTTTGAGGCAGCATTTTTGTGTTCTTCAAATCAATTCTCAGTAGAGCCACTACTGGGTCATGGGGTAGTTGCATTAAATTTTTCAGGAACCTCCATACCATTTGTCACAGAGGCTGCACCAATTTCCATTCCCACCAACAGTGCACAGTGTCTCCTCGTCTGTACACCCTTGACCCCACCTGGTGTCTGTCTCTGGCACAATTGCTGTTCCAACAGTTGAGAGAGGATAGCCGATTGTGGGTTTGACTGATGTTTCCCTGACGATGATTAGTGATGTCGAACAACTCCTTCTGTCTGTTGGCACCTGTGTGCCATCTTTGGAAAGTATCTATTCACATATTCCTCCCATTTTTTTAATAGTTTTTTTGTTTTGATTTGTATGAGTGTTGTGTGTATTTTGGATATTAGCCTCTTCTCACACATATGATTCACAGATAATTTTTTCTTATTGGGTCAGTGGCCTTTTAAGCTTTTGATGGTTTCTTTTGCTGTGTGGAAGATTTCAGTTTGATGTTGTTCCACTTGTTTATTTGTGCTTTTGTTGCCTTTGCATTTGGTGTCCGATCTGAAGACTCTTTGCCAAAACCAATGTCGAGAGACTTAGTACCTGTGTCTTCTTGGAAGTTTATGGATTCAGGTCTTATGTTCAAATCATTCATCATTAAAAATTTTGTGTGTGGTGTAAGAAAGTGACCCAGTTATATTCTTCTGCATTTAGTGTCCAGTTTGCCTGTTACCGCTCACTGAAGACACAGTCCTTCCCTCATGTCATATCTTCTGCTGCTGTGTCGTAAGTTAGGATCATCTACGTGTGGGTAAGTTTCTGAGCTTTCTGTTCTGTTCCACTGACCTGGTGTCTGTGTTTCTGCCAGTACCATCCTGTTTTGATGACAACAGCTTTGTAATCTACCTTGAAATCCAGGAGTGTGTTGACTGCACCTTTCTTTCTTCACGTTGCTTTGGGTATTTGGGGTCTTTTGTGATTCCATACAAGTTTGAGGACTGTTTTCTATTTCCTCGAGTAATGCCACTGGAATTCAGACAGGCATTTCATCACATCTGTCGATTGCTTTGGGTACGATGGACATGTTCACATAATTAACTCTTCCAGTTAAGGAGCATGGCGTATGCTACCATTTGTTTGTGTTGCCTTCCAAATCTTTGACCCATACATTCTGCCCCCCTGGACACACATATTTTTCATTTCTTTTCTGCCATGTGTTGAGTGTACTATGTCTTTCTCATTCTTGGTTACTTTTATTTCTAGATTTTTTGTTGCAATTGTAAATGGCATTGTTTTTTTAATTTCTCTTGGCGAAAGTGTGTCATCAGTATACAGAAATGCAAGAAGTTGGGTCATCTGGGTGGCTCTATATGTGAAGCGTCTGCCTTCAGCTCAGGTCATGATCCCAGAGTTCTGGGATTGAGCCCCGTGTTGTGCTCCCCGCTTAGTGAGGGTCTGCTTCTCCCTCTTTCTGACACTCCCCCTGCTCGTGCTTTTTCTCTTCCTGTCAAATAAATAAATAAATAAAATCTGAAATAAATAAAGACAACAGATCTTTGTATATTGACTTTATATCCTGCAGCTTTCTTGAATTTGTTTATTCTAACAGGTTTTTTTTTTTTTTGAGGAATCTTTCCGGATTTCCTGTCATTTGCAAATTGTGACAGTTTCCTTATGGATTTCATATCTTTCCCTTTTTTAAAAATTGTTATTCACCCTACAGTACTTCATTTGTTTTTGATGTAGTGTTCCATGATTCATTGTTTGCATATAACACCTAGTGCTCATTATGACACGTGCCCTCCTTTTTTCTTTTAAAGAATTTATTTATTTATTCGACAGAGATAGAGACAGCCAGCAAGAGAAGGAACACAAGCAGGGGAGTGGGAGAGGTAGAAGCAGGCTCATAACGGAGGAGCCTGATGTGGGGCTCAATCCCATAATGCCAGGATCACGCCCTGAGTCAAAGGCAGACGCTTAACCACGGTGCCACCCAGGTGCCCCCTGCCTTGTTAAATTTAACCATTCTAACTGGTGTAAGGTGGTATCTCATTGTCGTTTTGATTTGTATTTGCCTGATGGCAAGTGATGTGGAGCATTTTTTCATATGTCTGTTGGCCATTTGTATCTCTTTGTGTCTTCTGCCCATTTTTTGGGTGTTGAGTTTGAGGAGTTCTTTATAGATCTTGGATACCTGCCCTTTATCTGTAATATGATTTGCAGATATCTTCTTCGATTTCATAGGTTGCCTTTTTGTTTTGTTAATCATTTGCTTTGCCGAGCAGAATCTTTTTATCCTGATGAAGTTCCAATACTTCATTTTTGCTCTTATTTCCTTTGCCTTTAGAGACGTGGCTTGCAAGAAGTTGTTGTGTCCAAGGTTCAAGAGTTCTTTTGATTTTGATATGAGACAGGAATCCATTATATTTCTTTCCTGATTGTATTCGAGCCCTCTGTCTTTCTTGGTGAGTCTACCTAAGTGTCAGTTTTGTTTCTCTTTCCAAAAAAGGCAGCTCTCATTTTCATTGTTTGTTTTTGTTTTGTCTTTTTAGTCTCCGTTGGATTTATTTATGCATCCTTTTTGTTATTTCCTTATTTCTACTAATTTGGGGCTTTGTTTGTTGTTTTATTTTCTACTTCTTTACCAAATAAATCAGGTTGTTTTTTGGAGAGCATCATATGGATTGATGAAGACTTGAGTTTCTATGAATGTCCCCCATAAAGCTACTTTTGCTGCATCCCATAAGTTTTGTAGGTTGTCTTTTTCATCAGTGTCAAGGTACTTCTAAAATTTTTTGATTTCTTCTTTGACTGTTGGTTGTTCTGTAGCATGTTGTTAAATCTCCACATATTTATTTAAGATTCTTTAAGTATCTGACAGAGAGTGAGACAGCAAGAGAGGGAACGCAAGCATGGGGGTGGGAGAGGGAGAAGCGGGCTTCCCACTGAGCAAGGATCCTGGGATCACGACCTGAGCTGAAAGCAGATCCTTAACGACTGAGCCACCCAGGCCCCAAAAATCTCCACCTATTTTTGACTGTCTCATTTTTTTCTTGAGACTGATTTCTATTTTCATATCATTGTGGTTGGACAAGATTTGAAGCAGAAGGTGAAGAGAGCATTCAGATGAAAGGTTTGTTTCCTGGAGGGTTTTCTGCGGGCAGACCATGAGTTCCGTGGGACGGAGGAAGGTTTTGTGAGACGGGGGTGGGGTTAACCCTTGTTAGAATTACTGACTAGTACCATGCAGGCTGTATGCCAATGTTCACACCATAGTCCTGATGGACTTGTACTTCATTAGAAATATTTTCTAGGAGGTGTAGGCATAGCCTTCACTTAAAGAAAGGTGCCATGTGGGTTCATGGCATGACCCCAGGTCAGCAACAAGGATGTATGGTATTGTGGGTGATCAGAAACAGGCTTTCTGTGGGAAGTGACAGAAATAAGGTATGGTGAGCTCCATGGCCATAGGTGAGGTCCCGAGTGACCCACTGGGTGTTGGGTTCTGTGGATCTGTCTCATCATGTGCTGTGGAATTCAGGGACACCCTCCTCTCTGTGGATTTGTGTGGAGACAGGTAGACATCAGTGTCTGGCCAGGCACGAGGGTTGCACTGGACCACCACCAGAGGTGTAGCGTGCAGGGGAGCCACTGCTTGGTTTCCACGAAAGCTGACCAGGGTCTGTGACCATGATTCCTAGCACCTGCAAGGGGCGAGGAGGCCGGGGGTAGTGCACACTTCCTAGACTTGTGTTCAGGACTAGTCTGGAGCACACTGAAGTCAACCACACCGAGCACAGAAGGCATCCAGTCAGTGTAGCTGTGGGCACTGCTCCCATGGTACTTTCGGGCCGGATCCATGCTGCCACCTCCTGCATTTCATCATCATCTTCAAGGTCATGTGCCTCTGCTCTTGCCCCATGGCCTCCGCGGTATTGTCCGTCCTCTATCTGTCCCTCGTCCCTGGTGCCCTGTGCAGTCCGATGCCAGGGTAGCCTTCTTGAGACAAACATCTGGCCCTGATGGAACACTTCCATGGATCTCGTGTGATGCGAGGATGATGCCCTTCCCT
Source organism: Ursus americanus (assembly GCF_024610735.1). Classification (NCBI taxonomy): domain Eukaryota; kingdom Metazoa; phylum Chordata; class Mammalia; order Carnivora; family Ursidae; genus Ursus; species Ursus americanus. The sequence goes on from NW_028273624.1 coordinate 1,379,800, forward strand.
AAAAGGGGGCTGCAGATCCCCATCAGGAGAGCCATGTCTCCCTTTTCAGCATGGCCTGCCCACCCCTCAGTCTTGTTCAGGGAAGCTCTCCCCACTTCCTGAGATGACAGCTCTGAACTTAAAAATGAATGTTATTTTACATAAATCTATGCCTTAGTTCATCCATGGCATGTCTTTCAACCCCATTAGTGGTTTTTTTTTTTTTTTAGCAGTTCTGAAGGGCTGTCTGCTCAAGGAGGGGATGACCTGGGCAGGGCAGCTTTCCCTCTCATCTCCCTCAGCATGTCTCTGAGCCCTGGGGCCAGCTGTCCCACTGAGGATTGAGGGACCCGAACCAGCCCATCCTGAGCCCAAGCTGTGTCAGCTCATAGACGGATGTGTGTTGGAGCGGTGGGCAGCTGGCATGGGCCAGGGACAGGCAGTGTCTCCTTCTCATTCCTTCCCTCCCTTCCTCCCAGAGGTAGCTCAGAGCAGCCTTCAACCCCTACATCTCCAGATCCCTTGACCTGTGCTTCCTGTGTTCAGCTGGTGACCTTGGAGTTTCCCATGGATTCTACCTCCTGTACCCTCTCCTGTAGCAGTTCATGGATCAGAGGAGGGGTCGGACCCTCTCTGTTTTAGGTCTTCTTCCTGTCCCGCACCAAGCCCACCCACCTTTGCATCTTTCATGTATGTGCTTGGAAGCAAGCCCATCCACAGGGAACCTATTAGCCAAATGGATCCAGGCAATGAACATTGAAGTAGAGATCCAGGATCCATAATAAACCTGCTCTGAAACCTGTCCCAAAGTCTGTGACTCTCTCACACTGAAACAGAAACAATAATAGCTTTCTGGACTGTAAAGTGACATGTGTCTCTACTTCCAATCTTGAATGCATAGGTGCTGAGCCTGGACAGAAAAGGACCATGGCTCCCGTGGGCTGGGATCCATGGTAAGAACTCAGTGAAATCTGAATTCAAGGCATAGAGTGAATAATTATTGTAGAGTGAATCCTCCGAAGTACGGCTTATGCACAGTGCACAGGGAAAGCTTTTTCAAAGAGGATCCTGAAAGAAAAATCTTTTGTTAAAATTTATTTTAATTCCAGTAGAGCTAACATACAGTGTTACATTCGTTTCAGGTGTCCAATAGTGATTCAGTAATTCCATATATTACTCAGTGGTCGTCAAGAAAAGCGTCCTCTTAATTCCCTTCATCTATTTCACTCATCCCTCTATTCACCTCCTCTCTGGTAACCATCCGTTTGTTCTCTGTTGTTAAGAGTTTGTATTTTGGTGTGTCTCCTTTTTCTCTTTTAGTTATTTATTTTTGTTTGTTTCTTAAATTCCCTATTAGAGTGACATCGTATGGGATTTGTCTTTCTCTGACTGACTGACTTTAGTTAGGATAATACTCTCTAGCTCCATCCATGTGGCTGCAAATGGCAAGGTTTCATTCTTTTTCAAGCCAAGTAATACTCCATTGTGTGTGTATGTGTGTGTGTCTCTGTGTGTGTGTGTGTGTGTGTGAATACACACATCTATCATCTCATTTGTAAATTTTTCTACAGACACTTGGGTTGCTTCCATATTGTGATATTGTAAATAATGGTGCAAGACACATAGGGGTGCACGTATCCTTTTAAGTTACTGTTTTCCTATTCTTTGGGTAAATATGTGTAGTGTGATTGTTGGATCATAGGGTAGTTCTATATTTAATTTTTTGAGGAACCTTCGTACTGTTTTCCACGGTGGCCACCACAGTTTGCATTCCCACCCACAGTTCAGGAGGATTCCCCTTTATCCACATCCTCCCAACACCTGCTCTTTGTTGTGCTTTTGATGTTAGCCATTCTGACAGGTTTGAGGTATTACCTCATTGTCCTTTGGAATTACATTTTCCTGATGATGGGTGATGGTGAACATCTTTTCACGGGACTGTTGGCCATTTGTATTTCTTCTTTGGAGAAATGTCTGTCCATGTCTTCTGCCTATTTTTTAACTGAATTATTTGTTTTTTGGGGGTCGAGTAGTATCAGTTCTATATGTTTTGGACACTATCCCTTTATTGCATATGATGTTTGCAAATATCTTCTCCCTTTGAGTAGGTTTTCTTATGATTTTTACGTTTTCATTGTTCTTCTGCCATGTGGAAAACTATTTATTTTGCTGTATTCCCAATAGTTTATTTTTGCTTTCATTTCCTTTGCCTCAGGACACAGTCTAGAAAAACGTTGGTATGGTCCATGTCAAGAAGTTACTGTCTTCCCTCCTGTAGGATTTTAATGGATTCAGGTCTTATATTGAGGTCTTGAAACTGTTTTGTGTTTGTCTGTATTGTGTAAGAAAGCAGTCTAATTTCATCCTTTTGTGCATAGCTGTCTAATTTTCCCAACACCATTTGTTGTAGTGACTGTCCATTTCCCTTTTGACATCGTTGCTTGCTTTGTGGAAGATTCATGGACCACATAATTATGGGTTTCTGTCTGAACTTGTGTCCTGTTCCTTTGGTCGCTGTGTCCAGTTTTGTGCCGTACTGTCTTGTTAGGATGACTGCAGCTTTGTAGTATAACCTGAAATCTGAAATTGTGAGTCCTCCAGCTTTGTTTTTCTTTTCCACATTGCACTGGCTGTTTGGAATCTTTAGTGGTTCCATACAAATGTTTAGGATTGTTTATTCGAGGTCTTTTGTTCTTTAATTTAAATTCAATTAGCCAACTTACAGTACATCATTAGTTTCAGATGTAGTCTTCAATAAATTTTCAGTCGTGTGTAACACCCAGTGCTCATTGTACCGTGTGACCTCCTTAATGCTACTCACCCAGTTACCCCTCCCAACTTCTCTTCCAGCAATCATCAGTTTCTTGCGATAGTTAAGAGTCCATCATGGGTTTTCTCCCTCTCTGATGACTTCCCATTCTATTTTCCCTTCCTTGCCCTATGGTCATCTTCCTTGTTTCTGATATTCCACATAGAAGTGAAAGCATATGATCATTGCCTTTCTTTCATTGACTTATTCCACTCAGCATAATACCCTCCAGCTCCACCCAGGTCGGTGTGATGGTAAGTACTCATCCTTTCTGATATCTGAGTAATATTCTATTATATATATGATCCACATCTTCTTTATCCATTCATCTGTCCATGATCATCTGCACTCCTTCCACAGTTTGTCTATGATGGATATTGCTTCTATGAATACTGGGGTGCATGTGTCCCGTCTTCACTACCTCTGTCTCTTTGGGGTCGATACCCAGTAGGGCAATTGCTGGGACATAGGGTAGCTTTATTTATAACTTCTTGAGGAAACTCCGTACCATTTTCAAGAGTGGCTGTACCGGACTGCATTCGCACAGGGGTGTAAGAGGGTTCCCGTTTCTCCACATCCTCTCCAAGATGTGTAGTTTCATTTCTTCTTATTTTTAGATATTCGGCCTCGTGTGATATGGCATCTATAGTGGTTTAGATTTGCATTTCCCTGAAGCCAAGTGATATGAAGCATTTATGCATGTATCTTTTGGTCACCGCTACCTCATCATTAGTGAAGTGACTTCTCATTTTAATCCATCTCAAGACCTAAAGCTGGGTAAGTCTCTGAAGCTGGATGATGCCATTGGTTGGAAGTGTGGAGAATTTCAAAAGATCTCCATGGAGAGCAAGTTTAAAGGTCAGTGTGAAGCTACTAATTGGACCCGGGGAGATCTCTGAAAGTGGGGATTGCCTGGGATGGGCTGAGGGGGGCCCTCCGATTTTCCTATGAATCCTTGCTGCAGCCCCAAATGGACAGTTTCCTGCTGTGGGGCAGGCTGAGTCCTCTAGTCGTGCAGAGGTGAGCCCAATGCCTGGTGCCTTGGAGGCAGGCAAACGGGGAGGGACCCTCAGCAGAAGACCCAGGGTTAGGTTAGGCCTCAAGGACAGCAGGTCTGAACTGCCCAGTGCTCAGAGAGCTCCCAGGCCGAGTGAGATGAGGGCACAAGGGCGGGTGAGTGTGAGCCTTGGGGTTTCATCCGGAAGGGCCCACAAAGGTCGGGGTTCACCAGAAGGGGCTCTCAGGGGTTGCCCCAATTCTTGCCCTGAATGCTCTGTTCCCCAAAATGGTGCAGTTAACTGTGGGCTGCAGGCTGAGTCCTACGGTGGGGCTTGGGTGTCCCCAATCCCCCAGAGTGGGGTGCCAGGACCCTGGGGAGGGACCCCTCTGTGGCCAACCTAGGGTAAGGGTTAGGGCCCAGGAGCCTGGCAGGGACATACTGCAGGCTGTGCGGCGAGCTCTGTGGAGGGCTGAGAGGAGGCCATGGGGGAGGGTGAGCATGGGCCTCAGGGTTGGGGCACGGGGGACTGCCAAAAGTGGATACGGGCTCCGGGGGCCTCCCCAAATTCTCGTGCCCTGTAGGCTCCGTAGAGCCCCCAGGGGCACGGTTTCCTGTCGGGTGGCAAGCTGAGTCCTGCGGTGGGGCACAGGTATCCCAATTCCCCAGGGCTGCAGTGTAAGCCTCCTGGGGAGGCCCCCACACCCTCGGCCGAGCTAGGGCTAGGGTTAGGCCCCAGGAACCCCGCAGGCCTGATCTGCTGGCTGTATGGCTAGTTACCCGGGCTGAGGTGAGGGTGTGGGGAGGGTGAGCGTGGGCCTCAGGGTTGGGGTGCGGGAGGCCGCCGTTGTTCGCTGGTGGCTCAGGAGGGCCCTCCTGGTTCTCCCACCCTGAATGCTCTATGGCCTCCCAAGGTGCACGGTTTCCTGCGTGGTGGCAGACTGATTCCTGGTGTGGGGCTCAGGTGTCCCGAATCCCCGCGGCTGCGACTTCAGGCTCCTGGGGAGGGGCCCCTCCACAAATGAACTAGGGTTAGGGTTGGGGCCCAGGAACCCCGCAGGCCAGATCCGCCCGCTATGTGGCGAGCTCCGCCGCGGTCTGAGGTGAGGGTGCGGGGTGGGGTGAGCATGGGCTTCAAGGTTGGGTTTAGGAATCGCCGAAGTTCGCCTGGGGCTCTGGGAGCCCTCCTGGTTCTCCCGCCCTGAATGCTCTACAGCCTCCCAAGGGGCACTGTTTCCTGTGAGCTGGCATGCTTTATCCTGCAGTGGGGCTCAGGTGTCCCCAGTCCCTGGGGCTGTGGCACCGGGCCCCAGGGGAGGGGCCCTACCCAGCCGACATAAGGACAGGTCTAGGCCCCAGGAACCCGACAGGCCTGATCTGCCAGCTCTGCGACGAGCTCGGTGGCAAGCTGAAGGGAAGGCGTGGGGCGGGATGAGCGTGGGCCTCAGGGTTGGGGTGTAGGGGGCCACCGAGGATCGCTTGTGTCTCAGGGGGGCCCTACCAGTTCTCTTGCACGGGATGCTCTGTGGCGCCCCAAGGGGCATGGTTTCCTGAGGGGTGGCAGGCTGAGTCCCGTGGTGGGGCTCAGGTGTACCCAATCCCCGGGGTTAGGGTACGGATCAGGGTATGGATTAAGGTTAGGGTATGGGTTACGGTTAGAGTACGGGTGAGGGTAGTGGTTAGGGTTAGGGTAAGGAGAGGGTACGGGTTAGGGTTGAGTTTAGGGGTTACAGGTTAGAGGTTATGGGTTAGGGTACAGATTAGGGTTTAGGGTATGGGTTAGGGTTTAGGGTTTGGGTTTAGGGTTAGGGTTAGGGTTGGAGTACGGGTTAGGTTTAGGGTACAGGTTAGGGTTAGGGTACGGGTTAGGGTACGCATTAGGGTACAGTTTAGGGTAAGGGTTAGTGTACGATTTAGGGTAAGTGTTGACATACGGATTTGGGTATGGTTTAGGGTACGGGTTAGGGTTACGGTACGGGTTAGGGTTAGGGTATAGTTTAGGGTTATGGTACAGGTTAGGTTACGGTTTAGGGTTGGGGTTAGGGTACACGTTAGGGAACGGGTTAGGGATAGGGATAGGGTATGGTTTATAGTTAGTGTATGGGTTAGGGTTCGGGCTAGGGTACAGGTTAGGGTTAGGTATGGGTTAGGGTCCGGGTTAGGGATAGGGCACGGGTTAGGGTATGGGTTTGTGTACGGGTTAGGGTATGGGTTAAGGTTAAGGTAAGGGTACTGGTTAGGGTTAAGGTACGGGTTACAGTTTAGGGTTTAGGGTTACGGTTAGGGTACAGGTTAGGGTTAGGGTACGGGTAGGGTTAGGGTACGGTTTATGGTACGAGTTAGGGTATGGGTTAGAGTCCGGGTTTGGGGTTTAGGGTTAAGGTTAGGGTACAGGTTAAGGTACTTGTTAGGGTTACGGTTAAGGTTAGGGTACGGTTTAAGTTATGGGTTAGGGTACAGTTTAGGGTTAAAGTTAGGGTACGGGTTAAGGTATGGGTTAGAGTACATGTTACGGTTACGGTTAGAGTTAGGGTACAGGTTAGGGTTAGGGTTAGGGTACGGGTGAGGGTACGGGTTAGGGTTAGGTTTAGGGTTAGGTTACGGGTTAGGGGTAGGGTTAGCTGAAGGGGTAGGGTGAGGGGTAGTGTTAGGGGTATGGTAGGGGTCGGGGTAGGGTTAGGGTTTAGGGTTAGTGTTTGGGGTTTGGGGTTAGTGGTTAGGGTTAGGGTTTCATGTTTAGGGTTTCGGGATTAGGGTTAGGGCTTAGGGTTTAGGGTTTAGTGTTAATGTTAGGGTTTAAGGTTTAAGGATTAAGGTTTAGGGTTAGGTTTAGGGTAGGGTTAGGCTTAGGGTAAGGGTTAGGGCTTAGAGTTACGGTTAGGATTAGGGTTTAAGGTTCAGGGTTTAAGGTTATGGGTTAGGGTTTAGGGTTAGTGTTAGACCCCAGTAGGCCAGCAGGACTGATGCGCCGGCTGTGCGGCGAGCGGAGGTGTGGGCCGAGGTGAGGGCGCTGGCGAGCGAGGGAATAGTATGCAGTGTTTTGGCGCGAGGGGCCTTTTACGTCACTAGAGGCTCGGAGGGCCCTGCCCGTTCTCCCGCCCTGAATGACCGGAGGCTCCCCTAGCGACCCGTGTGGTGGCGGGGTGGCAGTGTGAGTCTGGCAATGCGGTTTAGGTGTCCCCAATGCTGTGCGTTGCAGCTCAAGGCCCCTTGGGAGGGGCCCCTCTAGGGCCGTCCTAGGGTTAGTGTTAGCACCCAGGAGTCCGGCAGGCATGATCCGCCAGCTGTGTGGTAGCAGAAGGCCAGGCCGAGGTGAAGATGCCAGCGAGCTGGAGCGTGGGCCCAAGCATTTTGGCACGGGGGGGCCTTGGAAGGTCGCCGGGGGATTGGAGGGCCCTGCCGGTTCTCCCGCCCTGAATGGCCAGAGGCGCCCTTAGCAGCCCGGGTGGTGGCAGGGCGGCATGGTGAGTATAGCGCTGGGGCTCGGGGGACCCCAATCCCTGGCGTTGCTGTGCCAGGCCCCTTGTGAGGTTCCGCTCGGGGGCCAACCTAGGGTTAGGGTTAGCCCCCAGGAGGCTGGCAGGCCCGATCCGCTGGCTGTGCGTGAGCAGAGGGGCGGGCCGAGGTCAGGGCGCTGGTGAGCAGGAGCATGGGCCCAAGCATTTTGGCGCATGGGGGCTTAGAAGTTCACTGGGACTCGGAGGGCCCTGCCCGTTCTCCCGCCCTGAAAGACCGGCAGCACGCCTAGTGGCCTGGTTTGCAGCGGGACGGCAAAGTGAGTCCTGGCTTGGGCTCGGGGGTCACCAATCCCTGGCACTGAGGCACCAGGCCCCTTCGAAAGGGCCCCTCATAGGCCACCCTAGGGGTAGTGTTAGCCCCCAGGAGGCGGGCAGGCCTGATGTGCCGGCTGTGCAGCGACCGGAGGGGCGGGCCAAGGTGAGGGCGCTGGGGAGCGGGAGCGTGGGCCCTAGCGTTCTGGCGCAGGCGGCCTTTGAAGGTCGCCGGGGGCTCGGAGGGCCCTGCCCGTTCTCCCACCCTGAAAGACCGGCAGCACGCCTAGTGGCCCGGGTTGCGGCAGGGCAGCAGGGTAGAGTCTGGCGCTGGGGCTTTGGGGTCCCCAATCCCAGGTGTTGCGGCGATAGGCGACTTGGGATGGGCCCCTCAGTGGCCGACCTAGGGTTAGAGTTTGCACCGAGGAGGCCGGAAGTCCGGATCCACCCGCTCTGCAAGGAGCGGAGGGGTGGGCTGAGATGAGGGCGCTGGCGAGCAGGAGCGTGGACCCAAGCGTTTTGGTGCTGGGGCCTTCAAAGGTCGCCGGGGGCTCGGAGGGCCCTGCACGTTCTTCCGCCCTGAATGCCCGACGGCGCACCTAGCGGCCCGGGTTGCAGAGGGGCAGCAGTGTGAGTCCGGTGCTAGGGCTCAGGGGTCTCCAATCCCCGGTGTTGCAGCGCCAGGCCCCTTGGGAGGGGCCCATCGGGTGCGACCTAGTATTAGGGTTAGCCCCCAGGAGGCCCTCAGGCCCGATTCGCCAGCTGTGTGGTGAGTGGAGGGTCGGGCGGAGGTGAGGCCGCTGGCGAGCAGGAGCAAGGGCCCAGGAGTTTTCGAGGGGGGGTCCTTCGAAGGTCGCCAGGTGCTCAGAGGGCCGTTCACGTTCTTCCGCCCTGAATGACAGGCGACTACCCTGGCGGCCCGGTTAGAGGAGGGGCGGTAGGGTGAGTCTAGCGCTGGGGCTCGGGGTCCCCAGTCCTCGGCGTTGGGGTGCCAGGCCCCTTCGGAAGGGCTCTAGGGGGCTGACCAAGCATTACTGTTAGCCCCCAGGAGGCTGGCAGACCCGATCTGCCGGCTGTGTGTCGAGCAGAGGGGCAGGCCTAGGTGAGGGCGCTGTCGAGCAGGAGTGTGGGCCCAAGAGTTTTGGCACGGGGGCCTTCGAATGTTGCCAGGGGCTTGGAGGGATCTGCCCGTTCTCCCTCCCTAAATGACCGACAGTGCTCCTAGTGGCCTGGGTGGTGGCAGGGCGACACGGTGAGTCCGGCGCTGGGGCTCGGGTGTCCCCAATCTCAGGCATTGTGGTGTCAGGCCCCTTCAGAGGGGCCCCTCAGGGGCCAACCTAGGGTTATGGGTAGCCTCCAGGAGGAGGGCAGGCCTCATCCACCGGCTCTGCAGCGAGTGGAGGGGCGGGCCAAGGTGAGGGCACTGAGGAGCAGGAGCATGGGCTCAAGCGTTTTGGATGGGGGGGCCGTTGAGTGTCGCCATGGACTCGGAGGGCCCTGCCCATTCTCCCGCCCTGAATGACCAGCGGCACCCCTAGCGGCCCGGGTGGCAGCGGGGCGGCAGGGTGAGTCCGGCGCTGGGGCTCGGAGGTCCCTAATACCCAGCGTTGCGGCGCCAGGCCCCTTGGGCGGGCCCCTCGGGGGCCGACCTAGGGTTAGGGTTAGCCCGCAGGAGGCTGGCAGGCTCGTTCCACCATGTGCGGTGAATGGAGGTGTGGGTCGAGGTGAGGTAGCTGGTGAGTGGGAGTGTGGGCCAGAGCATTTTGGCTTTGGCTTGGGGTGCCTTCGAAGGTCCCAGGTGGCTCGGAGGGTGCTGCCCGTTCTGTCGCCCTCAAGGACTGGCGACGCCCCTAGTTCCCCATGTGGCGGTGGGGTGGCAGGGAGCTTCCGGCGCTGGGACTTGGGGGTTCCCAATCCCTGGCATGCGGCGCCAGGCCACATGGGAGGGGCCCCTTGGGGGCGACCTAGGGATAGGGTTAGCCCCCAGGAAGCCAGCAGGCCCGATCCGCCAGCTCTGCAGCGAGTGGAGGGGTGGGCCGAGGTTAGGGCGCTGGCGGGCAGGAGTGTGGGAGCCAGAGTTTTTGCGTGGGGGGCCTTCGAATGTCGCAGGGTGATCGGAGGGCCCTGCCCGTTCTCCCTTCCTGAATGGCAACGACCCTAGTGCCCTCGGTGCCTATGGGGTGGCAGAGTGAGTACAGCACTGGGGCTCGGGGGTCCCAAATCCACGGCATTGCGGTGCCAGGATCCTTGGGAGGGGCCCCTCGGGGGTGACCTAGGGTAAGTGCTAGCCCCCAGGAGTCTAGGAGGCCCATTCCGCCAGCTCTGCAGCAGGCGGAGGGGCAGGCCGAGGTGAGGGCGCTGGCGAGAGGGAGTGTGGGCCCAAGCATTTTGGCACAGGGGCCTTCGAAGGTCGCCGGGGGCTTGGAAGGCCCTGCCCGTTCTCTTGCCCTGAAAGACTGGCGGTGCCCCTAGCAGCCCGGGTTGCCACGGGGCAGCAGGCTGACTCCGGTGCTGAGCTCGGGGGCCCCAATCCCCGGCGTTGTGGCACAAGGCCCCTTGGGAGGGGCCCCTCGGGGGCCGAGCTAGGGTTAGGGTTCGTCCCCAGGAGACCGGCAAGCCCGGCGCTAAGTGGTTCAGGCAATGTAACAAAAATGCCATACACTTATCTGTAAGAAATAACAGTGTACAGGAACCCTCTTAGCCCTAACATCATCCTTTCTGAATATGGAAGCCAGCCCCAAAGTGGTCGTGGAAGTCTGACGAACGCGCTAAGCACTTTTCTCTGAGTCACCACACTATACAGGGAAAGACCAATGTACATCTTCTTTCACGAGTAGGAAGCATTAATGAAAAGGTTCTGGAATTTCGAGGACTCTGACCCATCCTTATTGGTAATAAACCACCGTGTACAGGAAAACACCTTCAACTCTCATCAGTCTCCTCAATCCTGACTCCCATTCAACTTTGGATGTGTAGGACTAGGGAAATGTCCACATCTTATTGCTAAGAAAGAACGATGTCAGGGTAATGCCCTTCAAGTCACATCAGCCTTCCTGAAGACGGAAGCAGGAATCAAGGTGGTTATATTACCATGAGGTAAGGAAGATGTGCATAGAAGTGAGAAACAACAGTGGGCAGGACCTCTCTTCCAAGGAACAGTATCTTTGCTTAATGTTCAATCCCTATGGTAAGTGGTTGTGGGCATTTGTGAGGTCAAAATCTTGAGTGTTTTGTAAAACCTCTTGGCCATTCACAGATGAGACTAAGGTAGTTGGGGACTCCTAGGCAGTGATTTGTCCACTGTCAAAAATATGAAAAGATAAAAGAGACAGATGAGGTCTCCTCAGGCATTGTCCTTTATCCTCATCCTCCGTGAGGATGGCCATCTCTGGACAGCTCAGTGGCAGGGTCTCATTCACAGTGGGGGCATCTGTTCCTCACAGACATCAGGCAGGGAAATGGATTTGGTTCTCTGTGCCAGCCCAGCCACAGCTGAGTGTCACAGCACCCTCTCGTGGGCTCATAAGAGTTTCACTGTCACCAGGCAGGTCATTGTATTTGATAAACCACTGTGAGAGTTTGCAATCGCCTTCATCTGCAACCTCCTAGAGGCAAATGCAGGTGTCTGGTACCATGTGAAGTCATGTGAAGGCATTGTGAGAAATTGTCCTTTTGCTTAAGAAAAACATGGCTGGGGCTCCTGGCTGGCTCAGCCAGTTAAGCATGTGCCTTTGGCTCAGGTTATGTTCTCAGGGTTCTGGGATCGAGCCCGGGTTCCCTGTTCAGCAGGAAAGGAGTTAGGGAAATAGCTTAGAACCCACAGAGAATGTGAATAAAGGGGAGTGAAATGGAATTTGGTCTGTGTTTTGCTTTAGGGATTGGAAGTTAGTTTTTTCTCAATTGTGATTGTTCTTGAAACAGAGAAGCTGTAATGTTTTTTTTTCCTTTAATTTTTTTCTAATAATAATTTTTTATTATGATATGGTAGTCACTATACAGTATTTCCTTAGTTTTTGATGTAGTGTTCCGTGATTCATTATTTGCATATAACACCCAGTGCTCCATGCAATATGTACCTTCCTTAATACCCATCACTGGCCCATCCCAATCCCCCACCCCTCTCCCCTCTGAAGCCCTCAGTTTGTTTCCCAGAGTCCATAGTCTCTCGTGGTTCATTCCCCCTTCTGTTTAGGGTCCATTGTCTAAAGGGACAGACAGTGGAAGTTCACCAAATATAAGATCGAAATTTCATTGTTCATTATAGATGCCACCACGTAGTTCCCAGACATTTCATTCTACTGTAGTAATTCATTATACCTGTGCAGGTGCACGTGGAAGACAATTGATGCATGCAGAGTGGTAATAAAACACGCCCCTCAGTAGTAGAATAATAGGGGATGCATATGTGTAAAATTATTCGACTACAGCTTCCATGCTTTCCCTTTGGTTCCTTATTATCTATGAGATTGGACAATTCTTGTTCTCTAGGCTTAAACCTCATTGTCAGTATTTAGAGTTTTTCAATGCTGATCTTCTCCTGTATAAGTTACCAAAACCTAAAATATGTATGAACTTTAAAAAACGCTATATTGAAAATGACAGCAGGGAAGTTCCATTCTGTGAATATTGTGTCAATGGATCTCTATTTTGACATCAGTGTTCATTAGAAATGATGACATTTCATGTGAGTATAAATATCAATGTGAAAAAGAAAAGGTAGGAAGAACCTTGAATGTTTAAGTAATTGCTGAAATGACAGGTGTGTGTGTGTGTGTGTGTGTGTGTGTGTGTGTGTGTGTGTGTGTAATTGATTTTCAGTGAGTGGTTCAGCTTCTTGTAGGGCCTCCGAGAGAGCCCAGGTGAACCTTTCAATGAGTTGGTATCTGTTTTCAGAACATGGGAATCTCTTAGTCCAATAGTCAATCAGGCAAGCTTTGAGGTCTTGAAGAGTTTCAGTCCTCAGCGATGGTGTTGCAGACCCTTGTGAGCAAACCCTAGGGTATGCTCAGAGCCCTCATTAGCTGGTACCAACGTGTGACGATTTCAGACAGCATTTCCCAAAGAAGTACCTCTTGAGTCTCTGTCCTTGTCAGTTCCCTACACTTCCTTACACTAGTTAAGTGATCAGTGTGTTTCAGGATAATCCCCAAATGTGATTTTTGCTATTTCCTACTAGTCCTATCTGTTTCTCATGTTCTTCTTTTATGGTAGGTGTTGGGAAGCAACCTGTGTGGTGTAGGAAGGGGTGTGGTAGTTGTCTGCCTTCAGAGGACCGAATGATGCCTAGAAATTGTACTGTAGTTTGAGGTCAATTGTCCATCCTCTGAGTGTCAGGAATTCCATCACTTTACTTTGATGCTAGTCTGTTCTTCAAGCTGTCCTCAGAAGTAAGGACGTCATCCATCTAGGGAATACTGGTTTGTGTGTATGTTTTCATTTTAGGAAAGGCCTTTCTGTTCCTGAAAATAATACTGTAGAGTACCCTTTCTGGGTTTTATTGGACATCAGTCAATCTTTTGTGAAGTATTCCTTTATAAATAGACTTTTTATGGTTGATGAGCAGGAATTCTTTATTGACAAGTCTTTGTCAGTGTGTGTATTGCAAATCTTTACTTCCCAGACTGTGGTTCACTTTTTCATTTTCTTATGGTCATAAGATAAGGAGAAATGTCACATTTTTATGAAGTCCCACTGAATTCTTTTAAATGGTTAGTGCACCATATGTCCTACCCCAAGATTGACAGGTTCTGCATTTTCTTTCAGAAACTGTCCAATGGGAAGCTACAATCCATCTCAAATTTATAAATTGCATTTTTAATTCTAATAGGGTATTTATAGACTGGTTTGTATTTTCTATGTACACAATCATATTATCTGTGAATAGTTACAATTATCCCCTCAATTCTTATACTTTTTGTTTCCCTTGCCTTCTAACAGTGGTAGATTCTCCGATGCCATGTTGAATAGAGCAACATTGTTTGAAGATTTTAATATACCTTTCTCAATATCTAACAGAAAAAGCAGACAAAACATTGGTAAAAATGTGACCTAATTGACATATAGGGAACATTCCATAATAAGTGCAGAATACATTATTTTCAAGTGGTCATAGACTCTTTAGCCAAATAGATGATAGGTGGGGCCATGAATCAAGGCTACAAATGTTAAACCCTGAAATTAACTAGGTTCTATTCCTAGACCACAGGGGAATTGAGCCACAGTCATAGCGAAAAGAAAACCAGGAAGTCCTTCAATGTTTACAATTAAATGGAACTTTGCTACATATCCTAAAGGTGAGAGAGGGAATCTCAATGGAAATTCTGAACCTTTTCTACATGAGGGCTCACACACAATGGCACTTTCTTTGTGAAGAGCATTATAATAACCTAGACAGGAGTTGAGCCTTAAGTCAGAATTCTGCCTGCCCCAGCCACACCTGGCAGCCTTGGCCTGTGGTCCCCCTCAGCTTTCCTTTCTGGTGGCCCTGAGCTAAGGGGGTGAACATGGCCGAATGGAAATTAGAAGCTCCCCACTCTTAGTGATGACGTTGCTATCGTATTGTCCTCACCAGTCCAACAACATGATTTCTGAGTGAAACATGACACAAGAGCGACTTCTTGGCCTTCCTTCAGGTTTGAAAATCATCTGGTGAGTCATCTATTAGGAATATGGATTCAACATGTGTTCTTTCTTCTGGAAAAGAAATAGACCCAATAGCAATTATGTGTTCCTTAGCACCTGTTCCTGAGAGACATCATACTGGCTCTTTGTAGCATTCTGCCTCTTAAACTTCTCAACTAGGGTGTAGATATTTTTAGGCACATTTTCAGACGGTTAGAAAGGGACTCAGATGATATGAGTCACAGAGGATTTTAGTGTCAGAAACCTAAGTGGGATCCCCAAATTGACTCCAAATCCCTTGTTGTTCCATACAGGGTACTATTTCCCTCTTATCTCTGGTCTTCTCAATCTGGAAACCTATCAAGTATCAGGATTTTCTTGTCATGTGGACAAATGGAACGAATTCAGCGGGCCTTTTCACCTCTGCCCATGGTGATCATTAAGATCATTATCTTAGTGGAGGACCTCTGGGTAAGATACTCAAAGATCCTTAGGAATAGAGACAGTATAATATTTTTCTGGTATTAAAGTTACTGAAACCATCTATCTTTTTTTGTCCATTCAGGCTCTGGTATGTTCAGAGGGTGCTGTAAAACAGGTCTGAAATAGTATTTAAAAACACTCAGCTCAGCCTCTTCTACAAAGTGAGCCAATGCTTATAAACATGGCTAAAATATTCCCTTACCTACGATGACTCCCCAGCCATCGTAGTGTTTATATGGTATGACTGTGACTTACATTAGTCAACATTTGCAGAGAAAGAACTTAGTGCATCCAGGGGTCACTTCATGTTGAAATTAGTTTGTGACAACGAGCTACTGTGTTTTATTCTGCAGTCCAAGGGAATGGTGCCAGACATCTCTAAGGAGTTCTAGCAGTTCTACAATTCTGATTTTAAGTGGTCTGTGTGCTTCAGAGATTTGGTCAGGAGAAGGGCAGGGGTCCAGAGACTGTGAACACTTCTGTTACATGTGCTGACCATGGAGCAGGTAGCTTTCTGTGGGCATCATTTTGATTTCTTGGTACTCTTGTGAAGGTGCTTTTGTCTCAAATTCCTCCATTTAGGAGTAATTATAATGATGAAAGTAATTTTTATCTTATATCATCTGTGGGCCCTGATCCTGGGATCCCAGGGAAGCTATCCTTTAACATTTTACCCGGTTCAAAATGATTGGGCAAAACCTCAAAGCATGGGCCCTATTTCTGCCCCAAGCACATGTTGTACATCTGCTTCAAGAAGAAAACAATAACCAAAAATGCCAACATGAAGATAAGAAAAAATAAAGAACCTCTTTGGCTCCCATAAGATTAAAGTCATACTGACATGTACATACTGAACATGCATGAAATCATTGCATTTCCTAAAGCCCAAGCCTTGGAGGGTCTGAGAGCCACTGATCTTGCCCAGAACCAGGCACACCCCAGCAGGGAGGTCTGGTGCAGAAAGGGAAGGGGCAGGACTCTGAGGGTGGTCTGCAGCTAGAGGGGTCCCTGGAATGGGCCAGGTGTGTGTGGGGAGCCCAGCCCAGGACCCCACCTATGCCTATGCTGGGTGTTGGGTAGAGGAGGCACCTCTTGGACCCCCTGCACTTTCAGGGTTCCAGGGGCTTGAGGGCGGCTTGCCTGGCTTCCCAGGGGCTGGGGCACCACCCTCCCTGACAAATCACCTCTTGGGAGTGGAGCTACGTCTCTGTGGGCTGTTCCAGAGTTGCAGTGGGGTGCAAACCTGGGACAGAAGAAGGGGAACTGGGAGAGAGAGTTGCCCTGCGGAGGTCCCGGCAGGTTAGAGAGCAGCGTGCACCGTGGGTGGGGGGGTCTGGGGGTAGGGTGTGCCCCAGGTGGGAGGCAGGGTTCTGGAAGGGCACCTGGAGAGGGTTCATTGTGGGAACTCAGGTGAGTTTTCTTTTTCCTTTTAAAGTCTCTTCTGCCCCATGTTCTCAACTGGCCTTATTCCCCATACCTGTGAACTCCAGGGCGCCCACTCACCTGAGCTTTTGTGGGATTGGTTGCAGAATTTCAGGGTTTCCTCTGTTCCCCGGGAAGAGTGCGGGTAAGGACCTCACAGAGTCCCCACCTTCAGTGATGTGTCCCACGGTTCTCTGACACAGTGCAGGTGATGCATCTTGAGAAGTACCCCAAGTTCAGCAGGGTGTGCCCTGGTCCCCCAGGCACAGGTGTGGCCGTAGCAAGCCCCAGAGCCGTCCCCCAACTTCAGCATTATGCCCCGTGTGCCCCCAGGTTAGTGGTAATTGGCTGTTAGAATCATGCAGGAAAATCCTCCAGGTGGGGGCCTGAAGGAGGGCGTAAACCAGACCCCACTCTAATTGCATTGGGAATACACGAATTGAGGGTTTCTTTAGAAGAGTAAGTCTGCTTTCCAGAAAAGGCAAGGTCATTGGTCTATTGAGAATGAAGATAATTACTGATATACAACAAGTATGTTTTGCCCCTGCACCCAGAAACCGAAGCAGGTGTGCAGGCTATAGGTCAGAGGGGCCTTCTTCTCCCCAGCTGACAGCACTTCTCTGCTCTGGCTCCAAGACACCCGAGGTTTTGAACGTCAGCATCGGAGTCAGCGAGGCAGCTTGTCACAGGACGCCAGTGTTCAGAGAAAGCACAGGTATGTTTGGCAAAATGTCCTATCTATGTCAGGGCTGGAAGTAAAACCTCTCATTATCGCAAAACCTCCTGGGCTTTTCTCTTTTTTCTAGTTGAGCCACAAAGTAAAATTGAAGTAGCTGTCAGCATTCTGGGTTTGGTGCAAGAATTACTTAGTTTCCCTGGAGGTAGAACTTTGCAGGGGATCACAATTTCTGTCCATTTATTGCTGACAAATGTATTTTGACCATCTGTTTCCTAGGAACCCTCTTTTATTAGAAAGGGAAGGTGAGATTCACTCTGTGCCTGTTTGTAACATCTAATTTGTTCCTTCATCTAACAGTGTTTATTCAATTGGGCCTAAGATATGGTTGAGTGGCCAACATCTAGAGTTAGGTGGCTTTTTTCATCTGATACAGACTTGGATGATGTCATTTGACAAAGGTGATGTTTCATCATTGATTAGTTTATTCATCAGAAGAGTTAAAATTAGGGTGGAGGGAAAATTCAAAATTATCCAAAGCGGCCTGTTCCTGTTTAAAAGTTGAGCTTGACTTTCTAGTTTTACTAAATGTATTATCTCGATATTTTGAGGTGCCATATTCCCTCTGTAGTTTCTTTGGTGGTGGAGTCAGAAGGAGAGTCTGGGAATTCTTTTGGATAGTGGCATGCTGGTGGCTTCAAGGGGCTTGGCGTCAGGAGCCTTGGGGTGAAGTCTGCAACTGCTTGCCTGACCCTGGGTGCATCTCCCAGAGGTTTTGTTGCCTCTTATGAAATTGCCGGCAGATAATGTTCTGCTTAAAGGGGAACCCTCCCATCCTGTTGGTGGGAATGCAAAGTGGTGCAGCCAGTCTGGGAACCAGTGTGGGGGTTCCTCAAAAAGTTAAACATTGAACAACCACATGATCCAGCAATTGCTGTCCTACGTATTTACCCAAAGGATAAAAAAATGCAGATTCGAAGGGAGTCCATGCACCATAATGTTTATAGCAGCAATGTCCACAGTAGCCAAACTATGGAGAGAATCCCAAAGTCCATGCACTGATGAATGGATAAAGCAGATGTGGGATACATATATATAATGGAATATGACCCGGCTTCAAAAAGAATGAAATCTTACCATTTGCAAGGATGTGGATGGATCTAGAGTGTATTAAGCTAAGCAAAATCAGTGAGGAAAGACAAATATCCTATGCTCTCACACTTGTGGAATTTCAGAAAAAAAACAGATGAACAGAGTTGAGGGGTGATGAGAGAGGCAAACAAGGAAATAGACTCAACCTTGGAGAACAAACTGAGTGTTGCTGCAGGACATGGGCGTGGGGGTAAGAGATAAATGGGTGAGGGGTATTAAGGAGGAATCTTGTGATGAGCACCGGGTACTGTATGCAGGTGAGGAATCACTAAATCTTACCCCTGAAGCGAATATTCCATGGCATGTGAACTAACTGGAATTTAAGTAAAAGAAGAAAGGAAAAAGTGTTCTGCTTCATGAAGAGTGAGGTAAAGTTGTAGTGATTTGGGCTGTACTCTTCTATAGATGAGAGTTGTAGAACACCCTGTTGTAGGATACACTAGTTTCTTATCACATAAGGATTCCTCAAAAAGCTGCAATGAAAGATTCAGGTCTCAGAGCATGTTCATGTTCCACTGATATGTTACAGTTTGCACAGGTAGGAAAGAAGGTGGAGAGAAAGGCAACAGAAGGGGAAAGTAGGTGTGAACCTTTCATTAGTTAGCGTTATAGCTTTCTCATGAAAGTCTTGCGCCAGTGTGATTTTGGAAGCAGAGTGGGAATCCGGGAGCTTTGCAGGAGATGGGGGAGTTCCAGGTCTGGGTAAAGCTGACAGGGGGCCCAGAGGAGAGCTGAATGCATTCTGCAGCAGGATGTGGGCAGGGTGGGCTCCAGGTGTGGCTATGGGTCTCCTGGGTGAGAGTTGTGACAGGTGAGGGCTGTGTGCAAGTTCCTGGCTGAGGACAAGGGAGGCACAGGCGGAGAGCTGGCAGAGAACCTTCTTCTGGGCCACCAGTCTCACCCAACACACACAGTCTCATCTTCTGTCCCTGACACTCCAATTCAGACTTCTCCGAAGGTGAGTGAGAACACATCAAGAGCATTCGAAACAGAAGGGAAAGCATGTGCAATGGCTCTGGGGCAGGAGAATTCCAGGTATGTCCAGGAGCAGCACGAAGGCCCTGTGGCCACAGGAGACAGCTTAGGACATGAGCTCAGAGAGGTGACAGAGGGTGACAGAAAGCCATTCCAGGGCTATATCCCCATGAGACCCTGTTTCACTGGGCCATCCTGGCTACAATGTTGAGAACAGATGACAGAGGGTTGAAGATGGCAAGGCAGGTCAATGACGAAGCTTTTCCAGGAACTCAGGCACTGTGGACCAGACAGGTGGCCTTGGATGGAGTTGTTAGACCTATTCTGGGTCCATTTTGAAGATACAGCTCACAGGATTTGCTGATGGGTTAGCTATTAGGAGCAGGAGAACGGAGGAATTAGGGTAACTCCCAGCTTTTGTGGGTTGTCGTGATCGAGGGGAAGGAGAGGGTTTCTCGGGAGGTAGGAGGTAGTCCGTGTTCCGCATGCTGAGGAAGGTGCCTTTCCCGGTGGGTCTGCTGAGGTTTGTGTCTGGGAGAACCTTTCACATCTCGTCCCTCAGCAATGCTCAAGTACAAGTATCCCCCGTTTTTAACGTTCACAGTAAGACACTGGGATTTCTTGAAAAACTATGTTATTACCCAGCTTCAGTAAGAGGAAGAGACCTGAAGAGGATTTCCCTCTTATGCAAAAAGGTGAACAGTGAGAATCGCATTCAGCATCTGTTTTGGGGAGAAGCACGACAAAGGCAGTGTGCTCCCCAACCAGCTCCTTCCGCTGGGAACTGCTCTCCGCATCCAGCCACCAGCACTTTGAATTGTGTTTGTGAGCCTCTGCTGTGCTTTATCTTCATTTATGCTGGGCCTCCATTGGAAACTTGTGTGCTGAGGCCTAAGAAAAGCCAAAGAGAAGGAATTTTGGAGTCTGAGCACACTGTCTAATTGTTCCGTGTAAATTAATGGCCATTCCTTCTTGACACCATTTCTGCTGTGCAAGGTTTCTCAGAAGCTCTGTACTTTCAAAGAGCAGGGAAACCTATACCCCATGCTGTGGGGTTAGTTTTAGTCTCCATGCTGGACAGAACATTTCATGACTGTCGGATTTTCTCACTCAAACATTGAGACTTTGACCGCCTTCACCCGTTTCTACCACCCCATCCCCGAATCTGGCACCTACCAATCTGCTCTCAGTATCTATGTGTTCAGTATTTGTTTATTCCACGTGGAATGTACATGAGAGCATCTGGTATTGGTCTTTCTGTGTATGAGTTACTTGGCATAAGGCCCCCAAGGTCTGTGTTTCCATGTCTGGTTCTTGTGAATAATGCTTTAGTGAATGTGGGAGTGCATCTGTCTTTTTGAGGCAGTATTTTTGTGTTCTCCGAATCAATACTCAGTAGAGCCATTACTGGGTCATGTCGTAGTTGCTTTTATTTTTTCAGGAACCTCCATACCGTTTGTCACAGTGGCTGCACCAATTTCCATTCCCACCAACAGTGCACAGTGTCTCCTCGTCTGCACACCCTTGACCCCACTTGGTGTCTGTCTCTGGGACAATTGCTGTTCCAACAGTTGTGAGAGGATAGCCGATTGTGGGTTTGACTGATGTTTCCCTGACGATGATTAGTGATGTTGAACAACTCCTTCTGTCTGTTGGCACCTGTGTGCCATCTTTGGAAGGTATCTATTCACATATTCCCCACATTTTTTATACTTTTTTTTGTTTTGATTTGTATGTGTGTTGTGTGTATTTTGGATATTAGCCTCTTCTCACACATATGATTCACAGATATTTTTTTCTTATTGGGTCAGTGGCCTTTTAAGTTTTTGATGGTTTCTTTTGCCGTGTGGAAGATTTCAGTTTGATGTTGTTCCACTTGTTTATTTTTGCTTTTGTTGCCTTTGCATTTGGTGTCCGATCTGAAGACTCTTTGCCAAAACCAATGTCAAGAGACTTAGTACCTGTTTCTTCTTGGAGGTTTATGGATTCAGGTCTTATGTTCAAATCATTCATCCATTAAAAATTTTGTGTGTGGTGTAAGAAAGTGACCCAGTTATATTCTTCTGCATTTAGTGTCCAGTTTGCCTCTTACCGCTCACTGAAGACACAGTCCTTCCCTCATGGCATATCTTCTGCTGCTGTGTCGTAAGTTAGGATCATTTACGTGTGGGTAAGTTTCTGAGCTTTCTGTTCTGTTCCACTGACCTGGTGTCTGTGTTTCTGCCAGTACCATCCTGTTTTGATGACAACAGCTTTGTAATCTAGCTTGAAATACAGGTGTGTGTTGACTGCACCTTTCTTTCTCCAGGTTGCTTTGGGTATTTGGGGTCTTTTGTGATTCCATACAAGTTTGAGGACTGTTTTCTATTTCCTCGAATAATGCCACTGGAATTCAGATAAGGATTTCATCACATCTGTCGATTGCTTTGGGTACGATGGACATGTTCACATAATTAACTTTTCCAGTTAAGGAGCATGGCGTAAGCTTCCATTTGTTTGTGTTGCCTTCCAAATCTTTGACCCATACATTCTGCCCCCCTCGACACACGTGTTTTTCATTTCTTTTCTGCCATGTGTTGAGTGTACTATGTCTTTCTCATTCTTGGTTACTTTTATTCCTAGATTTTTTTTTCATGCAATTGTAAATGGCATTGCTTTTTTATTTCTCTTTGTGAAAGTATGTCATCAGTATACAGAAATGCAACAAGTTGGGTCATCTGTGTGGCTCCATAGGTGAAGCGTCTGCCTTTAGCTCAGGTCATGATCCCAGAGTTCTGGGATCGAGCCCCATGTTGGGCTCCCTGCTTAGCGAGGGTCTGCTTCTCCCTCTTTCTGACACTCCCCCTGCTCCTGCTTTTTCTCTTCCTGTCAAATAAATAAATAAATAAATAAATAAATAAATAAATAAAATCTGAAAAAAATAAAGACAACAGGTCTCTGTATATCGACTTTATATCCTGCAGCTTTCTTGAATTTGTTTATTCTAACAGTTTTTTTGTGTGGAATCTTTCGGGATTTCATGTCATTTGCAAATAGTGACAGTTTTCCTGTATGGATTTCATATCTTTCTCATTTTTAAAATGATGTTAGTCACCCTAGAGTACTTCATTTGTTTTTGATGTAGTGTTCCATGATTCATTGTTTGCATATAACACCTAGTGCTCATTATGACACGTGCCCTCCTTTTTTTAAAAAAAAGAATTTATTTATTTATTCGACAGAGATAGAGACAGCCAGCGAGAGACGGAACACAAGCAGGGGGAGTGGGAGAGGAAGAAGCAGGCTCACAGCGGAGGAGCCTGATGTGTGGCTCGATCCCATAACCCTGAGCCGAAGGCAGACGCTTTACCGCTGTGCCACCCAGGTGCCCCAATATGTACCCTCCTTAATACACATCACCAGGATAACCCCTTCCCCTTCCCCTCCCTTTCTGCAGCCTTCAGTTTGTTTCCCAGTTTCAGTAGTCTCTCATGATTCATCTCCCCCTCTCATTCCCCCCTTCACTTTTCCCTTCCTTCTTCTAATGTCCTCCATGCTATTCCTTCCGTTCCACATAGGAGTGAAACCATATGATAATTGTCTTTCTCTGCTTGACTTAATTTCACTTAGCATAATCCCCTCCTGGTCCATCCACGTTGGTGCAAATGGGGGGTATTCATCCTTTCTGATGACTGAGTAATATTCCATTGTGTAGATGAACCACATCTTCTTTGTCCATTCATCTGCTGAAGGACACCTTGGCTCCTTCATCAGTTTGGCTATTATGTACATTGCTGCTATGAACATTGGGATACAGGTGCCCCTTCTTTTCATTACTCTGTGTCTATGCGGTAGATACCCAGTAGTGCAATTGGTGGGTCATAGGATAGCTCTGTGTTTAACGTCGTGAGGAACCTCCATATTGTTTTCAAAAGTGGCTATACCAGCTTGAATCCTCACGAGTAGTGTAAGATGGTTACGCTTTCTCCACATCCTCTCTGACTTTTTTTTATTTCAAGTCTTGTTAATTTTTTTTCAAGATTTTATTGATTTATTCCACAGAGATAGAGATAGACAGCGAGAGAGGGAACACAAGCAGGGGGAGTGGGAGAGGAAGAAGCAGGCTCATAACGGAGGAGCCTGATGTGGGGCTCGATCGCATAATGCCAGGATCACGCCCTTAGCCGAAGACAGACGCTTAACCACTGTGCCACCCAGGTGCTGCATGCCTTGTTAATTTTAACCATTCTAACTGGTGTATGGTGGTATCTCATTGTCGTTTTGATTTGTATTTGCCTGATGGCAAGTGATGTGGAGCATTTTTTCATGTGTCTGTTGGCCATTTGTATGTCTTCTCTGGAGAAGTATCTCTTTGTGTCTTCTGCCCATTTTTTGGGTGTCGAGTTTGAGGCGTTCTTTATAGATCTTGGATACCAGCCCTTTATCTGTAATATTATTTGCAGATATCTTCTTCGATTCCATAGGATGCCTTTTTGTTTTTTTGATCATTTGCTTTGCCGAGCAGAAGCTTTTTATCCTGATGAAGTGCCAATAGTTCATTTTTGCTTTTATTTCCTTTGCCTTTAGAGACATGGCTTGCAAGAAGTTGTTGTGTCCAAGGTTGAAGAGTTCTTTTGATTTTGATATGAGACAGGAATCCATTATCTTTCTTTCTTAATTTTCTTGGAGTCCTCTGTCTTTCTTGGTGAGTCTAGCTAAGTTTGTCAGTTTTGTTTATCTTTCCAAAAAAGGCAGCTCTCATTTTCTTTTTTTTTTTGTCCTTTTAGTCTCCATTGCATTTATTAATGCATTCCTTTTTGTTATTTCCTTATTTCTACTAATTTGTGGCTTTGTTTGTTCTTTTTTTTTTCTAATTCTTTACCACATAAATCAGGTTGTTTATTGGAGAGCATTCTCATGGATTGATGAAGACTTGAATTTCTATGAATGTCCCCCATAAAGCTACTTTTGCTGCATCCCATAAGTTTTTGTAAGTTGTCTTTTTCATCAGTGTCAAGGTACTTCTAAAATTTTTTTGATTTCTTCTTTGACTGTTGGTTGTTCAGTAGCATGTTGTTAAATCTCCACACATTTATTTAAGATTATTTAAGTATCTGACAGAGAGTGAGACAGCGAGAGAGGGAACGCAAGCAGGGTGGTGGGAGAGGGAGAAGTGGGCTTCCCACTGAGTAAGGAGCCTGATTCGGGGCTAGATCCCAGGATCCTGGAATCACGACCTGAGCTGAAAGCAGATCCTTAACAACTGAGCCACCCAGGCCCCCCAATCTCCACCTATTTTTGACTGTCCCATTTTTTTCTTGAGACTGATTTCTAGTTTCATATCATTGTGGTTGGACAAGATTTGAAGCAGAAGGTGAAAAGAGCATTCAGATGAAAGGTTTGTTTCCTGGAGGGTTTTCTGAGGGCAGACCATGAGTTCAGTGGGGATGGAGGAAGGTTTTGTGAGACGGGGGGTGGGGTTAACCCTCGTTAGAATTACTGACTACTACCATGCAGGCTGTGTGCTACCGTTCACACCGTAGTCCTGATGGACTGGTACTTCATTAGAAATATTTTCTAGGAGGTGTAGGCATAGTCTTCACTTAAAGAAAGGTGCCATGTGGGTTCATGGCATGACCCCAGGTCAGCAACCAGGATGTTTGGTATTGTGGGGGATCAGAACCAGGCTTTCTGTGGGAAGTGACAGAAATAGGGTATGGTGAGCTCCATGACCATAGGTGAGGTCCCTAGTGACCCACTGGGTGTTGGGTTCTGTGGATCTGTCTCATCAGGTGCTGTGGAATTCAGGGACACCCTCCTGTCTGTGGATTTGTGTGGAGACAGGTAGACATCAGTGTCTGGCCAGGCACGAGGGTCACACTGGACCACCACCAGAGGTGCAGCGTGCGTGGGAGCCACTGCTTGGTTTCCACGAAAGCTGACCAGGGTCTGTGACCGTGATTCCTAGCAGCTGCAAGGGGAGAGGAGGCCGGGGGTGGTGCACACTTCCTAGAGTTGTGGTCAGGACTAGTCTGGAGCCCACTGAAGTCAGCCACACTGGGCACAGAAGGCACCCAGTCAGTGTAGCTGTGGGCACTGCTCCCATGGCACTTTCAGGCCGGCTCCATGCTGCCACCTCCTCTTTTCATCATCATCTTCAAGGTCATGTGCCTCTGCTCTTGCCCCATGGCCTCCGGGGTATTGTCCGTCCTCCATCTGGCCCTCGTCCCTGGTGCCCTGTGCAGTCCAATGCCAGGGTACCCGTCTTGAGACAAATATCTGGCCCTGATGGAACACTTCCATGGATCTCGTGTAATGTGAGGGTGATGCCCTGCACTGGAAGGGGGCTACAGGTCCCCAATCAGGAGAGCCATGTCTCCCTTTTCAGCATGGCCTGCCCGCCCCTCAGTCTTCTTAGGGAAGCTCTCCCCACTTCCTGAGATGACAGCCCTGAACTTAAAAATGAATGTCATTTTACATATCTCTATGCCTTAGTTCATCCATGGCATGTCTTTCAACCCCGTCAGTGGGTTTTTTTTAGAAGTTCTGAAGGGCTGTCTGCTCAAGGAGGGGATGACCTGGGTGGGGCAGCTTTCCCTCTCATCTCCCTCAGCATGTCTCTGAGCCCTGGGGCCAGCTGTCCCACTGAGGATTGAGGGACACGAGCCAGCCCTTCCTGAGCCCAGGCTGTGTCAGCTCATAGACTGATGCGTGTCAGAGTGGTGGGTAGCTGGCATGGGCCAGAGGCAGGCAGTGTCTCCTTCTCATTCCTTCCCTCCCTTCCTCCCAGAGGTAGCTCAGAGCAGCCTTCAACCTCTGCATCTCCAGATCCCTTGACCTGTGCCTCCTGTGTTCAGCTGGTGACCTTGGAGTTTCGCATGGATTCTACCACACGTACCCTCTCCCGTAGCAATTCCTGGATCAGGGGAGGGGTCGGACCCTTGTCTGCTTTTGGTCTTCTTCCTGTCCAGCACCAAGCCCACCCACCTTTGCATCTTCCATGTATGTGCTTGGAAGCAAGCCCATCCACAGGGAACCTATTAGCCAAATGGATCCAGGCAATGAACACTGAAGTAGAGATCCGGGATCCATAATAAACCTGCTCTGAAACCTGTCCCAAAGTCTGTGAGTCTCTCACACTGAAACAAAAACAATAATAGCTTTCTGGACTGTGAAGTGACATGTGTCTCTACTTCCAATCTTGAATGCATTGGTGCTGAGCCTGGACTGAAAAGGACCATGGCTCCCGTGGGCTGGGATCCACGGTAAGAACTCAGTGAAATCTGAATTTGATTCATGGAGTGAATAATTATTGTAGAGCGAATCCTCCCAAGTAGGGCTTATGCACAGTGCACAGGAAAAGCTTTTTCAAAGAGGTTCCTGAAAGAAAAAATCTTTTTTAGAAATTTATTTTAATTCCAGTAGAGCTAACATACAGTGTTACATTCGTTTCAGGTGTACAATAGAGTGATTCAGTAATTCTATAAATTACTCAGTGGTCATCAAGAAAAGTGTCCTCTTAATCCCCTTCACCTATTCCACTCAACCCTCTATCCACCTCCTCTTGTAACCATCCGTTTGTTCTCTATTGTTAAGAGTTTGTATTTTGGTGTGTCTCCTTTTTCTCTTTTAGTTATTTATTTTTGTTTGTTGCTTAAATTCCCTATTAGAGTGACATCTTATGGGATTTGTCTTTCTCTGAATGCCTGATTTTAGTTAGGATAATACTCTCTAGCTCCATTCATGTGGCTGCAAATGGAAGGTTTCATTCTTTTTCAAGCCGAGTAATACTCCATTGTGTGTGTGTATGTGTGTGTGTGTGTGTGTGTGTGTGCACGTGCGTGTGTGTGAATACAGATCTATCATCTCATTTGTCAATTTTTCTACAGACACTTGGGTTGCTTCCATATTGTGATATTCTAAATAATGGTGCAAGGAACATAGGGGTGCACGAATCCTTTTACGTTACTGTTTTCCTATTCTTTGGGTAAATACGAGTAGTGTGATTGTTGGATCGTAGGGTAGTTTTATATTTAATTTTTTCAATAACCTTCATACTGTTTTCCACGGTGGCCACCACAATTTGCATTCCCACCCACAGTTCACGAGGATTCCCCTTTATCCACATCCTCTCAACACCTGTTCTTTGTTGTGCTTTTGATGTTAGCCATTCTGACATGTTGGAGGTATTACCTCATTGTCCTTTGGATTCACATTTTCCTGATGATGGGTGATGGTGAACATCTTTTCATGGGACTGTTGGCCATTTGTATTTCTTCTTTGGAGAAATGTCTGTCCATGTCTTCTGCCTATTTTTTAACTGGATTATTTGTTTTTTGGGGGTCGAGTAGTATCAGTTCTATATGTTTTGGACACTATCCCTTTATTGCATATGATCTTTGCAAATATCATCTCCCTTTGAGTAAGTTGTCTTACTATTTTTACGTTTTCATTGTTCTTCTGCCATGTGGAAACTTTATTTTGCTGTATTCCCAATAGTTTATTTTTGATTTCATTTCCTTTGCCTCAGGACACAGTCTAGAAAAACGTTAATATGGTCCATGTCAAGAAGTTACTGTCTTCCCTCCTGCAGGATTTTAATGGATTCAGGTCTTATATTGAGGTCTTGAAACTGTTTTGTGTTTGTCTGTATTGTGTAAGAAAGCAGTCTAATTTCATTCTTTTGTGCGTAGCTGTCTAGTTTTCCCAACAAAATTTGTTGTAGAGACTGTCATTTTCCCTTTTGATATCGTTGCTTGCTTTGTGGAAGATTCATGGACCACATAATTATGGGTTTCTGTTTGAACTTGTATCCTGTTCCTTTGGTCGCTGTGTCTATTTTTGTGCCATACTCTCTTGTTAGGATGACTGCAGCTTTGTAGTATAACCTGAAATCTGAAATTGTGAGTCCTCCAGCTTTGTTTTTCTTTTCCACATTGCACTGTCTGTTCGGAATCTTTAGTGGTTCCATACAAATGTTTAGGATTGTTTATTCAAGGTCTTTTGTTCTTTAATTTAAATTCAATTAGCCAACTTACAGTACATCATTAGTTTCAGATGTAGTCTTCAATCAATTTTCAGTTGTGTGTAACACCCAGTGCTCATTGTATCGTGTGACCTCCTTAATGCTACTCACCCAGTTACCCCCCCAAACTTCTCCTCCAGCAATCATCAGTTTCTTGTGATAGTTAAGAGTCCATCATGGGTTTTCTCCCTCTCTGATGACTTCCCATTCTATTTTCCCTTCCTTCCCCTATGGTCACCTTCCTTGTTTCTGATATTCCACATAGGAGTGAAAGCATATGATCATTGTCTTTCTTTCATTGACTTATTCCACTCATCATAATACCCTCCAGCTCCACCCAGGTAGGTGTGATGGTAAGTATTCATCCTTTCTGATGGCTGAGTAATATTCCACTATAGATATGATCCACATCTTCTTTATCCATTCATCTATCCATGGTCATCTGCACTCCTTCTGCAGCTTGTCTATTATGGATATTGCTGCTATGAACACTGTGGTGCATGTGTCCCATCTTCACTACCTCTGTATCTTTGGGGTACATACCCAGTAGTGCAATTGCTGGGACATAGGGTAGCTTTATTATAACTTCTTGAAGAAACTCTGTACCATTTTCAAGAGTGGCTGTACTGGACTGCATTTGTACAGGGGTGTAAGAGTGTTCCCATTTCTCCACATCCTCTCCAACATGTATAGTTTCATGTCTTCTTATTTTTAGATATTCGGCCTCGTGTGATATGGCATCTATAGGGGTTTAGATTTGCATTTCCCTGAAGCCAAGTGATATGAAGCATTTATGCATGTATCTTTTGGTCACCAGTACGTCGTCATCAGTGAAGTGACTTCCCATTTTAATCCATCTCAAGACCTAAAGCTGGGTAAGGCACTGAAGCTGGATGGTGCCATCGGTTGGAAGTGTGGAGAATTTCAAAAGATCTCCTTGGAGAGCAAGTTTAAAGGTCAGTTTGAAGCTACTAATTGGATCCGGGGAGATCTCTGAAAGTGGGGGTTGCCTGCGATGGGCTGAGGAGGGCCCTCCGATTTTCCTATGAATCCTTGCTGCAGCCCCAAATGACAGTTTCCTGCTGTGGGGCAGGCTGAGTCCTCTAGTCGTGCAGAGGTGAGCCCAATGCCTGCTGCCTTGGAGGCAGGCAAACGGGGAGGGACCCTCAGCAGAAGACCCAGGGTTAGGTTAGGCCTCAAGAGACAGCAGGTCCAAACTGCCCAGTGCTCAGAGAACTCCCAGGCCGACTGAGATGAGGGCACAAGCGTGGGTGAGTGTGAGCCTTGGGGTTTCATCCGGAATGGCCCACAAATGTCGGGGTTCACCAGAAGGGGCTCTCAGGGGGTGCCCCAATTCTCTTGCACTGAATGCTCTGTTGTGCCCCAAAACGGTACAGTTTCCTGTGGGCTGCAGGCTGAGTCCTACAGTGGGGCTTGTGTGTCCCCAATCCCCCGGAGTAGGGTGCCAGGACCCTGGGGAGGGGCCCCTCTGTGGCTAACCTAGTGTAAGGTTTAGGGTCCAGGAGCCCGGCAAGGACAATCTGCAGGCTGTGCAGCGAGCTCTGTGGAGGGCTGAGAGGAGGCCATGGCGGATGGTGAACATAGGCCTCAGGGTTGGGGCACGGGGGGCTGCCAAAAGTGGGGACAGGCCCTGGGGGCCTCCCCATGTTCTCATGCCCTGTAGGCTCCGTAGAGCCCCAAGGGGCACAGTTTCCTTTCCGGTGGCAAGCTGAGTCCTGCGGTGTGGTACAGGTACCCCAATTCCCTGGGGCTGTGGTGTAAGGCTCCTGGGAGTCCCCCACACCCGCGGCCGACCTAGGGCTAGGGTTAGGCCCCAGGAGCCCCGCAGGCCCAATCTGCTGGCTGTATGGCGAGCTACATGGGCTGAGGTGAGGGTGCAGGGAGGGTGAGCGTGGGCTTCAGGGTTGGGTTGCGGGAGGCCACCGACGTTCGCTGGTGGCTCAGGAGGGCCCTCCTGGTTCTCCCACCCTGAACGCTCTATGGCCTCCCAAGGCGCACGGTTTCCTGCGGGGTGGCAGACTGAGTCCTGCTGTGGGGCTCAGGTGTCCCAAATCCCCGTGGCTCTGGCTCCAGGCTCCTGGGGAGGGGCCCCTCCACAGATGAACTAGGGTTAGGGTTGGGGCCCAGGAACCCCGCAGGCCAGATCTGCCCGCTATGTGGCGAGCACTGCCGCGGGCTGAGGTGAGGGTGTGGGGTGGGGTGAGCATGGGCTTCAAGCTTGGGTTTAGGGATCGCTGAAGTTCGCTGGGGACTCTGGGGGCCCTCCTGGTTCTCCCGCCCTGAATGCTCTACAGCCTCCCAAGGAGCACGGTTTCCTGTGGGCTGGCAGGCTTTATCCTGCAGTGGGGCTCAGGTGTCCCCAGTACCTGGGGCTGTGGCACCGGGACCCAGGGGAGGGGCCCTACCCAGCCAAACTAGGGTCAGGTCTAGGCCCCAGGAACCCGGCAGGCCTGATCTGCCGGCTCTGCGACGCGCTTGGTGGCAAGCTGAAGGGAAGGCGTGGGGCGGGATGAGCGTGGGCCTCAGGGTTGGGGTGTAGGGGGCCGCCGAGGATCGCTGGGGTCTCAGAGGGGCCCTACCAGTTCTCCTGAACGGGATGCTCTGCGGCGCCCCAAGGGGCATGGTTTCCTGAGGGGTGGCAGGCTGAGTCCCGTGGTGTGTTCCAGGGATACCCAATCCCCGGGGTTAGGGTACGGATTAGGGTACGGGTTAAGGTTAGAGTATGGATTATGGTTAGGGTATGGGAGAGGGTAGGGTTTAGGGTTAGGGTAAGGAGAGGGTATGGGTTAGGTTTGGGTTTAGGGGTTACAAGTTAGACGTTATGGGTTAGGGTACAGATTAGGGTTCAGGGTACGGGTTAGGGTTTAGGGTTTGGGTTTAGGGTTAGGGTTAGGGTTGGAGTAGGGGTTAGGTTTAGGGTACGGATTAGGGTTAGGGTACTGGTTAGGGTACGCATTAGGGTACGGTTATGGTTAGTGTTGGCATTCGGATTAGGGTACGGTTTAGGGTACGGGTTAGGGTACGGGTTAGGGTTAGGGTACAGTTTAGGGTTATGGTACAGGCCAGGTTACGGTTTAGGGTTAGGGTTAGGGTACGGGTTAGGGAATGGGTTAGGGATAGGGATAGGGTACGGTTTAGGGTTAGGGTATGGGTGTGGGTACGGGTTAGGGTACAGGTTAGGGTTAGGTATGGGTTAGGGTATGGGTTAGGGTCCGGGTTAGGGATAGGGTACAGGTTAGGGTATGGGTTAAGGTTAAGGTAAGGGTACTGGTTAGGGTTAGGGTACGGGTTACGGTTTAGGGTTTAGGTTTATGGTTAGGGTATGGGTTAGGTTTAGGGTACGGGTACGGTTAGGGTACGGGTATGGTACGAGTTAGGGTATGGGTTATGGTCAGGGTTCAGGGTTAAGGTTAGGGTATGGGTTAGGGTACTTGTTAGGGTTAAGGTTAAGTTTAGGGTACGGTTTAAGTTATGGGTTAGGGTACAGTTTAGGGTTAGGGTTAGGGTACAGGTTTGGGTACGCGTTAGAGTACGTGTTAGGGTTAGGGTACAGGTTAGGGTTCGGGTTAGGGTATGGGTTAAAGTTAGGGTTAGAGTATGGGTTAGGGTAAGGGTTAGGGTTAGGTTACTGGTTAGGGGTAGGGTTAGCTGAAGGGGTAGGGTTAGGGGTAGGGTTAGGGTTATGATAGGGGTCGGGGTATGGTTAGGGTTTAGGGTTAGGGTTTGGGGTTTGGCTTAGTGGTTAAGGTAAGGGTTTAGTGTTTAGGGTTTCGGGTTTAGGGTTAGGGGTTAGGATTTAGGGTTTAGTGTTAATGTAGGGTTTAGGGTTTAAGGATTAGGGTTTAGGGTTAGGTTTAGGTTAGGGTCAGGGTTAGGGTAAGGGTTAGGGGTTAGTGTTAGGGTTAGGGTGAGGGTTAGGGGTTAAGGTTTAGGGTTTAAGGTTAGGGGTTAGGGTTTAGGGTTAGACCCCAGTAGGCCAGCAGGACCGATGCAACGGCTGTGCGGCGATCGGAGGAGTGGGCCAATGTGAAGGCGCTGGTGAGCGGCAGCATGGGCCCAACCATTTTGGTGCAGGAGAGCCTTCGAAAGTCGCCGGGGCCTCGGAGTGCCTTGCCCGTTCTCCCGCTCTGAATGACTAGCGGGGCCCCTAGCGGCTCGGGTGGCTGAAGGGCAACAGGGTGAGTCCGGCACATGGGCTTGTGGTCCCCATCCTCGGCGTTGCGGAGCCACGCCACTCGGGAAGTGCCTCTCGGGGGCTGACCTACACTTAGGGTTAGTCCCCAGGAGGCCGGCAGGCCCGATACACCACATGTGCGGTGATTGGAGCGGTGGGCCGAGGTGAGGGTGCTGGTGAACATAAGCCTGGGCCGAAGCGTTTTGGTTCCGGGCACCTTCGAAGGTTGGAGGGAGTTCGGAGGGCCCTGCCAGTTCTCCAACACTGAATGAATGGTGGTGCCCCTAGCGGCACGTTTAGGAAGGGACACTCAGGGGCCGTCCTAGGGTGTAGGGTTAGCGCCCAGTAGGCCGGCAGGCCAGATCTGCCAGCTGTGCGAAGGGCAGAGGTGTGGGCCGAGTTGAGGGCGATGGTGAGCGGGAGCATGGGCCCCAGGGTTTTGGCGCCCTGGGCCTTGCAATGTTGCCATGGCTCGGAGGGCCCTGCCCTTTCTCCTGCCCTGAATAACCAGCGGCGCCCCTAGTGGCTCCGTTGGCGGTGGGGCAGCAGGGTGAGTCCTGCACTGTGGCTTGGGGATCCCCAATCCCCGGCGTTACGGGGGCAGGCCCCTTGGGAGGAGCTCCTCGTGGGCTGACCTAGGGTTAGAGTTAGCCCCCAGGAGGCTGGCAGGCCCAATCCTCTGGCTGGGCGGCGAGAGGTGGGCGGGCAGAGGTAAAGGCGCTGCCGAGCGGGAGCGAGGGCCCCTGCATTTTGGCGTGGGAGGCTTCAAATGTCGCTGGTTTCTCCAGGGCCCTGTCGTTCTCCCGCCCTGAATGACCGGCGGCACCCCTAGCGGCCCGGGTGGCGGCATTGAGGCAGGGTGATTCTGGCTCTGGGGCTTGGGGTTCCCGATCCCCAGTGTAGCAGCAGCAGGACCCTTGGGAGGGGCCCCTGAGGGGCCGACCTAGGATTAGGGTTAAGACCCAGGAGGCCGGCAGGCCCAATCCGCCCGCTGGGCTGAGAGCTGAGGGGCAAGCCAAGGTGAGGGCGTGGGGAGTGGGAGCGTGGGCACCAGCGTTTTGGACCAGGGAGCCCTTGAAAGTCACCGGGGGCTCGGAAGGCCCTGCCCCTTCTCTCACCCTGAATGACCTGCGGCGTCCCTAGCGGCCCGGGTGGCGACAGTGCGGCAGGGTGAGTCTGGATCTGGGGCTCTGAGTCACCAAACCCCAGCGTTACAGAACCAGGCCCCTTGGGATGTCCCCCATGGGGCCGACCTAGGGTTTTGGTTAGCCCCCAGGAGCCCGGCAGGCCTTATCCACCAGCTCTGCAGCAACCAGAGGGGCGGGCCAAGGGGAGGGCACTGGTGAGCAGGAGCGTGGGAGCCACCTTTTTGCGCAAGGGTGCTTTGAAGGTCGCAGGGGAAACGGAGCACCCTGCCACTTCTCCCACACTGAATGACCCGTGGCTCCCCTAGCGGCCTGGGTGGTGGCGCGGCAGCAGGTGAGTCCGGCGCTGGGTCTCAGGGGTCCCCAATCCACTGTGTTGCGGCGCCAGGCCCCTTGGGAGGGGCCCCTCGGGGGCTGACCTAGGTTAGGGTCAGCCCCCAGGACGCCAGCAGGCTCAATCTGCCAGCTGTG
This sequence comes from Ursus americanus, assembly GCF_024610735.1. Taxonomy (NCBI): domain Eukaryota; kingdom Metazoa; phylum Chordata; class Mammalia; order Carnivora; family Ursidae; genus Ursus; species Ursus americanus. The sequence continues at coordinate 1,413,499 of NW_028273624.1, forward strand.
CGGCGAATGGAGTGGTGGGTCGAGGTGAGGTCTCTGTCGAGAGGGAGCTTGGGCCCAAGCATTTTGGCTCCGGGGGCCTTTTAATGTTTCCGGGGACTCGGCGGGCCATGCCCATTCTCCTCCCTGAGTGACTGGCAGTGCCCCTAGCTGCCCAGGTGGCAGCGGGGCGGCAGGGTGAGTCAGGCGCTGCGGCTCGGGTATCCCCAATCCCCGGTGTTGCGGCGCCAGGCCCCTTGGGAGGGGCCCCTCGGGGGCCAACCTAGGGTTAGGTTTAGCCCCTAGGAGGCCGGCAGGCCCTATTCGCCAGCTGTGTGGAGACTGGAGTGTCGGACCGAGGTGAGGGCGCTGGTGAGCGGGAGCGTGGGCTCGGGTGTTTTGGCGCGGGGGGCTTTTGAAGGTCGCCGTGTCTCGGAGGGCCCTGCCTGTTCTCCCGCCCTGAATGAACGGCAGCACCCCAAGCCCCCGGGTGGCAGCTGGGTGGCAGGGTGAGTCAGGTGCTGAGGCTCAGGATCCCCAATCTCCAGCGTTGGAGCGCCAGGCCCCTTGGGATGGGCCCCTCGGTGGTCAATCTAGGGTTACGGTTAGCCCCCAGAAGGCCAGTGGTCCCGATCAGCGGCTGTGCAACACGCGAAGGGTTGGGCCGAGGTGAGGGCGCTGGCGAGCCTTAGCATGAGCCCAAGCCAAGCACGGGGGGCCTTTGAATGTCAGCGGGTGCTCGGAGGGCCCTAACCATTTTCTTGCTCTGATTGAACGGTGGGCCCCTAGCGGCTCGGGTGGCTGAAGGGAAGCAGGGTGAGTCTGGCACTTGGGCTCGGTGTCCCCATCCCCAGCGTTGCGATGCCAGGCCCCTTGGGAAGGGCCCCAGGGGTGCCGACCTATGGTTAGGGTTAGCCCCCAGGAGTCCGGCAGGTCCGATACACCACCTGTGCGTCGAGCGGCGAGTTGGGCCGAGGTGAGGGTGCTGGTGAACATGAGCCTGAGCCCAAGTGTTTTCGTTTGGGGCGCCTTCGAAGATCGGCAGTTTTCGGAGGGCCCAGCCCGTTCTCCCACCCTGAATGAACGGTGGCATCCCTAGCGGTCCGGGTGGGGCGGGGCGGCAGGGTGTAACTGACGATGGGGTTGGGGGTCCCCAATCCCCAGCATTGGGCCGCCAGGCCCCTTAGGAGGGGCCCTTCAGGGGCCAACCTAGAGTTAGGGTTAGCCCCTAGGTGGCCAGCAGGCCCTATTCGCCAGCTGTGTGGAGAGCGGAGTGGCGGACCGAGGTGAGGGCGCTGGTGAGCGGGAGCGTGGGACCTAGCATTTTGGTGCGGGTTGCCTTTGAAGGTCGCAGGGGACTGGAGGGCCCTGCCCATTCTACCACTCTGAATGAGGACGGCGCCCCTAGTGGGCCGGGTCGCGGCAGGGCGGCAGGGTGAGTCTGGCGCTGGTGCTCGGGGGTCCCCAATCCCTGTCGTGGTGGCGCCAGACCCCTGGGAGGGGCCCCTCGACATCCAACCTACTGTTAGTCCCCAGGAGGCCGGCAGGCCCGATCCGGCGGTTGTGCGGCTTGTGGAGGGGCTGGCCGAGGTGAGGGCGCTGGTGAGCGGGAGCGTGGGCCAAAGCATTTTGGCGTGGGAGGACTTCAAATGTCACCGGAGGCTCGGAGGGCCCTGCCCATTCTCCAACCCAGATGACCGGCGGCGCCTCTAGCGGCCCGGGTGGTGGCGGGGCATCAGGGTGCGTCCGGCAGGTTGCTTTGGGGGTGCCCAATCCCCCGCATGGTGGCGCCAGGCCCCTTGGGATGGGCCCCTCAGGAGCCAAGCTAGGATTATGGTTAGCTCCAGGCGGCCGGCAGGCCTGATCCACCGGCTGTGCGGCGAGCGGAGGGGCGGGCCGAGGTGGGGGCGCTGGGGAGTGGGAGCGTGGGCCCAAGCGTTTTAGTGTGGGGGGCCTTCAAAAGTCGGCGGGGGCTTGGAGGGCCCTGCCCGTTCTCCTGCCCTGAATAACCGGCGGCGCCCCTAGCACCCCAGGTTGCGGTGGGGCGGCCGTATGAGTCCGGCGCTGGGGCTCGGGGGTCCCCAATCCCAGGCCTTGCAGCTCCAGGCTCCTTGGGAGGGGCCCATCGGGGGCCGACCTAGGTTTAGGGTTAGCCCCCAGGAAGCTGGCAGGCCTGATCCGCCAGCTGTGTAGCCAGCAGAGGGGCAGGCCGAGGTGAGGGCGCTGTCGAGCGGGAGCCCGGGCCCAAGCATTTTGGCGTGGGGGCATTCGAAAGTCACTGGGGGTTAAGAGCGCACTTCCCGTTCTACCTCGCTGAAAGCCCAACGGCGTACCTAGCGGCTCGGGTTGCGGAGGGGCGGCAGGGTGAGTACGGTGCTGGGGCTCGGGGATCCCTAATCCCCGGCATTGCAGCACCAGACCCCTTGGGAGGGGCCCCTCGGGGGCTGACATAGGGTTTGGGTTAGCCTCCAGGAGGCCGGCAGGCCCAATCCACCAGTTGTGCGGCGAACGGAGGGTCAGGCGGAGGTGAGGCCACTGGCGAGCGGGAGCATGGGCCCAGGTGTTTTGGCGTGGGGGTCCTTCAAAGGTCGCCGGAGGCTCAGAGGGCCCTGCACGTTCTTCCGCCCTGAATGACCGGCGGCTACCCTAGCGGCCCGGGTAGAGGACGGGCGGTATGGTGAGTCAGGCACTGGGGCTCGGTGTCCCCAACCCTCGGCGTTGGGGCGCCAGGCCACTTCGGAAGGGCTCTAGGGGGCCGACCGAGCATTACTGTTAGCCCCCAGGAGGCCGGCAGACCCGATCTCCCAGCTGTGTGGCGAGCAGAGGGGCGGGCCATGGTGAGGGCGCTGTTGAGTGGAATCGTGGGCCCAAGAGTTTTGGCGTGGGGGGCATTCAAAAGTCGCTGGGGGCTCAGAGTGCCCTTCCCGTTGTACCGCGCTGAATGCCCGACAGCGCACCTAGCGGTGCGGGTTGCACAGGGGCGGCAGGGTGAGTCCAGTGCTGGGGCTCAGGGGTCCCCAATCCCAGGCGTTGCGGATCCAGGGCCCTTGGGATGGGCCACTCTGGGGCCAACCAAGGGTTATTGTTAGCCCCCAGGAGGCCAGTAGGCCCAATCCGCCGGCTGTGTGGCAAGTGGAGGCATGGGCCCAGGTGAGGGCGGTTGAGAGCAAGAGCGTGGGCTCAAGCGTTTTGGCACGGGGGGCCTTTGAAATCATCGGGGGTTCAGCGGGCCCTTCCTGTTCTCCCACCCTGAATGACCAGCGGCACCCCTAGCGGCCTGGGTGGTGGCGTGGCGGCAGGATGAGACTGGCAATGGGGCTCGGGGGTCCCCATTCCCTGGCATTGCGGCGCCAGGCCGCTTGGAGCGGCCCCTTGGGTGCCGAGCTTGGGTTAGGGTTAGCCCCCAGGAGGCTGGCAGGCCTGATCGGCCAGGTGTGCGGCGAGTGAAGTGGCGTGCAGAGGTGATGGCACTGGCGAGCGGGAGCGTGGGCCTAAGCGTTTTGGCGCTGGGGGCATTTGAAAGTCGCCGGGGGCCCAGAGCGCCCTACAGGTTCTCCCACCCTGAATGACCGGTGGCGCCCCTAGGGGCCGGTAGGGGAGGGGCAGTAGAGTGAGTCCAGCGCTAGGGCTCGGGGGTCCCCAATCCCCGGCATTGTGGCGCCAGGCCTTTGGAAGGGACCCCTCGGGGTCCGACCTAGGGTTAGGGTTAGCCCCCAGGAAGCAGGCCGGCCCGATCCGCTAGCTTTCGGCAAGCGGAAGGGCGGCCTGAGAAGAGGGAGCTGACAAACAGGAGCGTGACCCCAAGCGTTTTGGTGCGGGGGGCCTTCGAATGTCGCCGGGGGCTCGGAAGCCCCTGCCCGTTCTCCCGCCCTGAATGACCGTGGCGCCCCTAGCGGTCCGGGTGGCGGCGGGAAGGCAGGGTGAGTCCCACGCAGGGGCTTGGGTGTCCTCAATCCCCGGCGTTGTGGTGCTAGGCCCCTTGAAAGGGGCCCCTCGGGGGGGACCTGGGTGTAGGGTTAGCCCCAGGAGGCCGGCAGGCCCAATCCGCAGGCTGTGTGGCATACGGTGGGGCGGGCCGAGGTGAGGCCGCTGGCGAGTGGGAGCATGGCTCCAAGCATTTTGCAAAGTGGGCCTTCGAAGGTCGTCGAAGTCTCGGAGGGCCCTGCCCGTTCTACTGCCCTGTATAACCGGGGGCACCCCTAGCACCCTGGGTGGCGGTGGGGCAGCTGGGTGAGTCCAGTGCTGGAGCTTGGGGGTCCCCAATCCCAGGCGTTGCTGCTCCAGGCCCCTTGGGATGGGCCCCTCGAGGACCGACCTAGGGTTATGGTTAGTCCCAGGTGGCCGGCAGGCCCGATCCGCCAGCTGTGTGGCGAGCGGAGGGGCGGGCCAAGTTGAGGGCGCTGGCGAGCTGGAGCGAGAGCCCAAGCGTTTTGGTGCGGTGGGCCTTCGAAGGTCGCCGGGGGCTCGGAGGGCCATTCCCGTTCTCCCATCCTGAATGAGGACGGCGCCCCTATCGGGCCGGGTCGTGGCGGGGCAGCAGGGTGAATCAGGCGCTGGTGCTCGGGGGTCCCCAATCCCCAGCGTGGCGGTGCCAGGCCCCTTGGGAGAGGCCCCTTGGGCGCCAAAGTAGGGTTTGGGTTAGCCCCAGGAGGCCGGCAGGCGTACGGAGGTGCTGGCCGAGGTGAGGACGCTGACGAGGGGGAGCCTGGGCCCAAGAGTTTTCGCTCGTGGGCCTTCGATGTTCGCTGGGGGCTCGGAGGGCACTGCACGTTCTCCCGCACTGAATGACCGGCGGCACCCCTAGCGGCCAGGGTGGCGGTGGGGCTGCAGGGTGATTCCAGCGCTGGGGTCGGGGGTCCCCAAACCCCGGCGTGTTTTGCGCCAGGCACCTTGGGAGGGGCCTTCGTGGGCCGACCTAGTGTTAGGGTTAGACCAAAGGAGGTCGGCAGGCCCGATCTGCCAGGTGTGCAGTGAGTGGAGTGGCGGGCCGAGGTGAGGGCGCTGGCGACAGGGTTCGTGGGCCCAAGTGTTTTGGCTCTGGGGGCCTTCGAAGGTCACCAGGAGCTCTGAGGCCCTGCCTGCTCTACCGCCCTGAATGACCGGCGGCGTCCCTAGCGGCCCGGGTGGCGGCAGGGCGGCAGGGTGCGTCCGGCGCTGGGGCTCGAGAGTCCCCAATCCCTGGCGTGGCAACGCCAGGCCCCTTTGGAGGGGCCCTCAGGGACCGAACTAGGGTTAGGGTTAGCCCCCAGGAGGCCGGCAGGCCCGATCTCCCAACTGTGTGGGGAGTGGAGAGGTGGGCCGAGGTGAGGGTGCAGGGGAGCGGGTATGTGGGCCCAAGCATTTTGGGGCTAGGGCCTTCGATGGTCGCCGGGGGCTCGGAGGGCCCTGCACATTCTCCCGCCATGAAGGACCAGCGACGCCCCTAGCTCCCTGGGTGGCAGCGGGGTGGCAGGGTCAGTCCGGCACTCGTGCTTGGGTTTCCCCAATCCCCAGCGTTGCGGTGCCAGGCCCCTTGGGAGGGGCCCCTCGGGGACTGTCCTAGGGTTAGGTTAACCCCCAGGAGGCCAGCAGTCCCGATCCGCCGACTGTGCAGTGAGCAGAGGGATTGACCGTGGTAGGGCGCAGTCGAGCGGTAGCGTGGTACCTAGCGTTTTGGTGTGGGGGGCCTTCTTATTTCACCGGAGGCTCGGAGGGCCCTGCCGGTTATCCCGCCCTGAATGCCCGGCGGCGCCCCTAGCGGCCCATGTGGTGGCGGGGCAGCAGGGTAAGTCCAGCGCTGCTCCTCGGGGGTTTCCAACACCCAGCATTGCGGCGCCAGGTCACTTGGGATGGGGCCCTAGGAGACCTACCTAGGGTTAGTGTTAGCCCCCAGGAGGCTGGGAGGCCCGATCTGCTGGCTGTGCAGCGTGCGGAAGGGCGGGCCGAGGTGAGGGCACTGGAGAGTGGAAGCGTGGGCCCAAGCGTTTTGGCGAGGGAACCCTTCGAAAGTTGCCGCGGCTCGGAGGGCACTGCCCATTCTCCCGCTCTGAATGACCGGCAGCACCCCTAGCAGCCCTGGGGGCAGCGTAGCGGCAGTGTGAGTCTGGTGCTGGGGCTCCGGGGTCCCAAATCCCCGTCGTTGCGGAGCCAGGCCCCTTGGGATGGGCCCCTAGCAGGCCTACCTAGGGTTAGTGTTAGCCCCCAGGAGGCTGGGAGGCTTGATCCACAGGCTGTGCAGCAAGTGGAGGGGTGGGCCGAGGTGAGGGCACTGGTTAACGGAAGTGTTGGCCCAAGCGTTTTGCCTGGGGGGGCTTTCGAAGGTTGCCGGGGGCTCGGAGGGCCCTGCCCGTTCTCCCGCCTTAAATGACCATAGGGGCCCCTTGTTGCCCCGGTGGCAGTGGAGCAGCAAAGTGAGTCTGGCGCTGCGGCTCGGGGGTCACCAATCCCCAGCGTTGCGGCCCCAGGCCCCTTGAGAGGGCCCCCTCGGTTGCCGACCTAGGGTTAGGGTTACCCCCAGGAGGCCAGTAGGCCCAATCTGCTGGCTGTGCGGTGAGCGGAGGGGCAGGTTGAGATGAGGGCGTTGGCGTGCGGGAACGTGGGCCCAAAATTTTGGAGCGAGGGGCCTTCGAAGGTCACCAGGGGCTCAGAGGGTCCTGCCCGTTCTCCCGCCCTGAATGACCGGGGGTGCCCCTTGTGGCCCGGGTGGCAGTGGGGGGCATGGTGAGTCCGGCGCTGGGGCTCAGGAGTCCCCAATCCCCATCGTTGTGGCGCCAGGCCCCTAGGGAGGGGGCAATAGGGGGCTGACCTAGGGTTTGGCTTAGCCCCCAGAAGGCCCGCAGGCCCGATCCACCAGCAGTGTGCGGAGCGGAGGCGAGGGCCGAGGTAAGGGCGCTGGCCAGCGGGAGCGTTGGCCCAAGCGTTTTGGTGCGGGGGGCCTTCGAAGGTGGCCGGTGACTTGGAGGGCCCTTGCCATTCTCCCTCCCTGAATGAATGGCGGCGCCCCTAGGTGCCCAGGTGGCTGTAGGGCGGGAGGGTGATTTGGGCGCTGGAGCTCGGGAGTCCCGAATCCCCGGTGTTGCGGCAATAGGAACCTGGGATGGGCCCCTCCGGCGCCCACCAAAGGTTAGGGTAACACCCAGGAGGCTGGCAGTCCAGATCCACAGGCTGTGCAGCGAGCGGAGGGGCGGACCGAGGTGAGGGCGCAGGCGAGCGGGAGCATGGGACCAAGCGTTTTGGCGCGGGGGGCCTTCGAAGGTCGCCAGGGGATCGGAGGGATCTGCCAGTTCTCCCTCCCAGAATGACCAACGGTGTTCCTAGTGGCCCGGGTGGTGGCGGGGCAACACAGTGAGTCCGGCGCTGGGGCTCGGGGGTCCCAAATCCCAGGCATTGCGGTGCCAGGCCCCTTCGGAGGGGCCCCTCAGGGACCAACTTAGGGTTATGGGTAGCCCCAGGAGGAGGGCAGGCCTCATCCACTGGCTCTGCAGCGAGTGGAGGAGCGAGCCAAGGTGAGGGCGCTGAGGAGCGGGAGCGTGGGCTCAAGCGTTTTTCATGGGGGGGCCTTCGAAGGTCGCCGTGGGCTCGGAGGGCCCTGCCCGTTCTCCCGCACTGAATGACCAGGGGCACCCCAAGCATCCCGGGTGGCGGCGGGGCAGCAGGGTGAGTCCGGCGCTGGGGCTCGGGGGTCCCTAATACCTGGCGTTGTGGCGCCAGGCCCCTTGGGACGTGCCCCTCGGGGGCTGACCTAGGGTTTGGGTTAGCCCCCAGGAGACTGGCACGCTCATTCCGCCCATGTGCAGTGAATGGAGGTTTGGGTCGAGGTGAGGTAGCTGGCGATCGGGAGCGTGGGCCAGAGCATTTGGCTTTGGATCGGGGTGCCTTCGAAGGTCGCACGTGGCTCGGAGGGTCCTGCCCGTTCTGTAGCAAAAAGGACTGGCGACACCCCTAGCTCCCCATGTGGCAGCGGGGCAGCAGGGTGTGTCCGGCGCTGGGACTTGGGGGTCCCCAATCCCTGGCATGTGGTGCCAGGCCACTTGGGAGGGGCCCCTTGGGGGTGACCTAGGGATAGGGTTAGCCCCCAGGAAGCCAGCGGGCCGGATCCGCCAACTCTGCAGCGAGCGGAGGGGTGGGCCGAGATTAGGGAGCAGGCGAGCAGGAGCGTGGGAGCCAGAGTTTTGCGCGGGGGGCCTTCGAAGGTCGCAGGGGGATCAGAGGGCCCTGCCCGTTCTCTCTTCCTGAATGACTGGCAACGCCCCTAGCGCCCTGGGTGCTTGCGGGGTGGCAGAGTGAGTCCAGCCCTGGGGCTCGGGGGTCCCAAATCCCCAGCATTGCAGTGCCAGGCTCCTTGGGAGGGGCCCCTTGGGGGCCGACCTAGGGTAAGTGTTAGCCCCCAGGACTCCAGCAGGCCCTTTCCGCCAGCTCTGCAGCAGGCGGAGGGGCAGGCCGAGGTGAGGGCACTGGCGAGAGGGAGTGTGGGCCCAAGCGTTTTGGCGTGGGGGGCCTTCAAAAGTCGCCGGGGGCTTGGAGGGCCCTGCCCGTTCTCTCGCCCTGAAAGACTGTCGGTGCCCCTAGCAGCCCGGGTTGCTGTGGGGCGGCAGGGTGACTCCGGCGCTGGGCTCGGGGGCCCCAATCCCCGGCGTTGTGGCACCAGGCCCCTTGGGAAGGGCCCCTCGGGGGCCGACCTAGGCTTAGGGTTCATCCCCAGGAGGCTGGCAAGCACTGCGATAAGTGGCTCTGGCAATGTAACAAAAATGCCATACACTTATCTGTAAGAAATAACAGTGTACAGGAACCCTCTTAGCCCTAACATCATCCTTTGTGAATATGGAAGCCAGCCCCAAAGTGGTCGTGGAAGTCTGTCGAAAGGGCTAAGCACTTTTCTCTGAGTCACCACACTATACAGGGAAAGACCAATGTACATCATCTTTCACGAGTAGGAAGCATTAATGAAAAGGTTCTGGAATTTCGAGGACTCTGACCCATCCTTATTGGTAATAAACCACCGTGTACAGGAAAACACCTTCAACTCTCATCACCTCCTCAATCCTGATTCCGATTCAACTTTGGGTGTGTAGGACTAGGGAAATGTCCACATCTTATTAAGCTAAGAAAGAACGATGTCAGGGTAATGCCCGACAAGTCACATCAGCCTCCCTGAAGACGGAAGCAGGAATCAAGGTGGTTATGTTACCATGAGGTAAGGAAGATGAGCATATAAGTGAGAAACAACAGTGGGCAGGACCTCTCTTCCAACGAAGAGTATCTTTGCTTAATGTTGAATCCCTATGGTAAGTGGTTGTGGGCATTTGTGAGGTCAAAATCTTAAGTGTTTTGTAAAACCTCTTGGCCATTCACAGATGAGACTAAGGTAGTTGGGGACTCCTAGGCAGTGATTTGTCCACTGTCAAAAATATGAAAAGATAAAAGAGACAGATGAGGTCTCCTCAGGCATTGTCCTTTATCCTCATCCTCCATGAGGATGGCCATCTCTGGACAGCTCAGTGGCAGGGTCTCATTCACAGTGGGGGCATCTGTTCCTCACAGACATCAGGCAGGGAAATGGATTTGGTTCTCTGTGCCAGCCCAGCCACAGCTGAGTGTCACAGCACCCTCTCGTGGGCTCATAAGAGTTTCACTGTCACCAGGCAGGTCATTGTATTTGATAAAGCACTGTGAGAGTTTGCAGTCGCCTTCATCTGCAACCTCCTAGAGGCAAATGCAGGTGTCTGGTACCATGTGAAGTCATGTGAAGGCATTGTGAGAAAGTGTCCTTTTGCTTAAGAAAAACATGGCTGGGGCTCCTGGCTGGCTCAGCCAGTTAAGCATGTGCCTTTGGCTCAGGTTATGATCCCAGGGTTCTGGGATCGAGGCGAGGCTCCCTGTTCAGCAGGAAAGGAGTTAGGGAAATAGCTAGAACCCACAGAGAATGTGAATAAAGGGGAGTGAAATGGAATTTGGTCTGTGTTTTGCTTTAGGGATTGGAAGTTAGTTTTTTCTCAATTGTGATGGTTCTTGAAACAGAGAAGCTGTATTGGTTTTTTTTTACCTTTAATTTTTTTCTAATAATAATTTTTTATTATGATATGGTAGGCACTATACAGTATTTCCTTAGTTTTTGATGTAGTGTTCCATGATTCATTATTTGCATATAACACCCAGTGCTCCATGCAATATGTACCTTCCTTAATACCCATCACTGGCCCATCCCAATCCCCCACCCCTCTCCCCTCTGAAGCCCTCAGTTTGTTTCCCAGAGTCCATAGTCTCTCGTGGTTCATTCCCCCTTCTGTTTAGGGTCCATTGTCTAAAGGGACAGACAGTGGAAGTTCACCGAATATAAGATCGAAATTTCGTTGTTCATTATAGATGCCGCTAAGTAGTTCCCAGTCATTTCATTCTACTGTAGTAATTCATTATACCTGTGCAGGTGCACGTGGAAGACAATTGATGCATGTTTAGTGGTAATAAAACACGCCCCTCAGTAGTAGAATAATAGAGGATGCACATGTGTAAAATTATTCGACTGCAGCTTCCATGCTTTCCCTTTGGTTCCTTATTATCTCTGAAATTGGACAATTTTTGTTCTCTAGGCTTAAAACTCATTGTCAGTATTCAGAGTTTTTCAATGCTGATCTTCTCCTGTATAAGTTACCAAAAACCTAAAATATGTATGAAATTTAAAAAACGCTATATTGAAAATGACAGCAGGGAAGTTCCATTTTGTGAATATTGTGTCAATGGATCTCTATTTTGACATCAGTGTTCATTAGAAATGATGACATTTCATGTGAGTATAAATATCAATGTGAAAAAGAAAAGGTAGGAAGAACCTTGAATGTTTAAGTAATTGCTGAAATGACAGGTGTGTGTGTGTGTGTGTGTGTGTGTGTGTGTGTGTGTGTGTGTGTAATTGATTTTCAGTGAGTGGTTCAGCTTCTTGTAGGGCCTCCGAGAGAGCCCAGGTGAACCTTTCAATGAGTTGGTATCTGTTTTCAGAACATGGGAATCTCTTAGTCCAATAGTCAATCAGGCAAGCTTTGAGGTCTTGAAGAGTTTCAGTCCTCAGCGATGGTGTTGCAGACCCTTGTGAGCAAACCCTAGGGTATGCTCAGAGCCCTCATTTGCTGGTAGCAAGGTGTGACGATTTCAGACGGCATTTCCCAAAGAAGTACCTCTTGAGTCTCTGTCCTTATTAGTTCCCTACACTTCCTTACACTAGTTATGTGTTCAGTGTGTTTCAGGATAATCCCCACATGTGATTTTTGCTATTTCCTACTAGTCCTATCTGTTTCTCATGTTCTTCTTTTATGGTAGGGGTTGGGAAGCAACCTGTGCAGTGTAGGAAGGGGTGTGGTAGTTGTCTGCCTTCAGAGGACCGAATGATGCCTAGAAATTGTACTGTAGTTTGAGGTCAATTGTCCATCCTCTGAGTGTCAGGAATTCCATCACTTTACATTGATGCTAGTCTGTTCTTCAAGCTGTCCTCAGAAATAAGGACGTCATCCATCTAGGGAATACTGGTTTGTGTGTATGTTTTCATTTTAGGAAAGGCCTTGCTGCTCCTGAAAATAATACTGTAGAGCACCCTTTCCTGTTCTTATTGGCCATCAGTCAATCTTTTGTGAAGTATTCCTTTATAAATAGACTTTTTATGGTTGATGAGCAGGAATTCTTATTGACAAGTCTTTGTCAGTGTGTGTATTGCAAATCTTACTTCCCAGCCTGTGGTTCACTTTTTCATTTTCTTATGGTCATAAGATAAGGAGAAATGTCACATTTTTATGAAGTCCCACTGAATTCTTTTAAATGGTTAGTGCACCCTATGTCCTGCCCCAAGATTGACAGGTTCTACGTTTTCTTTCAGAAACTGTCCAATGGGAAACACAATCCATCTCAAATTTATAAATTGCATTTTTAATTATAATAGGGTATTTATACACTGTTTTGGATTTTCTATGTACACAATCGTATTATCTTTGAATAGTCACAATTATCCCCTCAATTCTTATACTTTTTGTTTCTCTTGCCTTCTAACACTGGTAAATTCTCCAATGTAACGTTGAGTAGAGCAGCATTGTTTGAAGATTTTAATATACCTTTCTCAATATCTGACAGAAAAAGCAGACAAAACATTGGTAAAATGTGACCTAATGGACATATAGGGAACATTCCATAATAAGTGCAGAATACATTATTTTCAAGTGGTCATAGTCTCTTTACCCAAATAGATGATAGGTGGGGCCACGAATCAAGTCTACAAATGTTAAACCCTGAAATTAACTAGATTCTATTCTTAGACCACAGGGGAATTGAGCCACAGTCATAGGAAAAAGAAAACCAGGAAGTCCTTCAATGTTTAAAAATTAAATGGAACTTTGCTACATATCCTAAAGGTGAAAGAGGGAATCTAAATGGAAATTCTGAACCTTTTCTACATGAGGGCTCACACACAATGGCACTTTCTTTGTGAAGAGCATTATAATAACCTAGACAGGAGTTGAGCCTTAAGTCAGAGTTCTGCCTGCCCCAGCCACACCTGGCAGCCTTGGCCTGTGGTCCCCCTCAGCTGTCCTTTCTGGTGGCCCTGAGCTAAGGGGTCAACATGGCCATATGGAAATGGGAAGCTCCCCACTCATAGTGATGGCGGTGCCCCCTCCCCAGCTGCCCTTTCTGGTGGCTCTGAGCTAAGGGGGTCAACATGGCCGTATGGAAATTAGAAGCTCCCTACTCTTAGTGATGACGTTGCTATCGTATTGTCCTCACCAGTCCAACAACATGATTTCTGAGTGAACTATGACACAAGAGCGACTTCTTGGCCTTCCTTCAGGTTTGAAAATCATCTGGTGAGTCATCTATTAGGAATATGGATTCAACATGTGTTCTTTCTTCTGGAAAAGAAATAGACCCAATAGCAATTATGGCTTCCTGAGCACCTGTTCCTGAGAGACATCATACTGGCTCTTTGTAGCATTCTGCCTCTTAAAATTCTCAACTAGGGTGTAGATATTTTTAGGCACATTTTCAGGTGGTTAGACAGGGACTCAGATGATATGAGTCACAGCGGATTTTAGTGTCAGAAACCTAAGTGGGATCCCCAAATTGACTCCAAATCCCTTGTTGTTCCATACAGGGTACTATTTCCCTCTTATCTCTGGTCTTCTCAATCTGGAAACCTATCAAGTATCAGGATTTTCTTGTCATGTGGAAAACTGGAACGAATTCAGCGGGCCTTTTCACGTCTGCCCATGGTGATCATTAAGATCATTATCTCAGTGGAGGACCTCTGGGTAAGATACTCAAAGATCCTTAGGAATAGAGACAGTATAATATTTTCCTGGTATTAAAGTTACAGAAACCAACTATCATTTTTAGTCGATTCAGGCTCTGGTATGTTCAAACCGTGCTGTAAAACCGGTCTGAAATAGTATTTAAAAACCCTCAGCTCAGCCTCTTCTACAAAGTGAGCCAATGCTTATAAACATGGCTAAAATATTCCCTTACCTACGATGACTTCCCAGCCATCGTAGTGTTTATATGGTATGACTGTGACTTACATTAGTCACCATTTGCAGAGAAAGAACTTAGTGCATCCAGGGGGCACATCATGTTGAAATTAGTTTGTGACAATGAGCTACTGTGTTTTATTCTGCAGTCCAAGGGAATGGTGCCAGACATCTCTAAGGTGTCTAGCAGTTCTACAATTCTGATTTTAAGTGGTCTGTGTGCTTCAGAGATTTGGGCAGGAGAAGGGCAGGAGTCCAGAGACTGTGAACACTCTGTCACCTGTGCTGACCATGGAGCAGGCAGCCTTCTGTGGACAACATTTTGATTTCTTGGTACTGTTGTGAAAGGTGCTTTTGTCTCACATTCCTCCATTTAGGAGTAATTATAATGATGAAAGTAATTTTTATCTTATATCATCTGTGGGCCCTGATCCTGGGCTCCCAGGGAAGCTATCCTTTAACATTTTACTCGGCTCAAAATGACTGGGCAACACCTCAAAGCATGGGCCCTATTTCTGCCCCAAGCACATGTTGTACATCTGCTTCGAGAAGAAAACAATAACCAAAAATGCCAACATAAAGATAAGACAAAATAAAGAACCTCTTTGGCTCCCATAATATTAAAGTCATACTGACATGTATATACTGAAAATGCATGAAATCATTGCATTTCCTAAAGCCCAAGTCTTGGAGGGTCTGAGAGTCACTGACCTTGCCCAGAACCAGGCACACCCCAGCAGGGAGGGCTGGTGAAGAAAGGGAAGGGGCAGGACTCTGAGGGTGGTCTGCAGCTAGAGGGGTCCCTGGAAGGGGCCAGGTGTGTGTGGAGGCCCCAGCCCACGAGCCCACCCATGCCTGTGCCTGGTGTTGGGTAGAGGAGGCTCCTCTTGGGCCCCCTGCACTTTCAGCGTTCCAGGGGCTTGAGGGCGGGTTGCCCAGCATCCAAGGAGCTCAGGCACAGCCCTCCCAGACAATTCACCACTTGGGGGTGGAGCTACATCACTGTGGGCGGTCCCTGATTTGCAGTGGGTTGCAGACCTGGGGCAGAATGGGCACTGAGAGAGAGAGAGTTGCCCTGTGGAGATCCCTGCTGGTGAGTGAGCAGCATGCACTGGGGTGGGGGTCCGGGTCAGGGTGCGCCCCAGGTGGGAGGCAGGGTTCTGGAAGGGAACGTGGAGAGGGTTCATTGTGTGGACTCAGGTGAGTTTTCCTTTTCCATTTAAAGTCTCTTCTGCCCCATGTCCTCAACTGGCCTTATTCTCCATCCCTGTGAACTATAGGGCACCCGCTCACCTGAGCTTTTGTGGGATGGGTTGCAGAATTTCAGGGTTCCCCTGTTCCCCTGGAAGAGTGCGGGAAAGGACCTCACACAATCCCCACCTTCAGTTCTCTGACACAGTGCAGGTGATGCCTCTTGGGCATTAACCCGAATTCAGCAGGGTGTGCCCTGGTCCCCCAGGCACAGGTGTGGCAGTAGCAAGCCCCAGAGCCGTCCCCCAACTTAGCATTATGCCCCCTGTGCCCCCAGGTTAGTGGTAATTGGCTATTAGAAGCATGCAGGAAAATCCTCCAGGTGGGGGCCTGGAGGCGGGCGTAAACCAGACCCCACTCTAGTTGCATTGGGAATAGACGAATTGAGGGTTTCTTTAGAAGAGTAAGTCTGCTTTCCAGAAAAGGCAAGGTCATTGGTCTGTTGAGAATGAAGATAATTACTGCTAAACAACAAGTATGTGTTGCCCCTTCGCCCAGAAACCGAAGCAGGTGTGCAGGCTTTAGGTCAGAGGTGCCTTCTTCTCCACAGCTGAGAACACTTCTCTGCTCTGGCTCCTAGACACCCGAGGTTTTGAACGTCAGCATCAGAGTCAGCGAGGCAGCTTGTCACAGGACGCCAGTGTTCAGAGAAAGCACAGGTATGTTTGGCAAAATGTCCTATCTATGTCAGGGCTGGAGGTAAAACCTCTCATTATCCCAAAACCTCCTGGGCTTTTCTCTTTTCTCTAGTTGAGCCACAAAGTAAAATTGAAGTAGCTGTCAGCATTCTGGGTTTGGTGCAAGAATTACTTAGTTTCCCTGCAGGTAGAACTTTGCACGGGATCACAATTTCTCTGTCCATTTATTGCTTACAAATGTATTTTGACCATCTGTTTCCTAGGAACCCTCTTTTATTAGAAAGGGAAGGTGAGATTCACTCTGTGCCTGTTTGTAACATCTAATTTGTTCCTTCATCTAACAATGTTTATCCAGCTGGGCCTAAGATATGGTTGAGTGGCCAGCATCTAGAGTTAGATGGCTTTTTTTCATCTGATACAGACTTGGATGATGTCTTTTGACAAAGGTGATATTTCATCATTGATTAGTTTATTCATCAGAAGAGTTAAAATTAGGGTGGAGGGAAAATTCAAAATTATCCAAAGCGGCCTGTTCCTGTTTAAAAGTTGAGCTTGACTTTCTAGTTTTACTAAAAGTATTATCTCGATATTTTGAGGTGCCATATTCTCTCTGTAGTTTCTTTGGTGGTGGAGTCAGAAGGAGAGTCTGGGAATTCTTTTGGATAGTGGCATGCTGGTGGCTTCAAGGGGCTTGGCGTCAGGAGCCTTGGGGTGAATTCTGCAACTGCTTGTCTGACCCTGGGTGCATCTCCCAGAGGTTTTGTTTCCTCTTATGAAATTGCCGGCAGATAATGTTCTGCTTGAAGGGGAACCCTCCCATCCTGTTGGTGGGAATGCAAAGTGGTGCAGCCAGTCTAGGAAACAGTGTGGGGGTTCCTCAAAAAGTTAAACATTGAACAACCCCATGATCCAGCTATTGCTCTCCTAGGTATTTACCCAAAGGATACAAAAATGTGGATTCAAAGGGGGTCCATGCACCATGATGTTTAGAGCAGCAATGTCCACAGTAGCCAAATTATGGAGAGAATCCCAAAGTCCATGCACTGATGAATGGATCAAGCAGATGTGGGATACCTATATATAATGGAATATGACCCAGCTTCAAAAAGAATGAAATCTTACCACTTGCAAGGATTTGGATGGATCTAGAGTGTATTAAGCTAAGCAAAATCAGTGAGGAAAGACTAATATCCTATACTCTCACGCTTGTGGAATTTCAGAAAGAAAACAGATGCACAGAGTGTTGGGGTGATGAGAGAGGCAAACAAGGAAATAGACTCAACCTTGGAGAACAAACTGAGTGTTGCTGCAGGACAGGGGTGTGGGGGGAAGAGTTAAATGGGTGAGGGGTATTAAGGAGGGTACTTGTGATGAGCACCAGGTACTGTATGCAGGTGAGGAATCACTAAATCCTACCCCTGAAGCGAATATTCCATGGCATGTGAACTAACTGGAATTTAAGTAAGAGAAGAAAGGAAAAAGTGTTCTGCTTCATGAAGAGTGAGGTAAAATTGTAGTGATTTGGGCTGTACTATTCTATAGAGGATAGATGTAAAACACCCTGTTGTAGGATACACTAGTTTCTTATCACATAAGGAATACTCAGAGAGCTGCAATGAAAGATTCAGGTCTCAGAGCATGTTCATGTTCCACTGATATGTTACAGTTTGCACAGGTAGGAAAGAAGGTGGAGAGAAAGGCAACAGAAGGGGAAAGTAGGTGTGAACCTTTCATTAGTTAGCATTATATCTTTCTCATGAAAGCCTTGCGCCAGTGTGATTTTGGAAGAAGAGGCGGAATCCGGGAGCATTGGAGGAGACAGGGGAGTTCCAGGTCTGGTTAAAGCTGACAGGGGTCCCAGATGAGAGCTGAATGCATTCTGCAGCAGGGTGTGGGCAGGGTGGTCTCCAGGGGTGGCTGTGGGTCTCCTGGGTGAGAGTTGTGACAGGTGAGGGCTGTGTGCAAGTTCCTGGCTGAGGACAAGTGAGGCACAGGCGGAGAGCTGGCAGAGAACCTTCTTTTGGGCCACCAGCCTCACCCAACACACACAGCCTCATCTTCTGTCCCTGTCACTCCAATTCAGACTTCTCCGAAGGTGAGTGAGAACACATCAAGAGCATTCTGAACAAAAGGGAAAGCATGTGCAATGGCTCTGGGGCAGGAGATTTCCAGGTATGTCCAGGAGCAGCAAGAAGGCCCTGTGGCCACAGGAGACAGCTTAGGACATGAGCTCAGAGAGGTGACAGAAAGCCATTCCAGGGCTATAACCCCATGAGACCCTGTTTCACTGGGCCATCCTGGCTACAGTGTTGAGAACAGATTACAGAGGGTTGAAGACGGCAAGGCAGGTCAATGACGAGGCTTTTCCAGGAACTCAGGCACTGTGGACCAGACAGGTGGCCTTGGATGGAGTGGTTAGACCTATTCTGGGTCCATTTTGAAGATGGAGCTCACAGGATTTGCTGATGGGTTAGCTATTAGGAGCAGGAGAACGGAGGCGTTGGGGTAACTCCCAGCTGTTGTGGGTTGTCCTGATCGAGGGGAAGGAGAGTGTTTCTGGGGATAGGAGGTAGTCTGTGTTCCGCATCCTGAGGAAGGTGCCTTTCCCGGTGGGTCTGCTGAGATTTGTGTCTGGGAGAACCTTTCACATCTCCTCCCTCAGCAATGCTCAAGTACAAGTATCCCCCACTTTTTAAGCGTTCACAGTAAGACACTGGGCTTTCTTGAAAGAACTATGTTATTACCCAGCTTCAGTAAGAGGAAGAGACCTGAAGAGGCTTTCCCTCTTATGCAAAAAGGTGAACAGTGAGAATCGCGTTCAGCATCTGTTTTGGGGAGAAGCACAACAGAGGCAGCGTGCACCCCAACCAGCTCCTTCCCCTGGGAACAGCTATCCACATCCAGCCACCAGCACTTTGAATGGTGTCTGTGAGCCTCTGCTGTGCTTTATCTTCATTTATGCTGGGCCTCCCTTAGAAACTTGTGTCCTGAGGCCTAAGAAAAGCCAAAGAGAAGGAATTTTGGAGTCTGAGCACACTGTCTAATTGTTCCGTGTAAATTAATGGCCATTCCTTCTTGACACCATTTCTGCTGTGCAAGGTTTCTCAGAAGCCCTGTACTTTCAAAGAGCAGGGAAACCTATACCCGATGCTTCAGGGTTAGTTTTAGACTCCATGCTGGACAGAACATTTCATGGCTGTCGGATTTTCTCACTTCAACATTGAGACTTTGACCACCTTCACCCGTTTCTACCATCCCATCCCCGAATCTGGCACCTACCAATCTGCTCTCAGTGTCTATGTGTTCAGTATTTGTTTATTCCTCGTGGAATGTACATGAGAGCATCTGGTATTGGTCTTTCTGTGTATGAGTTACTTGGCATAAGGCCCCCAAGGTCTGTGTTTCCATGTCTGGTTCTTGTGAATAATGCTGCAGTGAACGTGGGAGTGCATCTGTCTTTTTGAGGCAGTATTTTTGTGTTCTCCGAATCAATACTCAGTAGAGCCATTACTGGGTCATGGGGTAGTTGCATTAATTTTTTCAGGAACCTCCATACCGTTTGTCACAGTGGCTGCACCAATTTCCATTTCCACCAACAATGCTCAGAGTCCTCTTGTCTGCACACCCTTGACCCCACCTGGTGTCTGTCTCTGGGACAATAGGTGTTCCAACACTTGTGAGGGAATAGCCAGTTGTGGGTTTGACTGATGTTTCCCTGACGATATTTAGTGATGTCAAACAACTTTTTCTGTCTGTTGGCACCTGTGAGCTGTCTTTGGAAAGTATCTATTCACATATTCCCCACATTTTTTATACACTTTTTTTTTGTTTGTTTGTTTTGATTTGTATGAGTGTTGTGTGTATTTTGGATGTTAGCCTCTTCTCACACATATGATTCACAGATATTTTTTTTCTTATTGGGTCTGTGGCCTTGTAAGTTTTTGCTGGTTTCTTTTTCCGTGTGGAAGATTTCAGTTGAAGTTGTTCCACCTGTTTATTTTTGCTTTTGTTGCCTTTGCATTTGGTGTCCAATCTGAAGACTCTTTGCCAAAACCAATGTCGAGAGACTTAGTACCTGTGTCTTCTTGGAGGTTTATGGATTCAGGTCTTACGTTCATATCATTCATCCATTAAAAATTTTGTGTGTGGTGTAAGAAAGTGACCCAGTTATATTCTTCTGCATTTAGTGTCCAGTTTGCCTCTTACCACTCACTGAAGACACAGTCCTTCCCTCATGGCATATCTTCTGCTGCTGTGTCGTAAGTTAGGATCATCTACGTGTGGGTAAGTTTCTGAGCTTTCTGTTCTGTTCCACTGACCTGGTGTCTGTGTTTATGCCAGTACCATCCTGTTTTGATGACAACAGCTTTGTAATCTAGCTTGAAATCCAACAGTGTGTTGTCTGCACCTTTCTTTCTCCAGGTTTCTTTGGGTATTTGGGGTGTTTTATGATTCCATACAAGTTTGAGGACTGTTTTCTATTTGCTCGAATAATGCCACTGGAATTCAGATAGGGATTTCATCACATGTGTCAATTGCTTTGGGTACGATGGACATGTTCACATAATTAACTCTTCCAGTTAAGGAGCATGGCGTATGCTTCCATTTGTTTGTGTTGCCTTCCAAATCTTTGACCCATACATCCTGCCCCCCTCGACACACATGTTTTTCATTTCTTTTCTGCCATGTGTTGAGTGTACTATGTCTTTCTCATTCTTGGTTGCTTTTATTCCTAAATTTTTTTTGATGCAATTGTAAATGGCATTGCTTTTTTAATTTCTCTTTGCGAAAGTGTGTCATCAGTATACAGAAATGCAAGAAGTTGGGTCATCTGGGTGGCCCCATAGGTGAAGCGTCTGCCTTCAGCTCAGGTCATGAACCCAGAGTTCTGGGTTCGAGCCCCATGTTGGGCTCCCCGCTTACAGAGGGTCTGTTTCTCCCTCTTTCTCACACTCCCCCTGCTCGTGCTTTTTCTCTTCCTGTCAAATAAATAAATAAAATTTGAAAATACATAAAGACAACAGGTCTCTGTATATTGACTTTATATCCTGCAGCTTTCTTGAATTTGTTTATTCTAACAGTTTTTTTTTTTTTGTGTGTGTGGAATCATTCGGGATTTCATGTCATTTGCAAATAGTGACAGTTTTCCTGTATGGATTTCATATCTTTCTTTTTTTAAAATGATGTCACCCTACAGTACTTCATTTGTTTTTGATGTAGTGTTCCATGATTCATTGTTTGCATATAACACCAAGTGCTCATTATGACACATGCCCTCCTTTTTTAAAAAAAGAATTTATTTATTTATTCAACAGATATAGAGACTGCCAGCGAGAGAGGGAACACAAGCAGGGGGAGTGGGAGAGGAAGAAGCAGGCTCACAGCGGAGGAGCCTGTTGTGGGGCTCGATCCCATAATGCCGGGATCACGCCCTGAGCCAAAGTCAGACGCTTAACCGCTGTGCCACCCAGGGGCCCCAACAGGTGCCCTCCTTAATACCCATCACCAGGTTAACCCATTACCCTACCCCTCCCTTTCTGCAATCTTCAGTTTGTTTCCCAGTGTCAATAGTCTCTCATGGTTCATCTCCCCCTCTCATTCCCCCCCTTCACTTTTCCCTTCCTTCTTCTAATGTCCTCCATGCTACTCCTTCCGTTCCACATAGGAGTGAAACCATATGATAATTGTCTTTCTCTGCTTGACTTAATTTCACTTAGCATAATCCCCTCCTGGTCCATCCACGTTGGTGCAAATGGGGGGTATTCATCCTTTCTGATGACGGAGTAATATTCCATTGTATAGATGAACCACATCTTCTTTGTCCAATCATCTGCTGAAGGACATCTTGGCTCCTTCCACAGTTAGGCTATTATGGACATTGCTGCTATGTACATTGGGATACAGGTGCCCCTTCTTTTCATTACTCTGTGTCTATGGGGTAAATACCCAGTAGTTCAATTGGTGGGTCTTAGGATAGCTCTGTTTTTAACGTCTTGAGGAACCTCCATATTGTTTTCAAAAGTGGCTGTACCAGCTTGAATTCTCACGAGTAGTGTAAGAGGGCTCCCCTTTCTTCACATACTCTCTGACTTTTTTTTATTTCTGTCTTGTTAATTTTTTTTCAAGATTTTATTTATTCATTCCACAGAGATAGAGACATCCAGCGAGAGAGGGAACACAAACAGGGGAGTGGGAGAGGAAGAAGCAGGCTCATAACGGAGGAGCCTGATGTGGGGCTCGATCCCATAATGCCAGGATCACGCCCTTAGCCGAAGGCAGAGGCTTAACCTCTGTGCCACCCAGGTGCCCCCTGCCTTGTTAATTTTAACATTTCTAACTGGTGTAAGGTGGTATCTCATTGTCATTTTGATTTGTATTTGCCTGATGGCAAGTGATGTGGAGCATTTTTTCATGTGTCTGTTGGCCATTTGTATGTCTTCTCTGGAGAAGTATCTCTTTGTGTCTTCTGCCCATTTTTTTGATGTCGAGTTTGAGGAGTTCTTTATAGATCTTGGATACCAACCCTTTATCTGTAATATCATTTGCAGATATCTTCTTCAATTCCATAGGTTGCCTTTTTGTTTTTTGATCATTTGCTTTGCCAAGCAGAAGCCTTTTATCCTGATGAAGTGCCAATATTTCATTTTTTGCTTTTATTTCCTGTGCCTTTAGAGACGTGGCTTGCAAGAAGTTGTTGTGTCCAAGGTTGAAGAGTTCTTTTGATTTTGATATGAGACAGGAATCCATTATCTTATTTTCCTGATTGTATTCGAGTCCTCTGTCTTTCTTGGTGAGTCTAGCTAAGTTTGTCAGTTTTGTTTATCTTTCCAAAAAAGGCTGCTCTCATTTTCATTGTTTTTTTTTTTTGTCTTTTTAGTCTCCGTTGGATTTATTAATGCATTCCTTTTTGTTATTTCCTTATTTCTACTAATTTGGGGCTTTGTTTGTTGTTTTTTTTTTTCTACTTATTTACCACATAAAGCAGGTTGTTTATTGGAGAGCATTTTCATGGATTGATGAAGACTTTAATTTCTATGAATATCCCCCATAAAGCTACTTTTGCTGCATCCCATAAGTTTTTGTAGGTTGTCTTTTTCATCACTGACCAGGTACTTCTAAAAGTTTTTTGATTTCTTCTTTGACTGTTGGATGTTCAGTAGCATGTTGTTAAATCTCCACATATTTTTTAAGATTATTTTAGTATCTGACAGAGAGTGAGACAGCGAGAGAGGGAATGCAAGCAGGGGGGTGGGAGAGGGAGAAGCAGGCTTCCCACTGAGCAAGGAGCCTGATTTGGCGCTAGATCCCAGGATCCGGGGTCAAGACCTGAGCTGAAAGCACATCCTTAACGACTGAGGCACCCAGGCCCCAAAAATCTCCACCTATTTTTGACTGTCCCATTTTTTTCTTGAGACTGATTTCTAATTTCATATCATTGTGGTTGGACAAGATTTGAAGCAGAAGGTGAAAAGAGCATTCAGATGAAAGGTTTGTTTCCTGGAGGGTTTTCTGAGGGCAGACCATGAGTTCAGTGGGGATGGAGGAAGGTTTTGTGAGACGGGGGGTGGGGTTAACCCTCGTTAGAATTACTGACTACTACCATGCAGGCTGTGTGCTACCGTTCACACCATAGTCCTGATGGACTTGTACTTCATTAAATATTTTCTAGGAGGTGTAGGCATAGCCTTTACTTAAAGAAAGGTGCCATGTGGGTTCATGGCATTACCCCAGGTCAGCAACCAGGATGTATGGTATTGTGAGGGATCAGAAGCAGGCTTTCTGTGGGAAGCGACAGAAATAGTGTATGGTGAGCTCCATGACCATAGGTGAGGTCCCTAGTGACCCACTGGGTGTTGGGTTCTGTGGATCTGTCTCATCAGGTGCTGTGGAATTCAGGGACACCCTCCTGTCTGTGGATTTGTGTGGAGACAGGTAGACATCAGTGTCTGGCCAGGCACGAGGGTCGCAATGGACCACCACCAGAGGTGCAGCGTGCGGGGGAGCCACTGCTTAGTTTCCCCGAAAGCTGACCAGGGTCTGTGACCGTGATTCCTAGCATCTGCAAGGGAAGAGGAGGCCGGGGTGGTGCACACTCCCTAGACTTGTGCTCAGGACTAGTCTGGAGCCCACTGAAGTCAGCCACACCTGGCACAAAAGGCACCCAGTCAGTGTAGCTGTGGGCACTGCTCCCATGGCACTTTCAGGCCGGCTCCATGCTGCCACCTCCTCTTTTCATCATCATCTTCAAGGTCATGTGCCTCTGCTCTTGCCCCATGGCCTCCGGGGTATTGTCCGTCCTCCATCTGGCCCTCGTCCCTGGTGCCCTGTGCAGTCCGATGACAGGGTAGCCTTCTCGAGACAAACATCTGGCCCCGATGGAAAACTTCCATGGATCTCTTGTGATGCGAGGATGATGCCCTGCCCTGGAAGGGGGCTGCAGTTCCAAAATCAGGAGAGCCATGTATCCCTTTTCAGCATGGCCTGCACTCCCCTCAGTCTTCTTCAGGGAAGCTCTCGCCACTTCCTGAGCTGACAGCTCTGAACTTAAAAATGAATGTTATTTTACATATCTCTATGCTTTAGTTCATCCATGGCATGTCTTTCAACCCCGTTAGTGGGTTTTTTTTTTTTTTAGCAGTTCTGAAGGGCTGTCTGCTCAAGGAGGGGATGACCTGGGCAGGGCAGCTTTCCCTCTCATCTCCCTCAGCATGTCTCTGAGCCCTGAGGCCAGCTGTCCCACTGAGGATTGAGGGACCTGAGCCAGCCCATTCTGAGCCCAGGCTGTGTCAGCTCATAGACTGATGCGTGTCGGAGTGGTGGGCAGCTGGCATGGGCCAGGGGCAGGCAGTGTCTCCTTCTCATTCCTTCCCTCCCTTCCTCCCAGAAGTAGCTCAGAGCAGCCTTCAACCCCTGCATCTCCAGATCCCTTGACCTGTGCCTCCTGTGTTCAGCTGGTGACCTTGGAGTTTCGCATGGATTCTACCTCACGTACCCTCTCCCATAGCAGTTCCTGGATCAGGGGAGGGGTCGGACCCTTGTCTGTTTTTGATCTTCTTCCTGTCCCGCACCGAGCCCACCGACCGTTTCATCTTCCATGTATGTGCTTGGAAGCAAGCCCATCCACAGGAAACCTATTAGCCAAGTGGATCCAGGCAATGAACATTGAAGTAGAGATCCAGAATCCATAATAAACCTGCTCTGAAACCTGTCCCAAAGTCTGTGACTCTCTCACACTGAAACAGAAACAATAATAGCTTTCTGGACTGTGAAGTGATATGTGTCTCTACTTCCAATCTTGAATGCATAGGTGCTGAACCTGGACAGAAAGGGACCATGGCTCCCGTGGGCTGGGATCCACAGTAAGAACGCAGTGAAATCTGAATTTTAGGCATTAAGTGAATAATTATTGTAGAGTGAATCCCAAGTAGGGCTTTTGCACATTGCACAGGAAAAGCTTTTTCAAAGAGGTTTCTGAAAGAAAAATCTTTTTTTAAAATTTATTTTAATTCCATTAGAGCTAACATACAGTGTTACATTCGTTTCAGGTGTACAGTAGAGTGATTCAGTAATTCTATATATTACAAAGTGGTCATCAAGAAAAGTGTCCTCTTAATCCCCTTCATCTATTTCACTCATCCCTCTATCCACCTCCTCTCTGGTAACCATCCGTTTGTTCTCTATTGAAAAGAGTTTGTATTTTGGTGTGTCTCCTTTTTCTCTTTTAGTTATTTATTTTTGTTTGTTTTTTAAATTCCCCATTAGAGTGACATCATATGGGATTTGTCTTTCTCTGACTGACTGATTTTAGTTTGGATAATACTCTCTAGCTCCATCCATGTGGCTGCAAATGGCAAGGTTTCATTCTTTTTCAAGCCGAGTAATACTCCATTGTGTGTGTGTGTGTGTGTGTGTGTGTGTGTGTGTGTGTGAATACACACATCTATCATCTCATTTGTCAATTTTTCTACAGACACTTGGGTTGCTTCCATATTGTGATATTGTAAATAATAGTGCAAGAAACATAGGGGTGCACGTATCCTTTTTACTTACTGTTTTCCTATTCTTTGGGTAAATACGAGTAGTGTGATTGTTGGATCGTAGGGTAGTTCTATATTTAATTTTTTGAAGAAACTTCATACTGTTTTCCACGGTGGCCACCACAGTTTGCATTCCCGCCCACAGTTCACGAGGATTCCCCTTCATCCACATCCTCCCAACACCTGCTCTTTGTTGTGCTTTTGATGTTAGCCATTCTGACAGGTTTGATGTAATACCTCATTGTCCTTTGGATTTACATTTTCCTGATGATGGGTGATGGTGAACATCTTTTCACGGGACTCTTGGCCATTTGTATTTCTTCTTTGGAGAAATGTCCATGTCTTCTGCCTATTTTTTAACTGGATTATTTGTTTTTTGGGGGGTCGAGTAGTATCAGTTGTATATGTTTTGGACACTATTCCTTTATTGCATATGATCTTTGCAAATATCTTCTCCCTTTGAGTAGGTTGTCTTATTACTTTTACGTTTTCATTGTTCTTCTGCCGTGTGGAAACTTTTTATTTTGCTGTATTCCCAATAGTTTATTTTTGCTTTCATTTCCTTTGCCTCAGGACACAGTCTAGAAAAACGTTGGTATGGTCCATGTCAAGAAGTTACTTTCTTCCCTCCTGTAGGATTTTTATGGATTCAGTTCTCATATTGAGGTCTTGAAACTGTTTTGTGTTTGTCTTTATTGTGTAAGAAAGCAGTCTAATTTCATTCTTTTGTGCGTAGCTGTCTAGTTTTCCCAACACCATTTGCTGTAGAGACTGTCCTTTTCCCTTTTGATATCGTTGCTTGCTTTGTGGAAGATTCATGGACCACATAATTATGGGTTTCTGTCTGAACTTGTATCCTGTTCCTTTGGTCGCTGTTTCTATTTTTGTGCCGTACTGTCTTGTTAGGATGACTGCAGCTTTGTAGTATAACCTGAAATCTGAAATTGTGAGTCCTCCAGCTTTGTTTTTCTTTTCCACATTGCACTGGCTGTTCGAAATCTTTAGTGGATCCATACAAATGTTTAGGATTGTTTATTCGAGGTCTTTTGTTCTTTAATTTAAATTCAATTAGCCAACTTACAGTACACCATTAGTTTCAGATGTAGTCTTAAATAAATTTTCAGTCGTGTGTAACACCCAGTGCTCATTGTATCATGTGGCCTCCTTAATGCTACTCACCCAGTTACCCCCCCCCCCCAACTTCTCCAACAATCATCAGTTTCTTGCGATAGTTAAGAGTCCATCATGGGTTTTCTCCCTCTCTGATGACTTCCCATTCTATTTTCCCTTCCTTCCCCTATGGTCTTCTTCCTTGTTTCTGATATTCCACATAGGAGTGAAAGCATATGATCATTGTCTTTCTTTCATTGACTTATTCCACTCATCATAATACCCTCCAGCTCCACCCATGTCGGTGTGATGGTAAATATTCATCCTTTCTGATGGCTGAGTAATATTCCATTATATATATATATGATCCACATCTTCTTTATCCATTCATCTGTCCATGATCATCTGCACTCCTTCCACAGTTAGTCTATGATGGACATTGCTGCTATGAACACTGGGGTGCATGTGTCCCGTCTTCACTACATCTGTCTCTTTGGGGTCGATACCCCGTAGTGCAATTGCTGGGACATAGGGTAGCTTTATTTATAACTTCTTGAGGAAACTCTGTACCATTTTCAAGAGTGGCTGTACCGCACTGCATTCTTACAGGGGTGTAAGAGGGTTCCCATTTCTCCACATCCTCTCCAAGATGTGTAGTTTCATGTCTTCTTATTTTTAGATATTCGGCCTCGTGTGGTAGGGCATCTATAGGGGTTAAGATTTCCATTTCCCTGAAGCCAAGTGATATGAAGCATTTATGCATGTGTCTTTTGGTCACCAGTATGTCGTCATCATTGAAATGACTTCCCATTTTAATCCATCTCAAGACCTAAAGCTGGGTAAGGCACTGAAGCTGGATGATGCCATCGGTTGGAAGTGTGGAGAATTTCAAAAGATCTCCGTGGAGAGCAAGTTTAAAGGTCAGTGTGAAGCTACTAATTGGATCCGGGGAGATCTCTGAAAGTGGGGGTTGCCTGGGATGGGCTGAGGGGGGCCCTCCGATTTTCCTATGAATCCTTGCTGCAGCCCCAAATGGACAGTTTCCTGATGTGGGGCAGGCTGAGTCCTCTAGTCGTGCAGAGGTGAGCCCAATGCCTGGTGCCTTGGAGGCAGGCAAACGGGGAGGGACCCTCAGCAGAAGACCCAGGGTTAGGTTAGGCCTCAAGAGACAGCAGGTCCGAACTGCCCAGTGCTCAGAGAACTCCCAGGCCGAGTGAGATGAGGGCACAAGGGCGGGTGAGTGTGAGCCTGAGGTTCCATCCGGAAGGGCCCACAAAGGTCGGGGTTCAGCAGAAGGAGCTCTCAGGGGGTGCCCCAATTCTCTTGCCCTGAATGCTCTGTTGTGCCCCAAAATGGTACAGTTTACTGTGGGTTGCAGGCTGAGTCCTACGGTGGGTCTTGGGTGTCCCCAATCCGCTGGAGTGGGGTGCCAGGACCCCGGGGAGGGGCCCCTCTGTGGCCAACCTTGGGTAAGGGTTAGTGTTCAGGAGCCCGGCAGGGACAATCTGCAGGCTGTGCGGCGAGCTCTGTGGAGGGCTGAGAGGAGGCCATTGGGGAGGGTGAGCATTGGCCTCAGGGTTGGGGCACGGGGGGCTGCCAAAGGATGGGGATGGGCTCCGGGGGCCTCCCCAAGTTCTCGTGCCCTGTAGGCTCTGTAGAGCCCCGAGGGGCACGGTTTCCTGTGGGGTGGCAAGCTGAGTCCTGCGGTGGGGCACAGGTATCCCAATTACCCGGGTCTGTGGTGTAAGGCTCCTGGGGAGGCCCCCAAACCCATGGCAGACCTAGGGCTAGGGATAGGCCCAGGAGCCCCGCAGGCCCGATCTGTTGGCTGTATGGCGAGCTACACGGGCTGAGGTGAGGATGTGGGGAGAGTGAGCATGGGCCTCAGGGTTGGGGTGCGGGAGGCCACCGAAGTTCGCTGGTGGCTCAGGAGGGCCCTCCTGGTTCTCCCGCCCTGAATGCTCTATGGCCTCCCAAGGCACACGGTTTCCTGCAGGGTGGCAAACTGAGTCCTGCTGTGGGGCTCAGGTGTCCCGAATCCCCGCGGCTGTGGCTCCAGGCTCCTGGGGAGGGGCCCCTCCACAGATGAACTATGGTTAGGGTTGGGGCCCAGGAATCCCGCAGGCCAGATCTGCCCACTATGTGGCAAGCTCCGCCCTGGGCTGAGTTGAAGGTGCGGGGTGGGGTGAGCATGGGCTTCACGGTTGAGTTTAGGGATCGCCGAAGTTCGCCGGGGGCTCTGGGGGCCCTCCTGGTTCTTCCGCCCTGAATGCTCTACAGCCTCCCAAGGGGCACAGTTTCCCGCGGGCTGGCAGGCTTTATCCTTCAGTGGGGCTCAGGTGTCCCCATTCCCTGGGGCTGCGGCACCGGGCCCCAGGGGAGGGGCCCTACCCAGCCGACCTAGGGTCAGGTGTAGGCCCCAGGAACCCAGCAGGCCTGATCTGCCGGCTCTGCGACGAGTTCGGTGGCAACCTGAAGGGAAGGCGTGGGGCGGGATGAGTGTGGGCCTCAGGGTTGGGGTGTAGGGGCCACCGAGGATCCCTGGGGGCTCAGGGGGGCCCTACCAGTTCTCTTGCATGGGATGTTCTGTGGCGCCCCAATGGGCATGGTTTCCTGAGGGGTGGCAGGATGAGTCCCGTGGTGGGGCTCAGGTGTACCCAATCCCTGGGGTTAGGGTACAGATTAGGGTATGGGTTGAGGTTAGGGTATGGGTTAAGGTTAGGGTATGGGTTACGGTTAGGGTATGGGTGAGGGTAGGGGTTAGGGTTAGGGTAAGGAGAGGGTACGGGTTAGGGTTGGGTTTTGGGGTTACAGGTTAGAGGTTATGGGTTAGGGTACAGATTAGGGTTTAGGGTACGGGTTAGGGTTTAGGGTTCGGGTTTAGGGTTAGGGTTAGGGTTGGAGTACGGGTTAGGTTTAGGGTATGGGTTAGGTTTAGGGTATGGGTTAGGGTACGCATTAGGGTACGGTTTAGGGTACAGGTTAGGGGACGGTTTAGAGTAAGTGTTGGCGTACGGATTTGGGTACGGCATAGGGTACGGATTAGGGTTAGGGTACGGGTTAGGAAACACGTTAGGGATTGGGATTGGGTACGGTTTAGGGTTAGGGTATGGGTTAGGGTACGGGTTAGGGTACAGATTAGGGTTAGGTATGGGTTAGGGTATGGGTTAGGGTCCAGGTTAGTGATAGGGTACGGGTTAGTTTATGGGTTAGGGTACGGGTTAGGGTATGGGTTAAAGTTAAGGTAAGGGTACTGGTTAGGGTTAGGGTAAGGGTTACAGTTTAGTGTTTAGGGTTACGGTTAGGGTATGGGTTAGGGTTAGGTTATGGGTAGGGTTAGGGTATGGGTTATGGTATGAGTTAGGACATGGGTTAGTGTCAGGTTTTAAGGTTTAGTGTTAAAGTTAGGGTATGGGTTAGGGTACTTGTTAGGGTTACGGTTAGGTTTAGGGTACGGTTTAAGTTACGGGTTAGGGTACAGTTTAGGGTTAGGGTTAGGGTATGGGTTAGAGTACGTTTTAGGGTTACGGTTAGGGTTAGGGTACAGGTTAGGATTAGGGTTAGGGTACGGGTAGGGTTAGGGTTAGGGTACGGGTTAGGGTTAGGTTTAGGGTTAGGTTACGGGTTATGGGTAGGGTTAGCTGAAGGGGTAGGGTTAGGGGTTAGGGTTAGGGGTTAAGTTTTAGGGTTTAAGGTTAGGTGTTAGGGTTTAGGCTTAGGGTTAGACCCCAGTAGGCCAGCAGGACCGATGCGCCTGCTGTGCGGGGAGCGGAGGAGTGGGACGAGGTGAGGGCGCTGGCGAGCAGGAGTATGGTATCCAGCGTTTTGGCGCAGGAGGCCTTTGAACATTGCTAGAGGCTCGGAGGGCCCTGCCCGTTCTCCCGCCCTAAATGACCAGTGACGCCCCAGCGGGCCGATGTCGACGGGGCGGCAGGGTGAGTCCGGCACTGCAGCTCGGGTGTCCCCAATCCCCGGCTTTGGTCACCAGTCCCCTTGTGAGGGCCCCCTCTGGGGCCAATCTAGTGTTAGGGTTAGCCCCCAGGAGGCCAGCAGGCCCCATACGCCAGCTGTGCGGTGAGCGGAGGGGCGGGCCATGGTGAGGGACTGGCGAGCTGGAAGGTGGTACCCAAAATTTTGGCGCCGGGGGCCCTCAAATGTCGCCGGGGACTCAGAGGGCCCTGCCCATTCTCCTGCCCTGAATGAGTGGCGGCTCCACTAGCAGCCCGAGTGGTGGCGGGGCGGCAGGGTGGGTCTGGCGCTGAGGCTCGGGGGTCTCCAATGCCAGACGTTGCAGCACGAGGCCCCTTGGGAGAGGCCCCTTGGGGGCCGACCTAGGGTAAAGGTTAGCTCCTGGAGGCCGTAGGCACAATCCGCAGTCTGGGGCGAATGGAGACGCGGTCGAAGATCAGGGCGCTGGCGAGCAGGAGAGTGGGCCCCAGCCTTTTGGCGCTGGGGGCCTTCGAAGGTCACCGGGGCAGGGAGGGCCCTGCCCATTCTCCAGCCCTGAATGATCGGCGGTACCCTAGTGGCCCGGGTGTGGGCGGGGAGGAACGGTGAGTCCAGCGTTGTGACTCGGGGGTCCCCAATCCCTGGCATTCGGCGGCAGTCCCTTTGGGAGGGGCCCCTTGGAGGCCGACCTAGGGTTAGGGTTAGCCCCCAGGAGGCTGGCAGGCTCGATCCACCGGCTCCGTGGCAAATGGAGGGGTGGGCCAAGGTGAGGTCGCTGGCGAGCGGAAGCGTGGGCCCCAACATTTTGGCTCGGTGGGCCTTCGAATGTCACAGGGGGCTCGGAGGGCCCTGCTCGTTCTCCTGCCATGAAGGACCGGCAACGCCCTTAGCTCCCTGGGTGGCAGCGGGGTGGCAGGGTCAGTCCTGCACTGGTGCTTGGGTTTCCCCAATCCCCAGCATTGCGGCGCCAGGCCCCTTGGGAGGGGCCCCTCGGGGACTGTCCTAGGGTTAGGTTAACCCCCAGGAGGCCGCAGTCCAGATCCGCCGGCTGTGCAGTGAGCGGAGGGATTGACCGTGGTAGGGCGCAGTCGAGCGGTAGCGTGGTACCCAGCGTTTTGGCGTGGGGGCCTTCTTATTTTACCGGAGGCTCGGAGGGCCCTGCTGGTTATCCCGCCCTGAATGCCCGGCGGCACCGCTAGCGGCCCACGTGGCGGCGGGGCGGCAGGGTGAGCCCAGCGCTGGGGCTTGCAGGTCCCCAATCCCTGCCGTTGCGGCACCAAGCCTCTTGGGAGGGGCCACTCTGGGGCCCACCTAGGGTTACGGTTAGCCCCGAGGAGCCTGGGAGGCAGGATCTGCCAGCTGTGTGGCTAGAGGGGGGGCAGGCCGAGGTGAGGGCGCTGTAGAGCGGGAGCATGGGCCTCAGCGTTTTGGCATGGGGGACCTACGAATGTCGCCGGGGGCTCGGAGGGCCGTGCCCGTTCCCCCACCCTGATTGACCGGCGGTGCCCCAAGTGCCCCGGGTGGCGGCAGAGGGGCAGGTTGAGTACATCGCTGGGGCTTGTGGGTCCCCAATGTCCGGCGTCGCGGTGCCAGGCCCTTTGGGAGTGCCCTTCGGGGGCCGACCTAGGGTTAGGGTTAGCCCCCAGGAGGCCGGCAGTCCGGATACGATGGCTGTGGGGCGAGCGGAGGGGTGGGCCGAGGTGAGGGTGCTGGGGAGCGGGATTGTGGGCCCCTGCATTTTGGCGCTGGAGGCTTCAAACGATGCTTGTTTCTCCAGGGCCCTGTCCCTTCTACCGCCCTGAATGACCGGCGGCGCCCCTAGCGGCCCGTGTGGCAGTGTTGTGGGAGGGTGAGTCTGGCTCTGGGGCTTGGAGTCCCAGATCCCAGGCTTAGTGGCACCAGGACCCTTGGGAGGGGCCCTAGGGTTAGGGTTAGCCCCAAGGAGACCGTCAGGCCCAATCCGCACACTGTGCGGCGAGCGGAGGTGCGGGCCCAGGTGAGGGCGCTGGGGAGCAGGAGCGTGGGAACCAGCGTTTTGGCGTGGGGAGCCTTTGAAGGTCACCGGTGGCTCAGAAGGCCCTGCCCTTCTCTCGCTCTCTATGACCGGCTGTGCCCCTAGCGGCCCGGGTGGGTACAGTGCGGCAGGGTGAGTCTGGCTCTGGGGCTCTGAGTCACCAATCCCCAGCATTGCAGAGCCAGGCTTCTTGGGATGTCCCCACAGGGCCGACCTAGGTTTTGGTTAGCTGCCAGGAGCCCGGCAGGCCCTATCCACCAGCTCTGAAGCAAGCGGAGGGGCGGGCCAAGGTGAGGGCACTGGCGAGCAGGATCCTGGGAGCCAACGGTTTTGCACGGGGAGCCTTCAATGGTCAGCGTGGGCTCGGACGGCCCTGCCCGATCTCCTGCCCTGATTGACCGGCGGGGTCTCTAGTGGCTCGGGTGGCTGAAGGGCAGCAGGGTGAGTCCGGCACATGGGCTCGGGGTCCCCATCCCCAGTGTTGCAACGCCAGGCCCCTTGGGAAGGGCCCCTCGGGGGCTGACCTAGGGTTAGGGTTAGCCCCCAGGAGACTGGCAGGCTCGTTACACCCATGTGCAGAGAATGGAGGTGTGGGTCCAGGTGAGGTAGCTGGCGAGCGGGAGCGTGGGCCAGAGCATTTGGCTTTGGATCCGGGTGCCTTCGAAGGTCGTAGGTGGCTCAGAGGGTCCTGCCCGTTCTGTCGCCCTGAAGGACTGGCGACGCCCCTAGCACCCCATGTGGCAGCGGGGCGGCAGGGTGCGTCCGGCGCTGGGACTTGGGGTCCCCAATCCCTGGCATGTGGTGCCAGGCCACTTGGGAGGGGCCCCTTGGGGGTGACCTAGGGATAGGGTTAGCCCCCAGGAAGCCAGCAGGCCCGATCCGCCAGCTCTGCAGTGAGCAGAGGGGTGAGCCGAGGTTAGGGCGCTGGGGAGCAGGAGCGTGGAAGCCAGAGTTTTTGTGCGGGGAGCCTTCGAAGGTCGCAGGGGGATCAGAGGGCCCTGCCCGTTCTCCCTTCCTGAATGACTGCCCACGCCCCTAGCGCCCTGGGTGATTGCGGGTGGCAGAGTGAGTCCAGCACTGGGGGTCGGGGGTCCCAAACCCCTGGCATTGCGGTGCCAGGCTCCTTGGGAGGGGCTTCTCGGGGGCCGACCTAGGGTAAGTGTTAGCCTCCAGGATTCCAGCAGGCCCCTTCCGCCAGCTCTGCGGCAGGCAGAGGGGCAGGCCGAGGTGAGGGCACTAGCGAGAGGGAGTGTAGGCCCAAGCGTTTTGGTGCGGGGGGCTTCAAAGGTCGCTGGGGGCTTGGAGGGCCCTGCCTGTTCTCTCGCCCTGAAAGACTGGCGGTGCCCCTAGCAGCCCGGGTTGCTGGGGGGTGGCAGGGTGACTCCGGCGCTGGGCTCGGGTGTCCACAATCCCCGGCGTTGTGGCGCCAGGCCCCTTGGGAGGGGCCCCTCGGGGGCCGACCTCGGGTTAGGGTTCTTCCACAGGAGGCCGGCAAGCCCAGCGCTAAGTGGCTCTGGCAATGTAACAAAAATGCCATACACTTATCTGTAAGAAATAACAGTGTACAGGAACCCTCTTAGCCCTAACATCATCCTTTGTGAATATGGAAGCCAGCCCCAAAGTGGTCGTGGAAGTCTGACGAAAAGGCTAAGCACTTTTCTCTGAGTCACCACACTATACAGGGAAAGACCAATGTACATCATCTTTCACGAGTAGGAAGCATTAATGAAAAGGTTCTGGAATTTCGAGGACTCTGACCCATCCTTATTGGTAATAAACCACCGTGTACAGGAAAACACCTTCAACTCTCATCAGCCTCCTCAATCCTGATTCCGATTCAACTTTGGGTGTGTAGGACTAGGGAAATGTCCACATCTTATTGCTAAGAAAGAACGATGTCAGGGTAATGCCCTTCAAGTCACCTCAGCCTTCCTGAAGACGGAAGCAGGAATCAAGCTGGTTATGTTACCATGAGGTAAGGAAGATGAGCATATAAGTGAGAAACAACAGTGGGCAGGACCTCTCTTCCAAGGAACAGTATCTTTGCTTAATATTGAATCCCTATGGTAAGTGGTTGTGGGCATTTGTGAGGTCAAAATCTTGAGTGTTTTGTAAAACCTCTTGGCCATTCACAGATGAGACTAAGGTAGTTGGGGACTCCTAGGCAGTGATTTGTCCACTGTCAAAAATATGAAAAGATAAAAGAGACAGATGAGGTCTCCTCAGGCATTGTCCTTTATCCTCATCCTCCGTGAGGATGGCCATCTCTGGACAGCTCAGTGGCAGGGTCTCATTCACAATGGGGGCATCTGTTCCTCACAGACATCAGGCAGGGAAATGGATTTGGTTCTCTGTGCCAGCCCAGCCACAGCTGAGTGTCACAGCACCCTCTCGTGGGCTCATAAGAGTTTCACTGTCACCAGGCAGGTCATTGTGTTTGATAAACCACTGTGAGAGTTTGCAATTGCCTTCATCTACAACCTCCTAGAGGCAAATGCAGGTGTCTGGTACCATGTGAAGTCATGTGAAGGCATTGTGAGAAAGTGTCCTTTTGCTTAAGAAAAACATGGCTGGGGCTCCTGGCTGGCTCAGCCAGTTAAGCATGTGCCTTTGGTTCAGGTTATGATCCCATTGTTCTGGGATCGAGCCCGGGCTCCCTGCTCAGCTGGAAAGGAGGTAGGGAAATAGCTTAGAACCCACAGAGAATGTGAATAAAGGGGAGTGAAATGGAACTTGGTCTGTGTTTGGCTTTAGGGATTGGAAGTTAGTTTTTTCTCAATTGTGATTGTTCTTGAAACAGAAAAGCTGTATTGTTTTTTTTTACCTTTTTTTCTAATAACAATTTTTTATTATGTTATGTTAGTCACTATACAGTATTTCCTTAGATTTTGATGTAGTGTTCCGTGATTCATTATTTGCATATAACACACAGTGCTCCATGCAATATGTACCTTCCTTAATACCCATCACTGGCCCATCCCAATCCCCCACCCCTCTCCCCTCTGAAGCCCTCAGTTTGTTTCCCAGGGTCCATAGTCTCTCGTGGTTCATTCCCCCTTCTGTTTAGGGTCCATTTTCTAAAGGGACAGACAGTGGAAGTTCACCGAATATAAGATCGAAATTTCATTGTTCATTATAGATGCTGCCAAGTAGTTCCCAGACATTTCATTCTACTGTAGTAATTCATTATACCTGTGCAGGTGCATGTGGAAGATAACTGATGCATGTTTAGTGGTAATAAAACACGCCCCTCAGTAGTAAAATAGTAGAGGATGCACATGTGTAAAATTATTCGACTGCAGCTTCCATGCTTTGCCTTTGGTTCCTTATTATCTATGAAATTGGACAATTTTTGTTCTCTAGGCTTAAAACTCATTGTCAGTATTTAGAGTTTTTCAATGCTGATCTTCTCCTGTATAAGTTACCAAAAACCTAAAATATGTATGAACTTTAAAAAACGCTATATTGAAAATGACAGCAGGGAAGTTCCATTTTGTGAATATTGTGTCAATAGATCTCTATTTTGACATCAGTGTTCATTAGAAATGATGACATTTCATGTGAGTATAAATATCAATGTGAAAAAGAAAAGGTAGGAAGAACCTTGAATGTTTAAGTAATTGCTGAAATGACAGGTGTGTGTGTGTGTGTGTGTGTGTGTGTGTGTGTGTGTGTGTAATTGATTATCAGTGAATGGTTCACCTTCTTATAGGGCCTCCGAGAGAGCCCAGGTGAACCTTTCAATGAGTTGGTATCTGTTTTCAGAACATGGGAATCTCTTAGTCCAATAGTCAATCAGGCAAGCTTTGAGGTTCTGAAGAGTTTCATTCCTCAGAGATGGTGTTGCAGACCCTTGTGAGCAAACCCTAGGTATGCTCAGAGCCCTCATTAGCTGGTACCAACGTGTGACGATTTCAGACAACATTTCCCAAAGAAGTACCTCTTGAGTCTCTGTCCTTGTCAGTTCCCTACACTTCCTTACACTAGTTATGTGTTCAGTGTGTTTCAGGATAATCCCCACATGTGATTTTTGCTATTTCCTACTAGTCCTATCTGTTTCTCATCTTGTTCTTTTATGGTAGGGGTTGGGAAGCAACCTGTGTGGTGTAGGAAGGGGTGTGGTAGTTGTCTGCCTTCAGAGGACCGAATGCTGCCTAGAAATTGTACTGTAGTTTGAGGTCAATTGTCCATCCTCTGAGTGTCAGGAATTCCATCACTTTACTTTGATGCTAGTCTGTTCTTCAAGCTTTCCTCAGAAATAAGGACGTCATCCATCTAGGGAATACTGGTTTGTGTGTATGTTTTCATTTTAGGAAAGGCCTTGCTGCTCCTGAAAATAATACTGTAGAGCACCCTTTCCTGTTCTTATTGGCCATCAGTCAATCTTTTGTGAAGTATTTGTTTATAAATAGACTTTTTATGGTTGATGAGCAGGAATTCTTTATTGACAAGTCTTTGTCAGTGTGTGTATTGCAAATCTGTACTTCCCAGCCTGCGGTTCACTTTTTCATTTTCATATGGTCATAAGATAAGGAGAAATGTCACATTTTTATGAAGTCCCACTGAATTCTTTTAAATGGTTAGTGCACCCTATGTCCTACCCCAAAATTGACAGGTTCTATGGTTTCTTTCAGAAACTGTCCAATGGGAAGCTACAATCCATCTCAAATTTATAAATTGCATTTTTAATTCTAATAGGGTATTTATAGACTGTTTTGGATTTTCTATGTACACAATCGTATTATCTGTGAATAGTCAAATTATCCCCTCAATTCTTATACTTTTTGTTTCTCTTGCCTTCTAACACTGGTAGACTCTCCGATGCCACATTGAATAGAGCAGCATTGTTTGAAGATTTTAATATACCTTTCTCAATATCTGACAGAAAAAGCAGACAAAACATTGGTAACAAATGTGACCTAATTGACATATAGGGAACATTCCATAATAAGTGCAGAATACATTATTTTCAAGTGGTCATAGACTCTTTACCCAAATAGATGATAGGTGGGGCCACGAATGAAGTCTACAAATGTTAAACCCTGAAATTAACTAGATTCTATTCTTAGACCACAGGGGAATTGAGCCACAGTCATAGGAAAAAGAAAACCAGGAAGTCCTTCAATGTTTAAAAATTAAATGGAACTTTGCTACATATCCTAAAGTTGAAAGAGGGAATCTAAATGGAAATTCTGAACCTTTTCTACATGAGGGCTCACACACAATGGCACTTTCTTTGTGAAGAGCATTATAATAACCTAGACAGGAGTTGAGCCTTAAGTCAGAGTTCTGCCTGCCCCAGCCACACCTGGCAGCCTTGGCCTGTGGTCCCCCTCAGCTGTCCTTTCTGGTGGCCCTGAGCTAAGGGGTCAACATGGCCATATGGAAATGGGAAGCTCCCCACTCATAGTGATGGCGGTTCCCCCTCCCCAGCTAACCTTTCTGGTGGCTCTGAGCTAAGGGGGTCAACATGGCCGTATGGAAATTAGAAGCTCCCCACTCTTATTGATGACGTTGCTATCGTATCATCCTCACCAGTCCAACAACATGATTTCTGAGTGAACTATGACACAGCGTGACTTCTTGGCCTTCCTTCAGGTTTGAAAATCATCTGGTGAGTCATCTATTAGAAATATGGATTCAACATGTGTTCTTTCTTCTGGAAAAGAAATAGAACCAATAGCAATTAGGGCTTCCTGAGCACCTGTACTTGAGAGACATCATACTGGCTCTTTGTAGCATTCTGCCTCTTAAACTTCTCAACTAGGGTGTAGATATTTTTAGGCACATTTTCAGGTGGTTAGACAGGGACTTGGATGATATGAGTCACAGAGGATTTTAGTGTCAGAAACCTAAGTGGGATCCCCAAATTGACTCCAAATCCCTTGTTGTTCCATACAGGGTACTATTTCCCTCTTATCTCTGGTCTTCTCGATCCGGAAACCTATCAAGTATCAGGATTTTCATGTCATGTGGACAACTGGAACGAATTCAGCAGGCCTTTCACCTCTGCCCATGGTGATTATTAAGATCATTATCTCAGTGGAGGACCTCTGGGTAAGATACTCAAAGATCCTTAGGAACAGAGACAGTATAATATTTTTCTGGTATTAAAGTTACTGAAACCAACTATCTTTTTTAGTCCATTCAGGCTCTGGTATGTTCAGAGGGTGCTGTAAAACAGGTCTGAAATAGTATTTAAAAACACTCAGCTCAGCCTCTTCTACAAAGTGAGCCAATGCTTATAAACATATCTAAAATATTCCCTTACCTACGATGACTTCCCAGCCATCGTAGTGTTTATATGGTATGACTGTGACTTACATTAGTCAACATTTGCAGAGAAAGAACTTAGTGCATCCAGTGGGCACTTCATGTTGAAATTAGTTTGTGACAACGAGCTACTGTGTTTTATTCTGCAGTACAAATGAATAGTGCCAGACATCTCTAAGGTGTCTAGCAGTTCTACAATTCTGATTTTAAGTGGTCTGTGTGCTTCAGAGATTTGGGCAGGAGAAGGGCAGGAGCCCAGAGACTGTGAACACTTCTGTTACCTGTGCTGACCATGGAGCAGGTAGCCTTCTGTGGGCATCATTTTGATTTCTTGGTACTCTTGTGAAAGGTGCTTTTGTCTCAAATTCCTCCATTTTAGAAGTAATTATAATGATGAAAGTAATTTTTATCTTATATCATCTGTGCGCGCTGATCCTGGGCTCCCAGGGAAGTTATCCCTTTACACTTTACCCGGCTCAAAATGACTAGGCAAAACCTCAAAGCATGGGCCTTGTTTCTGCCCCAAGCATTTTGTACATCTGCTTTGAGAAGAAAACAATAACCAAAAATGCCAACATAAAGATAAGAAAAAATAAAGAACCTCTTTGGCTCCCATAAGATTAAAGTCATACTGACATGTACATACTGAAAACATAAGAAAGAGTCTGTCACTTTCTGGAATCTAAGAAGATCCTCATTGTGGTGTGTAACTCTGTATGTAAAACAAAACAGAAAAAAATACCTAAGCGTGCCCCAAAAGTTCCTTCCCCGGAGCACTCCCTTCTTGGTGAAGATTGTGTCTCCCAGGCAGCTGTCCTGACTTGGGTTTGAATAAAGGTCTCTTCCTTTCTCTCTAAAATGGTTTTAAAAGTTCATTCATGCAATGTCGACAATAACAGTGTTTTCTATTTAAGTGAGAAATAAATGTTCCACTCTAGTTGCATTGGGAATAGACGAATTGAGGGTTTCTTTAGAAGAGTAAGTCTGCTTTCCAGAAAAGGCAAGGACATTGGTCTATTGAGAATGAAAATAATTACTGCTAAACAACAAGTATGTGTTGCCCCTTCGCCCAGAAACCGAAGCAGATGTGCAGGCTTTAGGTTAGAGGTGGCTTCTTCTCCCCAGCTGACAGCACTTCTCTGCTCTGGCTCCAAGACACCCGAGGTTTTGAACGTCAGCATCGGAGTCAGCGAGGCAGCTTGTCACAGGACGCCAGTGTTCAGAGAAAGCACAGGTATGTTTGGCAAAATGTCCTATCTATGTCAGGGCTGGAGGTAAAACCTCTCATTATCCCAAAACCTCCTGGGCTTTTCTCTTTTCTCTAGTTGAGCCACAAAGTAAAATTGAAGTAGCTGTCAGCATTCTGGGTTTGGTGCAAGAATTACTTAGTTTCCCTGCAGGTAGAACTTTGCAGGGGATCACAATTTGTCTGTCCATTTATTGCTTACAAATGTATTTTGACCATCTGTTTCCTAGGAACCCTCTTTTATTAGAAAAGGAAGGTGAGATTCACTCTGTGCCTGTTTGTAACATCTAATTTGTTCCTTCATCTAACAGTGT
The DNA here is from genome assembly GCF_024610735.1 of Ursus americanus. NCBI lineage: Eukaryota > Metazoa > Chordata > Mammalia > Carnivora > Ursidae > Ursus > Ursus americanus. The sequence continues at coordinate 1,453,784 of NW_028273624.1, forward strand.
TTATTCAATTGGGCCTAAGATATGGTTGAGTGGCCAGCATCTAGAGTTAGGTGGCTTTATTCATCTGATACAGACTTGGGTGATGTCATTTGACAAAGGTGATGTTTCATCATTGATTAGTTTATTCATCAGAAGAGTTAAAATTAGGGTGGAGGGAAAATTCAAAATTATCCAAAGCGGCCTGTTCCTGTTTAAAAGTTCAGTTTGACTTTCTAGTTTTACTAAATGTATTATCTCAATATTTTGAGGTGCCATATTCTCTCTGTAGTTTCTTTGGTGGTGGAATCAGAAGGAGAGTCCGGGAATTCTTTTGGATAGTGGCATGCGGTGGCTTCAAGGGGCTTGGCGTCAGGAGCCTTGGGGTGAAGTCTGCAACTGCTTGCCTAACCCTGGGTGCATCTCCCAGAGGTTTTGTTTCCTCTTATGAAATTGCCCGCAGATAATGTTCTGCTTGAAGGGGACCTTGCAGGTGAGGAATCACTAAATCCTACTCCTGAAGCGGATATTCCATCGCATGTGAACTAACTGGAATTTAATAAAAGAAGAAAGGAAAAAGTGTTCTGCTTCATGAAGAGTGAGGTAAAATTGTAGTGATTTGAGCTGTAGTCTTCTATAGATGATATTTGTAAAACACCCTGTTGTAGGATACACTAGTTGCTTATCACATAAGGAGTCCTCAGAAAGCTGCAATGAAAGATTCAGGTCTCAGAGCATGTTCATGTTCCACTGATATGTTACAGTTTGCACAGGTAGGAAAGAAGGTGGAGAGAAAGGCAACAGAAGGGGAAAGTAGGTGTGAACCTTTCATTAGTTAGCGTTATAGCTTTCTCATGAAAGCCTTGCGCCAGTGTGATTTTGGAAGCAGAGAGGTAATCCGGGAGCTTTGCAGGAGATGGGGGAGTTGCAGGTCTGGGTAAAGCTGACAGGGGTCCCAGAGGAGAGCTGAATGCATTCTGCAGCAGGGTGTGTTCAGGGTGGGCTCCAGGGGTGGCTGTGGGTCTCCTGGGTGAGACTTGTGACAGGTGAGGGCTGTGTGCAAGTTCCTGGCTGAGGACAAGGGAGGCACAGGCGGAGAGCTGGCAGAGAACCTTCTTCTGGGCCACCAGCCTCACCCAACACACACAGCCTCATCTTCTGTCCCTGTCACTCCAATTCAGACTTCTCCGAAGGTGAGTGAGAACACATCAAGAGCATTCTGAACAAAAGGGAAAGCATGTGCAATGGCTCTGGGGCAGGAGAATTCCAGGTATGTCCAGGAGCAGCAAGAAGGCCCTGTGGCCACAGGAGACAGCTTAGGACATGAGCTCAGAGAGGTGACAGAGGGTGACAGAAAGCCATTCCAGGGCTATAAACCCATGAGACCCTGTTTCACTGGGCCATCGTGGCTACAGTGTTGAGAACAGATGACAGAGGGTTGAAGATGGCAAGTAGGTCAATGACGAAGCTTTTCCAGTTACTCAGCCACTGTGGACCAGACAAGTGGCCTTGGATGGAGTGGTTAGACCTATTCTGGGTCTATTTTGAAGATGGAGCTCACAGGATTTGCTGATGGGTTAGCTATTAGAAGCAGGAGAATGGAGGAATTGGGGTAACTCCCAGCTGTTGTGGGTTGTCCTGATTGAGGGGAAGGAGAGGGTTTCTGGGGGTAGGAGGTAGTCCGTGTTCTGCATGCTGAGGAAGGTACCTTTCCCAGTGGATCTGCTGAGGTTTGTGTCTGGAAGAACCTTTCACATCTCCTCCCTCAGCATTGCTTAAGTACAATTATCCCCCACTTTTTGAACGTTCACAGTAAGACACTGGGCATTCTTGAAAGAACTACATTTATTACCCAGCTTCAGTAAGAGGAAGATACCTGAAGAGGATTTTCCTCTTATGAAAAAAGGTGAACAGTGAGAATCGCGTTCAGCATCTGTTTTGGGGAAAAGCACAACAGAGGTGGCATGCACCCTAACCAGCTCCTTCTGCTGGGAACCGCTCTCCGCATCCAGCCACCAGCACTTTGAATGGTGTCTGTGAGCCTCTGCTGTGCTTTATCTTCATTTATGCTGGGCCTCCGTTAGAAACTTGTGTCCTGAGGCCTAAGAAAAATCAAAGAGAAGGAATTTTGGAGTCTGAGCACACTAAATGTTCCGTGTAAATTAATAGCCATTCCTTCTTGACACCATTTCTGCTGTGCAAGGTTTGTCAGAAGTCCTGTACTTTTGAAGAGCAGGGAAACCTATACCCCATGCTGTGGGGTTAGTTTTAGTCTCCATGCTGGACAGAACATTTCATGACTGTCGGATTTTCTCACTCAAACATTGAGACTTGGACCACCTTCACCCGTTTCTACCACCCCATCCCCGAATCTGGCACCTACCAATCTGCTCTCAGTATCTATGCGTTCAGTATTTGTTTATTCCTCGTGGAATGTACATGAGAGCATCTGGTAGTGGTCTTTCTGTGTCTGAGTTACTTGGCATAAGGCCCCCAAGGTCTGTGTTTCCATGTCTGGTTCTTGTGAATAATGCTGCAGTGAATGTGGGAGTGCATCTGTCTTTTTGAGGCAGTATTTTTGTGTTCTCTGAATCAATACTCATTAGAGCCATTACTGGGTCATGGGGTAGTTGTATTTATTTTTTCAGGAACCTCCATACCGTTTGTCACAGTGGCTGCACCAATTTCCATTCCCACCAACAGTGCACAGTGTCTCCTCGTCTGCACACCCATGACCCCACTTTTTGTCTGTCTCTGGGACAATTGCTGTTCCAACAGTTGTGAGGGGATAGCCGATTGTGGGTTTGACTGATGTTTCCCTGACGATGATTAGTGATGTCGAACAACTTTTTCTATCTGTTGGCACCTGTGTGCCATCTTTGGAAAGTATGTATTCACATATACCCCCCATTTTTATACCTTTTTTTGTTTGTTTGTTTTGATTTGTATGAGTGTTGTGTGTATTTTGGATATTAGCCTCTTCTCACACATATGATTCACAGATATTTTTTTCATATTGGGTCAGTGGCCTTTTAAGTTTTTGCTGGTTTCTTTTGCCGTGTGGAAGATTTCAGTTTGATGTTGTTCCACTGGTTTATTTTTGCTTTTGTTGTCTTTGCATTTGGTGTCCGATCTGAAGACTCTTTGCCAAAACCAATGTCGAGAGACTTAGTACCTGTGTCTTCTTGGAGGTTTATGGATTCAGATCTTATGTTCAAATCATTCATCCATTAAAAATTTTGTGTGTGGTGTAAGAAAGTGACCCAGCTATATTCTTCTGCATTTAGTGTCCAGTTTGCCTGTTACCGCTCACTGAAGAAACAGTCCTTCCCTTATGGCATATCTTCTGCTGCTGTGTCATAAGTTAGGATCATCTACGTGTGGGTAAGTTTCTGAGCTTTCTGTTCTGTTCCACTGACCTGGTGTCTGTGTTTCTGCCAGTACCATCCTGTTTTGATGACAACAGCTTTGTAATCTACCTTGAAATCCAGGAGTGTGTTGACTGCACCTTTCTTTCTCCAGGTTCCTTTGGGTATTTGGGGTCTTTAGTGACTCCATCCAAGTTTGAGGACTGTTTTCTATTTCCTCGAATAATGCCACTGGAATTCAGATAGGGATTTCATCACATCTGTCGATTGCTTTGGGTACGATGGACATGTTCACATAATTAACTCTTCCAGTTAAGGAGCATGGCGTATGCTTCCATTTGTTTGTGTTGCCTTCCAAATCTTTGACCCATACATTCCGCCCCCCTCGACAGATATGTTTTTCATTTCTTTTCTGCCATGTGTTGAGTGTACTATGTCTTTCTCATTTTTGGTTACTTTTATTCCTAGATTTTTTTGATGCAATTGTAAATGGCATTGCTTTTTAAATTTCTCTTTACGATATGTGTCATCAATATACAGAAATGCAAGAAGTTGGGTCATCTTGGTGGCCCCATAGGTGAAGCATCTGCCTTCAGCTCAGGTCATGATCCCAGAGTTCTGGGATTGAGCCCCGTGCTGGGCCCCCGCTTAGCAAGGGTCTGCTTCTCCCTCTTTCTGACACTCCCCCTGCTCGTGGTTTTTCTCTTCCTGTCAAATAAATAAATAAAATCTGAAAAAAAATAAAGACAACAGGTCTCTGTATATTGACATTATATCCTGCAGCTTTCTTGAATTTTTTTATTCTAACAGTTTTTTTTTTTTTTTGTGGAATCTTTCGGGATTTCATGTCATTTGCAAATAGTGACAGTTTTCCTTTATGGATTTCATATCTTTCTCTTTTTTTAAAATGATGTTAGTCACCCTACAGTACTTCATTTGTTTTTGATGTAGTGTTCCATGATTCATTGTTTGCATATAACACCTAGTGCTCATTATGAATCGTGCCCTCCTTAATACCCATCACCAGGATAACCCATTCCCCTACCCCTCCCTTTCTGCAACCTTCAGTTTGTTTCCCAGTGTCAATAGTCTCTCATGGTTCATCTCCCCCTCTCATTCCCCCTCTTCACTTTTCCCTTCCTTCTCCTAATGTCCTCCATGCTATTCCTTCCATTCCACATAGGAGTGAAACCATATGATAATTGTCTTTCTCTGCTTGACTTAATTTCACTTAGCATAATCCCCTCCTGGTCCATCCACGTTGGTGCAAATGGTGGGTATTCATCCTTTCTGATGACTGAGTAATATTCCATTGTACAGATGACCACATCATCTTTGTCCATTCATCTGCTGAAGGACATCATGGCTCCTTCCACAGTTTGGCTGTTATGGACATTGCTGCTATGAACATTGGGATACTGGTGCCCCTTCTTTTCATTACTCTGTGTCTATGGGGTAAATACCCAGTAGTACAATTGGTGGGTCGTAGGATATCTCTGTGTTTAACGTCTTGAGGAGCCTCCATATTGTTTTCAAAAGTGGCTGTACCAGCTTGAATTCTCACGAGTAGTGTAAGAGGGCTCCCCTTTCTCCACATCCTCTCTGACTTTTTTTATTTCCTGTCTTGTTAATTTTTTTCAAGATTTTATTTATTTATTCCACAGAGATAGAGACAGCCAGCGAGAGAGGGAACACAAGCAGGGGGAGTGGGAGAGGAAGAAGCAGGCTCATAACGGAGGAGCCTGATGTGGGGCTCGATCCCATAATGCCAGGATCACGCCCCTAGCCGAAGGCAGACACTTAACTGCTGTGCCACCCAGATGCCCCCTGCCTTGTTAATTTTAACCATTCTATCTGGTGTAAGGTGGTATCTCATTGTCGTTTTGATTTGTATTTGCCTGATGGCAAGTGATGTGGAGCATTTTTTCATGTGTCTGTTGGCCATTTGTGTTTCCCCTCTGGAGAAGTATCTCTTTGTGTCTTCTGCCCATTTTTGGGGTGTCGAGTTAGAGGAGTTCTTTATAGATCTTGGATACCAACCCTTTATCTGTAATATCATTTGCAGATATCTTCTTCGATTCCATAGATTGCCTTTTTGTTTTGTTGATCGTTTGCTTTGCCGAGCAGAAGCTTTTTATCCTGATGAAGTGCCAATAGTTCATTTTTGCTTTTATTTCCTTTGCCTTTAGAGACGTGGCTTGCAAGAAGTTGTTGTGTCCAAGGTTGAAGAGTTCTTTTGATTTTGATATGAGACAGGAATCCATTATCTTCCTTTCCTGATTGTATTGGAGTCCTCTGTCTTTCTTGGTGAGTCTAGCTAAGTTTGTCAGTTTTGTTTATCTTTCCAAAAAAGGCAGCTCTCATTTTCGTTGTTTTTTTTTTTTGTCTTTTTAGTCTCCTTTGGATTTATTTATGCATTCCTTTTTGTTATTTCCTTATTTCTACTAATTTGGGGCTTTGTTTGTTGTTTTTTTTTTCTACTTCTTTACCACATAAATCAGGTTGTTTATTGGAGAGCATTCTCATGGATTGATGAAGACTTGAATTGCTACGAATGTCCCCCATAAAGCTACTTTTGCTGCATCCCATAAGTTTTTGTAGGTTGTCTTTTGCATCAGTGTCAAGGTACTTCTAAAAATTTTTTGTTTTCTTCTTTGACTGTTGGTTGTTCAGTAGCATGTTGTTAAGTCTCCACATATTTTTTTAAGATTATTTGAGTATCTGACAGAGAGTGAGACTGCGAGAGAGGGAACGCAAGCAGGGGGGTGGGAGAGGGAGAAGCGGGCTTCCAACTGAGCAAGGAGCCTGATTCGGGGCTAGATCCCAGGATCCTGGGATCACGACCTGAGCTGAAAGCAGATCCTTAACGACTGAGCCACCCAGGCCGCCCAATCTCCACCTATTTTTGACTGTCCCATTTTTTTCTTGAGACTGATTTCTAGTTTCATATCATTGTGGTTGGACAAGATTTGAAGCAGAAGGTGAAGAGAGCATTCAGATGAAAGGTTTGTTTCCTGGAGGGTTTTTTGAGGCATACCATGAGTTCAGTGGGGATGGAGGAAGGTTTTGTGAGACGGGAGTTGGGGTTAACCCTTGTTAGAATTACTGACTACTACCATGCAGGCTGTGTGCTACTGTTCACACCATAGTCCTGATGGACTTGTACTTCATTAGAAATATTTTCTAGGAGGTGTAGGCATAGCCTTCTCTAAAAGAAAGGTGCCATGTGGGTTTATGGCATGACCCCAGGTCAGCAACCAGGATGTATGGTATTGTGGGGGATCAGAACCAGGCTTTCTGTGGGAAGTGACAGAAATGGGGTATGGTGAGCTCCATGACCATAGGTGAGGTCCCAAGTCACCCACTGGGTGTTGGGTTCTGTGGATCTGTCTCATCAGGTGCTGTGGAATTCAGGGACACCCTCCTGTCTGTGGATTTGTGTGGAAACAGGTAGACATCAGTGTCTGGCCTGGCAGGAGGGTCGCACTGGACCACCACCAGAGGTGCAGCGTGCGGGGGAGCCACTGCTTGGTTTCCATGAAAGCTGACCAGGGTCTGTGACCGTGATTCCTAGCAGCTGCAAGGGGAGAGGAGGCCGGGGTGGTGCACACTTCCTAGACTTGTGGTCAGGAGTAGTCTGGAGCCCACTGAAGTCAGCCACACCTGACACAGAAGGCACCCAGTTAGTGTAGCTGTGGGCACTGCTCCCATGTTACTTTCAGGCTGGCTCCGTGCTGCCACCTCATGCTTTTCATCATCATCTTCAAGGTCATGTGCCTCTGTTCTTGCCCCATGGCCTCTGGAGTATTGTCCGTCCTCCATCTGGCCCTCGTCCCTGGTGCCCTGTGCAGTCCGATGACAGGGTACCCTTCTCGAGACAAACATCTGGCCCTGATGGAACACTTCCATGGATCTCGTGTGATGCGAGGTTGATACCCTGCCCTGGAAGGGGGCTGCAGGTCCCCAATCAGGAGAGCCATGTCTCCCTTTTCAGCATGGCCTCCCCTCCCCTCAGTCTTCTTCAGGGAAACTCTCCCCACTTCCTGAGATGACAGCTCTGAACTTAAAAATGAATGTTATTTTACATATCTCTATGCCTTAGTTCATCCATGGCATGTCTTTCAACCCCGTTAGTGGTTTTTTTTTTAGCAGTTCTGAAGGGCAGTCTGCTCAAGGAGGGGATGACCTGGGTGGGGCAGCTTTCCCTCTCATCTCCCTCAGCATGTCTCTGAGCCCTGGGGCCAGCTGTCCCACTGAGGATTGAGGGACCCAAGACAGCCCATCCTGAGCCCAAGCTGTGTCAGCTGTGTAGACTGATGCGTGTCGGAGCGGTGGGCAGCTGGCATGGGCCAGGGGCAGGCAGTATCTCCTTCTCATTCCTTCCCTCCCTTCCTCCCAGAGGTAGCTCAGAGCAGCCTTCAACCCCTGCACCTCCAGATCCCTTGACCTGTGCCTCCTGTGTTCAGCTGGTGACCTTGGAGTTTCGCATGGATTCTACCTCCCGTACCCTTTCCCGTAGCAGTTCCTGGATCAGGGAAGGGGTCTGACCCTTGTCTGATTTTGGTCTTCTTCCTGTCCCGCAGCAAGCCCACCCACCTTTGCATCTTCCATGTATGTGCTTGGAAGCAAGCCCATCCACAGGAAACCTATTAGCCAAAGGGATCCAGGCAATGAACATTGAAGTAGAGATCCAGTATCCATAATAAACCTGCTCTGAAACCTGTCCCAAAGTCTGTGACTCTCTCACACTGAAACAGAAACAATAATAGCTTTCTGGACTGTGAAGTGACATGTGTCTCTACTTCCAATCTTGAATGCATAGGTGCTGAGCCTGGACTGAAAAGGACCATGGCTCCCGCGGGCTGGGATCCACGATAAGAACTCAGTGAAAACTGAATTTGAGGCATGGAGTGAATAATTATTGTAGAGTGAATCCTCCCAAGTAGGGTTTATGCACATTGCACAGGAAAAGATTTTTCAAAGAGGTACCTGAAAGAAAAATCTTTTAAAAAATTTATTTTAATTCCAGTAGAGCTAACATACAGTGTTACATTTGTTTCAGGTGTACAATAGAATGATTCAGTAATTATATATTACTCAGTGGTCATCAAGAAAAGCGTCCTCTTAATCCCCTTCATCTATTTCACTCATCCCTCTATCCACCTCCTCTCTGGTAACCATCCGTTTGTTCTCTATTGTTAAGAGTTTGTATTTTGGTGTATCTCCTTTTTCTCTTTTAGTTATTTATTTTTGTTTGTTTCTTAAGTTCCCCATTAGAGTGACATCGTATGGGATTTTTCTTTCTCTGCCTGATTTTAGTTAGGATAATACTCTCTAGCTCCATCCATGTGTCTGCAAATGGCAAGGTTTCATTCTTTTTCAAGCCAAGTAATACTCCATTGTGTGTGTGTATGTGTGTGTGTGTGTGTGTGTGTGTGTGTGTGTCCGTGTGTGTCCGTGTGTGTGTGTGTGTGTGTGAATACACACATCTATCATCTCATTTGTCAATTTTTCTACAGACACTTGGGTTGCTTCCATATTGTGATATTGTAAATAATGGTGCAAGAAACATAGGGGTGCACGTATCCTTTTACGTTACTGTTTTCCTATTCTTTGTGTAAATAGGAGTAGTGTGATTGTTGGATCATAGGGTAGTTCTATATTTAATTTTTTGAGGAACCTTCGTACTGTTTTCCACGGTGGCCACCACAGTTTGCATTCCCACCCACAGTTCGCGAGGATTCCCCTTTATCCACATCCTCCCAACACCTGCTCTTTGTTGTGCTTTTGATGTTAGCCATTCTGACAGGTTTGAGGTATTACCTCATTGTCCTTTGGATTTACATTTTCCTGATGATGGGTGATGGTGAACATCTTTTCACGGGACTGTTGGCCATTTGTATTTCTTCTTTGGAGAAATGTCTGTCCATGTCTTCTGCCTATTTTTTAACTGGATTATTTGTTTTTTTGGGGGTCGAGTAGGATCAGTTCTATATGTTTTGGACACTATCCCTTCATTGCATATGATCTTTGCAAATATCTTCTCCCTTTGAGTAGGTTGTCTTATTATTTTTACGTTTTCATTGTTCTTCTGCCGTGTGGAAACTTTTTATTTTACTGTATTCCCAATAGTTTATTTTTGCTTTCATTTCCTTTGTCAGGACACAGTCCAGAAAAACGTTGGTATGGTCCATGTCAAGAAGTTACTGTCTTCCCTCCTGTAGGATTTTTATGGATTCAGGTCTCATATTGAGGTCTTGAAACTGTTTTGTGTTTGTCTGTATTGTGTAAGAAAGCAGTTTAATTTCATTCTTTTGTGCGTAGCTGTCTAGTTTTCCCAACACCATTTGTTGTAGAGACTGTCCTTTTCCCTTTTGATATCGTTGCTTGCTTTGTGGAAGATTCATGGACCACATAATTGTGGGTTTCTGTCTGAACTTGTATCCTGTTCCTTTGGTCGCTGTGTCTATTTTTCTGCCATACTGTCTTGTTAGGATGACTGCAGCTTTGTAGTATAACCTGAAATCTGAAATTGTGAGTCCTCCAGCTTTGTTTTTCTTTTCCACATTGCACTGGCTGTTCAGAATCTTTAGTGGTTCCATAGAAATGTTTAGGATTGTTTATTCGAGGTCTTTTGTTCTTTAATTTAAATTCAATTAGCCAACTTACAGTACACCATTCGTTTCAGATGCAGTCTTCAATAAATTTTCAATCGTGTGTAACACCCAGTGCTCATTGTATCGTGTGACCTCCTTAATGCTACTCACCCAGTTACCCCCCCCCAACTTCTCCTCCAACAATCATCAGTTTCTTGTGATAGTTAAGAGTCCATCATGGGTTTTCCCCCTCTCTGATGACTTCCCATTCTATTTTCCCTTCCTTCCCCTATGGTCCTCTTCCTTGTTTCTGATATTCCACATAGGAGTGAAAGCATATGATCATTGTCTTTCTTTCATTGACTTATTCCACTCAGCATAATACCCTCCAGCTCCACCCAGGTCAGTGTGATGGTAAGTATTCATCCTTTCTGATGGCTGAGTAATATTCCATTATATATATGATCCACATCTTCTTTATCCATTCATCTATCCATGGTCATCTGCACTCCTTCCACAGCTTGTCTATTATGGATATTGCTGCTATGAACACTGTGTTGCATGTGTCCCGTCTTCAGTACCTGTCGCTTTGGGGTAAATACCCAGTAGTGCAATTGCTGGGACATAGGGTAGCTTTATTTATAACTTCTTGAGGAAACTCCGTACCATTTTCAGGAGTGGCTGTACCGGACTGCATTCGTATAGGGGTGTAAGAGGTTTCCCGTTTCTCCACATCCTCTCCAACATGTATAGTTTCATGTCTTCTTATTTTTAGATATTTGGCCTCGTGTGATATGGCATGTATAGGGGTTTAGATTTGCATTTCCCTGAAGCCAAGTGATATGAAGCATTTATGCATGTATCTTTTGGTCACCAGTACGTCGTCATCAGTGAAGTGACTTCCCATTTTAATCCATCTCAAGAGCTAAAGCTGGGTAAGGCACTGAAGCTGGATAATGCCATCAGTTGGAATTGTGGAGAATTTCAAAAGATCTCCGTGGAGAGCAAGTTCAGTGTGAAGCTACTAATTGGATCCGGGGACATCTCTGAAAGTGGGGTTGCCTGGGATGGGCTGAGGGGGACCCTCTGATTTTCCTATGAATCCTTGCTGCAGCCCCAAATGGACAGTTTCCTGATGTGGGGCAGGCTGAGTCTTCTAGTCGTGCAGAGGTGAGCCCAATGCCTGGTGCCTTGGAGGCAGGCAAACGGGGAGGGACCCTCAGCAGAAGACCCAGGGTTAGGTTAGGCCTCAAGGACAGCAGGTCCGAACTGCCCAGTGCTCAGAGAGCTCCCAGGCCGAGTGAGATGAGGGCACAAGGGCGGGTGAGTGTGAGCCTTGGGGTTTCATCCGGAAGGGCTCACAAAGGTCGGGGTTCACCAGAAGGGGCTCTCAGGGGGTGCCCCAATTCTCTTGCCCTGACTGCTCTGTTGTGCACCAAAATGGTACAGTTTACTGTGGGCTGCAGGCTGAGTCCTACGGTGGGGCTTGGGTGTCCCCAATCCCCCGGACTGTGGTGCCAGGACCCTGGGGAGGGGCCCCTCTGTGGCCAACCTAGGGTAAGGGTTAGGGTCCCGGAGCCCGGCAGGGACAATCTGCAGGCTGTGAGGTGAGCTTTGTGGAGGGCTGAGAGGAGGCCATGGGGGAGGTTGAGCATGGGCCTCAAGGTTGGGGCACGGGGGGCTGCCAAATGTGGGGACAGGCTCTGAGGGCCTCCCCAAGTTCTCGTGCCCTGTAGGCTCCATAGAGCCCCAAGGGGCAATGTTTCCTGTCAGGTGGCAAGCTGAGTCCTCTGGTGGGGTACAGGTATCCCAATTCCCCGGGGCTGCGGTGTAAGGCTCCTGGGGAGGCCCCCACACCTGCGGCCGACCTAGGGCTAGGGTTAGGCCCCAGGAGCCCCGCAGGCCCGATCTGCTGGCTGTATGGCTAGCTACACGGGCTGAGGTGAGGGTGTGGGGAGGGTGAGCGTGGGCCTCAGGGTTGGGGTGTGGGAGGCCGCCAAAGTTCGCTGGTGGCTCAGGAGTGCCCTCCTGGTTCTCCCGCCCTGAATGCTCTATGGCCTCCCAAGGCGCATGGTTTCCTGTGGGGTGGCAGACTGAGTCCTGCTGTGGGGCTCAGGTGTCCCGAATCCCCGTGGCTGCGGCTCCAGGCTCCTGGGGAGGGGCCCCTCCACAGATGAACTAGGGTTAGGGTTGGCGCCCAGGAACCCCGCAGGCCAGATCTGCCCACTATGTGGCGAGCTCTGCCATGGGCTGAGGTGAGGGTGCAGGCTGGGGTGAGCATGGACTTCAAGGTTGGGTTTAGGGATCACCAAATTCGCCGGGGGCTCTGGGGGCCCTCCTGGTTCTCCCGCCCTGAATGCTCTATAGCCTCCCAAGGGGCACGGTTTCCTGCGGGCTGGCAGGCTTTGTCCTGCAGTGGGGCTCAGGTTTCCCCAGTCCCTGGGGCTACGGCACCGGGCCCCAGGGGAGGGGCCCTACCCAGCGGACCCAGGGTCAGGTGTAGGCCCCAGGAACCCGGCAGGCCTGATCTGCCGGCTCTGCGATGAGCTCGGTGGCAAGCTGAAGGGAAGGCGTGGGGTGGGATGAGCGTGGGCCTCAGGGTTGGGGTGTATGGGGCCGCCGAGGATCGCTGGGGGCTCAGGGGGGCACTACCAGTTCTCCTGCATGGGATGCTCTGTGGCGCCCCAAGGGGCATGGTTTCCTGAGGGCTGGCAGGTTGAGTCCCGTGGTGGTGCTCAGGTGTACCCAATCCCCGGGGTTAGGGTATGGATTAGGGTATGGGTTCAGGTTAGGGTATGGGTTACGGTTAGGGTATGGGTGAGGGTAGAGGTTAGAGTTAGGGGAAGGAGAGGGTACGGGTTAGGGTTGGGTTTAGGGGTTACAGGTTAGAGGTTATGGGTTAGGGTACAGATTAGGGTTTAGGGTACGGGTTAGGGTTTAGGGTTTGGGGTTAGGGTTGGGGTTAGGGTTGGAGTACGGGTTAGGTTTAGGGTATGGGTTAGGGTTAGGGTACGAGTTAGGGTACGCATTAGGGTATAGTTTAGGGTACGTGTTAGGTTACGGTTTAGGGTAAGTGTTGTCGTACGGATTTGGGTACGGTTTAGGGTACAGGTTAGGGTACGGGTTAGGGTTAGGTTACAGTTTAGGGTTATGGTACAGGTTAGGTTACGGTTTAGGGTTAGGGTTAGGGTACGGGTTAGGGAACGGGTTAGGGATAGGTATAGGGTACGGTTTAGGGTTAGGGTATGGGTTAGGGTACAGGTTAGGGTACAGGTTAGGGTTAGGTATGGGTTAGGGTATGGGTTAGGGTCCGCGTTTGGGATAGTGTACAGGTTAGGGTATGGGTTAGTGTACGCGTTAGGGTATGGGTTAAGGTTAAGGTAAGGGTACTGGTTAGGGTAGGGTACGGGTTACGGTTTAGGGTTTAGGGTTACAGTTAGGGTACGGGTTAGGGTTAGGTTATGGGTTGGGTTAGGGTACAGGTTATGGTACGATTTAGGGTATGGGTTAGGGTCAGGGTTTAGGGTTTAGGGTTAAGGTTAGGGTACAGGTTAGGGTACGGGTTAGGTTTAGATTTAGGGTTAGTTTACGGGTTAGGGGTAGGGTTAGCTGAAGGGGTAGCGTTAAGGGTAGGGTTAGGGTTTGGGGTTAGTGGTTAAGGTAAGGGTTTATTGTTTAGGGCTTCGGGATTAGGGTTAGGGTTTAGGGTTTAGTGTTAATGTTAGGGTTTAGGGTTTAAGGATTAGGGGTTATGGTTAGATTTTGGGTAGGGGTAGGGGTTAAGGTTTAGGGTTTAAGGTTAGGGGTTAGGGTTTAGAGTTAGGGTTAGACCTCAGTAGGCCAGCAGGACCAATGCGCCGGCTGTGCGGCGAGCAGAGGAGTGGGCCGAGGTGAGGGCGCTGGCTAGCGGGAGTATGGTATCTAGCGTTTTGGCGCAGGGGCCTTTGAACGTCACTAGAGGCTCAGAGGGCCCTGCCCGTTCTAACACCCTGAATAACCGGCGTGCCCCTAGAGGCTCCGTTGGCGGTGGGGCAGCAGAGTGAGTCCCAAGCTGTGGCTCGGGTAATCCCAATCCCTGGTGTTGCAGTGCCAGGCCCCTTGGGAAGGGCTCCTCGTGAGCCGACCTAGGGTTAGATTTAGACCCCATTAGGCCGGTAGGCATGATCCTCTGGCTAGGCGGCTAGAGGTGGGTGGGCCGAGGTAAAGGTGCTGGGGAGCGGGATGGTGGGCCCCTGCATTTTGGCGCGGGAGGCTTCAAATGTCGCCAGTTTCTCCAGGGCCCTGTCTGTTCTCCCACCCTGAATGACCGGCGGCGCCCCTAGCGGCCCGGGTGGCAGCGATGTGGGAGGTTGAGTCTGGCTCTGGGGCTTGGGGTACCAGATCCCCGGCGTAGTGGCACCAGGACCCTTGGGAGGGGCCCCTGGGGCGACGACCTAGGGTTAAGGTTAGCCCCAAAAAGACCGTCAGGCCCAATCCGCACACTGTGCGGCGAGTGGAGGTGCGGGCCGAGGTGAGGGCGCTGGGGAGCAGGAAAGTGGGCCCAAGCGTTTTAGCGCAGGAGGTCTTCGAAGGTCGCAGGGGGTTCAGAGGGCCCTGCCCCTTCTCCCTCCTTGAATGATCGGCGGCGCCCTTACTGGGCCAGTTGGCGGCAGGGCGGCAGGTAGAGTCTGGCGCTGGGGCTCGGGTGTCCCCAATCCCCGGTGTTGCAGTGCAAGGCCCCTTGGGAGGGGCCCCTCGTGGGCCGACCAAGTGTTAGAGTTAGCCCCCAGGATGCCAGCAGGCCTGATCTGCCGGGTGTGCGGCAAGCGGAAGGGCGGGCCGAGATGTGGGTGCTAGCGAGCAGGAGTGTGGGCCCAAGCGTATTCGCAAGTTGGACCTTCGAAGGTCTCCAGGGGCTCGAAGGGCCCTGCCTGTTCTCCCGCACTGAATGACCGGCAGCGCCCATAGCGGCTCGGGTGGCGTCGGGGTGACAGGGTGAGTCTGGCGCTGGAGCTCAGGGGTCCCCAATCCCTGGCATTGCTGCGCCAGGCCCCTTGGGAGGTTCCCCTCGGGGGCCAACCTAGGGTTAGTGTTAGCCCCCAGGAGGCCCGCAGGCCCGATCCGCTGGCTGTGCAGCCAGCAGAGGGGCTGGCTGAGGTGAGGGCGCTGGTGAGCGGAAGCATGGGCCCAAGCATTCTGGCGCCTGGGGCCTTAGAAGTTCACTGGGACTGGGAGGGCCCTGTCCATTCTCCCACCCTGAATGACCGGCAGTGCCCTAGCTGCCTAGGTGCCGGCGGGGCAGCAGGGTGAGCCCAGCACTGGGGCTGGGGGTCATCAATCCCCAGTGTTGCGTCGACAGTCCCCTTGGGAGGGGCCCCCGGGGGGCCAACCTAGGGTTAGGGTTAGCTCCGAGGAGGCCGGCAGGCCCGATCTGCCAGCTGTGTGGCGAGCGGAGGGGCAGGCCGATGTGAGGGCGCTGAAGAGCAGGAGCGTGGGCCCAAGCGTTTTGGCACGGGAAGCCTTCGAAGGTCGCCGGGGGATCGGAGGACCCTGCCCGTTTTCCCGCCCTGAATGACCTGCGGTGCCCCTGGGGCCCGGATGGCGGCAGGCTGACAGGGTGAGTCCGTCGCTGGGGTTGGGGGGTTCCCAATCCCCGGTGTTGAAGCACCAGGCCCCTTTGCAGGGGCCCCTCGGAGGCTGACCTAGGGTTATGGTTAGCCCCCAGGAGGCCGCAGGCCCAATCCACCGGCTGTGCGGTGAGCAGAGGGGAGGGCCGAGGTGAGGGCGCTGGCGAGCGGTAGCGTAGGCCCATGAGTTTTGGCGCGGGGGGCCTTCGAAGGTCGCCGGGGCTCAAGAAGCCCTGCCCGTTCTCCCGCACTGAATGTCCGGCGGTGCCCCTAGTGGCTCAGTTGCCGGCGGGGGAGCATGGTGAGTCGGATGCTGGGGCTAGCGGTCCGCAAACCCAGGTGTTGCGGTGCCAGGCCCGTTGGGAGGGGCCTCTCGGGGGCCGACGAAGGGATAGGGTTAGCCCCCAGGAGGCTGGCGGGCCCTATCCGCCGGCTGTGCGGCGAGCGGAGGGGCAGGCCGAGGTGAGGGCACTGGCTACCGGGAGAGTGGGCGCAAGCTTTCTGGCGCGGGGGGCCTTCGAAAGAGGCCGGGGGCCCGGGGGGCCCTTCCCGTTCTAACGCCCTGAATGAGGACGGCGCCCCTAGCGGGCCGGGTGGTGAGGAGCGGCAGAGTGCGTCTGGCGGTGGGGTTCGGGTGTCCCCAATCCCCAGCGTGGCGGCGCCAGGCCCCTTGGGAGGGGCTCCTCTGGGGCCGACCTAGGTTTAGGGTTAGCCCAAAGGAGGCCGGCAGGCCCAAACCGCCGGCTGTGCGGCGAGCAGAGGGGCGGGCCGAGGTGAGGGCGCTGGCGAGGGGGAGCATGGGCCCAGGGTTTTGGCACAGGGGGCCTTGGATTGTCACTGGGGGCTTGGAGGGCCCTGCCCATTCTCACACACGAAATGACCGGTGGCGCCCCTGTCGGCCAGGGTGGCGGCGTGTCGGCAGGATGAGTCTGGAGCTGGGGCTCAGTGGTCCCCGATCCCCGGCGCGGTGGCTCCAGGCACTTGGGAGGGGTCCCTCGGGGGCCAACATATGGTGAGTGTTAGCCCAAAGGAGGCCGGCGGGCCCAATCCGCCGGCTGTGCAGCGAGCGGAGGGGTGGGCCGACGTTAATGCGCTGGCAAGCGGGAGCGTGGGCCCAAGCGTTTTGGCATGGGGGGCCTTCGAAGCTCACCGGGGGCTCGGAGGGCCCAGCAAGTTCTCCTGCCCTGAATGCCCGGCGGCTCCCTAGCGGCCAGGGTGGCGGCGGGGAGGCAGGGTGAGTCCGGAGCTCGGGCTCGGGGGTCCCCAGTACCCGGCATGGCATTGCCAGGCCGCTTGGGAGGGGTCCCTCGGGGGCCGAGCTAGGGTTCTCGTTAGCCCAAAGGAGGCCGGCAGGCCCAATTGGCCGGCTGTGCGGCGAGGGGAGGGGTGAGCCAAGGTGAGGGCGCTGGCGAGCGGGAGCTTAGGCCCAAGCGTTTTGGTGCGGGGGGCCTTCGAAGGTCATCGGGGGCTCGGAGGGCCCTGCCCGTACTCCCTCCCTGAATGACCGGTGGCGCCCCTAGCGTCCTGGGTGGCGGCGGGGCGGCAAGGTGAGTCTGGAGTAGGGCTCAGGGGTCCAAATGCCCCGGCGTGGCGGCGCCTGGCCCCTTGGGAGGGGTCCCTCGGGGGCCGACCTAGGGTTGAGGTTAACCCAAAGGAGGCCGGGCCCGATCCGCCGGCTGTGCAGAGAACGGAGGGGCGGGGCGAGGTGAGGGCGCTGGCGAGCGGGAGCGTGAGCCCAAGCGTTTTGGCGTGTTGGGCCTTCGAAGGTCACCGGGGGCTCAGAGGGCCCTGCCCGTTCCCCAGCCCCGAATGAGGACGGTGCCCCTAGCGATCCGGGTCGCAGCGGGGCGACAGGGTGAGTTCAGCCCTGGTGCTCGGGGGTCCCCAATCACCCACGTGGCGGCGCCAGGCCCCTTGGGATGGGCCCCTCGGGAGCCGACCTAGGGTTAGGGTTAGCCCCAGGAGGCCGGCAGTCCAGATCTGCCGGCTGTGCGGCGAGCGGAGGGGCGGGCTGAGGAGAGGGTGCTGGCGAGCAGGAGCCTAGGCCCAAGCGTTTTGTCACGGGGGGCCTTCAAAGGTCACTGGGGGCTCGGAGGGTCCTGCCCGTTCTCCCGCCCTAAATAACCGGTGGCGCCCCTAGCAGCCTGGGTGGCGGCAGGGCGGCAGGGTAAGTAATGCGCTGGGGCTTGAGGGTCCCCAATCCCCGGCGTGGCATCGCCAGGCCCCTTGGGAGGGGCCCCTCGTGAGCAGACCTAGAGTTAGGGTTAGTTCCCAGGAGGCTGGCAGGCCCAATCCGCTGTCTGTGCGGCGAGAGGGGGGGCGGACCGAGGTGAGGGCGCTTGCTAGCGGGAGCGTGGGCCCAAGCGTTTTGGCGTGGGGGGCCTCAAAGGTCGCCAGGGGCTCGGAGGGCCCTGCCCATTCTCCCGCTCTGAATGACTGGTGGCGTCCCTACTGGCCCGGTAGCTGTGGGGCGGAAGGGTGACTCCAGTGCTGAGGCTTGGGGGTCACCAATCCCCGGCGTTGTGGCACCAGGCCTTTGGAAGTGGCCCCTTGGGGTCTGACCTAGGGTTAGTGTTAGCCCCCAGGAAACAGGCAGGCCTGATCCGCTAGCTGTTCATCGAGTGGAGGGGCGGGCCGAGAAGAGGGCACTGGCGAGTGGGAGCGTGGGCCCAAGCATTTTGGCGCGAGGGGCCTACGAAGGTCGCGGGGGCTCAGAGGGCCCTGCCTGTTCTCCAGCACTGAATGACCGGCGGCGCCCCTAGCGGACTGGGTGGTGGTGGGGTGGCAGGGAGAGTCCAGCACTGGTGCTCGGGGGTCCCCAATCCCCGGCATTGCGATGCCAGGCCCCTTGGGAGGGGCCCCGTGGGGACAGACCTAGGGTTAGGGTTACACCCAGGGGGCTGACAGGCCCGATCCTACGGCTGTGCGGCGAGCGGAGGGGCGGGCCGAGGTGAGGGCGCTGGCTAGCGGGAGCGTGGGTCAAGTGTTTTGGTGCAGGGGGCCCTTCGAAGGTCGTGGGGGGATCGGAGGACCCTGCCCGTTCTCCCGCACTGAATGACCGGTGGCGCTCCTAGTGGTGCAGGTGGCAGGGGACGGCCGGGTGAGTCCGGCACTGGGGTTCAGGGGTCCCCAATCCCCGGCGTTACGACTGCAGGCCCCTTGCTAGGGGCCCCTCGGGGGCCGACATATGGTAAGGGTTAGCCCCCAGGAGGCCCGCAGGCCCGATCCGCCAGCTCTGCGGTGAGTGGAGGGGTGGTCGGAGGTGAGGCCGCTGGCAATCTGGAGAGTGGGCCCAGTCATTTTGGCGCGGGGGTCCTTCGAAAGTCGCTGGAGGCTTGGAGGGCCCTGTACGTTCTTCTGCCCTGAATGACCGGCAGCTCCCCTAGCGGCCCGGGTGGAGGAGGGGTGTTAGGGTGACTTGGGCGCTGGGGCTTGGGGGTCCCCAATCCTCGGCGTTGGGGCGCCAGGCCCCTTTGGAAGGGCTCTAGGGGGCCGACCAAGGGTTATTGTTAGCCCCCAGGGGGCCAGCAGGCCAGATCCGCCGGCTGTGAGGCAAGCGGAGGGGTGGACCCAGGTGAGGGCGCTTGAGAGCAAGAATGTGGACCCAAGCGTTTTGGCACAGGGCGCCTTCGAAGGTAATCGGGGGTTCGGAGGGCCCAACCCGTTCTCCTGCCCTGAATGACCAGCGGCGCTACTAGCGGCCCAGGGGGGCGGGGCGGCAGGGTGAGCCCGGCACTGGGGCTTGGGGGTCCCCAATCTCCGGCGTTGCGGGGGCAGACCCTTGGTAGTGGCCCCTCGGGGGCCGACCTAAGGTTACAGTTAGCCCCCAGGAGGCCGGCAGGCCCGATGTGCCAGCTGTGTGGCGAGCGGAGGGGCGGGCCGAGGTGAGATCGCTGGCGAGCGGGAGCTTGGCCGAAGCGTTTTGGCGCGGGAATCCTTCGATGGTCACCGGGGGATCGGAGGACCCTGCCCGTTTTCCCGCCCTGAATGACCTGCGGCGCCCCTGGGGCCCGGGTGGCAGCAGGGCAGCAGGGTGAGCCATCGCTGGGGTTGGGGGGTTCCCAATCCCCAGTGTTGCGGCACCAGGCCCCTTCGCAGGGGCCCCTCGGAGGCTGACCTAGGGTTATGGTTAGCCCCCAGGAGGCCGCAGGCCCAATCCACCGGCTGTGCGGTGAGCAGAGGGGAGGGCCGAGGTGAGGGCGCTGGCGAGCGGTAGCGTAGGCCCATGAGTTTTGGCGCGGGGGGCCTTCGAAGGTCGCCGGGGCTCAAGAAGCCCTGCCCGTTCTCCCGCACTGAATGTCCGGTGGTGCCCCTAGCGGCTCAGTTGCCGGCGGGGGAGCATGGTGAGTCCGGCGCTGGGGCTCAGGAGTCCCCAATCCCCGTCGTTGCGGCGCCAGGCCCCTTGGGAGGGGCCACTAGGGGGCCGACCTAGGGTTTGGGTTAGCCTCCAGAAGGCCCACAGGCCCGATTCACCATCTGTGCGGCGAGCGGAGGGGAGGGCCGAGGTAAGGGCGCTGGCGAGCGGGAGCATGGGCCCAAGCATTTTGGTGCAGGGGGCCTTCGAAGGTCGCCGGTGGCTTGGAGGGCCCTGGCCATTCTCCCTCCCTGAATGAACAGCGGCGCCCCTAGCGGCCCAGGTGGCGGTAGGGCGGGAGGGTCAGCTGGGCGCTGGGGCTCAGGAGTCCCCAGTCCCCAGTGTTGAGGCAATAGGAACCTGGGATGGGCCCCTCGGGGGCCCACCAAAGGTTAGGGTAACACCCAGGAGGCTGGCAGTCCTGATCCACCGGCTGTGCAGCGAGCGGAGGGGCGGAACGAGGTGAGGGCGCAGGCGAGTGGGAGCATGGGCCAAAGCATTTTGGCGCAGGGGGCCTTTGAAGGTCACCAGGGGCTTGGAGGGATCTGCCCGTACTCCCTCCCTGAATGACCGACGGTGTTCCTAGTGGCCTGGGTGGTGGCGGAGCAATACGGTGAGTCCGGCGCTGGGGTTCGGGGGTCCCCAATCCCAGGCATTGCGGTGCCAGGCCCCTTTGGAGGGGCCCCTCAGGGGCCAACCTAGGGTTATGGGTAGCCCCAGGAGGCGGGCAGGCCTCATCCACCAGCTCTGCAGCAAGCGGAGGGACGGGCCGAGGTGAGGGCACTGAGGAGCAGGAGCGTGGGCTCAAACGTTTTGGATAGGGGGGCCTTGGAAGGTCGCCGTGGGCTCGGAGGGCCCTGCCTGTTCTCTCACACTGAATGACCAGCGACACCCCTAGCGGCCCGGGTGGTGGAGGGGCAGCAGGGTGAGTCCGGCGCTGGGGCTCGGGGGTCCCCAACCCGGCGTTGCGGTCCCAGGCCCCTTGGGAGGGGCCCCTCAGCGGCCGACCTAGGGTTAGGGTTAGCCCCCTGGAGGCCGGGAGGCCCGATCTGCCAGCTGTGTGGGGAGCGGAGGGGCCGGCCGAGGTGAGGGCGCTGACTAGCGGGAGCGTGGGCGCAAGCGTCGTGGCGCAGGGGGCCTTTGAAGGTCGCCAGTGGCTCAGAGGGCCCTGTCCTTTGTTCCGGCCTGAATGACCTACAGCGCTCCTAGCGGCACGGGTGGTGGCGGAGCGGAAGTGTGAGTCCAGCGCTGAGGCTTGCGGGTCCAGAATCCCTGGCTTGTGGCGCCAGGCCCCTTGGGAGAGGCCCCTCGGGGGCCGACCTAGGGTTAGGGTTAGCTCCTAGGAATCCGGCAGGCCCGTATGCCGGCTGTGCAGCGAGCGGAGGGGCGGGACTTGGCGAGGGCGCTGGTGAGCAGGAGCATGGGCCCAAGCATTTTGGCGCAGGGGGCCTCTAATGGTCGCCGTGGCTCGGAGGGCCCTCCCCGTTCTCCCGCCCTGACTGACCGGCAGTGGCCCTAGAGGCCCGGGTGGCGGTGGGGTGGCAATGTGAGTCTGGCGCTGCGGCTCAGGGGTGACCAATTTCCGGCGTTGCAGCGCCAAGCCCCTTGGCAGGAATGACTCGGGGGCTGACCTAGGGTTAGGGTTAGACCTCAGAAGGCCGGCAGGCCTGAAACGCCAGCTGTGCGTAAAGCAGATGGGCGGGCCGAGGTGAGGGCGCTGGTGAGCGGGAGCGTGGGCCCACGCATTTTGGCACGGGAGGCCTACGAAGGCCGCAGGGGCCTGGGAGGTCCCTGCCTGTTCTCCCTCCCTGAATGACCGGCGTCACCTGCAGCGGCCCTGGTGGCGGCGGGGCTACAGGTTGAGTCCGGTGCTGGGGGTCGGGGGTTCCCAATCCCCAGCATTGTGCCACCAGGCCCCTTGGAAGGGGCCCCTCGGGGGCTGACCTAGGGTTAGGGTCAGCCCCCAGGAGGCCGGCAGGCCCGGGAGCCTGGGCCCAAACGTTTTGGCGCAGGGGGCCTTTGAATGTCGCCGGGGGCTAGGAGGGCCCTGCCTGTTCTCCCGCCCTGAATGACCGGCTGCACCCCTAGCGGCCCGAATGGCAGCGGGGCGGCAGGGTGACTCCGGCGCTGCAGCTTGGTCCCCAATCCCCGGCGTTGCAGCGCCAGGCCCCTTGGCAGGGGCCCCTCGGGTCTGACCTAGGGTTAGGGTTAGCCCCCAGGAGGCCGGCAGGCCCAATCCTCCAGCTGTGCAGGAGCAGAGGGGTGGGATGAGATGAGGGCACTGGCGAGCGGGAAGGTGGGGCCAAGCATTTTGGCGCGAGGGGCCTTCAAAGGTTGCCAGGGGCTCGGAGGGCCCTGCCTGTTCTCCTGCCCTGAATGACTGACGGCGCCCTTCATGGCCCGTTTAGCAGCGGGGCGGCAGGGAGAGTCTGGTGCTGGGGCTCGGGGGTCCCCAATCCCCGGCGTTGCAGCGCCAGGCCCTTTGGGATGGGCCCCTAGGGGGCCTACCTAGGGTAGGGTTAGCTGCCAGGAGGCTAGGATGCCTGATCTGCCGGCTGTGCGGCGAGCAGAGGGGCAGGCTGAGGTAAGGGCGATGGCAAGCAGGACCATGGGCCCTAGTGCTTTGGTGCAGGGGGCCTTCGAAGGTCGTTGGGGGCTCGGAGGGCCCTGCCCATTCTCCCGCACTGAATGACCGGCAGTGCCCCTAGTGGCCTGGGTGGCGGCGGGGGGCATGGTGAGTCCGGCGCTGGGGCTCGGGAGTCCCCTTTCCCCGTCATTGTGGCACCAGGCCCCTTGGGAGGGGCCACTAGGGCCGACCTAGGTTTAGGGTTAGCCCCCAGAAGGCCCACAGGCCCGATCCGCCAGCTGTGAGGCGAGCGGAGGGGAGGGCCGAGGTAAGGGCGCTGGCCAGCGGGAGCGTGGGGCCAAGCGTTTTGGTGCGGGGGGCCTTCGAAGGTCACCGGTCGCTCGGAGGGCCCTGCCCGTTCTCCCTCCCTGAATGAATGGCGGCGCCCCTAGCGGCCCAGGTGGCGGTAGGGCAGGAGGGTGAGTCCGGCACTGGGGCTCGGGAGTCCCCAATCCCAGGCATTGCGGTGCCAGGCCCCTTCGGAGGGGCATCTCAGGGGACAACCTAGGGTTCTGGAGGAGTGCAGGCCTCATCTGCTGGCTCTGTGGCGAGCGGAGGGGCGGGCCGAGGTGAGGGCACTGAGGAGCAGGAGCGTGGTCTCAAGTGTTTTGGATGCGGGGGCCTTCGACGTTCGCCAGGGGCTCGGAGGGCCCTGCCCATTCTCCCGCCCTGAATGACCAGCGGCACCCCTAGTGGCCCGGGTGGTGATGGGGTGGCAGGGAGACTCCGGCGCTGGGGATCGGGGCTCCTTAATACCCGGCGTTGTGGCCTCAGGTCCCTTGGGACGGGACCCTCGGGGGCTGACCTAGGGTTTGGGTTAGCCACCAGGAGGCTGGCAGGCTCGTTCCGCCCATGTGCGGTGAATGGAGGTGTGGGTTGAGGTGAGGTAGCTGGCGAGTGGGGGCGTGGGCCAGAGCATTTAGGCTTTGGCTTGGGGTGCCTTCGAAGGTTGCAGGAGGCTTAGAGGGTCCTGCCCGTTCTGTCGCCCTGAAGGACTGGTGATGCCCCTAGTGCCCCATGTGGCGGCAGGGCGGCAGGGTGCATCCGGTGGTGGGACTCGGGGGTCCCCAATCCCTGGCATGCGGCGCCAGGCCACTTGGGAGGGGCCCCTCGGGTGCGACCTAGGCATAGGGTTAGCCCCCAGGAAGCCAGCAGGCCCGATCCGCCAGCTCTGCAGCGAGAGGAGGGGTGGGCCGAGGTTAGGGCGCTGGGGAGCAGGAGCGAGGGATCCAGAGTTTTTGCACGGGGGGCCTTTGAAGGTCGCAGGGGGATCGGAGGGCCTTGCCCGTTCTCCCTTCTTGAATGACTGGCAACGCCCGTAGCGCCCTGGGTGCTTGCGGGGTGGCAGAGTGAGTCCAGCACTGGGGTTCGGGGGTCCCAAATCCCCAGCATTGAGGTGCCAGGCTCCTTGGGAGGGGCCCCTCGGGGGCCGACCTCGGGTTAGGGTTCTTCCACAGGAGGCCAGCAAGCCCGGCGCTAAGTGGCTCTGACAATGTAACAAAAATGCCATACACTTATCTGAAAGAAATAACAGTGTACAGGAACCCTCTTAGCCCTAACATCATCCTTTGTGAATATGGAAGCCAGCCCCAAAGTGGTCGTGGAAGTCTGACGAAAGGGCTAAGCACTTTTCTCTGAGTCACCACACTGTACAGGGAAAGAGCAATGTACATCATCATTCACGAGTAGGAAGCATGAATGGAAGGTTCTGGAATTTCGAGGACTCTGACCCATCCTTATTGGTAATAAACCACCGTGTACAGGAAAACACCTTCAACTCTCATCAGCCTCCTCAATCCTGATTCCGATTCAACTTTTGGTGTGTGGGACTAGGGAAATGTCCACATCTTATTGCTAAGAAAGAACGATGTCAGGGTAATGCCCTTCAAGTCACCTCAGCCTCCCTGAAGACGGAAGCAGGAATCAAGGTGGTTATGTTACCATGAGGTCAGGAAGATGAGCATATAAGTGAGAAACAACAGTGGGCAGGACCTCTCTTCCAACGAACAGTATCTTTGCTTAATGTTGAATCCCTGTGGTAAGTGGTTGTGGGCATTTGTGAGGTCAAAATCTGAAGTGTTTTGTTAAACCTCTTGGCCATTCACAGATGAGACTAAGGTAGTTGGGGACTCCTAGGCAGTGATTTGTCCACTGTCAAAAATATGAAAAGATAAAAGAGACAGATGAGGTCTCCTCAGGCATTGTCCTTTATCCTCATCCTCTGTGAGGATGGCCATCTCTGGACAGCTCAGTGTCAGAGTCTCATTCACATTGGGGGCATCTGTTCCTCACAGACATCAGGCAGGGAAATGGATTTGGTTCTCTGTGCCAGCCCAGCCACAGCTGAGTGTCACAGCACCCTCTCATGGGCTCATAAGAGTTTCACTGTCACCAGGCAGGTCATTGTATTTGATAAACCACTGTGAGAGTTTGCAATTGCCTTCACCTGCAACCTCCAGAGGCAAATGCAGATCTCTGGTACCATGTGAAGTCATGTGAAGGCTTTGTGAGAAAGTGTCCTTTTGCTTAAGAAAAACATGGCTGGGGCTCCTCGCTGGCTCAGCCAGTTAAGCATGTGCCTTTGGCTCAGGTTATGTTCTCAGGGTTCTGGAATCGAGCCGAGGGTCCCTGCTCAGCAGGAAAGGAGTAGGGAAATAGCTTAGAACCCACAGAGAATGTGAATAAAGGGGAGTGAAATGGAACTTGGTCTGTGTTTTGCTTTAGGGATTGGAAGTTAGTTTTTTCTCAATTGTGATTGTTCTTGAAACAGAACAGCTGTATTGTTTTTTTTTACCTTTAATTTTCTTCTAGTAACAATTTTTTATTATTATATGTTAGTCACTATACAGTATTTCCTTAGTTTTTGATGTAGTGTTCCGTGATTCATTATTTGCATATAACACCCAGTGCTCCATGCAATATGTACCTTCCTTAATACCCATCACTGGCCCATCCCAATCCCCCACCCCTCTCCCCTCTGAAGCCCTCAGTTTGTTTCCCAGAGTCCATAGTCTCTCCTGGTTCATTCCCCCTTCTGTTTAGGGTCCATTGTCTAAAGGGACAGACAGTGGAAGTTCACCAAATATAAGATCGAAATTTCATTGTTCATTATAGATGCCGCCAAGTAGCTCCCAGACATTTCATTCTACTCTAGTAATTGATTATACCTGTGCAGGTGCACGTGAAAGATAACTGATGAATGTATACTGGTAATAAAACACGCCCCACAGTAGTAGAATAATAGAGAATGCACATGTGTAAAATTATTCGACTACGGCTTCCATGCTTTCCCTTTGGTTCCTTGTTATCTATGAAATTGGACAATTTTTGTTCTCTAGGCTTAAAACTCATTGTCAGTATTCAGAGTTTTTCAATGCTGATCTTCTCCTGTATAAGTTACCAAAAACCTAAAATATGTATGAACTTTAAAAAACGCTATATTGAAAATGACAGCAGAGAAGTTCCATTTTGTGAATATTGTGTCAATGGATCTCTATTTTGCCATCAGTGTTCATTAGAAATGATGACATTTCATGTGAGTATAAATATCAATGTGAAAAAGAAAAGGTAGGAAGAACCTTGAATGTTTAAGTAATTGGTGAAATGACAGGTGTGTGTGTGTGTGTGTGTGTGTGTGTGTGTGTGTGTGTGTGTAATTGATTTTCAGTGAATGGTTTAGGTCCTTGTAGGGCCTCTGAGAGAGCCCAGGTGAACCTTTCAATGAGTTGGTATCTGTTTTCAGAACATGGGAATCTCTTAGTCCAATAGTCAATCAGGCAAGCTTTGAGGTCTTGAAGAGTTTCAGTCCTCAGCGATGGTGTTGCAGACCCTTGTGAGCAAACCCTAGGTATGCTCAGAGCCCTCATTAGCTGGTACCAACGTGTGACGATTTCAGACAGCATTTCCCAAAGAAGTACCTCTTGAGTCTCTGTTCTTGTCAGTTCCCTACACTTCCTTACACTAGTTATGTGATCAGTGTGTTTCAGGATAATCCCCACATGTGATTTTTGCTATTTCCTACTAGTCCTATCTGTTTCTCATCTTCTTCTTTTATGGTAGGGGTTGGGAAGCAACCTGTGTGGTGTAGGAAGGGGTGTGGTAGTTGTCTGCCTTCAGAGGACCGAATGCTGCCTAGAAATTGTACTGTAGTTTGAGGTCAATTGTCCATCCTCTGAGTGTCAGGAATTCCATCACTTTACTTTGATGCTAGTCTGTTCTTCAAGCTGTCCTCAGAAATAAGGACGTCATCCATCTAGGGAATACTGGTTTGTGTGTATGTTTTCATTTTAGGAAAGGCCTTGCTGCTCCTGAAAATAATACTGTAGAGCACCCTTTCCTGTTCTTATTGGCCATCAGTCAATCTTTTGTGAAGTATTCGTTTATAAATAGACTTTCTATGGTTGATGAGCAGGAATTCTTTATTGACAAGTCTTTGTCAGTGTGTGTATTGCAAATCTTTACTCCCCAGCCTGCGGTTCACTTTTTCATTTTCTTATGGTCATAAGATAAGGAGAAATGTCACATTTTTATGAAGTCCCACTGAATTCTTTTAAATGGTTTGTGCACCCTATGTCTTACCCCAAGATTGACAGGTTCTACGTTTTCTTTCAGAAACTGTCCAATGGGAAGCTACAACCCATTTTCTCTGTCCATTTATTGCTTACAAATTTCACATTTTTATGAAGTCTCACTGAATTCTTTTAAATGGTTAGTGCACCCTATGTCCTACCCCAAGATTGACAGGTTCTACGTTTTCTTTCAGAAACTGTCCAATGGGAAGCTACAATCCAATTTCTCTGTCCATTTATTGCTTACAAATGTATTTTGACCATCTGTTTCCTAGGAAACCTATTTTGTTATTATTATTATTATTATTATTATTATTATTATTATTTTAAATTGCATTTTTAATTCTAAAAGGGTATTTAAAGACTGTTTTGAATTTTCTATGTACACAATCGTGTTATCTGTGAATAGTCACTATTATCCCCTCAATTCTTATACTTTTTGTTTCTCTTGCCTTAAAACACTGGTAGATTCTCCGATGCCACGTTGAATAGAGCAGCATTGTTTAAAGATTTTCATATACCTTTCTCAATATCTGACAGAAAAAGCAGACAAAACATTGGTAACAAATGTGACCAAATTGACATATAGGGAACATTCCATAATAATTGCAGAATACGTTATTTTCAAGTGGTCATAGACTCTTTACCCAAATAGATGATAGGTGGGGCCACGAATCAAGGCTACAAATGTTAAACCCTGAAATTAACTAGATTCTATTCTTAGACCAGAGGGGAATTGAGTCACAGTCATAGCGAAAAGAAAACCAGGAAGTCCTTCAATGTTTAAAAATTAAATGGAACTTTGCTACATATCCTAAAGGTCAGAGAAGGAATCTCATTGGAAATTCTGAACCTTTTATACATGAGGGCTCACACACAATGGCACTTTCTTTGTGAAGAGCATAATAATAACCTAGACAGGAGTTGAGCCTTAAGTCAGAGTTCTGCCTGCCGCAGCCACACCTGGCAGGCTTGGCCTGTGGTCCCCCTCAGCTGTGCTTTCTGGTGGCCCTGAGCTAAGGGGGTCAACATGGCCATATGGAAATGGTAAGCTCCCCACTCAAAATGATGGCGGTGCCCCCTCCCCAGCTGCCCTTTCTGGTGGCTCTGAGCTAAGGGGGTCAACATGGCCGTATGGAAATTAGAAGCTCCCCACTCTTAGTGATGACGTTGCTATCGTATTGTCCTCACCAGTCCAACAACATGATTTCTGAGTGAACTATGACACAAGAGTGACTTCTTGGCCTTCCTTCAGGTTTGAAAATCATCTGGTGAGTCATCTATTAGAAATAGGATTCAACATGTATTCTTTCTTCTGGAAAAGAAATAGACCCAATAGCAATTATGGCTTCCTGAGCACCTGTTCTTGAGAGACATCATACTGGCTCTTTGTAGCATTCTGCCTCTTAAACTTCTGAACTAGGGTGTAGATATTTTTAGGCACATTTTCAGGTGGTTAGACAGGGACTCGGATGATATGAGTCACAGAGGATTTTAGTGTCAGAAACCTAAGTGGGATCCCCAAATTGACTCCAAATCCCTTGTTGTTCCATACAGGGTACTATTTCCCTCTTATCTCTGGTCTTCTCGATCTGGAAACCTATCAAGTATCAGGATTTTCTTGTCATGTGGACAACTGGAACGAATTCAGCGGGCCTTTACACCTCTGCCCATGGTGATCATTAAGATCATTATCTCAGTGGAGGACCTCTGGGTAAGATACTCAAAGATCCTTAGGGATACAGACAGTATAATATTTTTCTGGTATTAAAGTTCCTGAAACCAACTATCTTTTTTAGTCCATTCAGGCTCTGGTATGTTCAGAGGGTGCTGTAAAACAGGTCTGAAATAGTATTTAAAAACACTCAGCTCAGCCTCTTCTACAAAGTGAGCCAATGCTTATAAACATGGCTAAAATATTGCCTTACCTACGATGACTTCCCAGCCATCCTAGTGTTTATATGGTATGACTGTGACTTACATTAGTCAACATTTGCAGAGAAAGAACTTAGTGCATCCAGGGGGCACTTCATGTTGAAATTAGTTTGTGACAACGAGCTACTGTGTTTTATTCTGCAGTCCAAGGGAATGGTGCCAGACATCTCTAAGGTGTCTAGCAGTTTTACAATTCTGATTTTAAGTGGTCTGTGTGCTTCAGCGATTTGGGCAGGAGAAGGGCAGGAGTCCAGAGACTGTGAACACTTCTGTTACCTGTGCTGACCATGGAGCAGGTAGCCTTCTGTGGGCATCATTTTGATTTCTTGGTACTCTTGTGAAAGGTGCTTTTGTCTCAAATTCCTCCTTTTTAGGAGTAATTATAATGATGAAAGTAATTTTTATCTTATATCATCTGTGGGCCCTGATCCTGGGATCCCAGGGAAGCTATCCTTTAACATTTTAACTGGCTCAAAATGATTGGGCAAAAACTCAAAGCATGAGCCCTATTTCTGCCCCAAGTACATGTTGTACATCTGCTTCATGAATAAAACAATAACCAAAAATGACAACATGAAAATAAGAAAAAATAAAGAACCTCTTTGGCTCCCATAAGATTAAAGTCATACTGACATGTACATACTGAAAATGCATGAAATCATTGCATTTCCTAAAGCCCAAGCCTTGGAGGGTCTGAGAACCACTGACATTGCCCAGAACCAGGCACACCCCAGCAGGGAGGGGTGGTGCAGAAAGGGAAGGGGCAGGACTCTGAGGGAGGTCTGCAGCTAGAGGGGTCCCTGGAAGGGGCCAGGTGTGTGTGGGGAGCCTGGCCCAGGACCCCAACCATGCTTGTGCTGGGTGTTGGGTAGAGGAGGCGCCTCTTGGACTCCCTGCACTTTCAGGGTTCCAGGGGCTTGAGGGCGGGTTGCCTGGCATCCCAGGGGCTGGGGCACCACCCTCCCTGACCAATCACCCCTTGGGGGTGGAGCTACATCTCTGTGGGCTGTTCCAGAGTTGCAGTGGGGTGCAGACCTGGGGCAGAAGAAGGGGCACTGGGAGAGAGAGAGTTGCCCTGTGGAGGTCCCAGCTGCTGAGTGAGCAGAATGCACCAGGGGCGGGGGGGGTTCGGGGGTAGGGTGCGACCCAGGTGGGAGGCAGGGTTCTCGAAGGGCACTTGGAGAGGGTTCATTGTGGGGACTCAGGTGAGTTTTCTTTTCCTCTTTAAAGTCTCTTCTGCCCCATGTCCTCAACTGGCCTTATTCCCCATACCCGTGAACTCCAGGGCGCCCAATCACCTGCGCTTTTGTGGGATGGGTTGCAGAATTTCAGGGTTTCCCCTGTTCCCTGGAAAAGTGTGGGTAAGGACCTCACAGAGTCCCCACCTTCAGTGATGTGTCCCCCTGTTCTCTGACACAGTGCAGGTGATGCATCTTGAGCAGTACCCTGAGTTCAGCAGGGTGTGCCCTGGTCCCCCAGGCACAGGTGTGGCAGTAGCAAGCCCCAGAGCCATACCCAACTTCAGCATTATGCCCCGTGTGCCCCCAGGTTAGTGGTCATTGGCTGTTGGAATCATACAGGAAAATTCTCCAGGTGGGGGCCTGGAAGTGGGTGTAAACCAGACCCCACTCTAGTTGCACTGGGAATAGACAAACT
Organism: Ursus americanus; assembly: GCF_024610735.1. Taxonomy (NCBI): domain Eukaryota; kingdom Metazoa; phylum Chordata; class Mammalia; order Carnivora; family Ursidae; genus Ursus; species Ursus americanus. Next base: position 1,484,469 of record NW_028273624.1, read on the forward strand.
GAGGGTTTCCTTAGAAGAGTAAGTCTGCTTTCCAGAAAAGGCAAGGTCATTGGTCTATTGAGAATGAAGATAATTACTGCTAAACAAGAAGTATGTGTTGCCCCTTTGCCCAGAAACCGAAGCAGGTGTGCAGGCTTTAGGTCAGAGGTGCCTTCTTCTCCACAGCTGACAGCACTTCTCTGCTCTGACTCCAAGACACCCGAGGTTTTGAACGTCAGTATCGGAGTCAGCGAAGCAGCTTGTCACAGGACGCCAGTGTTCAGAGAAAGCACAGGTATGTTTGGCAAAATGTCCTATCTATGTCAGGGCTAGAGGTAAAACCTCTCATTATCCCAAAACCTCCTGGGCTTTTCTCTTTTCTCTAGTTGAGCCACAAAGTAAAATTGAAGTAACTGTCAGCATTCTGGGTTTGGTGCAAGAATTACAATTTTCCCTGCTGGTAGAACATTGCAGGGGATCACAATTTCTCTGTCCATTTATTGCTTACAAATGTATTTTGACCATCTGTTTCCTAGGAACCCTCTTTTATTAGAAAGGGAAGGTGAGATTCACTCTGTGCCTGTTTGTAACATCTAATTTGTTCCTTCATCTAACAATGTTTATTCAATTGGGCCTAAGACATGTTTGAGTGGCCAGCATCTAGAGTTAGGTGGCTTTTTTCATCTGATACAGCCTTGGATGATGTCATTTGACAAAGGTGATGTTTCATCATTGATTAGTTTATTCATCAAAAGAGTTAAAATTAGGGTGGAGGGAAAATTGAAAATTATCCAAAGCGGCCTGTTCCTGTTTAAATGTTGAGCTTGACTTTCTAGTTTTACTAAATGTATTATCTCGATATTTTGAGGTGCCATATTCTCTCTGTAGTTTCTTTGGTGGTGGAGTCAGAAGGAGAGTCTGGGAATTCTTTTGGATAGTGGCATGCTGGTGGCTTCAAGGGGCTTGGCGTCAGGAGCCTTGGGTGAAGTCTGCAACTGCTTGTCTGACCCTAGGAGCATCTCCCAGAGGTTTTGTTTCCTCTTATGAAATTGCCGGCAGATAATGTTCTGTTGGTGGGAATGCAAAGTGGTGCAGCCAGTCTGGGAAACAGTGTGGGGGTTCCTCAAAAAGTTAAACATTGAACAACCCCATGATCCAGCAATTGTTCTCCTAGGTATTTACCCAAAGGATACAAAAATGCAGATTTAAAGGGGGAACCTGAACCATGATGTTTATAGCAGAAATGTCCACAGTAGCCAAACTATGGAGAGAATCCCAACATCCATGCACTGATGTTTTTTCCTCAAAAAGTTTTTTCCTCAAAAAGTTAAACAACATCCATGCACTGATGTTTTTTCCTCAAAAACTTTTTTCCTCAAAAAGTTAAACATTGAACAACCCCATGATCCAGCAATTGCTCTCCTAGGTATTTACCCAAAGGATACAAAAATGCAGATTTAAAGGGGGAACCTGAACCATGATGTTTATAGCAGAAATGTCCACAGTAGCCAAACTATGGAGAGAATCCCAACATCCATGCACTGATGAATGGATAAAGCAGATGTGGGATACATATATATAATGGAATATGACCCAGCTTCAAAAAGAATGAAATCTTACCATTTGCAAGGATGCGGATGGATCTAGAGTGTATTAAGCTAAGCAAAATCAGTGAGGAAAGACAAATATCCTATGCTCTTACGCTTGTGGAACTTCGGAAAGAAAACAGATGAACAGAGTGGAGGGGCGATGAGAGAGGCAAACAAGGAAATAGACTCAACATTGGAGAACAAACTGAGTGTTACTGCAGGACAGGGGCATGGGGGGAAGAGTTAAATGGGTGAGAGGTATTAAGGAGGGCATTTGTGATGAGCATCGGGTTCTGTATGCAGGTGAGGAATCGCTAAATCCTACCCCTGAAGCAAATGTTCCATGGCATGTGACTAACTGGAATTTAAGTAAGAGAAGAAAGGAAAAAGTGTTCTGCTTCATGAAGAGTGAGGTAAAATTGTAGTGATTTGGGCTGTACTATTCTATAGATGAGAGTTGTTAAACACCCTGTTGTAGGATACACTAGTTGCTTATCACATAAGGAGTCTTCAGAAAGCTGCAATGAAAGATTCAGGTGTCAGAGTATGTTCATGTTCCACTGATATGTTACAGTTTGCACAGGTAGGAAAGAAGATGGAGAGAAAGGCAACAGAAGGGGAAAGTAGGTGTGAACCTTTCATTACTTAGCATTATAGCTTTCTCATGAAAGCCTTGCGCCAGTGTGATTATGGAAGCAGAGGGGAATCCGGGAAATTTGCAGGAGACGGGGGAGTTCCAGATCTGGGTAAAGCTGCCAAGGGTCCCAGAGGAGAGCTGAATGCATTCTGCAGCAGGGTGTGGGCGGGGTGGGCTCCAGGGGTGGCTGTGGGTCTCCTGGGTGAGAGTTGTAACAGGTGAGGACTGTGTGCAAGTTCCTGGCTGAGGACAAGTGAGGCACAGGTGGAGAGCTGGCAGAGAACCTTCTTCTGGGCCACCAGCCTCACCCAACACACAGCTTCATCTTCTGTCCCTTTCACTCCAATTCAGACTTCTCCGAAGGTGAGTGAGAACACATCAAGAGCATTCGAAACAGAAGGGAAAGCATGTGGAAAGGCTCTGGGGCAGGAGAATTCCAGGTATGTCCAGGAGCAGCAAGAAGGCCCTGTGGCCACAGGAGACAGCTTAGGACATGAGCTCAGAGAGGTGACAGATGGTGACAGAAAGCCATTCCAGGGCTATAACCCCATGAGACCCTGTTTCACTGGGCCATCCTGGCTACAGTGTTGAGAACAGATGACAGAGGGTTGAAGATGGCAAAGCAGGTCAATGACGAAGCTTTTCCAGGAACTCAGGCACTGTGGTCCAGACAGGTGGCCTTGGATGGAGTGGTTAGACCTATTCTGGGTCCATTTTGAAGATGGAGCTCACAGGATTTGCTGATGGGTTAGCTATTAGGAGCAGGAGAACAGAGGAATTGTGGTAACTCCCAGCTGTTGTGGGTTGTCCTGATCGAGGGGACGGAGTGGGTTTTTCGGGTGGTAGGAGGTAGTCCGTGTTCTGCATGCTGAGGAAGGTGTCTTTCCCAGTGGATCTGCTGAGGTTTGTGTCTGAGAGAACCTTTCACTTCTCCTCCCTCAGCAATGCTCAAGTACAAGTATCCCCCACTTTTTAAACGTTCACAGTAAGACACTTGGTTTTCTTGAAATAACTACATAATTACCCATCTTCAGTAAGAGGAAGAGACCTGAAGAGGATTTTCCTCTTATGAAAAAAGGTGAACTGTGAGAATCGCGTTCATCATCTGTTTTGGGGAGAAGCTCCTTCCGTTGGGAACCGCTCTCCGCATCCAGCCACCAGCACTTTGAATGGTGTCTGTGAGCCTCTATTGTGCTTTATCTTCATTTATGCTGGGCCTCCGTTAGGTACTTGTGTCCTGAGGCCTAAGAAAAGCCAAAAGAAGGAATTTTGGGGTCTGAGCACACTGTCTAATTGTTCCGTGTAAGTTAATGGCCATTCCTTCTTGGCACCATTTCTGCTGTGCAAGGTTTCTCAGAAGCCCTGCACTTTCAAAGAGCAGGGAAACCTATACCCCATGCTGCGGGGTTAGTTTTAGTCTCCATGCTGGACAGAACATTTCATGACTGTCAGATTTTCTCACTCAAACATTGAGACTTTGACTACCTTCACCCATTTCTACCACCCCATCCCCGAATCTGGCACCTACCAATCTGCTATCAGTATCTATGCATTCAGTATTTGTTTATTCCACGTGGAATGTACATGAGAGCATCTGGGATTGGTCTTTCTGTGTCTGAGTTACTTGGAATAAGGTCCCCAAGGTCTGTGTTTCCAGGTCTGATTCTTGTGAATAATGCTGCAGTGAACGTGGGAGTGCATCTGTCTTTTTGAGGCAGTATTTTTGTGTTCTCCGAATCAATACTCAGTAGAGCCATTACTGTGCCATGTGGTAGTTTCATTTATTTTTTCAGGAACCTCCATACCATTTGTCACAGTGGCTGCACCAATTTCCATTCCCACCAACAGTGCACAGTGTCTCCTCCTCTGCAAACCCTTGACCCCAACTGGTGTCTGTCTCTGGACAATTGGTGATCCAACTGTTGTGAGGGGATAGCCGATTGTGGGTTTGACTGATGTTTCCCTGACGATTTTTAGTGATGTCTAACAACTTTCTCTGTCTGTTGGCACCTGTGTGCCATCTTTGGAAAGTATCTATTCACATATTCCCCACGTTTTTTTATACAGTTTTTTTTTGTTTCTTTTGATTTGTATGAGTGTTGTGTGTATTTTTGATATTAGCCTCTTCTCACACATATGATTCGCAGATATTTTTTTCTTATTGGGTCAGTGGCCTTTTAAGTTTTTGCTGGTTTCTTTTGCCGTGTGGAAGATTTCAGTTTGATATTGTTCCACTTGTTTATTTTTGCTTTTGTTGCCTTTGCATTTGGTGTCCGATCTGAAGACTCTTTGCCAAAACCAATGTCGAGAGACTTAGTACCTGTGTCTTCTTGGAGGTTTATGGATTCAGGTCTTATGTTCAAATCATTCATCCATTAAAAATTTTGTGTGTGGTGTAAGAAAGTGGCCCAGTTATATTCTTCTGCATTTAGTGTCCAGTTTGCATGTTACCGCTCACTGAAGAGACGGTCCTTCCCTCATGGCATATCTTCTGCTGCTGTGTCGTAAGTTAGGATCATCTACGTGTGGGTAAGTTTCTGAGCTTTCTGTTCTGTTCCACTGACCTGGTGTCTGTGTTTATGCCAGTACCATCCTGTTTTGATGACAACAGCTCTATAATCTAGCTTGAAATCCAGGAGTGTGTTGACTGCACCTTTCTTTCTTCAGGTTGCTTTGGGTATTTGGGGTCTTTTGTGATTCCATACAAGTTTGAGGACTGTTTTCTATTTGCTCGAATAATGCCAGTGGAATTCAGATAGGGATTTCATCACATCTGTCAATTGCTTTGGGTACAATGGACATGTTCACATAATTAAATCTTCCAGTTAAGGAGCATGGCGTATGCTTCCATTTGTTTGTGTTGCCTTCCAAATCTTTGACCCATACATTCTGCCCCCCTCGACACACATGTTTTTCATTTCTTTTCTGCCATGTGTTGAGTGTACTATGTCTTTCGCATTTTTGGTTACTTTTATTCCTAGATTTTTTTTTTGATGCAATTGTAAATGGCATTGCTTTTTTAATTTCTCTTTGCGAACGTGTGTCATCAGTATACAGAAATGCAAGAACTTGGGTCATCTGGGTGGCCCCATAGGTGAAGCGTCTGCCTTCAGCTCAGGTCATGATCCCAGAGTCCTGGATTGAGCCCCATGTTGGGCTCCCCGCTTAGCGAGGGTCTGCTTCTCCCTCTTTCCTACACTCCCCCTGCATGTGCTTTTTCTCTTCCTCTCAAATAAATAAATAAAATCTGAAAAAAATAAAGACAACAGGTCTCTGTATATTGACTTTATATCCTGCAGCTTTCTTGCATTTGTTTAAACTAACTGTTTTTTTTTGTGTGTGTGTGTGTAATCTTTCGGGATTTCATGTCATTTGCAAATAGTGACAGTTTTCCTGTATGGATTTCATATCTTTCTCTTTTTTTAAAATGATGTTAGTCACCCTACAGTACTTCATTTGTTTTTGATGAAGTGTTCCGTGATTCATTGTTTGTATATAACACCTAGTGCTCATTATGACACGTGCCCTCCTTAATACCCATCACCAGGATAACCCATTCCCCTACCCCTCCCTTACTGCAACCTTCAGTTTGTTTCCCAGTGTCAACAGTCTCTCATGGTTCCTCTCCCCCTCTCATTCCCCCCCTTCACTTTTCCCTTCCTTCTTCTAATGTCCTCCATGCTATTCCTTCCATTCCACATAGGAGTCAAACCTTATGATAATTCTCTTTCTGTGCTTGCCTTAATTTCACTTAGCATAATCCCCTCCTGGTCAATTCACATTGGTGCAAATGGTGGGTATTCATCCTTTCTGATGACTGAGTAATATTCCATTGTATAGATGAACCACATCTTCTTTGTCCATTCATCTGCTGAAGGACATCTTGGCTCCTTCCACAGTTTGGCTATTATGGACATTGCTGCTATGAACATTGAGATACAGGTGCCCCTTCTTTTCATTACTCTGTGTCTATGGGGTAAATACCCAGTAGTGCAATTGTTGGGTCATAGGATAGCTCTGTGTTTAATGTCTTGCGGAACATCCATATTGTTCAAAAGTGGTTATACCAGTTGAATTCTCACGAGTAGTGTAAGAGGGCTCCCCTTTCTCCACATCATCTCTGACTTTTTGTAATTTCCTGTCTTGTTAATTTTTTTCTCAAGATTTTATTTATTTATTTGATAGAGATAGAGACAGCCAGTGAGAGAGGGAACACAAGCAGGGGGAGTGGGAGAGGAAGAAGCAGGCTCATAGCGGAGGAGCCTGATGTGGGGCTCGATCCCATAATGCCAGGATCACGCCCTTAGCCGAAGGCAGATCCTTAACCTCTGTGCCACCCAGGTGCCCCCTGCCTTGTTAATTTTAACCATTCTTACTGGTGTAAGGTGGTATCTCATTGTCGTTTTGATTTGTATTTGCCTGATGGCAAGTGATGTGGAGCATTTTTTCATGTGTCTGTTGGCCATTTGTATGTCTTCTCTAGAAGTATCTCTTTGTGTCTTCTGCCCATTTTTTGTGTGTCGAGTTTGAGGAGTTCTTTATAGATCTTGGATACCAGCCCTTTATCTGTAATATCATTTGCAGATATCTTCTTCTTTTCCATAGGTTGCCTTTGTGTTTTGTTGATCGTTTGCTTTGCTGTGCAGAAGGTTTTTATCTTGATGAAGTGCCAATAGTTCATTTTTGCTTTTATTTCCTTTGCCTTTAGAGACATGGCTTGCAAGAAGTTGTTGTGTCCAAGGTTGAAGAGTTCTTTTGATTTGGATATGATACAGGAATCCATTATCGTTCTTTCCTGATTGTATTCGAGTCCTCTGTCTTTCTTGGTGAGTCTAGCTAAGTTTGTCAGTTTTATTTATCTTTCCAAAAAAGGCACCTTTCAATTTCATTGTTTTTGTTTTTTTTTTTTTTTTGGTCTTTTTAGTCTCTGTTGGATTTATTTATGCATTCCTTTTTGTTATTTTCTTATTTCTACTATATTGGGTCTTTGTTGTTTTATTTTTTACTTCTTTACCACATAAATCAGGTTGTTAATGGAGACCCTTCTCATGGATTGATGAAGACTTGAGTTTCTATGAATGTCCCCCATAGAGCTACTTTTGCTGCATCCCATAAGTTTTTGTAAGTTGTCTTTTTCATCAGTGTCAAGGTACTTCTAAAATCTTTTTTGATTTCTTCTTTGACTGTTGGTTGTTCGGTAGCATGTTTTTAATTCTCCACATATTTTTTTGAGATTATTTAAGTATCTGACAGAGAGTGAGACAGTGAGAGAGGGAACGCAAGCAGGAGGGGTGAGAGAGGGAGAAGCGGGCTTCCCACTGAGCAAGGAGCCTGATTCCAACCTAAATCCCAGGATCCTGGGATCAGGACCTGAGCTGAAGGCAGATCCTTAACAACTGATCCACCCAGGCTCCCCAATCTCCACCTATTTTTGACTGTCCCATTTTTTTCTTGAGACTGATTTCTAGTTTCATATCTTTGTGGTTGGACAAGATTTGAAGCAGAAGGTGAAGAGCATTCAGATTAAAAGTTTGTTTCCTGGAGGGATTTCTGAGGGCAGACCATGAGTTCTGTGGGGACGGAGGAAGGTTTTGTGAGACGGGGGTGGGGTTAACCCTTGTTAGAATTACTGACTACTACCATGCAGGCTGTGTGCTACTGTTCACACCGTAGTCCTGATGGACTTGTACTTCATTAGGAACATTTTCTAGGAGGTTTAGGCATAGCCTTCTCTTAAAGAAAGGTGCCATGTGGGTTCATGGCATGACCCCAGGTCAGCAACCAGGATGTATGGTATTGTGGGGGATGAGAAACAGGCTTTCTGTGGGAAGTGACAGAAATAGTTTATGGTGAGCTCCATGACCATAGGTGAGGTCCCGAGTGACCCACTGGGTGTTGGGTTCTGTGGATCTGTCTCATCAGGTGCTGTGGAATTCAGGGACACCCTCCTGTCTGTGGATTTGTGTGGAGACAGGTAGACATCAGTGTTTGGCCAGGCACAAGGGTCGCCCTGGACCACCACCAGAGGTGCAGCGTGTGCGGGAGCCACTGCTTGCTTTCCACGAAAGCTGACCAGGGTCTTTGACCGTGATTTCTAGCAGCTGCAAGGGGAGAGGAGGCCGGGGGTGGTGCACACTTCCTAGAGTTGTGGTCAGGACTAGTCTGGAACCCACTGAAGTCAGCCACACTGGGCACAGAAGGCCCCCAGTCAGTGTAGCTGTGGGCACTGCTCCCATGGTACTTTCGGGCCGGCTCCATGCTGCCACCTCCTGCTTTTCATCATCATCTTCAAAGTCATGTGCCTCTGCTCTTGCCCCATGGCCTCTGGGGTATTGTCAGTCCTCCATCTGGCCCTCGTCCCTGTTGCCCTGTGCAGTCCGATGCCAGGATAGCCTTCTCGAGACAATCATCTGGCCCTGATGGAACACTTCCATGGATCTCGTGTGATGCAAGGATGAAGCCCTGCCCTGGAAGGGGGCTGCAGGTCCCCAATCAGGAGAGCCATGTCTCCCTTTTCAGCATGGCCTGCCCTCCCCTCAGTCTTCTTCAGGGAAGCTCTCCCCACTTCCTGAGATGACAGCTCTGAACTTAAAAATGAATGTTATTTTACATATCTCTATGCCTTAGTTCATCCATGGCATGTCTTTCAACCCCGTTAGTGGGGTTTTTTTTTTTTAGCAGTTCTGAAGGGCTGTCTGCTCAAGGAGGGGATGACCCGGGTGGGGCAGCTTTCCCTCTCATCTCCCTCAGCATGTCTCTGAGCCCTGGGGCCAACTGTGCCACTGAGGATTGAGGGACCCGAGCCAGCTCATCCTGAGCCCAGGCTCTGTCAGCTGTGTAGACGGATGCGTGTCAGAGTGGTGGGCAGCGGCATGGGCCAGGGGCAGGCAGTGTCTCCTCATTCCTTCCCTCCCTTCCTCGCAGATATAGCTCAGAGCAGCCTTCAACACCTGCATCTCCAGATCCCTTGACCTGTGCCTCCTGTGTTCAGCTGGTGACCTTGGAGTTTTGCATTGATTCTACCTCCCATACCCTCTCCTGTAGCAGTTCCTGGATCAGGGGAGTGGTGGGACTCTTGTCTGCTTTTGATCTTATTCCTGTCCCTCACCAAGCCCACCCACCTTTGCATCTTCCATGTAAGTGTTTGGAAGCAAGCCCATCCACAGGGAACCTATTAGCCAAATGGATCCAGGCAAAGAACATTGAAGTAGAGATCCAGGATCCATAATAAACCTGCTCGGAAACTTGTCCCAAAGTCTGTGACTCTCTCACAATGTAACAGAAACAATAATAGCTTTCTGGACTGTGAAGTGACATGTGTCTCTACTTCTAATCTTAAATGCATAGGTGCTGAGCCTGGACTGAAAAGGACCATGGCTCCCGTGGGCTGGGATCCACAGTAAGAACTCAGTGAAATCTGAATTCAAGGCATAGAGTGAATAATTATTGTAGAGTGAATCCTCCCAAGTAGGGCTTATGAACAATGCACAGGAAAAGCTTTTTCAAAGAGGTTTCTGAAAGAAAAATCTTTTTTAAAAATTTATTTTAATTCCAGTAGAGCTAACCTACAGTGTTACATTCGTTTCAGGTGTACAATAGAGTGATTCAGTAATTCTATAAATTACTCAGTGGTCATCAAGAAAAGTGTCCTCTTAATCCGCTTCATCTATTTGACTCATCCCTCTATCCACCTCCTCTCTGGTATCCATCCGTTTGTTCTCTATTGTTAAGAGTTTGTATTTTGCCACACCCATACTCAGGCAACCCTGTTTGGGTAGAGTTGCCCTGTCCCCTGCGAGGGGGGATGGGTGTGGAAACGCTGTGAGCCACTATTTCCAGGCTTTTGTTCCCTGGCATCTTTCTCTGGCGGTCTGCTGTGCCTCTTCTGAGAGTCAGAGCAGCAGAGGCTGAATTGTCACAGAACAGAGGGATTGCGGCATGTTCTTCATGGATGTTCTGGCCACTTTAACTCCGTTACTGTTGGTGCTGCTCAACCCCATAGCGTCCCTGGATGTGTGCCCCACACCTGGTGTCCCTGTCCTCACTTCCAGGGCAGGTGCATCTCTGTCCTTTGTGTTTCTAAGGCCACCAGCCACCAGCCGTCCCCTGGAGCTCCCAGATCTCCAGGTCTCAGTCTGGATCCCGTGAGCACACCAGGATTACGGAGTTTCCTGAGAAGCCTGGTGGCATACCACCTCCTTCAGGGTCTCAGTCTGCTGTTTCCTGGGTGCCAACCACGAGTTCGCCCGCTGCCCCATGCAGGTGGCCCACCAGCCGCCAGCCGCCCCGTGTGCTCCCGGGTCTCTGGGTCTGTCTATTCCCGGTGAGCACACTGGGATTCCGGAGTTCCGTGAGAAGCCTGGTGGTGGGCGCACCTGGTTCAGGGTCTCAGTCTGCTGTTTCCTGGGTTCTGACCATGAATCTGCCCTCTCCCCTGTGCAGGTGGCCTGCCAGCCTCCAGTGGACCCGCACGCGCTCCAGGAGCTCTCATTCTCATTCTGGATCCCATGAGCACACTGGGATTCCTGTGTTCTGGGAGATGCCTAGTGGTGTGCTCTCTGGGCTCACCAGTCTCAGTCCTCTCTCTAGGGGTGCCTTCTGTGAATCTGCCAGCTCCCCTGTGCAGGTGGCTGCTACTTCCTGGCGCCCAAATGCGGTGGCTCCCTCCCCCTTCCTTTTATCTTCCAGTATCTGTGCCAGGTTTCAGGACTCCCCGCTTCCTACCTCAATACACAGCGCTGGAGATGTTCATTTGTAGAGATCCAGATATATCTTCCTGCCTCTCAGGCTGATTCCGTGGTTGTTTAGGCTGGCCTGCTACCTATCCAGCAGGACTCAGGGGATCTGCGGAAAAAGGAGTCCCCTACTCCTCCACCATCTTAACTCCTCTCTTGTACCTGAAATAGTATTTAAAAACACTCAGCTCAGCCTCTTCTACAAAGTGAGCCAATGCTTATAAACCTGGCTAAAATATTGCCTTACCTACGTTGACTTCCCAGCCATCCTAGTGTTTAAATGGTGTGACTGTGACTTACATTAGTCAACATTTGCAGAGAAAGAACTTAGTGCATCCAGGGGGCACTTCATGTTGAAATTAGTTTGTGACAACGAGCTACTGTGTTTTATTCTGCAGTCCAAGGGAATGGTGCCAGACATCTCTAAGGTGTCTAGCAGTTCTACAATTCTGATTTTAAGTGGTCTGTGTGCTTCAGAGATTTGGGCAGGAGAAGGGCAGGAGTCCAGAGACTGTGAACACTTCTGTTACCTGTGCTGACCATGGAGCAGGCAGCCTTCTGTGGGCATCATTTTGATTTCTTGGTACTCTTGTGAAAGGTGCTTTTGTCTCAAATTCCTCCATTTAGTAGTCATTATAATGATGAAAGTAATTTTTATCTTATATCATCTGTGGGCCCTGATCCTGGGCTCCCAGGGAAGCTATCCTTTAACATTTTAACTGGCTCAAAATGATTGGGCAAAAACTCAAAGCATGGGCCCTATTTCTGCCCCAAGCACATGTTGTACATCTGCTTTGAGAAGAAAACAACCAAAAATGCCAACATGAAGATAAGAAAAAATAAAGAACCTCTTTGGCTCCCATAAGATTAAAGTCATACTGACATGTACATACTGAAAATGCATGAAACCATTGCATTTCCTAAAGCCAAAGCCTTGGAGGGTCTGAGAGCCACTGACCTTGCCCAGAACCAGGCACACCCCAGCAGGGAGGTCTGGTGCAGAAAGGGAAGGGGCAGGACTCTGAGGGTGGTCTGCAGCTAGAGGGGTCCCTAGAAGGGGCCAGGTGTGTGTGGGTGCCCTGGCCCATGACCCCACCCATTCCTGTGCCGGGTGTTGGGTAGAGGAGGCGCCTCTTGGCCCCCCTGCACTTTCAGGGTTCCAGGGGCTTGAGGGCGGGTTGCCCAGCATCCAAGGGGCTCAGGCACCAACCTCCCCAACCATTCACTGCTTGGGGGTGGAGATGTCTCTGTGGGCAGTCCCAGATTTGCAGTGGGTTGCAGAATTGGGGCAGAAGAAGGGGCACTGAGAGAGAGAGAGTTGCCCTGTGGAGATCCCTGCTGGTGAGTGAGCAGCTTGCACTGGGGTGGGGGTCTGGGGGTAGGGCGCGCCCCAGGTGGGAGGCAAGGTTTTGGAAGGGCACGTGGAGAGGGTTCATTGTGGGTACTCAGGTGAGTTTTCTTTTTCCCTTTAAAGTCTCTTCTGCCCCATGTCCTCAACTGACCTTATTCCCCATACCCGGGAACTCCAGGTCACCCACTCACCTGAGCTTTTGTGGGATGGGTTGCAGAATTTCAGCGTTTCCCGTGTTCCCCTGGAAGAGTGCGGGTAACGACCTCACACAAACCCCACTTTCAGTTCTCTGACACAGTGCAGATGATGAATCTTGAGCAGTACCCTGAGTTCAGCAGGGTGTGTCCTGGTCCCCCAGGCACAGGTGTGGCAGTAGCAAGCCCCAGAGCCATCCCCCAACTTCAGCATTATGTCCCGTGTGCCCCTGGGTAGTGGTAATTGGCTATTAGAATCATGTAGGAATATCCTCCAGGTGGGGGCCTGCAGGCGGGCGTAAACCAGACCCCACTCTAGTTGCATTGGGAATAGACGAATTGAGGGTTTCTTTAGAAGAGTAAGTCTGCTTTCCAGAAAAGGCAAGGTCATTGGTCTATTGAGAATGAAGATAATTACTGATAAACAACAAGTATGTGTTGCCCCTTCGCCCAGAAACCGAAGCAGGTGTGCAGGCTTTAGGTCAGAGGTGCCTTCTTCTCCCCACCTGACAGCAATTCTCTGCTCTGGCTCCAAGAAACCCGAGGTTTTGAACGTCAGCATCAGAGTCAGCGAGGTAGCTTGTCACAGGATGCCAGTGTTCACAGAAAGCAAAGGTATGTTTGGCAAAATGTCCTATCTATGTCAGGGCTGGAGGTAAAACCTCTCATTATCCCAAAACCTCCTGACCTGTTCTCTTTTCTCTAGTTGAGCCACAAAGTAAAATTGAAGTAGCTGTCAGCATTCTGGGTTTGGTGCAGGAATTACTTAGTTTCCCTGGAGGTAGAACGTTGCAGGGGATCACAATTTCTCTGTCCATTTATTGCTTACAAATGTATTTTGACCATCTGTTTCCTAGGAACCCTCTTTTATTAGAAAGGGAAGGTGAGATTCACTCTGTGCCTGTTTGTAACATCTAATTTGTTCCTTCATCTAACAGTGTTTATTCAATTGGGCCTAAGATATGGTTGAGTGGCCAGCATCTAGAGTTAGGTGGCTTTTTTCATCTGATACAGACTTGGATGATGTCATTTGACAAAGGTGATGTTTCATCATTGATTAGTTTATTCATCAGAAGAGTTAAAATTAGGGTGGAGGGAAAATTGAAAATTTTCCAAAGCGGCCTGTTCCTGTTTAAAAGTTGAGCTTGACTTTCTAGTTTTACTAAATGTATTATCTCGATATTTTGAGGTGCCATATTCTCTCTGTAGTTTCTTTGGTGGTGGAGTCAGAAGGAGAGTCTGGGAATTCTTTTGGATAGTGGCATGCTGGTGGCTTCAAGGGGCTTGGCGTCAGGAGCCTTGGGGTGAACTCTGCAACTGCTTGTCTGACCCTAGATGCATCTCCTAGAGGTTTTGTTTCCTCTTATGAAATTGCTGGCAGATAATGTTCTGCTCAAAGGGGAAGCCTCCCATCCTGTTGGTGGGAATGCAAAGTGGTGCAGCCAGTCTGGGAAACAGTGTGGGGGTTCCTCAAAAAGTTAAACATTGAACAACCCCATGATCCAGCAATTGCTCTCCTAGGTATTTACCCAAAGGATACAAAAATGTGGATTCGAAATGGGTACATGCACCATGATGTTTATAGCAGAAATGTCCACAGTAGCCAAATTATAGAGAGAATCCCAACGTCCATGCACTGATGAATGGGTAAAACAGATGTGGGATACATATATATACACTGGAATATGACCCAGATTCAAAAAGAATGAAAACTTACCATTTGCAAGGATGTGGATGGACCTAGAGTGTATTAAGCTAAGCAAAATCATTGAGGAAAGACAAATATCCCATGCTCTCATGCCTGTGGAACTTCAGAAAGAAAACAGATGAACAGAGTTGAGGAGTGATGAGAGAGGCAAACAAGGAAATAGACTCAACCTTGGAGAACAAACTGAGTGTTGCTGCAGGACAGGGGCATGGGGGGAAGAGTTAAATGGGTGAGGGGTATTAAGGAGGGCACTTGTGATGAGCACCGAGTTCTGTATGCAGGTGAGGAATCACTAAATCCTACCCCTGAAGCGAATATTCCATGGCATGTGAACTAACTGGAATTTAAGTAAGAGGAGAAAGGTAAAAGTGTTCTGCTTCATGAAGAGTGAGGTAAAATTGTAGTGATTTGGGCTGTACTATTCTATAAATGAGAGTTGTAAATCACCCTGTTGTAGGATACACTAGTTTCTTATCACATAAGGAGTCCTCAGAAAGCTGCAATGAAAGATTCAGGTCTCAGAGCATGTTCATGTTCCACTGATATGTTACAGTTTGCACAGGTAGGAAAGAAGGTGGAGAGAAAGGCAACAGAAGGGGAAAGTAGGTGTGAACCTTTCATTAGTTAGCGTTATAGCTTTCTCATGAACGCCTTGCGCCAGTGTGATTTTGGAAGCAGAGAGGTAATCCGGGAGCTTTGCAGGAGATGGGGGAGTTCCAGGACTGGGTAAAGCTGACAGGGGTTCCAGAGGAGAGCTGAATGCATTCTGCAGCAGGGTGTGGGCAGGGTGGGCTCCAGGGGTGGCTGTGGGTCTCCTGGGTGAGAGTTGTGACAGGTGAGGGCTGTGTGCAAGTTCCTGGCTGAGGACAAGTGAGGCACAGGTGGAGAGCTGGCAGAAAACCTTCTTCTGGGCCACCAGCCTCACCTAACACACACAGCCTCATCTTCTGTCCCTGTCACTCCAATTCAGACTTCTCCGAAGGTGAGTGAGAACACATCAGGAGCATTCTGAACAGAAGGGAAAGCATGTGCATAGCTCTGGGGCAGGAAAATTCCAGCTATGTCCTGGAGTAGCAAGATGGCCCTGTGGCCACAGGAGACAGCTTAGGACATGACCTCAGAGAGGTGACAGAAAGCCATTCCAGGGTTATAACCCCATGAGACCCTGTTTCACTGGGCCATCCTGGCTACAGTGTTGAGAACAGATGACAGAGGGTTGAAGATGGCAAGGCAGGTCAATGACAAAGCTTTTCCAGGAACTCAGGCACTGTGGTCCAGACAGGTGGCCTTGGATGGAGTGGTTAGACCTATTCTGGGTCCATTTTGAAGATGGAGCTCACAGGATTTGCTGATGTGTTAGCTATTAGGAGCAGGAGAAGGGAGGAATTGGGGTAACTCCCAGCTGTTGTGGGTTGTCCTGATCGAGGGGAAGGAGAGGGTTTCTCGGGTGGTAGGAGGTAGTCCGTATTCCACATGCTGAGGAAGGTGCCTTTCCCAGTGGATCTGCTGAGGTTTGTGTCTGGGAGAACCTTTCACATCTCCTCCCTCAGCAATGCTCAAGTACAAGTATCCCCCACTTTTTAAACGTTCACAGTAAGACACTGGGCTTTCTTGAAAGAACTACGTTATTACCCAGCTTCAGTAGAGGAAGAGACCTGAAGAGGATTTCCCTCTTATGAAAAAAGGTGAACAGTGAGAATCGCATTCAGCATCTGTTTTGGGGAGAAGCACGACAGAGGCGTCGTGCACCCCAACCTGCTCCTTCCGCTGGGAACTGCTCTCCGCATCCAGCCACCAGCACTTTGAATGGTGTCTGTGAGCCTCTGCTGTGCTTTATCTTCATTTATGCTGGGCCTCCATTAGAAACTTGTGTCCTGAGGCCTAAGAAAAGCCAAAGAGAAGGAATTTTGGAGTCTGAGGACACTATCTAATTGTGCCGTGTAAATTAATGGCCATTCCTTCTTGAACACCATTTCTGCTGTGCAAGGTTTCTCAGAAGCCCTGTACTTTCAAAGAGCAGGGAAACCTATACCCCATGCTGCGGGGTTAGTTTTAGTCTCCATACTGGACGGAACATTTCATGACTGTCGGATTTTCTCACTCAAACATTGAGACTTTGACCACCTTCACCCATTTCTAACACCCCATCCCCGAATCTGGCACCTACCAATCTGCTATCAGTATCTATGCATTCAGTATTTGTTTATTCCACGTGGAATGTACATGAGAGCATCTGGGATTGGTCTTTCTGTGTCTGAGTTACTTGGAATAAGGCCCCCAAGGTCTGTGTTTCCATGTCTGGTTCTTGTGAATAATGCTGCAGTGAACGTGGAAGTGCATCTGTCTTTTTTAGGCAGTATTTTTGTGTTCTCCGAATCAATACTCAGTAGAGCCATTAATGGGTCATGTGGTAGTCGCATTTATTTTTTCAGGAACCTCCATACCGTTTGTCACAGTGGCTGCACCAATTTCCATTCCCACCAACACTGCACAGTGTCTCCTCGTCTGCACACCCTTGACCCCACCTGGTGTCTGTCTCTGGGACAATTGCTGTTCCAACTGTTGTGAGTGGATAGCCGATTGTGGGTTTGACTGATGTTTCCCTGATGATGATGAGTGATGTCTAACAACTTTTTCTGTCTGTTGGCACCTGTGTGCCATCTTTAGAAAGTATCTATTCACATATTCCCCACATTTTTTATACAATTTTTTTTGTTTTGATTTGTATGAGTGTTGTGTGTATTTTGGATATTAGCCTCTTCTCACACATATGATTCGCAGATATTTTTTTTCTTATTGGGTCAGTGGCCTTTTAAGTTTTTGCTGGTTTCTTTTGCCGTGTGGAAGATTTCAGTTTGAGTTCCATTGTTTATTTTTGCTTTTGTTGCCTTTGCATTTGGTGTCCGATCTGAAGACACTTTGCCAAAACTAATGTCGAGAGACTTAGTACCTGTGTCTTCTTGGAGGTTTATGGATTTAGGTCTTATGTTCAAATCATTCATCCATTAAAAATTTTGTGTGTGGTGTAAGAAAGTGGACCAGTTATATTCTTCTGCATTTAGTGTCCAGTTTGCCTGTTACCGCTCACTGAAGAGACAGTCCTTCCCTCATGGCATATCTTCTGCTGCTGTGTCGTAAGTTAGGATCATCTACGTGTGGGTAAGTTTCTGAGCTTTCTGTTCTGTTCCACTGACCTGGTGTCTGTGTTTCTGCCAGTACCATCCTGTTTTGATGACAACAGCTTTGTAATCTAGCTTGAAATCCAGGAGTGTGTTGACTGCACCTTTCTTTCTCCAGGTTGCTTTGGGTATTTGGGGTCTTTTGTGATTCCATACAAGTTTGTGGACTGTTTTCTATTTGCTCGAATAATGCCGCTGGAATTCAGATAGGGATTTCATCATATCTGTCGATTGCTTTGGGTACGATGGACATGTTCACATAATTAACTCTTCCAGTTAAGGAGCATGGCGTAAGCTTCCATTTGTTTGTGTTGCCTTCCAAATCTTTGACCCATACATCCTGCCCCCCTCGACACACATGTTTTTCATTTCTTTTCTGCCATGTGTTGAGTGTACTATGTCTTTCTCATTTTTGGTTACTTTTATTCCTAGATTTTTTTTGATGCAATTATAAATGGCATTGCTTTTTGAATTTCTCTTTGCAAAAGTGCGTCATCAGTATGCAGAAATGCAAGAAGTTGGGTCACCTGGGTGGCCCCATAGGTGAAGCTTCTGCCTTCATCTCAGGTCATGAACTCAGAGTTCTGACATTGAGCCCTGTGTTGGGCTCCCCGTTTAGCGAGGGTCTGCTTCTCCCTCTTTCGGACACTCCCCCTGCCCTTGCTTTTTCTCTTCCTCTCAAATAAATAAATAAAATATGAAAAAAAAAAGAGAACAGGTCTCTGTATATTGACTTTATATCCTGCAGCTTTCTAGAATTTGTTTATTCTAACAGTTTTTTGTGTGTGTGTGTGTGTGTGGAATCTTTCGGGATTTCATGTCATTTGCAAATAGTGACAGTTTTCCTGTATGAATTTCATATCCTTCTATTTTTTTAAAATGATGTTAATCACCCTACAGTACTTCATTTGTTTTTGATGAAGTGTTCCATGATTCATTGTTTGCATATAACACCTAGTGCTCATTATGACACGTGCCCTTCTTCTTTTTAAAAAGAATTTATTTATTTATTCGACAGATAGAGACAGCCAGAGAGAGAGGGAACTCAAGCAGGGGGAGTGGGAGAGGAAGAAGCAGGCTCACAGCGGAGGAGCCTGTTGTGGAGTTCGATCCCCTAATGCCGGGATCACGCCCTGAGCCGAAGGCAGATGCTTAACCGCTGTGCCACCCAGGTGCCCCAACACGTGCCCTCCTTAATACCCATCACCAGGATAACCCATTCCCCTACCCTCCCTTTCTGCAACCTTCAGTTTGTTTCCCAGTGTCAGTAGTCTCTCATGTTTCATTTCCCCTCTCATTACCTCACTTCACTTTTCCCTTCCTTCTTCTAATGTCCTCCATGCTATTCCTTCCATTCCACATAGGAGTGAAATCATATGATAATTGTCTTTCTCTGCTTGCTTTAATTTCACTTAGCATAATCCCCTCCTGGTCCATGCACGTTTGTGCAAGTGGTGGGTATTCATCCTTCTGTCGACTGAGTAATATTCCATTGTATAGATGAACCACATCTTCTTTGTCCATTTATCTGCTGAAGGACATCTTGGCTCCTTCCACAGTTTGGCTATATGGACATTGCAGCTATGAACATTGGGATACAGGTGCCGCTTCTTTTCATTACTCTGTGTCTATGGGGTAAATACCCAGTAGTGCAATTGGTGGGTCGTAGGATATCTCTGTGGTTAACGTCGTGAGGAACATCCATATTGTTTTCAAAAGTGGCTGTACCAGCTTGAATTCTCACGAGTAGTGTAAGAGGGCTCCCCTTTCTCCACATCCTCTCTGACATTTTTTTATTTCTGTCTTGTTAATTTTTTTTTCAAGATTTTATTTATTTATTCCACAGAGATAGAGACAGCCAGCGAGAGAGGGAACACAAGCAGGGGGAGTGGGAGAGGAAGAAGCAGCATCATAACGGAGGAGCCTGATGTGGGGCTCGATCCCATAATGCCAGGATCATGCCATGAGCCGAAGTCAGACGCTTAACCGCTGTGCCACCCAGGTGCCCCCTGCCTGGTTAATTTTAACCATTCTAACTGGTGTAAGGTGGTATCTCATTGTCGTTTTGATTTGTATTTGCCTGATGGCAAGTGATGTGGAGCATTTTTTCATGTGTCTGTTGGCCATTTGTATGTCTTCTCTGGAGAAGTATCTCTTTGTGTCTTCTGCCCATTTTTTGGGTGTCGAGTTTGAGGAGTTCTTTATAGATCATGGAAACCAGCCCTTTATCTGTAATATCATTTGCAGATATCTTCTTCGATTCCATAGGTTGCCTTTTTGTTTTTTGATCATTTGCTTTGCCAAGCAGAAGCTTTTTATCCTGATGAAGTGCCAATAGTTCATTTTTGCTTTTATTTCCTTTGCCTTTAGAGACGTGGCTTGCAAGAAGTTGTTGTGTCCAAGGTTGAAGAGTTCTTTTGATTTTGATATGAGACAGGAATCCATTATCTTATTTTCCTGATTGTATTCGAGTCCTCTGTCTTTCTTGGTGAGTCTAGCTAAGTTTGTCAGTTTTGTTTATTTTTCCAAAAAAGGCCGCTCTCATTTTCATTGTTTTTTTTTTGTCTTTTTAGTATCCATTGTATTTATTTATGCATTCCTTTTTGTTATTTCCTTATTTCTACTAATTTGGGGCTTCGTTTGTTTTTTTTTTCTACTTCTTTACCACATAAATCAGGTTGTTTATTGGAGACCATTCTCATGGAATGATGAAGACTTGAATTGCTATGAATGTCCCCCATAAAGCTACTTCTGCTGCTTAAAACTCATTGTCAGTATTCAGAGTTTTTCAATGCTGATCTTCTCCTGTATAAGTTACCAAAAACCTAAAATATGTATGAACATTAAAAAACGCTATATTGAAAATGACAGCAGGGAAGTTCCATTTTGTGAATATTGTGTCAATGGATCTCTATTTTGACATCAGTGTTCATTAGAAATGATGACATTTCATGTGAGTATAAATATCAATGTGAAAAAGAAAAGGTAGGAAGAACCTTGAATGTTTAAGTAATTGGTGAAATGACAGCTGTGTGTGTGTGTGTGTGTGTGTGTGTGTGTGTTTAATTGATTTTCAGTGAATGGTTCAGCTTCTTGTAGGGCCTCCGAGAGAGCCCAGGTGAACCTTTCAATGAGTTGGTATCTGTTTTCAGAACATGGGAATCTCTTAGTCCAATAGTCAATCCGGCAAGCTTTGAGGTCTTGAAGAGTTTCAGTCCTCAGCGATGGTGTTGCAGACCCTTGTGAGCAAACCCTAGGTATGCTCAGAGCCCTCATTAGCTGGTACCAAGGTGTGACGATTTCAGACAGCATTTTCCAAAGAAGTACCTCTTGAGTCTCTGTCCTTGTCAGTTCCCTACACTTCCTTACACTAGTTATGTGATCAGTGTGTTTCAGGATAATCCCCACATGTGATTTTTGCTATTTCCTACTAGTCCTATCTGTTTCTCATCTTCTTCTTTTATGGTAGGGGTTGGGAAGCAACCTGTGTGGTGTAGGAAGGGGTGTGGTTGTTGTCTGCCTTCAGAGGACCGAATGATGCCTAGAAATTGTACTGTAGTTTGAGGTCAATTGTACATCCTCTGAGTGTCAGGAATTCCATCACTCTACTTTGATGCTAGTCTGTTCTTCAAGCTGTCCTCAGAAATAAGGATGTCATCCATCTAGGGAATACTGGTTTGTGTGTATGTTTTCATTTTAGGAAAAGCCTTGCTGTTCCTGAAAATAATACTGTAGAGCACCCTTTCCTGTTCTTATTGGCCATGAGTCAATCTTTGGTGAAGTATTCATTTATAAATAGACTTTCTATGGTTGATGAGCAGGAATTCTTTATTGACAAGTCTTTGTCAGTGTGTGTATTGCAAATCTTTACTTCCCAGCCTGCGGTTCACTTTTTCATTTTCTTATGGTCATAAGATAAGTAGAAATGTCACATTTTTATGAAGTCCCACTGAATTCTTTTAAATGGTTAGTGCACCCTATGTCCTACCCCAAGATTGACAGGTTCTACGTTTTCTTTCAGAAATTGTCCAATGGGAAGCACAATCCATCTCAAATTTATGAATTGCATTTTTAATTCTAATAGGGTATTTATAGACTGTTTAGGATTTTCTATGTACACAATCGTATTATCTGTGAATAGTCACAATTATCCCCTCAATTCTTATACTTTTTGTTTCTCTTGCCTTCTAACGCTGGTAGATTCTCTGATGCAACGTTGAATAGAGCAGCATTGTTTGAAGATTTTAATATACCTTTCTCAATATCTGAAAGAAAAAGCAGACAAAACATTGGTAACAAATGTGACCTAATTGACATATAGGGAACATTCCATAATAAGTGCAGAATACATTATTTTCAAGTGGTCATAGACTCTTTACCCAAATAGATGATAGGTGGGGCCACGAATCAAGTCTACAAATGTTAAACCCTGAAATTAACTAGATTCTATTCTTAGACCACAGGGGAATTGAGCCACAGTCATAGCGAAAAGAAAACCAGGAAGTCCTTCAATGTTTAAAAATTAAATGGAACTTTGCTACATATCCTAAAGGTCAGAGAAGGAATCTCAATGGAAATACTGAACCTTTTCTACATGAGGGCTCACACACAATGGCACTTTCTTTGTGAAGAGCATTATAATAACCTAGACAGGAGTTGAGCCTTAAGTCAGAGTTCTGCCTGCCCCAGCCACACCTGGCAGCCTTGGCCTGTGGTCCCCCTCAGCTGTCCTATCTGGTGGCCCTGAGCTAAGGGGTCAACATGGCCATATGGAAATGGGAAGCTCCCCACTCATAGTGATGGCAGTGCCCCCTCCCCAGCTGCCCTTTCTGGTTGCTCTGAGCTAAGGGGGTCAACATGGCCATATGGAAATTAGAAGCTCCCCACTCTTAGTGATGACGTTGCTATCGTATCATCCTCACCAGTCCAACAACATGATTTCTGAGTGAAATATGACACAGGAGCGACTTCTTGGCCTTCCTTCAGGTTTGAAAAACATCTGGTGAGTCATCGATTAGGAATATGGATTCAACATGTGTTCTTTCTTCTGGAAAAGAAATAGACCCAATAGCAATTAGGGCTTCCTGAGCACCTGTTCCTGAGAGACATCATACTGGATCTTTGTAGCATTCTGCCTCTTAAACTTCTCAACTAGGGTGTAGATATTTTTAGGCACATTTTCAGGTGGTTAGACAGGGACTCGGATGATATGAGTCACAGAGGATTTTAGTGTCAGAAACCTAAGTGGGATCCCCAAATTGACTCCAAATCCCTTGTTGTTCCATACAGGGTACTATTTCCCTCTTATCTCTGGTCTTCTCGATCTGGAAACCTATCAAGTATCAGGATTTTCTTGTCATGTGGACAACTGGAACAAATTCAGTGGGCCTTTTCACCTCTGCCAATGGTGATCATTAAGATCATTATCTCAGTGGAGGACCTCTGGGTAAGATACTCAATGATCCTTAGGAATACAGACAGTATAATATTTTCCTGGTATTAAAGTTACTGAAACCAACTATCTTTTTTAGTCGATTCAGGCTCTGGTATGTTCAGAGGGTGCTGTAAAACAGGTCTGAAATAGTATTTAAAAACACTCAGCTCAGCCTCTTCTACAACGTGAGCCAATGCTTATAAACATGGCTAAAATATTCCCTTACCTACGATGACTTCCCAGCCATCGTAGTGTTTATATGTTATGACTGTGACTTACATTAGTCAACATTTGCAGAGAAAGAACTTAGTGCATCCAGGGAGCACTTCATGTTGAAATTAGTTTGTGACAATGAGCTACTGTGTTTTATTCTGCAGTCCAAGGGAATGGTGCCAGACATCTCTAAGGTGTCTAGCAGTTCTACAATTCTGATTTTAAGTGGTCTGTGTGCTTCAGAGATTTGGGCAGGAGAAGGGCAGGAGTTCAGAGACTGTGAACACTTCTGTCACCTGTGCTGACCATGGAGCAGGCCGCCTTCTGTGGACATCATTTTGATTTCTTGGTACTCTTGGGAAAGTGCTTTTGTCTCACATTCCTCCATTTAGGAGTAATTATAATGATAAAAGTAATTTTTATTTTATATCATCTTTGGGCCCTGATCCTGGGCTCCCAGGGAAGCTATCCTTTAACATTGTACCTGGCTCAAAATGACTGGGCAAAACCTCAGTGCATGGGCCCTATTTCTGCCCCAAGCACATGTTGTACATCTGCTTCGAGAAGAAAACAATAACCAAAAATGCCAACATAAAGATAAGAAAAAATAAAGACCCTCTTTGGCTCCCATAAGATTAAAGTCATACTGACATATACATACTGAAAATGCATGAAAACATTGCATTTCCTAAAGCCCAAGTCTTGGAGGGTCTGAGAGTCACTGACCTTGCCCAGAACCAGGGACACCCCAGCAGGGAGGGCTGGTGCAGAAAGGGAAGGGGCAGGTCTTTGAGGGTGGTCTGCAGCTAGAGGGGTCCCTGGAAGGGGCCAGGTGTGTGTGGGGGCCCCAGCCCACGAGCCCACCCATGCCTGTGCCTGGTGTTGAGTAGAGGAGGCTCCTCTTGGGCCCCCTGTACTTTCAGGGTTCCAGGGGCTTGAGGGCAGGTTGCCTAGCATTCAAGGAGTTCAGGCACCACCCTCCCAGACCATTCACCACTTGGGGGTGTAGCTCCATCACTGTGGGCGGTCCCAGATTTGCAGTGGGTTGCAGTCCTGGGGCAGAAGAAGGGGCACTGAGAGAGAGAGAGTTGCCCTGTGGAGATCCCTGCTGGTGAGTGAGCAGCTTGCACTGGGGTGATGGTCCGGGGGTAGGGTGCGCCCCAGGTGGGAGGCAGGGTTCTGGAAGGGCACGAGGAGAGGGTTCATTGTGGGGACTCAGATGAGTTTTCTTTTTCCCTTTAAAGTCTGTTCTGTCCCATGTCCTCAACTGGCCTTATTCTCCATACCCGTGAACTCCAGGGCGCCCGCTCCCCTGAGCTTTGGTGGGATTGGTTGCAGAATTTCAGGGTTTCCCCTGTTCCCCTGGAAGAGTGCGGGAAAGGACCTCACATAATCCCCACCTTCAGTTCTCTGACACAGCGCAGGTGATGCCTCTTGAGCAGTACCCCGAGTTCAGCAGGGTGTGCCCTGGTCCCCCAGGCACAGGTGTGGCAGTAGCAAGCCCCAGAGCCATCCCCCAACTTCAGCATTATGCCCCCTGTGCCCCCGGGTTAGTGGTAATTGGCTATTAGAATCATGCAGGAAAATCCTCCAGGTGGGGGCCTGGAGGCGTGCGTAAACCAGACCCCACTCTAGTTGCATTGGGAATAGACGAATTGACGGTTTCTTTAGAAGAGTAAGTCTGCTTTAGAGAAAAGGTAAGGTCATTGGTCTGTTGAGAATGAAGATAATTACTGAGAAACAACAAGTATGTGTTGCCCCTTGCCCAGAAACCGAAGCAGGTGTGCAGGCTTTAGGTCAGAGGTGCCTTCTTCTCCCCAGCTGACAGCACTTCTCTGCTCTGGCTCCAAGACACCCGAGGTTTTGAACGTTAGCATCGGAGTCAGCGAGGCAGCTTGTCACAGGACGCCAGTGTTCAGAGAAAGCACAGGTATGTTTGGCAAAATGTCCTATCTATGTCAGGGCTGGAGGTAAAACCTCTCATTATCCCAAAACCCCCTGGGCTTTTCTCTTTTCTCTAGTTGAGCCACAAAGTAAAATTGAAGTAGCTGTCAGCATTCTGGGTTTGGTGCAAGAATTACTTACTTTCCCTGCAGGTAGAACTTTGCAGGGGATCACAATTTCTCTGTCCATTTATTGCTTACAGATGTATTTGGACCATCTGTTTCCTAGGAACCCTCTTTTATTAGAAAGGGAAGGTGAGATTCACTCTGTGCCTGTTTGTAACATCTAATTTGTTCCTTCATCTAACACTGTTTATTCAATTATGCCTTAGATATGGTTGAGTGGCCAGCATCTAGAGTTAGGTGGCTTTTTTTCATCTGATACAGACTTGGATGATGTCATTTGACAAAGGTGATGTTTCATCATTGATTAGTTTATTCATCAGAAGAGTTAAAATTAGGGTGGAGGGAAAATTCAAAATTATCCAAAGCGGCCTGTTCCTGTTTAAAAGTTGAGCTTGACTTTCTAGTTTTACTAAAAGTATTATCTCGATATTTTGAGGTGCCATATTCTCTCTGTAGTTTCTTTGGTGGTGGAGTCAGAAGGAGAGTCTGGGAATTCTTTTGGATAGTGGCA
This sequence comes from Ursus americanus, assembly GCF_024610735.1. Classification (NCBI taxonomy): domain Eukaryota; kingdom Metazoa; phylum Chordata; class Mammalia; order Carnivora; family Ursidae; genus Ursus; species Ursus americanus. Next base: position 1,510,068 of record NW_028273624.1, read on the forward strand.
TGCTGGTGGCTTCAAGGGGCTTGGCGTCAGGAGCCTTAGGGTGAAGTCTGCAACTGCTTGCCTGACCCTGGGTGCATCTCACAGAGGTTTTGTTTCCTCTTATGAAATTGCCGGCAGATAATGTTCTGATTAAAGGGGAACCCTCCCATCCTGTTGGTGGCAATGCAAAGTGGTGCAGCCAGTCTAGGAAACAGTGTGGGGATTCCTTAAAAAGTTAAACATTGAACAACCCCATGATCCAGCAATTGCTCTCCTAGGTATTTACCGAAAGGATTAAAAAATGCGGATTCAAAGGGAGTCCATGCACCATGATGTTTATAGCAGCAATGTCCACAGTAGCCAAACTATGGAGAGAATCCCAAAGTCCATGCACTGATGAATGGATAAAGCAGATGTGGGATACCTATATATAATGGAATATGACCCAGCTTCAAAAAGAATGAAATCTTACCATTTGCAAGGATGTGGATGGACATAGAGTGTATTAAGCTAAGCAAAATCAGTGAGGAAAGACAAATATCCTATCCTCTCAGGCTTTTGGAATTTCAGAAAGAAAACAGATGAACAGAGTTGAGGGGTGATGAGAAAGGCAAACAAGTAAATAGACTCAACTGAGGAGAAAAAACTGAGTGTTGCTGCAGGACAGGGGCGTGGGGGGAAGAGTTAAACGGGTGAGGGGTATTAAGGAGGGTACTTGTGATGAGCACCGGGTACTGTATGCAGGTGAGGAATCACTAAATCCTACCCCTGAAGTGAATATTCCATGGCATGTGAACTAACTGGAATTTAAGTAAAAGAAGAAAGGAAAAAGTGTTTTGCTTCATGAAGAGTGAGGTAAAATTGTAGTGATTTGGGCTCTACTATTCTATAGATGAGAGTTGTAAAACACCCTGTTGTAAGATACACTAGTTTCTTATCACATAAAGAGTCCTCAGAAAACTGCAATGAAAGATTCAGGTCTCAGAGCATGTTCATGTTCCACTGATATGTTACAGTTTGCACAGGTAGGAAAGAAGGTGGAGAGAGAGGCAACAGAAGGGGAAAGTAGGTATGAACCTTTCATTAGTTAGCGTTATAGCTTTCTCATGAAAGCCTTGCGCCAGTGTGATTTTGAAAGAAGAGGGGGAATCCGGGAGCTTTGCAGGAGACGGGGGAGTTCCAGGACTGGGTAAACTGACAGGGGTCCCACAGGAGAGCTGAATGCATTCTGCAGCAGGGTGTGGACAGGGTGGGCTCCAAGGGTGGCTGTGGGTCTCCTGGGTGAGAGTTGTGACAGGTGAGGGCTGTGTGCAAGTTCCTGGCTGAGGACAAGTGAGGCACAGGCGGAGAGCTGGCAGAGAACCTTCTTTTGGGCTACCAGCCTCACCCAACACACAGAGCCTCATCATCTGTCCCTGTCACGCCAATTCAGACTTCTCAGAAGGTGAGTGAGAACACATCAAGAGCATTCAAAACAGAAGGGAAAGCATGTGCAATGGCTCTGGGGCAGGAGAATTCCAGGTATGTCCAGGAACAGCAAGAAGGCCCTGTGGCCACAGGAGACAGCTTAGGACATGACCTCAGAGAGGTGAAAGAAAGCCATTCCAGGGCTATAACCCCATGAGACCCTGTATCACTGGGCCATCCTGGCTACAGTGTTGAGAACAGATGACAGAGGGTTGAAGACGGTAAGGCACGTCAATGACGAAGCTTTTCCAGGAACTCAGGCACTGTGGACCAGACAGGTGGCCTTGGATGGAGTGGTTAGACCTATTCTGGGTCCATTTTGAAGATGGAGCACACAGGATTTGCTGATGGGTTAGCTAGTAGGAGCAGGAGAACGGAGGAGTTGGGGTAACTCCCAGCTGTTGTGGGTTGTCCTGATCGAGGTGAAGGAGAGGGTTTCTCGTGGGGTAGGAGGTAGTCCGTGTTCCGCATGCTGAGGAAGGTGCCTTTCCCGGTGGATATGCTGGATTTGTGTCTGGGAGAAACTTTCACATCTCCTCCCTCAGAAATGCTCAAGTAAAAGTATCCCCCACTTTTTGAACGTTCACAGTAAGACACTGGGCTTTCTTGAAAGAACTATATTATTACGCATCTTCAGTAAGAGGAAGAGACCTGAAGAGGATTTCCCTCTTATGAAAAAAGGTGAACAGTGAGAATCGCGTTCAGCATCTGTTTTGGGAAGAAGCACAACAGAGGCAGCGTGCACCCCAACCAGCTCCTTCCTCTGGGAACTGCTCTCCGCATCCAGCCAAGAGCACTTTGAATGGTGTCTGTGAGCCTCTGCTGTGCTTTATCTTCATTTATGCTGGGCCTCCCTTAGAAACTTGTGTGCTGAGGCCTAAGAAAAGCCAAAGAGAAGGAATTTTGGAGTCTGAGGACACTGTCTAATTATTCCGTGTAAATTAATGGCCATTCCTTCTTTACACCATTTCTGCTGTGCAAGGTTTCTCAGAAGCCCTGTACTTTCAAAGGGCAGGGAAAACTATACCGCATGCTGCAGCGTTAGTTTTAGTCTCCATGCTGGACAGAACATTTCATGACTGTCGGATTTTCTCACTCAAACATTGAGACTTTGACCACCTTCGACCGTTTCTACCACCCCATCCCCGAATCTGGCACCTACCAATCTGCTCTCAGTTTCTATGCGTTCAGTATTTGTTTATTCCTCGTGGAATGTACATGAGAGCATCTGGTAGTGGTCTTTCTGTGTCTGAGTTACTTGGCATAAGGCCCCCAAGGTCTGTGTTTCCATGTCTGTTTCTTTTGAATAAATCTGCAGTGACCGTGGGAATGCATCTGTCTTTTTGAGGCAGTATTTTTGTGTTCTCCGAATCAATACTCAGTAGAGCCATTACTGGGTCATGTTGTAGTTGCTTTTATTTTTTCAGGAACCTCCATACCATTTGTCACAGTGGCTGCACCAATTTCCATTCCCACCAACAGTGCACAGAGTCTCCTCCTCTGCACACCCTTGACCCCACCTGGTGTCTGTCTCTGGGACAATAGGTGTTCCAACAGTTGTGGGGGAATAGCCAATTGTGGGTTTGACTGATGTTTCCCTGACGATATTTAGTGATGTGGAACAACTTTTTCTGTCTGTTGGCACCTGTGTGCCATCTTTGGAAAGTATCTATTCACATATTCCCCACATTTTTTATACAGTTTTTTTTTTTTTTTTTGGTTTTGATTTGTATGAGTGTTGTGTGTATTTTGGATATTAGCCTCTTCTCACACATATGATTCGCAGATATTTTTTTTCTTATTGGGTCTGTGGCCTTGTAAGTTTTTGCTGGTTACTTTTTCCATGTGTAAGATTTCAGTTTGAAGTTGTTCCACTTGTTTATTTTTGCTTTTGTTGCCTTTGCATTTGGTGTCCGATCTGAAGACTTTTTGCCAAAACTAATGTCGAGAGACTTAGTACCTGTGTCTTCTTGGAGGTTTATGGGTTCAGTTCTTACGTTCATATCATTCATCCAGTAAAAATTTTGTGTGTGGTGTAAGAAAGTGACCCAGTTATATTCTTCTGCATTTAGTGTCCAGTTTGCCTGTTACCGCTCACTGAAGAGACAGTCCTTCCCTCATGGCATATCTTCTGCTGCTGTGTCGTAAGTTAGGATCATCTACGTGTGGGTAAGTTTCTGAGCTTTCTGTTCTGTTCCACTGACCTGGTGTCTGTGTTTCTGCCAGTACCATCCTGTTTTGATGACAACAGCTTTGTAATCTAGCTTGAAATCCAGGAGTGTGTTGACTGCACCTTTCTTTCTCCAGGTTGCTTTGGGTATTTGGGGTCTTTTGTGATTCCATACAAGTTTGAGGACTGTTTTCTATTTGCTCGAATAATGCCACTGGAATTCAGATAGGCATTTCATCACATCTGTCAATTGCTTTGGGTACGATGGACATGTTCACATAATTAACTCTTCCATTTAAGGAGCATGGCATAAGCTTCCATTTGTTTGTGTTGCCTTCCAAATCTTTGACCCATACATCCTGCCCCCCTCGACACACATGCTTTTCATTTCTTTTCTGCCATGTGTTGAGTGTACTATGTCTTTCTCATTCTTGGTTAGTTTCATTCCTAGATTTTTTTGATGCAATTGTAAATGGCATTGCTTTTTTAATTTCTCTTTGCGAAAGTGTGTCATCAGTATACAGAAATGCAAGAAGTTGGGTCATCTGGGTGGCCCCATAGGTGAAGCGTCTGCCTTCAGCTCAGGTCATGATCCCAGAGTTCTGGGATCGAGCCCCGTGTTTGGCTCCCTGCTTAGCAAGAGTCTGCTTCTCCCTCTTTCTCATACTCCCCCTGCTCGTGCTTTTTCTCTTCCTGTCAAATAAATAAATAAAATTTGAAAATAAATAAAGACAACAGGTCTCTGTATATTGACTTTATATCCTGCAGCTTTCTTGAATTTGTTTATTCTAACAGTTGTGTTTTGTTTTTTTTTTTTGTTGTTGTTGTGGTGGTTTTTTGTGTTTTTTTTTTTTTTGTGGAATCATTTGGGATTTCATGTCATTTGCAAATAGTGACAGTTTTCCAGTACGGATTTCATATCTTTCTTTTTTTAAAATGATGTCACCCTACAGTACTTCATTTGTTTTTGATGTAGTGTTCCATGATTCATTGTTTGCATATAACACCTAGTGCTCATTATGACACGTGCCCTCCTTTTTTTAAAAAAAGAATTTATTTATTTATTCGACAGATATAGAGACTGCCAGCGAGAGAGGGAACACAAGCAGGGGGAGTGGGAGAGGAAGAAGCAGGCTGACAGCGGAGGAGCCTGTGGTGGGGCTCGATCCCATAACACCGGGATCACGCCCTGAGCCAAAGGCAGATGCTTAACCTCTGTGCCACCCAGGCGCCCCAACACGTGCCCTCCTTAATACCCATCACCAGCATAACCCATTCCCCTTCCCCTCCCTTTCTGCAACCTTCAGTTTGTTTCCCAGTGTCAGTAGTCTCTCACGGTTCATCTTCCCCTCTCATTCCCCCCCTTCACTTTTCTCTTCCTTCTTCTAATGTCCTCCATGCCATTCCTTCCATTCCACATAGGAGTGAAACCATATGATAATTGTCTTTCTCTGTTTGACTTAATTTCACTTAGCATAATCCCCTTCTGGTCCATCCACGTTGGTGCAAATGGGGGTATTCATCCTTTCTGATGACTGAGTAATATTCCATTGTATAGATGAACCACATCTTCTTTGTCCATTCATCTGCTGAAGGACATCTTGGCTCCTTCCACAGTTTGGCTATTATGGACATTGCTGCTATGAACATTGGGATACAGGTGCCCCTTCTTTTCATTACTCTGTGTCGATGGGGTAAATACCCAGCAGTACAATTGGTGGGTCGTAGGATAGCTCTGTGTTTAATGTCTTGAGGATCCTCCATATTGTTTTCAAAAGTGGCTGTACCAGCTTGAATTCTCACGAGTAGTGTAAGAGGGCTCCCCTTTCTTCACATCCTCTCTGACTTTTTTTTATTTCTGTCTTGTTAATTTTTTTCGAGATTTTATTATTTCATTCAACAGAGATAGAGACATCCAGCGAGAGAGGGAACAGAAGCAGGGGAGTGGGAGAGGAAGAAGCAGGCTCATAACGGAGGAGCCTGATGTGGGGTTCGATCCCATAATGCCAGGATCACACCCTTAGCCGAAGGCAGATGCTTAACCAGGTCAGCAACCAGGATGTATGGTATTGTGGGGGATCAGAACCAGACTTTCTGTGGGAAGTGACAGAAATAGGGTATGGTGAGCTCCATGACCATACTTGAGGTCCCAGGTGACCCACTGGGTGTTGGGTTCTGTGGATCTGTCTCATCAGGTGCTGTGCAATTCAGGGACACCCTCCTGTCTGTGGATTTGTGTGGAGACAGGTAGACATCACTGTCTGGCCAGGAACGAGGGTCGCACTGGACCACCACCAGAGGTGCAGCGTGCGGGGGAGCCACTGCTTGGTTTCCACGAAAGCTGACCAGGGTCTGTGAACGTGATTCCTAGCAGCTGCAAGGGGACAGGAGGCCGGAGGTGGTACACACTTCCTAGACTTGTGGTCAGGACTAGTCTGGAGCCCACTGAAGTCAGCCACACCGGGCACAGAAGGCACCCAGTCAGTGTAGCTGTGGGCACTGCTCCCAATGCACTTTTGGGCCGGCTCCATGCTGCCACCTCCTGCTTTTCATCATCATCTTCAAGGTCATGTGCCTCTGCTCTTGCCCCATGGCCTCCGGGGTATTGTCCATCCTCCATCTGGCCCTCGTCCCTGGTGCCCTGTGCAGTCCGATGCCAGGGTAGCCTTCTCGAGACAAACATCTGGTCCTGATGGAACACTTTCATGGATCTCATGTGATTGAGGATGATGCCCTGCCCTGGAAGGGGGCTGCAGGTCCCCAATCAGGAGAACCATGACTCCCTTTTCAGCATGGCCTGCCCTCCCCTCAGTCTTCTTCAGGGAAGCTCTCCCCACTTTCTGAGCTGACAGCTCTGAACTTAAAAATGAATGTTATTTTACATATCTCTATGCCTTAGTTCATCCATGGCATGTCTTTCAACCCCGTTAGTGGGTTTTTTTTTTTTAGCAGTTCTGAAGAGCTGTCTGCTCAAGGAGGGGATGACCTTGGTGGGGCAGCTTTCCCTCTCATCTCCCTCAGCATGTCTCTGAGCCCTGGGACCAGCTATCCCACTGAGGATTGAAGGATCTGAGCCAGCCCATCCTGAGCCCAGGCTGTGTCAGCTGTGTAGACGGATGCGTGTCGGAGTGGTGGGCAGCTGGCATGGGCCAGGGGCAGGCAGTGTCTCCTTCTCATTCCTTCCCTCCCTTCCTCCCAGAGGTAGCTCAGAGCAGCCTTCAACCCCTGCATCTCCAGATCCCTTGACCTATGCCTCCTGTGTTCAGCTGGTGACCTTGGAGTTTCGCATGGATTCTACCTCCCGTACCCTCTCCTGTAGCAGTTCCTGTATCAGGGGAGGGATCGGACTCTTGTCTGCATTTGGTCTTCTTCCTGTCCCACACCAAGCCCACCCACCTTTGCATCTTCTATATATGTGCTTGGGAGCAAGCCCATCCACAGGGAACCTATTAGCCAAATGGATCCAGGCAATGAACATTGAAGTAGAGATCCAGGATCCATAGTATACCTGCTCTGAAACCTGTCCCAAAGTCTGTGACTCTCTCACACTGAAACAGAAACAATAATAGCTTTCTGGACTGTGAAGTGACATGTGTCTCTACTTCCAATCTTGAATGCATAGGTGCTGAGCCTGGACAGAAAAGGACCATGGCTCCCGTGGCCTGGGATCCATGGTAAGAACTCAGTGAAATCTGAATTCGAGGCATAGAATGAATAATTATTGTAGAGTGAATCCTCCCAAGTAGGGCTTATGCACATTGCACACGAAAAGCTTTTTCAGAGAGGTTCCTGAAAGAAAATTCTTTTTTAAAAATTTATTTTAATTCCAGTAGAGCTAACATACAGTGTTACATTCTTTTCAGGTGTACAAGAGAGTGATTCAGTAATTCTATATATTACTCAGTGGTCATCTAGAAAAGTGTCCTCTTAATCTGCTTCATCTATTTCACTCATCCCTCTATTCACCTCCTCTCTGGTAACCATCCGTTTGTTCTCTCTTGTTAAGAGTTTGTATTTTGGTGTGTGTCCTTTTTCTCTCTATTTATTTTTGTTTGTTTCTTCAATTCCCCATAAGAGTGACATCGTATGGGATTTGTCTTTCTCTGACTGACTGATTTCAGTTAGCATAATACTCTCCAGCTCCATCTATGTGGCTGCAAATGGCAAGGTTTCATTCTTTTTCAAGCCGAGTAATACTCCATTGTGTGTGTGTGTCTGTGTGTGTGTGTGTGTGTTTGTGAATACACACATCTGTCATCTCATTTGTCAATTTTTCTACAGACACTTGGGTTGCTTCCATATTGTGATATTCTAAATAATGGTGCAAGAAACATAGGGGTGCACATATCCTTATAAGTTACTGTTTTCCTAGCCTTTGGGGAAATACCAGTAGAGTGATTGTTGGATCGTAGAGTAGTTCTATATTTAATTTTTTGAGGAACCTTCATACTGTTTTCCACGGTGGCCACCACAGTTTGCATTCCCACCCACAGTTTGCGAGGATTCCCCTTTATCCACATCCTCCCAACACCTGCTCTTTGTTGTGCTTTTGATGTTAGCCATTCTGACAGGTTTGATGTAATACCTCATTGTCCTTTGGATTTAAATTTTCCTGATGATGCGTGATGGTGAATATCTTTTCACGGGACTGTTGGCCATTTGTATCTCTTCCTTGGGGAAATGTCTGTCCATGTCTTCTGCCTATTTTTTAACTGGATTATATGTTTTTTTGGGTTCAGGTAGTATCAGTTCTATACGTTTTGGACACTATCCCTTTATTGCATATGATCATTGCAAATATCTTTTCCCTTTGAGTAGGTTGTCTTATTATTTTTACGTTTTCATTGTTCTTCTGCCATGTGGAAACGTTTTATTTTGCTGTATTCCCAATAGTTTATTTTTGTTTTCATTTCCTTTGCCTCAGGAGACAGTCCAGAAAAACGTTGGTATGGTCCATGTCAAGAAGTTACTGTCTTCCCTCCTGTAGGATTTTTACGGATTCAGGTCTCATATTGAGGTCTTGAAACTGTTTTGTGTTTGTCTGTATTGTGTAAGAAAGCAGTCTAATTTCATTCTTTTGTGCGTAGCTGTCTAGTTTTCCCAACACCGTTTGTTGTAGATAATGACCTTTTCCCTTTTGATATCGTTGCTTGCTTTGTGGAAGATTCATGGACCACATAATTGTGGGTTTCTGTCTGAACTTGTATCCTGTTCCTTTGGTCGCTGTGTCTATTTTTGTGCCGTACTGTCTTGTTAGGATGACTGCAGCTTTGTAGTATAACCTGAAATCTGAAATTGTGAGTCCTCCAGCTTTGTTTTTCTTTTCCACATTGCACTGGCTGTTCGGAATCTTTAGTGGTTCCATACAAATGTTTAGGATTGTTTATTCGAGGTCTTTTATTCTTTAATTTAAATTCAATTAGCCAACTTACAGTACACCATTAGTTTCAGATGTAGTCTTCAATAAATTTTCAGTCGTGTGTAACACCCAGTGCTCATTGTATCGTGTGACCTCCTTAATGCCACTCACCCAGTTACCCCCCCCCAACTTCTCCTCCAGCAATCATCATTTTATTTGCGATAGTTAAGAGTCTATCATGGGTTTTCTCCCTCTCTGATGACTTCCCATTCTATTTTCCCTCCCTTCCCCTATGGTCTTCTTCCCTTTTTCTGATATTCCACATAGGAGTGAAAGCATATGATCATTGTCTTTCTTTCATTGGCTTATTCCACTCAGCATAATACCCTCCAGCTCCACCCAGGTCGGTGTGATGGTAAGTGTTCATGCTTTCTGATGGCTGAGTAATATTCCAGTATATATATGATCCACATCTTCTTTATCCATTCATCTGTCGATGGTCATCTGCATTCTTTCCACAGTTTGTCTATTATGGATATTGCTGCTATGAACACTGGGGTGCATGTGTCCCGTCTTCACTACCTCTGTCTCTTTGGGGTAAATACCCAGTAGTGCAATTGCTGGGACATAGGGTAGCTTTATTTATAACTTCTTGAGGAAACGCCGTACCATTTTCAAGAGTGGCTGTAATGGACTGCATTCGTACAGGGGTGTAATAGGGTTCCCGTTTCTCCACATCCTCTCCAACATGTATAGTTTCATGTCTTCTTATTTTTACATATTCGGCCTCGTGTGATATGGCATCTATAGGGGTTTAGATTTGCATTTCCCTGAAGCCAAATGATATGAAGCATTTATGCATGTATCTTTTGGTCACCAGTACGTCATCATCAGTGAAATAACTTCCCATTTTAATCCATCTCAAGACCTAAAGCTGGGTAAGGCACTGAAGCTGGATGATGCCATCGGTTGGAAGTGTGGAGAATTTCAAAAGATCTCCGTGGAGAGCAAGTTTAAAGGTCAGTGTGAAGCTACTAATTGGATCTGGGGAGATCTCTGAAAGTGGGGGTTCCCTGGAATGGGCTGAGGGGGGCCCTCCGATTTTCCTATGAATCCTTGCTACAGCCCCAAATGGACAGTTTCCTGCTGTGGGGCTGGCTGAGTCCTCTAGTCGTGCAGAGGTGAGCCCAATGCCTGGTGCCTTGGAGGCAGGCAAATGGGGAGGGGACCCTCAGCAGAAGACCCAGGGTTAGGTTAGGCCTCAAAAGACAGCATTTCTGAACTGCCCAGTGCTCAGAGAACTCCCAGGCCGAGTGAGATGAGGGCACAAGGGCGGGTGAATATGAGCCTTGGGGTTTCATCCAGAAGGGCCCACAAATGTCGGAGTTCACCAGCAGGGGCTCTCAGGGGGTGCCCCAATTCTCTTGCCCTGAATGCTCTGTTGTGCCCCAAAATGGTACAGTTTCCTGTGGGCTGCAGGCTGAGTCCTATGGTGGGGCTGGGGTGTCCCCAATCCCCCAGATTGCGGTGCCAGGACCCTGGGGAAGGGCCCCTCTGTGGCCAACCTAGGGTAAGGGTTAGGGTCCAGGAGACCGGCAGCGCTAATCCGCAGGCTGTGCGGTGAGCTCCGTGGAGGGCTGAGATGAGGTCATGGGGGAGAGTGAGCATGGGCCTCAGGGTTGGGGCATGGGGGCTGCCAAAGCTGAGGACAGGCTCCAGGGGCCTCCCCAAGTTCTCGAGCCCTGTATGCTCCATAGAGCCCCAAGAGGCACAGTTTCCTGCGGGGTGGCAGGCTTTGTCCTGCAGTGGGGCTCAGGTGTACCCAGTCCCCGGGGCTACGGCCTGGGCCCCGGGGGAGGGCCCTCCCCAGCCGACCTAGGGTCAGGGCTACGCCCCAGGAACCTGACAGGCCTGATCTTCCGGCTTTGCGACAAGCTCGGTGGCAGGCTGAAGGGAAGGCGTGGGGCGGGATGAGCGTTGGCATCAGGGTTGGGGTGTAGGGGGCCGCCGAGGATCGCTGGGGGCTCAGGTGGGCCCTACCAGTTCTCCTGCATGGGATGCTCTGTGGCGCCCCAAGGGGCATGGTTTCCTGTGGGGTGGCAGGCTGAGTCCTGTGGTGGGGTTCAGGTGTACCCAATCCCCAGGGTTAGGGTACAGATTAGGGTACGGGTTAGGGTATGGGTTACTGTTAGTGTACGGGTGAGGGTAGGGGTTAGGGTTAGGGTAAGGTGAGGGTACGGGTTGGGGTTGGCTTTAGGGGTTACAGGTTAGGGGTTATGGGTTAGGGTACGGATTAAGGTTTAGGGTACGGGTTAGGGATTAGGGTTTGGGTTTAGGGTTAGGATTAGGGTTGGAGTTCGGGTTAGTGTTAGGGTATGGGTTAGGGTTAGTGTATGGGTTAGGGTAGACATTAGGTAAGGTTTAGGGTATGGGTTAGGGTACAGTTTAGGGTACGGGTTAGCGTACGGGTTAGGGTACAGTTTAGGGTACAGTTTAGGGTTAGGGTACGGGTTAGGGTTATGGTACGGGTTTGGTTATGGTTTAGGGTTAGAGTTAGGATACGAGTTAGGGAACAGGTTAGGGATAGGGTACGGTTTAGGGTTAGGGTATGGGTTAGGGTACATGTTAGGGTTAGGTACGGGTTAGGGTACGGGTTACGGTCCGGGTTAGGGATAGGGTACGGGTTAGTGTATGGGTTAGGGTACGGGTTAGGGTACGGTTTAGGGTACGGTTTAGGGTTAAGGTATGGGTTAGGGTTATGGTACGGGTTTGGTTACGGTTTAGGGTTAAAGTTAGGATACGAGTTAGGGAACAGGTTAGGGATAGGGTACGGTTTAGGGTTAGAGTACAGGTTAGGGTACATGTTAGGGTTAGGTACGGGTTAGGGTATGGGTTAGAGTTCGGGTTAGGGATAGGGTACGGGTTAGCATATGGGTTAGAGTACGGGTTAGGGGTAGGGTTAGCTGAAGGTGTAGGGTTGGGGGTAGGGTTGGGGGTAGGGTAGGAGTTGGGGTAGGTTTAGGGTTTAGGGTTAGGGTTTGGGGTTTGGGGTTAGCGGTTAGGGTTAGGGTTTAGAATTTAGGCTTTTGGGTTTAGGGTTAGGGATTAAGGTTTAGGGATTAGTGTTAGTGTTAGGGTTTAGGGCTTAAGGTTTAGGGTTTAGGGTTAGGGTTAGGTTTAGGGTAAGGGTTAGGGTTTAGGGTTAGGGTTAGGGTTAGGGGTTAGGGTTTAGGGCTTAGGGTTAGGGGTTAGGGGTTAGGGTTAGAGTTAGACCCCAGTAGGCCAGCAGGCCCGATCCACCTGCTGTACCACGAGCGGATGGTCGTGCCGAGGTGAGGGCGATGGTGAGCGGGAGTGTGGGCTCCTGAGTTTTGGCGTGGGGGAGCTTTGAAGGTCGCCGGGGGCTCAGAGGGACCTGCCCATACTCCCGCCCTGAATGACCAGCGGCGCCCTTAGCAGACCGGGTGGCGCATGTCAGCAGCGTGAGGTGCTGGGGCTCGGTGTCCCCAATTCCTGGCATTGCTGCGCCAGGCCCCTTGTGAGAGGCCCCTCAGGGGCCCACCTAGTGTTAGGGTTAGCCCCCAGGATGCCGGCAGGCCCAATCCGCCAGCTCTGCAGCGAGTGGAGGGGTTGGCCGAGATTAAGGCGCTGGGGAGCAGGCGCATGCGAGCCAGAGTTTTTGGGCGGGGGGGCCTTTGAAGGTCCCAGGGGGATCGGAGGGCCCTGCCCGTTCTCCCTTCCTGAATGACTGGCAACGCCCCTAGCACCCTGGGTGATTGCCCGGTGGCAGAGTGAGTCCAGCACTGGGGCTCGGGGGTCCCAAATCTCCGGCATTGCGGTGCCAGGCTCTTTGGGAGGGGCCACGCGGGGGCCGACCTAGGGTAAGTGTTAGCCCGCAGGAGTCCAGCAGGCCCGTTCCGCCAGCTCTGAGGCAGGTGGAGGGTCAACCCAAGGTGAGTGCACTGGCGAGAGGGAGTGTGGGCCCAAGCGTTTTGGCGCGGGGGGGCCTTCGAAGGTCGCCGGGGGCTTGGAGGGCCCTGCCCGTTCTCTCGCCCTGAAAGACTGGCGGCGCCCCTAGCAGCCGGCATTGCTGCGGGGCGGCAGGGTGACTCCGATGCTGGGCTCAGGGATCCCCAATCCCCGGCGCTGTGGTGCCAGGCCCCTTGGGAGGGGCCCCTCGGGGGCCCACATAGGGTTAGTGTTAGTCCCCAGGAGGCCGGCAAACCCGGTGCTAAGTGGTTCTGGCAATGTAACAAAAATGCCATAAACTTATCTGTAAGAAATAACAGTGTACAGGAACCCTCTTAGCCCTAATATCATCATTTGTGAATATGGAAGCCAGCCCCAAGTGGTCGTGGAAGTCTGAAGAAAGGGCTAAGCACTTTTCTCTGAGTCACCACACTATACAGGGAAAGACCAATGTACATCATCTTTCACGAGTAGGAAGCATTAATGAAAAGGTTCTGGAATTTCGAGGATTCTGACCCATCCTTATTGGTAATAAACCACCCTGTACAGGAAAACACCTTCAACTCTCATCAGCCTCCTCAATCCTGATTCCGAATCAACTTTGGGTGTGTAGGACTAGGGAAATGTCCACATCTTATTGCTAAGAAAGAATGATGTCAGGGTAATGCCCTTCAAGTCACATCAGCCTTCCTGAAGACGGAAGCAGGAATCAAGCTGGTTATGTTACCATGAGGTAAGGAAGATGAGCATATAAGTGAGAAACAACAGTGGGCAGGACCTCTCTTCCAAGGAACATTATCTTTGCCTAATGTTGAATCCCTATGATAAGTGGTTGTGGCCAATTGTGAGGTGAAAATCTTGAGTGTTTTGTAAAATCTCTTGGTCATTCACAGTTGAGACTAAGGTAGTTGGGGACTCCTAGGCAGTGATTTGTCCACTGTCAAAAATATGAAAAGATAAAAGAGACAGATGAGGTCACCTCAGGCATTGTCCTTTATCCTCATCCTCCGTGAGGATGGCCATCTCTGGACAGCTCAGTGGCAGGGTCTCATTCACAGTGGGGGCATCTGTTCCTCACAGACATCAGGCAGGGAAATGGATTTGGTTCTCTGTGCCAACCCAGCCACAGCTGAGTGTCACAGCACCCTCTCGTGGGCTCATAAGAGTTTCACTATCACCAGGCAGGTCATTGTATTTGATAAACCACTGTAGGAGTTTGCAATTGCCTTCATCTGCAACCTCCTAGAGGCAAATGCAGATCTCTGGTACCATGTGAAGTCATGTGAAGGCATTGTGAGAAAGTGTCCTTTTGCTTAAGAAAAACATGGCTGGGGCTCCTGGCTTGCTCAGCCAGTTAACCATGTGCCTTTGGCTCAGGTTATGATCTCAGGGTTCTGGGATCGAGCCCGGGCTCCCTGCTCAGCAGGAAAGGAGGTAGGGAAATAGCTTAGAACCCACAGAGAATGTGAATAAAGGGGAGAGAAATGGAACTTGGTCTGTGTTTGGCTTTAGGGATTGGAAGTTAGTTTTTTCTCAATTGTGATTGTTCTTGAAACAGAACAGCTGTATTGTTTTTTTTTACCTTTAATTTTTTTCTAGTAACAATTTTTTATTATTATATGTTAGTCACTATACAGTATTTCCTTAGTTTTTGATGTAGTGTTCCGTGATTCATTATTTGCATATAACACCCAGTGCTCCATGCAATATGTACCTTCCTTAATACCCATCACTGGCCCATCCCAACCCCCCCACCCCTCTCCCCTCTGAAGCCCTCAGTTTGTTTCCCAGAGTCCATAGTCTCTCGTGGTATATTCCCCCTTTTGTTTAGGGTCCATTGTCTAAAGGGACAGACAGTGGAAGTTCACCAAATATAAGATCGAAATTTCATTGTTCATTATACATGCCACCAAGTAGTTCCTAGACATTTCATTCTACTGTAGTAATTCATTATACCTGTGCAAGTGCACGTGGAAGACAATTGCTGCATGTATAGTGGTAATAAAACATACCCCTCAGTAGTAGAATAATAGAGGAGGCATATGTGTAAAATTATTCAACTACAGCTTCTATGCTTTCCCTTTGGTTCCTTATTATCTATGAAATTGGACAATTTTTGTTCTCTAGGCTTAAAACTCATTGTCAGTATTCAGAGTTTTTCAATGCTGATCTCCTGTATAAGTTACCAAAAACCTAAAATATGTATGAACTTTAAAAAACGCTATATTGAAAATGACAGCAGGGAAGTCCCATTTTGTGAATATTGTGTCAATGGATCTCTATTTTGACATCAGTGTTCATTAGAAATGATGACATTTCATGTGAGTATAAATATCAATGTGAAAAAGAAAAGGTAGGAAGAACCTTGAATGTTTAAGTAATTGGTGAAATGAAAGGTGTGTGTGTGTGTGTGTGTGTGTGTGTGTGTGTGTGTAATTGATTTTCAATGAATGGTTCAGCTACTTGTAGGGCCTCCGTGAGAGCCCAGGACAACCTTTCAGTAAGTTGGTATCTGTTTTCAGAACATGGGAATCTCTTAGTCCAATAGTCAATCAGGCAAGCTTTGAGGTCTTGAAGAGTTTCAGTCCTCAGCGATGGTGTTGCAGACCCTTGTGAGCAAACCCTAGGATATGCTCAGAGCCCTCATTAGCTGGTACCAACGTGTGACGATGTCAGACAACATTTCCCAAAGAAGTACCTCTTGAGTCTCTGTCCTTCTCAGTTCCTTACACTTCCTTACACTAGCTATGTGATCAGTGTGTTTCAGGATAATCCCCACATGTGATTTTTGCTATTTCCTACTAGTCCTATCTGTTTCTCATCTTCTTCGTTTATGGTAGGGGTTGGGAAGCAATCTGTGTGGTGGAGGAAGGGGTGTGGTAGTTGTCTGCCTTCAGAGGACCGAATGATGCCTAGAAATTGTACTGTAGTTTGAGGTCAATTATCCATCCTCTGAGTGTCAGGAATTCCATCACTTTACTTTGATGCTAGTGTGTTCTTGTTCTTCAAGCTGTCCTCAGAAATAAGGACATCATCCATCTAGGGAATACTGGTTTGTGTGTATGTTTTCATTTTAGGAAAGGCCTTGCTGTTCCTGAAAATAATACTGTAGAGCACCCTTTCCTGTTCTTATTGGCCATCAGTCAATCTTTTGTGAAGTATTCATTTGTACATAGACTTTTTATGGTTGATGAGCAGGAATTCATTATTGACAAGTCTTTGTCAGTGTGTGTATTGCAAATCTTTACTTCCCAGCCTGCGGTTCACTTTTTCATTTTCTTATGGTCATAAGATGAGGAGAAATGTCACATTTTTATGAAGTCCCACTGAATTCTTCTCAATGGTTATTGCACACTATGTCTTACCCCAAGATTGACAGGTTCTACGTTTTCTTTCAGAAACTGTCCAATGGGAAGCTACAATCCATCTCAAATTTATAAATTACATTTTTAATTCTAATAGGGTATTTATAGACTGTTTTGGATTTTCTATGTACACAATCGTATTATCTGTGAATAGTCACAATTATCCCCTCAATTCTTATACTTTTTGTTTCTCTTGCCTTCTAACACTGGTAGATTCTTCGATGCCACGTTGAATAGAGCAGCATTGTTTGAAGATTTTAATATACCTTTCTCAATATCTGAAAGAAAAAGCAGACAAAACATTGGTAACAAATGTGACCTAATTGACATATAGGGAACATTCCATAATAAGTGCAGAATACATTATTTTCAAGTGGTCATAGACTCTTTAGCCAAATAGATGATAGGTGGGGCCATGAATCAAGGCTACAAATGTTAAACCCTGAAATTAACTAGGTTCTATTCCTAGACCACAGGGGAATTGAGCCACAGTCATAGCGAAAAGAAAACCAGGAAGTCCTTCAATGTTTAAAAATTAAATGGAACTTTGCTACATATCCTAAAGGTGAGAGAGGGAATCTCAATGGAAATTCTGAACCTTTTCTACATGAGGGCTCACACACAATGGCACTTTCTTTGTGAAGAGCATTATAATAACCTAGACAGGAGTTGAGCCTTAAGTCAGAGTTCTGCCTGCCCCAGCCACACCTGGCAGGCTTGGCCTGTGGTCCCCCTCAGCTGTCCTTTCTGGTGGCCCTGAGCTAAGGGGGTCATCATGGCCATATGGAAATGGGAAGCTCCCCACTCATAGTGATGGCGGTGCCCACTCCCCAGCTGCCCTTTCTGGTGGCTCTGAGCTAAGGGGGTCAACATGGCCATATGGAAATTAGAAGCTCCCCACTCTTAGTGATAACGTTGCTATCGTATCGTCCTCACCAGTCCAACAATATGATTTCTGAGTGAAATATGACACAAGAGCGACATCTTGGCCTTCCTTCAGGTTTGAAAATCATCTGGTGAGTCATCTATTAGGAATATGGATTCAACATGTGTTCTTTCTTCTGGAAAAGAAATAGACCTAATAGCAATTATGGCTTCCTGAGCACCTGTTCTTGAGAGACATCATACTGCCTCTTAATAGCATTTTGCCTCTTAAACTTGAATCTAGGGTGTAGATATTTTTAGGCACATTTTCAGACGGTTACAAAGGGACTCAGATGATATGAGTCACAGAGGATTTTAGTGTCGGAAACCTAAGTCACATCCCCAAATTGACTACAAGTCCCTTGTTGTTCCATACAGGGTACTATTTCCCTCTTATCTCTGGTCTTCTCGATCTGGAAACCTATCAAGTATCAGGATTTTCTTGTCATGTGGACAACTGGAATGAATTCAGCGGGCCTTTTCACATCTACCCATGGTGATCATTAAGATCATTATCTCAGTGGAGGACCTCTGGGTAAGATACTCAAAGATCCTAAGGAATACAGACAGTATAATATTTTTCTGGTATTAAAGTTACTGAAACCAACTATCTTTTTCAGTCCATTCAGGCTCTGGTATGTTCAGAGGGTGCTGTAAAACAGGTCTGAAATAGTATTTAAAAACACTCAGCTCAGCCTCTTCTACAAAGTGAGCCAATGCTTATAAACATGGCTAAAATATTCCCTTACCTACGATGACTTCCCAGCCATCGTAGTGTTTATATGGTATGACTGTGACTTATATTAGTCAACATTTGCAGAGAAAGAACTTACTGCATCCAGGGGCACTTCATGTTGAAATTAGTTTGTGACAACGAGCTACTGTGTTTTATTCTGCAGTCCAAGGGAATGGTGCCAGACATCTCTAAGGTGTCTAGCAGTTCTATAAATCTGATTTTAAGTGGTCTGTGTGCTTCAGTGATTTGGGCAGGAGAAGGGCAGGAGTCCAGAGACTGTTAACACTTCTGTTACCTGTGCTGACCATGGAGCAGTAAGCCTTCCGTGGGCATCATTTTGATTTCTTGGTACTGTTGTGAAAGGTGCTTTTGTCTCAAATTCCTCCATTTAGGAGTAATTATAATGATAAAAGGAATTTTTATCTTATATCATCTGTGGGCCCTGATCCTCGGCTCCCAGGGAAGCTATCCTTTAACATTTTACCCAGCTCAAAATGACTGGGCAACACCTGAAAGCATGGGCCCTATTTCTGCCCCAAGCACATGTTGTACATCTGCTTCGAGAAGAAAACAATAACCAAAAATGCCAACATAAATATAAGAAAAAATAAAGAACCTCTTTGGCTGTCATAAGACTAAAGTCATACTGACATGTACATACTGAAAACATAAGAAAGAATCTGTCACTTTCTGGAATCTAAGAAGATCCTCATTGTGGTTTGTAACTCTGTACCTGAAACAAAACAGAAAAAAAATATATAAGCCTGCCCCAAATGTTCTTTCCCCGGAGCACTCCCTTCTTGGTGAAGATTGTGTCTCCCAGGCAGCTGTCCTGACTTGTGTTTGAATAAAGGTCTCTTCCTTTTTCTCTAAAATGTTTTTAACAGTTCATTCACGCAGTGTCGACAATAACAGTGTTTTCTATTTAAGTGAGAAATAAACGTTCCACTCTAGTTGCATTGGGAATAGACGAATTGAGGGTTTCTTTAGAATAGTAAGTCTGCTATCCAGAAAAGGCAAGGTCATTGGTCTATTGAGAATGAAGATAATTACTGCTAAACAACAAGTACGTGTTGCCCCTTCGCCCAGAAACCAAAGCAGGTGTGCAGGCTTTAGGTCAGAGGTGCCTTCTTCTCCCCAGCTGACGGCACTTCTCTACTCTGGCTACAAGACACCAGAGGTTTTGAACGTCAGCATTGCAGTCAGCGAGGCAGCTTGTCACAGGACGCCAGTGTTCAGAGAAAGCACAGGTATGTTTGGCAAAATGTCATATCTATGTCAGGGATGGAGGTAAATCTGTCATTATCCCAAAATCTCCTGGGCTTTTCCCTTTTCTCTAGTTGGGCCACAAAGTAAAATTGAAGTAGCTGCCAGCATTCTGGGTTTGTTGCAAGAATTACTTAGTTTCCCTGCAGGTAGAACTTTGCAGGGGATCACAATTTGTCTGTCCATTTATTGCTTACAATGTATTTTGACCATCTGTTTCCTAGGCACCCTCTTTTATTAGAAAAGGAAGGTGAGATTCACTCTGTGCCTGTTTGTAACATCTAATTTGTTCCTTCATCTAACAGTGTTTATTCAATTGGGCCTAAGATATGGTTGAGTGGCCAGCATCTAGAGTTAGGTGGCTTTTTTCATCTGATACAGACTTGGATGATGTCATTTGACAAAGGTGATGTTTCATCATTGCTTAGTTTATTCATCAGAAGAGTTAAAATTAGGGTGGAGGGGAAATTCAAAATTATCCAAAGCGGCCTGTTCCTGTTTAAAAGTTGAGCTTGACTTTCTAGTTTTACTAAAAGTATTATCTCGATATTTTGAGGTGCCATATTCTCTCTGTAGTTTCTTTGGTGGTGGAGTCAGAAGGAGAGTCTGGGAATTCTTTTGGATAGTGGCATGCTGGTGGCTTCAAGGGGTTGACGTCAGGAGCCTTGGGGTGAAGTCTGCAACTGCTTGCCTGACCCTGGGTGCATCTCCCAGAGGTTTTGTTTCCTCTTATGAAATTGCCGGCAGATAATGTTCTGCTTAAAGGGGAACCCTCCCATCCTGTTTGTGGGAATGCAAAGTGGTGCAGCCAGTCTGGAAAACAGTGTGGGAGTTCCTCAAAAAATTAAACATTGAAAAACCACATGATCCAGCAATTGCTCTCCTATGTAATTACCCAAAGGATACAGAAATGCAGATTTGAAGGGGGTCCATGCACAATGATGTTTATGGCAGTAATGTCCACAGTAGCCAAACTATGGAGAGAATCCCAAAGTCCATGCACTGATGAATGGATAAAGCAGATGTGGGATACATATATATA
The DNA here is from genome assembly GCF_024610735.1 of Ursus americanus. Lineage (NCBI taxonomy): Eukaryota > Metazoa > Chordata > Mammalia > Carnivora > Ursidae > Ursus > Ursus americanus. The sequence continues at coordinate 1,530,345 of NW_028273624.1, forward strand.
ATGGAATATGACCCAGCTTCAAAAAGAATGAAATCTTACCATTTGCAAGGATGTGGATGGATCTAGAGTGTATTAAGCTAAGCAAAATCAGTGAGGAAGGACAAATATCCTATACTCTAATGCTTCTGGAAATTCAGAAAAAAAAAGGTGAACAGAGTGGAGGGGTGATGAGAGAGGCAAACAAGGAAATAGACTCAACCTTGGAGAACAAACTGAGTGTTGCTGCAGGACAAGGGTGTGGGGGGAAGTGTCAAATGGGTGAGGGGTATTAAGGAGGGCACTTGTGTTGAGCACCGGGTACTGTATGCAGGTGAGGAATCACTAAATCCTACCCCTGGAGCAAATATTCCATGGCATGTGAACTAACTGGAATTTAAGTAAAAGAAGAAAGGAAAAAGTGTTCTGCTTCATGAAGAGTGAGGTAAAATTGTAGTGATTTGGGCTGTACTATTCTATAGAGGATAGATGTAAAACAACCTGTTGTAGGATACAATAGAGTCTTATCACATAAGGAGTCCTCAGAAAGCTCCAATGAAAGATTCAGATCTCAGAGCATGTTCGTGTTCCACTGATATCTTACAGTTTGCACAGGTAGGAAAGAAGGTGGAGAGAAAGGCAACAGAAAGGGAAAGTAGGTGTGAACCTTTCATTAGTTAGCATTATAGCTTTCTCATGAAATACTTGCACCAGTGTGATTTTGGACGCAGAGGGGGAATATGGGAGCTTTGCAGGAGACGGGGGAGTTCCAGGACTGGGTAAAGCTGACAGGGGTCCCAGAGGAGAGCTGAATGTATTCTGCAGAAGGGTGTGTTCAGGGTGGGCTCCAGGGGTGGCTGTGGGTCTCCTGGGTGAGAGTTGTGACAGGTGAGGACTGTGTGCAAGTTCCTGGCTGAGGACAAGTGAGGCACAGGTGGAGAGCTGGCAGAAAACCTTCTTCTGGGCCACCAGCCTCACCCAACACACACAGCCTCATATTCTGTCTCTGTCACTCCAATTCAGACTTCTCAGAAGGTGAGTGAGAACACATCAAGAGCATTCTGAACAGAAGGGAACGCATGTGCAAAGTCTCTGGGGCAGGAGAATTCCAGGTATGTCCAGGAGCAGCAAGAAGGCCCTGTGGCCACAGGAGACAGCTTAGGACATTACCTCAGAGAGGTGACAGAGGGTGACAGAAAGCCATTAGAGGGCTATAACCCCATGAGACCCTGTATCACTGGGCCATCCTGGCTACAGTGTTGAGAACAGATGACAGTGGGTTGAAGATGGCAAGGCAGGTCAATGACGAAGCTTTTCCAGGAACTCAGGCACTGTGGACCAGACAGGTGGCCTTGGATGGAGTGGTTAGTCCTCTTGTGGGTCCATTTTGAATATGGAGCTCACAGGATTTGCTGATGTGTTAGCTATTAGGAGCAGGAGAAGGGAGGAATTGGGGTAACTCCCAGCTGTTGTGGGTTGTCCTGATCAAGGGGAAGGAGAGGGTTTCTCGTGGGGTAGGAGGTAGTCTGTGTTCTGCATGCTGAGGAAGGTGCCTTTCCCAGTGGATCTGCTGAGATTTGTGTCTGGGAGGACCTTTCACATCTCCTCCCTCAGCAATGCTCAGGTACAAGTATCCCCCACTTTTTAAACGTTCACAGTAAGACACTGGGCTTTCTTGAAAGAACTACATTATTACCCAGCTTCAGTAAGAGGAACATACCTGAAGAGGATTTCCCTTTATGAAAAAAGGTGAACAGTGAGAATCGCGTTCAGCATCTGTTTTGGGGAGAAGCATGAAAGAGTCGGCGTGCACCCCAACCAGCTCCTTTCTCTGGGAACCACTCTCCGCATCCAGCCACCAGCACTTTGAATGGTGTCTGTGGGCTTCTGCTGTGCTTTATCTTCATTTATGTTGGGCCTCTGTTAGAAACTTGTGTCCTGAGGCCTAAGAAAAGCCAAAGAGAAGGAATTTTGGAGTCTGAGCACACTGTCTAATTGTTCGTGTAAATTAATGGCCATTCCTTCTTGACACCATTTCTGCTGTGCAAGGTTTCTCAGAAGCCCTGTACTTTCAAAGAGCAGGGAAACCTATACCCCATGCTGCGGGGTTAGTTTTAGTCTCCATGCTGGACAGAATATTTCATGACTGTCGGATTTTCTCACTCAAACATTGAGACTTTGACCACCTTTACCCGTTTCTTCCACCCCATCCCCGTATCTGGCACCTACCAATCTGCTCTCAGGATCTATGCGTTTAGTATTTGTTTATTCCACGTGGAATGTACATGAGAGCATCTGGTATTGGTCTTTCTGTGTCTGAGTTACTTAGCATAAGGCCCCCAAGGTCTGTGTTTCCATGTCTAGTTCTTGTGAATAATGCTGCAGTGAACGTGGGAGTGCATCTGTCTTTTTGAGGCAGCATTTTTGTGTTCTTCAAATCAATACTCAGTAGAGCCATTACTGGGTCATGGGGTAGTTTATTTATTTTTTCAGGAACCTCCATACCGTTTGTCACAGTGGCTGCACCAATTTCCATTTCCACCAACAGTGCACAGTGTCTCCTCATCTGCACACCCTTGACCCCACCTGGTGTCTGTCTCTGGGAGAATTGCTGTTCCAACACTTGTGAGCGGATAGCCGATTGTGGGTTTGACTGATGTTTCCCTGACGATATTTAGTGATGTCGAACAACTTTTTCTGTCTGTTGGCACCTGTGTGCCATCTTTGGAAAGTATCTATTCACATATTCCTCCCATTTTTTTATATAGTTTTTTTTTTTTGTTTTGATATGTAGGAGTGTTGTGTGTATTTTGGATATTAGCCTTTTCTCACACATATGATTTGCAGATATTTTTTTCTTATTGGGTCAGTGGCCTTTTAAGTTTTTGCTGGTGTCTTTTGCCGTGTGTAAGATTTCAGTTTGATGTTGTTCCACTTGTTTATTTTTGCTTTTGTTGCCTTTGCATTTGGTGTCCGATCTGAAGACTCTTTGCCAAAACCAATGTCGAGAGACTTAGTACCTGTGTCTTCTTGGAGGTTTATATATTCAGGTCTTATGTTGAAATCATTCATCCATTAAAAATTTTGTGTGTGGTGTAAGAAAGTGACCCGGTTATATTCTTCTGCATTTAGTGTCCAGTTTGCCTGTTACCGCTCACTGAAGACACAGTCCTTCCCTCATGGCATATCTTCTGCTGCTGTGTCGTAAGTTAGGATCATCTACGTGTGGGTAAGTTTCTGAGCTTTCTGTTCTGTTCCACTGACCTGGTGTCTGTGTTTATGCCAGTACCATCCTGTTTTGATGACAACAGCTTTGTAATCTAGCTTGAAGTCCAGGAGTGTGTTGACTGCACCTCTTTCTCCAGGTTGCTTTGGGTATTTGGGGTCTTTTGTGATTCCATACAAGTTTGTGGACTGTTTTCTATTTCCTCGAATAATGCCACTGGAATTCAGATAGGCATTTAATCACATCTGTCGATTGCTTTGGTTATGATGGACATGTTCACATAATTAACTCTTCCAGTTAAGTTGCATGGTGTATGCTTCCATTTGTTTGTGTTGCCTTCCAAATCTTTGACCCATACATTCTGCCCCCCTCGACACATATTTTTCATTTCTTTTCTGCCATGTGTTGAGTGTACTATGTCTTTCTCATTCTTGGTTACTTTTATTTCAAGATTTTTTTATGCAATTTTAAATGGCGTTGCTTTTTTAATTTCTCTGTGCGAAAGTGTGTCATCAGTATACAGAAATGCAAGAAGTTGGGTCATCTGCGTGGCTCCATAAGTGAAGCATCTACCTTTAGCTCAGGTCATGATCCCAGAGTTCTGGGATTGAGCCCCGTGTTGGGCTGCCCGCTTAGCGAGGGTCTGCTTTTCCCTCTTTCTGGCACTCCCCCTGCTCGTGCTTTTTCTCTTCCTGTCAAATAAATAAATAAAATCTGAAAAAAATAAAGACAAGAGGTCTCTGTATATTGACATTATATCCTGCAGCTTTCTTGAATTTTTTTATTCTAACAGGTTTTTTTTTGTGTGTGTGGAATCTTTCGGGATTTCATGACATTTGCAAATTGTGCCAGTTTTCATGTATGGATTTCATATCTTCTCTTTTTTTAAAATTTTTATTCACCCTACAGTACTTCATTTGTTTTTGATGTAGGGCTCCATGATTCATTGTTTGCATATAACACCTAGTGCTCATTATGACACGTGCCCTCCTTTTTTTTAAAAAAAGAATTTATTTATTTATTCGACAGAGATAGACACAGCCAGCAGGAGAGGGAACACAAGCAGGGGGCGTGGGAGAGGAAGAAGCAGGCTCACAGCGGAGGAGCCTGTTGTGGGGCTCGATCCCATAACGCCGGGATCACGCCCTGAGCTGAAGGCAGACGCTTAACTGCTGTGCCACCCAGGCACCCCAACACGTGCCCTCCTTAATACCCATCACCAGGATAACCCATTCCTCTTCCCCTCTCATTCTGCAACCTTCAGTTTTTTTTCCCAGTGTCAGTAGTCTCTCATGGTTCATCTCCCCCTCTCATTCCGCCCCTTCACTTTTCCCTTCCTTCTTCTAATGTCCTCTATGCTATTCCTTCCATTCCACATAGAAGTGAAACCATATGATAATTGTCTTTCTCTGCTTGACTTAATTTCACTTAGCATAATCCCCTCCTGGTCCATCCACGTTGGTGCAAATGGGGGGTATTCATCCTTTCTGATGACTGAGTAATATTCCATTATATAGATGAACCACATCTTCTTTGTCCATTCATCTGCTGAAGGACATCTTGGCTCCTTCCACAGTTTGGCTATTATGGACATTGCTGCTATGAACATTGGGATACAGGTGCCCTTCTTTTCATTACTCTGTGTCTATGGGGTAAATACCCAGTAGTGCAATTGGTGGGTGATAGGATAGCTCTGTGTTTAACGTCTTGAGGATCCTCCATATTGTTTTCAAAAGTGGCTGTACCAGCTTGAATTCTCACGAGTAGTGTAAGAGGGCTCCGCTTTCTCCACATCCTCTCTGACTTTTTTTTATTTCCTGTGTTGCTAATTTTTTTTCAAGATTTTATTTATTTATGCCACAGAGATAGAGACAGCCAGCGAGAGAGGGAACACAAGCAGGGGGAGTGGGAGAGGAAGAAGCAGGCTCATAATGGAGGTGCCTGATGTGGGGCTCGATCCCATAATGTCAGAATCACGCCCTGAGGCGAAGGCAGATGCTTACCCACTGTGCCACCCAGGTGCCCCCTGTCTTGTTAATTTTAACCATTCTAACTGGTGTACGGTGGTATCTCATTGTCGTTTTGATTTGTATTTGCCTGATGGCAAGTGATGTGGAGCATTTCTTCATGTGTCTGTTGGACATGTGTATGTCTTCTCTGGAGAAGTATCTGTGTCTTCTGCCCATTTTTCGGTGTCGAGTTTGAGGAGTTCTTTATAGATCTTGGATACCAGCCCTTTATCTGTAATATCATTTGCAGATATCTTCTTCGATTCCATAGGTTGCCTTCTTGTTTTGTTGATCTTTTACTTTGCCGAGCAGAAGCTTTTTATCCTGATGAAGTGCCAATAGTTCATTTTTGCTTTTATTTCCTTTGCCTTTAGAGACCTATCTTGCAAGAAGTTGTTGTGTCTAAGTTTGAAGAGTTCTTTTGATTTTGATATGAGACAGGAATCCATTATCTTTCCTTCCTGATTATATTCGAGTCCTCTTTCTTGGTGAGTCTGGCTAAGTTTGTCAGTTTTGTTTATCTTTCCAAAAAAGGCAGCTCTCATTTTCATTGTTTTTTTTTTCTTTTTTGGTCTTTTTAGTCTCCGTTGGATTTATTTATGCATTCCATTTTGTTATTTCCTTATTTCTACTAATTTGGGGCTTTGTTTGTTGTTTTATTTTCTACTTCTTTACCACATAAATCAGGTTGTTTATTGGAGATTATTCTCATGGATTGATGAAGATTTGAATTTCTATGAATGTCCCCCATAAAGCTACTTTTGCTGCATCCCATAAGTTTTTGTAGGTTGTCTTTTTCATCAGTGTCGAGGTACTTCTAAATTTTTTTTGATTTCTTCTTTGACTGTTGGTTGTTCAGTAGCATGTTGTTAAATCTCCACATATTTTTTTAAGATTATTTATGTATCTGACAGAGAGTTAGACAGTGAGAGATGAACGCAAACATGGGGGTGGGAGAGGGTGAAGCGGGCTTCCCACTGAGCAAGGAGCCTGATTCGGGGCTAGACCCCAGGATCCTGGGATCACGACCTGAGCTGAAAGCAGATCCTTAACGACTGAGCCACCAAGGCCCCAAAAATCTCCACCTATTTTTGACTGTCCCATTTTTTTCTTGAGACTGATTTCTAATTTCCTATCATTGTGGTTGGACAAGATTCGAAGCAGAAGTGAAGAGAGCATTCAGATGAAAGGTTTGTTTCCTGGAGGGTTTTCTGAGGGCAGACCATGAGTTCAGTGGGGATGGAGGAAGGTTTTGTGAGACGGGGGGTAGGGTTAACCCTTGCTAGAATTACTGACTACTACCATGCAGGCTGTGTGCTACCATTCACACCGTAGTCCTGATGGACATGTACTTCATTAGGAATATTTTCTAGGAGGTGTAGGCATAGCTTTCACTTAAAGAAAGGTGCCATGTGGGTTCATGGCATGACCCCAGGTCAGCAACCAGGATGTATGGTATTGTGGGGGATGAGAAACAGGCTTTCTGTGGGAAGTGACAGAAATAAGGTATGGTGAGCTCCATGACCATAGGTGAGGTCCCGAGTGACCCACTGGGTGTTGGGTTCTGTGGATCTGTCTCATCAGGTGCTGTGCAATTCAGGGACACCCTCCTCTCTGTTAATTTGTGTGGAGACAGGTAGACATCAGTGTCTGGCCAGGCACGAGGGTCGCACTGGACCACCACCAGAGGTGCAGCGTGTGGGGGAGCCACTGCTTGGTTTCCACGAAAGCTGACCAGGGTCTTTGACCTTGATTCCTAGCAGTTGCAAGGGGAGAGGAGGCCGGGGGTGGTGCACACTTCCGAGAGTTGTGTTCAGGACTAGTCTGGAGCCCACTGAAGTCAGCGACACCGGGCACAGAAGTCACCCAGTCAGTGTTGCTGTGGGCACTGCTCCCATGGTACTTTCGGGACGGCTCCATGCTGCCACCTCCTGCTTTTCATCATCATCTTCAAGGTCATGTGCCTCTGCTCTTGCCCCATAGCCTCCGGGTTATTGTCTGTCCTCCATCTGGCCCTTGTCCCTGGTGCCCTGTGCAGTCCGATGTCAGGGTAGCCTTCTTGAGACAAACATCTGGCCCTGATGGAACACTTTCATGGATCTTGTAGGTTGCGAGGATGATGCCCTGCCCTGGAAGGGGGCTACAGGTCCCCAATCAGGAGAGCCATGTCTCCTTTTTCAGCATGGCCTGCCCTCCCCTCAGTCTTCTTCAGGGAAGCTCTCCCCACTTCCTGAGATGACAGCTCTGAACTTAAAACTGAATGTTATTTTACATATCTCTATGCCTTAGTTCATCCATGGCATGTCTTTCAACCCCGTTAGTGGGTTTTTTTTAGCAGTTCTGAAGGGCTGTCTGATCAAGGAGGGGATGACCTGGGTGGGGCAGCTTTCCCTCTCATCTCCCTCAGCATGTCTCTGAGCCCTGGGACCAGCTCTCCCACTGAGGATTGAGGGACATGAGCCAGCCCATCCTGAGCCCAGGCTGTGTCAGCTGTGTAGACGGATGCGTGTCGGAGTGGTGGGCAGCTGGCATGGGCCAGGGGCAGGCAGTGTCTCCTTCTCATTCCTTCCCTCCCTTCCTCCCAGAGGTAGCTCAGAGCAGCCTTCAACCCCTGCATCTCCAGATCCCTTGACCTATGCCTCCTGTGTTCAGCTGGTGACCTTGGAGTTTCGCATGGATTCTACCTCCTGTACCCTCTCCCGTAGCAGTTCCTGGATCAGAGGAGGGATCGGACTCTTGTCTGCATTTGGTCTTCTTCCTGTCCCGCACCAATCCTATCCACCTTTGCATCTTCCATGTATGTGCTTGGAAGCAAGCCCATCCACAGGGAACCTATTAGCCAAATGGATCCAGGCAATGAACATTGAAGTAGAGATCCAGGATCCATAATATACCTGCTCTGAAACCTGTCCAAAAGTCTGTGACTCTCTCACACTGAAACAGAAACAATAATAGCTTTCTGGACTGTGAAGTGACATGTGTCTCTACTTCCAATCTTGAACGCATAGGTGCTGAGCCTGGACAGAAAAGGACCATGGCTCCCGTGGCCTGGGATCCACAGTAAGAACTCAGTGAAATCTGAATTCAAGGCATAGAGTGAATAATTATTGTAGAGTGAATCCTCCCAAGTAGGGCTTATGCACAGTGCACAGGAAAAGCTTTTTCAAAGAGGTTCCTGAAAGAAAAATCTTTTTTAAAAATTTATTTTAATTCCAGTAGAGCTAACATACAGTGTTACATTCTTTTCAGTTGTCCAATAGAGTGATTCAGTAATTCTATATATTACTCAGTGGTCATCAAGAAAAGCATCCTATTAATCCCCTTCATCTATTTCACTCATCCCTCTATCCACCTCCTCTCTGGTAACCATCCGTTTGTTCTCTATTGTTAAGAGTTTGTATTTTGGTGTGTCTCCTTTTTCTCTTTTAGTTATTTATTTTTCTTTGTTTTTTAAATTCCCCATTAGAGTGACATCGTATGGGATTTTTCTTTCTCTGCCTGATTTTAGTTAGGATAATACTCTCTAGCTCCATCCATGTGTCTGCAAATGGCAAGGTTTCATTCTTTTTCAAGCCGAGTAATACTCCATTGTATGTGTGTATGTGTGTGTGTGTGTGTGTGTGTGTGAATACACACATCTATCATCTCATTTGTCAATTTTTCTACAGACACTTGGGTTGCTTCCATATGGTGATATTGTAAATAATGGTGCAAGAAACATAGGGGTGCACGTATCCTTTTACGTTACTGTTTTCCTATTCTTTGGGTAAATACAAGTAGTGTGATTGTTGGATCGTAGGGTAGTTATATATTTAATTTTTTGAGGAACCTTCATACTGTTTTCCACGGTGGCCACCACAGTTTGCATTCCCACCCACAGTTCACGAGGATTCCCCTTTATCCACATCCTCCCAACACCTGCTATTTGTTGTGCTTTTGATGTTAGCCATTCTGACAGGTTTGAGGTATTACCTCATTGTCCTTTGGATTTACATTTTCCTGATGATGGGTGATGGTGAACATCTTTTCACGGGACTGTTGGCCATTTGTATTTTTTCTTTGGAGAAATGTCTGTCCATGTCTTCTGCCTATTTTTTAACTGGATTATTTGTTTTGGGGGTCGAGTAGTATCAGTTGTATATGTTTTGGACACTATCCCTTTATTGCCTATGATCTTTGCAAAATATCTTCTCCCTTTGAGTAGGTTGTCTTATTATTTTTACGTTTTCATTGTTCTTCTGCCATGTGGAAACTTTTTATTTTGCTGTATTCCCAATAGTTTATTTTTGCTTTCATTTCCTTTGCCTCAGGAGACAGTCTAGAAAAACGTTGGTATGGTCCATGTCAAGAAGTTACTGTCTTCCCTCCTGTAGGATTTTTATGGATTCAGGTCTCATATTGAGGTCTTGAAACTGTTTTGCGTTTGTCTTTGTTGTGTAAGAAAAGAGTCTAATTGCATTCTTCTGTACGTAGCTGTCTAGTTTTCCCAACACCATTTGTTGTAGAGACTGTCCTTTTCCCTTTTGATATCGTTGCTTGCTTTGTGGAAGATTCATGGACCACATAATTGTGGGTTTCTGTCTAAACTTGTATCCTGTTCCTTTGGTCACTGTGTCTATTTTTGTGCTGTACTGTCTTGTTAGGATGACTGCAGCTTTGTAGTATAACCTGAAATCTGCAATTGTGAGTCCTCCAGCTTTGTTTTTCTTTTCCACATTGCACTGGCTGTTTGGAATCTTTAGTGGTTCCATACAAATGTTTAGGATTGTTTATTCGAGGTCTTTTGTTCTTTAATTTAAATTCAATTAGCCAACTTACAGTACATCATTAGTTTCAGATGTAGTCTTCAATAAATTTTCAGTCGTGTGTAACACCCAGTGCTCATTGTATCGCGTGACCTCCTTAATGCTACTCACCCAGTTACCCCCCCAACTTCTCCTCCAACAATCATCAGTTTCTTGCGGTAGTTAAGAGTCCATCATGGGTTTTCTCCCTCTCTGATGACTTCCCATTCTATTTTCCCTTCCTTGCCCTATGGTCTTCTTCCTTGTTTCTGATATTCCACATAGGAGTGAAAGCATATGATCATTGTCTTTCTTTCATTGACTTATTCCACTCAGCATAATACCCTCCAGCTCCACCCATGTCGGTGTGATGGTAAGTATTCATCCTTTCTGATGGCTGAGTAATATTCCATTATATATATATATATATATTCCACATCTTCTTTATCCATTCATCTGTCGATGGTCATCTGCATTCTTTCCACAGTTTGTCTATTATGGATATTGCTGCTATGAACACTGGGGTGCATGTGTCCCGACTTCGCTACCTCTGTCTCTTTGGGGTAAATACCCAGTAGTGCAATTGCTGGGACATAGGGTAGCTTTATTTATAACTTCTTGAGGAAACTCCGTACCATTTTCAAGAGTGGCTGTACCGGACTGCATTCGTACAGGTGTGTAAGAGGGTTCCCGTTTCACCACATCCTCTCCAACATGTATAGTTTTATGTCTTCTTATTTTTAGATATTCACCCTCGTGTGATATGGCATCTATAGGGGTTTAGATTTGCATTTCCCTTAAGCCAAGTGATATGAAGCATTTATGCATGTATCTTTTGGTCACCAGTACGTCATCATCAGTGAAATAACTTCCCATTTTAATCCATCTCAAGACCTAAAGCTGGGTAAGGCACTGAAGCTGGATGATGCCATCGGTTGGAATTGTGGAGAATTTCAAAAGATCTCCGTGGAGAGCAAGTTTAAAGGTCAGTGTGAAGCTACTAATTAGTTCTGGGGAGATCTCTCAAAGTGGGGGTTGCCTGGGATAGGCTGAGGGTGGCCCTCCGATTTTCCTATGAATCCTTGCTGCAGCCCCAAATGGACAGTTTCCTGCTGTGGGGCAGGCTGAGTCCTCTAGTCGTGCAGAGGTGAGCCCAATGCCTGCTGCCTTGGAGGCAGGCAAACAGGGAGGGACCCTCAGCAGAAGACCCAGTGTTAGGTTAGGCCTCAAGAGACAGCAGGTCCGAACTGCCCAGTGCTCAGAGAACTCCCAGGCCGAGTGAGATGAGGGCACAAGGGCGGGTGAGTGTGAGCCTTTGGGTTTCATCCGGAAGGGCCCACAAAGGTCGGGGTTCACCAGAAGGGGCTCTCAGGGGTGCCCCAATTCTCTTGCCCTGAATGCTGTGTTGTGCCCCAAAATGGTACAGTTTACTGTGGGCTGCAGGCTGAGTCCTACGGTGGGGCTTGGGTGTCCCAAATCCCCTAGAGTGGGGTGCCAGGACCCTGGGGAGGGACCCTTCTGTCACCAACCTAGGGTAAGGGTTAGGGTCCAGAAGCCTGCCAGGGACAATCTGCAGGCTGTGCAGCGAGCTCTGTGGAGGGCTGAGAGGAGGCCATGGGGGAAGGTGAGCGTGGGACTCAGGGTTGGGGCACGGGGGGCTGCCAAATGTGGGGATGGGCTCTGGGGGCCTCCCCAAGTTCTCGTGTCCTGTAGGCTCCGTAGAGTCCCAAGGGGCACGGTTTCCTGTCAGGTGACAAGCTGAGTCCTGCGGTGGGGCCAGGTAACCCAATTCCCCGGGGCTGCTGTGTAAGGCTCCTGGGGAGGCCCCCACACCCGCGGCCGACCTAGGGCTAGGGTTAGGCCCCAGGAGCCCCGCAGGCCCAATCTGCTGGCTGTATGGCGAGCTACACGGGCTGAGGTGAGGGTGTGGGGAGGGTGAGCGTGGGCCTCAGGGTTGGGGTGCGGGAGGCCGCCGAAGTTCGCTGGTGGCTCAGGATGCTCCTCCTTGTTCTCCCGCCCTGAATGCTCTATGGCCTCCCAAGGTGCACGGTTTCCTGCAGGGTGGCAGACTGAGTCTTGCTGTGGGGCTCAGGTGTCCCGAATCCCCGCAGCTGTGGCTCCAGGCTCCTGGGGAGGGGGCCCTCCACAGATGAACTAGGGTTAGGGTTGGGGCCCAGGTACCCCGCAGGCCAGATCTGCCCACTATGTGGTGAGCTCCACTGCGGGCTGAGGTGAGGGTGTGGGGTGGGGTGAGCATGGGCTTCAAGCTTGGGTTTAGGGATCGCCGAAGTTCGCTGGGGGCTCTGGGGGCCCTCCAGATTCTCCCGCGCTGAATGCTCTATAGCCTCCCAAGGGGCACGGTTTCCTGCAGGCTGGCAGGCTTTGTCCTGCAGTGGGGCTCAGGTGTCCCCAGTCCCTGGGGCTGCGGCACCGGGCCCCAGGGGATGGTCCCTACCCAGCCGACCTAGGGTCAGGTCTAGGCCCCAGGAACCCGGCAGGCCTGATCTGCTGGCTCTGCGACGAGCTCGGTGGCAAGCTGAAGGGAAGGCGTGGGGCGGGATGAGCGTGGGCCTCAGGGTTGGGGTGTAGGGGGCCGCCCAGGATCACTGGGGGCTCAGGGGGGCCCTACCAGTTCTCCTGCACGGTATGCTCTGTGGCGCCCCAAGGGGCATGGTTTCCTGAGTGGTGGCAGGCTGAGTCCCGTGGTGGGGCTCATGTGTACCCAATCCCCGGGGTTAGGTTACGGATTAGGTTACGGGTTAAGGTTAGGGTATGGGTTACGGTTAGGGTATGGGTGAGTGTAGGGGTTAAGGTTAGGGTAAGGAGAGGGTACAGGGTAGGGTTGGGTTTAGGGGTTACAGGTTAGAGGTTATGGGTTAGGGTACAGATTAGGGTTTAGGGTACGGGTTAGGGTTTAGGGTTTGGGTTTAGGGTTAGGGTTAGGGTTGGAGTACGGGTTAGGGTTAGGGTAGGGGTTAGGGTTAGGTTATGGGTTAGGGTATGCATTAGGGTACGGTTTAGGGTACGGGCTAGGGTACAGTTTAGGGTAAGTGTTGGCGTACGGAAATGGGTACGGTTTAGGGTACAGGTTAGGGTTAGTGTACGGGTTAGGGTTAGGGTACAGTTTACGGTTATGGTACAGGTTAGGTTACGGTTTAGGGTTAGGGTGAGGGTACGGGTTAGGGATCAGGTTAGGGATAGGTATAGGGTAAGGTTTAGGGTTAGGGTATGGGTTAGGGTACTGGTTAGGGTACAGGTTAGTTTTAGGTATGGGTTAGGATATGGGTTAGGGTCCGGGTTAGGGATAGGGTACGGGTTAGGGTATGGGTTAAGGTTAAGGTAAGGGTAGTGGTTAGGGGTAGGGTACGGGTTACAGTTTAGCGTTTAGGGTTACGGTTAGGGTACGGATTAGGGTTAGGATACAGGTAGGGTTAGGTTACGGGTTATGGTATGAGTTATGGTATGGGTTAGGGTCAGGGTTTAGGGTTTAGGGTTAAGGTTATAGTACGGGTTAGGGTACTTGTTAGGGCTACGGTTAGGTTTAGGGTACGGTTTAAGTTACGGGTTAAGGTACAGTTTATGGTTAGGGTTATGGTACGGGTTAGGGTACGGGTTAGAGTACATGTTAGGGTTTCGGCTAGGGTTAGGGTACATGTTAGGGTTAGGGTTAGGGTACGGGTTAGAGTTACGGTTAGAGTACGGGTTAGGTTACGGGTTAGGGTTAGGTTTAGGGATAGGTTACGGGTTAGGGATAGGGTTAGCTGAAGGGGTAGGGTTAGGGGTAGGATTAGTGGTATGGTAGGGGTCCGGGTAGGGTTAGGGTTTAGGGTTAGTGTTTGGGGTTTGGGGTTAGTGGTTAAGGTTAGGGTTTAGTGTTTAGGGTTTCGGGATTAGGGTTAGGGGTTAGGGTTTAGGGTTTAGTGTTAATGTTAGGGTTTAGTTTTAAGGATTAGGGTTTAGGGTTAGGTTTAGTGTAGGGTTAGGGTTAGGGTTAGGGTTAGGGTTAGGATTAGGGGTTAAGGTTTAGGGTTTAAGGTTAGGGGTTAGGGTTAGGGTTAGACCCCAGTATGCCAGCAGGACTGATGCGCCGGCTGTGCGGCGAACGGACGAGGGGGCCGAGGTGAGTGCGCTGGCGAGCGGGATTATGGTATCCAGCGTTTTGGCGCATGGGGCCTTTGAATGTCGCTAGAGCCTTGGAGGGCCCTGTCCGTTCTCCTGCCCTGAATGACCAGCGGCACCCCGAGCGGTCCGCGTGGTGGCGAGTTGGCAGTGTGAGTCTGGCACTGCGGTTTGGGGGTCTCCAATGCTATGCGTTGCAGTGCAAGGCCCCTTGGGAGGGGCCCCTCTGGGGCCGTCCTAGGGTTAGTGTTAGCACCCAGGAGCCTGGCAGGCATGATCCACCAGCTGTGCGGTAGAGGAGGGCCAGGCCAAGGTGAGGGCGCCACCGAGCTGGAGCGTGGGCCCAAGCATTATGTCACGAGGGGCCTTGGAAGGTCGCTGGGGTTTGGAGGGCCCTGCAGGTTCTCCCTCCCTGAATGGCCAGCGGCGCCCCTAGTGGCCTTGTGGGTGGCGGGGTGGCATGGTGAGTTCGGCGCGGGGGCTCGTGGGTCCCCAATCCCTGGCGTTGCTGCACCAGGCCCCTTGGGATGTTCCCTTCGGGGGCCAACCTAGGGTTAGGGTTGGCCCCCAGGAGGCTGGCAGGCCCGATCTGCTGGCTGTGTGAGGAGCGGTGTTGCGGGCTGAGTTTTGGGCGATGGCGAGTGGGAGCTTGGTCCCCAGCACTTTGGCGCCCTTGGCCTTCGAATGTTGCCATGGCTCATAGTGCCCTGCCCATTCTCCTGCCCTGAATAAGCAGCTGCGACCCTAGCATATCCGTTGGTGGTGGGGCGGCAGGGTGAGTCCCGCACTGTGGCTCCGGGATCCCCAATCCCCAGTGTTGCGGAGCCAGGCCCCTTGGAAGGGGCTCCTCCTGGGCTGACCTAGGGTTAGAGTTAGCCCCCAGGAGGCCAGCAGGCCCAATCCTCTGGCTGGGCAGCGAGAGGTGGGAAGGCCGAGGTAAAGGCGCTGGGAAGCAGGAGCGTGGGCCCCTGCATTTTGGCGCAGGAGGCTTCAAATGTGGCAGGTTTCTCCAGGGCCCTGACCTTTCTACCACCCTGAATGACCGGCAGCGCCCCTAGCGCCCTGGGTGGCGACAGTGTGGCAGGGTGAGTCCGGCTCTGGGGCTCTGAGTCACCAATCTCAAGCGTTGCAGAGCCAGGCCCCTTGGGTTTCGGTTAGCCCCCAGGAGCCTGGCAGGCACTATCCACTGGCTCCAGCAAGCGGAGGGGCGGGCCGAGGTGAGGGCGCTGGGGAGCAGGAGCTTGGGAGCTTGGGAGCCAACTTTTTTGAGTGGGGGGCCTTCGAAGGTCACAGGGGAAATGGAAGGCCTTGCCAGTTCTCCCAACTGAATGACCTGTGGCGCCCCTAGCGGCCTGGGTAGCGGCAGGGCGGCAGGTGAGTCCGGCGCTGGGGCTCAGGGGTCTCCAATCCACCGAGTTGCTGCATCAGGCCCCTTGGCAGGGTGCCCTCGGGGGCTGACCTAGGGTTAGGGTCAGACCCCAGGACGCCAGAAGGCTCAATCCGCCAGCTGTGCGGAGAAAGGTGTAGTGTGTCGAGGTGAGGTCTCTGTGGAGCGGGAGCGTGGGCCCAAGCGTTTTGGCGCGGGGGGCCTTCGAATGTCTTCGGGGACTCGGTGGGCCCTACCCATTCTCCTCCCTGAATGACCGGCGGCGCACCTAGCTGCCCTGGTGGCGGCGGGGTGCAGGGTGAGTCAGGCGCTTTGGCTCTGGTATCTCCAATCCCCAGCGTTGCGGTGCCAGGCCCCTTGGGAGCGGCCCCTCGGGTGCCAACCTAGGGTTAGGTTTAGCCCCTAGGAGGCAGGCAGGCCCTATTCACCAGCTGTGTGGATAGCGGAGTGGCGGACTGAGTTGAGGGCGCTGGTGAGTGGGAGCGTGGGCCCGGGCGTTTTGACGCCGGGGGCCTTTGAAGGTCACCGTGTCTCTGAGGGCCCTGCCCTTTCTCCCTCCCTGAATAATGGCAGCACCCCAAGACCCTGGGTGGCAGCTCGGCGGCAAGGTGAGTCCGGCGCTGGGGCTCAGGGGTCCCCAATCCCCGGCGTTGTGTCGCCAGGCCCATTGGGAAGGGCCGCTCGGAGGCCATTCTAGGGTTGCGTTTAGCCCCCAGAAGGCCAGTGGACCCGATCAGCGGCTGTGCAACAAGCGGAGGGTTGCCCCGAGTTGAGGGCGCTGGCGAGCCTGAGCATGACCCCAAGCATTTTAGTGCGGGAGGCCTTTGAAGGTCAGCGGGGGCTCGGAGGGCCCTGCCATTTCTCCTTCCCTGAATGAATGGCGGCGCCCCTAGCGGCCCATGTGGGGCGGGGCGGCAGGGTGCATCTGGCGCTTGGGCTTGGGGGTCCCCAATCCCCGGCGTTGCAGCGCCAGGCCCCTTAGGAAGGGAACCTCAGGGGCTGTCCTAGGGTTAGGGTTAGCGCCCAGGAGGCCGGCAGGCCCGATCCGCCGGCTGTGCAAGGAGCGGAGGTATGGGCCGAGTTGAGGGCGATGGCAAGCGAGAGCTTGAGCCCCAGCGTTTTGGCGCACTGGGTCCCGGAATGTTGCCATGGCTTGGAGTGCCTTGCCCCTTCTCCTGCCCTAAATAAACAGCGGTGCCCTAGCGGCTCTGTTGGCGGTGGGGGGGGAGGGTGAGTCCCATGCTGCGGCTCGGGGTCCCCATCCCCAGTGTTGTGACGCCAGGCCCCTGGGATGGACCCCTCGGGGGTCAACCTAGCCTTCGATTTAGCCCCCAGGAGGCTGGCAGGCCCTATTCGTAACCTGTGTGGAGAGTGAAGTGGCAGACCGAGGTGAGGGAGCTGGTGATTGGGAGCATGGGCCTGGGCGTTTTGGCACGGGGGGCCTTCGAAGGTCACTGTATCTTGGAGGGCCCTGCCCGTTCTCCTGCCCTGAATGAACAGCAGCACCCCAAGCCCCCGGGTGGCGGCTGGGCATCAGGATGAGTCAGGTGTGGGGCGGGGCGGCAGCGTGCATCCTGCGCTGGGGCTTGGGGGTCCGCAATCCCCGGCATTGCAGCGCCAGGCCCCTTGGGAAGGGATCCTCAGGGGCCGTCCTAGGGTTAGGGTTAGCGCCCAGGAGGCCGGCAGGCCCAAGTCGCCGGCTGTGCGAGGAGCGGAGGTGCAGACCAAGTTGAGGGTGCTGGTGAACGTGAGCGTAGGCCCAAGCGTTTTGATTCGGGGGACCTTCGAGCATAGGCGGGGGTTCGGAGTGCCCTGCCCCTTCTCCCACCCTGAATGAACAGCGGCGTCCCTAGCGGCCGAGTGGGGAGGGGTGAAAGGGTGCATCCAGCGCTGGGGCTTGGGGGTCCCCAATCCCCGGCGATGCGGCGCCAGGCCCCTTGGGAGAGGCCCCTCGGGAGCAACCTAGGGTTAGGTTTAGCCCCCAGGAGGCTGGCAAGCCCTATTCGCCAGCTGTGTGGAGAGTGGAGTGGCGGACGGAGGTGAGGGCGCTGGTGAGTGGGAGGGTGGGTCTGCCGTTTTTGTGCGGGGGGCCTTCGAAGGTCACTGTGTCTGGGAGGGCCCTGCCTGTTCTCCCGCCCTGAATGATCGACAACACCCCAAGCCCCTCGGTGGTGGCTGGGCGGCAGCGTGAGTCAGGTGCTGAGGTTCGGGGTCCCCAATCCCCGGCGTTGCTGCGCCAAGCCCCTTGGGAGTGGACCTTTGGGGATCGATCTAGGGTTATGCTTAGCCCCCAGGTGGCCGGTGGACCCGATCAGCGGCTGTGCGGCACGTGGAGGGTTGGGACGAGGTGAGGGCACTGGCGAGACTGAACATGAGCCCAAGCTTTTTATTGCGGGGGGCCTTCGAAGGTCAGCGGGGGTTTGGAAGGCCATGGCAGTTCTCCCACCCTGAATGAATGGCGGCGCCCCTAGCGCCCCGTGTGAGGCGGGGCGCCAGGGTGCATCCGGCACTGGATCTTGGGGGTCCCCAATCCCCGGCGTTGTGACGACAGGCACCTTGGGTAGGGCCCCTCAGGGGCTGATGTATGGTTAGGGTTAGCTCCCAGGAGGCCGGCAGGCCCTGGGCCTTCGAATGTTGCCATGGCTCGAAGGGCCCTGCCCGTTCTCCTGCCCTGAATAACTAGCGGCGCCCTTAGCGGCTCCGTTGGAGGTGGGGCGGCAGGGGGAGTCCCACGCTGCGGCTCGGGGATCCCCAATCCCCGGCGTTGCGGGGCCAGGCCCCTTGGGAGGGGCTCGTAGGGGGCCGACCTAGGGTTAGAGTTAGCACCCAGGAGGCGGCAGGCCCAATCCTCTGGCTGGGCAGCGAGAGGTGCGCGGGCCGAGGTAAAGGCTCTGGCGAGGGGGAGCGTGGGCCCCTGCATTTTGGCGGGAGGCTTCAAATGTCGCCGGTTTCTCCAGGGCCTTGTCCCTACATTCGCCCTGAATGAACGGCGGCGCCCCAGGCGGCCTGGGCGGCGACAGTGCGGCAGGGGAGTCCGGTTCTGGGGCTCTGAGTCACCAATCCCCAGCGTTGCAGAGCCAGGCCCCTTGGGATGTGCCCCACGGGGCGGACCTAGGGTTTTGGTTAGCCCCAGGAGCTTGGCAGGCCCTATCCACCGGCTCTGAATCAAGTGGAGGGGCGGGCCGAGGTGAGGGCACTGGGAGCAAGAGCATGGGAGCCAACGTTTTTGCGGGGGGGGCCTTCGAAGGTCAGCTGGGGCTCGGAGGTCCCTGCCCGTTCTCCTGTCCTGATTGACCGGTGGTCCCCTAGCGGCTTGGGTGGCTGAAGGGCAGCAGGGTGAGTCTGGCACTTGGGCACGGGGTCCCCATCCCCAGCGTTGCGTCACCAGGTCCCTTGGGAAGGGCCCCTCGGGGGCCGACCTATGGTTAGGGTTAGTCCCCAGGAGCCACGCAGGCCCGATACACCACCTGTGCATCGAGAGGACAGTTGGGCCGAGGTGAGGGTGCTGGTGAACGTGAGCCAGGGCCCAAGGGTTTTGGTTCGGGGCGCCTTCGAAAGTCGACGTGGGTTCTGAGGGCCCTGCCAGTTCTCCCACCCTGAATGAATGGTGGCGCCCCTAGCGGCCCGTGTGGGGCGGGGCGGCGGCGTGCATCCGGCGCTGGGGCTTGGGGGTCCGCAATCTCCGGCATTGCCGCGCTGGGCCCCTTAGGAAGGGATCCTCAGGGGCCGTCCTAGGGTTAGGGTCAGCGCCCAGGAGGCCAGCAGGCCCGAGTCGCCGGCTCTGCAAGGAGCGGAGGTGAGGGCCGAGTTGAGGGTGCTGGTGAACGTGAGCGTGGGCCCAAGCATTTTGATTCCGGGCTCCTTCGAGCATAGGCGGGGGTTCGGAGGGCCCTGCCCGTTCTCCCACCCTGAATGAACGGCGGCGCCCCTAGCAGCCCGGGTAGGGAGGGGCGACAGGGTGCATCCTGTGCTGGGGCTTGGGGGTCCCCAATCCCCGGTGATGGGGCACCAGGCCCCTTGGGAGAGGCCCCTCGGGGGCAACCTAGTGTTAGGTTTAGCCCTCAGGAGGCCGGCAGGCCCTATTCGCCAGCTGTGTGGAGAGTGGGGTGGCGGACGGAGGTGAGGGCGCTGGTGAGTGGGAGGGTGGGTCTGCCGTTTTTGCGCAGGGGGGCTTCAAAGGTCACCGTGTCTCGGAGGTCCCTGCCCGTTCTCCTGTCCTGATGGACCGGTGGTCCCCTAGCGACTTGGGTGGCTGAACGGCAGCAGGGTCAGTCTGGCACTTGGGCACGGGGTCCCCATCCCCAGCGTTGTGTCACCAGGACCCTTGGGAAGGGCCCCTCGTGGGCCGTCCTAGGGTTAGGGTTAGCGCCCAGGAGGCCGGCAGGCCCGAGTCGCGGGCTGTGCGAGGAGCGGAGGTGCGGGCCGAGTTGAGGGTGCTGGTGAACATGAGCGTGGGCCCAAGTGTTTTGATTCCAGGCGCCTTCGAGCATAGGCGGGGGTTCGGAGGGCCCTGCCCGTTCTCCCACCCTGAATGAATGGCGGCGCCCCTAGCGGCCTGTGAGGGGAAGGGCGACAGGGTGCATCAGGCACTGGGGCTTGGGGGTCCCCAATCCCCGGCGATGCGGCGCCAGGCCCCTTGGGAGAGGACGCTTGGGGGCAACCTAGGGTTAGGTTTAGGCTCCAGGAGGCCGGCAGGCCCTATTCGCCAGCTGTGTGGAGAGTGCAGTGGCGGATGGAGGTGAGGGCGCTGGTGAGTGGGAGGGTGGGTCTGCCGTTTTTGCACGGGGGGCCTTCGAAGGTCGCCATGTCTGGGAGGGCCCTGCCTGTTCTCCCGCCCTGAATGATTGGCAACACCCCAAGCCCCCGGGTGGCGGCTGGGCGGCAGGGTGAGTCAGGTGCTGAGGTTCGGGGTCCCCAATCCCCGGCGTTGCTGCGCCAAGCCCCTTGGGAGTGGACCTTTGGGGATCGATCTAGGTTTATGGATAGCACCCAGGAGGCCGGTGGACCCTACCAGCAGCTGTGCGGCACGCAGAGGGTTGGGACGAGGTGAGGGCACTGGCGAGACTGAGCATGAGCCCAAGCTTTTTAGTGCGGGGGGCATTCGAAGGTCGGCGGGGCCTCGGAGGGACCTGCCCGTTCTCCCGCTCTGAATGATCGGCGGGGCCCCTAGCGGCTCGGGTGGCTGAAGGGCAGCAGGGTGAGTCCGGTACTTGGGCTCGGGGTCCCCATCCCCAGCGTTGAGTCGCCAGGGCCCTTGGGAAGGGCCCCTCGAGGGCCGACCTAGGGTTAGGGATAGCCCCCAGGAGGCCGGCAGTCCCGATACACCACCTGTGCGTCGAGCGGCGAGTTGGGCCGAGGTGAGGGTGCTGGTGAACATAAGCCTGGGCCCAAGCGTTTTGGTTCGGGGCACCTTCGAAGGTCGGCGTGGGTTCAGAGGGCCCTGGCAGTTCTCCCACCCTGAATGAATGGCGGCGCCCCTAGCGGTCTGTGTGAGTCGGGGTGGCAGGGTGCATCCGGCGCTGGGGCTTGGGGGTCCCCAATCCCCGGCTTTGCAACTCCAGGCCCCTTGCGAGTGGCCCTTCGAGGGCCGACCTACGGTTAGGGATAGCCCCCAGGAGGCCGGCACGCCCTATCAGCCGACTGTGAGGCGAGCGGAGGAGTGGGCCGACGTGAAGGCGCTGGTGAGCGGGAGCATTGGCCCAAGCATTTTGCTGTGGGGGGGCCTTCGATAGTCGCCCGGGGCTTGGAGTGCCATGCCCATTCTCTCGCTCTGAATGACCGGCGGGACCCTAGCGGCTCGGGTGGCTGAAGGGCAGCAGGGTGAGTCCGGCACTATTCCTCAGTGTCCCTATCCCCAGCGTTGTGGTGCCAGGCCACTCGGGAAGGGCCTCTCGGGGTCCGACCTACAGTTAGGGTTAGTCCCCAGGAGGACAGCAGGCTTGATACACCACATGTGCAGCGAGCGGAGTGGTGGGCCGAGGTGAGGGTGCTGGTGAACATGTGTCTGGGCCGAAGCGTTTTGGTTCGGGGCACCTTCAAAGGTCAGAGGGAGTTAGGAGGGCCCTGCCAGTTCTCCAACACTGAATGAATGGTGGCGACCCTAGCGGCATGTGTGTTGCGGGGCGGTAGGGTGCATCCGGAGCTGGGTCTCAGGGGTCCCCAATGCCCGGCTTTGCGGCGCCAGGCCCCTTAGGAAGGGACCCTCAGGGGCCGTCCTAGGGTTAGGGTTGGCACCCAGGAGGCCGGCAGGCCCGATCTGCCGCCTGTGCGATGGGCGGAGGGGCGGTCCGAGGTGAGGGCGCTGGGGAGCGGGAGCATGGGCACCAGTGGTTTGGCGTGGGGGGCCTTTGAAGGTCACAGGGGGCTCGGGAGGCCCTGCCACTTCTTTCACTCTGAATCACCGGCGGCACCCGCAGCGACCTGGGTGGTGACAGTGCAGCAGGGTGAGTCTGGCTCTGGGGTTCTGAGTCTCCAATCCCAAGCATTGCAGAGCCAGGCCCCTTGGGATCTGCCCCACGGGGCCGACCTAGGGTTTCGGTTAGCCCCCAGGAGCCCGGGAGGCACTATCCACCAGCTCTGAATAAAGCAGAGGAGCAGGCCAAGGTGAGGACCCTGGCGAGCAGGAGCATGGGAGCCAACATTTTGCGCGGGGGGCCTTCGAAGGCCGCAGGGGAAATGGAGGGCCCTGCCAGTTCTCTCACCCTGAATGAACTGAAGCACCCCTAGCGGCCTGAGTGATGGAGGGGCGGTAGGTGAATCTGGCGCTGGGCTCGGGGTCCCCAGTCCACCTCATTGCGCCGCCAGGCCCCTTGGGAGGGGCCCGTCGGGGGCTGACCTATGGTTAGGGTTAGCCCCCAGGACCCCGGCAGGTTCAATCTGCCAGCTGTGCGGCGAATGGAGTGGTGGGTCGAGGTGAGGCCTCTGTTGAGCGGGAGCATGGGCCCAAGCGTTTTGGCGCCAGAGGCCTTCGAATGTCTCCGGGGACTCGCCGTGCCGTGCCCAATCTCCTCCCTGAGTGACTGGCAGCGCCCCCAGCAGCCCAGGTGGTGGCGGGGTGGCAGGGTCAGTCAGGCACTGTGGCTTGGGTATCCCCAATCCCCAGTGTTGCGGCGCCAGGCCCCTTGGGAGGGCCCCTCGGGGCCAACCTAGGGTTAGGTTTAGCCCCTAGGAGGCCCGCAGGCCCTATTCCCCAGCTGTGTGGAGACTGGAGTGGCAGACCGAGGTGAGGGCGCTGGTGAGCAGGAGCATGGGCCCCGTTGTTTTGGCCTGGGGAGCCTTTGAAGGTCTCCGTGTCTTGGATGGCCCTGCCCATTCTCCGGCCCTGAATGAACGGCACCACCCCAAGCCCCCGCGTGGCAGCTGGGCGGCAGGATGAGTCCAGTGCTGAGGCTTGGCCATCCCCAATCCCCGGTGTTGCGGCGCCAGGCCCCTTGGGAGGGGCTGCTCGGGGTCGATCTAGCGTTTCAGTTAGCCCCCAGAAGGCCAGTGGACCCGATCAGCGGCTGTACAACACGCGGAGGGTTGGGCCGAGGTGAGGATGCTGGCTAGCCTGAGCATGAGCCTAAGCGTTTTAGCGCGGGGGGCCTATGAACGTCAGCAGATGCTCGGAGGGCCCTAACCATTCTCCTACACTGATTGACCGGTGGGCCCCTAGTGGCTCGGGTGGCTGAAGGACAGCAGGGTGAGTCCGGCACTTGGGCTCGGTGTCCCCATCCCCAGCGTTGCGACGCCAGGCCCCTTGGGAAGGGACCCTTGGGG
The DNA here is from genome assembly GCF_024610735.1 of Ursus americanus. Taxonomy (NCBI): domain Eukaryota; kingdom Metazoa; phylum Chordata; class Mammalia; order Carnivora; family Ursidae; genus Ursus; species Ursus americanus. The sequence continues at coordinate 1,553,604 of NW_028273624.1, forward strand.
GCCGACCTATGGTTAAGGTTAGTCCCCAGGAGACCTGCAGGCCCGATACACCACCTGTGCATCGAGCGGAAAGTTGGGCCGAGTTGAGGGTGCTTGTGAACATGAGCCTGGGTCCAAGCGTTTTGGTTCGGGGCGCCTTCGAAGGTCGGAGGGGTTTGGAGTGCTCTGCCCGTTCCCCCAGCCTGAATGAACGGCTACCCCCCTAGCAGTCTGCGTGCGGAGGGGCGGCAGGGTGCACCCGGCGCTGGGGCTTGGGGGTCCCCAATCCCCGGTGTTGTGACACCAGGCCCCTTGGGAAGGGCTCCTCCTGGGCCGGCCTAGGGTTAGAGTTAGCCCCCAGGATGCCAGCAGGCTCAATCTGCCAGCTGTGTGGCTAATGGAAGGGTGGGTCGATGTGAGGTCTCTGTCGAGCGTGCGCGGGCCGAAGCGTTTTGGCGCCAGGGTCCTTCGAATGTCTCTGGGGACTTGGCGGGCCCTAGCCATTTACCTCCCTGAATGACCGGCGGTGCCTGTAGCGGCCTGGGTGGCAGTGTTGTGGCAGGGTGAGTCTGGCTCTGGGGCTTGGGGTCCCCGATCCCCGGCGTAGCGGCACCAGGACCCTTGGGAGGGGCCCCTGGGGGGCCGACCTAGGGTTAGGGTTAGCCCCCAGGAGGCCGGCAGGCCCTTTTCGCAACCTGTGTGGAGAGCGAACTGGCGGACCGAGGTGCGGGCGGTGGTGATTGGGAGCGTGGGCCTGGGCGTTTTGGAGTGGGGGGCCTTCGAAGGTCGGTGGGGGTTTGGAGGGCCGTGCCCGTTCTCCCACCCTGAATGACTGGTGGCGCCCCCAGCCGCCCTGGTGGCGGCAGGGTGGCAGCGTGAGTCAGGCGCTGCAGCTCGGGTATCTCCAATCCCCAGCGTTGTGGCACCAGGCCCCTTGGGAGCGGCCCCTCGGGTGCCAACCTACGGTTAGGTTTAGCCCCTAGGAGGCTGGCAGGCCCTATTCATCAGCTGTGTGGATAGCAGAGTGGTGGACCGAGGTGAGGGCACTGGTAAGCGGGAGCGTGGGCCCGGGCGTTTTGGTGCGGGGGGCCTTTGAAGGTCACCGTGCCTCGGAGGGCCCTGCCCATTTTCCCTCCCTGAATAATGGCAGCACCCCAAGCCCACGGGTGGAGGCTGGGCCTGGCTCTGGGGCTTGGGGTCCCCGATCCCCAGCGAAGCGGCACCAGGACCCTTGGGAGGGGCCCCTGGGCGGCCGACCTAGGGTTAGGGTTAGCACCCAGGAGGCCTGCAGGCGGGATCCGCCCGCTGTGAGGGGAGCGGAGGGGCAGGCCGAGGTGAGGGCGCTGGAGAGCAAGAGCGTGGGCCCAAGCGTTTTGCCACCTGGGGCCTTCGAATGTCTCCGGGGACTCAGATGGCCTTGCCCATTCTCCTCCCTGAATGACCGGCGGCGTACCTAGCAGCCCAGGTGGCGGCAGGGCAGCATGTGAGTCCGGCGCTGGGGCTCGGGGATCCCCAATCTACCGCGTTGCGGCATCAGGCTCCTTGGTGGGGGCCCCTCGGGGGCTGACCTAGGGTTAGGGTTAGCCTCCAGGACGCTGGCAGGCTCAGTCCGCCAGCTGTGTGGCGAATGGAGGGGTGGGTCGAGGTGAGATCTCTGTTGAGTGGGAGCGTGGGGCCAAGCGTTTTGGCACCGGGGTCCTTCGAATGTCTCAGGGGACTCAGCGGGCCCTGACCGTTCTCCTCCCTGAATGACCGGCGGTGCCCCTAGCAGCATAGGTGGCAGCGGGGAGGCAGGGTGAGTCAGGCGCTTTGGCTCGGGTATCCCCAATACCCAGTGTTGAGGCGCCAGGCTCCTTGGGAGTGGCCCCTCAGGGGCTAACCTAGGGTTAGGTTTAGCCCTTAGGAGGCCATCAGGCCCTATTCACCAGCTGTGTGGAGAGCGGAGTGGCCGACCGAGGTGAGGGCGCTGGTGAGCGGGATGGTGGGCCTGGCGTTTTGGCGTGGGGGGCCTTTGAATGTCACTGTGTCTCGGAGGGCCCTACCCGTTCTCCCGCCCTGAATGAATGGCACCACCCCAAGTCCCCGGGTGGCGCCTGGGTGGCAGGGTGAGTCCAGTGCTGAGGCTCTGGTGTTCCCAATCCCCAGCGTTGTGGGGGCAGGCCCCATGGGAGGGGCTCCTCGTGGGCCTACCTAGGGTTAGAGTTAGCCCCCAGGAGGCTGGCAGGCCCAATCCTCAGGCTGGGCAGGGATAGGTGGGCAGGCCGAAGTAAAGGTGCTGGGGAGCGGGAGCTTGGTCCCTTGCATTTTGGTGCAGGAGGCTTCAAATGTTGCAGGTTTCTCCAAGGCCCTGTCCCTTCTCCAGCCCTGAATGACCGGTGGCGTCCCTAGCGGCCTGGGTGGCAGCGTTGCGGCAGGGTGAGTCTGGCTCTGGGCCTTGGGGTCCCCGATCCCCAGCGTAGTGGTACCAGGACCCTTGGGAGTGGCCCCTGGGGGGCCGACCTAGGGTTAGGGTTAGCCCCCAGGAGGCCGGAAGGCCCCATCTGCCCACTGTGCGGGGAGCGGAGGGGTGGGCCAAGGTGAGGGTGCTGGGGAGCGGGAGCATGTGCTGGGGCATTTTGGTGCAGGGGGCCTTTGAAGGTAACCTGGGGCTCCGAAGGCCCTGCCCCTTCTCTCTCCCTGAATCACCAGCGGCGCCCCTAGCGGCCTGGGTGGCGACAGTGCATCAGGGTGAGTTCGACTCTGGGGCTCTGAGTCACCAATCCCCAGCGTTGCAGAGCCAGGCCCCTTGGGATGTGCCCCACGGGGCCGACCTAGGGTTTCGGTTAGCCCCCAGGAGCCCGGCAGGCCCTATCCACCGGCTACGAACCAAGAGGAGGGGCGGGCCGAGGTGAGGGCGCTGGTGAGCAGGAGCATGGGAGCCAAGGTTTTTGCGCGGGGGGCCTTCGAAGGTCAGCGGGGTCTCGGAGGGCCCTGTGGGTTCTCCTGCCCTAATTGAGCGGGGGGCCCCTAGCGGCTCGGGTGGCTGAAGGGAAGCAGGGTGAGTCCAGCACTTGGGCTCGGGGTCCCCATCCCCAGCGTTGCGACGCAAGGCCCCCTGGGAAGTCCCCTCGGTGGCCAACCTATGGTTAGGGTTAGCCCACAAGAGGCCGGCAGGCCAGATACACCACCTGTGCATCGAGTGGAGAGTTGGGCCGAGGTGAGGGTGCTGGTGAACATGAGCCTGGGTCCAAGCGTTTTGGTTCGGGGTGCCTTCGAAGGTTGGCGGGGGTTCGGAAGGCCCTGCCCGTTCTCCCACCCTGAATGAACGGCGGCGCCCTAGCGGCCCGGGTGGGGCGGGGTGGCAGGGTGCATCCGGCGCTGGGGCTTGGGGGTCCCCAATCCCCGGCGTTGCAGCGCCAGGCCCCTTGGGAGGGGCCCCAAGGGGGCCAACCTAGGTTTAGGTTTAGCCCCGAGGAGGCTGGCAGGCCCTATTCACCAGCTTTTTGGAGACTGGAGTGGCGGACCGAGGTGAGGGCACTGGTGAGTGGGAGCGTGGGCCTGGGTGTTTTGTCTCGGGGAGGCTTTGAACGTTTCCGTGTCTCGGAGGACCCTGCCCGTTCTCCCGCCCTGAATGAACGGCAGCACCCCAAGACCCGGGTGGCGGCTGGCTGGCAGGGTGAATCCAGTGCTGAGGTCCCCAATCCCCGGCGTTGCGGCGTCAGACCCCTTGGGAGGGGCCCTTCGGGGGTCGATCTAGGGTTACGGTTACCTCCAGAAGGCCTGTGGACCCGATCAGTGTCTGTGCAACACGCAGAGGGTTGGGCCGAGGTGAGGGTGCTGCCGAGCCTGAGCATGAGCCCAAGTGTTTTATCGTGGGGGGCTTTTGAAGTTTGGTGGGGGCTCGGAGGGTCCTGCCCATTCTCCTTCCCTGATTGACCGGTTGGCCCCTAGCGGCTCGGGTGGCTGAAGGGCAGCAGGGTGAGTCCGCCACTTGGGCTCAGGGTCCCCATTGCCAGCGTTGCGACGCCAGGTCCCTTGGGAAGGGCCCATCGGGGGCAGACCTGTAGTTAGGGTTATCCCCCAGGAGGCCAGCAGGCCCGATACACCACCTGCGCGTCGAGCGGAGGGGTGGGCCGAGGTGGGGGCGCTGGGGAGCAGGAGTGTGGGCCCAAGCGTTTTGGTGTGGGGGGCCTTCAAAAGTCGGCGGGGGCTTGGAGGGCCCTGCCCATTCTCCTGCCCTGAATAACCGGCGGCGCCCCTAGTGCCCCGGGTTACCGTGGGGCGGCCATATGAGTCTGGCGCTGGGGCTCAGGGGTCCCCAATCCCAGGCCTTGCAGCTCCAGGCTCGTTGGGAGGGGCCCATCGGGGGCCAACCTAGGTTTAGGGTTAGCCCCCAGGAAGCTGGCAGGCCTGATCCGCTGGCTGTGTAGCGAGCAGAGGGGCAGGCCGAGGTGAGGGCGCTGTTGAGCGGGAGCGTGGGCCCAAGCATTTTGGCGTCGGGGCATTCGAAAATCACCGGGGGTTAAGAGCGCACTTCCCGTTCTACCTTGCTGAAAGCCGGACGGCATACCTAGCGGCTCAGGTTGCGGAGGGGCGGCAGGGTGAGTACAGTGCTGGGGCTCAGGGATCCCTAATCACCGGCATTGCAGCACCAGACCCCTTGGGAGGGGCCCCTCGGGGTCTGACATAGGGTTTGGGTTAGCCTCCAGGAGGCCGGCAGGCCCGATCCACCAGTTGTGCGGCGAATGGAGGGTCAGGCGGAGGTGAGGCCACTGGCGAGTGGGAGCATGGGCCCAGGCGTTTTGGCATGGGGGTCCTTCAAAAGTCGCCTGAGGCTCAGAGGGCCCTGCACATTCTTCTGCCCTGAATGACCGGCGGCTACCCTAGCGGCCCGGGTAGAGGATGGGCGGTATGGTGAGTCAGGGGCTGGGGCTTGGGGTCCCCAATCCTTGGCGTTGGAGCTCCAGGCCCCTTCAGAAGGGGTCTAGGGGCCGACCGAGCATTACTGTTAGCCCCCAGGAGGCCGGCAGACCCGATCTGCCAGCTGTATGGTGAGCAGAGGGGCGGGCCAAGGTGAGGGCGCTGTTGAGCGGAATCCTGGGCCCAAGAGTTTTGGCGTGGGGGGCATTCAAAAGTTGCCGGGGGCTCAGAGCACCCTTCCCGTTCTACCGCACTCGGGGGTCAATCTAGGGTTACGGTTAGCCCCCAGAAGACCGGTGGTCCCGATCAGCGGCTGTGCAACACGTGGAGGGTTGCCCCGAGGTGAGGGCGCTGGCGAGACTGAGCATGAGCCCAAGCGTTTTAGGGTGGGGGTCCTTTGAAGGTCAGCAGGAGCTCGGAGGGCCCTAACCGTTCTCCTGCACTGATTGACCAGTGGGCCCCTAGCGGCTCGGGTGGCTGAAGGGCAGCAGGGTGAGTCCGGCACTTGGGCTCGGTGTCACCATCCAGCGTTGCGACACCAGGCACCTTGGGAAGGGACCCTGGGGGGCCGACCTATGGTTAGGGTTAGCCCTCAGGAGTCCGGCAGGCCCGATACACCACCTGTGTGTCGAGCGGAGAGTTGGGCCGAGGTGAGGGTGCTGGTGAACATGAGCCTGAGTCCAAGCGTTTTGGTTCGGGGCAACTTCGAAGGTCGGCGGGGGTTCGGAGGGCCCTGCCAGTTCTCCCACCCTGAATGAATGGCAGCGCCCCTAGCAGCCCGTGTGGGGCGGGGTGGCAGGGTGCATCAGGCACTGGGGCTTGGGGGTCCCCAATCCCTGGCATTGTGGCGCCAGGCCCCTTAGGAAGGGACCCTCAGGGGCCGTCCTAGTGTTAAGGTTAGCGCCCAGGAGGCCAGCAGGCCCAAGTAGCCGGCTCTGCGAGGAGCGGAAGTGTGGGCCGGTTTGAGGGCGATGGCGAGTGGGAGCGTGGTCCCCAGGGTTTTGGCGCCCTGGGCCTTCGAATGTTGTCATGGCTCAGAGGGTCCTGCCCGATCTCCTGCCCTGAGTAACCAGTGGCGCTCCTAGCGGCTCCGTTGGCAGTGGGGCGGCAGGGTGAGTCCTGCACTTTGGGTCGGGGATCCCCAATCCCCGGCGCTGCTGTGCCAGGCTCCTTGGGAGGGGCTCCTCGTGGGCGACCTAGGGTTAGAGTTAGCCCCCAGGAGGCTGGCAAGCCCAATCCTCTGGCTGGGCGGCGAGAGGTGGGCGGGCAGAGGTAAAGGCCCTGCCCAGCGGAAGCGTGGGCCCCTGCATTTTGGCGTGGGAGGCTTCAAATTTCGCTGATTTCTCCAGGGCCCTGTCCCTTCTCCCACCCTGAATGACCAGTGGCGCCCCTAGCGGCCCGGTTGGTGGCAGGGCGGCAGGTGAGTCCGGCGCTGGGGCTCAGAGGTTCCCAATACACCGCGTTGCGGCGCCAGGCCCCTTGTGAGGGGCCCCTCGGGGGATGACCTAGGGTTAGGCTTAACCCCCAGGACGCTGGCAGGCTCAATCCGCCAGCTGTGCGGAGAATTGAGGGGTGGGTCGAGGTGAGATCTCTGTGGAGCGGGAGCTTGGGCTCAAGGATTTTGGCGCCAGGGGCTTTCGAATGTTTCTGGGGACTCGACGGGCCCTGCCCATTCTCCTCCCTGAGTGAATGGCAGCGCCCCTAGCAGCCTAGGTGGTGGCGGGGCGGCAGGGTGAGTCAGGCACTGTGACTTGGGTATCCCCAATCCCCAGCATTGTGGCGCCAGGCCTCTTGGGAGGGGCCCTTGGGGGCGACCTAGGGATAAGGTTAGTCCCCAGGAAGCCAGCAGGCCCGATCCGCCAGCTCTGCAGTGAGCGGAGGGGTGGGCCGAGGTTAGGGAGCAGGCGAGCAGGTGCTTGGGAGCCAGAGTTTTTGCGCGGGGGTCCTTCGAAGGTCGCAGGGGGATCGGAGGGCCCTGCCCGTTCACCCTTCCGGAATGACTGGCAACGCCCCTAGCGCCCTGGGTGCTTGCTGGGTGGCAGAGTGAGTTCAGCACTGGGGCTCGGGGGTCCCAAATCCCCAGCACTGCGGTGCCAGGCTCCTTGGGAGGGGCCCCTCGGGGGCCGACCTAGGGTAAGTGTTAGCCCCCAGGAGTCCAGCAGGCCCCTTCCACCAGCTCTGCAGCAAGCGGAGGGGCAGGCCGAGGTGAGGGCAATGGCGAAAGGGAGTGTGGGCCCAAGCGTTTTGGTGCAGGGGGCCTTCAAAAGTCCCGGGGGCTTGGAGGGCCCTGCCCGTTCTCTCACCCTGAAAGACTGGCGGCGCCCCTAGCAGCCCGGGTTGCTGGGGGCAGCAGGGTGACTCCGGCGCTGGCCTCGGGGGTCCCCAATCCCCGGCACTGTGGCACCAGGCCCCTTGGGAGGGGCCCCTCGGGGGCCGACCTAGGGTTAGGGTTTGTCCCCAGGAGGCCGGCAAGCCCGCGCTAAGTGGTTCTGGCAATGTAACAAAAATGCCATACACTTATCTGTAAGAAATAACAGTGTACAGGAACCCTCTTAGCCCTAACATCATCCTTTGTGAATATGGAAGCCAGCCCCAAAGTGGTTGTGGAAGTCTGACGAACGCGCTAAGCACTTTTCTCTGAGTCACCACACTATACAGGGAAAGACCAATGTACATCATCTTTCACGAGTAGGAAGCATTAATGAAAAGGTTCTGAAATTTCGAGGACTCTGACCCATCCTTATTGGTAATAAACCACCGTGTACAGGAAAACACCTTCAACTCTCATCAGCCTCCTCAATCCTGATTCTGATTCAACTTTGGGGGTGTAGGACTAGGGAAATGTCCACACCTTATTGCTAAGAAAGATCGATGTCAGGGTAATGCCCTTCAAGTCACATCAGCCTTCCTGAAGACGGCAGCAGGAATCAAGCTGGTTATGTTACCATGAGGTAAGGAAGATGAGCATATAAGTGAGAAACAACAGTGGGCAGGACCTCTCTTCCAACGAACATTATCTTTGCTTAATGTTAAATCCCTATGGTAAGTGGTTGTGGGCATTTGTGAGGTCAAAATCTTGAGTGTTTTGTAAAACCTCTTGGCCATACACATATGAGACTAAGGTAGTTGGGGACTCCTAGGAAGTGATTTGTCCACTGTCAAAAATATGAAAAGATAAGAGACAGATGAGGTCTCCTCAGGCATTGTCCTTTATCCTCATCCTCCGTGAGGATGGTCATCTCTGGACAGCTCAGTGACAGGGTCTCATTCACAGTGGGGGCATCTGTTCCTCACAGACATCAGGCAGGGAAATGGATTTGGTTCTCTGTGCCAGCCCAGCCACAGCTGAGTGTCACAGCACCCTCTCGTGGGCTCATAAGAGTTTCACTGTCACCAGGCAGGTCATTGTATTTGATAAACCACTGTGAGAGTTTGCAATCGCCTTCATCTGCAACCTCCTAGAAGCAAATGCAGGTCTCTGATACCATGTGAAGTCATGTGAAGGCATTGTGAGAAAGTGTCCTTTTGCTAAAGAAAAACATGGCTGGGGCTCCTGGCTGGCTCAGCCAGTTAAGCATGTGCCTTTGGCTCAGGTTATGATCCCAGGGTTCTGGGATCGAGCCGAGGCTCCCTGCTCAGCAGGAAAGGAGGTAGGGAAATAGCTTAGAACCCACAGAGAATGTGAATAAAGGGGAGTGAAATGGAACTTGGTCTGTGTTTTGCTTTAGGGATTGGAAGTTAGTTTTTTCTCAATTGTGATTGTTCTTGAAACAGAAAACCTGTATTTTTTTCCTTTAATTTTTTTCTAATAATAATTTTTTATTATGATATTAGTCACTATACAGTATTTCCTTAGATTTTGATGTAGTGTTCCGTGATTCATTATTTGCATATAACACCCAGTGCTCCATGCAATATGTACCTTCCTTAATACCCATCACTGGCCCATCCCAATCCCCCACCCCTCTCCCCTCTGAAGCCCTCAGTTTGTTTCCCAGAGTCCATAGTCTCTCGTGGTTCATTCCCCCTTCTGTTTAGGGTCCATTGTCTAAAGGGACAGACAGTGGAAGTTCACCAAATATAAGATCGAAATTTCATTGTTCATTATAGATACCGCCAAGTAGTTCCCAGACATTTCATTCTACTGTAGTAATTCATTATACCTGTGCAGGTGCACGTGGAAGACAATTGATGCATGCAGAGTGGTAATAAAACACGCCCCTCAGCAGTAGAATAATAGAGGATGCACATGTGTAAAATTATTCGACTACAGCTTCCGTGCTTTCCCTTTCGTTCCTTATTATCTATGAAATTGGACAATTTTTGTTCTCTAGGCTTAAAACTCATTGTCAGTATTTAGAGTTTTTCAATGCTGATCTTCTCCTGTATAAGTTACCAAAAACCTAAAATATGTATGAACTTTAAAAAACGCTATTTTGAAAATTACAGCAGGGAAGTTCCATTTTGTGAATATTGTGTCAATGGATCTCTATTTTGACATCAGTGTTCATTAGAAATGATGACATTTCATGTGAGTATAAATATCAATGTGAAAAAGAAAAGGTAGGAAGAACCTTGAATGTTTAAGTAATTGGGGAAATGACAGGTGTGTGTGTGTGTGTGTGTGTGTGTGTGTGTGTGTGTGTAATTGATTTTCAATGAATGGTTCAGCTTCTTGTAGGACCTCCGAGAGAGCCCAGGTGAACCTTTCAATGAGTTGGTATCTGTTTTCAGAACATGGGAATCTCTTAGTCCAATAGTCAATCAGGCAAGCTTTGAGGTCTTGAAGAGTTTCAGTCCTCAGCGATGGTGTTGCAGACCCTTGTGAGTAAACCCTAGGGTATGTTCAGAGCCCTCATTAGCTGGTACCAATGTGTGACAATTTCAGACAACATTTCCCAAAGAAGTACCTCTTGAGTCTCTGTCCTTGTCAGTTCCCTACACTTCCTTACACTAGTTATGTGATCAGTGTTTCAGGATAATCCCCACATGTGATTTTTGCTATTTCCCACTAGTCCTATCTGTTTCTCATCTTCTTTTATGGTAGGGGTTGGGAAGCAACCTGTGTGGCGTAGGAAGGGATGTGGTAGTTGTCTGCCTTCAGAGGACCGAATGATGCCTAGAAATTGTACTGTAGTTTGAGGTCAATTGTCCATCCTCTGAGTGTCAGGAATTCCATCACTTTACTTTGACGCTAGTCTGCTCTTCAAGCAGTCCTCAGAAATAAGGACGCCATCCATCTAGGGAATACTGGTTTGCGTGTATGTTTTCATTTTAGGAAAGGCCTTGATGTTCCTGAAAATAATACTGCAGAGCACCCTTTCCTGTACTTATTGGCCATCAGTCAATCTTTTGTGAAGTATTTGTTTATAAATAGACTTTTTATGGTTGATGAGCAGGAATTCTTTATTGACAAGTCTTTGTCAGTGTGTGTATTGCAAATCTTTACTTTCCAGCCTGCGGTTCACTTTTTCACTTTCTTATGGTCATAAGATAAGGAGAAATGTCACATTTTTATGAAGTCCCACTGAATTCTTTTAAATGGTTAGTGCACCCTATGTCCTACCCCAAGATTGACAGGTTCTACGTTTTCTTTCAGAAACTGTCCAATGGGAAACACAATTCATCTCAAATTTATAAATTACATTTTTAATTCTAATAGGGTATTTATAGACTGTTTTGGATTTTCTATGTACACAATCGTATTATCTGTGAATAGTCAAATTATCCCCTCAATTCTTATACTTTTTGTTTTTCTTGCCTTCTAACACTGGTAGATTCTCTGATGCCACGTTGAATAGAGCAGCATTGTTTGAAGATTTTAATATACCTTTCTCAATATCTGACAGAAAAAGCAGACAAAACATTGGTAACAAATGTGACCTAATTGACATATAGGGAACATTCCATAATAAGTGCAGAATACATTATTTTCAAGTGGTCATAGACTCTTTACCCAAATAGATGATAGGTGGGGCCACGAATCAAGGCTACAAATGTTAAACCCTGATATTAACTAGATTCTGTTCTTAGACCACAGGGGAATTGAGCCACAGTCATAGCGAAAAGAAAACCAGGAAGTCCTTTAATGTTTAAAAATTAAATGGAAGTTTGCTACATATCCTAAAGGTCAGAGAGGGAATCTCAATGGAAATTCTGAACCTTTTCTATGAGGGCTTACACACAATGGTACTTTATTTGTGAAGAGCATTATAATATCCTAGACAGGTGTTGAGCCTTAAGTCAGAGTTCTGCCTGCCCCAGCCACACCTGGCAGGCTTGGCCTGTGGTCCCCCTCAGCTGTCCTTTCTGGTGGTCCTGAGCTAAGGGGGTCATCATGGCCATATGGAAATGGGAAGCTCCCCACTCATAGTGATGGCAGTGCCCCCTCCCCAGCTGCCCTTTCTGGTGGCTCTGAGCTAAGGGGGTCAACATGGCCATATGGAAATTAGAAGCTCCCCACTCTTAGTGATGACGTTGCTATCGTATCATCCTCACCAGTCCAACAACATGATTTTTGAGTGAAATATGACACAAGAGCGACTTCTTGGCCTTCCTTCAGGTTTGAAAATCATCTGGTGAGTCATCTATTAGGAATATGGATTCAACATGTGTTCTTTCTTCTGGAAAAGAAATAGACCCAATAGCAATTATTGCTTCCTGAGCACCTGTTCTTGAGAGACATCATACTGGCTCTTTGTAGCATTCTCCCTTAAACTTCTCAACTAGGGTGTAGATATTTTTAGGCACATGTTCAGGTGGTTAGACAGGGACTTAGATGATATGAGTCACAGAGGATTTTAGTGTCAGAAACCTAAGTGGGATCCCCAAATTGACTCCAAATCCCCTGTTGTTCCATACAGGGTACTATTTCCCTCTTATCTCTGGTCTTCTCGATCTGGAAACCTATCAAGTATCAGGATTTTCTTGTCATGTGGACAACTGGAACGAATTCAGCGGGCCTTTTCACCTCTGCCAATGGTGATCATTAAGATCATTATCTCAGTGGAGGACCTCTGGGTAAGATACTCAAAGATCCTTAGGAATACAGACAGTATAATATTTTCCTGGTATTAAAGTTACTGAAACCAACTATCTCTTTTAGTCGATTCAGGCTCTGGTATGTTCAGAGGGTGCTGTAAAACAGGTCTGAAATAGTATTTATTAACACTCAGCTCAGCCTCTTCTACAACGTGAGCCAATGCTTATAAACATGGCTAAAATATTCCCTTACCTACGATGACTTCCCAGCCATCGTAGTGTTTATATGGTATGACTGTGACTTACATTAGTCAACATTTGCAGAGAAAGAACTTAGTGCATCCAGGGGGCACTTCATGTTGAAATTAGTTTGTGACAATGAGCTACTGTGTTTTATTCTGCAGTCCAAGGGAATGGTGCCAGACATCTCTAAGGTGTCTAGCAGTTCTACAATTCTGATTTTAAGTGGTCTGTGTGCTTCAGAGATTTGGGCAGGAGAAGGGCAGGAGTTCAGAGACTGTGAACACTTCTGTTACCTGTGCTGACCATGGAGCAGGCCGCCTTCTGTGGACATCATTTTGATTTCTTGGTACTCTTGGGAAAGGTGCTTTTGTCTCACATTCCTCCATTTAGGAGTAATTATAATGATGAAAGTAATTTTTATCTTATATCATCTGTGGGCCCTGATCCTGGGCTCCCAGGTAAGCTATCCTTTAACATTTTACCCAGCTCAAAATGACTGGGCAAAACCTGAAAGCATGATACCTATTTCTGCCCCAAGCACATGTTGTACATCTGCTTCGAGAAGAAAACAATAACCAAAAATGCCAACATAAAGATAAGAGAAAATAAAGAACCTCTTTGGCTCCCATAAGATTAAAGTCATACTGACATGTGCATACTGAAAATGCACGAAATCATTGCATTTCCTAAAGCCCAAGTCTTGGAGGGTCTGATAGTCACTGACTATGCCCAGAACCAGGCACACCCCAGCAGGGAGGGCTGGTGCAGAAAGGGAAGGGGCAGGACTCTGAGGGTGGTCTACAGCTAGAGAGGTCCCTAGAAGGGGCCAGGTTGTGTGGGGGCCCCAGCCCACGAGCCCACCCATGCCTGTGCCTGGTGTTGGGTAGAGGAGGCTCCTCTTGTGCCCCCTGCACTTTCAGGGTTCCAGGGGCTTGAGGACTGGTTGCGCAGCATCCAAGGAGCTCAGGCACCACCCTCCCAGACCATTCACCACTTGGGGGTGGAGCTACATCACTGTGGGCTGGCCCAGATTTGCAGTGGGTTGCAGACTTGGGGCAGAAGAAGGGGCACTGAGAGAGAGAGAGTTGCCCTGTGGAGATCCCTGCTGGTGAGTGAGCAGCATGCACTGGGGTGGGGGTCCGGGGGTAGGGTGCGCCTCAGGTGGGAGGCAGGGTTCTGGAAGGGCACATGGAGAGGGTTCATTGTGGGGACTCAGGTGAGTTTTCTTTTTCCCTTTAAAGTCTCTTCTGCCCCATGTCCTCAACTGGCCTTATCTCCATACCCGTGAACTCCAGGGCGCCCGCTCCCCTGAGCTTTGGTGGGATTGGTTGCAGAATTTCAGGGTTTCCCCTGTTCCCCTGGAAGAGTGCGGGAAAGGACCTCACACAATCCCCACATTTAGTTCTCTGACACAGTCCAGGTGATGCCTCTTGAGCAGTACCCCGAGTTCAGCAGGGTGTGCCCTGGTCCCCCAGGCACAGGTGTGGCAGTATCAAGCCCCAGAGCCATCCCCCAACTTCAGCATTATGCCCCCTGTGCCCCCGGGTTAGTGGTAATTGGCTATTAGAATCATGCAGGAAAATCCTCCAGGTGGGGGCCTGGAGGCGTGCGTAAACCAGACCCCACTCTAGTTGCATTGGGAATAGATGAATTGAGGGTTTCTTTAGAAGAGTAAGTCTGCTTTCCAGAAAAGGCAAGGTCATTGGTCTGTTGAGAATGAAGATAATTACTGACAAACAACAAGTATGTGTTGCCCCTTCACCCAGAAACCGAAGCAGGTGTGCAGGCTTTAGGTCAGAGGTGCCTTCTTGTCCCCAGCTGACAACACTTCTCTGCTCTGGCTCCAAGACACCCGAGGTTTTGAACGTTAGCATCGGAGTCAGTGAGGCAGCTTGTCACAGGACGCCAGTGTTCAGAGAAAGCACAGGTATGTTTGGCAAAATGTCCTATCTATGTCAGGGCTGGAGGTAAAACCTCTCATTATCCCAAAACCCCCTGGGCTTTTCTCTTTTCTCTAGTTGAGCCACAAAGTAAAATTGAAGTAGCTGTCAGGATTCTGGGTTTGGTGCAAGAATTACTTAGTTTCCCTGCAGGTAGAACTTTGCAGGGGATCACAATTTCTCTGTCCATTTATTGCTTACAAATGTATTTTGACCCTCTGTTTCCTAGGAACCCTCTTTTATTAGAAAGGGAAGGTGAGATTCACTCTGTGCCTGTTTGTAACATCTAAATTGTTCCTTCATCTAACAGTGTTTATTCAATTGGGCCTAAGATATGGTTGAGTGGCCAGCATCTAGAGTTAGGTGGCTTTTTTTTTCATCTGATACAGACTTGGATGATGTCATTTGACAAAGGTGATGTTTCATCATTGATTAGTTTATTCGTCAGAAGAGTTAAAATTAGGGTGGAGGGAAAATTGAAAATTATCCAAAGCAGCCTGCTCCTGTTTAAAAGTTGAGCTTGACTTTCTAGTTTTACTAAATGTATTATCTCGATATTTTGAGGTGCCATATTCTCTCTGTAGTTTCTTTGGTGGTGGAGTCAGAAGGAGAGTCTGGGAATTCTTTTGGATAGTGGCATGCTGGTGGCTTCAAGGGGCTTGGCGTCAGGAGCCTTAGGGTGAAGTCTGCAACTGCTTGCCTGACCCTTGGTGCATCTCACAGAGGTTTTGTTTCCTCTTATGAAATTGCTGGCAGATAATATTCTGCTTAAAGGGGAACCCTCCCATCCTGTTGGTGGCAATGCAAAGTGGTTCAGCCAGTCTGGGAAACAGTGTGGGGGTTCCTCAAAAAGTTAAACATTGAAAAACCCCATGATTCAGCAATTGCTCTCCTATGTAATTACCCAAAGGATACAGAAATGCAGATTCGAAGGGGGTCCATGCACAATGATGTTTATGGCAGTAATGTCCACAGTAGCCAAACTATGGAGAGAATCCCAAAGTCCATGCACTGATGAATGGATAAAGCAGATGTGGGATACCTATATATAATGGAATATGACCCAGCTTCAAAAAGAATGAAATCTTACCATTTGCAAGGATGTGCATGGACCTAGAGTGTATTAAGCTAAGCAGAATCAGTGAGGAAAGACAAATATCCTATGCTCTCACACTTGTGGAATTTCAGAAAAAAAAAAACAGATGAACAGAGTGGAGGGGTGATGAGAGAGGCAAACAAGGAAATAGACTCAACCTTGGAGAACAAACTGAGTGTTGCTGCAGGACAGGGGCGTGGGGGGAAGAGTTAAATGGGTGAGGGGTATTAAGGATGGTACTTGTGATGAGCACCGGGTACTGTATGCAGGTGAGGAATCACTAAATCCTACCCCTGAAGCGAATATTCCATGGCATGTGAACTAACTGGAATTTAAGTAAGAGAAGAAAGGAAAAAGTGTTCTGCTTCATGAAGAGTGAGGTAAAATTGTAGTGATTTGGGCTGTACTATTCTATAGATGAGAGTTGTAAAACACCCTGTTGTAAGATACACTAGTTTCTTATCACATAAGGAGTCCTCAGAAAGCTGCAATGAAAGATTCAGGTCTCAGAGCATGTTCATGTTCCACTGATATGTTACAATTTGCACAGGTAGGAAAGAAGGTGGAGAGAAAGGCAACAGAAGGGGAAAGTAGGTGTGAACCTTTCATTAGTTAGCATTATATCTTTCTCATGAAAGCCTTGCGCCAGTGTGATTTTGGAAGAAGAGGGGGAATCCAGGAGCATTGCAAGAGATGGGGGAGTTCCAGGTCTGGGTAAAGCTGACAGGGTTCCCAGATGAGAGCTGAATGCATTCTGCAGCAGGGTATGGGCAGGGTGGGCTCCAAGGGTGGCTGTGGGTCTCCTGGGTGAGAGTTGTGACAGGTGAGGGCTGTGTGCAAGTTCCTGGCTGAGGACAAGTGAGGCACAGGCGAGAGCTGGCAGAGAACCCTCTTCTGGGCCACCAGCCTCACCCAACACACACAGGCTCATCTTCTGTCCCTGTCACTCCAATTCAGACTTCTCCGAAGGTGAGTGAGAACACATCAGGAGCATTCTTAACAGAAGGGAAAGCATGTGCAAAGGCTCTGGGGAAGGAGAATTCCAGGTATGTCCAGGAGCAGCAAGAAGGCCCTGTGGCCACAGGAGACAGCTTAGGACATTACCTCAGAGAGGTGAAAGAAAGGCATTCCAGGGCTATAACCCCATGAGACCCTGTTTCACTGGGCCATCCTGGCTACAGTGTTGAGAACAGATGACAGAGTGTTGAAGACGGCAAGGCACGTCAATGACGAAGCTTTTCCAGGAACTCAGGCACTGTGGACCAGACAGGTGGCCTTGGATGGAGTGGTTAGACCTATTCGGGGTCCATTTTGAAGATGGAGCTCACAGGATTTGCTGATCGGTTAGCTATTAGGAGCAGGAGAACGGAGGAGTTGGGGTAACTCCCAGCTGGTGTGGGTTGTCCTGATCGAGGGGAAGGAGAGGGTTTCTGGGGGTAGGATGTAGTCCATGTTCCGCATGCTGAGGAAGGTGCCTTTCCCGGTGGATCTGCTGAGATTTGTGTCTAGGAGAACCTTTCACATCTCCTCCCTCAGTAATGCTCAAGTACAAGTGTCCCCCACTTTTTAAACGTTCACAGTAAGACATTGGGCTTTCTTGAAAGAACTATGTTATTACCCAGCTTCAGTAAGAGGAAGAGACCTGAAGAGGATTTCCCTCTTATGAAAAAAGGTGAACAGTGAGAATCACGTTCAGCATCTGTTTTGGGGAGAAGCACAACAGAGGCGGCGTGCACCCCAACCAGCTCCTTCCGCAGGGAACCGCTCTCCGCATCCAGCCACCAGCACTTTGAATGGTGTCTGTGAGCCTCTGCTGTGCTTTATCTTCATTTATGCTGGGCCTCCCTTAGAAACTTGTGTGCTGAGGCCTAAGAAAAGCCAAAGAGAAGGAATTTTGGTGTTTGAGCGCACTGTCTAATTGTTCCGTGTAAATTAATGGCCATTCCTTCTTGACACCATTTCTGCTGTGCAAGGTTTCTCAGAAGCCCTGTACTTTCAAAGAGCAGGGAAACCTATACCTCATACTGCGGGGTTAGTTTTAGTCTCCATGCTGGACAGAACATTTCATGACTGTCGGATTTTCTCACTCAAACATTGAGACTTTGACCACCTTTACCCGTTTCTACCACCCCAACCCTGAATCTGGCACCTACCAATCTGCTCTCAGTGTCTATGCGTTCAGTATTTGTTTATTCCTCGTGGAATGTACATGAGAGCATCTGGTATTGGTCTTTCTGTGTCTGAGTTACTTGGCATAAGGCCCCCAAGGTCTGTGTTTCCATGTCTGGTTCTTGTGAATAATGCTGCAGTGAACGTGGGAGTGCATCTGTCTTTTTGAGGCAGTATTTTTGTGTTCTCCGAATCAATACTCAGTAGAGCCATTATTGGGTCATGTCGTAGTTGCTTTTATGTTTTCAGGAACCTCCATACCGTTTGTCACAGTGGCTGCACCAATTTCCATTCCCACCAACAGTGCACAGAGTCTCCTCTTCTGCACACCCTTGACCCCACCTGGTGTCTGTCTCTGGGACAATAGGTGTTCCAACAGTTGTGACGTTTCCCTGACGATATTTAGTGATGTGGAACAACTTTTTCTGTCTGTTGGCACCTGTGTGCCGTCTTTGGAAAGTATCTATTCACATATTCCCCACATTTTTTATACCGTTTTTTTTGTTTGTTTGTTTGTTTTGATTTGTATGAGTGTTGTGTATATTTTGGATATTAGCGTCTTCTCACACATATGATTCACAGATATTTTTTTCTTATTGGGTCTGTGGCCTTGTAAGTTTTTGCTGGTTTCTTTTTCCGCGTGGAAGATTTCACTTTGAAGTTGTTCCACTTGTTTATTTTTGCTTTTGTTGCCTTTGCATTTGGTGTCCGATCTGAAGACACTTTGTCAAAACCAATGTCGAGAGACTTAGTACCTGTGTCTTCTTGGAGGTTTATGGATTCAGGTCTTACATTCATATCATTCATCCATTAAAAATTTTGTGTGTGGTGTAAGAAAGTGACCCAGTTATATTCTTCTGCATTTAGTGTCCAGTTTGCCTGTTACCGCTCACTGAAGAGACAGTCCTTCCCTCATGGCATATCTTCTGCTGCTGTGTCATAAGTTAGGATCATCTACGTGTGGGTAAGTTTCTGAGCTTTCTGTTCTGTTCCACTGACCTGGTGTCTGTGTTTATGCCAGTACCATCCTGTTTTGATGACAACAGCTTTGTAATCTAGCTTGAAATACAGGTGTGTGTTGACTGCACCTTTCTTTCTCCAGGTTCCTTTGGGTATTTGGGGTGTTTTGTGATTCCATACAAGTTTGAGGACTGTTTTCTACTTGCTGGAATAATGCCACTGGAATTCAGATAGGGATTTCATCACATCTGTCGATTGCTTTGGGTACGATGGACATGTTCACATAATTAACTCTTCCAGTTAAGGAGCATGGCGTATGCTTCCATTTGTTTGTGTTGCCTTCCAAATCTTTGACCCATTCATCCTGCCCCCCTCGACACACATGCTTTTCATTTCTTTTCTGCCATGTGTTGAGTGTACTATGTCTTTCTCATTCTTGGTTACTTTTATTCCTAGATTTTTTTTATGCAATTGTAAATGGCATTGCTTTTTTAATTTCTCTTTACGACAGTGTGTCATCAGTATACAGAAATGAAAGAAGTTGGGTCATCTGGGTGGCCCCATAGGTGAAGCGTCTGCCTTCAGCTCAGGTCATGAACCCAGAGTTCTGGGATCGAGCCCCGTGTTGTGCTCCCCGCTTAGCGAGGGTCTGCTTCTCCCTCTTTCTGACACTCCCCCTGCTTGTGCTTTTTCTCTTCCTGTCAAATAAATACATAAAATTTGAAAATAAATAAAGACAACAGGTCTCTGTATATTGACTTTATATCCTGCAGCTTTCTTGAATTTGTTTATTCTTACAGTTTTTTTTTTTTTTTGTGGAATCTTTCGGGATTTCATGTCATTTGCAAATAGTGACAGTTTTCCTGTATGGATTTCATATCTTTCTTTTTTTAAAATGATGTCACCCTACAGTACTTCATTTGTTTTTGATGTAGTGTTCCATGATTCATTGTTTGCATATAACACCTAGTGCTCATTATGACACGTGCCCTCCTTTTTTTTTAAAAGAATTTATTTATTTATTCGACAGATATGGAGACTGCCAGCGAGAGAGGGAACACAAGCAGGGGGAGTGGGAGAGGAAGAAGCAGGCTCACAGCGGAGGAGCCTGTTGTGGGGCTCAATCCCATAACGCCAGGATCACGCCCTGAACCGAAGGCAGACGCTTAACCGCTGTGCCACCCAGGCGCCCCAACACGTGCCCTCCTTAATACCCATCACCAGGATAACTCATTCCTCTTCCCCTCCCTTTCTGCAACCTTCAGTTTGTTTCCCAGTGTCAGTAGTCTCTCATGGTTCATCTTCCCCTCTCATTCCCACCCCTTCAGTTTTCCCTTCCTTCTTCTAATGTCCTCCATGCTATTCCTTCCGTTCCACATAGGAGTGAAACCATATGATAATTGTCTTTCTCTGCTTGACTTAATTTCACTTAGCATAATCCCCTCCTGGTCCATCCACGTTGGTGCAAATGGTGGGTATTCATCCTTTCTGATGACTGAGTAATATTCCATTGTATAGATGAACCACATCTTCTTTGTCCATTCATCTGCTGAAGGACATCTTGGCTCCTTCCACAGTTTGGCTATTATGGACATTGCTGCTATGAACATTGGGATACAGGTGCCCCTTCTTTTCATTACTCTGTGTCGATGGGGTAAATACCCAGTAGTGCAATTGGTGGGTCATAGGATAGCTCTGTGTTTAACGTCTTGAGGAACCTCCATATTGTTTTCAAAAGTGGCTGTTCCAGCTTGAATTCTCACGAGTAGTGTAAGAGGGCTCCCCTTTCTTCACATCCTCTCTGACTTTTTTTTTATTTCTGTCTTGTTAATTTTTTTTCAAGATTTTATGTATTCATTCCACAGAGATAGAGACATCCAGCGAGAGAGGGAACACAAGCAGGGGGAGTGGGAGAGGAATAAGCAGGCTCATAAAGGAGGAGCCTGATGTGGGGTTCGATCCCATAATGCCAGGATCACGCCCTTAGCCGAAGGCAGATGCTTAACCTCTGTGCCACCCAGGTGCCCCCTGCCTTGTTAATTTTAACCATTCTAACTGGTGTAAGGTGGTATCTCATTGTCATTTTGATTTGTATTTGCCTGGTGGCAAGTGATGTGGAGCATTTTTTCATGTGTCTGTTGGCCATTTGTATGTCTTCTCTGGAGAAGTATCTCTTTTTGTCTTCTGCCCATTTTTTGGGTGTCGAGTTTGAAGAGTTCTTTATAGATCTTGGATACCAACCCTTTATCTGTAATATCATTTGCAGATATCTTCTTCAATTCCATAGGTTGCCTTTTTGTTTTTTGATCATTTGCTTTGCCGAGCAGAAGCTTTTTATCCTGATGAAGTGCCAATAGTTCATTTTTTGCTTTTATATTCCTTTGCCTTTAGAGACGTGGCTTACAAGATGTTGTTGTGTCCAAGGTTGAAGGGTTCTTTTGATTTTGATATGAGACAGGAATCCATTATCTTTCTTTCCTGATTGTATTCGAGTCCTCTGTCTTTCTTGGTGAGTCTAGCTAAGTTTGTCAGTTTTGTTTATCTTTCCAAAAAAGGCTGCTCTCATTTTCATTTTTTTTTCTTTTTAGTCTCTGCTGGATTTATTTATGTATTCGTTTTTGTTATTTCCTTATTTCTACTAATTTGGGGCTTTGTTATTTTTTTTCTACTTCTTTACCTCATAAATCCGGTTGTTTATTGGAGAGCATTTTCATGGATTGATGAAGATCTGAATTTCTATGAATGTCCCCCATAAAGCTACTTTTGCTGCATCCCATAAGTTTTTGTAGGTTGTCTTTTTCATCAATGTCAAGGTACTTCTAAAATTTTTTTGATTTCTTCTTTGACTGTTGGTTGTTCAGTAGCATGTTGTTAAATCTCCACATATTTTTTAAGATTATTTAAGTATCTGACAGAGAGTGAGACAGCGAGAGAGGGAACGCAAGCAGGGGGGTGGGAGAGGGAGAAGCGGGCTTCCCACTGAGCAAGGACCTGATTTGGGGCTAGATCCCAGGATCCGGGGTCAAGACCTGAGCTGAAAGCACATCCTTAACGACAGAGCCACCCAGGCCCCAAAAATCTCCACCTATTTTTGACTGTCCCATTTTTTTCTTGAGACTGATTTCTAATTTCCTATCATTGTGGTTGGACAAGATTTGAAGCAGAAGGTGAAGAGAGCACTCAGATGAAAGGTTTGTTTCCTGGAGGGTTTTCTGAGGGTAGACCATGAGTTCAGTGGGGATGGAGGAAGGCTTTGTGAGACGGGGGGTGGGGTTAACACTTGTTAGAATTACTGACTACTACCATGCAGGCTGTGTGCTACTGTTCACACCATAGTCCTGTTGGACTTGTACTTCATTAAATATTTTCTAGGAGATATAGGCATAGCCTTCACTTAAAGAAAGGTGTCATGTGGGTTCATGGCATGACCCCAGGTCAGCAACCAGAATGTACGGTATTGTGGGGTATCAGAACCAGGCTTTCTGTGGGAAGTGACAGAAATAAGGTATGGTGAGCTCCATGACCATAGGTGAGGTCCCGAGTGACCCACTGGGTGTTGGGTTCTGTGGATCTGTCTCATCAGGTGCTGTGGAATTCAGTGACACCCTCCTGTCTGTGGATTTGTGTGGAGACAGGTAGACATCACTGTCTGGCCAGGCACGAGGGTCGCACTGGACCACGACCAGAGGTGCAGCGTGCGGGGGAGCCACTGCTTGGTTTCCATGAAAGCTGACCATGGTCTGTGACCGTGATTCCTAGCAGTTGCAAGGGGAGAGGAGGCCGGGGGTGGTGCACACTTCCTAGACTTGTGGTCAGGACTAGTCTGGACCCCACTGAAGTTAGCCACACCGGGCACAGAAGGCACCCAGTCAGTGTAGCTCTGGGCACTGCTCCCATGGCACTTTTGGGCCAGGTCCATGCTGCAACCTCCTGCTTTTCATCATCATCTTCAAGGTCATGTGACTCTGCTCTTGCCCCATGGCCTCCGGGGTATTGTCCGTCCTCCATCTGGCCCTCGTCCCTGGTGCCCTGTGCAGTCCGATGCCAGGGTAGCCTTCTCGAGACAAACATCTGGCCCTGATGGAACACTTCCATGGATCTCGGGTGATGCGAGGATGATGACCTGCCCTGGAAGGGGGCTGCAGGTCCCCAATCAGGACAGCCATGTCTCCCTTTTCAGCATGGCCTGCCCTCCCCTCAGTCTTCTTCAGGGAAGCTCTCCCCACTTCCTGAGACGACAGCTCTGAACTTAAAAATGAATGTTATTTTACATATCTCTATGCCTTAGTTCATCCATGGAATGTCTTTCAACCCCGTTAGTGGGGTTTTTTTAGCAGTTCTGAAGGGCTGTCTGCTCAAAGAGGGGATGACCTGGGTGGGGCAGCTTTCCCTCTCATCTCCCTCAGCATGTCTCTGAGCCCTGGGGCCAGCTGTCCTACTGAGGATTGAGGGACCCAAGCCAGCCCATCCTGAGCCCAGGCTGTGTCAGCTCATAGACTGATGCGTGTCGGAGTGGTGGGCAGATGGCATGGGCCAGGGGCAGGCAGTGTCTCCTTCTCATTCCTTCCCTCCCTTCCTCCCAGAGGTAGCTCAGAGCAGCCTTCAACCCCTGCATCTCCAGATCCCTTGACCTGTGCCTCCTGTGTTCAGCTGGTGACCTTGGAATTTCACATGGATTCTACCTCCCGTACCTCTCCCATAGCAGTTCCTGGATCAGGGGAGGGATCGGACCCTTGTCTGCTTTTGGTCTTCTTCCTGTCCCGCACCAAGCCCACCCACCTTTGCATCTTCCATGTATGTGCTTGGAAGCAAGCCCATCCACAGGAAACCTATTAGCCAAATGGATCCAGGCAATGAACATTGAAGTAGAGATCCAGGATCCATAATAAACCTGCTCTGAAACCTGTCCCAAAGTCTGTGACTCTCTCACACTGAAACAGAAACAATAATAGCTATCTGGACTGTGAAGTGATATGTGTCTCTACTTCCAATCTTGAATGCATAGGTGCTGAGCCTGGACTGAAAAGGACCATGGCTCCCGTGGGCTGGGATCCATGGTAAGAACTCAGTGAAATCTGAATTTTAGGCATTAAGTGAATAATTATAGTAGAGTGAATCCTCCCAAGTAGGGCTTTTGCACATTGCACAGGAAAAGCTTTTTCAAAGAGGTTTCTGAAAGAAAAATCTTTTTTAAAAATTTATTTTAATTCCATTAAAGCTAACATACAGTGTTACATTAGTTTCAGGTGTACAGTAGAGTGATTCAGTATTTCTATATATTACTCAGTGGTCATCAAGAAGTGTCCTCTTAATCCCCTTCATCTATTCCACTCATCCCTCTATCCACCTCCTCTCTGGTAACCATCCGTTTGTTCTCTATTGTTAAGAGTTTGTATTTTGGTGTGTCTCCTTTTTCTCTTTTAGTTATTTATTTTTGTTTGTTTTTTAAATTCCCCATTAGAGTGACATCATATGGGATTTGTCTTTCTCTGACTGACTGATTTTAGTTTGGATAATACTCTCTAGCTCCATCCATGTGTCTGCAAATGGCAAGGTTTCAATCTTTTGCAATCCGAGTAATACTCCATTGTGTGTGTGTATGTGTGTGTGTGTGTGTGTGTGTGTGTCTGTGTGTGTGTGTGTGTGTGTGTGTGAATACTCACATCTATCATCTCATTTGTCAATTTTTCTACAGACACTTGGGTTGCTTACATATTGTGACATTGTAAATAATGGTGCAAGAAACATAGAGGTGCACGTATCCTTTTTACTTACTGTTTTCCTATTCTTTGGCTTGGAGGGTCCTGCCCATTCCCCCACCCTGAATGACCGGCGGCGCCCCAAGTGGCCCGGGTGGCAGCGGAGGGGCATTTTGAGTACATCGCTGGGGCTTGGGGGTCCCCAATGTCCGGCATCGCGGTGCCAGGCCCTTTGGGAGTGCCCTTCGGGGGCCGACCTAGGGTTAGGGTTAGCCCCCAGGAGGCCTGCAGTCCCAATACGATGGCTGTGGGGCGAGCGGAGGGGTGGGCCGAGGTGAGGGCGCTGGGGAGCAGGATTGTGGGCCCCTGCATTTTGGCGCTGGAGGCTTCAAATATCTCCGGTTTCTCCAGGGCCTTGTCCCTTCTCCCGCCCTGAATGACCGGCGGTGCCCCTAGCGGCCTGGGTGGCAGCGTTGTGGGAGGGTGAGTCTGGCTCTGGGGCTTGGAGTCCCAGATCCCGGGCGGAGTGGCACCAGGACCGTTGGGAGGGGCCCCTGGGAGGCCAACCTAGGGTTAGGATTAGCCCCAAGGAGACCTTCAGGCCTAATCCGCACACTGTGCGGCGAGCGGAGGTGTGGGCCGAGGAGAGGGCAATGGGGAGCGGGAGCGTGGGCACCAGCGTTATGGTGTGGGGAGCCTGTGAAGGTCACCTGTGGCTCAGATGGCCCTGCCCTTCTCTCGCTCTCTATGACCAACAGCTCCCCTAGTGACCCGGGTGGGTGCAGTGCGGCAGGGTGACTGGCTCTGGGGCTCTGAGACACCAATCCCCAGAATTGCAGAGCCAGGCCCCTTGGGATGTCCCCACAGGGCCGACCTAGGGTTTTGATTAGCTGCCAGGAGCCCAGCAGGCCCTATCCACCGGCTCTGAAGCAAGCGGTGGGGTGGGCCTAGGTGAGGGCGCTGGTGAGCAGGATCCTGGGAGCCAACGTTTTTGCGCGGGGAGCCTTCAAAGGTCAGCGTGGGCTCAGAGGGCCCTGCCCAATCTCCTGCCCTGATTGACCAGCGGGGCCTCTAGTGGCTCGGGTGGCTGAAGGGCAGCAGGGTGAGTCAGGCACATGGGCTCGGGATC
Source organism: Ursus americanus (assembly GCF_024610735.1). Lineage (NCBI taxonomy): Eukaryota > Metazoa > Chordata > Mammalia > Carnivora > Ursidae > Ursus > Ursus americanus. Next base: position 1,578,699 of record NW_028273624.1, read on the forward strand.
CCCATCCCCAGAGTTGCGACGCCAGGCCCCTTGGGAAGGGCTCCTCGGGGGCTGATGTATGGTTAGGGTTAGTCTCCAGGAGCACCGCAGGCCCGATACACCACCTGTGCGTCGAGGGGATAGTTGGGGCGAGGTGAGGGTGCTGGTGAACATGAGCCTGGGCCCAAGCGTTTTGGTTTGGTGTGCCTTCGAATGTCTGTAGGGGTTCGGAGGGCCCTCCACTTCTCCTACCCTGAATGAATGGCGGCGCCCCTAGCGGCCCGTGTGGGGCGGGGCGGCAGCGTGCAACTGGCGCTGGGGCCTGGGGGTCCCCAATCCCCGGCGTTGCGGCTCCAGACCCCTTAGGAAGGGAGCTTCAGGGGCTGTCCTAGGGTTAGGGTTAGCGCCCAGGAGGCCGGCAGGCCCCAGTCGCAGGCTGTGCGAGGAGCGGAGGTGCGGGCCAGGTTGAGGGCGATGCCCAGCAGGAGCGTGGTCCCCAGCATTTTGGCGCCCTGGGCCTTCGAATGTTGCCATGGCTCGGAGGGCCCTGCCCTGTCTCCTGCCCTGAATAATGAGCGACGCCCCTAGGGGCTCGGTTGGCAGTGGGGCGGCAGGGTGAGTCCTGCTCTGCGGTTCAGGGATCCCCAATCCCCAGCGTTGCGGGGCCAGGCCCCTTGGGAGGGGCTCCTCGTGGGCCGACCTAGGGTTAGAGTTAGCACCCAGGAGGCCGGCAGGCCCAATCCTCTGGCTGGGAGGGGAGAGGTGGGTGGGAGGAGGTAAAGGCGCTGGCGAGCGGGAGCCTGGGCCTCTGCATTTTGGCACGGGAGGCTTCAAATGTCTCCGGTTTCTCCAGGGCCCTGTCCCTTCTCCCGCCCTGAATGACTGGCGGTGCCCCTAGCGGCCTGGGTGGCAGGGTTGCGGCAGGGTGAGTCTGGCTCTGGGGCTTGGGGTCCCCGATCCCTGGCGTAGCGGCACCAGGACCCTTGGGAGAGGCCCCTGGGGGGCCGACCTAGGGTTAGGGTTAGCCCCCAGGAGGCCGGCAGGCCCTATCTGCCCGCTGTGCGGCGAGTAGAAGGGTGGGCCAAGGTGAGGGCGCTGGGGAGTGTGAGTGTGGGCACCAGCGTTTTGGTGCGGGGAGCCTTTGAAGATCACCTTGGGCTCAGAAGTCCCTGCCCCTTTTCTCCCCCGAATGACCGGCGGCGCCCCTAGTGGCCCAGGTGGCGATAGTGCAGCAGGGTGAGTCTGGCTCTGGGGCTCTGAGTCACCAATCCCCAGTGTTGCAGAGCCAGGCCACTTGGGATGTGCCCCATGGGGCAGACCTAGGGTTTTGGTTAGCCCCCCGGAGCCCGGCAGGCCCTATCCACCGGCTCTGAATCAAGCGGAGGGGCGGGCCGAGGTGAGGGCTCTAGGAGCAGGAGCATGGGAGCCAACGATTTTGCGCACGGGGCCTTCGAAGGTCAGCATGGGCTCGGAGGTCCCTGCTCGTTCTCCTGTCCTGATTGACCCGTGGTCCCCTAGCGGCTTGGGTGGCTGAAGGGCAGCAGGGTGCGTCCGGCACATGGGCTCGGGGTCCCCATCCCCAGCGTTGCGACGCCAGGCCCCTTTGGAAGGGCCCCTCGGGGGCCGACCTATGGTTAGGGTTAGCCTCCAGGAGCCCCGCAGGCCCGATACACCACCTGTGCGTCGAGGGGAGAGTTGGGGCGAGGTGAGGGTGCTGGTGAACATGAGCCTGGGCCCAAGCGTTTTGGTTCGGGGTGCCTTCGAAAGTTGGCGGGGATTCGGAGGGCCCTGTCTATCCTCCCACCCTGAATGAATGGCGGTGCCCCTAGCGGCCTGGATGGGGAGTGGCGACAGGGTGCATCCGGCGCTGGGGCTTGGGGGTCCCCAATCTCTGGCATTGTGGCACCAGGCCCCTTGGGAGGGGCCCTTCGGGGGCCAACCTAGGGATAGGTTTAACCCCTAGGAGGCCAGCAGGCCCTATTCGCCAGCTGTGTGGAGAGCAGAGTGGCAGACCTAGGTGAGGGCACTGGTGAGTGGGAGGGTGGACCTAGGTGTTTTGGTGCAGGGAGACCCTGAAGGTCACTGGGGACTCTGAAGGACCTGCCACTTCTCTCGCCCTGAATGACCAGCGGCGCCCCTAGCTGCCTGGGTGGCGACAGTGTGGTAGGGTGAGTCTGGCTCTTGGGCTCTGAGTCACCAATCCCAAGCATTGCAGAGCCAGACCCCTTGGGATGTGCCCCACGGGGCCGACCTAGGGTTTTAGTTAGCCCCCAGGAGCATGGCAGGCACTATCCACTGGCTCTGCAGCAAACGGAGGGGCGGGCCGAGGTGAGGGCGCTGGGGAGCGGGAGCATGGGCACCAGTGTTCTGGCGCGGGGAACCTTTGAAGGTCACTGGGGACTCAGAAGGCCCTGCCCTTCTCTCACCATGCATGACCGGTGGCGCCCCTAGAGGCCCAGGTGGCGATAGTGCGGCAGGGTGAGTCCGGCTCTGGGGCTCTGAGTCACCAATCCCCAGCGTTGCGGAGCCAGGCCCCTTGGGATGTGCCCCACGGGGCCGACCTAGGGTTTTCCTTAGAACCAAGAGCCCGGCAGGCCCTTTCCAACGGGTCTGAATGAAGCAGAGAGTTGGGCCGAGGTGAGGGTGGTGGTGAACATGAGCCTGGGCCCAAGCGTTTTGGTTCAGAACGCCTTCAAAGGTCGGCGGGGGTTCGAAGTGCCCTGCAGGTTCTCCCACCCTGAATGAATGGCGGCGCCCCTAGCGGCCCAGGTGGTAAGGGGTGGCAGGGTGAGTTAGGCCCTGCAGCTCGGGTATCTCCAATCCCCAGGGATGCGGTGCCAGGCCCTTTGGGTGGGGCCCCTCGGATGACAACTTAGGGTTAGGTTTAGCCCCTAAGAACTCGGCAGGTCCTATTCGCCAGCTGCGTGGAGAGTGGAGCGGCGGACCGAGGTGAGGGCGCTGGTGTTTGGGTGCGAGGGCCCGGGCGTTTTGGCGTGGGGGGGACTCGAAAGTCACCGTGTCTCAGAGGGCCCTGCCCGTTCTCCCGCCCTGAATGAACGGCAGCACCCCAAGCCCCTGGGTGGCGGCTGGGTGGCAGGGTGAGTCAGGTGCTGAGGCTCAGGGTCCCCAATCCCCGGCATTGCGGCGCCAGGCCCCTTGGTAGGGGCCCCTCGGGGGTCGATCTAGGGTTACAGTTAGCCCCCCGGAGGCTGGTGGACCCGATCAGCATCTGAGTGGCACGCAGCAGGGTGGGCCGAGGTGAGGGCACTGGCGAGCCTGAGCATGAGCCCAAGCGTTTTAGCGTGGGGGGTCTTCGAAGGTCAGTGGGGGCTCGGAGGGACCTGCCCATTCTCCCACTCTGAATGACCGGCGGGGCCCCTAGTGGCTCAGGTGGCTGAAGGGCAGCAGGGTGAGTCCGGCACTTGGGCTCGGTTGCCCCATCCCTGGCGTTGGGGCACCAGGCCACTTGGGAAGGGCCCCTCGGGGGCCGACCTACAGTTAGGGTTAGCTCCCAGGAGGCTGGCAGGCCCTATACACCACCTGTGCGTGGAGCGGAGAGTTGGGCCGAGGTGAGGTTTCTGGTGAACATGAGCCTGGGCACAAGCATTTTGGTTCTGGGCGCCACTGGGGGTTCGGAGGACTCTGCCAGTTCTCCCACCCAGAATGAATGGCGGCGCCCCTAGCGGCCTGTGTGGGGCGGGGCGGCAGGGTGTACTGGGCGCTGGGGCTTGGGGGTTGCCAATCCCCAGAGTTCCGCCGCAAGGCTCCTTAGGATGGGACCCTCAGGGGCCATCCTAGGGTTAGGGTTAGCGCCCAGGAGGCCGGCAGGCCCGATCCGCCAGCTGTGCGAGGAGTGGAGGTGTGGGCCGAGTTGAGGGGGATGCCGAGCGGGAGTGGGGGCCCCAGCGTTTTGGCGTCCTGGGCCTTCGAATGTTGCCATGTCTCGGAGGGCCCTGCCCATTCTCCTGCCCTGAATAACCAGCGGCACCCCTAGCAGCTCCGTTGGCGGTGGGCCTGCAGGGTGTGTTTGGAGCTGGGGCTCGGGGGTCCCCAATCTCTGTCGTTGCGGTGCCAGGCCCCTTGGGAGGGGCCCCTCGAACGCCGACCTAGATTTAGGGTTATTTCCCAGGGCACCGGCAGGCCCGATCCGCCAGTGTGTGGCAACGGTGGGGTGGGCTGAGGTGAGGGCGCTGGTGAGCGGGAGCGTGGGCCCAAGCGTTTTGGCGTGGGGGGCCTTCAAAAGTTGCCAGGGGACTGGAGGGCCCTGCCCGTTCTCCCGCCCTGAATAACCGGCGGCGCCCCTGGTGCCGCGGGTTGTGGTGGGGTGGCTGGGTGAGTCCGGTGCTGGGGCTCGGAGGCCCCCAATCCCAGGCCTTGCAGCTCCAGGCTCCTTGGGAGGGGCCCACTGGGGGCCAACCTAGGTTTAGGGTTAGCCCCCATGAAGCTGGCAGGCCTCATCCACTGGCTGTGCTGTGAGCAGAGCAGCGCGCTGAGGTGAGGGCGCTGGCATACGGAGGCGTGGGCCCAGCCTTTTGGCGTGCGGGGCCTTCGAAAGTCGCTGGGGGCTCGGAAAGCCCTGCCCGTTCTCCCGACCTGAAAGACCGGTGGTGCCCCTAGTGGCCCGGGTTGCGGTGGGGCAGCACGGTAAGTCCGGAGCTGGGGCATGGGGGTCCCCAATACTCTGCGTTGGGGCGCCAGGCCCCTTGGGAAGGGCCCTCGGGGTCCAAACCAGCGTTAGTATTAGCCCCCAGGAAGCCGGCAGGCCGATCCGCTAGCTGTGTAGAGAGCAGTGGGGCAGGCCAAGGTGAGGGCACTGTAGAGCGGGAGCATGGGCCCAAGCGTTTTGGCGTGGGGGCATTCAAAAGTTGCCAGGGGTTCAGAGCGCACTTCCGGTTCTACTGCGCTGAAAGCCCGACGGTGCACCTAGCGGCTCGGGTTGCAGAGGGGCGGCAGAGTGAGTCTGGTGCTGGGGCTCGGGGGTCCCCAATCCCCGGTGTTGCAGCGCCAGGCCCCTTGGGAGGGGCCCCTCGGGTGCGACCTAGTGTTAGGGTTAGCCCCCAGGAGGCCCACAGGCCTGATCCGCCAGCTGTGCGGCGAGCGGAGTGGTTGGCCGAGGTGAGGGCGCTCGCGATCGGGAGCGTGGGCCCAAGCGTTTTGGCACGGAGGGCCTTCGAAGGTCCCTGGTGGCTCTGAGGTCCCCGCACGTTCTCCCGCCCTGAATGAGGACAGCGCTCCTAGCGGGCCGGGTCCTGGCGAGGTGGCAGGGTGTCTTGCACTGGTGCTCGGGGGTCGCCAAGCCCCAGCTTAGCGGTGCCAGGCCCATTGGGAGGGGCCCCTCTTGGGCCGACGTATGGTTTGGGTTAGCTCCCAGGAGGCCTTCAGGCCCAATCAGCCAGCTGTGCGGTGAGCGGAGGGGCGGGCCGAGGTGAGGCTGCTGGCGAGCGGGAGCACGGGCCCAAGGATTTTGGCGCTGGGAGCCTTCAAAGGTCTCTGGGTGCTCTGAGGGCCCTGCCCGTTCTCCTGCCCTGAATGACCAGCGGCGCCCCTATCGGCCAGGGTGGAGGCGGGGCAACACATTGAGTCTGGCGCAGGGTCTCAGGGGTCCCCAATCCCCACGTGCCGCACCAAGCCCCTTGGGAGGGGCCCTCGTGGGCCGAACTATGGTTAGGGTTAACCCCCAGGAGGCCAGCAGGCCCGATCCGCCGGCTGTGCTGCGAGGGGAGGCGTGGGCCGAGGTGAGGGCGCTGGCGAGAAGGAGCATGGGCCTAAGCGTTTTGGGATGGGGGGCCTTCGAATGTCACAGGGGGCTTGGAGGGCCCTACACATTCTCCCGCCCTAAATGACCGGTGGCGCCCCTAGCAGCCCGGCCGCCGGCAGAGCGGTAAGGTTAGTCTGGTGCTGGGGTTTGGGGCTCCCCAATCCCCGCATTGCGATGCCAGGCCCCTTGGGAAGGGCCCCTCGGTGGTCGACCTAGGGTTAGGGTTAGCCCCCAGGAGCCACGCAGGCCCGATACACCACCTGTGCATCGAGAGGACAGTTGGGCCGAAGTGAGGGTGCTGGTGAACATGAGCCTGGGTCCAAGCGTTTTGGTTCGGTGCGCCTTCGAAGGTCGGCGGGGGTTCGGAGGGCCCTGCCAGTACTCCCACCCTGAATGAATGGCGGCGCCCCTAGCGGCCCGTGTGGGGTGGGGCGGCAGCGTGCATCCGGCGCCGGGGATTGGGGGTACCCAATCCCCGGCGTTGCGGTGCCAGGCCCCGTAGGAAGGGACCCTCAGGGGCCGTCCTAGGGTTCTAGTTAACGCCCAAGAGGCCGGCAGGCCCGAGTCGCCGGCTGTGCAAGGAGCGGAGGTGCGGGCCGAGTTGAGGGTGCTGGTGAACATGAGCCTGGGCCCAAGCGTTTTGATTCGGGGCACCTTCAAATGTAGGTGGGGGCTTGGAGGGCCCTACCCGTTCTCCCGCCCTGAATGACCGGCTACACTCCTAGCGGCCTGTGTGGCGGCAGGGCGGCAGGGTGAGTCTGGCGCTGGGGCACAGGGGTCCACAATTCCCGGTGTTGCGGTGCCAGGGCCCTTGGGAGGGGCCCTTGGGGGTCGATCTAGGGTTACGGTTAGCCCCCAGCAAGCCGGTGGACCCGATCAGCGGCTGTGCAGCACGCGGAGGGTTGGGCCAAGGTGAGGGCGCTGGCGAGACTGAGCATGATCCCAAGTGTTTTAGTGCGGGGGGTCTTCGAAGGTCGGTGCGGGTCAGAAGGACCTGCCCGTTCTCCCGCTCTGAATGACCGGCGGGGCCCCTAGAGGCTCCGGGGCCTGAAAGGCAGCAGGTTGAGACCGGCACTTGGGTTGGGGTCCCCATTCCCGGCATTGTGGCGCCAGGCCACTTGGGAAGGGCCCCTCCGTGGCCGACCTACAGTTAGGGTTAGCCCTCAGGAGGCCAGCAGGCCCGATACACCGCCTGTGCATAGAGAGGACAGTTGGGCCTAAGTGAGGGTGCTGGTGAACATGAGCCTGGGCCCAAGCGTTTTGGTTCTGGGCGCCTTCGAAGGTCGGCGGGGTTTCGGAGGGCCCTGCCAGTTCTCCCACCACGAATGAATGGCGGCGCCCCTAGCGGCCCGTGTGGGGCGGGGCGGCAGCGTGCGTCCGGCGCTGGGGCTTGCTGGTCGCCAATCTCCGGCGTTGCACTGCAAGGCTCCTTAGGAAGGGACCCTCAGGGGCCGTCCTAGGGTTAAGGTTAGCGCCCAGGAGGCTGGCAGGCCCGAGTCGCCGGCTGTGCGAGGAGTGGAGGTGTGGGCCGAGTTGGGGGGGATGCGGAGAGGGAGCGTGGGCCTCAGCATTTTGGCGTCCTGGGCCTTTGAATGTTGCCATGTCTCGGAGGGCCCTGCCCATTCTCCTGCCCTGAATAACCAGCGGCGCCCTTAGCGGCTCCATTGCGGTGGGGTTGCAGGGTGAGTCCTGAGCTGCGGCTCAGGGATCCCCAATCCCCAGCATTGTGGGGCCAGGCCCTTTGGGAGGGGCTCCTCCTGGGCCGACCTAGGGTTAGAGTTAGCACCCAGGAGGCCAGCAGGCCCAATCCTCTGGCTGGTTGGCAAGAGGTGGGTGGGCGGAGGTAAAGGCCCTGGGGAGCGGGAGCGTGGGCCCCTGCATTTTGGCGCGGGAGGCTTCAAATGTCGCCAGTTTCTCCAGGGCCCTGTCCCTTCTCCCGCCCTGAATGAGTGGTGGCGCCCCTAGTGGCCTGGGTGGCGGCGTTGCGGCAGCGTGAGTCTGGTTCTGGGTCTTGGAGTCCCCGATCCCCGGCGCATAGGCACAAGAATCCTTGGGAGGGACCCTGGAGGGCCGACCTACAGTTAGGGTTAGCCCCCACAAGGCCGGCAGGGTGGATCCACCCTCTGTGCAGGGAGCGGAGGGGCGGGCCGAGGTGAGGGCGCTGGGGAGCGGGAGCGTGGGCACCAGGGTTTTGGCACGGGGAGCCTTCGAAGGTCGCCAGTGGCTTGGAGGACCCTGTCCGTTCTTGCGCCCTGAATGACCGGCGGCGCCCCTAGTGGCCTGAGTGGCAGCAGGGAGGCAGGGTGAGTCTGGCGATGGGGCCTGTGGTCCTAGTCCCAGGCTTGGTGGCCACAGGCCCCTTGGGAGGGGCCCCTCTGGGGCCTGACTAGCTTTAGGGTTACCCCCAGGAGTCCAGCAGCCTGATCCGCTGGCTGTGCGTCGAGCGGAGGGGCGGGCCGAAGTGAATGCGCTGGCGAGCCGGAGCGTGGGCCCAAGTGTTTTGGCGTGGGGGGCCTTCAAAGGTCACCAGGGGCTCAGAGGGCCCTGCCTGTTCTCTCGACCTGTGATGACGTTGCCCCTAGCATGCCGGGTCACGGCGGGGTGGCAGGGTGAGTCTGGAGCTAGGGCTCGTGGGTCCCCAATCCCCAGTGTGGCGGCGCCAGGCACTTGGGAGTGGTCCCTCGGGGGCCTACCTAGGGTTAGGGTTAGCCCAAAGGAGGCCGGCAGGCCCGTTCTGCCGGCTGTGCGGTGAGAGGAGTGGTGGTCCAAGGTGAGGGCACTGGCGAGCGGGAGCGTGGGCCCAAGGGTTTTGGCGCGGGACTCCTTCAAAAGTCGCCGGGGGCTCAGAGATCCATGCCCCTTCTCCCGCCCTGAATGACTGGCGGCGCCCCTAGCAGCCCGGGTGGCGGCGGGGAGGCTGGGTGAGTCTGGCGCTCATGCTCGTGGGTCCCCAATATCTGGCCTTGCAGAGCCAGTACCCTTGGGAAGGGCCCCTCGGGGGCCGACCTAGGTTTAGGGTTAGCCCCCAGGAGCCCGGCAGGCCCGATCCGCCAACTGTGTTGCGAGCGGAGTGGAGGGCTGAGGTGAGCGCGCTGGCGAGCAGGAGCGTGGGCCCAAGCGTTTTGGCGCAGTGGCCTTCGAAGGTCACCGGGGGCTCAGAGGGCCCTGCCCCTTCCTCTGCCCTGAAGGACCGGCGGCGCCCCTAGCAGCCCGGGTGGCGGCGGGGTGGCAGTGAAAGTCTGGCGCTGGGGCTCGATTGTCCCCAATCCCCAGAGTGATGGCGCCAGTCCCCTTGGGAGGGGCTCCTCAGGGGCTGAATTAGGGTTAGGGTTAGCCCCCAGGAGGCTGGCAGGCCCGATCCGATCCACTGGCTGTGTGGTGAGCGGAGGGTGGGGCCCAGGTGAGGGCAATGGTGAACAGGAGCGGGGGCCCAAGCGTTTTGGCGCACGTTGCCTTTGAAGGTCTCAGGGGGCACGGAGGGCCCTGCAAGTTCTCCCACTCTGAATGAGGACGGCGACCCTAGCAAGCCAGGTCTTCGCAGGGCACCAGGGTGAGTCCGGCACTGGTGCTCGGGGGTTCCCAATCCCCGGCGTGGTGGTGCCAGACCCCTTGGGAGGGGCCCCTCGACAGCCAACCTAGGGTTAGGGTTAGACCCCAGGAGGCCGCCAGGCCCTATCCGCTGGTTGTGCAGCTTGCGGAGGGGCTGGCCAAGGTGAGGGCATTGGTGAGCAGAAGCGTGGGCCAAAGCATTTTGGCGCGGGGGGCCTTCGAATGTCACCGGGGGCTTGGAGGGCCCTGCCCGTTCTCCAACCTAGACGACCGGTGGCGCCCCTAGCGGCCTGGGTGTCGGTGGGGTGGCAGGGTGTGTCTGGTGGTTTGGCTCGGGGGTCCCCAATCACCAGCGTGGCAGCGCCAGGCCCCTTGGAAGGGGCCTCTGGTGAGCTGACCTAGGGAAGGTTTAGCCCCCAGGAGGCCAGCAGACCCGATCTGCCGGCTGTGCGGCGAGCGAGGGGTGGGCTGAGGTGAGCACGTTGGCGACCGGGAGCGTGGGCCCAAGCATTTTGGCACAGGGGGCCTTCGAATGTCACCGGGGGCTCGGAAGGCCCTGCCCGTTCTCCCGCCTTGAAAGACCGGTGGCTCCCCTAGCGGCCGGTGTGGTGGTGGGCCAGCAGCGTGAGTCTGGAGCTGGGGCTCGGGGGTCCCCAATCCCCGGCGTGGCAGCGCCGGGCACTTGGGAGTGGTCCCTTGGGTGCCGACCTAGCGTTAGGGTTAGCTCAATGGAGGCCAGCAAGCCCCATCCACCGGCTGTGCGGATTATGGAGTGGCAGGCCAAGGTGAGGGCTCTGGCTAGCGGGAGCATGGGCCCAAGTGTTTTTGCACGGGGGGCCTTCCAAGGTCGCCGGGGGCTCAGAGGTCCCTGCCTGTTCTCCTGCCCTGAATGAGTGTCGGCGCCCCTAGCAGCCCGGGTGGCTGCAGGGCGGCAGGGTGAGTTCAGCGCTGGTGCTTGGGGGTCCCCAAGCAGGGGCATGGCGGTTCCACGCCCCTTGGGAGGGGCACCTCGGGGGCTGACATAGGGTTTGTGTTAGCCCCCAGGAGGCCGGCAGGCCCGATCTGCCAGCTGTGCGGCGTGCAGAGGGGCAGGCTGAGGTAAAGGTGCTGGAGAGCAGGAGCGTGGGCCCAGGCGTTTTGGCGTGGGGGCCTTCGAAGATCGAGGGTGGCTCGGAAGGCTCTGCACGTTCTCCAGCCGGGAATGACCGGCGGCGCCCCTAGCGGCCCTGGTGGCGGCGGGGCGGCAGGGTGCGTCTGGTGTTGCGGCTCAGGTGTCCCCAATCCCTGGCGTGGCAGTGCCAGGCCCCTTGGGACGGGCCCCTCTGGGGCCGACTTAGGGTTAGGGTTAGCCCCCAGGAGGATTGCAGGCCCGATCCGCCAGCTGTTCAGAGAGTGGAAGGGCTGGCCGACGTGAGGGCGCTGGTGAGTGGTAGCTTGGCCCAAGCGTTTTGGTGCGGGAGGCCTTGGATGTTCGCCAGGGGCTCGGAGGGCCTTGCCAGTTCTCCCACCCTGAATGACCGGCGGCGCCTCTAGCGGCCATGGTGGCAGCAGGGTGAGTCTGGAGCTGGGGCACAGGGGTTCCCAATCCCCGGTGTGGCGGCTCCAGGCACTTGGGGGGGAACCTCAGGGGCTGACCTAGGGTTAGGGTTAGCTCAAAGGAGGCCATCAGGCCCGATACACCAGCTGTGCAGTGAGGGGAGTGGCGGGCCGAGGTCAGGGCGCTGGCAAGCAGGAGCGTGGGCCCAAGCGTTTTGGCGAGGGGGCCTTCGAAGTTCGCCGGGGGCTCGGAAGGACCCTGCCCGTTCTCCCGCCCTGAATGACCTGCGGCGCCCCTAGCGGGCCGGGTGACGGCGGGGCTGCAGGGTGTGTTCAGAGTTGGGGCTCGGGGGTCCCCAATCTCTGTCGTTGTGGTGCCAGGCCCCTTGGGAGGGGCCCCTCGGGCGCCGACCTAGAGTTAGGGTTATCCCCCAGGGCACTGGCAGGCCCGATCCGCCGGCTGTGTGGCGACGGTGGTGCGGGCTGAGGTGAGGGCGCTGGTGAGTGGGAGCATGGGCCCAAGCGTTTTGGCGTGGGGGGCCTTCAAAAGTTGCCGGGGGCTCGGAGGGCCCTGCCCATTCTACCGCCCTGAGTAACCAGCTGCGCCCCTGGTGCCCTGGGTTGTGGTGGGGTGGCCGGGTGAGTCCGGTGCTGGGACTCGGGGGTCCCCAATCCCAGGCCTTGCAGCTCCAGGCTCCTTGGGAGGGGCCCATCGGGGGCCAACCTAGGTTTAGGGTTAGCCCCCAGGAAGCTGGCAGGCCTCATCCGCTGGCTGTGCTGTGAGCAGAGCGGCGCACCGAGGTGAGGGCGCTGGCGTACGGGGGCGTGGGCCCAGCCTTTTGGCGCGGGGGGCCTTCGAAAGTCCCTGGGGGCTCGGAAGGCCTTGCCCGTTCTCCCGACCTGAATGACCGGCGATGCCCCTAGTGGCCCGGGTTGCGGTGGGGCGGCATGGTAAGTCCGGCGCTGGGGCGCGGGGGTCCCCAATACTCGGCGTTGGGGCGCCAGGCCCCTTGGGAAGGGCCCTCGGGGTCCGAACCAGCATTAGTGTTAGCCCCCAAGAGGACGGCAGACCTGATCCGCCAGCTGTGTAGCGAGCAGTGGGGCAGGCCGAGGTGAGGGCACTGTAGAGCGGGAGCGTGGGCCCAAGCGTTTTGGCGTGGGGGCATTCGAAAGTCACCGGGGGTTCAGAGTGCACTTCGGGTTCTACTGCGCTGAAAGCCCGATGGCGCACCTAGCGGCTCGGGTTGCAGAGGGGCGGCAGGGTGAGTCCAGTGCTGGGGCTCGGGAATCCCCAATCCCTGGCGTTTCAGCACCAGACCCCTTGGGAGGTGTCCCTCGGGCCTGACTTAGGGTTTGGGTTAGCCTCCAGGAGGCCAGCAGGCCGGATCTGCCAGCTGTGCAGCGAGTGGATGGTCGGGCAGAGGTGAGGTTGCTGGCGAGCGGGAGCATGGGCCCAAGCGTTTTTGCGTGGGGGGGGTTCAAAGGTCGCCGGGGACTCGGAGGGCCCTGCCCGATCTCCCGCCCTGAATGAGGACGTTGCCCCTAGCGGGCCGGGTCACAGTGAGGCGGTACGGTGAGTCCGGCACTGGGGCTCGGGAGTCCCCAATCCCTGGCATGGCGGTGCCAGGCCCCTTGGGAGGGGCCCCTTGGGTGCCGACCTAGGCTTAGAGTTATCCCCCCGGAGGCCAGCAGCCCCGATCTGCCCGCTGTACGGCGAGTGATGTGGCGGGCTGGAGTGAGGGTTCTGGCGAGCGGGAGCGTGGGCCCGAGTGTTTTCGCACGGGGGCCTTCGAAGGTCGCCGTTGGCTCGGAGGGCCCTGCCTGTTCTCCCGCCCTTAATGACCGGCGGGGACCCTGGTGGCCCGGGTGCAGCGGGGCGGGAGGGTGAGTCTGGCAATGGGGCTCGGGGGACACGAAACCCCGGCGTTGTGGCGCCAGGCACCTTGGGAGAGGCCCCTCGGGGGCTGACTTAGGTTTAGGGTTAGCCCCCAGGAGGCCGGCAGGCCCGATCCGCTGGCTGTGCGGCGAGTGGAGGGGCGGGCCGAGTTGAGGGTGTTGGCGAGCGGGAGCATGGGCCCAAGTATTTTGGCAAGGGTGGCCTTCGAAGGTCGCCGGGGGCTCGGAGGGCCCTGCCCGTTCTCCCGCCCTGAATGACTGGCAGCACCCCTAACGGCCCGGGTGGAGGCGGGGCGGTAGGGTGGCTCCAGAGCTGGGGATCTGGGGTCCCCAATCCCCGGCGTGGCGGCGCCAGGCCCATTGGGAGGGGCCCCTCGGGGGCTGATGTAGGGTTTGGGTTAGCCCCCAGGAAGCTGGCAGGCCCGATCCGCCACATGTGCGGTGTGCAGAGGGTCTGGCCTAGGTGAGGGCGCTGGCGAGCTGGACCGTGGGCCCAAGCGTTTTGGCGCGGGGGTCTTCGAATGTCGCCCGGGGCTCTGAGGGCCCTGCCCGTTCTCCCACCTGAATGAGGACAGCGCCCCAAGTGTGCCAGGTCACGGCGCGGTGGCAGGGTGAGACTGCCGCGGGGGCTCGGGGGTCCCTGAGCCCCGGCATGGCAGAGCCAGGCCCCTTGGGAGGGGCCCCTCGGGCACCGACGTAGGGTTTGTGTTAGCTCCAGGAGGCCGGCAGGACCTATCCGTAGGCTGTACTGCGAGCCGAAGGACAGGTCGACGTGAATGCACTGGCAAGTGGGAGTGTGGGCCCAAGCGTTTTGGCGAGAGGGTTTCAAAGATTGCAGGGGGCTCGGAGAGCCCTGCCCGTTCTAACGCCCTGAATGAACGGCGGCGCCCCTAGCGGCCCGGGTGGCGGCGGGGCGGCAGGGTGAGTCAGGCGAGGGGGCTTGGGGGACCCCAATCCCAGGCGTGGTGGTGCCAGGCACCTTGGGAGGGGCCCCTTGGGGGCCAACCTAGGTTTAGGGTTAGCCTCCAGGAGGCCGGCAGGCCCTTTCCGCCAGCTGTGTGACGAGCGGAGGATGGACCGAGGTGAGGGCACTGGCGAACAGGAGCTTGGGCCCAATAGTTTTGGCGCGGGGGGCCTTCGAAGGTTGCCAGGGGCTCGTAGGGCCCTGCCCGATCTCCCGCCCTGAATGAGGAAGGTGCCCCTAGCGGGCCGGGTCGCAGCGGGGCGGCAGGGTGAGTTCAGCCCTGGTGCTCGGGGGTCCCCAATCCCTGGCGTGGCAGTGCCAGGCCCCTTGGGAGGGGCCCCTCGTGAGCCGACCTGGGGTTAGGGTTAGCCCAAAGGAGGCCGGCAGGCCCCATCCACCGGCTGAGCGGATTACGGAGTGGTGGGCCAAGGTGAGGGCTCTGGCGAGCGGGAGCATGGTCCCAGGTGTTTTGGCACAGGGGCCTTCGAAGTTCGAGGGTGGCTCGGAAGGCTCTGCATGTTCTCCAGCCCCGAATGACCGGTGGCGCCCCTAGCGGCCCGGGTGGCGGCGGAGTGGCAGGGTGCATCTGGTGTTGTGGCTCGGGGGTCCCCAATCCCCGGCGTGGCAGTGCCAGACCCCTTGGGACGGTCCCCTCTGAGACCGACCTAGGGTTAGGGTTAGCCCCCAGGAGAATGGCAGGCCCGATCCACCAGCTGTGCAGAGAGTGGAGGGACGGTCCGAAGTGAGGGCGCTGGTGAGTGGTAGCGTTGGCCCAAGCGTTTTGGTGCAGGAGGCCTTGGACATTCGCCGGGGGCTCGGAGGGCCCTGCCCATTTTCACGCCCCATGAGGACATTGCTCCTAGCAGGCTGGGTCGTGGAGGGGCAGCAGGGTGAGCCCGCAACAAGTGCTCGCGGGTCCCCAAACCCCGGCATGGCAGCGCCAGGCGCTTGGGAGTGGTCTCTCGGGGGCCGACCTAGGGTAGGGTTAGCCTAAAGGATGCCAGCAGGCCCGATCTGCCGTATGTGCGGTGAGCGGAGGGGCTAGCCGAGGTGACGGCGGTGGCGAACAGGAGCGTGGGCCCAAGCGTTTTGGCGCAGATGGCCTTTGAAGGTCGCCGGGGGCTCGGAGGGCCCTGCCCATTCTCCCGCCCTGAATGACCGGCGCCGCCCCAAGCAGCCCGGGTGGCGGAGGGGCAGTAGGTTGAGTTGGGCCCTGGGGCTCGGGGGTCCCCAATCCCCGACATTGAGGCGCCAAGCCCCGTGGGAGGGGCCCCTCGGGTCCGACCTAGGGTTAGGGTTAGCCCCCAGGAGGCTGGCAGGCACAATCCGCCAGCTGTGTGGCAAGCGGAGGGGCGGGCCGAGGGGCAGGCGCTGGAGAGCGGGAGCATAGTCCTAAGCGTTTTGGCGCGGGGGGCCTTCGAAGTTCGCCAGGGGCTCGGAGGGCCCTACCCGTTCTCCCGCTCTGAATGACCTGTGGCACCCCTAGCGGCCCGGATGACGGCGGGGCAGCAGCGTGAGTTTGGCTCTGGGGCTCGGTGTCCCCAATCCCTGTATTGTGGCACCAGGCCCCTTGGGAGGGGCCCATCGGGGGCCGACCAAGGGTTAGGGTTAGCACCCAGGAGGCAGGCAGGCCCGATCCACCAGCTGTGTGACGAGTGGAGGGGCGGGCCGAGGTGAGGGCGCTGGCGAGCGGGAGCGTGGAACCAAGCATTTTTGTGCGGGGGTCCTTCGAAGGTCGCAGGTGGCTCGGAAGGGCTTGCCCGTTCTGCCACCCTGAATGACCAGTGGCACCCCTAGCAGCCCGGTGGCATCGCGGCGGCCGTGTGAGTCCGGCGCTGGGGCTTGGGGGTCCCAATCCCTGGCGTTGGGCAGCCAGGCCCCTTGGGAGATTCCCTCGGGGGCCGACCTAGGGTTAGGGTTATCCCCCAAGAGCCTGTTAGGCCCAATCTGCCAGCTGTGCAGCGAGCGGAGGGGTGGGCTTAGGTGAGGGCATTGGTGAGCGGGAGCATGGACCCAAGCATTTTGGCGCAGGTTGCCTTCGAAGATCGCCAGGGGATCGGAGGGCCCTGCCCGTTCTCGCTCCCTGAATGACCGGCGGCGCCCCTAGCGGCCCGGGTGGCGGCGGGGTGACACGGTGAGTCCGGCGGTGGGGCTCGGGGGTCCCCAATCCCAGGCATTGTGGTGCCAGGCCCGTTCGGACAGGCCCCTCAGGGGCCCACCTAGGGCATATGGGTAGTCACCAGGAGGAGGGCAGGCTTCATCTGCCAGCTCTCCGGCAAGCGGAGGGTCAGGCCGAGGTGAGGGCGCTGAGGGGCGGGAGCGTGGGCTCAAGCGTTTTGGATGGGGAGGCCTTCGAATGTCGCCGCGGGCTCGGAGGGCCCTGTTCGTTCTCCCACCCTGAATGACCAGTGGCACCCCTAGCGGACTGGGTGTCAGTGGGGCGGCAGGGTGAGTCCGGCGCTGGGGCTCGGGGGTCCCCACTCCCCGGCATTGCGGCACCAGGCCCTTTGGGAGGGGCAGCTCCGGGCCCGTCCTAGGGTAAGGGTGAGCCCCCAGGAGGCCGGCAGTTCCGATCCAGCAGCTGTGAGGTGAGCGGAGGGGCGGGCCGAGGTAAGGGTGCTGGCGAGCGGGAGCGTGGGCCAAAGGGTTTTGGCGTGGGGTGCATTCGAAAGTCGCTGGGGACTTGGAGGGCCCTGCCCGTTCTCCCGCCCTGAATGACCGGCGGAGCCCCTAGCGGCTTGGGTGGCAGTTGAGCCGCAGGGTGAGTCCGGTGCTGGGGCTCGGGGGTCCGAATCCCTGATGTTGTGGGCCAGGCCCCTTGGGAAGGGCCCCTCAGGGGCCGACCTAGTGTTAGGGTTAGTCCCAAATATGCTGGCAGGCCTGATCCCCTGGCTGCGTGGCGATCGGAGGGGCGGGCCGAGGTGAAGCGTTGGCGAGCGGGAGCGTGGGCCCAAGCGTTTTGGCGCGGGGAGACTTTGAAGTTCGCCAGAGGCTTGGAGGGACCTACCCATTCTCCCGCCCTGAATGACCGGCGGCGCCCCTAGCGGGCCGGGTGGCGGCGGGGCGGCATGGTGTGTTCTGAGCTCGGGTTCGGGGGTTCGCAATCCCTGCGTTGCAAGGCCAGGCCCCTTGGGAGGGGCTCCTTGGGGGCCAACCTAGGGTTAGGGTTAGCCCCCTGGAGGCCAGCAGCCCAGATCCTCCATCTGTGCAGCGAGTGGAGGGGCAGGCCGAGCTGAGGGCACAGGCAAGCGTGATCGTGGGCCCAAGCGTTTTGGCGCGGGGTGCCTTCGAAGGCCATCCGGGGCTTAGAAGGCCCTGCCTGTTCTCACACCCTGAATGATCAGTGGCGCCGCTAGTGGCCTGGGTGTTGGCGGGGCGGCAAGGTGAGTCTGGCGCTGCGGCTCGGGGGTCAGCAATCAGACACGTTGTGGCGCCAGGCCCCATCGTACGAGCCCCTCCGGGGCCAACCTAGGGTTAGGGTTAGCCCCCAGGAGGCCGGCAGGCCCGATCTGCCGGCTGTGGGGCGAGGGGAGGGGCGGGCCGAAGTGAGGGCACTGGCGAATGGGACCGT
Source organism: Ursus americanus (assembly GCF_024610735.1). NCBI lineage: Eukaryota > Metazoa > Chordata > Mammalia > Carnivora > Ursidae > Ursus > Ursus americanus. The sequence goes on from NW_028273624.1 coordinate 1,595,952, forward strand.
GGGCCCAAGCATTTTGGCACGGGGCTCCTTCGAATGTCGTCGTGGGCTAGGAGAGCCCCGCTTGTTCTCCCGCTCTGAATGACCGGCGGTGCCCCTAGCGGTCCAGGTGGCAGCGGGACAGCAAGGTGAGTCCTGGCTGGGGCTCGGGGGTCCCAATCTCTGGCTTTGCCATGCCAGACCCCTTGGGAGGGGCCCCTCGGGAGCCGACCTAGGGTTAGTGTCAGCCCCCAGGAGGCCATCAGGCCCGATCCGCCAGTTGTGCGGCGAGCGGAGGGGCGCGGAGGTGAAGGCGCTGGCGAGCCGGAGCGTGGGCCCAAGCGTTTTGGCTTGGTGGGCCTTCGAAGGACGACAGGGACTCCGAGGGCCCTGTCCCTTCTCCCGCACTGAATATCCTGCGGCGCCCCTAGCAGCCGTGTGGCGGCGGGGCGGCAGGATGAGTCCGGCGCTGGGGCTCGGGGGTTCGCAATCCCCGGTGTTGCGCTGCCAGGCTCCTTGGAATGGACCACTCGGGGGCCGACCTAGGGTTAGGGTTAGCCCCCAGGAAGCCGGCAGGCCCGATCTGCCAGCTGTGCGGCGAGCAGAGGGGCGGGCCGAAGTGAGGGCACTGACTAGCGGGAGCGTGGGCCCAAGTGTTTTGGCGCGGGGGGCCTTCGAAGGTCTCCGGTGGCTTGGAGGGCCCTTCACATTCCTCCGCCCTGAATGACCGGCAGCGCCCCTACTGGCCCGGGTGGCGGCGGGGTGGCAGGTTGAGTCCAACACTGGGGCTCTGGGGTCCCCAATCCCCGGTGTTGTGGTGCCAGGCCCCTTGGGAGGTGCCCCTCGGGGGCCGACCTAGGCTTAGGGTTAACCCCCAGGAGGCCGGTAGGCCCGATCCGCTGGCTGTGTGGCGAACGGAGGGACGGGCCGATGTGAGGGCGCTGGAGAGAGTGAGCCCGGGCCCAAGCGTTTTGGTGCGGGGGACCTTCGAAAGTCGCCAGGGGCTCGGAGGGCCCTGCCCGTTCTCCCGCCCTGAGTGACCAGTGGCGCCCATAGTGGCCCGGGTGGCGGCGGTCCGGCAGGGTGAGTCTGACACTGGGGCTCAGGGGTCCCCAATCCCCGGCGTTGCGGCTCTAGGCCCCTTGGGAGGGGCTCCTCGGGGGCTGACCTAGGATTAGGATTAGCCCCCAGGAGGCCGGCAGGCCCAATCTGCCAGTTGTGTGGCGAGTGGAGGGACGGGCCGAGGTGAGGGCGCTGGCGAGCGGGAGTGTGGGCTGAAGCATTTTGGCGGAGGTACCTTTGAAGGTCGTCTGGGGCTTGGAGGGCCCTGCCCGTTCTCACGCCCTGAATGACCGGCGGCGCCGCTAGCGGCCCGGGTGTCGGTGGGGCAGCACAGTGAGTCTGGCGCTGCAGCTCGGGGTTCAGCAATCAGAGACGTGGCGCCAGGCCCCATCGGATGAGCCCCTCGAGGGCCGACCTAGGTTTAGGGTTAGCCCCCAGGGGGCCAGAGGCCCGATCCGCCGGCTGTGCAGCGAGCGGAGGGGCAGGCCGAGGTGTGGGCGCTGGAGAGCGGGAGCGTGTGCCCAAGCGTTTTGGCATGGGGGGCCTTCAAAGGTGGCCGGGGGCTCGAAAGGCCCTTCCCATTCTTCCGCCCTGAATGACCGGCGGCGCCCCTAGCGGCCCGGGTAGTGGCAGGGCGGCAGGTTGAATCTAACGCTGGGGCTCTGTGGTCCCAAATCCCCAGCTTTGCGGTGCCAGGCCCCTTGGGAGGGGCCCCTCGGGGGCCGCCCTAGTGATAGTGTTAGCCCACAGGAGGCCGGCAGGCCTGATCAGCCGGCTGTCAGGCGAGCGGAGGGGCAGGCCGAGATGAGGGCGCTGGTGAGAAGGAGTGTGGGCCCAAGCGTTTTGGCATGGGGGGCTTCAAAGGTCGCAGAAGGCTCGGAGGGCCCTGCCCATTCTCCTGCCCTGAATGACGCACGGCGCCCCTAGCAAACTGGGTGGCCGGGTGGTGGCAAGTTGAGTCCGGTGCAGGGGCTCGGGGGCACCCCATCCCTGGCGTTGTGGTACCCGGCCTCTTCGGCGCCGCCCTAGGGTTAGGGTTAGCGCACAGGAGGCTGGCAGGCTTGCTCCACCAACTGTGGGGCGAGTGGAGGGGCAGGCCGAGGTGAGGGCGCTGGCGAGCGGGAGCGTGGGCCAGAGCATTTTGGCTTTGGCTCGGGGTGCCTTCGAAGGTCACAGGTGACTCGGAGGGTCCTGCCCGTTCTGTTGCCCTGAAGGACTGGCGAAGCCCCTAGTGCCCCACGTGGTGGTGGGGCGGCAGGGTGCGTCCGGCACTGGGACTTGGGAGTCCCCAATCCCTGGCATGCGGCGCCAGGCCACTTGGGAGGGGCCATTTGAGGGCGATCAAGGGATAGGGTTAGCCCCCAGGAAGCCAGCAGGCCTGATCCGCCAGCTCTGCAGCGAGCTTAGGGGTGGGCCGAGGTTAGGGTGCTGGCGAGCAGGAGAGTGGGAGCCAGAGTTTTTGCATGGGGGGCCTTTGAAGGTCGCAGGCAGATCAGAGGGCCCTGCCCGTTCTCCCTTCCTGAATGACTGGCAACGACCCTAGCGCCCTGGGAGCTTGGGGGTGGCAGAGTGAGTCCAGCACTGGGGCTCGGGGTTCCCAAATCCCCGGCATTGAGGTGCCAGGCTCCTTGGGAGGGGCACCTCAGGGACCGACCTAGGGTAAGTGTTAGCCCCCAGGAGTGCAGCAGGCCCGTTCCCCCAGCTCTGCGGCAGGCGTAGGGGCAGGCCGAGGTGAGGGCACTGGCGAGAGGGAGTGTGGACCCAAGCATTTTGGCGCGGGGGGACTTCAAAAGTCGCTGGGGGCTTGGAGGGCCCTGCCCGTTCTCTCGCCCTGAAAGACTGGCGGCCCCCCTAGCAACCCGGGTTGCTGTGGGGTGGCAGGGTGACTCCGGCGCTGGGCTCGGGGATCCCCAATCCCTGGCGTTGTGGTGCCAGGCCCCTTGGGAGAGGCCCCTCGGGGGCCGACCTAGGGTTAGGGTTCGTCCCCAGGAGGCCGGCAAGCCCGCGCTAAGTGGTTCTGGCAATGTAACAAAAATGCCATACACTTATCTGTAAGAAATAACAGTGTACAGGAACCCTCTTAGCCCTAACATCATCCTTTCTGAATATGGAAGCCAGCCCCAAGGTGGTCGTGGAAGTCTGACGAAAGGGCTAAGCACTTTTCTCTGAGTCACCACACTATACAGGGAAAGACCAATGTACATCATCTTTCACAAGTAGGAAGCATTAATGAAAAGGTTCTGGAATTTCGAGGACTCTGACCCATCCTTACTGGTAATAAACCACCGTGTACAGGAAAACACCTTCAACTCTCATCAGCCTCCTCAATCCTGATTCCGATTCAACTTTGGGTGTGTAGGACTAGGGAAATGTCCACATCTTATTGCTAAGAAAGAACGATGTCAGAGTAATGCCCGACAAGTCACATCAGCCTTCCTGAAGACGGCAGCAGGAATCAAGGTGGTTATGTTACCATGAGGTAAGGAAGATGAGCATATAAGTGAGAAACAACAGTGGGCAGGACCTCTCTTCCAACGAACAGTATCTTTGCTTAATGTTGAATCCCTATGGTAAGTGGTTGTAGGCATTTGTGAGGTCAAAACCTTAAGTGTTTTGTAAAACCTCTTGGTCATTCACAGATGAGACTAAGGTAGTTGGGGACTCCTAGGCAGTGATTTGTCCACTGTCGAAAATATGAAAAGATAAAAGAGACAGATGAGGTCTCCTCAGGCATTGTCCTTTATCCTCATCCTCCGTGAGGATGGCCATCTCTGGACAGCTCAGTGGCAGGGTCTCATTCACAGTGGGGGCATCTGTTCCTCACAGACATCAGGCAGGGAAATGGATTTGGTTCTCTGTGCCAGCCCAGCCACAGCTGAGTGTCACAGCACCCTCTTGTGGGCTCATAAGGGTTTCACTGTCACCAGGCAGGTCACTGTATTTGATAAACCACTGTAAGAGTTTGCAATTGCCTTCATCTGCAACCTCCTAGAAGCAAATGCAGGTCTCTGGTACCATGTGAAGTCATGTGAAGGCATTGTGAGAAAGTGTCCTTTTGCTTAAGAAAAACATGGAGCTGGGGCTCCTGGCTTGCTCAGCCAGTTAAGCATGTGCCTTTGGCTCAGGTTATGATCCCAGGGTTCTGGGATCGAGCCGAGGCTCCCTGCTCAGCAGGAAAGGAGGTAGGGAAATAGCTTAGAACCCACAGAGAATGTGAATAAAGGGGAGTGAAATGGAACTTGGTCTGTGTTTTGCTTTAGGGATTGGAAGTTAGTTTTTTCTCAATTGTGATTGTTCTTGAAACAGAGAAGCTGTATTGGTTTTTTTTTACCTTTAATTTTTTTCTAATAATAATTTTTTATTATGATATGTTAGTCACTATACAGTATTTCCTTAGATTTTGATGTAGTGTTCCGTGATTCATTATTTGCATATAACACCCAGTGCTCCATGCAATATGTACCTTCCTTAATACCCATCACTGGCCCATCCCAATCCCCCACCCCTCTCCCCTCTGAAGCCCTCAGTTTGTTTCCCAGAGTCCATAGTCTCTCGTGGTTCATTCCCCCTTCTGTTTAGGGTCCATTGTCTAAAGGGACAGACAGTGGAAGTTCACCAAATATAAGATCAAAATTTCATTGTTCATTATAGATGCCGCCAAGTAGTTCCCAGACATTTCATTCTACTGTAGTAATTCATTATACCTGTGAAGGTGCACGTGGAAGACAATTGATGCATGTATAGTGGTAATAAAACACGCCCCTCAGTAGTAGAATAAGAGAGGATACATATGTGTAAAATTATTCGACTACAGCTTCCATGCTTTCCCTTTGGTTCCTTATTATCTATGAAATTGGACAATTTTTGTTCTCTAGGCTTAAAACTCATTGTCAAGTATTCAGAGTTTTTCAATGCTGATCTTCTCCTTTATAAGTTACCAAAAACCTAAAATATGTATGATCTTTAAAAAATGCTATATTGAAAATTACAGCAGGGAAGTTTCATTTTGTGAATATTGTGTCAATGGATCTCTATTTTGACAACAGTGTTCATTAGAAATGATGACATTTCATGTGAGTATAAATATCAATGTGAAAAAGAAAAGGTAGGAAGAACCTTGAATGTTTAAGTAATTGGTGAAATGACAGGTGTGTGTGTGTGTGTGTGTGTGTGTGTGTGTGTGTAATTGATTTTCAGTGAATGGTTCAGCTTCTTGTAGGGCCTCCGAGAGAGCCCAGGTGAACCTTTCAATGAGTTGGTATCTGTTTTCAGAACATGGGAATCTCTTAGTTCAATAGTCAATCAGGCAAGCTTTGAGGTCTTGAAGTCCTCAGCGATGGTGTTGCAGACCCTTGTGAGCAAACCCTAGGGTATGGTCAGAGCCCTCATTAGCTGGTACCAAGGTGTGATGATTTCAGACAGCATTTCCCAAAGAAGTACCTCTTGAGTCTCTGTCCTTGTCAGTTCCCTACACTTCCTTACACTAGTTATGTGATCAGTGTGTTTCAGGATAATCCCCACATGTGATTTTTGCTATTTCCTACTAGTCCTATCTGTTTCTCATGTTCTTCTTTTATGGTAGGGGTTGGGAAGCAACCTGTGTGGTGGAGGAAGGGGTGTGGTAGTTGTCTGCCTTCAGAGGACCGAATGATGCCTAGAAATTGTACTGTAGTTTGAGGTCAATTGTCCATCCTCTGAGTGTCAGGAATTCCATCACTTTACATTGATGCTAGTCTGTTCTTCAAGCTGTCCTCAGAAATAAGGACGTCATCCATCTAGGGAATACTAGTTTGTGTGTATGTTTTCATTTTAGGAAAGGCCTTACTCTTCCTTAAAATAATACTGTAGAGCACCCTTTCCTGTTGTTATTGGCCATCAGTCAATCTTTTGTGAAGTATTCGTTTATAAATAGACTTTCTATGGTTGATGAGCAGGAATTCTTTATTGACAAGTCTTTGTCAGTGTGTGTATTGCAAATCTTTACTTCCCAGCCTGCGGTTCACTATTTCATTTTCTTATGGTCATAAGTTAAGGAGAAATGTCACATTTTTATGAAGTCCCACTGAATTCTTTTAAATGGTTAAAGCACCCTATGTCCTACCCCAAGATTGACAGGTTCTACATTTTCTTTCAGAAACTGTCCAATGGGAAGCTACAATCCATCTCAAATTTATAAATTGCATTTTTAATTCTAATAGGGTATTTATAGACTGTTTTGGATTTTCTATGTACACAATTGTATTATCTGTGAATAGTCACATTTATCCCCTCAATTCTTATACTTTTTGTTTCTCTTGCCTTCTAACACTGGTAGATTCTCTGATGCAACGTTGAATAGAGCAGGATTGTTTGAAGATTTTAATATACCTTTCTCAATATCTGAAAGAAAAAGCAGACAAAACATTGGTAACAAATGTGACCTAATTGACATATAGGGAACATTCCATAATAAGTGCAGAATACATTATTTTCAAGTGGTCATAGACTCTTTACCCAAATAGATGATAGGTGGGGCCAAGAATCAAGTCTACAAATGTTAAACCCTGAAATTAACTAGATTCTATTCTTAGACCACAGGGGAATTGAGCCACAGTCATAGCGAAAAGAAAATCAAGAAGTCCTTCAATGTTTAAAATTAAATGGAACTTTGCTACATATCCTAAAGGTCAGAGAGGGAATCTCAATGGAAATTCTGAAACTTTTCTACATGAGGGCTCACACACAATGGCACTTTCTTTGTGAAGAGCATTATAATAACCTAGACAGGAGTTGAGCCTTAAGTCAGAGTTCTTCCTGCCCCAGCCACACCTGGCAGCCTTGGCCTGTGGTGCCCCTCAGCTCTCCTTTCTGGTGGCCCTGAGCTAAGGGGGTCAACATGGCCATATGGAAATGGGAAGCTCCCCACTCATAGTGATGATGGTGCCCCCTCCCCAGCTGCCCATTCAGGTGGCTCTGAGCTAAGGGGGTCAACATGGCCGTATGGAAATTAGAAGCTTCCCACTCTTAGTGATGACGTTGCTATCGTATCATCCTCACCAGTCCAACAACATGATTTCTGAGTGAACTATGACACAAGAGTGACTTCTTGGCCTTCCTTCAGGTTTGAAAATCATCTGGTGAGTCATCTATTCGAAATATGGATTCAACATGTGTTCTTTCTTCTGAAAAGAAATAGACCCAATAGCAATTATGGCTTCCTGAGCACCTGTTCTTGAGACACATCATACTGGCTCTTTGTAGCATTCTGCCTCTTAAACTTCTCAACTAGGGTGTAGATATTTTTAGGCACATTTTCAGGTGGTTAGACAGGGACTCGGATGATATGAGTCACAGAGGATTTTAGTGTCAGAAACATAAGTGGGATTCCCAAATTGACTCCAAATCCCTTGTTGTTCCATACAGGGTACTATCTTCCTCTTAACTCTGGTCTTCTCGATCTGGAAACCTATCAAGTATCAGGATTTTCTTGTCATGTGGACAACTGGAACGAATTCAGCGGGCCTTTTCACCTCTGCCCATGGTGATCATTAAGATCATTATCTCAGTGGAGGACCTCTGGGTAAGATACTCAAAGATCCTTAGGAATACAGACAGTATAATATTTTCCTGGTATTAAAGTTACTGAAACCAACTATCTTTTTTAGTCCATTCTGGCTCTGGTATGTTCAGAGGGTGCTGTAAAACAGGTCTGAAATAGTGTTTAAAAACACTCAGCTCAGCCTCTTCTACAAAGTGAGCCAATGCTTATAAACATGGCTAAAATATTGCCTTACCTATGATGACTTCCCAGCCATCGTAGTGTTTATATGGTATGACTGTGACTTATATTAGTTAACATTTGCAGAGAAAGAACTTACTGCATCCAGGGGGCACTTCATGTTGAAATTAGTTTGTGACAACGAGCTACTGTGTTTTATTCTGCAGTCCAAGGGAATGGTGCCAGACGTCTCTAAGTTGTCTAGCAGTTCTACAATTCTAATTTTAAGTGGTCTGTGTGCTTCAGAGATTTGGGCAGGAGAAGGGCAGGAGTCCAGAGACTGTGAACACTTCTGTTACCTGTGCTGACCATGGAGCAGGCAGCCTTTCGTGGGTATCATTTTGATTTCTTGGTACTCTTGTGAAAGGTGCTTTTGTCTCAAATTCCTCCATTTAGGAGTAATTATAATGATGAAAGTAATTTTTATCTTATATCATCTGTGGGCCCTGATCCTGGGCTTCCAGGGAAGCTATCCTTTAACATTTTACCCGGCTCAAAATGACTGGGCAAAACCTAAAAGCATGGGCCCTATTTCTGCCCCAAGCACATGTTGTACATCTGCTTCGAGGAGAAAACAATAACCAAAAATGCCAACATAAAGATAAGAAAAAATAAAGAACATCTTTGGCTCCCATAAGATTAAGGTCATATTGACATGTACATACTGAAAACATAAGAAAGAATCTGTCACTTTCTGGAATCTAAGAAGATCCTCACTGTAGTGTGTAACTCTGTATGTAAAACAAAACAGAAAAAAATATATAAGCCTGCCCCAAATATTCCTTCCCCGGAGCACTCCCTTCTTGGTGAAGATTGTGTCTCCCAGACAGTTGTCCTGACTTGGGTTTGAATAAAGGTTTCTTCCTTTCTCTCTAAAATGTTTTTAAAAGTTCATTCATGCAGTGTCGACAATAACAGTGTTTTCTATTTAAGTGAGAAATAAATGTTCCACTCTAGTTGCATTGGGAATAGACGAATTGAGGGTTTCTTTAGAAGAGTAAGTCTGCTATCCAGAAAAGGCAAAGTCATTGGTCTATTGAGAATGAAGATAATTACTGGTAAACAACAAGTATGTGTTGCCTCTTTGCCCAGAAACCAAAGCAGGTGTGCAGGCTTTAGGTCAGAGGTGCCTTCTTCTCCCCAGCTGACAGCACTTCTTTGCTCTGGCTCCAAGACACCCGAGGTTTGAACGTCAGCATCGGAGTCAGCGAGGCAGCTTGTCACAGGACGCAGTGTTCAGAGAAAGCACAGGAATGTTTGGCAAAATGTCCTAACTATGTCAGGGCTGGAGGTAAAACCTCTCATTATCCCAAAACCTCCTGGGCTTTTCTCTTTTCTCTAGTTGAGCCACAAAGTAAAATTGAAGTAGCTGTCAGCATTCTGGGTTTGGTGCAAGAATTACTTAGTTTCCCTGGAGGTAGAACTTTGCAGGGGATCACAATTTCTGTCCATTTATTGCTGACAAATGTATTTTGACCATCTGTTTCCTAGGAACCCTCTTTTATTAGAAAGGGAAGGTGAGATTCACTCTGTGCCTGTTTGTAACATCTAATTTGTTCCTTCATCTAACAGTGTTTATTCAATTGGGTCTAAGATATGGTTGAGTGGCCAGCATCTAGGGTTAGGTGGCTTTTTTTCATCTGATACAGACTTGGATGATGTCATTTGACAAAGGTGATGTTTCATCATTGATTAGTTTATTCATCAGAAGAGATAAAATTAGGGTGGAGGGAAAATTGAAAATTATCCAAAGCAGCCTGCTCCTGTTTAAAAGTTGAGCTTGACTTTCTAGTTTTACTAAATGTATTATCTCGATATTTTGAGGTGCCATATTCTCTCTGTAGTTTCTTTGGTGGTAGAGTCAGAAGGAGAGTCTGGGAATTCTTTTGGATAGTGGCATGCTGGTGGCTTCAAGGGGCTTGGCGTCAGGAGCCTTGGGGTGAAGTCTGCAACTGCTTGCCTGACCCTGGGTGCATCTCCCAGAGGTTTTGTTTCCTCTTATGAAATTGCTGGCAGATAATGTTCTGCTTAAAGGGGAACCCTCCCATCCTGTTGGTGGCAATGCAAAGTGGTGCAGCCAGTCTGGGAAACAGTGTGGGGGTTCCTCAAAAAGTTAAACATTGAACAATCCCATGATCCGGCAGTTGCTCTCCTAGGTATTTACCCAAAGGATACAGAAATGCAGATTCAAAGGGGGAACATGCACCATGATGTTTATAGCAGCAATGTCCACAGTAGCCAATCTATGGAGAGAATCCCAAAGTCCATGCACTGATGAATGGATAAAGCAGATGTGGGATACATAATATATATATATATATATATATATATATATATATATATATATATATATATATATATATATATATATATATATAATGGAATATGACCCAGCTTCAAAAAGAATGAAATCTTACCATTTGCAAGGATGTGGATGGATCTAGAGTATATTAAGCTAAGCAAAATCAGTGAGGAAAGACAAATATCCTATCTCTCACGCTTGTGGAATTTCAGAAAGAAAACAGATGAACAGAGTGGAGGGGTGATGAGAGAGGCAAACAAGGAAATAGACTCAACCTTGGAGAACAAACTGAGTGTTGCTGCAGGACAGGAGCATGGGGGGAAGAGTTAAATGGGTGAGGGATATTAAGGAGGGCACTTGTGATGAGCACCGGGTACTGTATGCAGATGAGGAATCACTAAATCCTACCCCTGAAGCGAATATTCCATGGCATGTGAACTAACTGGAATTTAAGTAAAAGAAGAAAGAAAAAAGTGTTCTGCTTCATGAAGAGTGAGATAAAATTGTAGTGATTTGGGCTGTACTATTCTATAGATGAGAGTTGTAAAACACCCTGTTGTAGGATACACTAGTTTCTTATCACATAAGGAGTCCTCAGAAAGCTGCAATGAAAGATTCAGATCTCAGAGCATGTTCATGTTCCACTGATATGTTACAATTTGCACAGGTAGGAAAGAAGGTGGAGAGAAAGGCAACAGAAGGGGAAAGTAGGTGTGAACCTTTCATTAGTTAGTGTTATAGCTTTCTCATGAAAGCCTTGCGCCAGTGTGATTTTGGAAGAAACGGTGGAATCCGGGAGCTTTGCAGGAGATAGGGGAGTTCCAGGTCTGGGTAAAGCTGACAGGGGTCCCAGAGGAGTGTTGAATGCATTCTGCAGCAGGGTGTGGACAGGGTGGGCTCCAGGGGTGGCTGTGGTCTCCTGGGTGAGAGTCGTGACAGGTGAGGGCTGTGTGCAAGTTCCTGGCTGAGGACAAGTGAGGCACAGGCAGAGAGCTGGCAGAGAGCCTTCTTCTGTTCCACCAGCCTCACCCAACACACACAGCCTCATCTTCTGTCCCTGTCACTCCAATTCTGACTTCTCCGAAGGTGAGTGAGAATACATCAAGAGCATTCTTAACAGAAGGGAAAGCATGTGCAAAAGCTCTGGGGCAGGAGAATTCCAGTTATTTCCAGGAGCAGCAAGAAGGACCTGTGGCCACAGGAGACAGCTTAGGACATGAGCTTAGAGAGGTGAAAGAGGGTGACAGAAAGCTATTCCAGGGCTATAACCCCATGAGAAGCTGTTTCACTGGGCCATACTGGCTACAGTGTTGAGAACAGATTACAGAGGGTTGAAGATGGCAAAGCAGGTCAATGATGAAGCTTTTCCAGGAACTCGGGCACCGTGGAACGGACAGGTGGCTTTGGATGGAGTGGTTAGACCTCTTCTGGGTCCATTTTGAAGATGGAGCTCACAGGATTTGCTGATGGGTTAGCTATTAGGAGCAGGAGAACAGAGGAATTGGGGTAACTCTCAGGTGTTGTGGGTTGTCCTGATCGAGAGGAAGGAGAGGGTTTCTCAGGGGGTAGGAGGTAGTCGGTGTTCAGCATGCTGAGGAAGGTGCCTTTCCCAGTGGATCTGCTGAGGTTTGTGTCTGGGAGGACCTTTCACATCTCTTCCCTCAGCAATGCTCAAGTACAAGTATCCCCCACTTTTTAAACGTTCACAGTAAGACACTGGGCTTTCTTGAAAGAACTACGTTATTACCCAGCTTCAGTAAAAGGAAGAGACCTGAAGAGGATTTCAATCTTATGAAAAAAGGTGAACAGTGAGAATCGCGTTCAGCATCTGTTCTGGGGAGAAGCACGACCGAGGCGGCGTGCACCCCAACCAGCTCCTTCCTCTGTCAACCGCTCTCCGCTTCCAGCCACTAGCACTTTGAATTGTGTCTGTGAGCCTCTGCTGTGCTTCATCTTCATTTATGCTGGGCCTCCGTTAGAAACTTGTGTGCTGAGGCCTAAGAAAAGCCAAAGAGAAGGAATTTTGGAGTCTGAGCACACTGTCTAATTGTTTGTGTAAATTAATGGTCATTCCTTCTTGACACCATTTCTGCTGTGCAAGGTTTCTCAGAAGCCCTGTACTTTCAAAGAGCAGGGAAACCTATACCCCATGCTGCGGGGTTAGTTTTAGTCACCATGCCTGACAGACCATTTCATGACTAGGATTTTCTCACTCAAACATTGAGACTTTGACCATCTTCACCCTTTTCTACCACCGCATCCCCGAATCTGGCACCTACCAACCTGCTCTCAGTATCTATGCGTTCAGTATTTGTTTATTCCACATTGAATGTACATGAGAGCATCTGGTATTGGTCTTTCTGTGTCTGAGTTACTTGGCATAAGGCCCCCAAGGTCTGTGTTTCCATGTCTGGTTCTTGTGAATAATGCTGCAGTGAACGTGGGAGTGCATCTGTCTTTTTGAGGCAGCATTTTTGTGTTCTTAAATCAATACTCAGTAGAGCCATTACTGGGTCATGGGGTAGTTGTATTTATTTTTTCAGGAACCTCCATACCATTTGTCACAGTGGCTGCACCAATTTCCATTCCCACCAACAGTGCACAGTGTTTCCTCGTCTGCACACCCTTGACCCCACCTGGTGTCTGTCTCTGGGACAATTGCTATTACAACAGTTGTGAGAGGATAGCCGATTGTGGGTTTGACTGATGTTTCCCTGACGATGATTAGTGATGTCGAACAACTTTTTCTGTCTGTTGGCACCTGTGTGCCATCTTTGGAAAGTATCTATTCACATATTCCTCCCATTTTTTATATAGTTTTTTTTTATTTGTATGAGTGTTGTGTGTATTTTGGATATTAGCCTCTTCTCACACATATGATTCGCAGATATGTTTTTCTTATTGGGTCAGAGGCCTTTTAAGTTTTTGATGGTTTCTTTTGCCGTGTGGAAGATTTCAGTTTGATGTTGTTCCACTTGTTTATTTTTGCTTTTGTTGCCTTTGCATTTGGTGTCCGATCTGAAGACTCTTTGCCAAAACTAATGTCAATAGACTTAGTACCTGTGTCTTCTTGGAGGTTTATGGATTCAGGTCTTATGTTCAAATCATTCATCCATTAAAAATTTTGTGTGTGGTGTAAGAAAGTGACCCAGTTATATTCTTCTGCATTTAGTGTCCCCTTTGCCTGTTACCGCTCACTGAAGAGACAGTCCTTCCCTCATGGCATATCTTCTGCTGCTGTGTCGTAAGTGAGGATCATCTACGTGTGGGTAAGTTTCTGAGCTTTCTGTACTGTTCCACTGACCTGGTGTCTTTGTTTATGCCAGTACCATCCTGTTTTGATGACATCAGCTTTATAATCCAGCTTGAAATCCAGGAGTGTGTTGACTGCACCTCTTTCTCCAGGTTGCTTTGCGGATTTGGTGTCTTTTGTGATTCCATACAAGTTTGAGGACTGTTTTCTATTTCTTCGAATAATGACACAGGAATTCAGATAGGGATTTCATCACATCTGTCGATTGCTTTGGGTACGATGGACATGTTCACATAATTAACTCTTCCAGTTAAGGAGCATGGCGTATGCTACCATTTGTTTGTGTTCCCTTCCAAATCTTTGACCCATACATTCTGCCCCCCTGGACACACATATTTTTCATTTCTTTTCTGCCATGTGTTGAGTGTACTATGTCTTTCTCATTCTTGGTTACTTTTATTCCTAGATTTTTTTTGATGCAATTTTAAATGGCGTTGCTTTTTTAATTTCTCTTTGCGAAAGTGTGTCATCAGTATACAGAAATGCAAGAAGTTGGGTCATCTGGGTGGCTCCATAAGTGAAGCGTCTACCTTCAGCTCAGGTCATGATCCCAGAGTTCTGGGATCGAGCCCCGTGTTGGGCTCCCTGATTAGTGAGGGTCTGCTTTTCCCTCTTTCTGACACTCCCACTGCTCGTGCTTTTTCTCTTCCTGTCAAATAAATAAATAATATTTGAAAAATAATGACAACAGGTCTCTGCATATTGACTTTATATCCTGCAGCTTGTTTGAATTTTTTTATTCTAACAGTTTTTTTTTTTTTTTTGTGGAATCTTTCGGGATTTTATGTCATTTGCAATTTGTGCCAGTTTTCCTGTATGGATTTCATATCTTCTCTTTTTTTAAAAATTGTTATTCACCCTACAGTACTTCATTTGTTTTCGATGTAGTGTTCCATGATTCATTGTTTGCATATAACACCTAGTGCTCATTATGACAAGTGCCCTCCTTTTTTTTTAAAGAATTTATTTATTTATTCAACAGAGATAGAGACAGCCAGCGAGAGAGGGAACACTAGCAGGGGGAGTGGGAGAGGAATAAGCAGGCTCACAGCGGAGGAGCCTGTTGTGGGGCTCGATCCCATAATGCCAGGATCACGCCCTGAGCCGAAGGCAGATGCTTAACCACTGTGCCACCCAGGTGCCCCCTGTCTTGTTAATTTTAACCATTCTAACTGGTGTAAGGTGGTATTTCATTGTCGTTTTGATTTGTATTTGCCTGATGGCAAGTGATGTGGAGCATTTTTTCATGTGTCTGTCGGCCATTTGTATGTCTTCTCTGGAGAAGTATCACTTTGTGTCTTCTGCCCATTTTTTGGGTGTCGAGTTTGAGGAGTTCTTTATAGATCTTGGATACCAGCCCTTTATCTGTAATATCATTTGCAGATATCTTCTTCAATTCCATAGGTTACCTTTTGTTTTGTTGATTGTTTGCTTTGCCGAGCAGAAGCTTTTTATCCTGATGAAGTGCCAATAGTTCATTTTTGCCTTTATTTCCTTTGCCTTTAGAGACGTGGCTTGCAAGAATTGTTGTGTCCAAAGTTGAAGAGTTCTTTTGATTTTGATATGAGACAGGAATCCATTATCTTTCTTTCCTGATTGTATTTGAGTCCTCTGTCTTTCTTGGTGAGTCTAGCTAAGTTTGTCAGTTTGTTTATCTTTCCAAAAAAGGCAGCTCTCATTTTCATTGGGTTTTTTTTTTGTCTTTTTAGTCTTTGTTGGATTTATTTATGCCTTCCTTTTTGTTATTTCCTTATTTCTACTAATTTGGGGCTTTGTTGGTTGTTTTTTTTTTTTCCAATTCTTTACCACATAAATCAGGTTGTTTATTGGAGAGCATTCTCATGGATTGATGAACACTTGAATTTCTATGAATGTCCTCCATAAAGCCACTTTTGCTGCATCCCATAAGTTTTTGTAGGTTGTCTTTTTCATCAGCGTCAAGGTACTTCTAAAATTTTTTTGATTTCTTCTTTGACTGTTGGTTGTTCAGTAGCATGTTGTTAAATCTCCACATATTTTTTAAGATTCTTTAAGTATCTGACAGAGAGTGAGACAGCGAGAGAGGGAACGCAAGCAGCGGGGTGGGAGAGGGTGAAGCGGGCTTCCCACTGAGCAAGGAGCCTGATTCAGGGCTAGATCCCAGGATCCTGGGATCACGACCTGAGCTGAAAGCAGATCCTTAACGACTGAGCCACCCAGGCCCCAAAAATCTCCACCTATTTTTGACAGTCCCATTTTTTTCTTGAGACTGATTTCTAGTTTCATATCATTATGGTTGGATAAGATTTGAAGCAGAAGGTGAAGAGAGCATTCAGATGAAAGGTTTGTTTCCTGGAGGGTTTTCTGTGGGCAGACCATGAGTTCAGTGGGCAGGAGGAAGGTTTTATGAGATGGGGGGTGGGGATAACCCTTGTTAGAATTACTGACTACTACCATGCAGGCTGTGTGCTACCGTTCACATCATAGTCCTGATGGACTTGTACTTCATTAGAAATATTTTCTAGGAGGTGTAGGCATAGCCTTCACTTAAAGAAAGGTGCCATGTGGGTTCAGCAACCAGGATGTATGGTACTGTGGGGGATCAGAAACAGACTTTCTGTGGGAAGTGACAGAAATAAGATATGGTGAGCTCCATGACCATAGGTGAGGTCCCGAGTGACCCACTGGGTGTTGGGTTCTGTGGATCTGTCTCATCAGGTGCTGTGGAATTCAGGGACACCCTCCTGTCTGTGGATTTGTGTGGATACAGGTAGACATCAGTGTCTGGCCAGGCACGAAGGTCGCACTGGACCACCACCAGAGATACAGCGTGCGGTGGAGCCACTGCTTGGTTTCCCCGAAAGCTGACCAGGGTCTGTGACTGTGATTCCTAGCAGCTGCAAGGGGAGAGGAGGCCGGGGGTGGTGCACACTTCCTAGAGTTGTGGTCAGGACTAGTCTGGAGCCCACTGAAGTCAGCCACACAAGGCACAGAAGGCACCAAGTCAGTGTAGCTGTGGGCACTGCTCCCTTGGTACTTTCGGGCCAGCTCCATGCTGCCACCTCCTGCTTTTCATCATCATCTTCAAGGTCATGTGACTCTGCTCTTGCCCCATGGCCTCTGGGGTATTGTCCGTCCTCCATCTGGCCCTCGTCCCTGGTGCCCTGTGCAGTCCGATGCCAGGGTAGCCTTCTTGAGACAAATATCTGGCCCTGATGGAACACTTCCATGGATCTCCTGTGATGCGAGGATGATGCCCTGCCCTGGAAGGGGCCCGCAGGTCCCCAATCAGGACAGCCATGTCTCCCTTTTCAGCATGGCCTGCCCTCCCCTCAGTCTTCTTCAGGGAAGCTCTCCCCACTTCCTGAGCTGACAGCTCTGAACTTAAAAATGAATGTTATTTTACATATCTCTATGCCTTAGTTCATCCATGGCATGTCTTTCAACCCCGTTAGTGGGTTTTTTTCTTTTTTAGCAGTTCTGAAGGGCTGTCTGATCAAGGAGGGGATGACGTGGGTGGGGTAGCTTTCCCTCTCATCTCCCTCAGCATGTCTCTGAGCCCTGGGGCCAGCTATCCCAGTGAGGATTGAGGAACCCGAGCCAACCCATCCTGAGCACAGGCTGTGTCAGCTCATAGACTGATGCGTGTTGGTGGGCAGCTGGCATGGGCCAGGGGCAGGCAGTGTCTCCTTCTCATTCCTTCCCTCCCTTCCTCCCAGAGGTAGCTCAGAGAAGCCTTCAACCCCTGCATCTCCAGATCCCTTGACCTATGCCTCCTGTGTTCAGCTGGTGACCTTGGAGTTTCGCATCGATTCTACCTCCCGTACCCTCTCCCGTATCAGTTCCTGCATCAGGGGAGGGGTCGGACCCTTGTCTGTTTTTGGTCTTCTTCCTGTCCCGCACCAAGCCCACCCACCTTTGCATCTTCCATGTATGTGCTTGGAAGCAAGCCCATCCACAGGGAACCTATTAGCCAAATGGATCCTGGCAATGAACATTGAAGTAGAGATCCAGGATCCATAATAAACCTGCTCTGAAACCTGTCCCAAAGTCTGTGACTCTCTCACACTGAAACAGAAACAATAGTAGCTTTCTGGACTGTGAAGTGTCATGTGTCTCTACTTACAATCTTGAATGCATAGGTGCTGAGCCTGGACTGAAAAGGACCATGTCTTCCGTGGCCTGGAATCCACGGCAAAAACTCAGTGAAATCTGAATTTGAGGCATGGAGTGAATAATTATTGTAGAGTGAATCCTCCCAAGTAGGGATTATGCACATTGCACAGGAAAAGCTTTTTCAAAGAGCTTCCTGAAAGAAAAATCTTTTTTAAAATTTATTTTAATTCCAGTAAAACTAACATACAGTGTTACATTCGTTTCAGGTGTACAATAGAGTGATTCAGTAATTCTATATATTACTCAGTGGTCATCAAGAAAAGCGTCCTCTTAATCCCCTTCATCTATTTCACTCATCCCTCTATCCACCTCCTCTCTGGTAACCATCCGTTTGTTCTCTATTGTTAAGAGTTTGTATTTTGGTGTGTCTCCTTTTTCTCTTTTAGTTATTTATTTTTGTTTGTTTTTTAAATTCCCCATTAGAGTGACATCGTATGGGATTTGTCTTTCTCTGACTGACTGATTTTAGTTAGGATAATACTCTCTAGCTCCATCCATGTGTCTGCAAATGGCAAGGTTTCATTCTTTTTCAAGCCGAGTAATACTCCATTGTGTGTGTGTGTGTGTGTGTGTGTGTGTGTGTGTGTGTGTGTGTGTGAATACACACATCTATCATCTCATTTGTCAATTTTTCTACAGACACTTGGGTTGCTTCCATATTGTGATATTGTGAATAATGGTGCAAGAAACATAGGGGTGCACATATCCTTTTAAGTTACTGTTTTCCTATTCTTTGGGTAAATATGAGTAGTGTGATTGTTGGATCGTAGGGTAGTTCTATATTTAATTTTTTGAGGAACCTTCATACTGTTTTCCACGGTGGCCACCACAGTTTGCATTCCCACCCACAGTTCGCGAGGATTCCCCTTTATCCACATCCTCCCAACAGCTGCTCTTTGTTGTGCTTTTGATGTTAGCCATTCTGACAGGTTTGAGGTATTACCTCACTGTCCTTTGGGTTTACATTTTCCTGATGATGGATGATGGTGAACATCTTTTCACGGGACTGTTGGCCATTTGTATTTCTTCTTTGGAGAAATGTCTGTCCATGTCTTCTGCCTATTTTTTAACTGGATTATTTGTTTTTGGGGGGTTGAGTAGAATCACTTGTATATGTTTTGGACACTATCCCTTTATTGCATATGATCTTTGCAAATATCTTCTCCCTTTGAGTAGGTTGTCTTATTATTTTTACGTTTTCATTGTTCTTCTGCCGTGTGGAAACTTTTTATTTTGCTGTATTCCCAATAGTTTATTTTTGTTTTCATTTCCTTTGCCTCAGGAGACAGTCTAGAAAAACGTTGGTATGGTCCATATCAAGAAGTTACTGTCTTCTCTCCTGTAGGATTTTTATGGATTCAGGTCTCATATTGAGGTCTTGAAACTGTTTTGTGTTTGTCTTTATTGTGTAAGAAAGCAGTCTAATTTCATTCTTTTGTGCGTAGCTGTCTAGTTTTCCCAATACCATTTGTTGTAGAGACTGTCCTTTTCCCTTTTGATATCGTTGCTTGCTTTGTGGAAGATTCATGGACCACATAATTGTGGGTTTCTGTCTGAACTTGTATCCTGTTCCTTTGGTGGCTGTGTCTATTTTTGTGCCGTACTGTCTTGTTAGGATGACTGCAGCTTTGTAGTATAACCTGAAATCTGAAATTGTCAGTCCTCCAGCTTTGTTTTTCTTTTCCACATTGCACTGGCTGTTCGGAATCTTTAGTGGTTCCATACAAATGTGTAGGATTGTTTATTCGAGGTCTTTTGTTCTTTAATTTAAATTCAATTAGCCAACTTACAGTACATCATTCGTTTCAGATGTAGTCTTCAATAAATTTTCAGTCATGTGTAACACCCAGTGCTCATTGTATCGTGTGACCTCCTTAATGCTACTCACCCAGTTACCCCCCCAACTTCTCCTCCAACAATCATCAGTTTCTTGTGATAGTTAAGCGTCCATTATGGGTTTTCTCCCTCTCTGATGACTTCCCATTCTATTTTCCCTTCCTTCCCCTATGGTCTTCTTCCTTGTTTCTGATATTCCACATAGGAGTGAAAGCATATGATCATTGTCTTTCTTTCATTGACTTATTCCACTCAGCATAATACCCTCCAGCTCCACCCAGGTCGGTGTGATGGTAAGTATTCATCCTTTCTGATGGCTGAGTAATATTCCATTATATATATGATCTACATCTTCTTTATCCATTCATCTATCCATGGTCATCTGCACTCCTTCCACAGTTTGTCTATTATGGATATTGCTGCTATGAACACTGGTGTGCATGTGTCCCGTCTTCACTACCTCTGTCTCTGGGGGTAAATACCCAGTAGTGCAATTGCTGGGACATCGGTAGCTTTATTTATAACTTCTTGAGGATACTCCGTACCATTTTCAAGAGTGGCTGTACCGGACTGCATTCGTACAGGGGTGTAAGAGGGTTCCCATTTCTCCACATCCTCTCCAACATGTATAGTTTCATGTCTTCTTATTTTTATATATTCGGCCTCATGTAATATGGCATTTATAGGGGTTTAGATTTGCATTTCCCTGAAGCCAAGTGATATGAAGCATTTATGCATGTATCTTTTGGTCACCAGTACGTCGTCATAAGTGAAGTGACTTCCCATTTTAATCCATCTCAAGACCTAAAGCTGGGTAAGTCTCTGAAGCTGGATGATGCCATCGGTTGGAAGTGTGGAGAATTTCAAAAGTTCTCCATGGAGAGCAAGTTTAAAGGTCAGTGTGAAGCTACTAATTGGATCCGGGGAGATCTCTGAAAGTGGGGGTTGCCTGGGATGGGCTGAGGGGGGCCCTCCGATTTTCCTATGAATTCTTGCTGCAGCCCCAAATGGACAGTTTCCTGCTGTGGGGCAGGCTGAGTCCTCTGTCGTGCAGAGGTGAGCCCAATGCCTGGTGCCTTGGAGGCAGGCAAATGGGGAGGGACACTCAGCAGAGGACCCAGGGTTAGGTTAGGCCTCAAGAGACAGCAGGTCCGAACTGCCCAGTGCTCAGAGAACTCCCAGGCCGAGTGAGATGAGGGCACAAGGGTGGGTGAGTGTGAGCCTTGGGGTTCCATCCGGAAGCGCCCACAAAGGTCGGGGTTCACCAGAAGGGGCTCTCAGGGTGTGCCCCAATTCTCTTGCCCTGAATGCTCTCTTGTTCCCCAAAATGGTGCAGTTTACTGTGGGCTGCAGGCTGAGTCCTACGGTGGGGCTTGGGTTTCCCCAATCCCCCGGAGTGTGGTGCCAGGAATCTAGGGAGGGACCTCTCTGTGGCCAACCTAGGGTAAGGGTTAGGGTCCAGGAGCCCGGCAGGGACAATCTTTAGGCTGTGGGGCGAACTCTGTGGATGGCTGAGAGGAGGCCATGGGGGAGGGTGAGAATGGGCCTCAGGGTTGGGGAACGGGGGCTGCCAATGATGGGGATGGGCTCCAGGGGCCTCCCCAAGTTCTCATGCCCTGTAGGCTCCGTAGAACCCCAAGGGGCATGGTTTCCTGTCGGGTGGCAAGCTGAGTCCTGTGGTGGGGCACAGATATCCCAATTCCCCGGGTCTGCGATATAAGGCTCCTGGGGAGACCCCCAAACCCACAGCCGGCTTAGGGCTAGCGTAAGGCCCCAGGAGCCCCGCAGGCTGGATCTGCTGGCTGTATGGCGAGCTACACGGGCTGAGGTGAGGGTGTGGGGAGGGTGAGCGTGGGCCTCAGGGTTGGGGTGCGGGTGGCCGTTGAAGTTCGCTGGTGGCTCAGGAGGGCCCTCCTGGTTCTCCCGCCCTGAATGCTCTATGGCCTCCCAAGGCACACGGTTTCCTGCGGGGTGGCAGACTGAGTCCTGCTGTGGGGCTCAGGTGTCCCGAATCCCCGCAGCTGTGGCTCCAGGCTCCTGGGGAGGGGCCCCTCCACAGATGAACTAGGGTTAGGGTTGGGGCCCAGGAACCCCGCAGGCCATATCTGCCCACTATGTGGCGAGCTCCGCCGCAGGCTGAGGTGAGGGTGCAGGGTGGGGTGAGCATGGGCTTCAAGGTTGGGTTTAGGGATCGCCGAAGTTCACCGGGGTTCTGGGGGCCCTCCTGGTTCTCCCACCCTGAATGCTCTACAGCCTCCCAAGGGGCACGGTTTCCTGCAGGCTGGCAGGCTTTGTCCTGCAGTGGAGGTCAGGTGTCCCCAGTCCCTGGGGCTTTGGCACCGGGCCCCAGGGGAGGGGCCCTACCCAGCCGACCTAGGGTCAGGTCTAGGCCCCAGGAACCCGGCAGGCCTGATCTGCCGGCTCTGCCACGAGCTCAGTGGCAAGCTGAAGGGAAGGCATGGGGCGGGATGAGCGTGGGCCTCAGGGTTGGGGTGTAGGGGGTCGCCGAGGTTTGCTGGGGGCTCAGGGGGGCCCTACCAGTTCTCCTGCAGGGGATGCTCTGCGGCGCCGCAAGGGGCATGGTTTCCTGAGGGGTGGCAGGCTGAGTCCCGTGGTGGGGCTCAGGTGTACCCAATCCCCGGGGTTAGGGTACGGATTAGGGTACGGGTTAAGGTTAGGGTATGGGTTACGGTTAGGGTATGGGTTAGGGATAGGGTAAGGAGAGGTTACGGGTTAGGGTTGGGTTTAGGGGTTACAGGTTGGAGGTTATGGGTTAGGGTACAGATTAGGGTTTAGGGTACGGGTTAGGGTTTAGGGTTTAGGGTTAGGGTTGGAGTACGGGTTAGGTTTAGGGTACGGGTTAGGGTTAGGGTACGGGTTAGGGTACGCATTAGGGTACGGTTTAGGGTACGGGTTAGGGTACAGTTTAGGGTAAGTATTGGCCTACCGATTTGGGTACGGTTTAGGGTACGGGTTAGGGTTAGGGTACCGGTTAGGGTTAGGGTACAGTTTAGGGTTATGGTACAGGTTAGGTTACGGTTTAGGTTTAGGCTTAGGGTACGGGTTAGGGAACGGGTTAGGGATAGGGATAGGGTACGATTTAGGGTTAGGTTATGGGTTAGGGTACGGGTTAGGGTACAGGTTAGGGTTAGGTATGGGTTAGGGTCCGGGTTAGGGATAGGGCACGAGTTAGGGTATGGGTTAAGGTTAAGGTAAAGGTACTGGTTAGGGTTAGGGTACGGGTTACGGTTTAGGGTTTAGGGTTACAGTTAGGGTACGGGTTAGGGTTAGGGTACGGGTAGGGTTTGGGTACGGGTTATGGTACGAGTTATGGTATGGGTTAAGGTCAGGGTTTAGGGTTAAGGTTAGGGTATGGGTTAGGGTACTTGTTAGGGTTATGGTTAGGTTTAGGGTATGGTTTAAATTACGGGTTAGGATACAGTTTACGGTTAAGGTTAGGGTATGGGTTAGGGTATGGGTTAGAGTACGTGTTAGGGTTACGGTTAGGGTTAGGGTACAGGTTAGGGTTAGGGTTAGGGTACGGGTAGGGTTTGGGTACGGGTTATGGTACGAGTTATGGTATGGGTTAAGGTCAGGGTTTAGGGTTAAGGTTAGGGTACGGGTTAGGGTACTTGTTAGGGTTACGGTTAGGTTTAGGGTATGGTTTAAATTACGGGTTAGGGTACAGTTTACGGTTAAGGTTAGGGTATGGGTTAGGGTACGGGTTAGAGTACGTGTTAGGGTTACGGTTAGGGTTAGGGTACAGGTTAGGGTTAGGTTTAGGGTACGCGTTAGAGTTAGGGTTAGAGTACGGGTTAGGGTACGGGTTAGGGTTAGGTTTAGGGTTAGGTTATGGGTTAGGGGTAGGGTTAGCTGAAGGGGTAGGGTTAGGGGTAGGGTTAGGGGTATGGTAGGTGTCTGGGTAGGGTTAGGGTTTAGGGTTAGGGTTTGGGGTTTGGGGTTAGTGGTTAAGGTTAGGGTTTCATGTTTAGGGTTTCCGGATTAGGGTTAGGGGTTAGGGTTTAGGGTTTAGTGTTAATGTCAGGGTTTAGGGTTTAAGGATTAGGGTTTAGGGTTAGGTTTAGGGTAGGGTTAGGTTTAGGGTAAGGGTTAGGGGTTAGCGTTAGGTTTAGGATTAGGGTTTAAGGTTCAGGGTTTAAGGTTATGGGTTAGGGTTTAGGGTTAGGGTTAGACCCCAGTAGGCCAGCAGGACCTATGCCCCGGCTGTGCAGCAAGTGGAGGAGTGGGCCAAGGTGAGGGCGATGGCGAGCGGGAGTATGGTATCCAGCGTTTTGTCGCCGGGGGCCTTTGAAAGTCGCTAGAGGCTTGGAGGGCCCTGCCCGTTATCCCGCCCTTAATGACCAGCGGTGCCCCTAGCGGCCCGGGTGGTGGCAGTGTGGCAATGTGAGTCTGGCACTACGGTTTGGGGGTCCCCAATGCCGTGTGTTGCAGCGCCAGGCCCCTTGGGAGGGGCACCTCTGGGGCCCTCCTAGGGTTAGTGTTAGCTCCCAGGAGTCCAGCAGGCATGATCCGCCAGCTGTGTGGTAGCATAGGACCGGGCCAAGGTGAAGGCGCCGGCAAGCTGGAGCGTGGGCCCAAGCATTTTGGCGCGGGGGGCCTTGGAAGGTCACCGGGGGATTCAAGGGCCCTGCCGGTCCTCCCGCCCTGAATGGCCAGAGGCGCCCTTAGCCGCCCAGGTGGTGGCGGCATGGCATGGTGAGTATGGCGCTGGGTCTCGGGGGTCCCCAATCCCCGGTGTGGCAGCACCAGGCCCCTTGGGAGGGGCCCCTCGGGTGCGACCTAGTGTTAGGGTTAGCCCCCAGGGGGCCGACAGGCCCAATCCCATGGCTGTGTGGAGAGCGGATGGGCGCGCTGAGGTGAGGGGGCTGGCAAGTGGGAGCATGGGCCCAAAAGTTTTGGTGCGGGGGGACTTCGAATGTCGCCGGGGTCTCGGAGGGCCCTGTCCGTTCTCCTGCCCTGAAGACCGGCGACGCCTCTAGCGTCGCGCATGGCGGCGGGGCGTCCGGGTGATTCCGGCGCTGGGACTCGGGGTTCCCAAATCCCCGGTGTTGCGGCTCCAGGTCCCTTGGGCGGGTACCTCGGGGGCCGATCTATGGTTAGGGTTAGACCCCAGGAGGCCGGCAGGCCAGATCTGGCAGCTATGCGGCGAGTGGAGGGGCGGGCGGAGGTGAGGCCGCTGGCGAGCGGGAGTATGGGCCCAGGCGTTTTGGCGCGGAGGTCCTTCGGATGTCACCAGGGGCTTGGAGTGCCTTGCCCGTTCTCCCGCCCTGAATGACTGTCAGCTCTCCTAGCGGCCCCGGTGGTGGCAGGTCGGCATGTTGAGTCCAGCCTTGGGGCTCGGGGGTCCCTAATCCCTGGGGTTGCTGCGCCAGGCCCCTTGGGAGGGGCCCCTTGGGTGCCGCCCTAGGGTTAGGGTTAACCCCCAGGACACCAGCAGGCCCTATCTGCTGGCTGTCCAGCGAGCAGAGGGGTGGACCGAGGTGGGCACCCTGGTGAGTGGGAGCGTGGGCCCAAGCGTTTTGGCACGGGGGCCTTCAAAGGTCGCCGGGGGCTTGGAGGGCCCTGCCAGTTCTGCCCCCCTGAATGACCGGGGGCACCCCTAGCAGCTCGGGTGGTGGCATGGGGGCAGGGTGAGACCGCAGTCGGGGCTCGGCTTCCCCAATCCCCGGCGTTGCGGTGCCAGTCCCCTTGGGAGGGGTCCCTCTGGGGCCCAACTTGGGTTAGGGTTAGCCCCCAGGAGGGCGGCAGGCCCGATCCGCCAGCTCTGTGCCAATTGAAGTGGCGTGCTGAGTTGAGGGTGCTGGCGACCAGGAGCGTCGGCCCAAGCATTTTGGCGCGGATGGCCTTCGTAGTCGCCATAGGCTCGGAGGGCGCTGCTCGTTCTCCTGCCCTGAATGACCGGCAGCGCCCGTAGCGGCCCGGTTGGTGACGGGGCGGCAAGGTGAGTCCGGCACTGGGGAGGGGTCCCCAATCCCCGGCGTGGTGGCGCCGGGCACTTGGGAGTGGTCCCTCGGGGGCCGATCTAGGGTAGGGTTAGCCCAAAGGAGGCCGGCAGGCCCAATTCGCCAGCTGTGCTGCAAGCGGAGTGGTGGGCCAAGGTGAGGGCACTGGCCATCGGGAGCGTGGGCACAAGCGTTTTGTTACGGGGGGGCTTCGAAAGTCGCTGGTGGCTCGGAGGCCCCTGCCTGTTCTCCCGCCCTGAATGAGGACGGCGCTAATAGCGGGCAGGGTCACGGCGAGGAGGCAGGGTGAGTCTTGCGCTGGTGCTCGGGGGTCCCCAAGCCCCGGCGTGGCGGTGCCAGGCCCCTTGGGAGGGGCCCCTCAAGGGGCGACGTATGGTTTGGGTTAGCTCCCAGGAGGCCGTCAGGCCCGATCAGCCAGGTGTGCGTCGAGCGGAGGGGCGGGCCGAGGTGAGGCTGCTGGCGAGTGGGAGCATGGGCCCAAGCATTTTGGCGTGGGGAGCCTTCAAAGGTCTCCGGGTGCTCTGAGGGCCTTGTCCGTTCTCCCGCCCTGAATGACCGGCAGTGCCCCTATAGGCCAGGGTGGAGGAGGGGCGGCACGTTGAGTCTTGCACAGGGGCTCGGTGGTCCCCAATCCCCACTTTGCAGCACCAAGCCCCTTTGGAGGGGCCCTCGTGGGCCAACATACGGTTAGGTTTAACCCCCAGGAGGCCAGCAGGCCTGATCCGCCAGCTGTGCCGCGAGCGGAGGCACGGGCAGAGGTGAGGGCGCTGGCGAGAAGGAGCATGGGCCTAAGCGTTTTGGGGCGGGGGGCCTTTGAATGTTGCAGGGGGCTCAGAGGGCCCTGCCCGTTCTCCCGCCCTGAATGACCGGTGGCGCCCCTATCGGCCCAGGTGGAGGCGGGGCGGCAGGGTGAGTCTGGCGCTGGGGCTCGGGGGTCCAAAATCACGGGCGTTCCGGCACGAGGCCTGTTGGGAGAGGCCCCTCTGCGGCCAACTAGGGTTAGTGTTAGCCCCCAGGAGGCCTGCAGGTCTGATCCGCTGGCTGTGAGGTGAATGGAGGGGTGAGCCGAGATGAGGTCGCTGGCGAGCGAGAGCGTGCACCCAAGCGTATTGGCTTGGGGGGCCTTCGAGGTCGCCAGGGGCTCGGAGGGCCCTGCCCGTCCTTCCGTTCTGAAAGACCGACGGCGCCCATAGCGGCCCAGGTGGCGATGGGGAGGCGTGGTGAGTCCGACGCTGGGTTTCATGGGTTCTCAATCCCCGGCGTTGCGGTGCAAGGCCACTTAAGAGGGGCCCCTCAGGGGTCGACCTAGGTTTAGGGTTAGCACCCAGGATGCCAGAAGGCCCGATCCGCCTGCTGTGCGGCGAGTGGAAGGGTGGCCCGAGGTGAGGGCGCTTCGAGCGGGAGCGTGGGCCCAAGCATTTTGGCATGGGGGGCCTTCGAAGGTCGCCGAAGACTCAGAGTGCCCTGCCCGTTCTCCCGCCCTGAATGACCGGTGGCGCCCCAAGCAGCCTGGGTGGTGGTGGGGCGCAGGGTGAGTCCGGCACTGGGGCTCGGGGTCCCCAACCCGGCGTTGCGGTCCCAGGCCCCTTGGGAGGGTCCCCTCGTGGGCCGACCTAGGGTTAGTGTTAGTCCCCAGGAGGCTGGCAGGCCCAATCCGCCGACTGTGTGGAGAGCGGAAGCGCTGGCCGAGGTGAGGCCGCTAGTGAGCGGGAGCGTGGACCCTAGCGTTCTGGCGCGTGCGGCGTTCGAAATTTCCCGGGGGCTCTGAGGGCCCTGCCGGTTCTCTCGCCCTGCATGATCCTCGGTTATCCTAGGGGCCTGGGTGGAAGAGGGGGGGCAGGGTGAGTCCGGTGCTTGGGCTTGGGGGTCCCAAATCCCCAGCGTCGTGGCACCAGCACCTAGGGAGGGGCCCCTCCGGGGCCAACCTAGGGTTAGTGTAAGTCCCCAGGAAGCCGGCAGGCCCGACCCGCCGGCTGTGTGGCGTCCAGAGGGGCAGGCTGAGGTGAGGGCGCTGGCGAGCGGGAGTGTGGGCCCAGGCATTTTGGCACGGGTGCCTTCGAAGGTCACCAGTGCCTCGGAGGGCCCTGCCCGTTCTCTTGCCCTGAATGACCGGCGGCGACCCTAGCAGCTCGGGTGGCCTGGGGGCGGCAAGTTGAGTCCAGCGCTGGGGCTCGTGGGTACCCAATCCCCGGCGTTGCGGTGCCAGGCCTCTTGGGAACCGACCTAGGGTTAGGGTTAGCCCCCAGGAGGCTCTCAGGCCGGATCCGCCGGCTGTGTGGAGAGCGGAAGTGCTGGCCAAGTGGAGGCCGCTGGTGAGCCGGAGCGTGGACCCAAGTGTTCTGGCGCAGGCAGCCTTTGAAGGTCGCCAGGGGCTCGGAGGGCCCTGCCCGTTCTCCCGCCCTGAATGTCCGGCAGCACGCCTAGCAGCCTGGGTTGTGGCAGGGCAGCAGGGTAGAGTCTGGCGCTGGGGCTCGGGGGTCCCCAATCCCAGGCGTTGCGGCGATAAGCACCTTGGGATGGCCCCCTCGGTGGCCGACCTAGGGTTAGAGTTTGCCCCCAGGAGGCCAGCAGTCCTGATCCACCCACTCCGCAAGGAGCAGAGGGGTGGTCCGAGATGAGGGTGCTGGCGAGCAGGTGCTTGAGTCAAGCGTTTTGGTGCCGGGGGCCTTCAGAGGTCGCCGGGGGCTTAGAGGGCCCTGCACGTTCTTCCGCCCTGAATGACTGGTGGCTACCCTAGCAGCCCGGGTAGAGGACGGACAGTAGGGTGAGTCAGGCGCTGGGGTTCAGGGTCCCCAATCCTCGGCGTTGGGGCACCAGGCCCCTTCGGAAGGGCTCTAGGGGACCGACCAAGCATTACTGTTAGCCCCCAGAAGGCCGGCAGACCTGATCTGCCGGCTGTGTGGCGAGCAGAGGGGCAGGCTGAGGTGAGGGCACTGTCGAGCGGAAGCATGGGCACAAGCGTTTTGGCGTGGGGGGGAATTCGAAAGTAGTTGGGGGCTCAGAGCGTCCTTCCCCTTTCTACCACACTGAATGCCCGACGGCACACCTAGCGGCCCGGGTTGCAGAGGGGCAGCAGTGTGAGTCCGGCGCTAGGGCTCGGGGGTCCCCAATCCCCGTTGTTGCAGCGCCAGGCCCCTTGGGAGGGGCCCCTTGGGTGCGACCTAGTGTTAGGGTTAGCACCCAGGAGGCCGGCAGGCCCGATTCGCCAGCTGTACGGCAAGCGGAGTGTTGGGCGGAGGTGAGGCCACTGGCAAGCAGGAGCCCAGGCCCAGGAGTTTTCGCGGGGGGGTCCTTCGAAGGTTGCCGAGTGCTCGAAGTGCCGTACACGTTCTTCCGCCCTGAATGACAGGCGGCTACCCTAGCGGCCCAGTTAGAGGAGGGGTGGTAGGGTGAGTCTGGCGCTGGGGCTCGGGGTCCCCACTCCTCGGCGTTGGGGTGCCAGTCCCCTTCGGAAGGGCTCTAGGGGGCCGACCAAGCATTACTGTTAGCCCACAGGAGGCCGGCAGACCCAATCCACCGGCTGTGAGGCGAGCGGAGGGGCGGACCGAGGTGAGGGCACTGGGGAACGGAAGTGTTGCGTGAAGCGTTTTGCCTGGGGGGGCTTTCGAAGGTCGCTGGGGACTTGGAGGGCCCTGCCTGTTCTCCCGCCCTAAATGACCATAGGGGCCCCTAGCGGCCCCGGTGGCAGTGGAGCAGCAAAGTGAGTCCGGCGCTGCTGCTCGGGGGTCACCAATCCCCAGCGTTGCAGCCCCAGGCCTCTTGGGAGGGCCCCCTCAGGTGCCGACCTAGGGTTAGGGTTACCCCCAGGAGGCCGGGAAGCCCGGTCTGCCGGCTGTGTGGCGAGCGGAGGGGCAGGTTGAGATGAGGGCGTTGGCGAGTGGGAATGTGGGACCAAAGTTTTAGAGGGAGGGTCCTAGAAGGTCGCCAGGGGCTCAGAGGGTCCTGCCCGTTCTCCCTCCCTGAATGACCGACGGTGCCCCTCGCAGTACTGGTGGCAGCGGGGCAGCAAGGTGAGTCTGGCACTGGGTCTCGGGGGTCCCCAATGCCCGGCGTTGTGTCGCCAGGACCTTGGGAAGGGCCATTTGGGGGTCGACCTTGGGTTAAGTTAGCCCCCAGGAGGCCCACAGGCCTGATCCGCCAGCTATGCGGCGAGCGGAGGGGTGGTCCGAGGTATGGGCACAGGCGAGCAGGAGCTTGGGCCCAATCGTTTTGGCACGGGGGTCTTCGAAGGTCACCAGGGCCTTGGAGGTCCCTGCCTGTTTTCCCGCCCTGAATGACTGATGGTGCTCCTAGCAACCGGGGTGGCGGCGGGGTGCCACGGTTAGTCCCGCGCTGGGGCTCGGGGTCAGCAATCCCAGCCGTTGTGGCGCCAGGCCCCATCAGAGGGGCCCCTCGGGGGCTGACCTAGGGTTAGGTTTAGCCACCAGAAGGCCGGCGGGCCTGATCCACTGGCTATCCGGTGAGCGGAGGGGCAGGACAAAGTGAGGGCGCTGGCATGCGGGAGCCTGGGTTCAAGCGTTTTGGCGCGGGGTATCTTTGAAGTTCGCCGGGGGCTCAAAGGGCCCTGCCCGTTTTCCAGCCTTGAATATCCAGCGGCAACCCTAGCGGCCCGGGTGGCGGCGGGGCGGCAGGGTGAGTCCGGCGCTGGGGCACGGGGTTCCCCAATCCCCGGCGTTATGGTGCCAGGCCCCTTGGGAGGGGCCCTTTGAGGACAGAACTAGGGTTAGGGTTAGCCCCCGGTAGGCCAGCAGGCCCTATCCACCAGCTGTGCGTTGAGCGGAGGGGTGGGCCGAGGTGAGGGCTCTGGAGAGCGGGAGCGAGGGCCCAAGTGTTTTGGCGTGGGGGGACTTCGATGGTTGCCGGGGGCTCGGAGGGCCTTGCCCATTCTGTCGCCGTGAATGACCGGCGGCGCCCCTACCAGCCCGGGTGGCAGCGGGGCAGTAGGGTGAGTCTGGCGCTGGGGATCGGGGGTTCCCGATCCCCAGCATTGCTGCGCCAGGCCCCTTGGGAAGGGCCCCTAGTGGGCCAAGCTAGGAATAGGGATAGTCCCCAGGAGGCCGGTAGGCCCGATCCGCTGGCTGTGAGTCTAGCGGAGGGACGGGCCAAGGTGAGGGCGCTGGCGCATGGGAGCATGGGCCCATTGTTTTGGCGCGGGGGGCCTTCGAAAGTTGCCTGGGGCTCAGAGGGCCCTGCCCCTTCTCCCGCCCTGAATGACCAATGGCACCCCTAGCGGACCGTGTGGCAACGGGGCAGCAGGGTGACTCTGGCGCTGGGGCTTGGGGGTCCACAATCCCTGGCGTTGCGGCGCCAGGTGCCTTGGGAGGGGCCCCTCGTGGGCTGACCTATGGTTAGGGTTAGCCCCCAGGAAGCCAGCAGGCCCGATCGGCCAGCTTTGCGGTGAGCGGAGGGGCAGGCTGAGGTGAGGGCGCTGACAAGTGGGAGTGTGGGCACAAGCGTTTTGTTGAGGGGGGCCTTCGAAGGTCGCCCGTGGCTCGGAGGGCCCTTCCTGTTCTCACGCCCTGAATGACCAATGGTGCCGCTAGCGGCCCGTGTGGCGGGGGGGCGGCATGGTGAGTCCGGCTCTGTGGCTCAGGGGTCAGCAATCCCAGGCGTTGTCGTGCCAGGCCCCATTGGACTGGCCCCTCGGGGGACGACCTAGGGTTAGGGTTAGCCCCCAGGAGGCCGGCAGGTCCCATCCGCCAGCTGTGCGGCGAGTGGAGGGGTGGGCCGAGTGAGGGCGCTGGCGAGCGGGAGCGTGGGCCGAAGCATTTTGTCGCGGGGGGCCTTCAAAGGTCTCCAGGGGCTCAGAGGGCCCTATCTGTTCTCCCGCCCTGAATGACAATTGGCTCCCCTAGTGGCCCGGGTGTGGCGGGGCAGCAGGGTGAGTCCGGCGCTGGGGCTCAGGAGTCCTCAATCCCTGGCGTTGCGGCGCCATGCCCCTTGGGATGGGCCCCTAGGGGGCCTACCTAGGGTTAGGGTTATCCACCAGGAGTCTGGGAGGCCCGATCCGCCAGCTGTGCGGCGAGCGGAGTGGCGGACTGAGGTAAGGGCACAGGTGAGCGGGAGCATGGGCCCAAAGCGTTTTGGTGCGGGGGGCCTTCAAAAGTCGCCAGTGGCTCGGAGGGCCCTGCCCGTTCTCCCTCCCTGAATGACTGGCGGTGCCCCTAGCGGCCCAGGGGGCGGTAGGGCGGGAGGGTGAGTCTGGCGCTGGGGCTCGGGAGTCCCCTATCCCCGGTATTGTGGCAATAGGAACCTGGGATGGGCCCCTCGGGGGCCCACCAAAGGTTAGGGTAACACCCAGGAGGCTGGCAGTCCAGATCCACAAGCTGTGCAGCGAGCGGAGGGGCGGACCGAGATAAGGGCACAGGGAGCGGGAGCATGGGCCCAAGCGTTTTGGCGCGGGGGGGCCTTCGAAGGTCGCCAGGGGCTCGGAGGGATCTGCCTGTACTCCCTCCCTGAATGACCGACGGTGCTCCTAGCGGCCCGGGTGGCGGCAGGGCAACACAGTGAGTCCAGCGCTGGGGTTCGGGGGTCCCCAATACCCGGGGTTGCGGCGCCAGGCCCCTTGGCATGGGCCCCTCGAGGGCCGACATAGGGTTAGGCTTAGGCCCCAGGAGGTCGGCAGTCCCTATCATCCGGGTGTGCAGCGAAGGGTGGGCCGAGGTGAGGGCGCTAGCAAGTGGGAGCGTGTGTCCAAACGTTTTGGCGCGGGGGGCCTTCAAAGGTCGCCGGAGGCTCAGAGGGCCCTGCCCGTTCTCCCGCCCTGAATGACCGGCGGCACCCCTAGTGGCCCGGGTAGCAGCGGGGTGACACGGTGAGTCCGGCACTGGGGCTCGGGGGTCCCCAATGCCCTGTGTTGCGGAGCCAGGCCCCTTGGGATATGCCCCTCGGGGGCCGACCTATGGTTAGGGTTAGCCCCTAGGAGTCCAGCAGGCCCGATCCGCCTGCTGTTTGGAGAGCGGAGGGGCGGGCCGGGGTGAGGGCGCTGGCGAGCGGCAGCATTGGTCCAAGCGTTTTGGCATGGGGTCCTTCGAAAGTCGCTGGGGGCTCGGAGGGCCCCGCCCGTACTCCCACCCTGAATGACCGGCAGCGCCACTAGCGGCCCGCGTGGTGGCAGGGTGGCACGGTTAGTCCAGCGCTGGGGCTCGGGTGTCAGCAATCCCAGGCGTTGTGGCTCCAGGCCCCATCGGACGGGCCCCTCGAGGGCCGACCTAGGGTTAGGGTTAGCCCACAGGAGGCCTGCAGGCCTCATCAGCCGGTTGTGCGGTGAGCGGAGGGGAGGGCCAAGGTGATGGTGCTGGCGATGGGGAAGTTGGGCCCAAGCGTTTTAGCGAGGGAGGTATTCGAAGGTTGCCTGGGGCTCAGAGGGCCCTGCCCCTTCTCCCTCCTTGAATGACCGGTGGTGCCCCTACCATCCCAGTTGGCGGTGGGGCAGCAGGGAGAGTCTGGCGCTGGGGCTCGGGTGTCCCCAATCCCCGGTGTTGCGGCGCAAGGCTCCTTGGGCGGGGCCCCTCGTGGGCCGACCAAGTGTTAGGGTTAGCCCCCAGGATGCCGACAGGCCTGATCTGCAGCCTGTGCGGCAAGTGGAGGAGTGGGCTAAGATGTGGGTGCTGGGGAGCAGGAGCGTGGGCCCAAGCATTTTCGCAAGTGCAGCCTTCAAATGTCGCCAGGGGCTTGAAGGTCCCTGCCTGTTCTCCCGCACTGAATGACTGGTGGCGCCCCTAGCGGCTCCGGTGGTGTCGGGTCGGCAGGGTGAGTCCAGCGCTGGAGCTCGGGGTTCCCCAAAATCCGGCGTTGCTGCGCCAGGCCCCTTGGGAAGGCCCGCTCGGGGGTCAACCTAGGGTTAGGGTTACCCCCAGGAGGCCAGTAGGCCCGATCTGCCAGCTGTGCGACGAGCGGAGGGGCAGGCTGAGATGAGAGCACTGGCCAGCGGGGAATGTGGGCCCAAGCATTTTGGCACGAGGCGCCTTCAAAGGTCACCAGGGGCTTGGAGGGCCCTGCCCATTCTCCTGCTCTGAATGACCGATGGCGTCCCTTGTGGCCCGGTTGGCAGCGGGGCGGCAGGGAGAGTGTGGCACTGGGGCTCGGGGTTCCCCAATCCCCGGCTTTGCGGCGCCAGGGCCTTTGGGAGGGTCCCCTTGGGGACGGACCTAGGGTTAGGTTTAGCCCCCGGGAGGCCGGCAGGCCCGATCTGCCGGCTGTGTGGCGAGCGGAGGGGCGGGCCGAGATGAGGGTGCTGGCGAGCGGGAACATGGGCCCAAGCGTTTTGGCGTGAGTAGCCTTCGAAGGTCGCCAGGGGCTAAGGGGGCCTTGCCCGTTCTCCCTCCCTGAATGACCAGCAGCGCCTCTACCAGCCCGGTTGGTGGCGGGGAAGCAAGGTGAGTCCGGTGCTGGGGCTCAGGGGTCCACAATCCCCGGCATTGCAGCAGCAGGTGCCTTGGGAGGGGCCCCTCGTGGGCCAATCTAGGGTTAGGGTTAGCCCCCAGGAGGCCGTCAGGCCAGATCAGCCAGCTTTGCGGTGAGTGGAGGGGCGGGCCGAGGTGAGGGCGCTGACAAGCGGTAGCGTGGGCACAAGCGTTTTGATGCGGGGTGCCTTCGAAGGTCGCCCGTGGCTCAGAGGGCCCTGCCTGTTCTCACGCCCTGAATGACCGGCGGTGCAGCTAGGGGCCTGGGTGGCAGTGGGGCGGCACAGTGAGTCTGGCGCTGGGGCTCAGTTGTCCCCAATCCCTTGTGTTGCGGCTCCAGGCCCCTTGGGATGGGCCCCTAGGGGGCCTACATGGGGTTAGGGTTAGCCCCCAGGAGGCTGGGAGGCCCAATCCACTGGCTGTGCGGTGAGCGGAGGGGCAGGCCGAGGTAAGGGCGATGGCGAGTGGCAGCGTGGTCCCAAGCGCTTTGGCGCGGGGGGCCTTCGAAAGTCGCTGGGGGCTTGGAGGGCCCTGCAGTTCTCCCGCCCTGAATGACCGGTGGTGTCCCTTGTGGCCCAGGTGGCGGTGGGGGGCATGGTGAGTCTGGCGCTGGGGCTCAGGAGTCCCCAGTACTCGTCATTGCGGTGCCAGGCCCCTTGGGAGGGGCCACTAGGGGGTAGGCCTAGGGTTCGGGTTAGCCCCCAGAAGGCCCGCAGGCCCGATCCGCCAGCTGTGCGGCGAGTGGAGGGGAGGGCCGAGGTAAGGGCGCTGGCGAGTGGGAGCGTGGGCCGAAGCGTTTTGTCATGGGGAGCCTTCAAAGGTCTCCGGGGGCTCAGAGGGCCCTACCCGTTCTCCCGCACTGAATGACCGGCGGCTCCCCTAGCGGCCTGGGTGGTGGCGGAGCTGCAGGGTGAGTCCGGCGCTGGGGCTCGGGAGTCCTCAATCCCTGGCGGTGCGGCGCCATGCCCCTTGGGATGGGCCCCTAGGGGGCCTACCTAGGGTTAGGGTTATCCACCAGGAGTCTGGGAGGCCCGATCCGTCAGCTGTGCGGCGATCGGAGTGGCGGACTGAGGTAAGGGCACAGGTGAGCGGGAGCGTGGGCCCAAAGCGTTTTAGTGCGGGGGGCCTTCAAAAGTCGCCGGTGGCTCGGAGGGCCCTGCCCGTTCTCCCTCCCTGAATGACTGGCGGTGCCCCTAGCGGCCCAGGGAGCGGTAGGGCGGGAGGGTGAGTCAGGCGCTGGGGCTCGGGAGTCCCCTATCCCCGGTATTGTGGCAATAGGAACCTGGGATGGGCCCCTCGGGGGCCCACCAAAGTTAAGGTAACACCCAGGAGGCTGGCAGTCCCGATCCACAAGCTGTGCAGCGAGCGGAGGGGCGGACCGAGGTAAGGGCACAGGGAGCTGGAGCATGGGCCCAAGCGTTTTGGCGTGGGGGGGCCTTCGAAGGTCGCCAGGGGCTCGGAGGGATCTGCCCGTACTCCCTCCCTGAATGACCGACAGTGCTCCTAGCGGCCCGGGTGGCGGCAGGGCAACACAGTGAGTCCAGCGCTGGGGTTCAGGGGTCCCCAATACCCGGGGTTGCGGTGCCAGGCCCCTTGGGACGGGCCCCTGGAGGGCCGACCTAGGGTTAGGCTTAGGCCCCAGGAGGTCGGCAGTCCCTATCAGCCGGGTGTGCAGCGAAGGGGTGGGCCAAGGTGAGGGCGCTGGCGAGTGGGAGCGTGGGCCGAAGCGTTTTGTCGTGGGGAGCCTTCAAAGGTCTCCGGGGGCTCAGAGGGCCCTACCGGTTCTCCCGCACTGAATGACCGGCGGCTCCCCTAGCGGCCCGGGTGGTGGCTGAGCTGCAGGGTGAGTCCGGCGCTGGGGCTCAGTAGTCCCAAATCCCGGCGTTGCTGCGCCAGGCCCCTTGGGATGGGCCCCTGGGGGGCCTACCTAGGGTTAGGGTTAGCCCCCAGGAGGCTGGGAGGCCTGATCCGTGGGCTGTACGGCGAGAGGAGGGTCAGGCCGAGGTAAGGGCGATGGCGAATGGGAGCGTGTTCCCAAGCGCTTTGAGGCAGGGGGCCTTCGAAAGTCGCTGGGGGCTCGTAAGGCCCTGCCGTTCTCCCGCCCTGAATGACTGGTGGTGCCCCTTGTGGCCCGGGTGGCGGTGGGAGGCATGGTGAGTCCGGCGCTGGGGCTCAGAAGTCCCCAATCCTCCTCATTGCGGTGCCAGGCCCCTTGGGAGGGGCCCCTAGGGAGTCGACCTAGGGTTCGGGTTAGCCCCCAGAAGGCCCACAGGCCCGATCCGCCATCTGTGTGGCGAGCTGAGGGGATGGCCGAGGTAAGGGCGCTGGCGAGCAGGAGCGTGGGCCCTAGCGTTTTGGTGCGGGGGGCCTTCGAAGGTCGCTGGAGTCTTGGAGGGCCCTGCCCCTTCTCCCTCCCTGAATGACCGGCGGTGCCCCTAGCGGTCCAGGTGGCGGTAGGGCAGGAGGGTGAGTCGGGCGCTGGGGCTCGGGATTCCCAAATTCCCGGTGTTGGGGCAATAGGAACCTGGGATGGGCCCCTTGGGGGCCCACCAACGGTTAGGGTAACACCCAGGAGGATGGCAGTCCCAATCCATTGGCTGTGCTGCGAGCGGAGGGGCGGACCGAGGTGAGGGCATAGGCGAGCGGGAGCATGGGCCCAAGCGTTTTGGCGCGGGGGGCCTTCGAATGTCACCAGGGGCTTGGAGGGATCTGCCTGTGCTCCCTCCATGAATGACCGACAGTGCTCCTAGCGGCCGAGGTGGCGGCGGGGCAACATGATGAGTCCGGCACTGGGACTCGGGGGTCCCCAATCCCAGGCATTGCGGTGCCAAGCCCCTATGGAGGGGCCCCTCAGGGGCAAACCTAGGGTTATGGATAGCCTCCAGGAGGAGGGCAGGCCTCATCCACCGGCTCTGCACCGTGCGGGGGGTGGGCCGAGGTGAGGGCGCTGGCAAGCAGGAGCGTGGGAGCCAGAGTTTTTGCGCAGGGGGCCTTCGAAGGTTGCAGGGGGATAGGAGGGCCCTGCCCGTTCTCACTTCCTGAATGACTGGCAACGCCCCTAGCGCCCTGGGTGCTTGTGGGGTGGCAGAGTGAGTCCAGCACTGGGGCTAGGGTTCCCAAATCCCCGGCATTGCGGTGCCAGGCTCCTTGGGAGGGGCCTCTCGGGGGCCGACCTAGGGTAAGTGTTAGCCCCCAGGAGTCCAGCAAGCCCGTTCCCCCAGCTCTACAGCAGGCGGAGGGGCAGGCTGAGGTGAAGGTGCTGGCGAGAGGGAGTGTGGGCCCAAGCGTTTTGGCGCGGGGGGCCATTGAATGTCGCCGGGGCTTGGAGGGCCCTGCCCATTCTCTCTCCCTGAAAGACTGGCGGCGCCCTTAGCAGCCCGGGTTGCTGTGGGGCGGCAGGGAGACTCAGGCGCTGGCCTCGGCGGTCCCCAATCCCCGGCATTGTGGTGCCAGGCCCCTTGGGAGGGGCCCCTTGGGGGCTGACTAGGGTTAGGGTTTGTCCCCAGGAGGACGGCAAGCCCAGCGCTAAGTGGTTCTGGCAATGTAACAAAAATGCCATACACTTATCTGTAAGAAATAACAGTGTACAGGAACCCTCTTAGCCCTAACATCATCCTTTCTGAATATGGAAGCCAGCCCCAAGGTGGTCCTGGAAGTCCGACGAAAGGGCTAAGCACTTTTCTCTGAGTCTCCACACTATACAGGGAAAGACCAATGTACATCATCTTTCACGAGTAGGAAGCATTAATGAAAAGGTTCTGGAATTTCGAGGACTCTGACCCATCCTTATTGGTAATAAACCACCCTGTACAGGAAAACACCTTCAACTCTCATCAGCCTCCTCAATCCTGATTCCGATTCAACTTTGGGTGTGTAGGACTAGGGAAATGTCCACATCTTATTGCTAAGAAACAACGATGTCAGGGTAATGCCCGACAAGTCACATCAGCCTTCCTGAAGATGGAAGCAGGAATCAAGGTGGTTATGTTACCATGAGGTAAGGAAGATGAACATATAAGTGAGAAACAACAGTGGGCAGGACCTCTCTTCCAACGAACAGTATCTTTGCTTAATGTTGAATCCCTATGGTAAGTGGTTGTGGCCATTTGTGAGGTGAAAATCTTAAGTGTTTTGTAAAACCTCTTGGTCATTCACAGATGAGACTAAGGTAGTTGGGGACTCCTAGGCAGTGATTTGTCCACTGTCAAAAATATAAAAAGATAAGAGACAGATGAGGTCTACTCAGGCATTGTCCTTTATCCTCATCCTCCGTGAGGATGGTCATCTCTGGACAGCTCAGTGGCAGGGTCTCATTCACAGTGGGGGCATCTGTTCCTCACAGACATCAGGCAGGGAAATGGATTTGGTTCTCTGTGCCAGCCCAGCCACAGCTGAGTGTCACAGCACCCTCTCGTGGGCTCATAAGGGTTTCACTGTCACCAGGCAGGTCATTGTATTTGATAAACCAGTGTGAGAGTTTGCAATTGCCTTCATCTGCAACCTCCTAGAAGCAAATGCAGGTCTCTGGTACCATGTGAAGTCATGTGAAGGCATTGTGAGAAAGTGTCCTTTTGCTTAAGAAAAACATGGAGCTGGGGCTCCTGGCTGGCTCAGCCAGTTAAGCATGTGCCTTTGGCTCAGGTTATGATCCCATTGTTCTGGGATCGAGCCCGGGCTCCCTGCTGAGCAGGAAAGGAGTTAGGGAAATAGCTTAGAACCCACAGAGAATGTGAATAAAGGGGAGTGAAATGGAACTTGGTCTGTGTTTTGCTTTAGGGATTTAAGTTAGTTTTTTCTCAATTGTGATTGTTCTTGAAACAGAAAAGCTGTATTGGTTTTTTTTACCTTTAATTTTTTTCTACTAATAATTTGTTATTATGATATGTTAGTCACTATACAGTATTTCCTTAGTTTTTGATGTAGTGTTCCGTGATTCATTATTTGCATATAACACCCAGTGCTCCATGCAATATGTACCTTCCTTAATACCCATCACTGGCCCATCCCAATCCCCCACCCCTCTCCCCTCTGAAGCCCTCAGTTTGTTTCCCAGAGTCCATAGTCTCTCGTGGTTCATTCCCCCTTCTGTTTAGGGTCCATTGTCTAAAGGGACAGACAGTGGAAGTTCACCAAATATAAGATAGAAATTTCATTGTTCATTATAGATGACACCAAGTAGTTCCCAGACATTTCATTCTACTGTAGTAATTCATTATACCTGTGAAGGTGCACGTGGAAGACAATTGATGCATTCATAGTGTTAATAAAACACGCCCCTCAGTAGTAGAATAAGAGAGGATGCATATGTGTAAAATTATTCGACTACAGCTTCCATGCTTTCCCTTTGGTTCCTTATTATCTATGAAATTGGACAATTTTTGTTCTCTAGGCTTAAAACTCATTGTCAAGTATTCAGAGTTTTTCAATGCTGATCTTCTCCTTTATAAGTTACCAAAAACCTAAAATATGTATGAACTTTAAAAAGCGCTATATTGAAAATGACAGCAGGGAAGTTCCATTTTGTAAATATTGTGTCAATGGATCTCTATTTTGACGTCAGTGTTCATTAGAAATGATGACATTTCATGTGAGTATAAATATCAATGTGAAAAAGAAAAGGTAGGAAGAACCTTGAATGTTTAAGTAATTGGTGAAATGACAGGTGTGTGTGTGTGTGTGTGTGTGTGTGTGTGTGTGTGTGTGTGTAATTGATTTTCAGTGAATGGTTCAGCTCCTTGTAGGGCTTCCGAGAGAGCCCAGGTGAACCTTTCAATGAGTTGGTATCTGTTTTCAGAACATGGGAATCTCTTAGTCCAATAGTCAATCAGGCAAGCTTTGAGGTCTTGAAGAGTTTCAGTCCTCAGCGATGGTGTTGCAGAACCTTGTGAGCAAACCCTAGGGTATGGTCAGAGCCCTCATTAGCTGGTACCAAGGTGTGACGATTTCAGACAGCATTTCCCAAAGAAGTACCTCTTGAGTCTCTGTCCTTGTCAGTTCCCTACACTTCCTTACACTAGTTATGTGATCAGTGTGTTTCAGGATAATCCCCACATGTGATTTTTGCTATTTCCTACTAGTCCTATCTGTTTCTCATCTTCTTCTTTTATGGTAGGGGTTGGGAAGCAACCTGTGTGGTGGAGGAAGGGGTGTGCTAGTTGTCTGCCTTCAGAGGAACAAATGATGCATAGAAATTGTACTGTAGTTTGAGGTTAATTGTCCATCCTCTGAGTGTCAGGAATTCCATCACTTTACTTTGATGCTAGTCTGTTCTTCAAGCTGTCCTCAGAAATAAGGACGTCATCCATCTAGGGAATACTGGTTTGTTTGTATGTTTTCATTTTAGGAAAGGCTTTGCTGTTCCTGAAAATAATACTGTAGAGCACCCTTTCCTGTTCTTATTGGCCATCAGTCAATCTTTTGTGAAGTATTCGTTTATAAATAGACTCTATGGTTGATGAGCAGGAATTATTTATTGACAAGTCTTTGTCAGTGTGTGTATTGCAAATCTTTACTTCCAAGCCTGCAGTTCACTTTTTCATTTTCTTATGGTCATAAGATAAGGAGAAATGTCACATTTTTATGAAGTCCCACTGAATTCTTTTAAATGGTTAGTGCACCCTATGTCCTACCCCAAGATTGACAGGTTCTACGTTTTCTTTCAGAAACTGTCCAATGGGAAGCTACAATCCATTTTCTCTGTCCATTTATTGCTTACAAATGTCACATTTTTATGAAGTTTTGTGTTTGTCTGTATTGTGTAAGAAAGCAGTCTTATTTCATTCTTTCGTGCGTAGCTGTCTAGTTTTCCCAACAAAATTTGTTGTAGAGACTGTCCTTTTCCCTTTTGATATCGTTGCTTGCTTTGTGGAAGATTCATGGACCACATAATTATGGGTTTCTGTTTGAACTTGTATCCTGTTCCTTTGGTCGCTGTGTCTATTTTTGTGCCATACTCTCTTGTTAGGATGACTGCAGCTTTGTAGTATAACCTGAAATCTGAAATTGTGAGTCCTCCAGCTTTGTTTTTCTTTTCCACATTGCACTGGCTGTTCGGAATCTTTAGTGGTTCCATACAAATGTTTAGGATTGTTTATTCAAGGTCTTTTGTTCTTTAATTTAAATTCAATTAGCCAACTTACAGTACATCATTAGTTTCAGATGTAGTCTTCAATCAATTTTCAGTTGTGTGTAACACCCAGTGCTCATTGTATCGTGTGACCTCCTTAATGCTACTCACCCAGTTACCCCCCCAACTTCTCCTCCAACAATCATCAGTTTCTTGCGGTAGTTAAGAGTCCATCATGGGTTTTCTCCCTCTCTGATGACTTCCCATTCTATTTTCCCTTCCTTCCCCTATGGTCACCTTCCTTGTTTCTGATATTCCACATAGGAGTGAAAGCATATGATCATTGTCTTTCTTTCATTGACTTATTCCACTCATCATAATACCCTCCAGCTCCACCCAGGTAGGTGTGATGGTAAGTATTCATCCTTTCTGATGGCTGAGTAATATTCCACTATAGATATGATCCACATCTTCTTTATCCATTCATCTATCCATGGTCATCTGCACTCCTTCTGCAGCTTGTCTATTATGGATATTGCTGCTATGAACACTGTGGTGCATGTGTCCCATCTTCACTACCTCTGTATCTTTGGGGTAAATACCCAGTAGTGCAATTGCTGGGACATAGGGTAGCTTTATTATAACTTCTTGAAGAAACTCTGTACCATTTTCAAGAGTGGCTGTACTGGACTGCATTTGTACAGGGGTGTAAGAGTGTTCCCATTTCTCCACATCCTCTCCAACATGTATAGTTTCATGTCTTCTTATTTTTAGATATTCGGCCTCGTGTGATATGGCATCTATAGGGGTTTAGATTTGCATTTCCCTGAAGCCAAGTGATATGAAGCATTTATGCATGTATCTTTTGGTCACCAGTACGTCGTCATCAGTGAAGTGACTTCCCATTTTAATCCATCTCAAGACCTAAAGCTGGGTAAGGCACTGAAGCTGGATGGTGCCATCGGTTGGAAGTGTGGAGAATTTCAAAAGATCTCCTTGTAGAGCAAGTTTAAAGGTCAGTTTGAAGCTACTAATTGGATCCGGGGAGATCTCTGAAAGTGGGGGTTGCCTGCGATGGGCTGAGGAGGGCCCTCCGATTTTCCTATGAATCCTTGCTGCAGCCCCAAATGACAGTTTCCTGCTGTGGGGCAGGCTGAGTCCTCTAGTCGTGCAGAGGTGAGCCCAATGCCTGGTGCCTTGGAGGCAGGCAAACAGGGAGGGACCCTCAGCAGAAGACCCAGGGTTAGGTTAGGCCTCAAGAGACAGCAGGTCCAAACTGCCCAGTGCTCAGAGAACTCCCAGGCCGACTGAGATGAGGGCACAAGCGTGGGTGAGTGTGAGCCTTGGGGTTTCATACGGAATGGCCCACAAATGTCGGGGTTCACCAGAAGGGGCTCTCAGGGGTGCCCCAATTCTCTTGCACTGAATGCTCTGTTGTGCCCCAAAACGGTACAGTTTCCTGTGGGCTGCAGGATGAGTCCTACAGTGGGGCTTGTGTGTCCCCAATCCCCCGGAGTAGGGTGCCAGGACCCTGGGGAGGGGCCCCTCTGTGGCTAACCTAGTGTAAGGTTTAGGGTCCAGGAGCCCGGGAAGGACAATCTGCAGGCTGTGCAGCGAGCTCTGTGGAGGGCTGAGAGGAGGCCATGGGGGATGGTGAACATAGGCCTCAGGGTTGGGGCACAGGGGGCTGCCAAAAGTGGGGACAGGCCCTGGGGGCCTCCCCATGTTCTCATGCCCTGTAGGCTCCGTAGAGCCCCAAGGGGCTCAGTTTCCTTTCCGGTGGCAAGCTGAGTCCTGCGGTGTGGTACAGGTACCCCAATTCCCTGGGGCTGTGGTGTAAGGCTCCTGGGAGTCCCCCACACCCGCGGCCGACCTAGGGCTAGGGTTAGGCCCCAGGAGCCCCGCAGGCCCGATCTGCTGGCTGTATGGCGAGCTACATGGGCTGAGGTGAGGGTGCAGGGAGGGTGAGCGTGGGCTTCAGGGTTGGGTTGCGGGAGGCCACCGACGTTCGCTGGTGGCTCAGGAGGGCCCTCCTGGTTCTCCCACCCTGAACGCTCTATGGCCTCCCAAGGCGCACGGTTTCCTGCGGGGTGGCAGACTGAGTCCTGCTGTGGGGCTCAGGTGTCCCGAATCTCCGCGGCTCTGGCTCCAGGCTCCTGGGGAGGGGCCCCTCCACAGATGAACTAGGGTTAGGGTTGGGGCCCAGGAACCCCGCAGGCCAGATCTGCCCGCTATGTGGCGAGCACTGCCGCAGGCTGAGGTGAGGGTGTGGGGTGGGGTGAGCATGGGCTTCAAGCTTGGGTTTAGGGATCGCTGAAGTTCGCAGGGGACTCTGGGGGCCCTCCTGGTTCTCCCGCCCTGAATGCTCTACAGCCTCCCAAGGAGCACGGTTTCCTGTGGGCTGGCAGGCTTTATCCTGCAGTGGGGCTCAGGTGTCCCCAGTCCCTGGGGCTGTGGCACGGGGCCCCAGGGGAGGGGCCCTACCCAGCCGACCTAGGGTCAGGTCTAGGCCCCAGGAACCCGGCAGGCCTGATCTGCCGGCTCTGCGACGAGCTCGGTGGCAAGCTGAAGGGAAGGCGTGGGGCGGGATGAGCGTGGGCCTCAGGGTTGGGGTGTAGGGGGCCGCCGAGGATCGCTGGGGTCTCAGAGGGGCCCTACCAGTTCTCCTGAACGGGATGCTCTGCGGCGCCCCAAGGGGCATGGTTTCCTGAGGGGTGGCAGGCTGAGTCCCGTGGTGTGTTCCAGGGGTACCCAATCCCCGGGGTTAGGGTACGGATTAGGGTACGGGTTAAGGTTAGAGTATGGATTATGGTTAGGGTATGGGAGAGGGTAGGGTTTAGGGTTAGGGTAAGGAGAGGGTATGGGTTAGGTTTGGGTTTAGGGGTTACAAGTTAGACGTTATGGGTTAGGGTACAGATTAGGG
Organism: Ursus americanus; assembly: GCF_024610735.1. Classification (NCBI taxonomy): domain Eukaryota; kingdom Metazoa; phylum Chordata; class Mammalia; order Carnivora; family Ursidae; genus Ursus; species Ursus americanus. The sequence goes on from NW_028273624.1 coordinate 1,639,731, forward strand.
TTCAGGGTACGGGTTAGGGTTTAGGGTTTGGGTTTAGGGTTAGGGTTAGGGTTGGAGTAGGGGTTAGGTTTAGGGTACGGATTAGGGTTAGGGTACTGGTTAGGGTACGCATTAGGGTACGGTTATGGTTAGTGTTGGCATTCGGATTAGGGTACGGTTTAGGGTACGGGTTAGGGTACGGGTTAGGGTTAGGGTACAGTTTAGGGTTATGGTACAGGCCAGGTTACGGTTTAGGGTTAGGGTTAGGGTACGGGTTAGGGAATGGGTTAGGGATAGGGATAGGGTACGGTTTAGGGTTAGGGTATGGGTGTGGGTACGGGTTAGGGTACAGGTTAGGGTTAGGTGTGGGTTAGGGTATGGGTTAGGGTCCGGGTTAGGGATAGGGTACAGGTTAGGGTATGGGTTAAGGTTAAGGTAAGGGTACTGGTTAGGGTTAGGGTACGGGTTACGGTTTAGGGTTTAGGTTTACGGTTAGGGTATGGGTTAGGTTTAGGGTACGGGTACGGTTAGGGTACGGGTATGGTATGAGTTAGGGTATGGGTTATGGTCAGGGTTCAGGGTTAAGGTTAGGGTATGGGTTAGGGTACTTGTTAGGGTTAAGGTTAGTTTAGGGTACGGTTTAAGTTATGGGTTAGGGTACAGTTTAGGGTTAGGGTTAGGGTACAGGTTTGGGTACGCGTTAGAGTACGTGTTAGGGTTAGGGTACAGTTTAGGGTTCGGGTTAGGGTATGGGTTAAAGTTAGGGTTAGAGTATGGGTTAGGGTAAGGGTTAGGGTTAGGTTACTGGTTAGGGGTAGGGTTAGCTGAAGGGGTAGGGTTAGGGGTAGGGTTAGGGTTATGATAGGGGTCGGGGTATGGTTAGGGTTTAGGGTTAGGGTTTGGGGTTTGGCTTAGTGGTTAAGGTAAGGGTTTAGTGTTTAGGGTTTCGGGTTTAGGGTTAGGGGTTAGGATTTAGGGTTTAGTGTTAATGTAGGGTTTAGGGTTTAAGGATTAGGGTTTAGGGTTAGGTTTAGGTTAGGGTCAGGGTTAGGGTAAGGGTTAGGGGTCAGTGTTAGGTTTAGGGTGAGGGTTAGGGGTTAAGGTTTAGGGTTTAAGGTTAGGGGTTAGGGTTTAGGGTTAGACCCCAGTAGGCCAGCAGGACCGATGCAACGGCTGTGCGGCGATCGGAGGAGTGGGCCAATGTGAAGGCGCTGGTGAGCGGCAGCATGGGCCCAACCATTTTGGTGCAGGAGGGCCTTCGAAAATCGCCGGGGCCTCGGAGTGCCTTGCCCGTTCTCCCGCTCTGAATGACTAGCGGGGCCCCTAGCGGCTCGGGTGGCTGAAGGGCAACAGGGTGAGTCCGGCACATGGGCTTGTGGTCCCCATCCTCGGCGTTGCGGAGCCACGCCACTCGGGAAGTGCCTCTCGGGGGCTGACCTACACTTAGGGTTAGTCCCCAGGAGGCCGGCAGGCCCGATACACCACATGTGCGGTGATTGTAGCGGTGGGCCGAGGTGAGGGTGCTGGTGAACATGAGCCTGGGCCGAAGCGTTTTGGTTCCGGGCACCTTCGAAGGTTGGAGGGAGTTCGGAGGGCCCTGCCAGTTCTCCAACACTGAATGAATGGTGGTGCCCCTAGCGGCACGTTTAGGAAGGGACCCTCAGGGGCCGTCCTAGGGTGTAGGGTTAGCGCCCAGTAGGCCGGCAGGCCAGATCTGCCAGCTGTGCGAAGGGCAGAGGTGTGGGCCGAGTTGAGGGCGATGGCGAGTGGGAGCATGGGCCCCAGGGTTTTGGCGCCCTGGGCCTTGCAATGTTGCCATGGCTCGGAGGGCCCTGCCCTTTCTCCTGCCCTGAATAACCAGCGGCGCCCCTAGTGGCTCCGTTGGCGGTGGGGCAGCAGGGTGAGTCCTGCACTGTGGCTTGGGGATCCCCAATCCCCGGCGTTGCGGGGGCAGGCCCCTTGGGAGGAGCTCCTCGTGGGCTGACCTAGGGTTAGAGTTAGCCCCCAGGAGGCTGGCAGGCCCAATCCTCTGGCTGGGCAGCGAGAGGTGGGCGGGCAGAGGTAAAGGCGCTGCCGAGCGGGAGCGTGGGCCCCTGCATTTTGGCGTGAGAGGCTTCAAATGTCGCTGGTTTCTCCAGGGCCCTGTCGTTCTCCCGCCCTGAATGACCGGCAGCGCCCCTAGCGGCCCGGGTGGCGGCATTGAGGCAGGGTGATTCTGGCTCTGGGGCTTGGGGTCCCCGATCCCCAGTGTAGCAGCAGCAGGACCCTTGGGAGGGGCCCCTGAGGGGCCGACCTAGGATTAGGGTTAAGACCCAGGAGGCTGGCAGGCCCAATCCGCCCCCTGGGCTGAGAGCTGAGGGGCAAGCCAAGGTGAGGGCTTGGGGAGTGGGAGCGTGGGCACCAGCGTTTTGGACCAGGGAGCCCTTGAAAGTCACCGGGGGCTCGGAAGGCCCTGCCCCTTCTCTCGCCCTGAATGACCTGCGGCGTCCCTAGCGGCCCGGGTGGCGACAGTGCGGCAGGGTGAGTCTGGATCTGGGGCTCTGAGTCACCAAACCCCAGCGTTACAGAACCAGGCCCCTTGGGATGTCCCCCATGGGGCCGACCTAGGGTTTTGGTTAGCCCCCAGGAGCCCGGCAGGCCTTATCCACCAGCTCTGCAGCAACCAGAGGGGCGGGCCAAGGGGAGGGCACTGGTGAGCAGGAGCGTGGGAGCCACCTTTTTGCGCAAGGGTGCTTTGAAGGTCGCAGGGGAAACGGAGCACCCTGCCACTTCTCCCACACTGAATGACCCGTGGCTCCCCTAGCGGCCTGGGTGGTGGCGCGGCAGCAGGTGAGTCCGGCGCTGGGTCTCAGGGGTCCCCAATCCACTGTGTTGCGGCGACAGGCCCCTTGGGAGGGGCCCCTCGGGGGCTGACCTAGGTTAGGGTCAGCCCCCAGGACGCCAGCAGGCTCAATCCGCCAGCTGTGCGGCGAATGGAGTGGTGGGTCGAGGTGAGGTCTCTGTCGAGAGGGAGCTTGGGCCCAAGCATTTTGGCTCTGGGGGCCTTTTAATGTTTCCGGGGACTCGGCGGGCCATGCCCATTCTCCTCCCTGAGTGACCGGCAGTGCCCCTAGCTGCCCAGGTGGCAGCGGGGCGGCAGGGTGAGTCAGGCGCTGTGGCTCGGGTATCCCCAATCCCCGGTGTTGCGGCGCCAGGCCCCTTGGGAGGGGCCCCTCGGGGGCCAACCTAGGGTTAGGTTTAGCCCCTAGGAGGCCGGCAGGCCCTATTCGCCAGCTGTGTGGAGACTGGAGTGTCGGACCGAGGTGAGGGCGCTGGTGAGCGGGAGCGTGGGCTCGGGTGTTTTGGCGCGGGGGGCTTTTGAAGGTCGCCGTGTCTCGGAGGGCCCTGCCTGTTCTCCCGCCCTGAATGAACGGCAGCACCCCAAGCCCCCGGGTGGCAGCTGGGTGGCAGGGTGAGTCAGGTGCTGAGGCTCAGGATCCCCAATCTCCGGCGTTGGAGCGCCAGGCCCCTTGGGATGGGCCCCTCGGTGGTCAATCTAGGGTTACGGTTAGCCCCCAGAAGGCCAGTGGTCCCGATCAGCGGCTGTGCAACACGCGAAGGGTTGGGCCGAGGTGAGGGCGCTGGCGAGCCTTAGCATGAGCCCAAGCCAAGCACGGGGGGCCTTTGAATGTCAGCAGGTGCTCGGAGGGCCCTAACCATTTTCTTGCTCTGATTGAACGGTGGGCCCCTAGCGGCTCGGGTGGCTGAAGGGAAGCAGGGTGAGTCTGGCACTTGGGCTCGGTGTCCCCATCCCCAGCGTTGCGATGCCAGGCCCCTTGGGAAGGGCCCCAGGGGTGCCGACCTATGGTTAGGGTTAGCCCCCAGGAGTCCGGCAGGTCCGATACACCACCTGTGTGTCGAGCGGCGAGTTGGGCCGAGGTGAGGGTGCTGGTGAACATGAGCCTGAGCCCAAGTGTTTTCGTTTGGGGCGCCTTCGAAGATCGGCAGTTTTCGGAGGGCCCAGCCCGTTCTCCCACCCTGAATGAACGGTGGCATCCCTAGCGGTCCGGGTGGGGCGGGGCGGCAGGGTGTAACTGACGATGGGGTTGGGGGTCCCCAATCCCCAGCATTGGGCCGCCAGGCCCCTTAGGAGGGGCCCTTCGGGGGCCAACCTAGAGTTAGGGTTAGCCCCTAGGTGGCCAGCAGGCCCTATTCGCCAGCTGTGTGGAGAGCGGAGTGGCGGACCCAGGTGAGGGCGCTGGTGAGCGGGAGCGTGGGACCTAGCATTTTGGTGCGGGTTGCCTTTGAAGTTCGCAGGGGACTGGAGGGCCCTGCCCATTCTACCACTCTGAATGAGGACGGCGCCCCTAGTGGGCCGGGTCGCGGCAGGGCGGCAGGGTGAGTCTGGCGCTGGTGCTCGGGGGTCCCCAATCCCTGTCGTGGTGGCGCCAGACCCCTGGGAGGGGCCCCTCGACATCCAACCTACTGTTAGTCCCCAGGAGGCCGGCAGGCCCGATCCGGCGGTTGTGCGGCTTGTGGAGGGGCTGGCCGAGGTGAGGGCGCTGGTGAGCGGAAGCGTGGGCCAAAGCATTTTGGCGTGGGAGGACTTCAAATGTCACCGGAGGCTCGGAGGGCCCTGCCCATTCTCCAACCCAGATGACCGGCGGCGCCTCTAGCGGCCCGGGTGTTGGCGGGGCATCAGGGTGCGTCCGGCAGGTTGCTTTGGGGGTGCCCAATCCCCCGCATGGTGGCGCCAGGCCCCTTGGGATGGGCCCCTCAGGAGCCAAGCTAGGGTTATGGTTAGCTCCAGGCGGCCGGCAGGCCTGATCCACCAGCTGTGCGGCGAGCGGAGGGGCGGGCCGAGGTGGGGGCGCTGGGGAGTGGGAGCGTGGGCCCAAGCGTTTTAGTGTGGGGGGCCTTCAAAAGTCGGCGGGGGCTTGGAGGGCCCTGCCCGTTCTCCTGCCCTGAATAACCGGCGGCGCCCCTAGCACCCCAGGTTGCAGTGGGGCGGCCGTATGAGTCTGGCGCTGGGGCTCGGGGGTCCCCAATCCCAGGCCTTGCAGCTCCAGGCTCCTTGGGAGGGGCCCATCAGGGGCCGACCTAGGTTTAGGGTTAGCCCCCAGGAAGCTGGCAGGCCTGATCCGCCGGCTGTGTAGCCAGCAGAGGGGCAGGCCGAGGTGAGGGCGCTGTCGAGCGGGAGCCCGGGCCCAAGCATTTTGGCGTGGGGGCATTCGAAAGTCACTGGGGGTTAAGAGCGCACTTCCCGTTCTACCTCGCTGAAAGCCCAACTGCGTACCTAGCGGCTCGGGTTGCGGAGGGGCGGCAGGGTGAGTACGGTGCTGGGGCTCGGGGATCCCTAATCCCCGGCATTGCAGCCCCAGACCCCTTGGGAGGGGCCCCTCGGGGGCTGACATAGGGTTTGGGTTAGCCTCCAGGAGGCCGGCAGGCCCGATCCACCAGTTGTGCGGCGAACGGAGGGTCAGGTGGAGGTGAGGCCACTGGCGAGCGGGAGCATGGGCCCAGGTGTTTTGGCGTGGGGGTCCTTCAAAGGTCGCCGGAGGCTCAGAGGGCCCTGCACGTTCTTCCGCCCTGAATGACCGGCGGCTACCCTAGCGGCCCGGGTAGAGGATGGGCGGTATGGTGAGTCAGGCGCTGGGGCTCGGTGTCCCCAACCCTCGGCATTGGGGCGCGAGGCCACTTCGGAAGGGCTCTAGGGGGCCGACCGAGCATTACTGTTAGCCCCCAGGAGGCCGGCAGACCCGATCTCCCAGCTGTGTGGCGAGCAGAGGGGCGGGCCATGGTGAGGGCGCTGTTGAGTGGAATCGTGGGCCCAAGAGTTTTGGCGTGGGGGGCATTCAAAAGTCGCTGGGGGCTCAGAGTGCCCTTCCCGTTGTACCGCGCTGAATGCCTGACGGCGCACCTAGCGGTGCGGGTTGCAGAGGGGCGGCAGGGTGAGTCCAGTGCTGGGGCTCGGGGGTCCCCAATCCCAGGCGTTGCGGATCCAGGGCCCTTGGGATGGGCCACTCTGGGGCCAACCAAGGGTTATTGTTAGCCCCCAGGAGGCCAGTAGGCCCAATCCGCCGGCTGTGCGGCAAGTGGAGGCGTGGGCCCAGGTGAGGGCGGTTGAGAGCAAGAGCGTGGGCTCAAGCGTTTTGGCACGGGGGGCCTTCGAAATCATCGGGGGTTCAGTGGGCCCTTCCTGTTCTCCCACCCTGAATGACCAGCGGCACCCCTAGCAGCCTGGGTGGTGGCGTGGCGGCAGGATGAGACTGGCAATGGGGCTCGGGGGTCCCCATTCCCTGGCATTGCGGCGCCAGGCCACTTGGAGGGGCCCCTTGGGTGCCGAGCTTGGGTTAGGGTTAGCCCCCAGGAGGCTGGCAGGCCTGATCGGCCAGGTGTGCGGCGAGTGAAGTGGCGTGCAGAGGTGATGGCACTGGCGAGCGGGAGCGTGGGCCTAAGCGTTTTGGCGCTGGGGGCATTTGAAAGTCGCCGGGGGCCCAGAGCGCCCTACAGGTTCTCCCACCCTGAATGACCGGTGGCACCCCTAGGGGCCGGTAGGGGAGGGGCAGTAGAGTGAGTCCAGCGCTAGGGCTCGGGGGTCCCCAATCCCCGGCATTGTGGCGCCAGGCCTTTGGAAGGGACCCCTCGGGGTCCGACCTAGGGTTAGGGTTAGCCCCCAGGAAGCAGGCCGGCCCGATCCGCTAGCTTTTGGCAAGCGGAAGGGCGGCCTGAGAAGAGGGCGCTGACAAACAGGAGCGTGACCCCAAGCGTTTTGGTGCGGGGGGCCTTCGAATGTCGCCGGGGGCTCGGAAGCCCCTGCCCGTTCTCCCGCCCTGAATGACTGTGGCGCCCCTAGCGGTCCGGGTGGCGGCGGGAAGGCAGGGTGAGTCCCACGCAGGGGCTTGGGTGTCCTCAATCCCCGGCGTTGTGGCGCTAGGCCCCTTGAAAGGGGCCCCTCGGGGGGGACCTGGGTGTAGGGTTAGCCCCAGGAGGCCGGCAGGCCCAATCCGCAGGCTGTGTGGCATACGGTGGGGCGGGCCGAGGTGAGGCCGCTGGCGAGTGGGAGCATGGCTCCAAGCATTTTGCAAAGTGGGCCTTCGAAGGTCGTCGAAGTCTCGGAGGGCCCTGCCCGTTCTACTGCCCTGTATAACCGGGGGCACCCCTAGCACCCTGGGTGGCGGTGGGGCAGCCGGGTGAGTCCAGTGCTGGAGCTTGGGGGTCCCCAATCCCAGGCGTTGCTGCTCCAGGCCCCTTGGGATGGGCCCCTCGAGGACCGACCTAGGGTTATGGTTAGTCCCAGGTGGCCGGCAGGCCCGATCCGCCGGCTGTGTGGCGAGCGGAGGGGCGGGCCAAGTTGAGGGCGCTGGCGAGCTGGAGCGAGAGCCCAAGCGTTTTGGCGCGGTGGGCCTTCGAAGGTCGCCGGGGGCTCGGAGGGCCATTCCCGTTCTCCCATCCTGAATGAGGACGGCGCCCCTATCGGGCCGGGTCGTGGCGGGGCAGCAGGGTGAATCAGGCGCTGGTGCTCGGGGGTCCCCAATCCCCAGCGTGGCGGTGCCAGGCCCCTTGGGAGAGGCCCCTTGGGCGCCAAAGTAGGGTTTGGGTTAGCCCCAGGAGGCCGGCAGGCGTACGGAGGTGCTGGCCGAGGTGAGGACGCTGACGAGGGGGAGCCTGGGCCCAAGAGTTTTCGCTCCTGGGCCTTCGATGTTCGCTGGGGGCTCGGAGGGCACTGCACGTTCTCCCGCACTGAATGACCGGCGGCACCCCTAGCGGCCAGGGTGGCGGTGGGGCTGCAGGGTGATTCCAGCGCTGGGGTCGGGGGTCCCCAAACCCCGGCGTGTTTTGCGCCAGGCACCTTGGGAGGGGCCTTCGTGGGCCGACCTAGTGTTAGGGTTAGACCAAAGGAGGTCGGCAGGCCCGATCTGCCAGGTGTGCAGTGAGTGGAGTGGCGGGCCGAGGTGAGGGCGCTGGCGACAGGGTTCGTGGGCCCAAGTGTTTTGGCTCTGGGGGCCTTCGAAGGTCACCAGGAGCTCTGAGGCCCTGCCCGCTCTACCGCCCTGAATGACCGGCGGCGTCCCTAGCGGCCCGGGTGGCGGCAGGGCGGCAGGGTGCGTCCGGCGCTGGGGCTCGAGAGTCCCCAATCCCTGGCGTGGCAACGCCAGGCCCCTTTGGAGGGGCCCTCAGGGACCGAACTAGGGTTAGGGTTAGCCCCCAGGAGGCCGGCAGGCCCGATCTCCCAACTGTGTGGGGAGTGGAGAGGTGGGCCGAGGTGAGGGTGCAGGGGAGCGGGTATGTGGGCCCAAGCATTTTGGGGCTAGGGCCTTCGATGGTCGCCGGGGGCTCGGAGGGCCCTGCACATTCTCCCGCCATGAAGGACCAGCGACGCCCCTAGCTCCCTGGGTGGCAGCGGGGTGGCAGGGTCAGTCCGGCACTCGTGCTTGGGTTTCCCCAATCCCCAGCGTTGCGGTGCCAGGCCCCTTGGGAGGGGCCCCTCGGGGACTGTCCTAGGGTTAGGTTAACCCCCAGGAGGCCAGCAGTCCCGATCCGCCGACTGTGCAGTGAGCAGAGGGATTGACCGTGGTAGGGCGCAGTCGAGCGGTAGCGTGGTACCTAGCGTTTTGGTGTGGGGGGCCTTCTTATTTCACCGGAGGCTCGGAGGGCCCTGCCGGTTATCCCGCCCTGAATGCCCGGCGGCGCCCCTAGCGGCCCATGTGGCGGCGGGGCGGCAGGGTAAGTCCAGTGCTGCTCCTCGGGGGTTTCCAACACCCAGCATTGCGGCGCCAGGTCACTTGGGATGGGGCCCTAGGAGACCTACCTAGGGTTAGTGTTAGCCCCCAGGAGGCTGGGAGGCCCGATCTGCTGGCTGTGCAGCGTGCGGAAGGGCGGGCCGAGGTGAGGGCACTGGAGAGTGGAAGCGTGGGCCCAAGCGTTTTGGCGAGGGAACCCTTCGAAAGTTGCCGTGGCTCGGAGGGCACTGCCCATTCTCCCGCTCTGAATGACCGGCAGCACCCCTAGCAGCCCTGGGGGCAGCGTAGCGGCAGTGTGAGTCTGGTGCTGGGGCTCCGGGGTAACAAATCCCCGTCGTTGCGGAGCCAGGCCCCTTGGGATGGGCCCCTAGCGGGCCTACCTAGGGTTAGTGTTAGCCCCCAGGAGGCTGGGAGGCTTGATCCGCAGGCTGTGCAGCAAGTGGAGGGGTGGGCCGAGGTGAGGGCACTGGTTAACGGAAGTGTTGGCCCAAGCGTTTTGCCTGGGGGGGCTTTCGAAGGTTGCCGGGGGCTCGGAGGGCCCTGCCCGTTCTCCCGCCTTAAATGACCATAGGGGCCCCTTGTTGCCCCGGTGGCAGTGGAGCAGCAAAGTGAGTCTGGCGCTGCGGCTCGGGGGTCACCAATCCCCAGCGTTGCGGCCCCAGGCCCCTTGAGAGGGCCCCCTCGGGTGCCGACCTAGGGTTAGGGTTACCCCCAGGAGGCCAGTAGGCCCAATCTGCTGGCTGTGCAGTGAGCGGAGGGGCAGGTTGAGATGAGGGCGTTGGCGTGCGGGAACGTGGGCCCAAAATTTTGGAGCGAGGGGCCTTCGAAGGTCACCAGGGGCTCAGAGGGTCCTGCCCGTTCTCCCGCCCTGAATGACCAGGGGTGCCCCTTGTGGCCCGGGTGGCAGTGGGGGGCATGGTGAGTCCGGCGCTGGGGCTCAGGAGTCCCCAATCCCCATCGTTGTGGCGCCAGGCCCCTAGGGAGGGGCCAATAGGGGGCTGACCTAGGGTTTGGCTTAGCCCCCAGAAGGCCCGCAGGCCCGATCCACCAGCTGTGTGCGGAGCGGAGGCGAGGGCCGAGGTAAGGGCGCTGGCCAGCGGGAGCGTTGGCCCAAGCGTTTTGGTGCAGGGGGCCTTCGAAGGTGGCCGGTGACTTGGAGGGCCCTTGCCATTCTCCCTCCCTGAATGAATGGCGGCGCCCCTAGGGGCCCAAGTGGCTGTAGGGCGGGAGGGTGATTTGGGCGCTGGAGCTCGGGAGTCCCGAATCCCCGGTGTTGCGGCAATAGGAACCTGGGATGGGCCCCTCCGGCGCCCACCAAAGGTTAGGGTAACACCCAGGAGGCTGGCAGTCCAGATCCACAGGCTGTGCAGCGAGCGGAGGGGCGGACCGAGGTGAGGGCGCAGGCGAGCGGGAGCATGGGACCAAGCGTTTTGGCGCGGGGGGCCTTCGAAGGTCGCCAGGGGATCGGAGGGATCTGCCAGTTCTCCCTCCCAGAATGACCAACGGTGTTCCTAGTGGCCCGGGTGGTGGCGGGGCAACACAGTGAGTCCGGCGCTGGGGCTCGGGGGTCCCAAATCCCAGGCATTGCGGTGCCAGGCCCCTTCGGAGGGGCCCCTCAGGGACCAACTTAGGGTTATGGGTAGCCCCAGGAGGAGGGCAGGCCTCATCCACTGGCTCTGCAGCGAGTGGAGGAGCGAGCCAAGGTGAGGGCACTGAGGAGCGGGAGCGTGGGCTCAAGCGTTTTTCATGGGGGGGCCTTCGAAGGTCGCCGTGGGCTCGGAGGGCCCTGCCCGTTCTCCCGCACTGAATGACCAGGGGCACCCCAAGCATCCCGGGTGGCGGCGGGGCAGCAGGGTGAGTCTGGCGCTGGGGCTCGGGGGTCCCTAATACCTGGCGTTGTGGCGCCAGGCCCCTTGGGACGTGCCCCTCGGGGGCTGACCTAGGGTTTGGGTTAGCTCCCAGGAGACTGGCACGTTCATTCCGCCCATGTGCAGTGAATGGAGGTTTGGGTCGAGGTGAGGTAGCTGGCGATCGGGAGCGTGGGCCAGAGCATTTGGCTTTGGATCGGGGTGCCTTCAAAGGTCGCACGTGGCTCGGAGGGTCCTGCCTGTTCTGTAGCCCTGAAGGACTGGCGACACCCCTAGCTCCCCATGTGGCAGCGGGGCAGCAGGGTGCGTCCGGCGCTGGGACTTGGGGGTCCCCAATCCCTGGCATGTGGTGCCAGACCACTTGGGAGGGGCCCCTTGGGGGTGACCTAGGGATAGGGTTAGCCCCCAGGAAGCCAGCAGGCCGGATCCGCCAACTCTGCAGCGAGCGGAGGGGTGGGCCGAGATTAGGGAGCAGGCGAGCAGGAGCATGGGAGCCAGAGTTTTGCGCGGGGGGCCTTCGAAGGTCGCAGGGGGATCAGAGGGCCCTGCCCGTTCTCTCTTCCTGAATGACTGGCAACGCCCCTAGCGCCCTGGGTGCTTGCGGGTTGGCAGAGTGAGTCCAGCCCTGGGGCTCGGGGGTCCCAAATCCCCAGCATTGCGGTGCCAGGCTCCTTGGGAGGGGCCCCTTGGGGGCCGACCTAGGGTAAGTGTTAGCCCCCAGGACTCCAGCAGGCCCTTTCCGCCAGCTCTGCAGCAGGCGGAGGGGCAGGCCGAGGTGAGGGCACTGGCGAGAGGGAGTGTGGGCCCAAGCGTTTTGGCGTGGGGGGCCTTCAAAAGTCGCCGGGGGCTTGGAGGGCCCTGCCCGTTCTCTCGCCCTGAAAGACTGTCGGTGCCCCTAGCAGCCCGGGTTGCTGTGGGGCGGCAGGGTGACTCCAGCGCTGGGCTCGGGGGCCCCAATCCCCGGCGTTGTGGCACCAGGCCCCTTGGGAAGGGCCCCTCGGGGGCCGACCTAGGCTTAGGGTTCATCCCCAGGAGGCCGGCAAGCACTGCGATAAGTGGCTCTGGCAATGTAACAAAAATGCCATACACTTATCTGTGAGAAATAACAGTGTACAGGAACCCTCTTAGCCCTAACATCATCCTTTCTGAATATGGAAGCCAGCCCCAAAGTGGTCGTGGAAGTCTGACGAAAAGGCTAAGCACTTTTCTCTGAGTCACCACACTGTACAGGGAAAGACCAATGTACATCATCTTTCACGAGTAGGAAGCATTAATGAAAAGGTTCTGGAATTTCGAGGACTCTGACCCATCCTTATTGGTAATAAACCACCGTGTACAGGAAAACACCTTCAACTCTCATCAGCCTCCTCAATCCTGATTCCGATTCAACTTTGGGTGTGTAGGACTAGGGAAATGTCCACATCTTATTGCTAAGAAAGAACGATGTCAGGGTAATGCCCTTCAAGTCACCTCAGCCTTCCTGAAGACGGAAGCAGGAATCAAGGTGGTTATGTTACCATGAGGTAAGGAAGATGAGCATATAAGTGAGAAACAACAGTGGGCAGGACCTCTCTTCCAAGGAACAGTATCTTTGCTTAATGTTCAATCCCTATGGTAAGTGGTTGTGGGCATTTGTGAGGTCAAAATCTTGAGTGTTTTGTAAAACCTCTTGGCCATTCACAGATGAGACTAAGGTAGTTGGGGACTCCTAGGCAGTGATTTGTCCACTGTCAAAAATATGAAAAGATAAAAGAGACAGATGAGGTCTCCTCAGGCATTGTCCTTTATCCTCATCCTCCGTGAGGATGGCCATCTCTGGACAGCTCAGTGGCAGGGTCTCATTCACAGTGGGGGCATCTGTTCCTCACAGACATCAGGCAGGGAAATGGATTTGGTTCTCTGTGCCAGCCCAGCCACAGCTGAGTGTCACAGCCCAGCCACAGCTGAGTGTCACAGCACCCTCTCGTGGGCTCATAAGAGTTTCACTGTCACCAGGCAGGTCATTGTATTTGATAAACCACTGTGAGAGTTTGCAATCGCCTTCATCTGCAACCTCCTAGAGGCAAATGCAGGTGTCTGGTACCATGTGAAGTCATGTGAAGGCATTGTGAGAAATTGTCCTTTTGGTTAAGAAAAACATGGCTGGGGCTCCTGGCTGGCTCAGCCAGTTAAGCATGTGCCTTTGGCTCAGGTTATGATCCCAGGGTTCTGGGATCGAGCCGAGGCTCCCTGCTCAGCAGGAAAGGAGGTAGGGAAATAGCTTAGAACCCACAGAGAATGTGAATAAAGGGGAGTGAAATGGAATTTGGTCTGTGTTTTGCTTTAGGGATTGGAAGTTAGTTTTTTCTCAATTGTGATTGTTCTTGAAACAGAGAAGCTGTATTGGTTTTTTTTTACCTTTAATTTTTTTCTAATAATAATTTTTTATTATGATATGGTAGTCACTATACAGTATTTCCTTAGTTTTTGATGTAGTGTTCCATGATTCATTATTTGCATATAACACCCAGTGCTCCATGCAATATGTACCTTCCTTAATACCCATCACTGGCCCATCCCAATCCCCCACCCCTCTCCCCTCTGAAGCCCTCAGTTTGTTTCCCAGAGTCCATAGTCGCTCGTGGTTCATTCCCCCTTCTGTTTAGGGTCCATTGTCTAAAGGGACAGACAGTGGAAGTTCACCGAATATAAGATCGAAATTTCGTTGTTCATTATAGATGCCGCTAAGTAGTTCCCAGTCATTTCATTCTACTGTAGTAATTCATTATACCTGTGCAGGTGCACGTGGAAGACAATTGATGCATGTTTAGTGGTAATAAAACACGCCCCTCAGTAGTAGAATAATAGAGGATGCACATGTGTAAAATTATTCGACTACAGCTTCCATGCTTTCCCTTTGGTTCCTTATTATCTATGAAATTGGACAATTTTTGTTCTCTAGGCTTAAAACTCATTGTCAGTATTCAGAGTTTTTCAATGCTGATCTTCTCCTTTATAAGTTACCAAAAACCTAAAATATGTATGAAATTTAAAAAACGCTATATTGAAAATGACAGCAGGGAAGTTCCATTTTGTGAATATTGTGTCAATGGATCTCTATTTTGACATCAGTGTTCATTAGAAATGATGACATTTCATGTGAGTATAAATATCAATGTGAAAAAGGAAAGGTAGGAAGAACCTTGAATGTTTAAGTAATTGCTGAAATGACAGGAGTGTGTGTGTTTGTGTGTGTGTGTGTGTGTGTGTGTGTGTGTGTGTGTGTGTGTGTTTGTGTGTGTGTGTAATTGATTTTCAGTGAATGGTTCAGCTTCTTGTAGGGCCTCCGAGAGAGCCCAGATGAACCTTTCAATGAGTTGGTATCTGTTTTCAGAACATGGGAATCTCTTAGTCCAATAGTCAATCAGGCAAGCTTTGAGGTCTTGAAGAGTTTCAGTCCTCAGCGATGGTGTTGCAGACCCTTGTGAGCAAACCCTAGGGTATGCTCAGAGCCCTCATTTGCTGGTAGCAAGGTGTGATGATTTCAGACGGCATTTCCCAAAGAAGTACCTCTTGAGTCTCTGTCCTTGTCAGTTCCCTACACTTCCTTACACTAGTTATGTGTTCAATGTGTTTCAGGATAATCCCCACATGTGATTTTTGCTATTTCCTACTAGTCCTATCTGTTTCTCATGTTCTTCTTTTATGGCAGGTGTTGGGAAGCAACCTGTGCGGTGTAGGAAGGGGTGTGGTAGTTGTCTGCCTTCAGAGGACCGAATGATGCCTAGAAATTGTACTGTAGTTTGAGGTCAATTGTCCATCCTCTGAGTGTCAGGAATTCCATCACTTTACATTGATGCTAGTCTGTTCTTCAAGCTGTCCTCAGAAATAAGGACGTCATCCATCTAGGGAATACTGATTTGTGTGTATGTTTTCATTTTAGGAAAGGCCTTGCTGCTCCTGAAAATAATACTGTAGAGCACCCTTTCCTGTTCTTATTGGCCATCAGTCAATCTTTTGTGAAGTATTCCTTTATAAATAGACTTTTTATGGTTGATGAGCAGGAATTCTTATTGACAAGTCTTTGTCAGTGTGTGTATTGCAAATCTTACTTCCCAGCCTGTGGTTCACTTTTTCATTTTCTTATGGTCATAAGATAAGGAGAAATGTCACATTTTTATGAAGTCCCACTGAATTCTTTTAAATGGTTAGTGCACCCTATGTCCTGCCCCAAGATTGACAGGTTCTACGTTTTCTTTCAGAAACTGTCCAATGGGAAACACAATCCATCTCAAATTTATAAATTGCATTTTTAATTATAATAGGGTATTTATACACTGTTTTGGATTTTCTATGTACACAATCGTATTATCTTTGAATAGTCACAATTATCCCCTCAATTCTTATACTTTTTGTTTCTCTTGCCTTCTAACACTGGTAAATTCTCCAATGCAACGTTGAGTAGAGCAGCATTGTTTGAAGATTTTAATATACCTTTCTCAATATCTGACAGAAAAAGCAGACAAAACATTGGTAAAATGTGACCTAATGGACATATAGGGAACATTCCATAATAAGTGCAGAATACATTATTTTCAAGTGGTCATAGTCTCTTTACCCAAATAGATGATAGGTGGGGCCACGAATCAAGTCTACAAATGTTAAACCCTGAAATTAACTAGATTCTATTCTTAGACCACAGGGGAATTGAGCCACAGTCATAGGAAAAAGAAAACCAGGAATTCCTTCAATGTTTAAAAATTAAATGGAACTTTGCTACATATCCTAAAGGTGAGAGAGGGAATCTCAATGGAAATTCTGAACCTTTTCTACATGAGGGCTCACACACAATGGCACTTTCTTTGTGAAGAGCATTATAATAACCTAGACAGGAGTTGAGCCTTAAGTCAGAGTTCTGCCTGCCCCAGCCACACCTGGCAGCCTTGGCCTGTGGTCCCCCTCAGCTGTCCTTTCTGGTGGCCCTGAGCTAAGGGGTCAACATTGCCATATGGAAATGGGAAGCTCCCCACTCATAGTGATGATGGTGCCCCCTCCCCAGCTGCCCTTTCTGGTGGCTCTGAGCTAAGGGGGTCAACATGGCCGTATGGAAATTAGAAGCTCCCCACTCTTATTGATGACGTTGCTATGGTATCGTCCTCACCAGTCCAACAACATGATTTCTGAGTGAAATATGACACAAGAGCGACTTCTTGGCCTTCCTTCAGGTTTGAAAATCATCTGGTGAGTCATCTATTAGAAATATGGATTCAACATGTGTTCTTTCTTCTGGAAAAGAAATAGACCCAATAGCAATTATGGCTTCCTGAGCACCTGTTCCTGAGAGACATCATACTGGCTCTTTGTAGCATTCTGCCTCTTAAACTTCTCAACTAGGGTGTAGATATTTTTAAGCACATTTTCAGGTGGTTAGACAGGGACTCAGATGATATGAGTCACAGCGGATTTTAGTGTCAGAAACCTAAGTGGGATCCCCAAATTGACTCCAAATCCCTTGTTGTTCCATACAGGGTACTATTTCCCTCTTATCTCTGGTCTTCTCGATCTGGAAACCTATCAAGTATCAGGATTTTCTTGTCATGTGGACAACTGGAACGAATTCAGCGGGCCTTTTCACGTCTGCCCATGGTGATCATTAAGATCATTATCTCAGTGGAGGACCTCTGGGTAAGATACTCAAAGATCCTTAGGAATACAGACAGTATAATATTTTCCTGGTATTAAAGTTACAGAAACCAACTATCATTTTTAGTCGATTCAGGCTCTGGTATGTTCAAACCGTGCTGTAAAACAGGTCTGAAATAGTATTTAAAAACACTCAGCTCAGCCTCTTCTACAAAGTGAGCCAATGCTTATAAACATGGCTAAAATATTGCCTTACCTACGATAACTTCCCAGCCATCGTAGTGTTTATATGGTATGACTGTGACTTACATTAGTCACCATTTGCAGAGAAAGAACTTAGTGCATCCAGGGGGCACATCATGTTGAAATTAGTTTGTGACAATGAGCTACTGTGTTTTATTCTGCAGTCCAAGGGAATGGTGCCAGACATCTCTAAGGTGTCTAGCAGTTCTACAATTCTGATTTTAAGTGGTCTGTGTGCTTCAGAGATTTGGGCAGGAGAAGGGCAGGAGTCCAGAGACTGTGAACACTCTGTCACCTGTGCTGACCATGGAGCAGGCAGCCTTCTGTGGACAACATTTTGATTTCTTGGTACTCTTGTGAAAGGTGCTTTTGTCTCACATTCCTCCATTTAGGAGTAATTATAATGATGAAAGTAATTTTTATCTTATATCATCTGTGGGCCCTGATCCTGGGCTCCCAGGGAAGCTATCCTTTAACATTTTACCCGGCTCAAAATGACTGGGCAACACCTCAAAGCATGGGCCCTATTTCTGCCCCAAGCACATGTTGTACATCTGCTTCGAGAAGAAAACAATAACCAAAAATGCCAACATAAAGATAAGACAAAATAAAGAACTTCTTTGGCTCCCATAATATTAAAGTCATACTGACATGTATATACTGAAAATGCATGAAATCATTGCATTTCCTAAAGCCCAAGTCTTGGAGGGTCTGAGAGTCACTGACCTTGCCCAGAACCAGGCACACCCCAGCAGGGAGGGCTGGTGCAGAAAGGGAAGGGGCAGGACGCTGAGGGTGGTCTGCAGCTAGAGGGGTCCCTGGAATGGGCCAGGTGTGTGTGGAGGCCCCAGCCCACGAGCCCACCCATGCCTGTGCCTGGTGTTGGGTAGAGGAGGCTCCTCTTGGGCCCCCTGCACTTTCAGGGTTCCAGGGGCTTGAGGGCGGGTTGCCCAGCATCCAAGGAGCTCAGGCACAGCCCTCCCAGACAATTCACCACTTGGGGGTGGAGCTACATCACTGTGGGCGGTCCCAGATTTGCAGTGGGTTGCAGACCTGGGGCAGAAGGGGCACTGAGAGAGAGAGAGTTGCCCTGTGGAGATCCCTGCTGGTGAGTGAGCAGCATGCACTGGGGTGGGGGTCCGGGTCAGGGTGCGCCCCAGGTGGGAGGCAGGGTTCTGGAAGGGAACGTGGAGAGGGTTCATTGTGTGGACTCAGGTGAGTTTTCCTTTTCCTTTTAAAGTCTCTTCTGCCCCATGTCCTCAACTGGCCTTATTCTCCATACCCGTGAACTATAGGGCGCCCGCTCACCTGAGCTTTTGTGGGATGGGTTGCAGAATTTCAGGGTTTCCCCTGTTCCCCTGGAAGAGTGCGGGAAAGGACCTCACACAATCCCCACCTTCAGTTCTCTGACACAGTGCAGGTGATGCCTCTTGGGCATTACCCCGAGTTCAGCAGAGTGTGCCCTGGTCCCCCAGGCACAGGTGTGGCAGTAGCAAGCCCCAGAGCCGTCCCCCAACTTAGAATTATGCCCCCTGTGCCCCCAGGTTAGTGGTAATTGGCTATTAGAAGCATGCAGGAAAATCCTCCAGGTGGGGGCCTGGATGCGGGCGTAAACCAGACCCCACTCTAGTTGCATTGGGAATAGACGAATTGAGGGTTTCTTTAGAAGAGTAAGTCTGCTTTCCAGAAAAGGCAAGGTCATTGGTCTGTTGAGAATGAAGATAATTACTGCTAAACAACAAGTATGTGTTGCCCCTTCGCCCAGAAACCGAAGCAGGTGTGCAGGCTTTAGGTCAGAGGTGCCTTCTTCTCCACAGCTGAGAACACTTCTCTGCTCTGGCTCCTAGACACCCCAGGTTTTGAACGTCAGCATCAGAGTCAGCGAGGCAGATTGTCACAGGACGCCAGTGTTCAGAGAAAGCACAGGTATGTTTGGCAAAATGTCCTATCTATGTCAGGGCTGGAGGTAAAACCTCTCATTATACCAAACCTCCTGGGCTTTTGTCTTTTCTCTAGTTGAGCCACAAAGTAAAATTGAAGTAGCTGTCAGCATTCTGGGTTTGGTGCAAGAATTACTTAGTTTCCCTGCAGATAGAACTTTGCAGGGGATCACAATTTCTCTGTCCATTTATTGCTTACAAATGTATTTTGACCATCTGTTTCCTAGGAACCCTCTTTTATTAGAAAGGGAAGGTGAGATTCACTCTGTGCCTGTTTGTAACATCTAATTTGTTCCTTCCTGTAACACTGTTTATTCAATTATGCCTTAGATATGGTTGAGTGGTCAGCATCTAGAGTTAGGTGGCTTTTATCATCTGATACAGACTTGGATGATGTCATTTGACAAAGGTGATGTTTCATCATTGCTTAGTTTATTCATCAGAAGAGTTAAAATTAGGGTGGAGGGGAAATTCAAAATTATCCAAAGCGGCCTGTTCCTGTTTAAAAGTTGAGCTTGACTTTCTAGTTTTACTAAAAGTATTATCTCGATATTTTGAGGTGCCATATTCTCTCTGTAGTTTCTTTGGTGGTGGAGTCAGAAGGAGAGTCTGGGAATTCTTTCAGAGAGTGGCATGCTGGTGGCTTCAAGGGGCTTGGCATCAGGAGCCTTGGGGTGAATTCTGCAACTGCTTGTCTGACCCTGGGTGCATCTCCCAGAGGTTTTGTTTCCTCTTATGAAATTGCCGGCAGATAATGTTCTGCTTGAAGGGGAACCCTCCCATCCTGTTGGTGGGAATGCAAAGTGGTGCAGCCAGTCTAGGAAACAGTGTGGGGGTTCCTCAAAAAGTTAAACATTGAACAACCCCATGATCCAGCTATTGCTCTCCTAGGTATTTACCCAAAGGATACAAAAATGTGGATTCAAAGGGGGTCCATGCACCATGATGTTTAGAGCAGCAATGTCCACAGTAGCCAAATTATGGAGAGAATCCCAAAGTCCATGCACTGATGAATGGATCAAGCAGATGTGGGATACCTATATATAATGGAATATGACCCAGCTTCAAAAAGAATGAAATCTTACCACTTGCAAGGATGTGGATGGACATAGAGTGTATTAAGCTAAGCAAAATCAGTGAGGAAAGACTAATATCCTATCCTCTCACGCTTGTGGAATTTCAGAAAGAAAACAGATGAACAGAGTGTTGGGGTGATGAGAGAGGCAAACAAGGAAATAGACTCAACCTTGGAGAACAAACTGAGCGTTGCTGCAGGACAGGGGTGTGGGGGGAAGAGTTAAATGGGTGAGGGGTATTAAGGAGGGTACTTGTGATGAGCACCAGGTACTGTATGCAGGTGAGGAATCACTAAATCCTACCCCTGAAGCGAATATTCCATGGCATGTGAACTAACTGGAATTTAAGTAAAAGAAGAAAGGAAAAAGTGTTCTGCATCATGAAGAGTGAGGTAAAATTGTAGTGATTTGGGCTGTACTATTCTATAGAGGATAGATGTAAAACACCCTGTTGTAGGATACACTAGTTTCTTATCACATAAGGAGTCCTCAGAGAGCTGCAATGAAAGATTCAGGTCTCAGAGCATGTTCATGTTCCACTGATATGTTACAGTTTGCACAGGTAGGAAAGAAGGTGGAGAGAAAGGCAACAGAAGGGGAAAGTAGGTGTGAACCTTTCATTAGTTAGCATTATATCTTTCTCATCAAAGCCTTGCGCCAGTGTGATTTTGGAAGAAGAGGGGGAATCCGGGAGCATTGGAGGAGACAGGGGAGTTCCAGGTCTGGGTAAAGCTGACAGGGGTCCCAGATGAGAGCTGAATGCATTCTGCAGCAGGGTGTGGGCAGGGTGGGCTCCAGGGGTGGCTGTGGGTCTCCTGGGTGAGAGTTGTGACAGGTGAGGGCTGTGTGCAAGTTCCTGGCTGAGGACAAGTGAGGCACAGGCGGAGAGCTGGCAGAGAACCTTCTTCTGGGCCACCAGCCTCACCCAACACACACAGCCTCATCTTCTGTCCCTGTCACTCCAATTCAGACTTCTCCGAAGGTGAGTGAGAACACATCAAGAGCATTCTGAACAAAAGGGAAAGCATGTGCAATGGCTCTGGGGCAGGAGATTTCCAGGTATGTCCAGGAGCAGCAAGAAGGCCCTGTGGCCACAGGAGACAGCTTAGGACATGAGCTCAGAGAGGTGACAGAAAGCCATTCCAGGGCTATAACCCCATGAGACCCTGTTTCACTGGGCCATCCTGGCTACAGTGTTGAGAACAGATGACAGAGGGTTGAAGACGGCAAGGCAGGTCAATGACGAGGCTTTTCCAGGAACTCAGGCACTGTGGACCAGACAGGTGGCCTTGGATGGAGTGGTTAGACCTATTCTGGGTCCATTTTGAAGATGGAGCTCACAGGATTTGCTGATGGGTTAGCTATTAGGAGCAGGAGAACGGAGGCGTTGGGGTAACTCCCAGCTGTTGTGGGTTGTCCTGATCGAGGGGAAGGAGAGTGTTTCTGGGGATAGGAGGTAGTCTGTGTTCCGCATCCTGAGGAAGGTGCCTTCCCGGTGGGTCTGCTGATATTTGTTTCTGGGAGAACCTTTCACATCTCCTCCCTCAGAAATGCTCAAGTACAAGTATCCCCCACTTTTTAAGCGTTCACAGTAAGACACTGGGCTTTCTTGAAAGAACTATGTTATTACCCAGCTTCAGTAAGAGGAAGAGACCTGAAGAGGCTTTCCCTCTTATGCAAAAAGGTGAACAGTGAGAATCGCGTTCAGCATCTGTTTTGGGGAGAAGCACAACAGAGGCAGCGTGCACCCCAACCAGCTCCTTCCGCTGGGAACAGCTATCCACATCCAGCCACCAGCACTTTGAATGGTGTCTGTGAGCCTCTACTGTGCTTTATCTTCATTTATGCTGGGCCTCCCTTAGAAACTTGTGTCCTGAGGCCTAAGAAAAGCCAAAGAGAAGGAATTTTGGAGTCTGAGCACACTGTCTAATTGTTCCGTGTAAATTAATGGCCATTCCTTCTTGACACCATTTCTGCTGTGCAAGGTTTCTCAGAAGCCCTGTACTTTCAAAGAGCAGGGAAACCTATACCCCATGCTGCAGGGTTAGTTTTAGTCTCCATGCTGGACAAAACATTTCATGACTGTCGGATTTTCTCACTTCAACATTGAGACTTTGACCACCTTCACCCGTTTCTACCACCCCATCCCCGAATCTGGCACCTACCAATCTGCTCTCAGTGTCTATGTGTTCAGTATTTGTTTATTCCTCGTGGAATGTACATGAGAGCATCTGGTATTGGTCTTTCTGTGTCTGAGTTACTTGGCATAAGGCCCCCAAGGTCTGTGTTTCCATGTCTGGTTCTTGTGAATAATGCTGCAGTGAACGTGGGAGTGCATCTGTCTTTTTGAGGCAGCATTTTTGTGTTCTCCGAATCAATACTCAGTAGAGCCATTACTGGGTCATGGGGTAGTTGCATTAATTTTTTCAGGAACCTCCATACCGTTTGTCACAGTGGCTGCACCAATTTCCATTCCCACCAACAATGCTCAGAGTCCTCTCGTCTGCACACCCTTGACCCCACCTGGTGTCTGTCTCTGGGACAATAGGTGTTCCAACACTTGTGAGGGAATAACCAGTTGTGGGTTTGACTGATGTTTCCCTGACGATATTTAGTGATGTCGAACAACTTTTTCTGTCTGTTGGTACCTGTGAGCTGTCTTTGGAAAGTATCTATTCACATATTCCCCACATTTTTTATACAGTTTTTTTTTGTTTGTTTGTTTTGATTTGTATGAGTGTTGTGTGTATTTTGGATATTAGCCTCTTCTCACACATATGATTCGCAGATATTTTTTTTCTTATTGGGTCTGTGGCCTTGTAAGTTTTTGCTGGTTTCTTTTTCCGTGTGGAAGATTTCAGTTGAAGTTGTTCCACCTGTTTATTTTTGCTTTTGTTGCCTTTGCATTTGGTGTCCAATCTGAAGACTCTTTGCCAAAACCAATGTCGAGAGACTTAGTACCTGTGTCTTCTTGGAGGTTTATGGATTCAGGTCTTACGTTCATATCATTCATCCAGTAAAAATTTTGTGTGTGGTGTAAGAAAGTGACCCAGTTATATTCTTCTGCATTTAGTGTCCAGTTTGCCTGTTACCGCTCACTGAAGAGACAGTCCTTCCCTCATGGCATATCTTCTGCTGCTGTGTCGTAAGTTAGGATCATCTACGTGTGGGTAAGTTTCTGAGCTTTCTGTTCTGTTCCACTGACCTGGTGTCTGTGTTTACGCCAGTACCATCCTGTTTTGATGACAACAGCTTTGTAATCTAGCTTGAAATCCAACAGTGTGTTGTCTGCACCTTTCTTTCTCCAGGTTGCTTTGGGTATTTGGGGTGTTTTATGATTCCATACAAGTTTGAGGACTGTTTTCTATTTGCTCGAATAATGCCACTGGAATTCAGATAGGGATTTCATCACATGTGTCAATTGCTTTGGGTACGATGGACATGTTCACATAATTAACTCTTCCAGTTAAGGAGCATGGCGTATGCTTCCATTTGTTTGTGTTGCCTTCCAAATCTTTGACCCATACATCCTGCCCCCCTCGACACACATGTTTTTCATTTCTTTTCTGCCATGTGTTGAGTGTACTATGTCTTTCTCATTCTTGGTTGCTTTTATTCCTAAATTTTTTTTGATGCAATTGTAAATGGCATTGCTTTTTTAATTTCTCTTTGCGAAAGTGTGTCATCAGTATACAGAAATGCAAGAAGTTGGGTCATCTGGGTGGCCCCATAGGTGAAGCGTCTGTCTTCAGCTCAGGTCATGAACCCAGAGTTCTGGGTTCGAGCCCTGTGTTGGGCTCCCCGCTTACAGAGGGTCTGTTTCTCCCTCTTTCTCACACTCCCCCTGCTCGTGCTTTTTCTCTTCCTGTCAAATAAATAAATAAAATTTGAAAATACATAAAGACAACAGGTCTCTGTATATTGACTTTATATCCTGCAGCTTTCTTGAATTTGTTTATTCTAACAGTTTTTTTTTTTCTGTGGAATCATTCGGGATTTCATGTCATTTGCAAATAGTGACAGTTTTCCTGTATGGATTTCATATCTTTCTTTTTTTAAAATGATGTCACCCTACAGTACTTCATTTGTTTTTGATGTAGTGTTCCATGATTCATTGTTTTCATATAACACCAAGTGCTCATTATGACACATGCCCTCCTTTTTTAAAAAAAGAATTTATTTATTTATTCAACAGATATAGAGACTGCCAGCGAGAGAGGGAACACAAGCAGGGGGAGTGGGAGAGGAAGAAGCAGGCTCACAGCGGAGGAGCCTGTTGTGGGGCTCGATCCCATAATGCCGGGATCACACCATGAGCCAAAGTCAGACGCTTAACCGCTGTGCCACCCAGGGGCCCCAACAGGGGCCCTCCTTAATACCCATCACCAGGTTAACCCATTACCCTACCCCTCCCTTTCTGCAACCTTCAGTTTGTTTCCCAGTGTCAATAGTCTCTCATGGTTCATCTCCCCCTCTCATTCCCCCCCTTCACTTTTCCCTTCCTTCTTCTAATGTCCTCCATGCTACTCCTTCCGTTCCACATAGGAGTGAAACCATATGATAATTGTCTTTCTCTGCTTGACTTAATTTCACTTAGCATAATCCCCTCCTGGTCCATCCACGTTGGTGCAAATGGGGGGTATCCATCCTTTGTGATGACTGAGTAATATTCCATTGTATAGATGAACCACATCTTCTTTGTCCAATCATCTGCTGAAGGACATCTTGGCTCCTTCCACAGTTAGGCTATTATGGACATTGCTGCTATGTACATTGGGATACAGGTGCCCCTTCTTTTCATTACTCTGTGTCTATGGGGTAAATACCCAGTAGTTCAATTGGTGGGTCTTAGGATAGCTCTGTTTTTAACGTCTTGAGGAACCTCCATATTGTTTTCAAAAGTGGCTGTACCAGCTTGAATTCTCACGAGTAGTGTAAGAGGGCTCCCCTTTCTTCACATACTCTCTGACTTTTTTTTATTTCTGTCTTGTTAATTTTTTTTCAAGATTTTATTTATTCATTCCACAGAGATAGAGACATCCAGCGAGAGAGGGAACACAAACAGGGGAGTGGGAGAGGAAGAAGCAGGCTCATAACGGAGGAGCCTGATGTGGGGTTTGATCCCATAATGCCAGGATCACGCCCTTAGCCGAAGGCAGAGGCTTAACCTCTGTGCCACCCAGGTGCCCCCTGCCTTGTTAATTTTAACATTTCTAACTGCTGTAAGGTGGTATCTCATTGTCATTTTGATTTGTATTTGCCTGATGGCAAGTGATGTGGAGCATTTTTTCATGTGTCTGTTGGCCATTTGTATGTCTTCTCTGGAGAAGTATCTCTTTGTGTCTTCTGCCCATTTTTTTGATGTCGAGTTTGAGGAGTTCTTTATAGATCTTGGATACCAACCCTTTATCTGTAATATCATTTGCAGATATCTTCTTCAATTCCATAGGTTGCCTTTTTGTTATTTGATCATTTGCTTTGCCAAGCAGAAGCCTTTTATCCTGATGAAGTGCCAATAGTTCATTTTTTGCTTTTATTTCCTGTGCCTTTAGAGACGTGGCTTGCAAGAAGTTGTTGTGTCCAAGGTTGAAGAGTTCTTTTGATTTTGATATGAGACAGGAATCCATTATCTTATTTTCCTGATTGTATTCGAGTCCTCTGTCTTTCTTGGTGAGTCTAGCTAAGTTGGTCAGTTTTGTTTATCTTTCCAAAAAAGGCTGCTCTCATTTTCATTGTTTTTTTTTTTTTTGTCTTTTTAGTCTCCGTTGGATTTATTAATGCATTCCTTTTTGTTATTTCCTTATTTCTACTAATTTGGGGCTTTGTTTGTTGTTTTTTTTTCTACTTATTTACCACATAAAGCAGGTTGTTTATTGGAGAGCATTTTCATGGATTGATGAAGACTTTAATTTCTATGAATGTCCCCCATAAAGCTACTTTTGCTGCATCCCATAAGTTTTTGTAGGTTGTCTTTTTCATCAGTGACCAGGTACTTCTAAAAGTTTTTTGATTTCTTCTTTGACTGTTGGATGTTCAGTAGCATGTTGTTAAATCTCCACATATTTTTTAAGATTATTTTAGTATCTGACAGAGAGTGAGACAGCGAGAGAGGGAACACAAGCAGGGGGGTGGGAGAGGGAGAAGCAGGCTTCCCACTGAGCAAGGAGCCTGATTTGGGTCTAGATCCCAGGATCCGGGGTCAAGACCTGAGCTGAAAGCACATCCTTAACGACTGAGCCACCCAGGCCCCAAAAATCTCCACCTATTTTTGACTGTCCCATTTTTTTCTTGAGACTGATTTCTAATTTCCTATCATTGTGGTTGGACAAGATTTGAAGCAGAAGGTGAAAAGAGCATTCAGATGAAAGGTTTGTTTCCTGGAGGGTTTTCTGAGGGCAGACCATGAGTTCAGTGGGGATGGAGGAAGGTTTTGTGAGACGGGGGGTGGGGTTAACCCTCGTTAGAATTACTGACTACTATCATGCAGGCTGTGTGCTACCGTTCACATCATAGTCCTGATGGACTTGTACTTCATTAAATATTTTCTAGGAGGTGTAGGCATAGCCTTTACTTAAAGAAAGGTGCCATGTGGGTTTATGGCATTACCCCAGGTCAGCAACCAGGATGTATGGTATTGTGGGGGATCAGAAGCAGGCTTTCTGTGGGAAGCGACAGAAATAGGGTATGGTGAGCTCCATGACCATAGGTGAGGTCCCGAGTGACCCACTGGGTGTTGGGTTCTGTGGATCTGTCTCATCAGGTGCTGTGGAATTCAGGGACACCCTCCTGTCTGTGGATTTGTGTGGAGACAGGTAGACATCAGTGTCTGGGCAGGCACGAGGGTCGCAATGGACCACCACCAGAGGTGCAGCGTGCGGGGGAGCCACTGCTTGGTTTCCCCGAAAGCTGATCAGGGTCTGTGACCGTGATTCCTAGCAGCTGCAAGGGAAGAGGAGGCCGGGGTGGTGCACACTCCCTAGACTTGTGCTCAGGACTAGTCTGGAGCCCACTGAAGTCAGCCACACCTGGCACAGAAGGCACCCAGTCAGTGTAGCTGTGGGCACTGCTCCCATGGCACTTTTGGGCCGGCTCCATGCTGCCACCTCCTGCTTTTCATCATCATCTTCAAGGTCATGTGCCTCTGCTCTTGCCCCATGGCCTCCGGGGTATTGTCCGTCCTCCATCTGGCCCTCGTCCCTGGTGCCCTGTGCAGTCCGATGACAGGGTAGCCTTCTCGAGACAAACATCTGGCCCTGATGGAAAACTTCCATGGATCTCGGGTGATGCGAGGATGATGCCCTGCCCTGGAAGGGGGCTGCAGGTCCAAAATCAGGAGAGCCATGTCTCCCTTTTCAGCATGGCCTGCACTCCCCTCAGTCTTCTTCAGGGAAGCTCTCCCCACTTCCTGAGCTGACAGCTCTGAACTTAAAAATGAATGTTATTTTACATATCTCTATGCTTTAGTTCATCCATGGCATGTCTTTCAACCCGGTTAGTGGGTTTTTTTTTTTTTTGCAGTTCTGAAGGGCTGTCTGCTCAAGGAGGGGATGACCTGGGCAGGGCAGCTTTCCCTCTCATCTCCCTCAGCATGTCTCTGTGCCCTGGGGCCAGCTGTCCCACTGAGGATTGAGGGACCTGAGCCAGCCCATCCTGAGCCCAGGCTGTGTCAGCTCATAGACTGATGCGTGTCGGAGCGGTGGGCAGCTGGCATGGGCCAGGGGCAGGCAGTGTCTCCTTCTCATTCCTTCCCTCCCTTCCTCACAGAAGTAGCTCAGAGCAGCCTTTAACCCCTGCATCTCCAGATCCCTTGACCTGTGCCTCCTGTGTTCAGCTGGTGACCTTGGAGTTTCGCATGGATTCTACCTCCCGTACCCTCTCCCATAGCAGTTCCTTGATCAGGGGAGGGGTCGGACCCTTGTCTGCTTTTGGTCTTCTTCCTGTCCCGCACCGAGCCCACCGACCGTTTCATCTTCCATGTATGTGCTTGGAAGCAAGCCCATCCACAGAGAACCCATTAGCCAAATGGATCCAGGCAATGAACATTGAAGTAGAGATCCAGAATCCATAATAAACCTGCTCTGAAACCTGTCCCAAAGTCTGTGACTCTCTCACACTGAAACAGAAACAATAATAGCTTTCTGGACTGTGAAGTGATATGTGTCTCTACTTCCAATCTTGAATGCATAGGTGCTGAACCTGGACAGAAAGGGACCATGGCTCCTGTGGGCTGGGATCCACAGTAAGAACGCAGTGAAATCTGAATTTTAGGCATTAAGTGAATAATTATTGTAGAGTGAATCCCAAGTAGGGCTTTTGCACATTGCACAGGAAAAGCTTTTTCAAAGAGTTTTCTGAAAGAAAAATCTTTTTTTAAAATTTATTTTAATTCCATTAGAGCTAACATACAGTGTTACATTCGTTTCAGGTGTACAGTAGAGTGATTCAGTAATTCTATATATTACAAAGTGGTCATCAAGAAAAGTGTCCTCTTAATCCCCTTCATCTATTTCACTCTTCCCTCTATCCACCTCCTCTCTGGTAACCATCCGTTTGTTCTCTATTGAAAAGAGTTTGTATTTTGGTGTGTCTCCTTTTTCTCTTTTAGTTATTTATTTTTGTTTGTTTTTTAAATTCCCCATTAGAGTGACATCATATGGGATTTGTCTTTCTCTGACTGACTGATTTTAGTTTGGATAATACTCTCTAGCTCCATCCATGTGGCTGCAAATGGCAAGGTTTCATTCTTTTTCAAGCAGAGTAATACTCCATTGTGTGTGTGTGTGTGTGTGTGTGTGTGTGTGTGTGTGTGAATACACACATCTATCATCTCATTTGTCAATTTTTCTACAGACACTTGGGTTGCTTCCATATTGTGATATTGTAAATAATAGTGCAAGAAACATAGGGGTGCACGTATCCTTTTTACTTACTGTTTTCCTATTCTTTGGGTAAATACGAGTAGTGTGATTGTTGGATCGTAGGGTAGTTCTATATTTAATTTTTTGAGGAAACTTCATACTGTTTTCCACGGTGGCCACCACAGTTTGCATTCCCACCCACAGTTCACGAGGATTCCCCTTCATCCACATCCTCCCAACACCTGCTCTTTGTTGTGCTTTTGATGTTAGCCATTCTGACAGGTTTGATGTAATACCTCATTGTCCTTTGGATTTACATTTTCCTGATGATGGGTGATGGTGAACATCTTTTCACGGGACTCTTGGCCATTTGTATTTCTTCTTTGGAGAAATGTCTGTCCATGTCTTCTGCCTATTTTTTAACTGGATTATTTGTTTTTTTGGGGGGGTCGAGTAGAATCAGTTGTATATGTTTTGAACACTATTCCTTTATTGCATATGATCTTTGCAAATATCTTCTCCCTTTGAGTAGGTTGTCTTATGATTTTTTACGTTTTCGTTGTTCTTCTGCTGTGTGGAAACTTTTTATTTTGCTGTATTCCCAATAGTTTATTTTTGCTTTCATTTCCTTTGCCTCAGGACACAGTCTAGAAAAACGTTGGTATGGTCCATGTCAAGAAGTTACTGTCTTCCCTCCTGTAGGATTTTTATGGATTCAGGTCTCATATTGAGGTCTTGAAACTGTTTTGTGTTTGTCTGTATTGTGTAAGAAAGCAGTCTAATTTCATTCTTTTGTGTGTAGCTGTCTAGTTTTCCCAACACCATTTGCTGTAGAGACTGTCCTTTTCC
Source organism: Ursus americanus (assembly GCF_024610735.1). Lineage (NCBI taxonomy): Eukaryota > Metazoa > Chordata > Mammalia > Carnivora > Ursidae > Ursus > Ursus americanus. Next base: position 1,668,889 of record NW_028273624.1, read on the forward strand.
CTTTTGATATCGTTGCTTGCTTTGTGGAAGATTCATGGCCCACATAATTATGGGTTTCTGTCTGAACTTGTATCCTGTTCCTTTGGTCGCTGTTTCTATTTTTGTGCCGTACTGTCTTGTTAGGATGACTGCAGCTTTGTAGTATAACCTGAAATCTGAAATAGTGAGTCCTCCAGCTTTGTTTTTCTTTTCCACATTGCACTGGCTGTTCGAAATCTTTAGTGGATCCATACAAATGTTTAGGATTGTTTATTCGAGGTCTTTTGTTCTTTAATTTAAATTCAATTAGCCAACTTACAGTACACCATTAGTTTCAGATGTAGTCTTAAATAAATTTTCAGTCGTGTGTAACACCCAGTGCTCATTGTATCATGTGGCCTCCTTAATGCTACTCACCCAGTTACCCCCCCCAACTTCTCCAACAATCATCAGTTTCTTGCGATAGTTAAGAGTCCATCATGGGTTTTCTCCCTCTCTGATGACTTCCCATTCTATTTTCCCTTCCTTGCCCTATGGTCTTCTTCCTTGTTTCTGATATTCCACATAGGAGTGAAAGCATATGATCATTGTCTTTCTTTCATTGACTTATTCCACTCAGCATAATACCCTCCAGCTCCACCCATGTCGGTGTGATGGTAAGTATTCATCCTTTCTGATGGCTGAGTAATATTCCATTATATATATATATATATGATCCACATCTTCTTTATCCATTCATCTGTCCATGATCATCTGCACTCCTTCCACAGTTTGTCTATGATGGACATTGCTGCTATGAACACTGGGGTGCATGTGTCCCGTCTTCACTACATCTGTCTCTTTGGGGTCGATACCCCGTAGTGCAATTGCTGGGACATAGGGTAGCTTTATTTATAACTTCTTGAGGAAACTCTGTACCATTTTCAAGAGTGGCTGTACCGCACTGCATTCTTACAGGGGTGTAAGAGGGTTCCCGTTTCTCCACATCCTCTCCAAGATGTGTAGTTTCATGTCTTCTTATTTTTAGATATTCGGCCTCGTGTGGTAGGGCATCTATAGGGGTTTAGATTTCCATTTCCCTGAAGCCAAGTGATATGAAGCATTTATGCATGTATCTTTTGGTCACCAGTATGTCGTCATCATTGAAATGACTTCCCATTTTAATCCATCTCAAGACCTAAAGCTGGGTAAGGCACTGAAGCTGGATGATGCCATCGGTTGGAAGTGTGGAGAATTTCAAAAGATCTCCGTGGAGAGCAAGTTTAAAGGTCAGTGTGAAGCTACTAATTGGATCCGGGGAGATCTCTGAAAGTGGGGGTTGCCTGGGATGGGCTGAGGGGGGCCCTCCGATTTTCCTATGAATCCTTGCTTCAGCCCCAAATGGACAGTTTCCTCCTGTGGGGCAGGGTGAGTCCTCTAGTGGTACAGAGGTGAGCCCAATGCCTGGTGCCTTGGAGGCAGGCAAACGGGGAGGGACCCTCAGCAGAAGACCCAGAGTTAGGTTAGGCCTCAAGAGACAGCAGGTCCGAACTGCCCAGTGCTCAGAGAACTCCCAGGCCGAGTGAGATGAGGGCACAAGGGCGGGTGAGTGTGAGCCTGAGGTTCCATCCAGAAGGGCCCACAAAGGTCGGGGTTCAGCAGAAGGAGCTCTCAGGGGGTGCCCCAATTCTCTTGCCCTGAATGCTCTGTTGTGCCCCAAAATGGTACAGTTTACTGTGGGTTGCAGGCTGAGTCCTACGGTGGGTCTTGGGTGTCCCCAATCCGCTGGAGTGGGGTGCCAGGACCCCGGGGAGGGGCCCCTCTGTGGCCAACCTTGGGTAAGGGTTAGTGTTCAGGAGCCCGGCAGGGACAATCTGCAGGCTGTGCGGCAAGCTCTGTGGAGGGCTGAGAGGAGGCCATTGGGGAGGGTGCACATGGGCCTCAGGGTTGGGGCACGGGGGGCTGCCAAAGGACGGGGATGGGCTCCGGGGGCCTCCCCAAGTTCTCGTGCCCTGTAGGCTCTGTAGAGCCCCAAGGGGCACGGTTTCCTGTCGGGTGGCAAGCTGAGTCCTGCGGTGGGGCAAAGGTATCCCAATTACCCGGGTCTGTGGTGTAAGGCTCCTGGGGATGCCCCCAAACCCACGGCAGACCTAGGGCTAGGGATAGGCCCAGGAGCCCCGCAGGCCCGATCTGTTGGCTGTATGGCGAGCTACACGGGCTGAGGTGAGGATGTGGGGAGAGTGAGCATGGGCCTCAGGGTTGGGGTGCGGGAGGCCACCGAAGTTCGCTGGTGGCTCAGGAGGGCCCTCCTGGTTCTCCCGCCCTGAATGCTCTATGGCCTCCCAAGGCACACGGTTTCCTGCAGGGTGGCAAACTGAGTCCTGCTGTGGGGCTCAGGTGTCCCGAATCCCCGCGGCTGCGGCTCCAGGCTCCTGGGGAGGGGCCCCTCCACAGATGAACTATGGTTAGGGTTGGGGCCCAGGAATCCCGCAGGCCAGATCTGCCCACTATGTGGCAAGCTCCGCCCTGGGCTGAGTTGAAGGTGCGGGGTGGGGTGAGCATGGGCTTCACGGTTGAGTTTAGGGATCGCCGAAGTTCGCCGGGGGCTCTGGGGGCCCTCCTGGTTCTTCCGCCCTGAATGCTCTACAGCCTCCCAAGGGGCACAGTTTCCAGTGGGCTGGCAGGCTTTATCCTTCAGTGGGGCTCAGGTGTCCCCAGTCCCTGGGGCTGCGGCACCGGGCCCCAGGGGAGGGGCCCTACCCAGCCGACCTAGGGTCAGGTGTAGGCCCCAGGAACCCGGCAGGCCTGATCTGCCGGCTCTGCGACGAGTTCGGTGGCAACCTGAAGGGAAGGCGTGGGGCGGGATGAGTGTGGGCCTCAGGGTTGGGGTGTAGGGGCCACCGAGGATCCCTGGGGGCTCAGGGGGGCCCTACCAGTTCTCTTGCATGGGATGTTCTGTGGCGCCCCAATGGGCATGGTTTCCTGAGGGGTGGCAGGATGGGTCCCGTGGTGGGGCTCAGGTGTACCCAATCCCTGGGGTTAGGGTACAGATTAGGGTATGGGTTGAGGTTAGGGTATGGGTTAAGGTTAGGGTATGGGTTACGGTTAGGGTATGGGTGAGGGTAGGGGTTAGGGTTAGGGTAAGGAGAGGGTACGGGTTAGGGTTGGGTTTTGGGGTTACAGGTTAGAGGTTATGGGTTAGGGTACAGATTAGGGTTTAGGGTACGGGTTAGGGTTTAGGGTTCGGGTTTAGGGTTAGGGTTAGGGTTGGAGTACGGGTTAGGTTTAGGGTATGGGTTAGGTTTAGGGTATGGGTTAGGGTACTCATTAGGGTACGGTTTAGGGTACAGGTTAGGGGACGGTTTAGAGTAAGTGTTGGCGTACGGATTTGGGTACGGCATAGGGTACGGATTAGGGTTAGGGTACGGGTTAGGAAACACGTTAGGGATTGGGATTGGGTACGGTTTAGGGTTAGGGTATGGGTTAGGGTACGGGTTAGGGTACAGATTAGGGTTAGGTATGGGTTAGGGTATGGGTTAGGGTCCAGGTTAGTGATAGGGTACGGGTTAGTTTATGGGTTAGGGTACGGGTTAGGGTATGGGTTAAAGTTAAGGTAAGGGTACTGGTTAGGGTTAGGGTAAGGGTTACAGTTTAGTGTTTAGGGTTACGGTTAGGGTATGGGTTAGGGTTAGGTTATGGGTAGGGTTAGGGTACGGGTTATGGTATGAGTTAGGACATGGGTTAGTGTCAGGTTTTAAGGTTTAGGTTAAAGTTAGGGTATGGGTTAGGGTACTTGTTAGGGTTACGGTTAGGTTTAGGGTACGGTTTAAGTTATGGGTTAGGGTACAGTTTAGGGTTAGGGTTAGGGTATGGGTTAGAGTACGTTTTAGGGTTACGGTTAGGGTTAGGGTACAGGTTAGGTTTAGGGTTAGGGTACGGGTAGGGTTAGGGTTAGGGTACGGGTTAGGGTTAGGTTTAGGGTTAGGTTACGGGTTATGGGTAGGGTTAGCTGAAGGGGTAGGGTTAGGGGTTAGGGTTAGGGGTTAAGTTTTAGGGTTTAAGGTTAGGTGTTAGGGTTTAGGCTTAGGGTTAGACCCCAGTAGGCCAGCAGGACCGATGCACCTGCTGTGCGGGGAGCGGAGGAGTGGGACGAGGTGAGGGCGCTGGCGAGCAGGAGTATGGTATCCAGCGTTTTGGCGCAGGAGGCCTTTGAACATTGCTAGAGGCTCGGAGGGCCCTGCCCGTTCTCCCGCCCTAAATGACCAGTGACGCCCCAGTGGGCCGATGTCGACGGGGCGGCAGGGTGAGTCCGGCACTGCAGCTCGGGTGTCCCCAATCCCCGGCTTTGGTCACCAGTCCCTTTGTGAGCGCCCCCTCTGGGGCCAATCTAGTGTTAGGGTTAGCCCCCAGGAGACCAGCAGGCCCCATACGCCAGCTGTGCGGTGAGCAGAGGGGCGGGCCATGGTGAGGGACTGGCGAGATGGAAGGTGGTACCCAAAATTTTGGCGCCGGGGGCCCTCGAATGTCGCCGGGGACTCAGAGGGCCCTGCCCATTCTCCTGCCCTGAATGAGTGGCGGCTCCACTAGCAGCCCGAGTGGTGGCGGGGCGGCAGGGTGGGTCTGGCGCTGAGGCTCGGGGGTCTCCAATGCCAGACGTTGCAGCACGAGGCCCCTTGGGAGAGGCCCCTTGGGGGCCGACCTAGGGTAAAGGTTAGCTCCTGGAGGCCGTAGGCACAATCCGCAGTCTGGGGCGAATGGAGACGCGGTCGAAGATCAGGGCGCTGGCGAGCAGGAGAGTGGGCCCCAGCCTTTTGGCGCTGGGGCCCTTCGAAGGTCACCGGGGCAGGGAGGGCCCTGCCCATTCTCCAGCCCTGAATGATCGGCGGTACCCTAGTGGCCCGGGTGTGGGTGGGGCGGAACGGTGAGTCCAGCGTTGTGACTCAGGGGTCCCCAATCCCTGGCGTTCGGCGGCAGTCCCTTTGGGAGGGGCCCCTTGGAGGCCGACCTAGGGTTAGGGTTAGCCCCCAGGAGGCTGGCAGGCTCGATCCACCGGCTCCGTGGCAAATGGAGGGGTGGGCCAAGGTGAGGTCGCTGGCGAGCGGAAGCGTGGGCCCCAACATTTTGGCTCGGTGGGCCTTCGAATGTCGCAGGGGGCTCGGAGGGCCCTGCTCGTTCTCCCGCCATGAAGGACCGGCGACGCCCTTAGCTCCCTGGGTGGCAGCGGGGTGGCAGGGTCAGTCCTGCACTGGTGCTTGGGTTTCCCCAATCCCCAGCGTTGCGGCGCCAGGCCCCTTGGGAGGGGCCCCTCGGGGACTGTCCTAGGGTTAGGTTAACCCCCAGGAGGCCGCAGTCCAGATCCGCCGGCTGTGCAGTGAGCGGAGGGATTGACCGTGGTAGGGCTCAGTCGAGCGGTAGCGTGGTACCCAGCGTTTTGGCGTGGGGGCCTTCTTATTTTACCAGAGGCTCGGAGGGCCCTGCCGGTTATCCCGCCCTGAATGCCCGGCGGCACCCCTAGCGGCCCACGTGGCGGCGGGGCGGCAGGGTGAGCCCGGCGCTGGGGCTTGCAGGTCCCCAATCCCTGCCGTTGCGGCACCAAGCCTCTTGGGAGGGGCCACTCTGGGGCCCACCTAGGGTTACGGTTAGCCCCGAGGAGCCCAGGAGGCAGGATCTGCCAGCTGTGTGGCTAGAGGGGGGGCAGGCCGAGGTGAGGGCGCTGTAGAGCGGGAGCATGGGCCTCAGCGTTTTGGCATGGGGGACGGAGGGCCGTGCCCGTTCCCCCACCCTGATTGGCCGGCGGCGCCCCAAGTGCCCCGGGTGGCGGCAGAGGGGCAGGTTGAGTACATCGCTGGGGCTTGTGGGTCCCCAATGTCTGGCGTCGCGGTGCCAGGCCCTTTGGGAGTGCCCTTCGGGGGCCGACCTAGGGTTAGGGTTAGCCCCCAGGAGGCCGGCAGTCCGGATATGATGGCTGTGGGGCGAGCGGAGGGGTGGGCCGAGGTGAGGGTGCTGGGGAGCGGGATTGTGGGCCCCTGCATTTTGGCGCTGGAGGCTTCAAATGACGCTTGTTTCTCCAGGGCCCTGTCCCTTCTACCGCCCTGAATGACCAGCGGCGCCCCTAGCGGCCCGTGTGGCAGTGTTGTGGGAGGGTGAGTCTGGCTCTGGGGCTTGGAGTCCCAGATCCCAGGCTTAGTGGCACCAGGACCCTTGGAAGGGGCCCTAGGGTTAGGGTTAGCCCCAAGGAGACCGTCAGGCCCAATCCGCACACTGTGCGGCGAGCGGAGGTGCGGGCCCAGGTGAGGGCGCTGGGGAGCAGGAGCCTGGGAACCAGCGTTTTGGCGTGGGGAGCCTTTGAAGGTCACCGGTGGCTCAGAAGGCCCTGCCCTTCTCTCGCTCTCTATGACCGGCTGCACCCCTAGCGGCCCGGGTGGGTACAGTGCGGCAGGGTGAGTCTGGCTCTGGGGCTCTGAGTCACCAATCCCCAGCATTGCAGAGCCAGGCATCTTGGGATGTCCCCACAGGGCCGACCTAGGTTTTGGTTAGCTGCCAGGAGCCCAGCAGGCCCTATCCACCAGCTCTGAAGCAAGCGGAGGGGCGGGCCGAGGTGAGGGCACTGGCGAGCAGGATCCTGGGAGCCAACGGTTTTGCACGGGGAGCCTTCAATGGTCAGCGTGGGCTCGGAGGGCCCTGCCCGATCTCCTGCCCTGATTGACCGGCGGGGCCTCTAGTGGCTCGGGTGGCTGAAGGGCAGCAGGGTGAGTCCGGCACATGGGCTCGGGGTCCCCATCCCCAGTGTTGCGACGCCAGGCCCCTTGGGAAGGGCCCCTCGGGGGCCGACCTATGGTTAGGGTTAGCCTCCAGGAGCGCCGCAGGCCCGATACACCACCTGTGCGTCGAGCGGAGAGTTGGGCCGAGGTGAGGGTCCTGGTGAACATGAGCCTGGGCCCAAGCGTTTTGGTTCGGTGTGCCTTCGAATGTCGGCAGGGGTTCGGAGGGCCCTCCAGTTCTCCCACCCTGAATGAATGGCGGCGCCCCTAGCGGCCCATGTGGGGTGGGGCGGCAGCGTGAATCCGGCGCTGGGGCTTGGGGGTCCCCAATCCCTGGCGTTGCGGCGTCAGGCCCCTTAGGAAGGGACCTTCAGGGGCTGTCCTAGGGTTAGTGTTAGTGCCCAGGAGGCCGGCAGGCCCGAGTCACTGGCTCTGCGAAGAGTGGAGGTGTGGGCCGAGTTGAGGGTGATGCAGAGCGGGAGCGTGATCCCCAGCGTTTTGGCGCCCTGGGCCTTCGAATGTTGCCATGTCTCGAAGGGCCCTGCCTGTTCTCCTGCCCTGAATAACCAGCGGCGCGCTTTGTGGCTCCGTTGGCGGTGGGGTGGCAGGGTGATTCCCGTGCTGCAGCTCAGGTTTCCCCAATCCCCGGCATTGCAGCACCACGCCGCTTGGGAAGGGCCCCTCGGTGGTCGACCTAGGGTTAGAATTTGCCCCCAGGAGGCCGGCAGGCCTGATCCGCGGGCTCTACTACGAGCGGAGGTGCGGGCCGAGATGAGGATGCTGGCGAACAGGAGGGTGGGCCCAACCGTTTCGGCGCGGGGGGCCTTCGTAGGTCGCCGGGAGCTCGGAGGGCCCTACACGTTCTCCCGCCCTGAATGACCGGCGGCGCCCCTAGCGGCTCGGCTGCTGGCAGAGTGGTAAGGTTAGTCTGGTGCTGGGGTTCGGGGGTCCCCAATCCCCGCATTGCGGTGCCAGGCCCCTTGGGAAGGGCCCCTCGGTGGTCGACCTAGGGTTAGGGTTAACCCCCAGGGGGCCGGCAGTCCCGATCCACCCATTGGGTGGCGAGCGGAGGGGCGGGATGAAGTGAGGGTGCTGACGAGTGTGAGCCTGGACCCAAGCGTTTTGGTGCGGTGGGCCTTCGAAGGACAAGGGGGGCTCGGAGGCCCCTGCCCGTGCTCACGCCCTGAATGACCAGCGGCGCCTCTAGAGGCCCGGGTGTCAGCGGGGCAGCACGGTCAGTCCGGCGCTGGAGCTCATGGTTCAGCAGTCCCAGGCGTTGAGGCGCCAGGACCCATCGGACGGGTCCCTGGTGGGCCGACCTAGGGTTTGAGTTAGCCCCCAGGAGTCGGGCAGGCCTGATCCGCCCTCTGTCGGGCGAGCGAAGGGGCAGGCCTAGGTGAGGGCGCTGGCGAGCGGGAGCATGGGCCCAAGCGTTTTGGCGCGGGGCGCCTTCAAATGTCACCATGGGCTAGGAGGGCCCTGCCCGTTCTCATACCCTGTATGACCGGCGGCGCCCCTAGAAGCCCAGATGGTGGCGGAGCGGCAGGTTGAGTCCGACGCTAGGGCTCTGGGGTCCCCAATTACCAGCGTTGTGGCCCCAGACCCCTTGAGAGGGCCCCCTTGGGTGCCGACCTAGGGTTAGGGTTACCCCAGGAGGCCAGTAGGCCCGATCTGCCAGCTGTGCAGTGAGCAGAGGGGCGGGTTGAGATGACGGCGTTGGTGAGCGGGAACATGGGCCCAAAGTTTTGGAGCGAGGGGCCTTCGAAGGTCACCAGGGGCTCAGAGGGTCCTGCCCGTTCTCCTGCCCTGAATGACCGGGGGTGCCCCTTGTGGCCCGGGTGGTGGTGGGGGGCATGGTGAGTCCGGCGCTGGGGCTCAGGAGTCCCCAATCCCCCTCGTTGCAGCGCCAGGCCCCTTGGGAGGGGCCACTAGGGGGCCGACCTCGGGTTAAGGTTCTTCCACAGGAGGCCGGCAAGCCCAGCACTAAGTGGCTCTGGCAATGTAACAAAAATGCCATACACTTATCTGTAAGAAATAACAGTGTACAGGAACCCTCTTAGCCCTAACATCATCCTTTGTGAATATGGAAGCCAGCCCCAAAGTGGTCGTGGAAGTCTGACGAAAAGGCTAAGCACTTTTCTCTGAGTCACCACACTATACAGGGAAAGACCAATGTACATCATCTTTCACGAGTAGGAAGCATTAATGAAAAGGTTCTGGAATTTCGAGGACTCTGACCCATCCTTATTGGTAATAAACCACCGTGTACAGGAAAACACCTTCAACTCTCATCAGCCTCCTCAATCGTGATTCCGATTCAACTTTGGGTGTGTAGGACTAGGGAAATGTCCACATCTTATTGCTAAGAAAGAACGATGTCAGGGTAATGCCCTTCAAGTCACCTCAGCCTTCCTGAAGACGGAAGCAGGAATCAAGGTGGTTATGTTACCATGAGGTAAGGAAGATGAGCATATAAGTGAGAAACAACAGTGGGCAGGACCTCTCTTCCAAGGAACAGTATCTTTGCTTAATGTTCAATCCCTATGGTAAGTGGTTGTGGGCATTTGTGAGGTCAAAATCTTGAGTGTTTTGTAAAACCTCTTGGCCATTCACAGATGAGACTAAGGTAGTTGGGGACTCCTAGGCAGTGATTTGTCCACTGTCAAAAATATGAAAAGATAAAAGAGACAGATGAGGTCTCCTCAGGCATTGTCCTTTATCCTCATCCTCCGTGAGGATGGCCATCTCCGGACAGCTCAGTGGCAGGGTCTCATTCACAATGGGGGCATCTGTTCCTCACAGACATCAGGCAGGGAAATGGATTTGGTTCTCTGTGCCAGCCCAGCCACAGCTGAGTGTCACAGCACCCTCTCGTGGGCTCATAAGAGTTTCACTGTCACCAGGCAGGTCATTGTATTTGATAAACCACTGTGAGAGTTTGCAATTGCCTTCATCTACAACCTCCTAGAGGCAAATGCAGGTGTCTGGTACCATGTGAAGTCATGTGAAGGCATTGTGAGAAAGTGTCCTTTTGCTTAAGAAAAACATGGCTGGGGCTCCTGGCTGGCTCAGCCAGTTAAGCATGTGCCTTTGGTTCAGGTTATGATCCCAGGGTTCTGGGATCGAGCCCGGGCTCCCTGCTCAGCTGGAAAGGAGGTAGGTAAATAGCTTAGAACCCACATAGAATGTGAATAAAGGGGAGTGAAATGGAACTTGGTCTGTGTTTTGCTTTAGGGATTGGAAGTTAGTTTTTTCTCAATTGTGATTATTCTTGAAACAGAAAAGCTGTATTGTTTTTTTTTTTACCTTTTTTTCTAATAATAATTTTTTATTATGATATGTTAGTCACTATACAGTATTTCCTTAGTTTTTGATGTAGTGTTCCGTGATTCATTATTTGCATATAACACCCAGTGCTCCATGCAATATGTACCTTCCTTAATACCCATCACTGGCCCATCCCAATCCCCCACCCCTCTCCCCTCTGAAGCCCTCAGTTTGTTTCCCAGAGTCCATAGTCTCTCGTGGTTCATTCCCCCTTCTGTTTAGGGTCCATTGTCTAAAGGGACAGACAGTGGAAGTTCACCGAATATAAGATCGAAATTTCATTGTTCATTATAGATGCTGCCAAGTAGTTCCCAGACATTTCATTCTACTGTAGTAATTCATTATACCTGTGCAGGTGCATGTGGAAGATAACTGATGCATGTTTAGTGGTAATAAAACACGCCCCTCAGTAGTAAAATAGTAGAGGATGCACATGTGTAAAATTATTCGACTACAGCTTCCATGCTTTGCCTTTGGTTCCTTATTATCTATGAAACTGGACAATTTTTGTTCTCTAGGCTTAAAACTCATTGTCAGTATTTAGAGTTTTTCAATGCTGATCTTCTCCTGTATAAGTTACCAAAAACCTAAAATATGTATGAACTTTAAAAAACGCTATATTGAAAATGACAGCAGGGAAGTTCCATTTTGTGAATATTGTGTCAATAGATCTCTATTTTGACATCAGTGTTCATTAGAAATGATGACATTTCATGTGAGTATAAATATCAATGTGAAAAAGAAAAGGTAGGAAGAACCTTGAATGTTTAAGTAATTGGCGAAATGACAGGTGTGTGTGTGTGTGTGTGTGTGTGTGTGTGTGTGTGTGTGTGTAATTGATTATCAGTGAATAGTTCACCTTCTTGTAGGGCCTCCGAGAGAGCCCAGGTGAACCTTTCAATGAGTTGGTATCTGTTTTCAGAACATGGGAATCTCTTAGTCCAATAGTCAATCAGGCAAGCTTTGAGGTCCTGAAGAGTTTCAGTCCTCAGAGATGGTGTTGCAGACCCTTGTGAGCAAACCCTAGGTATGCTCAGAGCCCTCATTAGCTGGTACCAACGTGTGACGATTTCAGACAACATTTCCCAAAGAAGTACCTCTTGAGTCTCTGTCCTTGTCAGTTCCCTACACTTCCTTACACTAGTTATGTGTTCAGTGTGTTTCAGGATAATCCCCACATGTGATTTTTGCTATTTCCTACTAGTCCTATCTGTTTCTCATGTTATTCTTTTATGGTAGGGGTTGGGAAGCAACCTGTGTGGTGTAGGAAGGGGTGTGGTAGTTGTCTGCCTTCAGAGGACCGAATGCTGCCTAGAAATTGTACTGTAGTTTGAGGTCAATTGTCCATCCTCTGAGTGTCAGGAATTCCATCACTTTACTTTGATGCTAGTCTGTTCTTCAAGCTTTCCTCAGAAATAAGGACGTCATCCATCTAGGGAATACTGGTTTGTGTGTATGTTTTCATTTTAGGAAAGGCCTTGCTGCTCCTGAAAATAATACTGTAGAGCACCCTTTCCTGTTCTTATTGGCCATCAGTCAATCTTTTGTGAAGTATTTGTTTATAAATAGACTTTTTATGGTTGATGAGCAGGAATTCTTTATTGACAAGTCTTTGTCAGTGTGTGTATTGCAAATCTTTACTTCCCAGCCTGCGGTTCACTTTTTCATTTTCATATGGTCATAAGATAAGGAGAAATGTCACATTTTTATGAAGTCCCACTGAATTCTTTTAAATGGTTAGTGCACCCTATGTCCTACCCCAAGATTGACAGGTTCTATGGTTTCTTTCAGAAACTGTCCAATGGGAAGCTACAATCCATCTCAAATTTATAAATTGCATTTTTAATTCTAAGGGTATTTATAGACTGTTTTGGATTTTCTATGTACACAATCGTATTATCTGTGAATAGTCACAATTATCCCCTCAATTCTTATACTTTTTGTTTCTCTTGCCTTCTAACACTGGTAGACTCTCCGATGCCACGTTGAATAGAGCAGCATTGTTGAAGATTTTAATATACCTTTCTCAATATCTGACAGAAAAAGCAGACAAAACATTGGTAACAAATGTGACCTAATTGACATATAGGGAACATTCCATAATAAGTGCAGAATACATTATTTTCAAGTGGTCATAGACTCTTTACCCAAATAGATGATAGGTGGGGCCACGAATGAAGTCTACAAATGTTAAACCCTGAAATTAACTAGATTCTATTCTTAGACCACAGGCAAATTGAGCCACAGTCATAGCGAAAAGAAAACCAGGAAGTCCTTCAATGTTTAAAAATTAAATGGAACTTTGCTACGTATCCTAAAGGTGAGAGAGGGAATCTCAATGGAAATTCTGAACCTTTTCTACGTGAGGGCTCACACACAATGGCACTTTCTTTGTGAAGAGCATAATAATAACCTAGCCAGGAGTTGAGCCTTAAGTCAGAGTTCTGCCTGCCCCAGCCACACCTGGCAGCCTTGGCCTGTGGTCCGCCTCAGCTGTGCTTTCTGGTGGCCCTGAGCTAAGGGGGTCAACATGGCCATATGGAAATGGGAAGCTCCCCACTCATAGTGATGGCGGTTCCCCCTCCCCAGCTAACCTTTCTGGTGGCTCTGAGCTAAGGGGGTCAACATGGCCGTATGGAAATTAGAAGCTCCCCACTCTTATTGATGACGTTGCTATCATATCGCCCTCACCAGTCCAACAACATGATTTCTGAGTGAACTATGACACAAGCGTGACTTCTTGGCCTTCCTTCAGGTTTGAAAATCATCTGGTGAGTCATCTATTAGAAATATGGATTCAACATGTGTTCTTTCTTCTGGAAAAGAAATAGACCCAATATCAATTATGGCTTCCTGAGCACCTGTACTTGAGAGACATCATACTGGCTCTTTGTAGCATTCTGCCTCTTAAACTTCTCAACTAGGGTGTAGATATTTTTAGGCACATTTTCAGGTGGTTAGACAGGGACTCGGATGATATGAGTCACAGAGGATTTTAGTGTCAGAAACCTAAGTGGGATCCCCAAATTGACTCCAAATCCCTTGTTGTTCCATACAGGGTACTATTTCCCTCTTATCTCTGGTCTTCTCGATCTGGAAACCTATCAAGTATCAGGATTTTCTTGTCATGTGGACAACTGGAACGAATTCAGCGGGCCTTTCACCTCTGCCCATGGTGATTATTAAGATCATTATCTCAGTGGAGGACCTCTGGGTAAGATACTCAAAGATCCTTAGGAACAGAGACAGTATAATATTTTTCTGGTATTAAAGTTACTGAAACCAACTATCTTTTTTAGTCCATTCAGGCTCTGGTATGTTCAGAGGGTGCTGTAAAACAGGTCTGAAATAGTATTTAAAAACACTCAGCTCAGCCTCTTCTACAAAGTGAGCCAATGCTTATAAACATGGCTAAAATATTCCCTTACCTACGATGACTTCCCAGCCATCGTAGTGTTTATATGGTATGACTGTGACTTACATTAGTCAACATTTGCAGAGAAAGAACTTAGTGCATCCAGGGGGCACTTCATGTTGAAATTAGTTTGTGACAACGAGCTACTGTGTTTTATTCTGCCGTCCAAGGGAATGGTGCCAGACATCTCTAAGGTGTCTAGCAGTTCTACAATTCTGATTTTAAGTGGTCTGTGTGCTTCAGAGATTTGGGCAGGAGAAGGGCAGGAGCCCAGAGACTGTGAACACTTCTGTTACCTGTGCTGACCATGGAGCAGGTAGCCTTCTGTGGGCATCATTTTGATTTCTTGGTACTCTTGTGAAAGGTGCTTTTGTCTCAAATTCCTCCATTTTAGAAGTAATTATAATGATGAAAGTAATTTTTATCTTATATCATCTGTGGGCGCTGATCCTGGGCTCCCAGGGAAGTTATCCCTTTACATTTTACCCGGCTCAAAATGACTAGGCAAAACCTCAAAGCATGGGCCTTGTTTCTGCCCCAAGCATGTTGTACATCTGCTTTGAGAAGAAAACAATAACCAAAAATGCCAACATAAAGATAAGAAAAAATAAAGAACCTCTTTGGCTCCCATAAGATTAAAGTCATACTGACATGTACATACTGAAAACATAAGAAAGAGTCTGTCACTTTCTGGAATCTAAGAAGATCCTCATTGTGGTGTGTAACATTGTATGTAAAACAAAACAGAAAAAAATACATAAGCGTGCCCCAAAAGTTCCTTCCCCGGAGCACTCCCTTCTTGGTGAAGATTGTGTCTCCCAGGCAGCTGTCCTGACTTGGGTTTGAATAAAGGTTTCTTCCTTTCTCTCTAAAATGTTTTTAAAAGTTCATTCATGCAATGTCGACAATAACAGTGTTTTCTATTTAAGTGAGAAATAAATGTTCCACTCTAGTTGCATTGGGAATAGACGAATTGAGGGTTTCTTTAGAAGAGTAAGTCTGCTTTCCAGAAAAGGCAAGGACATTGGTCTATTGAGAATGAAGATAATTACTGCTAAACAACAAGTATGTGTTGCCCCTTCGCCCAGAAACCGAAGCAGATGTGCAGGCTTTAGGTTAGAGGTGCCTTCTTCTCCCCAGCTGACAGCACTTCTCTGCTCTGGCTCCAAGAAACCCGAGGTTTTGAACGTCACCATCTGAGTCAGCGAGGAAGCTTGTCACAGGACGCCAGTGTTCAGAGAAAGCACAGGTATGTTTGGCAAAATGTCCTATCTATGTCAGGGCTGGAGATAAAACCTCTCATTATCCCAAAACCTCCTGGGCTTTTCTCTTTTCTCTAGTTGAGCCACAAAGTAAAATTGAAGTAGCTGTCAGCATTCTGGGTTTGGTGCAAGAATTACTTAGTTTCCCTGCAGGTAGAACTTTGCAGGGGATCACAATTTGTCTGTCCATTTATTGCTTACAAATGTATTTTGACCATCTGTTTCCTAGGAACCCTCTTTTATTAGAAAGGGAAGGTGAGATTCACTCTGTGCCTGTTTGTAACATCTAATTTGTTCCTTCATCTAACAGTGTTTATTCAATTGGGCCTAAGATATGGTTGAGTGGCCAGCATCTAGAGTTAGGTGGCTTTATTCATCTGATATAGACTTGGGTGATGTCATTTGACAAAGGTGATGTTTCATCATTGATTAGTTTATTCATCAGAAGAGTTAAAATTAGGGTGGAGGGAAAATTCAAAATTATCCAAAGCGGCCTGTTCCTGTTTAAAAGTTGAGCTTGACTTTCTAGTTTTACTAAATGTATTATCTCGATATTTTGAGGTGCCATATTCTCTCTGTAGTTTCTTTGGTGGTGGAGTCAGAAGGAGAGTCTGGGAATTCTTTTGGATAGTGGCATGTGGTGGCTTCAAGGGGCTTGGCGTCAGGAGCCTTGGGTTGAAGTCTGCAACTGCTTGCCTGACCCTGGGTGCATCTCCCAGAGGTTTTGTTTCCTCTTATGAAATTGCCCGCAGATAATGTTCTGCTTGAAGGGGAACTCTCCCATCCTGTTGGTGGGAATGCAAAGTGGTGCAACCAGTCTGGGAACCAGTGTGGGGGTTCCTCAAAAAGTTAAACATTGAACAACCACATGATCCAGCAATTGCTCTCCTAGGTATTTACCCAAAGGATACAAAAATGCGGATTCGAAGGGGGAACATGCACCATGATGTTTATAGCAGCATTGTCCACAGTAGACAAACTATGGAGAGAATCCCAAAGTCCATGCACTGATGAATGGATAAAGCAGATGTGGGATACATATATATAACGGAATATGACCCAGCTTCAAAAAGAATGAAATCTTACCATTTGCAAGGATGTGGATGGACCTAGAGTGTATTAAGCTAAGCAAAATCAGTGAGGAAAGACAAATATCCTATGCTCTCACGCTTGTGGAATTTCAGAAAGAAAACAGAGGAACAGAGTTGAGGGGTGGTGAGAGTGGCAAACAAGGAAATAGACTCAACCTTGGAGAACAAACTGAGTGTTGCTGCAGGACAGGGGCGTGGGGGGAAGAGTTAAATCGGTGAGGGGTATTAAGGAGGGCACTTGTGATGAGCACCGGGTACTCCTTGCAGGTGAGGAATCACTAAATCCTACCCCTGAAGTGAATATTCCATCGCATGTGAACTAACTGGAATTTAATAAAAGAAGAAAGGAAAAAGTGTTCTGCTTCATGAAGAGTGAGGTAAAATTGTAGTGATTTGAGCTGTAGTCTTCTATAGATGATATTTGTAAAACACCCTGTTGTAGGATACACTAGTTGCTTATCACATAAGGAGTCCTCAGAAAGCTGCAATGAAAGATTCAGGTCTCAGAGCATGTTCATGTTCCACTGATATGTTACAGTTTGCACAGGTAGGAAAGAAGGTGGAGAGAAAGGCAACAGAAGGGGAAAGTAGGTGTGAACCTTTCATTAGTTAGCGTTATAGCTTTCTCATGAAAGCCTTGCGCCAGTGTGATTTTGGAAGCAGAGAGGTAATCCGGGAGCTTTGCAGGAGATGGGGGAGTTGCAGGTCTGGGTAAAGCTGACAGGGGTCCCAGAGGAGAGCTGAATGCATTCTGCAGCAGGGTGTGTTCAGGGTGGGCTCCAGGGGTGGCTGTGGGTCTCCTGGGTGAGACTTGTGACAGGTGAGGGCTGTGTGCAAGTTCCTGGCTGAGGACAAGGGAGGCACAGGCGGAGAGCTGGCAGAGAACCTTTTTCTGGGCCACCAGCCTCACCCAACACACACAGCCTCATCTTCTGTCCCTGTCACTCCAATTCAGACTTCTCCGAAGGTGAGTGAGAACACATCAAGAGCATTCTGAACAAAAGGGAAAGCATGTGCAATGGCTCTGGGGCAGGAGAATTCCAGGTATGTCCAGGAGCAGCAAGAAGGCCCTGTGGCCACAGGAGACAGCTTAGGACATGAGCTCAGAGAGGTGACAGAGGGTGACAGAAAGCCATTCCAGGGCTATAACCCCATGAGACCCTGTTTCACTGGGCCATCCTGGCTACAGTGTTGAGAACAGATGACAGAGGGTTGAAGATGGCAAGGCAGGTCAATGACGAAGGTTTTCCAGTTACTCAGCCACTGTGGACCAGACAAGTGGCCTTGGATGGAGTGGTTAGACCTATTCTGGGTCTATTTTGAAGATGGAGCTCACAGGATTTGCTGATGGGTTAGCTATTAGAAGCAGGAGAATGGAGGAATTGGGGTAACTCCCAGCTGTTGTGGGTTGTCCTGATTGAGGGGAAGGAGAGGGTTTCTGGGGGTAGGAGGTAGTCCGTCTTCTGCATGCTGAGGAAGGTGCCTTTCCCAGTGGATCTGCTGAGGTTTGTGTCTGGAAGAACCTTTAACATCTCCACCCTCAGCATTGCTTAAGTACAATTATCCCCCACTTTTTGAACGTTCACAGTAAGACACTGGGCATTCTTGAAAGAACTACGTTTATTACCCAGCTTCAGTAAGAGGAAGATACCTGAAGAGGATTTTCCTCTTATGAAAAAAGGTGAACAGTGAGAATCGCGTTCAGCATCTGTTTTGGGGAAAAGCACAACAGAGGTGGCATGCACCCTAACCAGCTCCTTCTGCTGGGAACCGCTCTCCGCATCCAGCCACCAGCACTTTGAATTGTGTCTGTGAGCCTCTGCTGTGCTTTATCTTCATTTATGCTGGGCCTCCGTTAGAAACTTGTGTCCTGAGGCCTAAGAAAAATAAAAGAGAAGGAATTTTGGAGTCTGAGCACACTAAATGTTCCGTGTAAATTAATGGCCATTCCTTCTTGACACCATTTCTGCTGTGCAAGGTTTGTCAGAAGTCCTGTACTTTTGAAGAGCAGGGAAACCTATACCCCATGCTGTGGATTTAGTTTTAGTCTCCATGCTGGACAGAACATTTCATGACTGTCGGATTTTCTCACTCAAACATTGAGACTTGGACCACCTTCACCCGTTTCTACCAGCCCATCCCCGAATCTGGCACCTACCAATCTGCTCTCAGTATCTATGCGTTCAGTATTTGTTTATTCCACGTGGAATGTACATGAGAGCATCTGGTATTGGTCTTCCTGTGTCTGAGTTACTTGGCATAAGGCCCCCAAGGTCTGTGTTTCCATGTCTGGTTCTTGTGAATAATGCTGCAGTGAATGTGGGAGTGCATCTGTCTTTTTGAGGCAGTATTTTTGTGTTCTCTGAATCAATACTCATTAGAGCCATTACTGGGTCATGGGGTAGTTGTATTTATTTTTTCAGGAACCTCCATACCGTTTGTCACAGTGGCTGCACCAATTTCCATTCCCACCAACAGTGCACAGTGTCTCCTCGTCTGCACACCCATGACCCCACTTTTTGTCTGTCTCTGGGACAATTGCTGTTCCAACAGTTGTGAGGGGATAGCCGATTGTGGGTTTGACTGATGTTTCCCTGACGATGATTAGTGATGTCGAACAACTTTTTCTGTCTGTTGGCACCTGTGTGCCATCTTTGGAAAGTATGTATTCACATATACCCCCCATTTTTATACCTTTTTTTGTTTGTTTGTTTTGATTTGTATGAGTGTTGTGTGTATTTTGGATATTAGCCTCTTCTCACACATATGATTCACAGATATTTTTTTCATATTGGGTCAGTGGCCTTTTATGTTTTTGCTGGTTTCTTTTGCCGTGTGGAAGATTTCAGTTTGATGTTGTTCCACTGGTTTATTTTTGCTTTTGTTGTCTTTGCATTTGGTGTCTGATCTGAAGACTCTTTGCCAAAACCAATGTCGAGAGACTTAGTACCTGTGTCTTCTTGGAGGTTTATGGATTCAGATCTTATGTTCAAATCATTCATCCATTAAAAATTTTGTGTGTGGTGTAAGAAAGTAACCCAGCTATATTCTTCTGCATTTAGTGTCCAGTTTGCCTGTTACCGCTCACTGAAGAAACAGTCCTTCCCTCATGGCATATCTTCTGCTGCTGTGTCATAAGTTAGGATCATCTACGTGTGGGTAAGTTTCTGAGCTTTCTGTTCTGTTCCACTGACCTGGTGTCTGTGTTTCTGCCAGTACCATCCTGTTTTGATGACAACAGCTTTGTAATCTACCTTGAAATCCAGGAGTGTGTTGACTGCACCTTTCTTTCTCCAGGTTCCTTTGGGTATTTGGGGTCTTTAGTGACTCCATCCAAGTTTGAGGACTGTTTTCTATTTCCTCGAATAATGCCACTGGAATTCAGATAGGGATTTCATCACATCTGTCGATTGCTTTGGGTACGATGGACATGTTCACATAATTAACTCTTCCAGTTAAGGAGCATGGCGTATGCTTCCATTTGTTTGTGTTGCCTTCCAAATCTTTGACCCATACATTCCGCCCCCCTCGACAGATATGTTTTTCATTTCTTTTCTGCCATGTGTTGAGTGTACTATGTCTTTCTCATTTTTGGTTACTTTTATTCCTAGATTTTTTTGATGCAATTGTAAATGGCATTGCTTTTTTAATTTCTCTTTACGATATGTGTCATCAATATACAGAAATGCAAGAAGTTGGGTCATCTGGGTGGCCCCATAGGTGAAGCATCTGCCTTCAGCTCAGGTCATGATCCCAGAGTTCTGGCATTGAGCCCCGTGCTGGGCCCCCGCTTAGCAAGGGTCTGCTTCTCCCTCTTTCTGACACTCCCCCTGCTCGTGGTTTTTCTCTTCCTGTCAAATAAATAAATAAAATCTGAAAAAAAATAAAGACAACAGGTCTCTGTATATTGACATTATATCCTGCAGCTTTCTTGAATTTTTTTATTCTAACAGTTTTTTTTTTTTTTTGTGGAATCTTTCGGGTTTTCATGTCATTTGCAAATAGTGACAGTTTTCCTCTATGTATTTCATATCTTTCTCTTTCTTTAAAATGATGTTAGTCACCCTACAGTACTTCATTTGTTTTTGATGTAGTGTTCCATGATTCATTGTTTGCATATAACACCTAGTGCTCATTATGACACGTGCCCTCCTTAATACCCATCACCAGGATAACCCATTCCCCTACCCCTCCCTTTCTGCAACCTTCAGTTTGTTTCCCAGTATCAATAGTCTCTCATGGTTCATCTCCCCCTCTCATTCCCCCTCTTCACTTTTCCCTTCCTTCTCCTAATGTCCTCCATGCTATTCCTTCCATTCCACATAGGAGTGAAACCATATGATAATTGTCTTTCTCTGCTTGACTTAATTTCACTTAGCATAATCCCCTCCTGGTCCATCCATGTTGGTGCAAATGGTGGGTATTCATCCTTTCTGATGACTGAGTAATATTCCATTGTACAGATGACCACATCATCTTTGTCCATTCATCTGCTGAAGGACATCATGGCTCCTTCCACAGTTTGGCTGTTATGGACATTGCTGCTATGAACATTGGGATACTGGTGCCCCTTCTTTTCATTACTCTGTGTCTATGGGGTAAATACCCAGTAGTACAATTGGTGGGTCGTAGGATAAATCTGTGTTTAACGTCTTGAGGAGCCTCCATATTGTTTTCAAAAGTGGCTGTACCAGCTTGAATTCTCACGAGTAGTGTAAGAGGGTTCCCCTTTCTCCACATCCTCTCTGACTTTTTTTTATTTCCTGTCTTGTTAATTTTTTTCAAGATTTTATTTATTTATTCCACAGAGATAGAGACAGCCAGCGAGAGAGGGAACACAAGCAGGGGGAGTGGGAGAGGAAGAAGCAGGCTCATAACGGAGGAGCCTGATGTGGGGCTCGATCCCATAATGCCAGGATCACGCCCCTAGCCGAAGGCAGACACTTAACTGCTGTGCCACCCAGATGCCCCCTGCCTTGTTAATTTTAACCATTCTATCTGGTGTAAGGTGGTATCTCATTGTTTTGATTTGTATTTGCCTGATGGCAAGTGATGTGGAGCATTTTTTCATGTGTCTGTTGGCCATTTGTGTTTCCCCTCTGGAGAAGTATCTCTTTGTGTCTTCTGCCCATTTTTTGGGTGTCGAGTTAGAGGAGTTCTTTATAGATCTTGAATACCAGCCCTTTATCTGTAATATCATTTGCAGATATCTTCTTCGATTCCATAGATTGCCTTTTTGTTTTGTTGATCGTTTGCTTTGCCGAGCAGAAGCTTTTTATCCTGATGAAGTGCCAATAGTTCATTTTTGCTTTTATTTCCTTTGCCTTTAGAGACGTGGCTTGCAAGAAGTTGTTGTGTCCAAGGTTGAAGAGTTCTTTTGATTTTGATATGAGACAGGAATCCATTATCTTCCTTTCCTGATTGTATTGGAGTCCTCTTTCTTGGTGAGTCTAGCTAAGTTTGTCAGTTTTGTTTATCTTTCCAAAAAAGGCAGCTCTCATTTTCGTTGTTTTTTTTTTTTTTTGTCTTTTTAGTCTCCTTTGGATTTATTTATGCATTCCTTTTTGTTATTTCCTTATTTCTACTAATTTGGGGCTTTGTTTGTTGTTTTTTTTTCTACTTCTTTACCACATAAATCAGGTTGTTTATTGGAGAGCATTCTCATGGATTGATGAAGACTTGAATTTCTACGAATGTCCCCCATAAAGCTACTTTTGCTGCATCCCATAAGTTTTTGTAGGTTGTCTTTTGCATCAGTGTCAAGGTACTTCTAAAAATTTTTTGTTTTCTTCTTTGACTGTTGGTTGTTCAGTAGCATGTTGTTAAGTCTCCACATATTTTTTTAAGATTATTTGAGTATCTGACAGAGAGTGAGACTGCGAGAGAGGGAACGCAAGCAGGGGGGTGGGAGAGGGAGAAGCGGGCTTCCTACTGAGCAAGGAGCCTGATTCGGGGCTAGATCCCAGGATCCTGGGATCACGACCTGAGCTGAAAGCAGATCCTTAACGACTGAGCCACCCAGGCCCCCCAATCTCCACCTATTTTTGACTGTCCCATTTTTTTCTTGAGACTGATTTCTAGTTTCATATCATTGTGGTTGGACAAGATTTGAAGCAGAAGGTGAAGAGAGCATTCAGATGAAAGGTTTGTTTCCTGGAGGGTTTTTTGAGGCATACCATGAGTTCAGTGGGGATGGAGGAAGGTTTTGTGAGACGGGGGTTGGGGTTAACCCTTGTTAGAATTACTGACTACTACCATGCAGGCTGTGTGCTACTGTTCACACCATAGTCCTGATGGACTTGTACTTCATTAGAAATATTTTCTAGGAGGTGTAGGCATAGCCTTCTCTAAAAGAAAGGTGCCATGTGGGTTTATGGAATGACCCCAGGTCAGCAACCAGGATGTATGGTATTGTGGGGGATCAGAACCAGGCTTTCTGTGGGAAGTGACAGAAATGGGGTATGGTGAGCTCCATGACCATAGGTGAGGTCCCAAGTGACCCACTGGGTGTTGGGTTCTGTGGATCTGTCTCATCAGGTGCTGTGGAATTCAGGGACACCCTCCTGTCTGTGGATTTGTGTGGAAACAGGTAGACATCAGTGTCTGGCCTGGCATGAGGGTCGCACTGGACCGCCACCAGAGGTGCAGCGTGCGGGGGAGCCACTGCTTGGTTTCCATGAAAGCTGACCAGGGTCTGTGACCGTGATTCCTAGCAGCTGCAAAGGGAGAGGAGGCCGGGGTGGTGCACACTTCCTAGACTTGTGGTCAGGACTAGTCTGGAGCCCACTGAAGTCAGCCACACCTGACACAGAAGGCACCCAGTTAGTGTAGCTGTGGGCACTGCTCCCATGTTACTTTCAGGCTGGCTCCGTGCTGCCACCTCCTGCTTTTCATCATCATCTTCAAGGTCATGTGCCTCTGTTCTTGCCCCATGGCCTCTGGAGTATTGTCCGTCCTCCATCTGGCCCTCGTCCCTGGTGCCCTGTGCAGTCCGATGACAGGGTACCCTTCTCGAGACAAACATCTGGCCCTGATGGAACACTTCCATGGATCTCGTGTGATGCGAGGTTGATACCCTGCCCTGGAAGGGGGCTGCAGGTCCCCAATCAGGAGAGCCATGTCTCCCTTTTCAGCATGGCCTCCCCTCCCCTCAGTCTTCTTCAGGGAAACTCTCCCCACTTCCTGAGATGACAGCTCTGAACTTAAAAATGAATGTTATTTTACATATCTCTATGCCTTAGTTCATCCATGGCATGTCTTTCAACCCCGTTAGTGGTTTTTTTTTTAGCAGTTCTGAAGGGCAGTCTGCTCAAGGAGGGGATGACCTGGGTGGGGCAGCTTTCCCTCTCATCTCCCTCAGCATGTCTCTGAGCCCTGGGGCCAACTGTCCCACTGAGGATTGAGGGACCCGAGACAGCCCATCCTGAGCCCAAGCTGTGTCAGCTGTGTAGACTGATGCGTGTCGGAGCGGTGGGCAGCTGGCATGGGCCAGGAGCAGGCAGTGTCTCCTTCTCATTCCATCCCTCCCTTCCTCCCAGAGGTAGCTCAGAGCAGCCTTCAACCCCTGCATCTCCAGATCCCTTGACCTGTGCCTCCTGTGTTCAGCTGGTGACCTTGGAGTTTCGCATGAATTCTCCCACCTGTACCCTTTCCCGTAGCAGTTCCTGGATCAGGGAAGGGGTCTGACCCTTGTCTGATTTTGGTCTTCTTCCTGTCCCGCAGCAAGCCCACCCACCTTTGCATCTTCCATGTATGTGCTTGGAAGCAAGCCCATCCACAGGAAACCTATTAGCCAAATGGATCCAGGCAATGAACATTGAAGTAGAGATCCAGGATCCATAATAAAACTGCTCTGAAACCTGTCCCAAAGTCTGTGACTCTCTCACACTGAAACAGAAACAATAATAGCTTTCTGGACTGTGAAGTGACATGTGTCTCTACTTCCAATCTTGAATGCATAGGTGCTGAGCCTGGACTGAAAAGGACCATGGCTCCCGCGGGCTGGGATCCACGATAAGAACTCAGTGAAATCTGAATTTGAGGCATGAAGTGAATAATTATTGTAGAGTGAATCCTCCCAAGTAGGGCTTATGCACATTGCACAGGAAAAGATTTTTCAAAGAGGTTCCTGAAAGAAAAATCTTTTAAAAAATTTATTTTAATTCCAGTAGAGCTTACATACAGTGTTACATTTGTTTCACGTGTACAATAGAATGATTCAGTAATTATATATTACTCAGTGGTCATCAAGAAAAGCGTCCTCTTAATCCCCTTCATCTATTTCACTCATCGCTCTATCCACCTCCTCTCTGGTAACCATCCGTTTGTTCTCTATTGTTAAGAGTTTGTATTTTGGTGTATCTCCTTTTTCTCTTTTAGTTATTTATTTTTGTTTGTTTCTTAAGTTCCCCATTAGAGTGACATTGTATGGGATTTTTCCTTCTCTGCCTGATTTTAGTTAGGATAATTCTCTCTAGCTCCATCCATGTGTCTGCAAATGGCAAGGTTTCATTCTTTTTCAAGCCGAGTAATACTCCATTGTGTGTGTGTATGTGTGTGTGTGTGTGTGTGTGTGTGTCCGTGTGTGTGTGTGTGTGTGAATACACACATCTATCATCTCATTTGTCAATTTTTCTACAGATACTTGGGTTGCTTCCATATTGTGATATTGTAAATAATGGTGCAAGAAACATAGGGGTGCACGTATCCTTTTACGTTACTGTTTTCCTATTCTTTGTGTAAATAGGAGTAGTGTGATTGTTGGATCATAGGGTAGTTCTATATTTAATTTTTGAGGAACCTTCGTAGTGTTTTCCACGGTGGCCACCACAGTTTGCATTCCCACCCACTGTTCGCGAGGATTCCCCTTTATCCACATCCTCCCAACACCTGCTCTTTGTTGTGCTTTTGATGTTAGCCATTCTGACAGGTTTGAGGTATTACCTCATTGTCCTTTGGATTTACATTTTCCTGATGATGGGTGATGGTGAACATCTTTTCACGGGACTGTTGGCCATTTGTATTTCTTCTTTGGAGAAATGTCTGTCCATGTCTTCTGCCTATTTTTTAACTGGATTATTTGTTTTTTTGGGGGTCGAGTAGGATCAGTTCTATATGTTTTGGACACTATCCCTTCATTGCATATGATCTTTGCAAATATCTTCTCCCTTTGAGTAGGTTGTCTTATTATTTTTACGTTTTCATTGTTCTTCTGCCGTGTGGAAACTTTTTATTTTACTGTATTCCCAATAGTTTATTTTTGCTTTCATTTCCTTTGTCAGGACACAGTCTAGAAAAACGTTGGTATGGTCCATGTCAAGAAGTTACTGTCTTCCCTCCTGTAGGATTTTTATGGATTCAGGTCTTATATTGAGGTCTTGAAACTGTTTTGTGTTTGTCTGTATTGTGTAAGAAAGCAGTTTAATTTCATTCTTTTGTGCGTAGCTGTCTAGTTTTCCCAACACCATTTGTTGTAGAGACTGTCCTTTTCCCTTTTGATATCGTTGCTTGCTTTGTGGAAGATTCATGGACCACATAATTGTGGGTTTCTGTCTGAACTTGTATCCTGTTCCTTTGGTCGCTGTGTCTATTTTTGTGCCATACTGTCTTGTTAGGATGACTGCAGCTTTGTAGTATAACCTGAAATCTGAAATTGTGAGTCCTCCAGCTTTGTTTTTCTTTTCCACATTGCACTGGCTGTTCGGAATCTTTAGTGGTTCCATACAAATGTTTAGGATTGTTTATTCAAGGTCTTTTGTTCTTTAATTTAAATTCAATTAGCCAACTTACAGTACATCATTAGTTTCAGATGTAGTCTTCAATCAATTTTCAGTTGTGTGTAACACCCAGTGCTCATTGTATCGTGTGACCTCCTTAATGCTACTCACCCAGTTACCCCCCCCAACTTCTCCTCCGACAATCATCAGTTTCTTGTGATAGTTAAGAGTCCATCATGGGTTTTCCCCCTCTCTGATGACTTCCCATTCTATTTTCCCTTCCTTCCCCTATGGTCTTCTTCCTTGTTTCTGATATTCCACATAGGAGTGAAAGCATATGATCATTGTCTTTCTTTCATTGACTTATTCCACTCAGCATAATACCCTCCAGCTCCACCCATGTCGGTGTGATGGTAAGTACTCATCCTTTCTGATGGCTGAGTAATATTCCATTATATATATGATCCACATCTTCTTTATCCATTCATCTATCCATGGTCATCTGCACTCCTTCCACAGCTTGTCTATTATGGATATTGCTGCTATGAACACTGTGGTGCATGTGTCCCGTCTTCAGTACCTGTCGCTTTGGGGTAAATACCCAGTAGTGCAATTGCTGGGACATAGGGTAGCTTTATTTATAACTTCTTGAGGAAACTCCGTACCATTTTCAGGAGTGGCTGTACCGGACTGCATTCGTATAGGGGTGTAAGAGGTTTCCCGTTTCTCCACATCCTCTCCAACATGTATAGTTTCATGTCTTCTTATTTTTAGATATTTGGCCTCGTGTGATATGGCATGTATAGGGGTTTAGATTTGCATTTCCCTGAAGCCAAGTGATATGAAGCATTTATGCATGTATCTTTTGGTCACCAGTACGTCGTCATCAGTGAAGTGACTTCCCATTTTAATCCATCTCAAGACCTAAAGCTGGGTAAGGCACTGAAGCTGGATAATGCCATCAGTTGGAATTGTGGAGAATTTCAAAAGATCTCCGTGGAGAGCAAGTTCAGTGTGAAGCTACTAATTGGATCCGGGGACATCTCTGAAAGTGGGGTTGCCTGGGATGGGCTGAGGGGGACCCTCTGATTTTCCTATGAATCCTTGCTGCAGCCCCAAATGGACAGTTTCCTGCTGTGGGGCAGGCTGAGTCTTCTAGTCGTGCAGAGGTGAGCCCAATGCCTGGTGCCTTGGAGGCAGGCAAACGGGGAGGGACCCTCAGCAGAAGACCCAGGGTTAGGTTAGGCCTCAAGGACAGCAGGTCTGAACTGCCCAGTGCTCAGAGAGCTCCCAGGCCGAGTGAGATGAGGGCACAAGGGCGGGTGAGTGTGAGCCTTGGGGTTTCATCCGGAAGGGCCCACAAAGTTCGGGGTTCACCAGAAGGGGCTCTCTGGGTGTGCCCCAATTCTCTTGCCCTGACTGCTCTGTTGTGCACCAAAATGGTACAGTTTACTGTGGGCTGCAGGCTGAGTCCTACGGTGGGGCTTGGGTGTCCCCAGTCCCCCGGACTGTGGTGCCAGGACCCTGGGGAGGGGCCCCTCTGTGGCCAACCTAGGGTAAGGGTTAGGGTCCCGGAGCCCGGCAGGGACAATCTGCAGGCTGTGAGGTGAGCTTTGTGGAGGGCTGAGAGGAGGCCATGGGGAGGGTGAGCATGGGCCTCAAGGTTGGGGCATGGGGGGCTGCCAAAGGATGGGGACGGGCTCTGAGGGCCTCCCCAAGTTCTCGTGCCCTGTAGGCTCCATAGAGCCCCAAGGGGCAATGTTTCCTGTCAGGTGGCAAGCTGAGTCCTCTGGTGGGGTACAGGTATCCCAATTCCCCGGGGCTGCAGTGTAAGGCTCCTGGGGAGGCCCCCACACCTGCGGCCGACCTAGGGCTAGGGTTAGGCCCCAGGAGCCCCGCAGGCCCGATCTGCTGGCTGTATGGCTAGCTACACGGGCTGTGGTGAGGGTGTGGCGAGGGTGAGCGTGGGACTCAGGGTTGGGGTGTGGGAGGCCGCCAAAGTTCGCTGGTGGCTCAGGAGTGCCCTCCTGGTTCTCCCGCCCTGAATGCTCTATGGCCTCCCAAGGCGCATGGTTTCCTGTGGGGTGGCAGACTGAGTCCTGCTGTGGGGCTCAGGTGTCCCGAATCCCCGTGGCTGCAGCTCCAGGCTCCTGGGGAGGGGCCCCTCCACAGATGAACTAGGGTTAGGGTTGGCGCCCAGGAACCCCGCAGGCCAGATCTGCCCACTATGTGGCGATCTCTGCCATTGGCTGAGGTGAGGGTGCGGGCTGGGGTGAGCATGGACTTCAAGGTTGGGTTTAGTGATCACCAAAGTTCGCCGGGGGCTCTGGGGGCCCTCCTGGTTCTCCCGCCCTGAATGCTCTATAGCCTCCCAAGGGGCACGGTTTCCTGCGGGCTGGCAGGCTTTGTCCTGCAGTGGGGCTCAGGTGTCCCCAGTCCCTGGGGCTACGGCACCGGGCCCCAGGGGAGGGGCCCTACCCAGCTGACCTAGGGTCAGTTGTAGGCCCCAGGAACCCGGCAGGCCTGATCTGCCGGCTCTGCGATGAGCTCGGTGGCAAGCTGAAGGGAAGGCGTGGGGTGGGATGAGCGTGGGCCTCAGGGTTGGGGTGTATGGGGCCGCCGAGGATCGCTGGGGGCTCAGGGGGGCACTACCAGTTCTCCTGCATGGGATGCTCTGTGGCGCCCCAAGGGGCATGGTTTCCTGAGGGCTGGCAGGTTGAGTCCCGTGGTGGTGCTCAGGTGTACCCAATCCCCGGGGTTAGGGTATGGATTAGGGTATGGGTTCAGGTTAGGGTATGGGTTACGGTTAGGGTATGGGTGAGGGTAGAGGTTAGAGTTAGGGGAAGGAGAGGGTACGGGTTAGGG
The DNA here is from genome assembly GCF_024610735.1 of Ursus americanus. Lineage (NCBI taxonomy): Eukaryota > Metazoa > Chordata > Mammalia > Carnivora > Ursidae > Ursus > Ursus americanus. The sequence goes on from NW_028273624.1 coordinate 1,697,284, forward strand.
TTGGGTTTAGGGGTTACAGGTTAGAGGTTATGGGTTAGGGTACAGATTAGGGTTTAGGGTACGGGTTAGGGTTTAGGGTTTGGGGTTAGGGTTGGGGTTAGGGTTGGAGTACGGGTTAGGTTTAGGGTATGGGTTAGGTTTAGGGTACGAGTTAGGGTACGCATTAGGGTATAGTTTAGGGTACGTGTTAGGGTACGGTTTAGGGTAAGTGTTGTCGTACGGATTTGGGTACGGTTTAGGGTATGGGTTAGGGTTAGGGTACGGGTTAGGGTTAGGTTACAGTTTAGGGTTATGGTACAGGTTAGGTTATGGTTTAGGGTTAGGGTTAGGGTACGGGTTAGGGAACGGGTTAGGGATAGGTATAGGGTACGGTTTAGGGTTAGGGTATGGGTTAGGGTACAGGTTAGGGTTAGGTATGGGTTAGGGCATGGGTTAGGGTCCGGGTTTGGGATAGTGTACGGGTTAGGGTATGGGTTAGTGTACGGGTTAGGGTATGGGTTAAGGTTAAGGTAAGGGTACTGGTTAGGGTAGGGTACGGGTTACGGTTTAGGGTTTAGGGTTACAGTTAGGGTACGGGTTAGGGTTAGGTTATGGGTTGGGTTAGGGTACAGGTTATGGTACGATTTAGGGTATGGGTTAGGGTCAGGGTTTAGGGTTTAGGGTTAAGGTTAGGGTACAGGTTAGGGTACGGGTTAGGTTTAGGTTTAGGGTTAGTTTACGGGTTAGGGGTAGGGTTAGCTGAAGGGGTAGCATTAAGGGTAGGGTTAGGGTTTGGGGTTAGTGGTTAAGGTTAGGGTTTATTGTTTAGGGCTTCGGGATTAGGGTTAGGGTTTAGGGTTTAGTGTTAATGTTAGGGTTTAGGGTTTAAGGATTAGGGGTTATGGTTAGATTTTGGGTAGGGTTAGGGGTTAAGGTTTAGGGTTTAAGGTTAGGGGTTAGGGTTTAGAGTTAGGGTTAGACCTCAGTAGGCCAGCAGGACCAATGCGCCGGCTGTGCGGCGAGCAGAGGAGTGGGCCGAGGTGAGGGCGCTGGCTAGCGGGAGTATGGTATCCAGCGTTTTGGCGCAGGGGCCTTTGAACGTCGCTAGAGGCTCAGAGGGCCCTGCCCGTTCTAACACCCTGAATAACCGGCGTGCCCCTAGCGGCTCCGTTGGTGGTGGGGCAGCAGAGTGAGTCCCACGCTGCGGCTCGGGTAATCCCAATCCCCGGTGTTGCAGTGCCAGGCCCCTGGGAAGGGCTCCTCGTGAGCCGACCTAGGGTTAGATTTAGACCCCATTAGGCCGGCAGGCATGATCCTCTGGCTAGGCGGCTAGAGGTGGGTGGGCCGAGGTAAAGGTGCTGGGGAGCGGGATGGTGGGCCCCTGCATTTTGGCGCGGGAGGCTTCAAATGTCGCCAGTTTCTCCAGGGCCCTGTCTGTTCTCCCACCCTGAATGACCGGCGGCGCCCCTAGCGGCCCAGGTGGCAGCGATGTGGGAGGTTGAGTCTGGCTCTGGGGCTTGGGGTACCAGATCCCCGGCGTAGTGGCACCAGGACCCTTGGGAGGGGCCCCTGGGGCGACGACCTAGGGTTAAGGTTAGCCCCAAAAAGACCGTCAGGCCCAATCTGCACACTGTGCGGCGAGTGGAGGTGTGGGCCGAGGTGAGGGCGCTGGCGAGCAGGAAAGTGGGCCCAAGCGTTTTAGCGCAGGAGGTCTTCGAAGGTCGCAAGGGGCTCAGAGGGCCCTGCCCCTTCTCCCTCCTTGAATGATCGGCGGCGCCCTTACTGGCCCAGTTGGCGGCAGGGCGGCAGGTAGAGTCTGGTGCTGGGGCTCGGGTGTCCCCAATCCCCGGTGTTGCGGTGCAAGGCCCCTTGGGAGGGGCCCCTCCTGGGCCGACCAAATGTTAGAGTTAGCCCCCAGGATGCGGGCAGGCCTGATCTGCCGGGTGTGCGGCAAGCGGAAGGGCGGGCCGAGATGTGGGTGCTAGCGAGCAGGAGTGTGGGCACAAGCGTATTCGCAAGTTGGACCTTCGAAGGTCTCCAGGGGCTCGAAGGGCCCTGCCTGTTCTCCCGCACTGAATGACCGGCAGCGCCCATAGCGGCTCGGGTGGCATCGGGGCGGCAGGGTGAGTCTGGCGCTGGAGCTCAGGGGTCCCCAATCCCTGGCATTGCTGCGCCAGGCCCCTTGGGAGGTTCCCCTCGGGGGCCAACCTAGGGTTAGGGTTAGCCCCCAGGAGGCCCGCAGGCCCGATCCGCTGGCTGTGCGGCCAGCAGAGGGGCTGGCTGAGGTGAGGGCGCTGGTGAGCGGAAGCATGGGCCGAAGCATTCTGGCGCCTGGGGCCTTAGAAGTTCACTGGGACTGTGAGGGCCCTGTCCATTCTCCCACCCTGAATGACCGGCGGTGCCCTAGCTGCCTAGGTGCCGGCGGGGCAGCAGGGTGAGCCCGGCACTGGGGCTGGGGGTCATCAATCCCCAGTGTTGCGTCGACAGTCCCCTTGGGAGGGGACCCTGGGGGGCCAACCTAGGGTTAGGGTTAGCTCCGAGGAGGCCGGCAGGCCCGATCTGCCAGCTGTGTGGCGAGCGGAGGGGAGGGCCGAGGTGAGGGCGCTGAAGAGCAGGAGCGTGGGCCCAAGCGTTTTGGCGCGGGAAGCCTTCGAAGGTCGCCGGGGGATCGGAGGACCCTGCCCGTTTTCCCGCCCTGAATGACCTGCGGCGCCCCTGGGGCCCGGGTGGCGGCAGGCTGACAGGGTGAGTCCGTCGCTGGGGTTGGGGGGTTCCCAATCCCCGGTGTTGCGGCACCAGGCCCCTTTGCAGGGGCCCCTCGGAGGCTGACCTAGGGTTATGGTTAGCCCCCAGGAGGCCGCAGTCCCAATCCACCGGCTGTGCGGTGAGCAGAGGGGAGGGCCGAGGTGAGGGCGCTGGCGAGCGGTAGCGTAGGCCCATGAGTTTTGGCGCGGGGGGCCTTCGAAGGTCGCCGGGGCTCAAGAAGCCCTGCCCGTTCTCCCGCACTGAATGTCCGGCGGTGCCCCTAGCGGCTCAGTTGCCGGCGGGGGAGCATGGTGAGTCGGATGCTGGGGCTAGCGGTCCGCAAACCCAGGTGTTGCGGTGCCAGGCCCGTTGGGAGGGGCCTCTCAGGGGCCGACGAAGGGATAGGGTTAGCCCCCAGGAGGCTGGCGGGCCCTATCCGCCGGCTGTGCGGCGAGCGGAGGGGCGGGCCGAGGTGAGGGCACTGGCTACCGGGAGAGTGGGCGCAAGCTTTCTGGCGCGGGGGGCCTTTGAAAGAGGCCGGGGGCTCCAAGGGCCCTTCCCGTTCTCCCGCCCTGAATGACCGGTGGTGCCACTAGCGGCCTGTGTGGCGGCGGGGCAGCACGGTGAGTCCAGCACTGTGGCTCGTGGGTCTCCAATGCCCGGCATTGCCGCTCCAGGCACCTTGGGATGAGCCCCTCCGAGGGTGAGCTAGGGTTAGGGTTAGCCCCCAGGAGGCCGGCAGGCCCGATCTGCCAGCTGTGTGGCGAGCGGAGGGGCAGGCCGAGGTGAGGGCGCTGAAGAGCAGGAGCATGGGCCCAAGCGTTTTGGTGCGGGGGCCTTTGAAGGTCACCAGGGGCTCGGAGGACCCTGCCCGTTCTCCCGCCCTGGATGACCGGCGGTGCCCCTAGAGGCCCGGGTGGCAGCGGGGCGGGAGGGTGAGTCTGGCGCTGGGGCTTGTGGGTCCGGAATCCCGGGCATTGCGGCACCAGGCCCCTTGGGAGGGGCCCCTCGAGGGATCGAGCTAGGGTTAGGTTTAGCCCCCAGGGGACCGTCAGGCCCAATCCGCCAGTTGTGCAGGGAGCGGAGGGTGGGCTGAAGTGATGGTGCTGGCGAGCGGGAGCGTGGGCCCAAGGGTTTTGGCGCGGAGGGCCTTCAAACGGCACTGGGGGCTCCGAGGGCCCTGTCCGTTGTTCTGCCCTGAATGACCGACAGCTCTCCTACCGGCCCGGGTGGCGGTGGGGCGGCACAGTGCGTCCGGCGCTGGGACTCGGGGGTCACCATTCCCAGGCATTGCAGCGATAGGCCCCTTGAGAGGGGCCCCTTGGGGGCCGACCTAGGGTTCGGGTTAGCCCCCAGGAGGCTGGCAGGCCCGATCCGCCTGCTCTGCCACATGCGGAGGGGCTAGCCGAGGTGAGGGCGCTGGCGAGCGGGAGCATGGCCCCAAGCGTTTTGTCGCGGGGGACCTTCGAAGGTCGCCGGGGGCCCGGGGGGCCCTGCCCATTCTAACGCCCTGAATGAGGACGGCGCCCCTAGCGGGCCGGGTGGTGAGGAGCGGCAGAGTGCGTCCAGCGGTGGGGTTCGGGTGTCCCCAATCCCCAGCGTGGCGGCGCCAGGCCCCTTGGGAGGGGCTCCTCTGGGCCGACCTAGGTTTAGGGTTAGCCCAAAGGAGGCCGGCAGGCCCGAACCGCCGGCTGTGCGGCAAGCAGAGGGGCGGGCCGAGGTGAGGGCTCTGGCGAGATGGAGCGTGGGCCCAGGCGTTTTGGCACGGGGGGCCTTGGATTGTCGCTGGGGGCTTGGAGGGCCCTGCCCATTCTCACACACTAAATGAATGGTGGCGCCCCTAGCGGCCAGGGTGGCGGCGTGTCGGCAGGATGAGTCTGGAGCTGGGGCTCAGTGGTCCCCGATCCCCGGCGCGGTGGCTCCAGGCACTTGGGAGGGGTCCCTCGGGGGCCAACATATGGTGAGTGTTAGCCCAAAGGAGGCCGGCGGGCCCAATCCGCCGGCTGTGCAGCGAGCGGAGGGGTGGGCCGACGTTAATGCGCTGGCAAGCGGGAGCGTGGGCCCAAGCGTTTTGGCATGGGGGGCCTTCGAAGCTCACCGGGGGCTCGGAGGGCCCAGCAAGTTCTCCCGCCCTGAATGCCCGGCGGCTCCCTAGCGGCCAGGGTGGCGGCGGGGAGGCAGGGTGAGTCCGGAGCTCGGGCTCGGGGGTCCCCAATACCCGGCGTGGCATTGCCAGGCCCCTTGAGAGGGGTCCCTCGGGGGCCGAGCTAGGGTTCTCCTTAGCCCAAAGGAGGCCGGCAGGCCCGATTGGCCGGCTGTGCGGTGAGGGGAGGGGTGAGCCGAGGTGAGGGCGCTGGCGAGCGGGAGCTTAGGCCCAAGCGTTTTGGTGCGGGGGGCCTTCGAAGGTCATCGGGGGCTCGGAGGGTCCTGCCCGTACTCCCTCCCTGAATGACCGGTGGCGCCCCTAGCGTCCCGGGTGGCGGCGGGGCGGCAGGGTGAGTCTGGAGTAGGGCTCAGGGGTCCAAATGCCCTGGCGTGGTGGCGCCTGGCCCCTTGGGAGGGGTCCCTCGGGGGCCGACCTAGGGTTGAGGTTAACCCAAAGGAGGCCGGGCCTGATCCGCCGGTTGTGCAGAGAACGGAGGGGCGGGGCGAGGTGAGGGCGCTGGCGAGCGGGAGCGTGAGCCCAAGCCTTTTGGCGTGTCGGGCCTTCGAAGGTCACCGGGGGCTCAGAGGGCCCTGCCCGTTCCCCAGCCCCGAATGAGGACGGTGCCCCTAGCGATCCGGGTCGCAGCGGGGCGACAGGGTGAGTTCAGCCCTGGTGCTCGGGGGTCCCCAATCACCCGCGTGGCGGTGCCAGGCCCCTTGGGATGGGCCCCTCGGGAGCCGACCTAGGGTTAGGGTTAGCCCCAGGAGGCCGGCAGTCCAGATCTGCCGGCTGTGCGGCGAGCGGAGGGGCGGGCTGAGGAGAGGGTGCTGGCGAGCAGGAGCCTAGGCCCAAGCGTTTTGTCACGGGGGGCCTTCAAAGGTCACTGGGGGCTCGGAGGGCCCTGCCCGTTCTCCCGCCCTAAATAACCGGTGGCGCCCCTAGCAGCCCGGGTGGCGGCAGGGCGGCAGGGTAAGTAATGCGCTGGGGCTTGAGGGTCCCCAATCCCCGGCGTGGCATCGCCAGGCCCCTTGGGAGGGGCCCCTCGTGAGCAGACCTAGAGTTAGGGTTAGTTCCCAGGAGGCTGGCAGGCCCAATCCGCTGTCTGTGCGGCGAGAGGGGGGGCGGACCGAGGTGAGGGCGCTTGCTAGCGGGAGCGTGGGCCCAAGCGTTTTGGCGTGGGGGGCCTCAAAGGTCGCCAGGGGCTCGGAGGGCCCTGCCCATTCTCCCGCTCTGAATGACTGGTGGCGTCCCTACTGGCCCGGTAGCTGTGGGGCGGAAGGGTGACTCCGGCGCTGAGGCTTGGGGGTCACCAATCCCCGGCGTTGTGGCACCAGGCCTTTGGAAGTGGCCCCTTGGGGTCTGACCTAGGGTTAGTGTTAGCCCCCAGGAAACAGGCAGGCCTGATCCGCTAGCTGTTCATCGAGTGGAGGGGCGGGCCGAGAAGAGGGCGCTGGCGAGTGGGAGCGTGGGCCCAAGCATTTTGGCGCGAGGGGCCTACGAAGGTCGCGGGGGCTCAGAGGGCCCTGCCTGTTCTCCAGCACTGAATGACCGGCGGCGCCCCTAGCGGACTGGGTGGTGGTGGGGTGGCAGGGAGAGTCCAGCACTGGTGCTCGGGGGTCCCCAATCCCCGGCATTGCGATGCCAGGCCCCTTGGGAGGGGCCCCGTGGGGACAGACCTAGGGTTAGGGTTACACCCAGGGGGCTGACAGGCCCGATCCTACGGCTGTGCGGCGAGCGGAGGGGCGGGCCGAGGTGAGGGCGCTGGCTAGCGGGAGCGTGGGTCAAGTGTTTTGGTGCGGGGGGCCCTTCGAAGGTCGTGGGGGGATCGGAGGACCCTGCCCGTTCTCCCGCACTGAATGACCGGTGGCGCTCCTAGTGGTGCAGGTGGCAGCGGGGCGGCCGGGTGAGTCCGGCACTGGGGTTCAGGGGTCCCCAATCCCCGGTGTTACGACTGCAGGCCCCTTGCTAGGGGCCCCTCGGGGGCCGACATATGGTAAGGGTTAGCCCCCAGGAGGCCCGCAGGCCCGATCCGCCAGCTCTGCGGTGAGTGGAGGGGTGGTCGGAGGTGAGGCCGCTGGCAATCTGGAGAGTGGGCCCAGTCATTTTGGCACGGGGGTCCTTCGAATGTCGCCAGGGGTTCGGACGGCCCTGCCCGTTCTCCCGCCCTGAATGATGGGCGGCTCCCCTAAAAGCCCTGGTGGAGGAGGGGCAGTAGGGTGAGTCGGGCGCTGGGACTCAGGGGTTCCCAATCCCCGGCGTTTTGGCGCCATGCCCCTTGGGAGGGGCCCCTCGGGGACTCACCTAGGGTTAGGGTTAGCTCCGAGGAGGCCGGCAGGCTCGATCCGCCGGCTGTGTGGTGAGCAGAGGGGCAGGCCGAGGTGAGGGCACTTGTGAGCAGGAGCGTGGGCCCAAGCGTTTGGGCGCGGGGGGCCTTCGAATGTGGCCAGAGGCTCTGAGGGCCCTGCACCTTGTCCCGCCCTGAATGACCGGCAGCGCCCCTAGTGGCCCATGTGGCAGTGGGGCAGCCGGTTGTGTCCAGCGCTGGAGCTCGGGGTTCTCCAATCCCCGGTGTTGCGGCTCTAGGCCCCTTGCTGGGGCCCCTAGGGGACCGACCTATGGTTAGATTTAGCCCCCAGGAGGCCGGAAGCCCGATCCGCCAGCTCTGCGGCAAGCGGAGAGGCGGGCGGAGGTGAGGCCGCTGGCGAGCGGGAGCGTGGGCTCAGGCGTTTTGGGGCGGGGGTTCTTCGAAAGTCGCTGGAGGCTTGGAGGGCCCTGTACGTTCTTCTGCCCTGAATGACCGGCGGCTCCCCTAGCGGCCCGGGTGGAGGAGGGGTGTTAGGGTGACTTGGGCAGTGGGGCTTGGGGGTCCCCAATCCTCGGTGTTGGGGCACCAGGCCCCTTTGGAAGGGCTCTAGGGGGCCGACCAAGGGTTATTGTTAGCCCCCAGGGGGCCAGCAGGCCAGATCCGCCGGCTGTGAGGCGAGCGGAGGGGTGGACCCAGGTGAGGGCGCTTGAGAGCAAGAATGTGGACCCAAGCGTTTTGGCACGGGGGGCCTTCGAAGGTCATCGGGGGTTCGGAGGGCCCAACCCGTCCTCCTGCCCTGAATGACCAGCGGCGCTACTAGCGGCCCGGGGGGGCGGGGCGGCAGGGTGAGCCCGGCACTGGGGCTTGGGGGTCCCCAATCCCCGGCGTTGCGGGGGCAGACCCTTGGTAGTGGCCCCTCGGGGGCCGACCTAAGGTTACAGTTAGCCCTCAGGAGGCCGGCAGGCCCGATGTGCCAGCTGTGCGGCGAGCGGAGGGGAGGACCGAGGTGAGGGCGCGGGCGAGCGGGAGCTTGGCCGAAGCGTTTTGGCGCGGGAATCCTTCGATGGTCACCGGGGGATCGGAGGACCCTGCCCGTTTTCCCGCCCTGAATGACCTGCGGCGCCCCTGGGGCCCGGGTGGCGGCAGGGCGACAGGGTGAGTCCGTCGCTGGGGTTGGGGGGTTCCCAATCCCCGGTGTTGCGGCACCAGGCCCCTTTGCAGGGGCCCCTCGGAGGCTGACCTAGGGTTATGGTTAGCCCCCAGGAGGCCGCAGTCCCAATCCACCGGCTGTGCGGTGAGCAGAGGGGAGGGCCGAGGTGAGGGCGCTGGCGAGCGGTAGCGTAGGCCCATGAGTTTTGGCGCGGGGGGCCTTCGAAGGTCGCCGGGGCTCAAGAAGCCCTGCCCGTTCTCCCGCACTGAATGTCCGGCGGTGCCCCTAGCGGCTCAGTTGCTGGCGGGGGAGCATGGTGAGTCCGGCGCTGGGGCTCAGGAGTCCCCAATCCCCATCGTTGCGGCGCCAGTCCCCTTGGGAGGGACCACTAGGGGGCCGACCTAGGGTTTGGGTTAGCCTCCAGAAGGCCCACAGGCCCGATTCACCATCTGTGTGGCGAGCGGAGGGGAGGGCCGAGGTAAGGGCGCTGGCGAGCGGGAGCGTGGGCCCAAGCGTTTTGGTGCAGGGGGCCTTCGAAGGTTGCTGGTGGCTTGGAGGGCCCTGGCCATTCTCCCTCCCTGAATGAACAGCGGCGCCCCTAGTGGCCCAGGTGGCAGGAGGGCGGGAGGGTCAGCTGGGCGCTGGGGCTCAGGAGTCCCCAGTCCCCAGTGTTGAGGCAATAGGAACCTGGGATGGGCCCCTCGGGGCCCACCAAAGGTTAGGGTAACACCCAGGAGGCTGGCAGTCCTGATCCACCGGCTGTGCAGCGAGCGGAGGGGCGGAACGAGGTGAGGGCGCAGGGGAGTGGGAGCATGGGCCAAAGCATTTTGGCACAGGGGGCCTTTGAAGGTCGCCAGGGGCTCGGAGGGATCTGCCCGTACTCCCTCCCTGAATGACCGACGGTGTTCCTAGTGGCCTGGGTGGTGGCGGAGCAACACGGTGAGTCCGGCGCTGGGGTTCGGGGGTCCCCAATCCCAGGCATTGCGGTGCCAGGCCCCTTTGGAGGGGCCCCTCAGGGGCCAACCTAGGGTTATGGGTAGCCCCAGGAGGCGGGCAGGCCTCATCCACCAGCTCTGCAGCAAGTGGAGGGACGGGCCGAGGTGAGGGCACTGAGGATCAGGAGCGTGGGCTCAAGCGTTTTGGATGGGGGGGCCTTGGAAGGTCGCCGTGGGCTCGGAGGGCCCTGCCTGTTCTCCCACACTGAATGACCAGCGACACCCCTAGCAGCCCGGGTGGTGGAGGGGCAGCAGGGTGAGTCCGGCGCTGGGGCTCGGGGGTCCCCAACCCGGCGTTGCGGTCCCAGGCCCCTTGGGAGGGGCCCCTCAGCGGCCGACCTAGGGTTAGGGTTAGCCCCCTGGAGGCCGGGAGGCCCGATCTGCCAGCTGTGTGGGGAGCGGAGGGGCCGGCCGAGGTGAGGGCGCTGACTAGCGGGAGCGTGGGCACAAGCGTTGTGGCGCAGGGGGCCTTCGAAGGTCGCCAGTGGCTCAGAGGGCCCTGTCCTTTGTTCCGGCCTGAATGACCTACAGCGCTCCTAGCGGCACGGGTGGTGGCGGAGCGGAAGTGTGAGTCCGGCGCTGAGGCTTGCGGGTCCAGAATCCCTGGCTTGTGGCGCCAGGCCCCTTGGGAGAGGCCCCTCGGGGCCGACCTAGGGTTAGGGTTAGCTCCTAGGAATCCGGCAGGCCCGTATGCCGGCTGTGCAGCGAGCAGAGGGGCGGGACTTGGCGAGGGCGCTGGTGAGCAGGAGCATGGGCCCAAGCATTTTGGCGCAGGGGGCCTCTAATGGTCGCTGTGGCTCGGAGGGCCCTCCCCGTTCTCCTGCCCTGACTGACCGGCAGTGGCCCTAGAGGCCCGGGTGGTGGTGGGGTGGCAATGTGAGTCTGGCGCTGCGGCTCAGGGGTCACCAATTGCCGGCGTTGCAGCGCCAAGCCCCTTGGCAGGAATGACTCGGGGGCTGACCTAGGGTTAGGGTTAGACCTCAGAAGGCCGGCAGGCCTGAAACGCCAGCTGTGCGTAAAGCAGATGGGCGGGCCGAGGTGAGGGCGCTGGTGAGCGGGAGCGTGGGCCCACGCGTTTTGGCATGGGAGGCCTACGAAGGCCGCAGGGGCCTGGGAGGTCCCTGCCTGTTCTCCCTCCCTGAATGACCGGCGTCACCTGCAGCGGCCCTGGTGGCGGCGGGGCTACAGGTTGAGTCCGGTGCTGGGGGTCGGGGGTTCCCAATCCCCAGCATTGTGCCACCAGGCCCCTTGGAAGGGGCCCCTCGGGGGCTGACCTAGGGTTAGGGTCAGCCCCCAGGAGGCTGGCAGGCCCGGGAGGCTGAGCCCAAACGTTTTGGCGCAGGGGGCCTTTGAATGTCGCCGGGGGCTAGGAGGGCCCTGCCAGTTCTCCCGCCCTGAATGACCGGCTGCACCCCTAGCGGCCCGAATGGCAGCGGGGCGGCAGGGTGACTCCGGCACTGCAGCTTGGTCCCCAATCCCCGGCGTTGCAGCGCCAGGCCCCTTGGCAGGGGCCCCTCGGGTCTGACCTAGGGTTAGGGTTAGCCCCCAGGAGGCCTGCAGGCCCAATCCTCCAGCTGTGCAGGAGCAGAGGGGTGGGATGAGATGAGGGCACTGGTGAGCGGGAAGGTGGGGCCAAGCATTTTGGCGCGAGGGGCCTTCAAAGGTTGCCAGGGGCTCGGAGGGCCCTGCCTGTTCTCCTGCCCTGAATGACTGACGGCGCCCTTCGTGGCCCGTTTAGCAGCGGGGCGGCAGGGAGAGTCTGGTGCTGGGGCTCGGGGGCCCCAATCCCCGGTGTTGCAGCGCCAGGCCCTTTGGGATGGGCCCCTAGGGGGCCTACCTAGGGTAGGGTTAGCCGCCAGGAGGCTAGGATGCCTGATCTGCCGGCTGTGCAGCGAGCGGAGGGGCAGGCTGAGGTAAGGGCGATGGCAAGCGGGACCATGGGCCCTAGTGCTTTGGTGCAGGGGGCCTTCGAAGGTCGTTGGGGGCTCGGAGGGCCCTGCCCATTCTCCCGCACTGAATGACCGGCAGTGCCCCTAGTAGCCTGGGTGGCGGCGGGGGGCATGGTGAGTCTGGCGCTGGGGCTCGGGAGTCCCCTTTCCCCGTCATTGTGGCACCAGGCCCCTTGGGAGGGGCCACTAGGGCCGACCTAGGTTTAGGGTTAGCCCCCAGAAGGCCCACAGGCCCGATCCGCCAGCTGTGAGGCGAGCGGAGGGGAGGGCCGAGGTAAGGGCGCTGGCCAGCGGGAGCGTGGGGCCAAGCGTTTTGGTGCAGGGGGCCTTCGAAGGTCACCGGTCGCTCGGAGGGCCCTGCCCGTTCTCCCTCCCTGAATGAATGGCGGCGCCCCTAGCAGCCCAGGTGGCGGTAGGGCAGGAGGGTGAGTCCGGCACTGGGGCTCGGGAGTCCCCAATCCCAGGCATTGCGGTGCCAGGCCCCTTCGGAGGGGCATCTCAGGGGACAACCTAGGGTTCTGGAGGAGTGCAGGCCTCATCTGCTGGCTCTGTGGCGAGCGGAGGGGCGGGCCGAGGTGAGGGCACTGAGGAGCAGGAGCGAGGTCTCAAGTGTTTTGGATGCGGGGGCCTTCGACGTTCGCCAGGGGCTCGGAGGGCCCTGCCCATTCTCCCGCCCTGAATGGCCAGCGGCACCCCTAGCGGCCCGGGTGGTGATGGGGTGGCAGGGAGACTCCGGCGCTGGGGATCGGGGCTCCTTAATACCCGGCGTTGTGGCCCCAGGTCCCTTGGGACGGGACACTCGGGGGCCGACCTAGGGTTAGGGTTAGCCCCCAGGAGGCTGGCAGGCTCGTTCCGCCCATGTGCGGTGAATGGAGGTGTGGGTTGAGGTGAGGTAGCTGGCGAGTGGGGGCGTGGGCCAGAGCATTTAGGCTTTGGCTTGGGGTGCCTTCGAAGGTTGCAGGAGGCTTAGAGGGTCCTGCCCGTTCTGTCGCCCTGAAGGACTGGTGATGCCCCTAGTGCCCCATGTGGCGGCAGGGCAGCAGGGTGCATCCGGTGGTGGGACTCGGGGGTCCCCAATCCCTGGCATGCGGCGCCAGGCCACTTGGGAGGGGCCCCTCGGGTGCGACCTAGGCATAGGGTTAGCCCCCAGGAAGCCAGCAGGCCCGATCCGCCAGCTCTGCAGCGAGAGGAGGGGTGGGCCGAGGTTAGGGCGCTGGGGAGCAGGAGCGAGGGAGCCAGAGTTTTTGCGCGGGGGGCCTTTGAAGGTCGCAGGGGGATCGGAGGTCCTTGCCCGTTCTCCCTTCTTGAATGACTGGCAACACCCGTAGTGCCCTGGGTGCTTGCGGGGTGGCAGAGTGAGTCCAGAACTGGGGCTCGGGGGTCCCAAATCCCCAGCATTGTGGTGCCAGGCTCCTTGGGAGGGGCCCCTCGGGGGCCGACCTCGGGTTAGGGTTCTTTCACAGGAGGCCGGCAAGCCCGGCGCTAAGTGGCTCTGACAATGTAACAAAAATGCCATACACTTATCTGAAAGAAATAACCGTGTACAGGAACCCTCTTAGCCCTAACATCATCCTTTGTGAATATGGAAGCCAGCCCCAAAGTGGTCGTGGAAGTCTGAAGAAAGGGCTAAGCACTTTTCTCTGAGTCACCACACTGTACAGGGAAAGACCAATGTACATCATCATTCACGAGTAGGAAGCATGAATGGAAGGTTCTGGAATTTCGAGGACTCTGACCCATCCTTATTGGTAATAAACCACCGTGTACAGGAAAACACCTTCAACTCTCATCAGCCTCCTCAATCCTGATTCCGATTCAACTTTTGGTGTGTAGGACTAGGGAAATGTCCACATCTTATTGCTAAGAAAGAACGATGTCAGGGTAATGCCCTTCAAGTCACCTCAGCCTTCCTGAAGACGGAAGCAGGAATCAAGCTGGTTATGTTACCATGAGGTAAGGAAGATGAGCGTATAAGTGAGAAACAACAGTTGGCAGGACCTCTCTTCCAACGAACAGTATCTTTGCTTAATGTTGAATCCCTATGGTAAGTGGTTGTGGGCATTTGTGAGGTCAAAATCTGAAGTGTTTTGTAAAACCTCTTGGTCATTCACAGATGAGACTAAGGTAGTTGGGGACTCCTAGGCAGTGATTTGTCCACTGTCAAAAATATGAAAAGATAAAAGAGACAGATGAGGTCTCCTCAGGCATTGTCCTTTATCCTCATCCTCCGTGAGGATGGCCATCTCTGGACAGCTCAGTGGCAGGGTCTCATTCACAGTGGGGGCATCTGTTCCTCACAGACATCAGGCAGGGAAATGGATTTGGTTCTCTGTGCCAGCCCAGCCACAGCTGAGTGTCACAGCACCCTCTCGTGGGCTCATAAGAGTTTCACTGTCACCAGGCAGGTCATTGTATTTGATAAACCACTGTGAGAGTTTGCAATTGCCTTCACCTGCAACCTCCAGAGGCAAATGCAGATCTCTGGTACCATGTGAAGTCATGTGAAGGCTTTGTGAGAAAGTGTCCTTTTGCTTAAGAAAAACATGGCTGGGGCTCCTGGCTGGCTCAGCCAGTTAAGCATGTGCCTTTGGCTCAGGTTATGATCCCAGGGTTCTGGAATCGAGCCAAGGGTCCCTGCTCAGCAGGAAAGGAGTAGGGAAATAGCTTAGAACCCACAGAGAATGTGAATAAAGGGGAGTGAAATGGAACTTGGTCTGTGTTTTGCTTTAGGGATTGGAAGTTAGTTTTTTCTCAATTGTGATTGTTCTTGAAACAGAACAGCTGTATTTTTTTTTTTTACCTTTAATTTTTTTCTAGTAACAATTTTTTATTATTATATGTTAGTCACTATACAGTATTTCCTTAGTTTTTGATGTAGTGTTCCGTGATTCATTATTTGCATATAACACCCAGTGCTCCATGCAATATGTACCTTCCTTAATACCCATCACTGGCCCATCCCAATCCCCCACCCCTCTCCCCTCTGAAGCCCTCAGTTTGTTTCCCAGAGTCCATAGTCTCTCCTGGTTCATTCCCCCTTCTGTTTAGGGTCCATTGTCTAAAGGGACAGACAGTGGAAGTTCACCAAATATAAGATCGAAATTTCATTGTTCATTATAGATGCCGCCAAGTAGTTCCCAGACATTTCATTCTACTCTAGTAATTGATTATACCTATGCAGGTGCACGTGAAAGATAACTGATGAATGTATACTGGTAATAAAACACGCCCCACAGTAGTAGAATAATAGAGAATGCACATGTGTAAAATTATTCGGCTACGGCTTCCATGCTTTCCCTTTGGTTCCTTGTTATCTATGAAATTGGACAATTTTTGTTCTCTAGGCTTAAAACTCATTGTCAGTATTCAGAGTTTTTCAATGCTGATCTTCTCCTGTATAAGTTACTAAAAACCTAAAATATGTATGAACTTTAAAAAATGCTATATTGAAAATTATAGCAGGGAAGTTCCATTTTGTGAATATTGTGTCAATGGATCTCTATTTTGCCATCAGTGTTCATTAGAAATGATGACATTTCATGTGAGTATAAATATCAATGTGAAAAAGAAAAGGTAGGAAGAACCTTGAATGTTTAAGTAATTGGTGAAATGACAGGTGTGTGTGTGTGTGTGTGTGTGTGTGTGTGTGTGTGTGTGTGTGTAATTGATTTTCAGTGAATGGTTTAGGTCCTTGTAGGGCCTCCGAGAGAGCCCAGGTGAACCTTTCAATGAGTTGGTATCTGTTTTCAGAACATGGGAATCTCTTAGTCCAATAGTCAATCCGGCAAGCTTTGAGGTCTTGAAGAGTTTCAGTCCTCAGCGATGGTGTTGCAGACCCTTGTGAGCAAACCCTAGGTATGCTCAGAGCCCTCATTAGCTGGTACCAACGTGTGACGATTTCAGACAGCATTTCCCAAAGAAGTACCTCTTGAGTCTCTGTTCTTGTCAGTTCCCTACACTTCCTTACACTAGTTATGTGATCAGTGTGTTTCAGGATAATCCCCACATGTGATTTTTGCTATTTCCTACTAGTTCTATCTGTTTCTCATCTTCTTCTTTTATGGTAGGGGTTGGGAAGCAACCTGTGTGGTGTAGGAAGGGGTGTGGTAGTTGTCTGCCTTCAGAGGACCAAATGATGCCTAGAAATTGTACTGTAGTTTGAGGTCAATTGTCCATCCTCTGAGTGTCAGGAATTCCATCACTTTACTTTGATGCTAGTCTGTTCTTCAAGCTCTCCTCAGAAATAAGGACGTCATCCATCTAGGGAATACTGGTTTGTGTGTATGTTTAAATTTTAGAAAAGGCCTTGCTGTGCCTGAAAATAATACTGTAGAGCACCCTTTCCTGTTCTTATTGGCCATCAGTCAATCTTTTGTGAAGTATTCGTTTATAAATAGACTTTCTATGGTTGATGAGCAGGAATTCTTAATTGACAAGTCTTTGTCAGTGTGTGTATTGCAAATCTTTACTTCCCAGCCTGCGGTTCACTTTTTCATTTTCTTATGGTCATAAGATAAGGAGAAATGTCACATTTTTATGAAGTCCCACTGAATTCTTTTAAATGGTTTGTGCACCCTATGTCTTACCCCAAGATTGACAGGTTCTACGTTTTCTTTCAGAAACTGTCCAATGGGAAGCTACAATCCATTTTCTCTGTCCATTTATTGCTTACAAATTTCACATTTTTATGAAGTCCCACTGAATTCTTTTAAATGGTTAGTGCACCCTATGTCCTACCCCAAGATTGACAGGTTCTACGTTTTCTTTCAGAAACTGTCCAATGGGAAGCTACAATCCAATTTCTCTGTCCATTTATTGCTTACAAATGTATTTTGACCATCTGCTTCCTAGGAAACCTCTTTTGTTATTATTATTATTATTATTATTATTATTATTATTATTATTATTATTATTATTTTAAATTGCATTTTTAATTCTAAAAGGGTATTTATAGACTGTTTTGAATTTTCTATGTACACAATCGCGTTATCTGTGAATAGTCACTATTATCCCCTCAATTCTTATACTTTTTGTTTCTCTTGCCTTAAAACACTGGTAGATTCTCCGATGCCACGTTGAATAGAGCAGCATTGTTTAAAGATTTTCATATACCTTTCTCAATATCTGACAGAAAAAGCAGACAAAACATTGGTAACAAATGTGACCAAATTGACATATAGGGAACATTCCATAATAAGTGCAGAATACGTTATTTTCAAGTGATCATAGACTCTTTACCCAAATAGATGATAGGTGGGGCCACGAATCAAGGCTACAAATGTTAAACCCTGAAATTAACTAGATTCTATTCTTAGACCACAGGGGAATTGAGTCACAGTCATAGCGAAAAGAAAACCAGGAAGTCCTTCAATGTTTAAAAATTAAATGGAACTTTGCTACATATCCTAAAGGTCAGAGAAGGAATCTCATTGGAAATTCTGAACCTTTTATACATGAGGGCTCACACACAATGGCACTTTCTTTGTGAAGAGCATAATAATAACCTAGACAGGAGTTGAGCCTTAAGTCAGAGTTCTGCCTGCCCCAGCCACACCTGGCAGGCTTGGCCTGTGATCCCCCTCAGCTGTCCTTTCTGGTGGCCCTGAGCTAAGGGGGTCAACATGGCCATATGGAAATGGGAAGCTCCCCTCTCATAGTGATGGCAGTGCCCCCTCCCCAGCTGCCCTTTCTGGTGGCTCTGAGCTAAGGGGGTCAACATGGCCGTATGGAAATTAGAAGCTCCCCACTCTTAGTGATGACATTGCTATCGTATCGTCCTCACCAGTCCAACAACATGATTTCTGAGTGAACTATGACACAAGAGCGACTTCTTGGCCTTCCTTCAGGTTTGAAAATCATCTGGTGAGTCATCTATTAGAAATAGGATTCAACATGTGTTCTTTCTTCTGGAAAAGAAATAGACCCAATAGCAATTATGGCTTCCTGAGCACCTGTTCTTGAGACACATCATACTGGCTCTTTGTAGCATTCTGCCTCTTAAACTTCTCAACTAGGGTGTAGATATTTGTAGGCACATTTTCAGGTGGTTAGACAGGGACTCGGATGATATGAGTCACAGAGGATTTTAGTGTCAGAAACCTAAGTGGGATCCCCAAATTGACTCCAAATCCCTTGTTGT
The DNA here is from genome assembly GCF_024610735.1 of Ursus americanus. Classification (NCBI taxonomy): domain Eukaryota; kingdom Metazoa; phylum Chordata; class Mammalia; order Carnivora; family Ursidae; genus Ursus; species Ursus americanus. The sequence goes on from NW_028273624.1 coordinate 1,714,692, forward strand.
TCCATACAGGGTACTATTTCCCTCTTATCTCTGGTCTTCTCGATCTGGAAACCTATCAAGTATCAGGATTTTCTTGTCATGTGGACAACTGGAACGAATTCAGCGGGCCTTTTCACCTCTGCCCATGGTGATCATTAAGATCATTATCTCAGTGGAGGACCTCTGGGTAAGATACTCAAAGATCCTTAGGGATACAGACAGTATAATATTTTTCTGGTATTAAAGTTCCTGAAACCAACTATCTTTTTTAGTCCATTCAGGCTCTGGTATGTTCAGAGGGTGCTGTAAAACAGGTCTGAAATAGTATTTAAAAACACTCAGCTCAGCCTCTTCTACAAAGTGAGCCAATGCTTATAAACATGGCTAAAATATTGCCTTACCTACGATGACTTCCCAGCCATCATAGTGTTTATGTGGTATGACTGTGACTTACATTAGTCAACATTTGCAGAGAAAGAACTTAGTGCATCCAGGTGGCACTTCATGTTGAAATTAGTTTGTGACAACGAGCTACTGTGTTTTCTTCTGCAGTCCAAGGGAATGGTGCCAGACATCTCTAAGGTGTCTAGCAGTTTTACAATTCTGATTTTAAGTGGTCTGTGTGCTTCAGCGATTTGGGCAGGAGAAGGGCAGGAGTCCAGAGACTGTGAACACTTCTGTTACCTGTGCTGACCATGGAGCAGGTAGCCTTCTGTGGGCATCATTTTGATTTCTTGGTACTCTTGTGAAAGGTGCTTTTGTCTCAAATTCCTCCTTTTTAGGAGTAATTATAATGATGAAAGTAATTTTTATCTTATATCATCTGTGGGCCCTGATCCTGGGATCCCAGGGAAGCTATCCTTTAACATTTTAACTGGCTCAAAATGATTGGGCAAAAACTCAAAGCATGAGCCCTATTTCTGCCCCAAGTACATGTTGTACATCTGCTTCATGAATAAAACAATAACCAAAAATGACAACATGAAAATAAGAAAAAATAAAGAACCTCTTTGGCTCCCATAAGATTAAAGTCATACTGACATGTACATACTGAAAATGCATGAAATCATTGCATTTCCTAAAGCCCAAGCCTTGGAGGGTCTGAGAACCACTGACATTGCCCAGAACCAGGCACACCCCAGCAGGGAGGGGTGGTGCAGAAAGGGAAGGGGCAGGACTCTGAGGGAGGTCTGCAGCTAGAGGGGTCCCTGGAAGGGGCCAGGTGTGTGTGGGGAGCCTGGCCCAGGACCCCAACCATGCTTGTGCTGGGTGTTGGGTAGAGGAGGCGCCTCTTGGACTCCCTGCACTTTCAGGGTTCCAGGGGCTTGAGGGCGGGTTGCCTGGCATCCCAGGGGCTGGGGCACCACCCTCCCTGACCAATCACCCCTTGGGGGTGGAGCTACATCTCTGTGGGCTGTTCCAGAGTTGCAGTGGGGTGCAGACCTGGGGCAGAAGAAGGGGCACTGGGAGAGAGAGAGTTGCCCTGTGGAGGTCCCAGCTGCTGAGTGAGCAGAATGCACCAGGGGCGGGGGGGGTTCGGGGGTAGGGTGCGACCCAGGTGGGAGGCAGGGTTCTCGAAGGGCACTTGGAGAGGGTTCATTGTGGGGACTCAGGTGAGTTTTCTTTTCCTCTTTAAAGTCTCTTCTGCCCCATGTCCTCAACTGGCCTTATTCCCCATACCCGTGAACTCCAGGGCGCCCAATCACCTGCGCTTTTGTGGGATGGGTTGCAGAATTTCAGGGTTTCCCCTGTTCCCTGGAAAAGTGTGGGTAAGGACCTCACAGAGTCCCCACCTTCAGTGATGTGTCCCCCTGTTCTCTGACACAGTGCAGGTGATGCATCTTGAGCAGTACCCTGAGTTCAGCAGGGTGTGCCCTGGTCCCCCAGGCACAGGTGTGGCAGTAGCAAGCCCCAGAGCCATACCCAACTTCAGCATTATGCCCCGTGTGCCCCCAGGTTAGTGGTCATTGGCTGTTGGAATCATACAGGAAAATTCTCCAGGTGGGGGCCTGGAAGTGGGTGTAAACCAGACCCCACTCTAGTTGCACTGGGAATAGACAAACTGAGGGTTTCCTTAGAAGAGTAAGTCTGCTTTCCAGAAAAGGCAAGGTCATTGGTCTATTGAGAATGAAGATAATTACTGCTAAACAAGAAGTATGTGTTGCCCCTTTGCCCAGAAACCGAAGCAGGTGTGCAGGCTTTAGGTCAGAGGTGCCTTCTTCTCCACAGCTGACAGCACTTCTCTGCTCTGACTCCAAGACACCCGAGGTTTTGAACGTCAGTATCGGAGTCAGCGAAGCAGCTTGTCACAGGACGCCAGTGTTCAGAGAAAGCACAGGTATGTTTGGCAAAATGTCCTATCTATGTCAGGGCTAGAGGTAAAACCTCTCATTATCCCAAAACCTCCTGGGCTTTTCTCTTTTCTCTAGTTGAGCCACAAAGTAAAATTGAAGTAACTGTCAGCATTCTGGGTTTGGTGCAAGAATTACAATTTTCCCTGCTGGTAGAACATTGCAGGGGATCACAATTTCTCTGTCCATTTATTGCTTACAAATGTATTTTGACCATCTGTTTCCTAGGAACCCTCTTTTATTAGAAAGGGAAGGTGAGATTCACTCTGTGCCTGTTTGTAACATCTAATTTGTTCCTTCATCTAACAATGTTTATTCAATTGGGCCTAAGACATGTTTGAGTGGCCAGCATCTAGAGTTAGGTGGCTTTTTTCATCTGATACAGCCTTGGATGATGTCATTTGACAAAGGTGATGTTTCATCATTGATTAGTTTATTCATCAAAAGAGTTAAAATTAGGGTGGAGGGAAAATTGAAAATTATCCAAAGCGGCCTGTTCCTGTTTAAAAGTTGAGCTTGACTTTCTAGTTTTACTAAATGTATTATCTCGATATTTTGAGGTGCCATATTCTCTCTGTAGTTTCTTTGGTGGTGGAGTCAGAAGGAGAGTCTGGGAATTCTTTTGGATAGTGGCATGCTGGTGGCTTCAAGGGGCTTGGCGTCAGGAGCCTTGGGTGAAGTCTGCAACTGCTTGTCTGACCCTAGGAGCATCTCCCAGAGGTTTTGTTTCCTCTTATGAAATTGCCGGCAGATAATGTTCTGATTAAAGGGGAACCCTCCCATCCTGTTGGTGGGAATGCAAAGTGGTGCAGCCAGTCTGGGAAACAGTGTGGGGGTTCCTCAAAAAGTTAAACATTGAACAACCCCATGATCCAGCAATTGCTCTCCTAGGTATTTACCCAAAGGATACAAAAATGCAGATTTAAAGGGGGAACCTGAACCATGATGTTTATAGCAGAAATGTCCACAGTAGCCAAACTATGGAGAGAATCCCAACATCCATGCACTGATGAATGGATAAAGCAGATGTGGGATACATATATATAATGGAATATGACCCAGCTTCAAAAAGAATGAAATCTTACCATTTGCAAGGATGTGGATGGATCTAGAGTGTATTAAGGTAAGCAAAATCAGTGAGGAAAGACAAATATCCTATGCTCTTACGCTTGTGGAACTTCGGAAAGAAAACAGATGAACAGAGTGGAGGGGCGATGAGAGAGGCAAACAAGGAAATAGACTCAACCTTGGAGAACAAACTGAGTGTTACTGCAGGACAGGGGCATGGGGGGAAGAGTTAAATGGGTGAGAGGTATTAAGGAGGGCATTTGTGATGAGCATCGGGTACTGTATGCAGGTGAGGAATCGCTAAATCCTACCCCTGAAGCAAATGTTCCATGGCATGTGACTAACTGGAATTTCAGTAAGAGAAGAAAGGAAAAAGTGTTCTGCTTCATGAAGAGTGAGGTAAACTTGTAGTAATTTGGGCTGTACTATTCTATAGATGAGAGTTGTTAAACACCCTGTTGTAGGATACACTAGTTGCTTATCACATAAGGAGTCTTCAGAAAGCTGCAATGAAAGATTCAGGTGTCAGAGTATGTTCATGTTCCACTGATATGTTACAGTTTGCACAGGTAGGAAAGAAGATGGAGAGAAAGGCAACAGAAGGGGAAAGTAGGTGTGAACCTTTCATTACTTAGCATTATAGCTTTCTCATGAAAGCCTTGCGCCAGTGTGATTATGGAAGCAGAGGGGAATCCGGGAAATTTGCAGGAGACGGGGGAGTTCCAGATCTGGGTAAAGCTGCCAAGGGTCCCAGAGGAGAGCTGAATGCATTCTGCAGCAGGGTGTGGGCGGGGTGGGCTCCAGAGGTGGCTGTGGGTCTCCTGGGTGAGAGTTGTAACAGGTGAGGACTGTGTGCAAGTTCCTGGCTGAGGACAAGTGAGGCACAGGTGGAGAGCTGGCAGAGAACCTTCTTCTGGGCCACCAGCCTCACCCAACACACAGCTTCATCTTCTGTCCCTTTCACTCCAATTCAGACTTCTCAGAAGGTGAGTGAGAACACATCAAGAGCATTCGAAACAGAAGGGAAAGCATGTGGAAAGGCTCTGGGGCAGGAGAATTCCAGGTATGTCCAGGAGCAGCAAGAAGGCCCTGTGGCCACAGGAGACAGCTTAGGACATGAGCTCAGAGAGGTGACAGATGGTGACAGAAAGCCATTCCAGGGCTATAACCCCATGAGACCCTGTTTCACTGGGCCATCCTGGCTACAGTGTTGAGAACAGATGACAGAGGGTTGAAGATGGCAAGGCAGGTCAATGACGAAGCTTTTCCAGGAAGTCAGGCACTGTGGTCCAGACAGGTGGCCTTGGATGGAGTGGTTAGACCTATTCTGGGTCCATTTTGAAGATGGAGCTCACAGGATTTGCTGATGGGTTAGCTATTAGGAGCAGGAGAACAGAGGAATTGGGGTAACTCCCAGCTGTTGTGGGTTGTCCTGATCGAGGGGAAGGAGTGGGTTTTTCGGGTGGTAGGAGGTAGTCCGTGTTCTGCATGCTGAGGAAGGTGCCTTTCCCAGTGGATCTGCTGAGGTTTGTGTCTGAGAGAACCTTTCACTTCTCCTCCCTCAGCAATGCTCAAGTACAAGTACCCCCCACTTTTTAAACGTTCACAGTAAGACACTTGGTTTTCTTGAAATAACTACGTAATTACCCATCTTCAGTAAGAGGAAGAGACCTGAAGAGGATTTCCCTCTTATAAAAAAGGTGAACTGTGAGAATCGCGTTCATCATCTGTTTTGGGGAGAAGCTCCTTCCGTTGGGAACCGCTTTCCGCATCCAGCCACCAGCACTTTGAATGGTGTCTGTGAGCCTCTATTGTGCTTTATCTTCATTTATGCTGGGCCTCCGTTAGGTACTTGTGTCCTGAGGCCTAAGAAAAGCCAAAAGAAGGAATTTTGGGGTCTGAGCACACTGTCTAATTGTTCCGTGTAAATTAATGGCCATTCCTTCTTGACACCATTTCTGCTGTGCAAGGTTTCTCCGAAGCCCTGCACTTTCAAAGAGCAGGGAAACCTATACCCCATGCTGCGGGGTTAGTTTTAGTCTCCATGCTGGACAGAACATTTCAACTGTCAGATTTTCTCACTCAAACATTGAGACTTTGACCACCTTCACCCATTTCTACCACCCCATCCCCGAATCTGGCACCTACCAATCTGCTATCAGTATCTATGCATTCAGTATTTGTTTATTCCACGTGGAATGTACATGAGAGCATCTGGGATTGGTCTTTCTGTGTCTGAGTTACTTGGAATAAGGTCCCCAAGGTCTGTGTTTCCAGGTCTGATTCTTGTGAATAATGCTGCAGTGAACGTGGGAGTGCATCTGTCTTTTTGAGGCAGTATTTTTGTGTTCTCCGAATAAATACTCAGTAGAGCCATTACTGTGCCATGTGGTAGTTGCATTTATTTTTTCAGGAACCTCCATACCATTTGTCACAGTGGCTGCACCAATTTCCATTCCCACCAACAGTGCACAGTGTCTCCTCCTCTGCAAACCCTTGACCCCAACTGGTGTCTGTCTCTGGACAATTGGTGATCCAACTGTTGTGAGGGGATAGCCGATTGTGGGTTTGACTGATGTTTCCCTGACGATTTTTAGTGATGTCTAACAACTTTCTCTGTCTGTTGGCACCTGTGTGCCATCTTTGGAAAGTATCTATTCACATATTCCCCACGTTTTTTTATACAGTTTTTTTTGTTTCTTTTGATTTGTATGAGTGTTGTGTGTATTTTTGATATTAGCCTCTTCTCACACATATGATTCGCAGATATTTTTTTCTTATTGGGTCAGTGGCCTTTTAAGTTTTTGCTGGTTTCTTTTGCCGTGTGGAAGATTTCAGTTTGATATTGTTCCACTTGTTTATTTTTGCTTTTGTTGCCTTTGCATTTGGTGTCCGATCTGAAGACTCTTTGCCAAAACCAATGTCGAGAGACTTAGTACCTGTGTCTTCTTGGAGGTTTATGGATTCAGGTCTTATGTTCAAATCATTCATCCATTAAAAATTTTGTGTGTGGTGTAAGAAAGTGGACCAGTTATATTCTTCTGCATTTACTGTCCAGTTTGCATGTTACCGCTCACTGAAGAGACGGTCCTTCCCTCATGGCATATCTTCTGCTGCTGTGTCGTAAGTTAGGATCATCTACGTGTGGGTAAGTTTCTGAGCTTTCTGTTCTGTTCCACTGAACTGGTGTCTGTGTTTATGCCAGTAAAATCCTGTTTTGATGACAACAGCTCTATAATCTAGCTTGAAATCCAGGAGTGTGTTGACTGCACCTTTCTTTCTCCAGGTTGCTTTGGGTATTTGTGGTCTTTTGTGATTCCATACAAGTTTGAGGACTGTTTTCTATTTGCTCGAATAATGCCAGTGGAATTCAGATAGGGATTTCATCACATCTGTCGATTGCTTTGGGTACGATGGACATGTTCACATAATTAAATCTTCCAGTTAAGGAGTATGGCGTATGCTTCCATTTGTTTGTGTTGCCTTCCAAATCTTTGACCCATACATTCTGCCCCCCCTCGACACACATGGTTTTCATTTCTTTTCTGCCATGTGTTGAGTGTACTATGTCTTTCGCATTTTTGGTTACTTTTATTCCTAGATTTTTTTTGATGCAATTGTAAATGGCATTGCTTTTTTAATTTCTCTTTGTGAACGTGTGTCATCAGTATACAGAAATGCAAGAACTTGGGTCATCTGGGTGGCCCCATAGGTGAAGCGTCTGCCTTCAGCTCAGGTCATGATCCCAGAGTCCTGGATCGAGCCCCATGTTGGGCTCCCCGCTTATCGAGGGTCTGCTTCTCCCTCTTTCCTACACTCCCCCTGGATGTGCTTTTTCTCTTCCTCTCAAATAAATAAATAAAATCTGAAAAAAATAAAGACAACAGGTCTCTGTATATTGACTTTATATCCTGCAGCTTTCTTGCATTTGTTTAAACTAACTGGTTTTTTTTTTTGTGTGTGTGTGTGTAATCTTTCGGGATTTCATGTCATTTGCAAATAGTGACAGTTTTCCTGTATGGATTTCATATCTTTCTCTTTTTTTAAAATGATGTTAGTCACCCTACAGTACTTCATTTGTTTTTGATGAAGTGTTCCATGATTCATTGTTTGTATATAACACCTAGTGCTCATTATGACACGTGCCCTCCTTAATACCCATCACCAGGATAACCCATTCCCCTACCCCTCCCTTACTGCAACCTTCAGTTTGTTTCCCAGTGTCAACAGTCTCTCATGGTTCCTCTCCCCCTCTCATTCCCCCCCTTCACTTTTCCCTTCCTTCTTCTAATGTCCTCCATGCTATTCCTTCCATTCCACATAGGAGTCAAACCTTATGATAATTCTCTTTCTGTGCTTGCCTTAATTTCACTTAGCATAATCCCCTCCTGGTCAATTCACATTGGTGCAAATGGTGGGTATTCATCCTTTCTGATGACTGAGTAATATTCCATTGTATAGATGAACCACATCTTCTTTGTCCATTCATCTGCTGAAGGACATCTTGGCTCCTTCCACAGTTTGGCTATTATGGACATTGCTGCTATGAACATTGAGATACAGGTGCCCCTTCTTTTCATTACTCTGTGTCTATGGGGTAAATACCCAGTAGTGCAATTGTTGGGTCATAGGATAGCTCTGTGTTTAATGTCTTGCGGAACATCCATATTGTTCAAAAGTGGTTATACCAGTTGAATTCTCACGAGTAGTGTAAGAGGGCTCCCCTTTCTCCACATCATCTCTGACTTTTTGTAATTTCCTGTCTTGTTAATTTTTTTCTCAAGATTTTATTTATTTATTTGATAGAGATAGAGACAGCCAGCGAGAGAGGGAACACAAGCAGGGGAAGTGGGAGAGGAAGAAGCAGGCTCATAGCGGAGGAGCCTGATGTGGGGCTCGATCCCATAATGCCAGGATCACGCCCTTAGCCGAAGGCAGATCCTTAACCTCTGTGCCACCCAGGTGCCCCCTGCCTTGTTAATTTTAACCATTCTAACTGGTGTAAGGTGGTATCTCATTGTCGTTTTGATTTGTATTTGCCTGATGGCAAGTGATGTGGAGCATTTTTTCATGTGTCTGTTGGCCATTTGTAAGTCTTCTCTAGAAGTATCTCTTTGTGTCTTCTGCCCATTTTTTGTGTGTCGAGTTTGAGGAGTTCTTTATAGATCTTGGATACCAGCCCTTTATCTGTAATATCATTTGCAGATATCTTCTTCTTTTCCATAGGTTGCCTTTGTGTTTTGTTGATCGTTTGCTTTGCTGTGCAGAAGGTTTTTATCTTGATGAAGTGCCAATAGTTCATTTTTGCTTTTATTTCCTTTGCCTTTAGAGACATGGCTTGCAAGAAGTTGTTGTGTCCAAGGTTGAAGAGTTCTTTTGATTTGGATATGATACAGGTATCCATTATCTTTCTTTCCTGATTGTATTCGATTCCTCTGTCTTTCTTGGTGAGTCTAGCTAAGTTTGTCAGTTTTATTTATCTTTCCAAAAAAGGCACCTTTCAATTTCATTGTTTTTGTTGTTTTTTTTTTTTTTTTTGGTCTTTTTAGTCTCTGTTGGATTTATTTATGCATTCCTTTTTGTTATTTCCTTATTTCTACTATACTGGGTCTTTGTTGTTTTATTTTTTACTTCTTTACCACATAAATCAGGTTGTTAATGGAGACCCTTCTCATGGATTGATGAAGACTTGAGTTTCTATGAATGTCCCCCATAGAGCTACTTTTGCTGCATCCCATAAGTTTTTGTAAGTTGTCTTTTTCATCAGTGTCAAGGTACTTCTAAAATCTTTTTTGATTTCTTCTTTGACTGTTGGTTGTTTGGTAGCATGTTTTTAATTCTCCACATATTTTTTTGAGATTATTTAAGTATCTGACAGAGAGTGAGACAGTGAGAGAGGGAACGCAAGCAGGGGGGGTGAGAGAGGGAGAAGCGGGCTTCCCACTGAGCAAGGAGCCTGATTCCAACCTAAATCCCAGGATCCTGGGATCAGGACCTGAGCTGAAGGCAGATCCTTAACAACTGATCCACCCAGGCTCCCCAATCTCCACCTATTTTTGACTGTCCCATTTTTTTCTTGAGACTGATTTCTAGTTTCATATCTTTGTGGTTGGACAAGACTTGAAGCAGAAGGTGAAGAGCATTCAGATTAAAAGTTTGTTTCCTGGAGGGATTTCTGAGGGCAGACCATGAGTTCTGTGGGGACGGAGGAAGGTTTTGTGAGACGGGGGTGGGGTTAACCCTTGTTAGAATTACTGACTACTACCATGCAGGCTGTGTGCTACTGTTCACACCGTAGTCCTGATGGACTTGTACTTCATTAGGAACATTTTCTAGGAGGTTTAGGCATAGCCTTCTCTTAAAGAAAGGTGCCATGTGAGTTCATGGCATGACCCCAGGTCAGCAACCAGGATGTATGGTATTGTGGGGGATGAGAAACAGGCTTTCTGTGGGAAGTGACAGAAATAGTTTATGGTGAGCTCCATGACCATAGGGAGGTCCTGAGTGACCCACTGGGTGTTGGGTTCTGTGGATCTGTCTCATCAGGTGCTGTGGAATTCAGGGACACCCTCCTGTCTGTGGATTTGTGTGGAGACAGGTAGACATCAGTGTTTGGCCAGGCACAAGGGTCACACTGGACCACCACCAGAGGTGCAGAGTGTGCAGGAGCCACTGCTTGCTTTCCACGAAAGCTGACCAGGGTCTTTGACTGTGATTTCTAGCAGCTGCAAGGGGAGAGGAGGCCGGGGGTGGTGCACACTTCCTAGAGTTGTGGTCAGGACTAGTCTGGAACCCACTGAAGTCAGCCACACTGGGCACAGAAGGCCCCCAGTCAGTGTAGCTGTGGGCACTGCTCCCATGGTACTTTCGGGCCGGCTCCATGCTGCCACCTCCTGCTTTTCATCATCACCTTCAAAGTCATGTGCCTCTGCTCTTGCCCCATGGCCTCCGGGGTATTGTCAGTCCTCCATCTGGCCCTCATCCCTGTTGCCCTGTGCAGTGCGATGCCAGGATAGCCTTCTCGAGACAATCATCTGGCCCTGATGGAACACTTCCATGGATCTCGTGTGATGCAAGGATGAAGCCCTGCCCTGGAAGGGGGCTGCAGGTCCCCAATCAGGAGAGCCATGTCTCCCTTTTCAGCATGGCCTGCCCTCCCCTCAGTCTTCTTCAGGGAAGCTCTCCCCACTTCCTGAGATGACAGCTCTGAACTTAAAAATGAATGTTATTTTACATATCTCTATGCCTTAGTTCATCCATGGCATGTCTTTCAACCCCGTTAGTGGGGTTTTTTTTTTTAGCAGTTCTGAAGGGCTGTCTGCTCAAGGAGGGGATGACCTGGGTGGGGCAGCTTTCCCTCTCATCTCCCTCAGCATGTCTCTGAGCCCTGGGGCCAACTGTGCCACTGAGGATTGAGGGACCCGAGCCAGCTCATCCTGAGCCCAGGATGTGTCAGCTGTGTAGACGGATGCGTGTCAGAGTGGTGGGCAGCTGGCATGGGCCAGGGGCAGGCAGTGTCTCCTCATTCCTTCCCTCCCTTCCTCACAGATATAGCTCAGAGCAGCCTTCAACCCCTGCATCTCCAGATCCCTTGACCTGTGCCTCCTGTGTTCAGCTGGTGACCTTGGAGTTTTGCATTGATTCTACCTCCCATACCCTCTCCTGTAGCAGTTCCTGGATGAGGGGAGTGGTGGGACTCTTGTCTGCTTTTGATCTTCTTCCTGTCCCGCACCAAGCCCACCCACCTTTGCATCTTCCATGTATGTGCTTGGAAGCAAGCCCATCCACAGGGAACCTATTAGCCAAATGGATCCAGGCAAAGAACATTGAAGTAGAGATCCAGGATCCATAATAAACCTGCTCGGAAACTTGTCCCAAAGTCTGTGACTCTCTCACAATGTAACAGAAACAATAATAGCTTTCTGGACTGTGAAGTGACATGTGTCTCTACTTCTAATCTTAAATGCATAGGTGCTGAGCCTGGACTGAAAAGGACCATGGCTCCCGTGGGCTGGGATCCACAGTAAGAACTCAGTGAAATCTGAATTCAAGGCATAGAGTGAATAATTATTGTAGAGTGAATCCTCCCAAGTAGGGCTTATGAACAATGCACAGGAAAAGCTTTTTCAAAGAGGTTTCTGAAAGAAAAATCTTTTTTAAAAATTTATTTTAATTCCAGTAGAGCTAACCTACAGTGTTACATTCGTTTCAGGTGTACAATAGAGTGATTCAGTAATTCTATATATTACTCAGTGGTCATCAAGAAAAGTGTCCTCTTAATCCGCTTCATCTATTTGACTCATCCCTCTATCATCCTCCTCTCTGGTATCCATCCGTTTGTTCTCTATTGTTAAGAGTTTGTATTTTGCCACACCCATACTCAGGCAACCCTGTTTGGGTAGAGTTGCCCTGTCCCCTGCGAGGGGGGATGGGTGTGGGAACGCTGTGAGCCAGTATTTCCAGGCTTTTGTTCCCTGGCATCTTTCTCTGGCGGTCTGCTGTGCCTCTTCTGAGAGTCAGAGCAGCAGAGGCTGAATTGTCACAGAACAGAGGGATAGCGGCATGTTCTTCACGGATGTTCTGGCCACTTTAACTCCGTTACTGTTGGTGCTGCTCAACCCCATAGCGTCCCTGGATGTGTGCCCCACACCTGGTGTCCCTGTCCTCACTTCCAGGGCAGGTGCATCTCTGTCCTTTGTGTTTCTAAGGCCACCAGCCACCAGCCGTCCCCTGGAGCTCCCAGATCTCCAGGTCTCAGTCTGGATCCCGTGAGCACACCAGGATTACGGAGTTTCCTGAGAAGCCTGGTGGCATACCACCTCCTTCAGGGTCTCAGTCTGCTGTTTCCTGGGTGCCAACCACGAGTTCGCCCGCTGCCCCATGCAGGTGGCCCACCAGCCGCCAGCCGCCCCGCGTGCTCCCGGGTCTCTGGGTCTGTCTATTCCCGGTGAGCACACTGGGATTCCGGAGTTCCGTGAGAAGCCTGGTGGTGGGCGCACCTGGTTCAGGGTCTCAGTCTGCTGTTTCCTGGGTTCTGACCATGAATCTGCCCTCTCCCCTGTGCAGGTGGCCTGCCAGCCTCCAGTGGACCCGCACACGCTCCAGGAGCTCTCATTCTCATTCTGGATCCCATGAGCACACTGGGATTCCTGTGTTCTGGGAGATGCCTAGTGGTGTGCTCTCTGGGCTCACCAGTCTCAGTCCTCTCTCTAGGGGTGCCTTCTGTGAATCTGCCAGCTCCCCTGTGCAGGTGGCTGCTACTTCCTGGCGCCCAAATGCGGTGGCTCCCTCCCCCTTCCTTTTATCTTCCAGTATCTGTGCCAGGTTTCAGGACTCCCCGCTTCCTACCTCAATACACAGCGCTGGAGATGTTCATTTGTAGAGATCCAGATATATCTTCCTGCCTCTCAGGCTGATTCCGTGGTTGTTTAGGCTGGCCTGCTACCTATCCAGCAGGACTCAGGGGATCTGCGGAAAAAGGAGTCCCCTACTCCTCCACCATCTTAACTCCTCTCTTGTACCTGAAATAGTATTTAAAAACACTCAGCTCAGCCTCTTCTACAAAGTGAGCCAATGCTTATAAACCTGGCTAAAATATTGCCTTACCTACGTTGACTTCCCAGCCATCCTAGTGTTTAAATGGTGTGACTGTGACTTACATTAGTCAACATTTGCAGAGAAAGAACTTAGTGCATCCAGGGGGCACTTCATGTTGAAATTAGTTTGTGACAACGAGCTACTGTGTTTTATTCTGCAGTCCAAGGGAATGGTGCCAGACATCTCTAAGGTGTCTAGCAGTTCTACAATTCTGATTTTAAGTGGTCTGTGTGCTTCAGAGATTTGGGCAGGAGAAGGGCAGGAGTCCAGAGACTGTGAACACTTCTGTTACCTGTGCTGACCATGGAGCAGGTAGCCTTCTGTGGGCATCATTTTGATTTCTTGGTACTCTTGTGAAAGGTGCTTTTGTCTCAAATTCCTCCATTTAGTAGTCATTATAATGATGAAAGTAATTTTTATCTTATATCATCTGTGGGCCCTGATCCTGGGCTCCCAGGGAAGCTATCCTTTAACATTTTAACTGGCTCAAAATGATTGGGCAAAAACTCAAAGCATGGGCCCTATTTCTGCCCCAAGCACATGTTGTACATCTGCTTTGAGAAGAAAACAACCAAAAATGCCAACATGAAGATAAGAAAAAATAAAGAACCTCTTTGGCTCCCATAAGATTAAAGTCATACTGACATGTACATACTGAAAATGCATGAAACCATTGCATTTCCTAAAGCCAAAGCCTTGGAGGGTCTGAGAGCCACTGACCTTGCCCAGAACCAGGCACACCCCAGCAGGGAGGTCTGGTGCAGAAAGGGAAGGGGCAGGACTCTGAGGGTGGTCTGCAGCTAGAGGGGTCCCTAGAAGGGGCCAGGTGTGTGTGGGTGCCCTGGCCCACGACCCCACCCATTCCTGTGCCGGGTGTTGGGTAGAGGAGGCACCTCTTGGGCCCCCTGCACTTTCAGGGTTCCAGGGGCTTGAGGGCGGGTTGCCCAGCATCCAAGGGGCTCAGGCACCAACCTCCCCAACCATTCACTGCTTGGGGGTGGAGATGTCTCTGTGGGCAGTCCCAGATTTGCAGTGGGTTGCAGAATTGGGGCAGAAGAAGGGGCACTGAGAGAGAGAGAGTTGCACTGTGGAGATCCCTGCTGGTGAGTGAGCAGCTTGCACTAGGGTGGGGGTCTGGGGGTAGGGTGTGCCCCAGGTGGGAGGCAAGGTTTTGGAAGGGCACGTGGAGAGGGTTCATTGTGGGTACTCAGGTGAGTTTTCTTTTTCCCTTTAAAGTCTCTTCTGCCCCATGTCCTCAACTGACCTTATTCCCCATACCCGGGAACTCCAGGGCACCCACTCACCTGAGCTTTTGTGGGATGGGTTGCAGAATTTCAGGGTTTCCCCTGTTCCCCTGGAAGAGTGCGGGTAACGACCTCACACAATCCCCACTTTCAGTTCTCTGACACAGTGCAGGTGATGCATCTTGAGCAGTACCCTGAGTTCAGCAGGGTGTGTCCTGGTCCCCCAGGCACAGGTGTGGCAGTATCAAGCCCCAGAGCCATCCCCCAACTTCAGCATTATGCCCCGTGTGCCCCTGGGTAGTGGTAATTGGCTATTAGAATCATGCAGGAATATCCTCCAGGTGGGGGCCTGGAGGCGTGCGTAAACCAGACCCCACTCTAGTTGCATTGGGAATAGACGAATTGAGGGTTTCTTTAGAAGAGTAAGTCTGCTTTCCAGAAAAGGCAAGGTCATTGGTCTATTGAGAATGAAGATAATTACTGATAAACAACAAGTATGTGTTGCCCCTTCGCCCAGAAACCGAAGCAGGTGTGCAGGCTTTAGGTCAGAGGTGCCTTCTTCTCCCCACCTGACAGCAATTCTCTGCTCTGGCTCCAAGAAACCCGAGGTTTTGAACGTCAGCATCAGAGTCAGCGAGGCAGCTTGTCACAGGACGCCAGTGTTCACAGAAAGCAAAGGTATGTTTGGCAAAATGTCCTATCTATGTCAGGGCTGGAGGTAAAACCTCTCATTATCCCAAAACCTCCTGGGCTTTTCCCTTTTCTCTAGTTGAGCCACAAAGTAAAATTGAAGTAGCTGTCAGCATTCTGGGTTTGGTGCAGGAATTACTTAGTTTCCCTGGAGGTAGAACGTTGCAGGGGATCACAATTTCTCTGTCCATTTACTGCTTACAAATGTATTTTGACCATCTGTTTCCTAGGAACCCTCTTTTATTAGAAAGGGAAGGTGAGATTCACTCTGTGCCTGTTTGTATCATCTAATTTGTTCCTTCATCTAACAGTGTTTATTCAATTGGGCCTAAGATATGGTTGAGTGGCCAACATCTAGAGTTAGGTGGCTTTTTTCATCTGATACAGACTTGGATGATGTCATTTGACAAAGGTGATGTTTCATCATTGATTAGTTTATTCATCAGAAGAGTTAAAATTAGGGTGGAGGGAAAATTGAAAATTTTCCAAAGCGGCCTGTTCCTGTTTAAAAGTTGAGCTTGACTTTCTAGTTTTACTAAATGTATTATCTCGATATTTTGAGGTGCCATATTCTCTCTGTAGTTTCTTTGGTGGTGGAGTCAGAAGGAGAGTCTGGGAATTCTTTTGGATAGTGGCATGCTGGTGGCTTCAAGGGGCTTGGCGTCAGGAGCCTTGGGGTGAACTCTGCAACTACTTGTCTGACCCTAGGTGCATCTCCTAGAGGTTTTGTTTCCTCTTATGAAATTGCTGGCAGATAATGTTCTGCTTAAAGGGGAACCCTCCCATCCTGTTGGTGGGAATGCAAAGTGGTGCAGCCAGTCTGGGAAACAGTGTGGGGGTTCCTCAAAAAGTTAAAAATTGAACAACCCCATGATCCAGCAATTGCTCTCCTAGGTATTTACCCAAAAGATACAAAAATGTGGATTCGAAATGGGTACATGCACCATGATGTTTATAGCAGAAATGTCCACAGTAGCCAAACTATAGAGAGAATCCCAACGTCCATGCACTGATGAATGGGTAAAACAGCTGTGGGATACATATATATACACTGGAATATGACCCAGATTCAAAAAGAATGAAAACTTACCATTTGCAAGGATGTGGATGGACCTAGAGTGTATTAAGCTAAGCAAAATCATTGAGGAAAGACAAATATCCTATGCTCTCATGCCTGTGGAACTTCAGAAAGAAAACAGATGAACAGAGTTGAGGAGTGATGAGAGAGGCAAACAAGGAAATAGACTCAACCTTGGAGAACAAACTGAGTGTTGCTGCAGGACAGGGCCATGGGGGGAAGAGTTAAATGGGTGAGGGGTATTAAGGAGGGCACTTGTGATGAGCACCGAGTTCTGTATGCAGGTGAGGAATCACTAAATCCTACCCCTGAAGCGAATATTCCATGGCATGTGAACTAACTGGAATTTAAGTAAGAGGAGAAAGGTAAAAGTGTTCTGCTTCATGAAGAGTGAGGTAAAATTGTAGTGATTTGGGCTGTACTATTCTATAGATGAGAGTTGTAAATCACCCTGTTGTAGGATACACTAGTTTCTTATCACATAAGGAGTCCTCAGAAAGCTGCAATGAAAGATTCAGGTCTCAGAGCATGTTCATGTTCCACTGATATGTTACAGTTTGCACAGGTAGGAAAGAAGGTGGAGAGAAAGGCAACAGAAGGGGAAAGTAGGTGTGAACCTTTCATTAGTTAGCGTTATAGCTTTCTCATGAAAGCCTTGCGCCAGTGTGATTTTGGAAGCAGAGAGGTAATCCGGGAGCTTTGCAGATGGGGGAGTTCCAGGACTGGGTAAAGCTGACAGGGGTTCCAGAGGAGAGCTGAATGCATTCTGCAGCAGGGTGTGGGCAGGGTGGGCTCCAGGGGTGGCTGTGGGTCTCCTGGGTGAGACTTGTTACAGGTGAGGGCTGTGTGCAAGTTCCTGGCTGAGGACAAGTGAGGCACAGGCGGAGAGCTGGCAGAGAACCTTCTTCTGGGCCACCAGCCTCACCCAACACACACAGGCTCATCTTCTGTCCCTGTCACTCCAATTCAGACTTCTCCGAAGGTGAGTGAGAACACATCAGGAGCATTCTGAACAGAAGGGAAAGCATGTGCATAGCTCTGGGGCAGGAAAATTCCAGCTATGTCCTGGAGTAGCAAGATGGCCCTGTGGCCACAGGAGACAGCTTAGGACATGACCTCAGAGAGGTGACAGAAAGCCATTCCAGGGCTATAACCCCATGAGACCCTGTTTCACTGGGCCATCCTGGCTACAGTGTTGAGAACAGATGACAGAGGGTTGAAGATGGCAAGGCAGGTCAATGACGAAGCTTTTCCAGGAACTCAGGCACTGTGGTCCAGACAGGTGGCCTTGGATGGAGTGGTTAGACCTATTCTGGGTCCATTTTGAAGATGGAGCACACAGGATTTGCTGATGGGTTAGCTATTAGGAGCAGGAGAACAGAGGAACTGGGGTAACTCCCAGCTGTTGTGGGTTGTCCTGATCGAGGGGAAGGAGAGGGTTTCTCGGGTGGTAGGAGGTAGTCCGTGTTCCACATGCTGAGGAAGGTGCCTTTCCCAGTGGATCTGCTGAGGTTTGTGTCTGGGAGAACCTTTCACATCTCCTCCCTCAGCAATGCTCAAGTACAAGTATCCCCCACTTTTTAAACGTTCACAGTAAGACACTGGGCTTTCTTGAAAGAACTACGTTATTACCCAGCTTCAGTAAGAGGAAGAGACCTGAAGAGGATTTCCCTCTTATGAAAAAAGGTGAACAGTGAGAATCGCGTTCAGCATCTGTTTTGGGGAGAAGCACGACAGAGGCGTCGTGCACCCCAACCTGCTCCTTCCGCTGGGAACTGCTCTCCGCATCCAGCCACCAGCACTTTGAATGGTGTCTGTGAGCCTCTGCTGTGCTTTGTCTTCATTTATGCTGGGCCTCCATTAGAAACTTGTGTCCTGAGGCCTAAGAAAAGCCAAAGAGAAGGAATTTTGGAGTCTGAGGACACTATCTAATTGTGCCGTGTAAATTAATGGCCATTCCTTCTTGAACACCATTTCTGCTGTGCAAGGTTTCTCAGAAGCCCTGTACTTTCAAAGAGCAGGGAAACCTATACCCCATGCTGCGGGGTTAGTTTTAGTCTCCATACTGGACGGAACATTTCATGACTGTCGGATTTTCTCACTCAAACATTGAGACTTTGACCACCTTCACCCATTTCTAACACCCCATCCCCGAATCTGGCACCTACCAATCTGCTATCAGTATCTATGCATTCAGTAATTGTTTATTCCACGTGGAATGTACATGAGAGCATCTGGGATTGGTCTTTCTGTGTCTGAGTTACTTGGAATAAGGCCCCCAAGGTCTGTGTTTCCATGTCTGGTTCTTGTGAATAATGCTGCAGTGAACGTGGAAGTGCATCTGTCTTTTTTAGGCAGTATTTTTGTGTTCTCCAAATCAATACTCAGTAGAGCCATTAATGGGTCATGTGGTAGTCGCATTTATTTTTTCAGGAACCTCCATACCGTTTGTCACAGTGGCTGCACCAATTTCCATTCCCACCAACACTGCACAGTGTCTCCTCGTCTGCACACCCTTGACCCCACCTGGTGTCTGTCTCTGGGACAATTGCTGTTCCAACTGTTGTGAGTGGATAGCCGATTGTGGGTTTGACTGATGTTTCCCTGATGATGATGAGTGATGTCTAACAACTTTCTCTGTCTGTTGGCACCTGTGTGCCATCTTTAGAAAGTATCTATTCACATATTCCCCACATTTTTTATACAATTTTTTTTGTTTTGATTTGTATGAGTGTTGTGTGTATTTTGGATATTAGCCTCTTCTCACACATATGATTCGCAGATATTTTTTTTCTTATTGGGTCAGTGGCCTTTTAAGTTTTTGCTGGTTTCTTTTGCCGTGTGGAAGATTTCAGTTTGATGTTGTTCCACTTGTTTATTTTTGCTTTTGTTGCCTTTGCATTTGGTGTCCGATCTGAAGACACTTTGCCAAAACTAATGTCGAGAGACTTAGTACCTGTGTCTTCTTGGAGGTTTATGGATTCAGGTCTTACATTCATATCATTCATCCATTAAAAATTTTGTTTGTGGTGTAAGAAAGTGGACCAGTTATATTCTTCTGCATTTAGTGTCCAGTTTGCCTGTTACCGCTCACTGAAGAAACAGTCCTTCCCTCATGGCATATCTTCTGCTGCTGTGTCGTAAGTTAGGATCATCTACGTGTGGGTAAGTTTCTGAGCTTTCTGTTCTGTTCCACTGACCTGGTGTCTGTGTTTATGCCAGTACCATCCTGTTTTGATGACAACAGCTTTGTAATCTAGCTTGAAATCCAGGAGTGTGTTGACTGCACCTTTCTTTCTCCAGGTTGCTTTGGGTATTTGGGGTCTTTTGTGATTCCATACAAGTTTGAGGACTGTTTTCTATTTGCTCGAATAATGCCGCTGGAATTCAGATAGGGATTTCATCATATCTGTCGATTGCTTTGGGTACGATGGACATGTTCACATAATTAAATCTTCCAGTTAAGGAGCATGGCGTAAGCTTCCATTTGTTTGTGTTGCCTTCCAAATCTTTGACCCATACATCCTGCCCCCCTCGACACACATGTTTTTCATTTCTTCTCTGCCATGTGTTGAGTGTACTATGTCTTTCTCATTTTTGGTTACTTTTATTCCTAGATTTTTTTTTGATGAAATTATAAATGGCATTGCTTTTTGAATTTCTCTTTGCAAAAGTGCGTCATCAGTATGCAGAAATGCAAGAAGTTGGGTCACCTGGGTGGCCCCATAGGTGAAGCTTCTGCCTTCATCTCAGGTCATGAACTCAGAGTTCTGACATTGAGCCCTGTGTTGGGCTCCCCGTTTAGCGAGGGTCTGCTTCTCCCTCTTTCGGACACTCCCCCTGCCCTTGCTTTTTCTCTTCCTCTCAAATAAATAAATAAAATATGAAAAAAAAAAGAGAACAGGTCTCTGTATATTGACTTTATATCCTGCAGCTTTCTAGAATTTGTTTATTCTAACAGTTTTTGTGTGTGTGTGTGTGTGTGTGTAATCTTTCAGGATTTCATGTCATTTGCAAATAGTGACAGTTTTCCTGTATGAATTTCATATCCTTCTATTTTTTTAAAATGATGTTAATCACCCTACAGTACTTCATTTGTTTTTGATGAAGTGTTCCATGATTCATTGTTTGCATATAACACCTAGTGCTCATTATGACACGTGCCCTCCTTCTTTTTAAAAAGAATTTATTTATTTATTCGACAGATAGAGACAGCCAGCGAGAGAGGGAACTCAAGCAGGGGGAGTGGGAGAGGAAGAAGCAGGCTCACAGCGGAGGAGCCTGTTGTGGAGTTCGATCCCCTAATGCCGGGATCACGCCCTGAGCCAAAGGCAGATGCTTAACCGCTGTGCCACCCAGGTGCCCCAACACGTGCCCTCCTTAATACCCATCACCAGGATAACCCATTCCCCTACCCTCCCTTTCTGCAACCTTCAGTTTGTTTCCCAGTGTCAGTAGTCTCTCATGTTTCATTTCCCCTCTCATTACCTCACTTCACTTTTCCCTTCCTTCTTCTAATGTCCTCCATGCTATTCCTTCCATTCCACATAGGAGTGAAACCATATGATAATTGTCTTTCTCTGCTTGCTTTAATTTCACTTAGCATAATCCCCTCCTGGTCATGCACGTTTGTGCAAGTGGTGGGTATTCATCCTTCTGACGACTGAGTAATAGTCCATTGTATAGATGAACCACATCTTCTTTGTCCATTCATCTGCTGAAGGACATCTTGGCTCCTTCCACAGTTTGGCTATTATGGACATTGAAGCTATGAACATTGGGATACAGGTGCCGCTTCTTTTCATTACTCTGTGTCTATGGGGTAAATACCCAGTAGTGCAATTGGTGGGTCGTAGGATATCTCTGTGGTTAACGTAGTGAGGAACATCCATATTGTTTTCAAAAGTGGCTGTACCAGCTTGAATTATCACGAGTAGTGTAAGAGGGCTCCCCTTTCTCCACATCCTCTCTGACATTTTTTTTATTTCTGTCTTGTTAATTTTTTTTTCAAGATTTTATTTATTTATTCCACAGAGATAGAGACAGCCAGCGAGAGAGGGAACACAAGCAGGGGGAGTGGGAGAGGAAGAAGCAGCATCATAAGGGAGGAGCCTGATGTGGGGCTCGATCCCATAATGCCAGGATCATGCCCTGAGCCGAAGTCAGGCGCTTAACCGCTGTGCCACCCAGGTGCCCCCTGCCTGGTTAATTTTAACCATTCTATCTGGTGTAAGGTGGTATCTCATTGTCGTTTTGATTTGTATTTGCCTGATGGCAAGTGATGTGGAGCATTTTTTCATGTGTCTGTTGGCCATTTGTATGTCTTCTCTGGAGAAGTATCTCTTTGTGCCTTCTGCCCATTTTTTGGGTGTCGAGTTTGAGGAGTTCTTTATAGATCTTGGAAACCAGCCCTTTATCTGTAATATCATTTGCAGATATCTTCTTCGATTCCATAGGTTGCCTTTTTGTTTTTTGATCATTTGCTTTGCCAAGCAGAAGCTTTTTATCCTGATGAAGTGCCAATAGTTCATTTTTGCTTTTATTTCCTTTGCCTTTAGAGACGTGGCTTGCAAGAAGTTGTTGTGTCCAAGGTTGAAGAGTTCTTTTGATTTTGATATGAGACAGGAATCCATTATCTTATTTTCCTGATTGTATTCGAGTCCTCTGTCTTTCTTGGTGAGTCTAGCTAAGTTTGTCAGTTTTGTTTATCTTTCCAAAAAAGGCCGCTCTAATTTTCATTGTTTTTTTTTGTCTTTTTAGTATCCATTGGATTTATTTATGCATTCCTTTTTGTTATTTCCTTATTTCTACTAATTTGGGGCTTTGTTTGTTGTTTTTTTTTTCTACTTCTTTACCACATAAATCAGGTTGTTTATTGGAGACCATTCTCATGGAATGATGAAGACTTGAATTGCTATGAATGTCCCCCATAAAGCTACTTCTGCTGCATCCCATAAGTTTTTGTAGGTTGTCTTTTTCATCAGTGTCAAGGTACTTCTAAATTTTTTTTGATTTCTTCTTTGACTGTTGGTTGTTCAGTAGCATGTTGTTAAATCTCCACATATTTTTTTAAGATTATTTAAGTATCTGACAGAGAGTGAGACAGCGAGAGAGTGAACACAAGCAAGGGGGTGGGAGAGGGAAAAGTGGGCTTCCCACTGAGCAAGGAGCCTGATATGGGGCTAGATCCCAGGATCCTGGGATCAAGACCAGAGCTGAAAGCAGATCCTTAACGACTGAGCCACCCAGGCCCCAAAAATCTCCACCTATTTTTGACTGTCCCATTTTTTTCTTTAGACTGATTTCTAGTTTCATATCATTGTGGTTGGACAAGATTTGAAGCAGAAGGTGAAAAGAGCATTCAGATGAAAGGTTTGTTTCCTGGAGGGTTTTCTGAGGGCAGACCATGAGTTCAGTGGGGATGGAGGAAGGTTTTGTGAGACGGGGGGTGGGGTTAACCCTTGTTAGAATTACTGACTACTACCATAAAAGCTGTGTGCTACCGTTCACACCATAGTCCTGATGGACTTGTACTTCATTAGAAATATTTTCTAGGAGGTGTAGGCATAGCCTTCACTTAAAGAAAGGTGCTATGTGGGTTCATGGCATGACCCCAGGTCAGCAACCAGGATGTATGGTATTGTGGGGGATCATAACCAGGCTTTCTGTAGTAAGTGACAGAAATAGGGTATGGTGAGCTCCATGACCATAGGTGAGGTCCCGAGTGATCCACTGGGTGTTGGTTTCTGTGGATCTGTCTCATCAGGTCCTGTGGAATTCAGGGACACCCTCCTGTCTGTGGATTTGTATGGAGACAGGTAGACATCAGTGTCTTGCCAGGCACAAGGGTCGTACTGGACCAACACCAGAGGTGCAGCGTGTGCGGGAGCCACTGCTTGCTTTCCACGAAAGCTGACCATTGTCTGTGAACGTGATTCCTAGCAGCTGCAAGGGGAGAGGAGGACGGGGGTGGTGCACACTTCCTAGAGTTGTGGTCAGGACTAGTCTGGAGCCCACCGACGTCAGCCACACCTGGCACAGAAGACACCCATTCAGTGAAGCTGTGGGCGCTGCTCCCATGATACTTTCGGGACGGCTCCATGCTGCCACCTCCTGCTTTTCATCATCATCTTCAAGGTCCTGTGCCTCTGCTCTTACCCATGGCCTCCGGGGTATTGTCCGTCCTCCATCTGGCCCTCGTCCCTGGTGCCCTGTGCAGTCCGATGACAGGGTACCCTTCTCGAGACAAACATCTGGCCCTGATGGAACACTTCCATGGATCTCGTGTGATGCGAGGTTGATACCCTGCCCTGGAAGGGGGCTGCAGGTCCCCAATCAGGAGAGCCATGTCTCCCTTTTCAGCATGGCCTGCCCTCCCCTCAGTCTTCTTCAGGGAAGCTCTCCCCACTTCCTGAGATGACAGCTCTGAACTTAAAAATGAATGTTATTTTACATATCTCTATGCCTTAGTTCATCCATGGCAAGTCTTTCAACCCCGTTAGTGGGTTTTTTTAGCAGTTCTGAAGGGCTGTTTGCTCAAAGAGGGGGTGACCAGGGTGGGGCAGCTTTCCCTCTCATCTCCCTCAGCATGTCTCTGAGCCCTGGGGGACAGCTGTCCCACTGAGGATTGAGGGACACGAGCCAGCCCATCCTGAGCCCAGGCTGTGTCAGCTGTGTCGACTGATGCGTGTCGGAGCGGTGGGCAGCTGGCATGGGCCAGGAGCAGGCAGTGTCTCCTTCTCATTCCATCCCTCCCTTCCTCCCAGAGGTAGCTCAGAGCAGCCTTCAACCGCTGCATCTCCAGATCCCTTGACCTGTGCCTCCTGTGTTCAGCTGGTGACCTTGGAGTTTCGCATGAATTCTCCCACCTGTACCCTCTCCCATAGCAGTTCCTGGATCAGGGGAGGGGTCAGACCCTTGTCTGTTTTTGGTCTTCTTCCTGTCCCGCACCAAGCCCACCCACCTTTGCATCTTCCATGTAAGTGCTTGGAAGCAAGCCCATCCACAGGGAACCTATTAGCCAAATGGATCCAGGCAATGAACATTGAAGTAGAGATCCAGGATCCATAATATACCTGCTCTGAAACCTGTCCCAAAGTCTGTGACTCTCACACTGAAACAGAAACAATAATAGCTTTCTGGAATGTGAAGTGACATGTGTCTCTACTTCCAATCTTGAATGCATAGGTGCTGAGCCTTGACAGAAAAGGACCATGGCTCCCGTGGGCTGGAATCCACGGTAAGAACTCAGTGAAATATGAATTTGAGGCATGGAGTGAATAATTACTGTAGAGTGAATCCTCCCAAGTAGGGCTTATGCACAGTGCACAGGAAAAGCTTTTTCAAAGAGGTTCCTGAAAGAAAAATCTTTTTTAAAATTTATTTTAATCCCAGTAGAGCTAACATACAGTGTTACATTCATTTCAGTTGTCCAATAGAGTGCTTTAGTAATTCTATATATTACTCAGTGGTCATCAAGAAAAGCGTCCTCTTAATCCCCTTCATCTATTTCACTCATCCCTCTATCCACCTCCTCTGTGGTAACCATCCGTTTGTTCTCTATTGTTAAGAGTTTGTATTTCGGTGTGTCTCCTTTTTCTCTTTTAGTTACTTATTTTGTTTGTTTTGTAAATTCCCCATTAGAATGACATCGTATGGGATTTGTCTTTCTCTGACTGACTGATTTTAGTTAGGATAATACTCTCTAGCTCCATCCATGTGTCTGCAAATAGCAAGGTTTCATTCTTTTTCAAGCCGAGTAATACTCCATTGTGTGTGTCTGTGTGTGTGTGTGTGTGTGTGTGTGTGTGTGTGTGAATACACACACCTATCATCGCATTTGTCAATTTTTCTACAGACACTTGGGTTGCTTCCATATGGTGATATTGTAAATAATGGTGCAAGAAACATAGGGGTGCACGTATCCTTTTATGTTACTGTTTTCCTATTCTTTGGGTAAATACGAGTAGTGTGATTGTTGGATCATAGGGTAGTTCTATATTTAATTTTTTGAGGAACCTTCATACTGTTTTCCACGGTGGCCAACACAGTTTGCATTCCCACCCACAGTTCGCTAGGATTCCCCTTTATCCACATCCTCCCAACACCTGCTCTTTGTTGTGCTTTTGATGTTAGCCATTCTGACAGGTTTGAGGTATTACCTCATTGTCCTTTGGATTTACATTTTCCTGATGATGGGTGATGGTGAACATCTTTTCATGGGACTGTTGGCCATTTGTATTTCTTCTTTGGAGAAATGTCTGTCCGTGGCTTCTGCCTATTTTTTAACTGGAGTATTTGTTTTTTGGGGGGTCGAGTAGTATCAGTTGTATATGTTTTGGACACTATCCCTTTATTGCATATGATCTTTGCAAATATCTTCTCCCTTTGAGTAAGTTGTCTTATTATTTTTACGTTTTCATTGTTCTTCTGCCATGTGGAAACTTTTTATTTTGCTGTATTCCCAATAGTTTATTTTTGCTTTCATTTCCTTTGCCTCAGGACACAGTCTAGAAAAATGTTGGTATGGTCCATGTCAAGAAGTTACTGTCTTCCCTCCTGTAGGATTTTTATGGATTCAGGTCTCATATTGAGGTCTTGAAACTGTTTTCTGTTTGTCTGTATTGTGTAAGAAAGCAGTCTAATTTCATTCTTTTTTGCATAGCTGTCTAGTTTTCCCAACACCATTTGTTGTAGAGACTGTCCATTTCCCTTTTGATATCGTTGCTTGCTTTGTGGAAGATTCACGAACCACATAATTGTGGGTTTCTGTCTGAACTTGTATCCTGTTCCTTTGGTCGCTGTGTCTATTTTTGTGCCGTACTGTCTTGTTAGGATGACTGCAGCTTTGTAGTATAACCTGAAATCTGAAATTGTCAGTCCTCCAGCTTTGTTTTTCTTTTCCACATTGCACTGGCTGTTCGGAATCTTTAGTGGTTCCATACAAATGTGTAGGATTGTTTATTCGAGGTCTTTTGTTCTTTAATTTAAATTCAATTAGCCAACTTACAGTACATCATTCGTTTCAGACGTAGTCTTCAATAAATTTTCAGTCATGTGTAACACCCAGTGCTCATTGTATCGTGTGACCTCCTTAATGCTACTCACCCAGTTACCCCCCCCCCAACTTCTCCTCCAACAATCATCAGTTTCTTGTGATAGTTAAGCGTCCATTATGGGTTTTCTCCCTCTCTGATGACTTCCCATTCTATTTTCCCTTCCTTGTCCTATGGTCTTCTTCCTTGTTTCTGATATTCCACATAGGAGTGAAAGCATATGATCATTGTCTTTCTTTCATTGACTTATTCCACTCAGCATAATACCCTCCAGCTCCACCCAGGTCGGTGTGATGGTAAGTACTCATCCTTTCTGATGGCTGAGTAATATTCCATTATATATATGATCCACATCTTCTTTATCCATTCATCTATCCATGGTCATCTGCACTTCTTCCACAGCTTGTCTATTATGGTTATTGCTGCTATGAACACTGGGGTGCATGTGTCCCGTCTTCACTACCTCTGTCACTTTGGGGGTAAATAGCCAGTAGTGCAATTGCTGGGACATAGGGTAACTTTATTTATAACTTCTTGAGGAAACTCCGTACCATTTTCAAGAGTGGCTGTACCGGACTGCATTCGTACAGGGGTATAAGAGGGTTCCTGTTTCACCACATCCTCTCCAACATGTATAGTTTCATGTCTTCTTATTTTTAGATATTCAGCCTCGTGTGATATGGCATCTATAGGGGTTTAGATTTGCATTTCCCTAAAGCCAAGTGATATGAAGCATTTATGCATGTATCTTTTGGTCACCAGTACGTCGTCATCAGTGAAGTGACTTCCCATTTTAATCCATCTCAAGACCTAAAGCTGGGTAAGGCACTGAAGCTGGATGATGCCATCGGTTGGAAGTGTGGAGAATTTCAAAAGATCTCTGTGGAGAGCAAGTTTAAAGGTCAGTGTGAAGCTACTAATTGGATCCGGGGAGATCTCTGAAAGTGGGGGTTGCCTGGGATGGGCTGAAGGGGGCCCTCCTATTTTCCTATGAATTCTTGCTGCAGCCCAAAATGGACAGTTTCCTGCTGTGGGGCAGGCTGAGTCCTCTAGTCGTGCTGTGGTGAGCCCAATGCCTGGTGCCTTGGAGGCAGGCAAACGGGGAGGGACCCTCAGCAGAAGACCCAGGGTTAGGTTAGGCCTCAAGAGACAGCAGATCTGAACTGCCCAGTGCTCAGAGAACTCTCATGCCGAGTGAGATGAGGGCACAAGGGCGGGTGAGTGTGAGCCTTGGGGTTTCATCTGGAAGGGCCCACAAAGGTCGGGGTTCACCAGAAGGGGCTCTCAGGGGGTGCCCCAAATCTCTTGCCCTGAATGCTCTGTTGTGTCCCAAAATGGTACAGTTTACTGTGGGTTGCAGGCTGAGTCCTGCGGTGGGGCTTTGGTGTCCCCATCCCCTGGAGTTGGTTGCCAGGACCCTGGGGAGGGGCCCCTCTCTGCCCAACCTAGGGTAAGGGTTAGGGTCCCGGAGCCCAGCAGGGATAATCTGCAGGCTGTTAGGCGAGCTCTGTGGAGGGCTGAGAGGAGGCCATGGGGGAGGGTGAGCATGGGCCTCAGGGTTGGGGCATGGGGGGCTGCCAAAGGATGGGGATGGGCTCCGGGGGCCTCCCCAAGTTCTCGTGCCCTGTAGGCTCCTTAGAGCCCCAAGGGGCAATGTTTCCTATCGGGTGGCAAGCTGAGTCCTGCAGTGGGGCACAGGTATCCCAATTCCCCGGGGCTGCGGTGTAGGGCTCCTGGGGAGGCCCCCATACCCACGGCCAACCTAGGGCTAGGGTTAGGCCCAGGAGCCCCGCAGGCCCGATTTGCTGGCTGTATGGCGAGCTACACGGGCTGAGGTGAGGGTGTGGGGAGGGTGAGCATGGGCCTCAGGGTTCCGGTGCGGGAGGCCGCCGAAGTTCGCTGGTGGCTCAGGAGGGCCCTCCTGGTTCTCCCGCCCTGAATGCTCTATGGCCTCCCAAGGGGCACGGTTTCCTGCGGGGTGGCAGACTGAGTGCTGCTGTGGGGCTCAGGTGTCCCAAATGCCCGCAGCTGCGGCTCCAGGCTCCTGGGGAGGGGCCCCTCCACAGATGAATGAGGGTTAGGGTTGGCGCCCAGGAACCCCGCAGGCCAGATCTGCCCACTATGTGGCGAGCTCCGCCATGGGCTGAGGTGAGGGTGTGGGGTGGGGTGAGCATGGGCTTCAAGGTTGGGTTTAGGGATTGCCGATGTTCGCTGGGGGCTCTGGGGGCCCTCCTGGTTCTCCCCCCCTGAATGCTCTACAGCCTCCCAAGGGGCACGGTTTCCTGCGGGCTGGCAGGCTTTGTCCTGCAGTGGGGCTCAGGTGTCCCCAGTCCCTGGGGCTGCGGCACCGGGCCCCAGGGGAGGGGCCCTACCCAGCTGACCTAGGGTCAGTTCTAGGCCCCAGGAACCCGGCAGGCCTGATCTGCTGGCTCTGCGACGAGCTCGGTGGCAAGCTGAAGGGAAGGTGTGGGGCGGGATGAGCGTGGGCCTCAGGGTTGGGGTGTATGGGGCCGCCGAGGATCGCTGGGGGCTCAGGGGGGCCCTACCAGTTTTCCTGCACGGGATGCTCTCTGGCGCCCCAAGGGGCATGGTTTCCTGAGTGGTGGCAGGCTGAGTCCCATGGTGGGGCTCAGGTTTACTAATCCCCGGGGTTAGGGTACGGTTTAGGGTATGGGTTAAGGTTAGGGTATGGGTTTCGGTTAGGGTATGATTGAGGGT
Source organism: Ursus americanus (assembly GCF_024610735.1). Classification (NCBI taxonomy): domain Eukaryota; kingdom Metazoa; phylum Chordata; class Mammalia; order Carnivora; family Ursidae; genus Ursus; species Ursus americanus. Next base: position 1,743,472 of record NW_028273624.1, read on the forward strand.
AAGGGTTAGGGTTAGGGTAAGGAGAGGGTACGGGTTAGGGTTGGGTTTAGGGGTTACAGTTTAGAGGTTACGAGTTAGGGTACAGATTAGGGTTTAGGGTAAGGGTTAGGGTTTAGGGTTAGGGTTAGGGTTGGAGTACGGGTTAGGTTTAGGATACGGGTTAGGGTTAGGGTATGGGTTAGGGTACACATTAGGGTACAGTTTAGGGTACGGGTTAGGGTACGGTTTAGGGTAAGTGTTGGTGTACGGATTTGGGTACGGCTTAGGGTACGGGTTAGGGTTAGGGTTAGGGTACGGGTTAAGGTACAGATTAGAGTATGTGTTAGGGTTACGTTTAGGGTTAGGGTACAGGTTAGGGTAGGATTAGGGTTAGGTTTAGGGTTAGGTTATGGTTTACGGGTAGGGTTAGGGGTATTGTAGGGCCGGGTAGGGTTAGGGTTTAGGGTTAGGGTTTGGGGTTTGGAGTTAGTGGTTAAGGTTAGGGTTTAGAGTTTAAGGTTTCGTGATTAGGGTTAGGGGTTAGGGTTTAGGGTTTAGTGTTAATGTTAGGGTTTAGGGTTTAAGGATTAGGGTTTATTGTTAGGTTTAGAGTAGGGTTATGGTTAGGGTAAGGGTTAGAAGTTAGAGTTAGGGTTAGGTTTAGGGGTTAAGGTTTAGGGTTTAAGGTTAGGGGTTAGGGTTTAGGGTTAGGGTTAGACCCAGTAGGCCAGCAGGACCCATGTGCCAGTTGTGCGGGGAGTGGAGGAGTGGGATGAGGTGAGTGCGCTGGCGAGCAGGAGTATGGTATCTAGCGTTTTGGCGCAGGGGGCCTTTGAAAGTCGCTAGAGGCTCGGAGGGCCCTGTCCGTTCTCCCGCCCTGAATGAGCGGCGACGCCCCTAGCGCCTGGGTGGTGGCAGGTTGGCAGTGTGAGTCTGGCTTTGCGGTTTGGGGGTCCCCAATGCCATGCATTGCAGCGCAAGGCCCCTTGGGAGGGGCCCCTCTGGGGCCATCCTAGGGTTACTGTTAGCACCCAGGATTCCAGTAGACATTATCTGCCAGCTGTGCGGTAGCGGAGGGCCAGGCCGAGGTGAGGGCGCCGGCGAACTGGAGCGTGGGCCCAAGCATTTTGTCACGGGGGGCCTTGGAAGGTCGCTGGGGTCTCGAGGGCCCTGCCTGTTCTCCCACCCTGAATGAACAGTAATGCCCCAGCGTGCCCGGTGTCAGCGGGGCGGCACGGAGAGTATGGTGCTGGGGCTCGGGGGTCCCCAATCCCTGGCGTTGCTGTGCCAGGCCCCTTGGGAGGTTCCCCTTGGGGGCCAACCTAAGGTTAGGGTTAGCCCCCAGGAGGCTGGCAGACCTGATCAGCTGGCTGTGCGTCGAGCAGAGGGGCGGGTCGAAGTGAGGGCGCTGCTTAGCGGGAGCATGGGCCCAAGCATTTTGGAACATGGGCCCTTAGAAGTTCACCAGGACTCAGAGGGCCCTGCCCATTCTCCCGCCCTGAATGACCAGTGGCGCCCCTAGTGGCCTGGGTGCCAGCGGGGCAGCAGGGTGAGTCCAGCGCTGGGGCTTAGGGGTCATCAATCCCCGGTGTTGCGGCGACAGGCCCCTTGGGAGGGGCCCCTTGGGGGCCAACCTAGGGTTAGGTTTAGCCCCCAGTAGCCCGGCAGGCCCGATCCACCTGCTGAGTGGCGAGCAGTGGGGCGGGCCGAGGTGAGTGCGCTGGCGAGCGGGAGCGTGGTCCCAAGAGTTTTGGAGCAGGGGGCCTTCGAAAGTCACTGGGGGCTCGGAGGGCCCTGCTCGTTCCCTCACCTGGATGACCGGCGGCGCCCCTAGCGGCCCGGGTGATGGCGGGGCGGCAGGGTGAGTCCAGTGCTGAAGCTCGGGCTTCCCTATACCCGACGTTGCAGTGCGAGGCCCCTTGGGAAGGGCCCCTCTGGGGCCAAGGTAGGGTTAGAGTTAGCCCTCAGGAGGCCGTCAGGCTCGATCCACCATCTTGAGGTGAATGGAGTCGCGGTCCGAGGTGAGGCCGCTGGCGAGCGGAGCGTGGGCCCCAGCGTTTTGGTGCTGGGGCCTTCAAAGTTCACCGAGGCTCAGAGGGCCCTGCCCGTTCTCCCGCCCAAAACGATCTGTGGCGCCCTAGCACCACTGGTGTCAGCGGGGCAGCAGGGTGAGTCCGGCATTACGACTCGAGGGTCCCCAATCCCCGGCGTTGTGGCGGCAGGCCCCTTCAGAGGGGCCCCTCTGGGGCCAACCTAGGATTAGAGTTAGCCCCCAGGAGGCCGGCAGGCCTGATCTGCCAGCTGTGCAGAGGGCGGAGGGGCAGGCTGAGGTGAAGGCGCTGGCGAGCTCCAGCGTGGGCCCCAGCATTTTGGCGCGGATGGCCTTCAATATTCACCGGAGTCTCGAGGGCCCTGCCCATTCTCCCACCCTGAAGGACCAGTGATGCCCCAGAGAGCCTGATGTCGACAGGATGGCAGGGTGAGTCCGGCGCTGCGGCTCGGCTGTCCCCAATCCCCAGCTTTGGTCACAAGTCCCCTTGGGAGGGGCCCCTCTGGGCCAACCTAGGGTTAGGGTTAGCCCCCAGGAGGCCGGCAGGCCCGATATGCCAGCTAGACTGTGAGAGGAGGGGCGGGCCAAAGTAAAGGTGCTGGCGAGCAGGAGCCTGGGCACCAGCGTTTTGACTTGGGGCTTTCAAAGGTCGCCGGGGTCTCGAGGGCCCTGCCTGTTCTCCCACCCTGCATGAACGGCGGTGCCCCTAGCGGCCCGGGTGGTGAGGGGTGGCAGGGTGAGTCAGGCCCTGAGGCTCAGGTATCTCCAATCCCCAGCGATGCGGCACCAGGCCCCTTGGGAGGGGCCCCTCGGATGACAACTTAGGGTTAGGTTTAGCCCCTAGGAACTCGGCAGTTCCTATTCGCCAGCTGTGTGGAGAGTGGAGTGGCGGACCTAGGTGAGGGTGCTGGTGTTTGGGAGCGTGGGCCCAGGCATTTTGGCGCGGGGGAGATTCAAAGGACACCGTGTATCGGAGGGCCCTGCCCGTTCTCCCGCCCTGAATGAACGGCAGCACCCCAAGCCCCTGGGTGGCGGCTGGGTGGCAGGGTGAGTCAGGTGCTGAGGCTCAGGGTCCCCAATCCCCTGTGTTGCAGCGCCAGGCCCCTTGGGAGGGGCCCCTCAAGGGTCGATCTAGGGTTACGGTTAGCCCCCCGGATGCCAGTGGACCCGATCAGCGTCTGTGCGGCACGCAGCAGGGTGGGCCGAGGTGAGGGCGCTGGCGAGCCTAAGCATGAGCCCAAGCGTTTTAGCGTGGGGGGCTTTCGAAGGTCAGTGGGGGCTCGGAGGGACCTGCCCGTTCTCCTGCTCTGAATGACCAGCGGGGTCCCTAGTGGCTCAGGTGGCTGAAGGGCAGCAGGGTGAGTCTGGCACTTGGGCTCGGTTGCCCCATCCCCGGCGTTGGGGCGCCAGGCCACTTGAGAAGGGCCCCTCAGGGGCCGACCTACAGTTAGGGTTAGCCCCCAGGAGGCCGGCAGGCCCTATACACCGCCTGTGCGTGGAGCGGAGAGTTGGGCCGAGGTGAGGGTGCTGGTGAACATGAGCCTGGGCACAAGCATGTTGGTTCTGGGAGCCATTGAAGGTGGGTGGGGGTTTGGAGGCCCCTGCCAGTTCTCCCGCCGAGAATGAATGGCGGCGCCCCTAGCGGCCCGTGTGGGGCGGGATTGCAGGGTGCACCCGGCGCTGGGGCTTGGGGGTCGCCAATCCCTGGCGTTGCACCGCAAGGCTCCTTAGGAAGGGACCCTCAGGGGCCGTCCTAGGGTTAGGGTTAGCGCCCAGGAGGCCGGCAGGCCCGAGTCGCCGACTGTGCGAGTAGCGGAGGTGTGGGCTGAGTTGAGGGGGATGCAGAGCGGGAGCGTGGGCCCCAGCGTTTTGGCGCCCTGGGCCTTCGAATGTGCCATGTCTCGGAGGGCCCTGCCCATTCTCCTGCTCTGAATAACCAGTGACACCCCTAGCGGCTCTGTTGGCAGTGGGGTGGCAGGGTGAATCCCACGCTGTGGCTCGGGGATCCCCAATCCCCGGTGTTGCGGTGCCAGGCCCCTTGGGAGGGGCTCCTCCTGGGCCGACTTAGGGTTAGAGTTAGCCCCCATGAGGATGGCAGGCCTGATCCTCTGGCTGGGTGGCGAGAGGTGGGTGGGCCGAGCTAAAGGCGCTGGGGAGCGGGATTGTGGGCCCCTGCATTTTGGCGCTGGAGGCTTCAAATGTCCCGGTTTCTCCAGGGCTCTGTCCATTCTCCCGCCCTGAATGACCGGCGGCGCCCCTCGCGGCCCGGGAGGCAGCGTTGTGGGAGGGTGAGTCTGGCTCTGGGGCTTGGGGTCCCAGATCCCCGGTGTAGTGGCACCAGGACCCTTGGGAGGAGCCCCTGGGGCGCCGACCTAGGGTTAGGGTTAGCCCCAAGGAGACCTTCAGGCCCAATCCGCACACTGTGCGGCGAGCGGAGGTGCAGGCCGAGGTGAGGGCGCTGGGGAGGGGGAGCGTGGGCACCAGTGTTTTGGCACGGGGAGCCTTTGAATGTCACTGGTGGCTCAGAAAGCCCTGCCCTTCTCTCGCCCTCTATGACCTGCGGCGCCCCTAGCGGCCCGGGTGGGGACAGTGCGGCAGGGTGAGTCTGGCTCTGGGGCTCTGAGTCATCAATCCCCAGCATTGCAGAGCCAGGCCTCTGGGGATGTCCCCACAGGGCCAACCTAGGGTTTTGGTTAGCTGCCAGAAGCCCAGCAGGCCCTATCCACCAGCTCTGAAGCAAGCAGAGGGGCGGGACGAGGCGAGGGCGCTGGTGAGCAGGATCCTGGGAGCCAACGTTTTTGCGCAGGGAGCCTTCAAAGGTCAGTGTGGGCTCGGAGGGCCCTGCCCGATCTGCCCTGATTGACCGGCGGGGCATCTAGCGGCTCCAGTGGCTGAAGGGCAGCAGGGTGAGTCCGGCACATGGGCTCAGGATCCCCATCCCCAGCGTTGTGATGCCAGGCCCCTTGGGTAGAGCCCCTCGGGGGCCGACCTATGGTTAGTGTTAGCCTCAAGGAGCCCCACAGGCCCGATACACCACCTGTGCGTCGAGCAGAGAATTGAGGCGAGGTGAGGGTGGTGGTGAACATGAGCCTGGGTCCAAGCTTTTTGGTTCGGTGCGCCTTCGAATGTCGGCAGGGGTTCGGAGGGTCCTCCAGTTCTCCCACCCTGAATGAATGGCGGCGCCCCTAGCAGCATGTGTGGGGCGGGCGGCAGCATGCATCTGGCACTGGGGCTTGGGGGTCCCCAATCCCTGGTGTTGCGTCGCCAGGCCCCTTAGGAAGGGACCTTCAAGGGCTGTCCTAGGGTTAGGGTTAGCGCCCAGGAGGCCGGCAGGCCCGAGTCGCTGGCTCTGCGAAGAGCGGAGGTGCGGGCCAAGTTGAGGGTGATGCAGAGTGGGAGCGTGGTCCCCAGCGTTTTTGCACCCTGGGCTTTTGAATGTTGCCATGTCTCAGAGGGCCCTGCCCATTCTCCTGCCCTGAATAACCAGCGGCGCGCTTTGTGGCTCCGTTGGAGGTGGGGCGGCAGCGTGAGTTCCGCACTGCAGCTCAGGGATCCCCAATCCCCAGCATTGAGGGGCCAGGCCCCTTGGGAGGGGCTCCTCATGGGCGGACCTAGGGTTAGAGTTAGCACCCAGGAGGCCGGCAGGCCCAATCCTCTGGCTGGACGGCGAGAGGTGCACGGGCCGAGGTAAAGGCTCTGGCGAGCAGGAGCGTGGGCCCCTGCATTTTGGCGCAGGAGGCTTCAAATGTCGATGGTTTCTCCAGGGCCCTGTCCGTTCTCCCACCCTGAATGAGCGGCGGCGCCCCTAGCGGCCTGGGTGGGAACAGTGCGGCAGGGTGAGTCTGGCTCTGGGGCTCTGAGTCACCAATCCCCAGCGTTGCAGAGCTAGGCCCCTTGGGTTGTGCCCCACGGGGCCGACCTAGGATTTCAGTTAGCCTCCAGGATCCTGGCAGGCACTATCCACTGGCTCTGCAGCAAGCGGAGGGGCGGGCTGAGGTGAGGGCGCTGGCGAGCAGGAGGATGGGAACCAATGTTTTTGCACGGGGGGGGCTTCGAAGGTCAGCAGGGGCTCCGAGGGCCTGCCCATTCTCCCGCCCTGATTGACCAGTGGTCTCTAGCAGCTCAGGTGGCTGAAGGGCAGCAGGGTGAGTCTGGCACTTGGACTCGGGGTCCCCATCCCCAGCGTTGTGATGCCAGGCCCCTGGGAAGTGCCCCTCGGGGGCGGAACTATGGTTAGGGTTAGCCCCCAGGAGGCCGGCAGGCCCGATACACCACCTGGGCGTTGAGCGGAGAGTTGGGCTGAGGTGAGGGTTCTGGTGAATATGAGCCTGGGCCCAAGCATTTTGGTTCGGGGTGCCTTCGAAAGTTGGTGGGGATTCGGAGGGCCCTGTCCATCCTCCCATGGTGAATGAATGGCGGCGCCCCTAGCGGCCTGGGTGGGGAGGGGCGGCAGGGTGCATCCGGCACTGGGGCTTGGGGGTCCCCAATCCCCGGCGTTGTGGCACCAGGCCCCTTGGGAGGGGCCCTTCGGGGCCCAACCTAGGGTTAGGTTTAGCCCCTAGGAGGCCAGCAGGCCCTATTCGCCAGCTGTGTGAAGAGAGGAGTGGCAGACCTACGTGAGGGCGCTGGTGAGTGGGAGGGTGGGCCTGGGCGTTTTGGCGCGGGAGGCCTTCGAAGTTCACCGTGTCTCCGAGGGCCCTGCCCGTTCTCCCGCCCTGAATGAACGGCAGCACCCCAAGCCTCCGAGTGGCGGCTGGGCGGCAGGTGAGTCAGGTGCTGGCGCTCGGGGTCCCCAATCCCCGGCGTTGTGGCGCGAGGCCCCTTGGGAGGGCCCCCTCAGGTGCTGACCTAGAGTTAGGGTTACCCCCAGGAGGCCAGGAGACCCAATCTCCCGGCTGTGCGGTGAGCGGAGGGGCGGGTTGAGATGAGGGTATTGGCGAGCGGGAAAGTGGGCCCAAAGTTTTGGAGCGAGGGGCCATCGAAGGTCACCAGGGGCTCAGAGGGTCCTGCCTGTTCTCCCGCCCTGAATGACCGGGGGTGCCCCTTGTGGCCCAGGTGGCGGTGGGGGGCATGGTGAGTCCGGCGCTGGGGCTCAGGAGTCCCCAATCCCTGTCGTTGAGGCTCCAGGCACCTTGGGAGGGGCCACTAGGGGGCCGACCTAGGGTTTGGGTTAGCCCCCAGAAGGCCCGCAGGCCCAATCAGCCAGCTGTGCGGCGAGCGGGGGGGAGGGCCGAGGTAAGGGCGCTGGCCAGCGGGAGCGTGGGCCCAAGCGTTTTGGTCGGGGGGCCTTCGAAAGTCGCCGGTGACTTGGAGGGCCCTTGCCATTCTCCCTCCCTGAATGAAAGCGGCGCCCCTAGCGGCCCAGGTGGCAGTAGGGCAGGAGGGTGAGTTGGGCGCTGGGGCTCGGGAGTCCCCAATCCCCGGTGTTGCGGCAATAGGAACCTGGGATGGGCCCCTCGGGGGCCCACCAACGGTTAGGGTAACACCCAGGAGGCTGGCAGTTCAGATCCACCGGCTGTGCAGCGAGCGGAGGGGTAGACCGAGGTGAGGGTGCAGGCGAGCAGGAGCATGGGCCCAAGCGCTTTGGCACGGGGGGGCCTTCGAAGGTCGCCAGGGGCTCAGAGGGATCTGCCCATTCTCCCTCCCTGAATGACCGACGGTGCTCCTAGGGGCCCGGGTGGTGGCGGGGCAACATAGTGAGTCTGGCACTGGGGCTCGAGGGTCCCCAATCCCAGGCATTGCGGTGCCAGGCCCCTTCGGAGGGGCCCCTCAGGGGCCAACCTAGGGTTATGTGTAGCCCCAGGAGGAGGGCAGTCCTCATCCCCCAGCTCTGCAGGGAGTGGAGGAGTGGGCCAAGGTGAGGGTGCTGAGGATGGGGAGCATAGGCTCAAGCGTTTTGGATGTGGGGGCCTTCGAAGGTCGCCGTGGGCTCGGAGGGCCCTGCCATTCTCCTGCACTGAATGACCAGGGACACCCTAGCGGCCCGGGTGGTGGTGGGGCAGCACGGTGAGTCCGGCGCTGGGGCTCGGCAGTCCCTGATACCCGGCGCTGCGGCGCCAGGCCCCTTGGGACGGGCCCCTCGGGGACTGACCTAGGGTTAGGGTTAGCCCCCAGGAGACTGGCATGCTCGTTCCGCCCATGTGCAGTGAATGGAGGTGTGGGTCGAGGTGAGGTAGCTGGTGATCGGAGCGTAGGCCATAGCATTTGGCTTTGGCTCGGGGTGCCTTCGAAGATTGCAGGTGGCTCAGAGGGTCCTGCCCATTCTGTCGCCCTGAAGGACTGGCGACGCCCCTAGCACCCCAGGTGGCGGCGGGGTGGCAGGGTGCGTCTGGCGCTGGGACTTGGGGGTCCCCAATCAATGGCATGCAGCGCCAGGCCACTTGGGAGGGGCCCCTCGGGGGCGACCTAGGGATAGGGTTAGCCCCCAGCAAGCCAGCAGGCCTGATCCGCCAGCTCTGCAGCAAGCTTAGGCATGGGCCGAGGTTAGGGCGCTGGCGAGCAGGAGCATGGGAGCCATAGTTTTTGCACGGGGGGCCTTCGAAGGTCGCAGGGGGATCGGAGGGCCCTGCCCGTTCTCCCTTCCTGAATGACTGGCAACGCCCCTAGCGCCCTGGGTGCTTGCGAGGTGGCAGAGTGAGTCCAGCACTGGGGCTCGGGGGTCCCAAATCCCCGGCATTGCGGTGCCAGGCCCCTTCGGAGGGGCCCCTCAGGGGACAACCTAGGCCCCTCAGGGGACACCCTAGGAGGGCAGGCCTCATCCGCCGGCTCTGCGGCGAGCGGAGGGGAGGGCCGAGGTGAGGGCGCTGAGGAGCCGGAGCGAGGGCTCAAGTGTTTAGGATGGGGGGCCTTCGAAGATTGCCATGGGCTCGGAGGGCCCTGCCCATTCTCCCGCCCTGAATGACCAGCGGCGCCCCCAGCGGCCGGGTTGGCGGCGGGGCAGCAGGGTGAGTCCGGCGCTGGGGCTTGGGTGTCAGCAATCCCAGGCGTTTTGGCACCAGGCCCCATCGGACGGGCCCCTCGGGGGCCGACCTACGGTTAGGGTTAGCCCCCAGGAGGCTGGCAGGCCTGATCCACCAGCTGTGAGGTGAGTGGAGGGGCGGGCCGAGGTAAGGGCACTGGCAAGCGGGAGCGTGGGCCGAAGCATTTTGTCGCTGGGGGCCTTCAAAGGTCTCCGGGGGCTCAGAGGGCCCTGCCCATTCTCCCACACTGAATGACTGGCGGTGCCCCTAGCGGCCCGGGTACAGTGGGGCAGCAAGGTGAGTCCGGCGCTGCGGCTCGGGGGTCACCAATCTCCAGCGTGCAGTGCCAGGCCCCTTGGGATGTACGCCTCGGGGGCTGTCCTAGGGTTAGGGTTAGACCGCAGGAGGCTGGCAATCCCGAAATGTCAGTTGTGCGGCGAGCGGATCGGTGTTCTGAGGTGAGGGCGCTGGCGAGGGGGACCATGGGAGCATTTTGGGGCGGGGCACTTTCGAATGTCGCCTTGGGCTCGAAGGGCCCTGCCTGTTCTCCCACACTGAATGAACGGCGGCTCCCCTAGCAGCCCGGGTGGCGACGGGACGACAAAATGAGTCCTGGCTGGGGCTCTGGGGTCCCCAATCCCCGGCGTTGTGGGGCCAGGCCCCTTAGTAGGCTAACACTAACCTAGGGTTAGTGTTAGCCCCCAGGAGGCCGGCAGGCCCGGGAGCCTGGGCCCAAATGTTTTGGTGCAGGGGGACTTCGAATGTCGCCGGGGGCTAGGAGGGCCCTGCCCATTCTCCCGCCCTGAATGACAGGCTGTACCCCTAGCGGCCCGAATGGCGGCGGGGCGGCAGGGTGAGTCCAGCGCTGCAGCTTGGGTGTCCCCAATCCCCGCGTTGCGGCGCCAGGCCCCTTGGCAGGGGCCCCTTGGGTCTGACCTAGGGTTAGGGTTAGCCCCCAGGAGGCCGGCAGGCCCGATCCTCCGGCTGTGCACGAGCGGACGGGTGGGATGAGATGAGGGCGCTGGCGAGCGGGAAGGTGGGCCCAAGCATTTTGGCGTAAGGGGACTTCAAAGGTTGCCAGGGGCTCGGAGGGCCCTGCCTGTTCTCCTGCCCTGAATGACCGACAGCGCCCCTCGCGGCCCGTTTAGCAGCGGGGCGGCAGGGAGAGTCTGGCGTTGGGGCTCAGGGGTCCCCAATCCCCGGTGTTGCAGCGCCAGGCCCTTTGGGATGGGCCCCTAGGGGGCCTACCTAGGGTTAGGGTTAGCCACAAGGAGGCTAGGATGCCTGATTCGCCGGCTGTGTGGGAGCGGAGGGGCAGGCCGAGGTAAGGGTGATGGGAGCGGGAGCATGGGCCCTAGTGCTTTGGTGCAGGGGGCCTTCGAAGGTCGCCGTTCGCTGGGAGGGTCTTGCGCGTTCTCCCGCCCTGAATGACCGGCGGTGCCCCTAGTGGCCCGGGTGGCGGCGGGGGGCATGGTGAGTCCAGCGCTGGGGCTCAGGAGTCCCCTTTCCCCGTCGTTGCAGCGCCAGGCCCCTTGGGAGGGGCCACGAGGGGGCCAACCTAGCTTTAGGGTTAGCCCCCAGAAGGCCCCCAGGCCCGATCCGTCAGCTGTGCGGCGAGCGGAGGGGAGGGCCGAGGTAAGGGCGCTGGCCAGCGGGAGCATGGGCCCAAGCATTTTGGTGCGGGGGGCCTTCGAAGTCGCCGGTCGCTGGGAGGGCCCTGCCCGTTCTCCCTTCCTGAATGAACGGCGGTGCCCCTAGCGGCCCAGGTGGCGGTAGGGCGGGAGGATGAGTCTGGCGCTGAGGCTCCGGAGTCCCCAATCCCCAGTGTTGCGGCAATAGGAACCTGGGATGGGCCCCTTGGGGGCCCACCAAAAGTTAGGGTAACACCCAGGAAGCCTGCAGTCCCGATCCACTGGCTCTACAGTGAGCGGAGGGGCGGACCGAGATGAGGGCGCAGGTGAGCGGGAGCATGGGCCCAAGCGTTTTGGCGCGGGGGGCCTTCGATGGTCACCAGGGGCTTGGAGGGATCTGCCCATTCTCCCTCCCTGAATGACCGACGGTGCTCCTGGCGGCCCGGGTGGCGGTGGGGCGATAAGGTGAGTCCGGCGCTGGGGCTCGGGGGTCCCCAATCCCAGGCATTGCAGTGCCAGGCCCCTTCGGAGGGGCCCCTCAGGGGACAACCTAGGGTTCTGGGTAGCCCCCAGGAGGAGGACAGGCCTCATCCGCAGGCTCTGCGGCGAGTGGAGGGGCGGGCCGAGGTGAGGGTGCTGAGGAGCGGGAGCATGGGATCAAGCATTTTGGATGGGGGGGCCTTCGAAGGTCCCGCGGGCTCGGAGGCCCCTGCCCATTCTCCCGCCCTGAATGACCAGTGGCACCCCTAGCATCCCGGGTGGCGGCGGGGCGGCAGGGTGAGTACGGCGCTGGGGATCGGGGCTCCCTAATACCCGGTGTTGCGGCCTCAGGCCCGTTGGGACGGGCCCCTTGGGGGCCGACTTAGGGTTAGGGTTAGCCCCCAGTAGGCTGGCAGGCTCGTGCCGCCCATGTGCGGTGAATGGAGGTGTGGGTCGAGGTGAGATAGCTGGCAAGCAGGGGCGTGGGCCAGAATATTTTGGCTTTGGCTCGGGGTGCATTTGAAGGTCGCAGGTGGCTTGGAGCGTCCTGCCAGTTCTGTCGCCCTGAAGGACTGGTGACGCCCCTAGCGCCCCATGTGGCGGCCGGGCGGCAGGGTGCTTCCAGTGCTGGGACTTGGGGGTCCCCAATCCCTGGCATGCGGCGCCAGGCCACTTGGGAGAGTCCCCTTAGGGGCGACCTAGGGATAGTTTTAGCCCCCAGGAAGGCAGCAGGCCCGATCCACCAGCTCTGCAGCGAGAGGAGGGGTGGGCCGAGGTTAGGGCGCTGGGGAGCAGGAGCGTGGGAGCCAGAGTTTTTGCGCGGGGGGCCTTTGAAGGTAGCAGGGGAATCAGAGGGCCCTGCCTGTTCTCCCTTCTTGAATGACTGGCAACACCCCTAGCACCCTGGGTGCTTGTGGGGTGGCAGAGTGAGTCCAGCACTGGGGCACGGGGGTTCAAAATTCCCCGGCATTGCGCTGCCAGGATCCCCTCGGGGGCCGACCTAGGTTAAGTTTTAGGCCCCAGGAGTCCAGCAGGCCCCTTCTGCCAGCTCTGCGGCAGGCGGAGGGGCAGGCCGAGGTGAGGGCGCTGGCGAGAGGGAGTGTGGGCCCAAGCATTTTGGCGCGGGGGGCCTTCGAAGGTCACCGGGGGCTTGGAGGGCCCTGCCCATTCTCTCGCCCTGAAAGACTGGCGGCGCCCCTAGCAGCCTGGGTTGCTGTGGGGTGGCAGGGTGACTCCGGCGCTGGGCTCGGGGGTCCCCAATCCCCGGCGTTGTGGCACCAGGCCCCTTGGAGGGGCCCCTCGGGGGCCGACTAGGGTTAGGGTTCGTTCCCAGGAGGCCGGCAAGCCCAACGCTAAGTGGTTCTGGCAATGTAACAAAAATGCCATACACTTATTTGTAAGAAATAACAGTGTACAGGAACCCTCATAGCCCTAACATCATCCTTTGTGAATATGGAAGCCAGCCCCAAAGTGGTCGTGGAAGTCTGACGAAAAGGCTAAGCACTTTTCTCTGAGTCACCACACTATACAGGGAAAGACCAATGTACATCATCTTTCACGAGTAGGAAGCATTAATGAAAAGGTTCTGGAATTTTGAGGACTCTGACCCATCCTTATTGGTAATATACCACCGTGTACAGGAAAACACCTTCAACTCTCATCACCTCCTCAATCCTGATTCCGATTCAACTTTGGGTGTGTAGGACTAGGGAAATGTCCACATCTTATTGCTAAGAAAGAACGATGTCAGGGTAATGCCCTTCAAGTCACCTCAGCCTTCCTGAAGACGGCAGCAGGAATCAAGGTGGTTATGTTACCATGAGGTAAGGAAGATGAGCATATAAGTGAGAAACAACAGTGGGCAGGACCTCTCTTCCAAGGAATATTATCTTTGCTTAATGTTGAATCCCTATGGTAAGTGGTTGTGGGCATTTGTGAGGTCAAAATCTTAAGTGTTTTGTAAAACTTCTTGGCCATTCACAGATAAGACTAAGGTAGTTGGGGACTCCTAGGCAGTGATTTGTCCACTGTCAAAAATATGAAAAGATAAAAGAGACAGATGAGGTCTCCTCAGGCATTGTCCTTTATCCTCATCCTCTGTGAGGATGGCCATCTCTGGACAGCTCAGTGGCAGGGTCTCATTCACAGTGGGGGCATCTGTTCCTCACAGACATCAGGCAGGGAAATGGATTTGGTTCTCTGTGCCAGCCCAGCCACAGCTGAGTGTCACAGCACCCTCTCGTGGGCTCATAAGAGTTTCACTGTCACCAGGCAGGTCATTGTATTTGATAAACCACTGTGAGAGTTTGCAATTGCCTTCATCTGCAACCTCCTAGAGGCAAATTCAGATCTCTGGTACCATGTGAAGTCATGTGAAGGCATTGTGAGAAAGTGTCCTTTTGCTTAAGAAAAACATGGCTGGGGCTCCTGGCTGTCTCACCAGTTAAACATGTGCCTTTGGCTCAGGTTATGATCCCAGGGTTCTGGGATCGAGCCCGGGCTCCCTGCTCAGCAGGAAAGGAGGTTGGGAAATAGCTTAGAACCCACAGAGAATGTGAATAAAGGGGAGTGAAATGGAACTTGGTCTGTGTTTGGCTTTAGGGATTGGAAGTTAGTTTTTTCTCAATTGTGATTGTTCTTGAAACAGAACAGCTGTATTTTTTTTTACCTTTAATTTTTTTCTAATAATAATTTTTTATTATGATATGTTAGTCACTATACAGTATTTCCTTAGTTTTTGATGTAGTGTTCCGTGATTCATTATTTGCATATAATACCCAGTTCTCCATGCAATATGTACCTTCCTTAATACCCATCACTGGCCCATCCCAAGCCCCCACCCCTCTCCCCTCTGAAGCCCTCAGTTTGTTTCCCAGAGTCCATAGTCTCTCGTGGTTCATTCCCCCTTCTGTTTAGGGTCCATTGTCTAAAGGGACAAAGAGTGGAAGTTCACCAAATATAAGATCGAAATTGAATTGTTCATTATAGATGCCACCACGTAGTTCCCAGACATTTCATTCTACTGTAGTAATTCATTATACCTGTGCAGGTGCACGTGGAAGACAATTGATGCATGCAGAGTGGTAATAAAACACGCCCCTCAGTAGTAGAATAAGAGAGGATGCATATGTGTAAAATTATTCGACTACAGCTTCCATGCTTTCCCTTTGGTTCCTTATTATCTATGAAATTGGACAATTTTTGTTCTCTAGGCTTAAACCTCATTGTCAGTATTTAGAGTTTTTCAATGCTGATCTTCTCCTGTATAAGTTACCAAAAACCTAAAATATGTATGAACTTTAAAAAACGCTATATTGAAAATGACAGCAGGGAAGTTCCATTTTGTGAATATTGTGTCAATGGATCTCTATTTTGCCATCAGTGTTCATTAGAAATGATGACATTTCATGTGAGTATAAATATCAATGTGAAAAAGAAAAGGTAGGAAGAACCTTGAATGGTTAAGTAATTGGTGAAATGACAGGTGTGTGTGTGTGTGTGTGTGTGTGTGTGTGTGTGTGTGTGTGTGTGTAATTTATTTTCAGTGAATGGTTCAGCTACTTGTAGGGCCTCCGAGAGAGCCCAGGTGAACCTTTCAATGAGTTGGTATCTGTTTTCAGAACATGGGAATCTCTTAGTCCAATAGTCAATCAGGCAAGCTTTGAGGTCTTGAAGAGTTTCAGTCCTCAGTGATGGTGTTGCAGACCCTTGTGAGCAAACCCTAGGATATGCTCAGAGCCCTCATTAGCTGGTACCAACGTGTGACGATTTCAGACAACATTTCCCAAAGAAGTACCTCTTGAGTCTCTGTCCTTCTCAGTTCCTTACACTTCCTTACACTAGTTATGTGATCAGTGTGTTTCAGGATAATCCCCACATGTGATTTTTGCTATTTCCTACTAGTCCTATCTGTTTCTCATCTTCTTCTTTTATGATAGGGGTTGGGAAGCAACCTGTGTGGTGGAGGAAGGGGTGTGGTAGTTGTCTGCTTTCAGAGGACCGAATGATGCCTAGAAATTGTACTGTAGGTTGAGGTCAATTGTCCATCCATCCTCTGAGTGTCAGGAATTCCATCATTTTACTTTGATGCTAGTCTGTTCTTCAAGCTGTCCTCAGAAATAAGGACGTCATCCATCTAGGGAATACTGGTTTCTGTGTATGTTTTCATTTTAGGAAAGGCCTTGCTGTTCCTGAAAATAATACTGTAGAGCACCCTTTCCTATTCATATTGGCCATCAGTCGATCTTTTGTGAAGTATTTGTTTATAAATAGACTTTTTATGGTTGATGAGCAGGAATTCTTTATTGACAAGTCTTTGTCAGTGTGTGTATTGCAAATCTGTACTTCCCAGCCTGCGGTTCACCTTTTCATTTTCTTGTGGTCATAAGATAAGGAGAAATGTCACATTTTTATGAAGTCCCACTGAATTCTTTTAAATGGTTAGTGCACCCTATGTCCTACCCCAAGATTGACAGGTTCTACATTTTCTTTCAGAAACTGTCCAATGGGAAGCACAATCCATCTCAAATTTATAAATTGCATTTTTAATTCTAATAGGGTATATAGACTGTTTTGGATTTTCTATGTATACAATCGTATTATCTGTGAATAGTCACAATTATCCCCTCAATTCTTATACTTTTTGTTTCTCTTGCCTTCTAACACTGGTAGACTCTCCGATGCCACGATGAATAGAGCAGCATTGTTTGAAGATTTTAATATACCTTTCTCAATATCTGACAGAAAAAGCAGACAAAACATTGGTAACAAATGTGACCTAATTGACATATAGGGAACATTCCATAATAAGTGCAGAATACATTATTTTCAAGTGGTCATAGACTCTTTACCCAAATAGATGATAGGTGGGGCCATGAATCAAGTCTACAAATGTTAAACCCTGAAATTAACTAGGTTCTATTCCTAGACCACAGGGGAATTGAGCCACAGTCTTAGCGAAAAGAAAACCAGGAAGTCTTTCAATGTTTAAAAATTAAATGGAACTTTGCTACATATCCTAAAGGTCAGAGAGGGAATCTCAATGGAAATTCTGAACCTTTTCTACATGAGGGCTCACACACAATGGCACTTTCTTTGTGAAGAGCATAATAATAACCTAGACAGGAGTTGAGCCTTAAGTCAGAGTTCTGCCTGCCCCAGCCACACCTGGCAGCCTTGGCCTGTGGTCCCCCTCAGCTGTCCTTTCTGGTGGCCCTGAGCTAAGGGGGTCAACATGGCCATATGGAAATGGGAAGCTCCCCACTCATAGTGATGGCAGTGCCCCCTCCCCAGCTGCCCTTTCTGGTGGCTCTGAGCTAATGGGGTCAACATGGCCGTATGGAAATTAGAAGCTCCCCACTCTTAGTGATGACGTTGCTATTGTATCGTCCTCACCAGTCCAACAACATGATTTCTGAGTGAACTATGACACAAGAGCGACTTCTTGGCCTTCCTTCAGGTTTGAAAATCATCTGGTGAGTCATCTATTAGAAATATGGATTCAACATGTGTTCTTTCTTCTGGAAAAGAAATAGACCCAATAGCAATTATGGCTTCCTGAGCACCTGTTCTTGAGAGACATCATACTGGCTCTTTGTATCATTCTGCCTCTTAAACTTCTCAACTAGGGTGTAGATATTTTTAGGCACATTTTCAGGTGGTTAGACAGGGACTCGGATGATATGAGTCACAGAGGATTTTAGTGTCAGAAACCTAAGTGGGATCCCCAAATTGACTCCAAATCCCTTGTTGTTCCATACAGGGTACTATTTCCCTCTTATCTCTGGTCTTCTCGATCTGGAAACCTATCAAGTATCAGGATTTTCTTGTCATGTGGACAACTGGAACGAATTCAGCGGGCCTTTTCACCTCTGCCCATGGTGATCATTAGGATCATTATCTCAGTGGAGGACCTCTGGGTAAGATACTCAAAGATCCTTAGGAATAGAGACAGTATAATATTTTTCTGGTATTAAAGTTACTGAAACCAACTATCTTTCTTAGTCCGTTCAGGCTCTGGTATGTTCAGAGGGTGCTGTAAAACAGGTCTGAAATAGTATTTAAAAACACTCAGCTCAGCCTCTTCTACAACGTGAGCCAATGCTTATAAACATGGCTACAATATTCCCTTACCTACGATGACTTCCCAGCCATCCTAGTGTTTATATGGTATGACTGTGACTTACATTAGTCAACATTTGCAGAGAAAGAACTTAGTGCATCCAGGGGGCACTTCATGTTGAAATTAGTTTGTGACAATGAGCTACTGTGTTTTCTTCTGCAGTCCAAGGGAATGGTGCCAGACATCTCTAAGGAGTTCTAGCAGTTCTACAATTCCGATTTTAAGTGGTCTATGTGCTTCAGAGATTTGGGCAGGAAAAGGGCAGGAGTCCAGAGACTGTGAACACTTCTGTTACCTGTGCTGACCATGGAGCAGGTAGCCTTCTGTGGGCATCACTTTGATTTCTTGGTACTCTTGTGAAAGGTGCTTTTGTCTCAAATTCCTCCTTTTTAGGAGTAATTATAATGATGAAAGTAATTTTTATCTTATATCATCTGTGGGCCCTGATCCTGGGATCCCAGGGAAGCTGTCCTTTAACATTTTACCTGGCTCAAAATGACTAGGCAACACCTCAAAGCATGGGCCTTGTTTCTGCCCCAAGCACGTTGTACATCTGCTTTGAGAAGAAAACAATAACCAAAAATGCCAACATAAAGATAAGAAAAAATAAAGAACCTCTCTGGCTCCCATAAGATTAAAGTCATACTGACATGTACATAGTGAAAACATAAGAAAGAGTCTGTCACTTTCTGGAATCTAAGAAGATCCTCATTGTGGTGTGTAACTCTGTATGTAAAACAAAACAGAAAAAAATATATAAGCCTGCCCCAAAAGTTCCTTCCCCGGAGCACTCCCTTCTTGGTGAAGATTGTGTCTGCCAGGCAGCTGTCCTGACTTGGGTTTGAATAAAGGTCTCTTCCTTTCTCTCTAAAATGTTTTTAAAAGTTCATTCACGCAATGTCGACAATAACAGTGTTTTCTATT
Source organism: Ursus americanus (assembly GCF_024610735.1). Classification (NCBI taxonomy): domain Eukaryota; kingdom Metazoa; phylum Chordata; class Mammalia; order Carnivora; family Ursidae; genus Ursus; species Ursus americanus. The sequence continues at coordinate 1,761,616 of NW_028273624.1, forward strand.
TAAGTGAGAAATAAATGTTCCACTCTAGTTGCATTGGGAATAGATGAATTGAGGGTTTCTTTAGAAGAGTAAGTCTGCTTTCCAGAAAAGGCAAGGTCATTGGTCTATTGAGAATGAAGATAATTACTGCTAAACAACATATATGTGTTACCCCTTCGCCCAGAAACCGAAGCAGGTGTGCAGGCTTTAGGTCAGAGGTGCTTTCTTCTCCCCACCTGACAGCAATTCTCTGCTCTGGCTCCAAGAAACCCGAGGTTTTGAACATCACCATCTGAGTCAGTGAGGCAGCTTGTCACAGGACGCCAGTGTTCAGAGAAAGCGCAGGTATGTTTGGCAAAATGTCCTATCTATGTCAGGGCTGGAGGTAAAACCTCTCATTATCCCAAAACCTCCTGGGCTTTTCTCTTTTCTCTAGTTGAGCCACAAAGTAAAATTGAAGTAGCTGTCAGCATTCTGGGTTTGGTGCAAGAATTACTTAGTTTCCCTGCAGGTAGAACTTTGCAGGGGATCACAATTTCTCTGTCCATTTATTGCTTACAAATGTATTTTGACCATCTGTTTCCTAGGAACCCTCTTTTATTAGAAAGGGAAGGTGAGATTCACTCTGTGCCTGTTTGTAACACCTAATTTGTTCCTGCATCTAACAGTGTTTATTCAATTGGGCCTAAGATATGGTTGAGTGGCCAGCATCTAGAGTTATGTGGCTTTATTCATCTGATACAGACTTGGGTGATGTCCTTTGACAAAGGTGATGTTTCATCATTGATTAGTTTATCCATCAGAAGAGTTAAAATTAGGGTGGAGGGAAAATTCAAAATTATCCAAAGCGGCCTGTTCCTGTTTAAAAGTTGAGCTTGTCTTTCTAGTTTTACTAAATGTATTATCTCGATATTTTGAGGTGCCATATTCTCTCTGTAGTTTCTTTGGTGGTGGAGTCAGAAGGAGAGTCTGGGAATTCTTTTGGATAGTGGCATGCTGGTGGCTTCAAGGGGCTTGGCGTCAGGAGCCTTGGGGTGAACTCTGCAACTGCTTGTCTGACCCTAGGTGCATCTCCTAGAGGTTTTGTTTCCTCTTATGAAATTGCTGGCAGATAATGTTCTGCTTAAAGGGGAACCCTCCCATCCTGTTGGTGGCAATGCAAAGTGGTGCAGCCAGTCTGGGAAACAGTGTGGGGGTTCCTCAAAAAGTTAAACATTGAACAACCCCATGATCCAGCAATTGCTCTCCTGGGTATTTACCCAAAGGATACAAAAATGTGGATTCGAAATGGGTACATGCACCATGATGTTTATAGCAGAAATGTCCACAGTAGCCAAATTATAGAGAGAATCCCAACGTCCATGCACTGATGAATGGGTAAAACAGATGTGGGATACATATATATACACTGGAATATGACCCAGATTCAAAAAGAATGAAAACTTACCATTTGCAAGGATGTGGATGGACCTAGAGTGTATTAAGCTAAGCAAAATCATTGAGGAAAGACAAATATCCCATGCTCTCATGCCTGTGGAACTTCAGAAAGAAAACAGATGAACAGAGTTGAGGAGTGATGAGAGAGGCAAACAAGGAAATAGACTCAACCTTGGAGAACAAACTGAGTGTTGCTGCAGGACAGGGCCATGGGGGGAAGAGTTAAATGGGTGAGGGGTATTAAGGAGGGCACTTGTGATGAGCACCGAGTTCTGTATGCAGGTGAGGAATCACTAAATCCTACCCCTGAAGCGAATATTCCATGCCATGTGAACTAACTGGAATTTAAGTAAGAGGAGAAAGGTAAAAGTGTTCTGCTTCATGAAGAGTGAGGTAAAATTGTAGTGATTTGGGCTGTACTATTCTATAAATGAGAGTTGTAAATCACCCTGTTGTAGGATACACTAGTTTCTTATCACATAAGGAGTCCTCAGACAGCTGCAATGAAAGATTCAGGTCTCAGAGCATGTTCATGTTCCACTGATATGTTACAATTTGCACAGGTAGGAAAGAAGGTGGAGAGAAAGGCAACAGAAGGGGAAAGTAGGTGTGAACCTTTCATTAGTTAGCGTTATAGCTTTCTCATGAAAGCCTTGCGCCAGTGTGATTTTGAAAGAAGAGAGGTAATCCGGGAGCTTTGCAGGAGATGGGGGAGTTCCAGGACTGGGTAAAGCTGACAGGGGTTCCAGAGGAGAGCTGAATGCATTCTGCAGCAGGGTGTGGGCAGGGTGGGCTCCAGGGGTGGCTGTGGGTCTCCTGGGTGAGAGTTGTGACAGGTGAGGGCTGTGTGCAAGTTCCTGGCTGAGGACAAGTGAGGCACAGGCGGAGAGCTGGCAGAAAACCTTCTTCTGGGCCACCAGCCTCACCTAACACACACAGCCTCATCTTCTGTCCCTGTCACTCCAATTCAGACTTCTCCGAAGGTGAGTGAGAACACATCAGGAGCATTCTGAACAGAAGGGAAAGCATGTGCATAGCTCTGGGGCAGGAAAATTCCAGCTATGTCCTGGAGTAGCAAGATGGCCCTGTGGCCACAGGAGACAGCTTAGGACATGACCTCAGAGAGGTGACAGAAAGCCATTCCAGGGCTATAACCCCATGAGACCCTGTTTCACTGGGCCATCCTGGCTACAGTGTTGAGAACAGATGACAGAGGGTTGAAGATGGCAAGGCAGGTCAATGACAAAGCTTTTCCAGGAACTCAGGCACTGTGGTCCAGACAGGTGGCCTTGGATGGAGTGGTTAGACCTATTCTGGGTCCATTTTGAAGATGGAGCTCACAGGATTTGCTGATGGGTTAGCTATTAGGAGCAGGAGAACAGAGGAACTGGGGTAACTCCCAGCTGTTGTGGGTTATCCTGATCGAGGGGAAGGAGAGGGTTTCTCGGGTGGTAGGAGGTAGTCCGTGTTCCACATGCTGAGGAAGGTGCCTTTCCCAGTGGATCTGCTGAGGTTTGTGTCTGGGAGAACCTTTCACATCTCCTCCCTCAGCAATGCTCAAGTACAAGTATCCCCCACTTTTTAAACGTTCACAGTAAGACACTGGGCTTTCTTGAAAGAACTACGTTATTACCCAGCTTCAGTAGAGGAAGAGACCTGAAGAGGATTTCCCTCTTATGAAAAAAGGTGAACAGTGAGAATCGCGTTCAGCATCTGTTTTTGGGAGAAGCACGACAGAGGCGTCGTGCACCCCAACCTGCTCCTTCCGCTGGGAACTGCTCTCCGCATCCAGCCACCAGCACTTTGAATGGTGTCTGTGAGCCTCTGCTGTGCTTTGTCTTCATTTATGCTGGGCCTCCATTAGAAACTTGTGTCCTGAGGCCTAAGAAAAGCCAAAGAGAAGGAATTTTGGAGTCTGAGGACACTATCTAATTGTGCCGTGTAAATTAATGGCCATTCCTTCTTGAACACCATTTCTGCTGTGCAAGGTTTCTCAGAAGCCCTGTACTTTCAAAGAGCAGGGAAACCTATACCCCATGCTGCGGGGTTAGTTTTAGTCTCCATACTGGACGGAACATTTCATGACTGTCGGATTTTCTCACTCAAACATTGAGACTTTGACCACCTTCACCCATTTCTAACACCCCATCCCCGAATCTGGCACCTACCAATCTGCTATCAGTATCTATGCATTCAGTAATTGTTTATTCCACGTGGAATGTACATGAGAGCATCTGGGATTGGTCTTTCTGTGTCTGAGTTACTTGGAATAAGGCCCCCAAGGTCTGTGTTTCCATGTCTGGTTCTTGTGAATAATGCTGCAGTGAACGTGGAAGTGCATCTGTCTTTTTTAGGCAGTATTTTTGTGTTCTCCAAGTCAATACTCAGTAGAGCCATTAATGGGTCATGTGGTAGTCGCATTTATTTTTTCAGGAACCTCCATACCGTTTGTCACAGTGGCTGCACCAATTTCCATTCCCACCAACACTGCACAGTGTCTCCTCGTCTGCACACCCTTGACCCCACCTGGTGTCTGTCTCTGGGACAATTGCTGTTCCAACTGTTGTGAGTGGATAGCCGATTGTGGGTTTGACTGATGTTTCCCTGATGATGATGAGTGATGTCTAACAACTTTCTCTGTCTGTTGGCACCTGTGTGCCATCTTTAGAAAGTATCTATTCACATATTCCCCACATTTTTTATACAATTTTTTTTGTTTTGATTTGTATGAGTGTTGTGTGTATTTTGGATATTAGCCTCTTCTCACACATATGATTCGCAGATATTTTTTTTCTTATTGGGTCAGTGGCCTTTTAAGTTTTTGCTGGTTTCTTTTGCCGTGTGGAAGATTTCAGTTTGATGTTGTTCCACTTGTTTATTTTTGCTTTTGTTGCCTTTGCATTTGGTGTCCGATCTGAAGACTCTTTGCCAAAACCAATGTCGAGAGACTTAGTACCTGTGTCTTCTTGGAGGTTTATGGATTCAGGTCTTATGTTCAAATCATTCATCCATTAAAAATTTTGTGTGTGGTGTAAGAAAGTGGACCAGTTATATTCTTCTGCATTTAGTGTCCAGTTTGCCTGTTACCGCTCACTGAAGAGACAGTCCTTCCCTCATGGCATATCTTCTGCTGCTGTGTCGTAAGTTAGGATCATCTACGTGTGGGTAAGTTTCTGAGCTTTCTGTTCTGTTCCACTGACCTGGTGTCTGTGTTTCTGCCAGTACCATCCTGTTTTGATGACAACAGCTTTGTAATCTAGCTTGAAATCCAGGAGTGTGTTGACTGCACCTTTCTTTCTCCAGGTTGCTTTGGGTATTTGGGGTCTTTTGTGATTCCATACAAGTTTGTGGACTGTTTTCTATTTGCTCGAATAATGCCGCTGGAATTCAGATAGGGATTTCATCATATCTGTCGATTGCTTTGGGTACGATGGACATGTTCACATAATTAACTCTCCCAGTTAAGGAGCATGGCGTAAGCTTCCATTTGTTTGTGTTGCCTTCCAAATCTTTGACCCATACATCCTGCCCCCCTCGACACACATGTTTTTCATTTCTTTTCTGCCATGTGTTGAGTGTACTATGTCTTTCTCATTTTTGGTTACTTTTATTCCTAGATTTTTTTTTGATGCAATTATAAATGGCATTGCTTTTTGAATTTCTCTTTGCAAAAGTGCGTCATCAGTATGCAGAAATGCAAGAAGTTGGGTCACCTGGGTGGCCCCATAGGTGAAGCTTCTGCCTTCATCTCAGGTCATGAACTCAGAGTTCTGACATTGAGCCCTGTGTTGGGCTCCCCGTTTAGCGAGGGTCTGCTTCTCCCTCTTTCGGACACTCCCCCTGCCCTTGCTTTTTCTCTTCCTCTCAAATAAATAAATAAAACATGAAAAAAAAAGAGAACAGGTCTCTGTATATTGACTTTATATCCTGCAGCTTTCTAGAATTTGTTTATTCTAACAGTTTTTTTTTTTTGTGTGTGTGTGTGGAATCTTTCGGGATTTCATGTCATTTGCAAATAGTGACAGTTTTCCTGTATGAATTTCATATCCTTCTATTTTTTTAAAATGATGTTAATCACCCTACAGTACTTCATTTGTTTTTGATGAAGTGTTCCATGATTCATTGTTTGCATATAACACCTAGTGCTCATTATGACACGTGCCCTTCTTCTTTTTAAAAAGAATTTATTTATTTATTCGACAGATAGAGACAGCCAGAGAGAGAGGGAACTCAAGCAGGGGGAGTGGGAGAGGAAGAAGCAGGCTCACAGCGGAGGAGCCTGTTGTGGAGTTCGATCCCCTAATGCCGGGATCACGCCCTGAGCCGAAGGCAGATGCTTAACCGCTGTGCCACCCAGGTGCCCCAACACGTGCCCTCCTTAATACCCATCACCAGGATAACCCATTCCCCTACCCTCCCTTTCTGCAACCTTCAGTTTGTTTCCCAGTGTCAGTAGTCTCTCATGTTTCATTTCCCCTCTCATTACCTCACTTCACTTTTCCCTTCCTTCTTCTAATGTCCTCCATGCTATTCCTTCCATTCCACATAGGAGTGAAACCATATGATAATTGTCTTTCTCTGCTTGCTTTAATTTCACTTAGCATAATCCCCTCCTGGTCCATGCACGTTTGTGCAAGTGGTGGGTATTCATCCTTCTGACGACTGAGTAATATTCCATTGTATAGATGAACCACATCTTCTTTGTCCATTCATCTGCTGAAGGACATCTTGGCTCCTTCCACAGTTTGGCTATATGGACATTGCAGCTATGAACATTGGGATACAGGTGCCGCTTCTTTTCATTACTCTGTGTCTATGGGGTAAATACCCAGTAGTGCAATTGGTGGGTCGTAGGATATCTCTGTGGTTAACGTCGTGAGGAACATCCATATTGTTTTCAAAAGTGGCTGTACCAGCTTGAATTCTCACGAGTAGTGTAAGAGGGCTCCCCTTTCTCCACATCCTCTCTGACATTTTTTTATTTCTGTCTTGTTAATTTTTTTTTCAAGATTTTATTTATTTATTCCACAGAGATAGAGACAGCCAGCGAGAGAGGGAACACAAGCAGGGGGAGTGGGAGAGGAAGAAGCAGCATCATAACGGAGGAGCCTGATGTGGGGCTCGATCCCAAAATGCCAGGATCATGCCATGAGCCGAAGTCAGACGCTTAACTTCTGTGCCACCCAGGTGCCCCCTGCCTGGTTAATTTTAACCATTCTAACTGGTGTAAGGTGGTATCTCATTGTCGTTTTGATTTGTATTTGCCTGATGGCAAGTGATGTGGAGCATTTTTTCATGTGTCTGTTGGCCATTTGTATGTCTTCTCTGGAGAAGTATCTCTTTGTGTCTTCTGCCCATTTTTTGGGTGTCGAGTTTGAGGAGTTCTTTATAGATCTTGGAAACCAGCCCTTTATCTGTAATATCATTTGCAGATATCTTCTTCGATTCCATAGGTTGCCTTTTTGTTTTTTGATCATTTGCTTTGCCAAGCAGAAGCTTTTTATCCTGATGAAGTGCCAATAGTTCATTTTTGCTTTTATTTCCTTTGCCTTTAGAGACGTGGCTTGCAAGAAGTTGTTGTGTCCAAGGTTGAAGAGTTCTTTTGATTTTGATATGAGACAGGAATCCATTATCTTATTTTCCTGATTGTATTCGAGTCCTCTGTCTTTCTTGGTGAGTCTAGCTAAGTTTGTCAGTTTTGTTTATCTTTCCAAAAAAGGCCGCTCTCATTTTCATTGTTTTTTTTTTGTCTTTTTAGTATCCATTGTATTTATTTATGCATTCCTTTTTGTTATTTCCTTATTTCTACTAATTTGGGGCTTCGTTTGTTTTTTTTTCTACTTCTTTACCACATAAATCAGGTTGTTTATTGGAGACCATTCTCATGGAATGATGAAGACTTGAATTGCTATGAGTGTCCCCCATTAAGCTACTTCTGCTGCTTAAAACTCATTGTCAGTATTCAGAGTTTTTCAATGCTGATCTTCTCCTGTATAAGTTACCAAAAACCTAAAATATGTATGAACTTTAAAAAACGCTATATTGAAAATGACAGCAGGGAAGTTCCATTTTGTGAATATTGTGTCAATGGATCTCTATTTTGACATCAGTGTTCATTAGAAATGATGACATTTCATGTGAGTATAAATATCAATGTGAAAAAGAAAAGGTAGGAAGAACCTTGAATGTTTAAGTAATTGGTGAAATGACAGCTGTGTGTGTGTGTGTGTGTGTGTGTGTGTGTGTGTGTGTGTGTGTTTAATTGATTTTCAGTGAATGGTTCAGCTTCTTGTAGGGCCTCCGAGAGAGCCCAGGTGAACCTTTCAATGAGTTGGTATCTGTTTTCAGAACATGGGAATCTCTTAGTCCAATAGTCAATCCGGCAAGCTTTGAGGTCTTGAAGAGTTTCAGTCCTCAGCGATGGTGTTGCAGACCCTTGTGAGCAAACCCTAGGGTATGCTTAGAGCCCTCATTAGCTGGTACCAAGGTGTGACAATTTCAGACAGCATTTTCCAAAGAAGTACCTCTTGAGTCTCTGTCCTTGTCAGTTCCCTACACTTCCTTACACTAGTTATGTGATCACTGTGTTTCAGGATAATCCCCACATGTGATTTTTGCTATTTCCTACTAGTCCTATCTGTTTCTCATCTTCTTCTTTTATGGTAGGGGTTGGGAAGCAACCTGTGTGGTGTAGGAAGGGGTGTGGTTGTTGTCTGCCTTCAGAGGACCGAATGATGCCTAGAAATTGTACTGTAGTTTGAGGTCAATTGTACATCCTCTGAGTGTCAGGAATTCCATCACTCTACTTTGATGCTAGTCTGTTCTTCAAGCTGTCCTCAGAAATAAGGATGTCATCCATCTAGGGAATACTGGTTTGTGTGTATGTTTTCATTTTAGGAAAAGCCTTGCTGTTCCTGAAAATAATACTGTAGAGCACCCTTTCCTGTTCTTATTGGCCATGAGTCAATCTTTTGTGAAGTATTCATTTATAAATAGACTTTCTATGGTTGATGAGCAGGAATTCTTTATTGACAAGTCTTTGTCAGTGTGTGTATTGCACATCTTTACTTCCCAGCCTGCGGTTCACTTTTTCATTTTCTTATGGTCATAAGATAAGGAGAAATGTCACATTTTTATGAAGTCCCACTGAATTCTTTTAAATGGTTAGTGCACCCTATGTCCTACCCCAAGATTGACAGGTTCTACGTTTTCTTTCAGAAATTGTCCAATGGGAAGCACAATCCATCTCAAATTTATAAATTGCATTTTTAATTCTAATAGGGTATTTATAGACTGTTTAGGATTTTCTATGTACACAATCGTATTATCTGTGAATAGTCACAATTATCCCCTCAATTCTTATACTTTTTGTTTCTCTTGCCTTCTAACACTGGTAGATTCTCTGATGCAACGTTGAATAGAGCAGCATTGTTTGAAGATTTTAATATACCTTTCTCAATATCTGAAAGAAAAAGCAGACAAAACATTGGTAACAAATGTGACCTAATTGACATATAGGGAACATTCCATAATAAGTGCAGAATACATTATTTTCAAGTGGTCATAGACTCTTTACCCAAATAGATGATAGGTGGGGCCACGAATCAAGTCTACAAATGTTAAACCCTGAAATTAACTAGATTCTATTCTTAGACCACAGGGGAATTGAGCCACAGTCATAGCGAAAAGAAAACCAGGAAGTCCTTCAATGTTTAAAAATTAAATGGAACTTTGCTACATATCCTAAAGGTCAGAGAAGGAATCTCAATGGAAATACTGAACCTTTTCTACATGAGGGCTCACACACAATGGCACTTTCTTTGTGAAGAGCATTATAATAACCTAGACAGGAGTTGAGCCTTAAGTCAGAGTTCTGCCTGCCCCAGCCACACCTGGCAGCCTTGGCCTGTGGTCCCCCTCAGCTGTCCTATCTGGTGGCCCTGAGCTAAGGGGGTCAACATGGCCATATGGAAATGGGAAGCTCCCCACTCATAGTGATGGCAGTGCCCCCTCCCCAGCTGCCCTTTCTGGTTGCTCTGAGCTAAGGGGGTCAACATGGCCATATGGAAATTAGAAGCTCCCCACTCTTAGTGATGACGTCGCTATCGTATCATCCTCACCAGTCCAACAACATGATTTCTGAGTGAAATATGACACAAGAGCGACTTCTTGGCCTTCCTTCAGGTTTGAAAAACATCTGGTGAGTCATCGATTAGGAATATGGATTCAACATGTGTTCTTTCTTCTGGAAAAGAAATAGACCCAATAGCAATTATGGCTTCCTGAGCACCTGTTCCTGAGAGACATCATACTGGCTCTTTGTAGCATTCTGCCTCTTAAACTTCTCAACTAGGGTGTAGATATTTTTAGGCACATGTTCAGGTGGTTAGACAGGGACTCAGATGATATGAGTCACAGAGGATTTTAGTGTCAGAAACCTAAGTGGGATCCCCAAATTGACTCCAAATCCCTTGTTGTTCCATACAGGGTACTATTTCCCTCTTATCTCTGGTCTTCTCGATCTGGAAACCTATCAAGTATCAGGATTTTCTTGTCATGAGGACAACTGGAACAAATTCAGTGGGCCTTTTCACCTCTGCCAATGGTGATCATTAAGATCATTATCTCAGTGGAGGACCTCTGGGTAAGATACTCAAAGATCCTTAGGAATACAGACAGTGTAATATTTTCCTGGTATTAAAGTTACTGAAACCAACTATCTTTTTTAGTCGATTCAGGCTCTGGTATGTTCAGAGGGTGCTGTAAAACAGGTCTGAAATAGTATTTAAAAACACTCAGCTCAGCCTCTTCTACAAAGTGAGCCAATGCTTATAAACATGGCTAAAATATTCCCTTACCTACGATGACTTCCCAGCCATCGTAGTGTTTATATGTTATGACTGTGACTTACATTAGTCAACATTTGCAGAGAAAGAACTTAGTGCATCCAGGGAGCACTTCATGTTGAAATTAGTTTGTGACAATGAGCTACTGTGTTTTATTCTGCAGTCCAAGGGAATGGTGCCAGACATCTCTAAGGAGTTCTAGCAGTTCTACAATTCTGATTTTAAGTGGTCTGTGTGCTTCAGAGATTTGGGCAGGAGAAGGGCAGGAGTTCAGAGACTGTGAACACTTCTGTCAACTGTGCTGACCATGGAGCAGGCCGCCTTCTGTGGACATCATTTTGATTTCTTGGTACTCTTGGGAAAGTGCTTTTGTCTCACATTCCTCCATTTAGGAGTAATTATAATGATAAAAGTAATTTTTATTTTATATCATCTTTGGGCCCTGATCCTGGGCTCCCAGGGAAGCTATCCTTTAACATTGTACCTGGCTCAAAATGACTGGGCAAAACCTCAGTGCATGGGCCCTATTTCTGCCCCAAGCACATGTTGTACATCTGCTTCGAGAAGAAAACAATAACCAAAAATGCCAACATAAAGATAAGAAAAAATAAAGACCCTCTTTGGCTCCCATAAGATTAAAGTCATACTGACATATACATACTGAAAATGCATGAAAACATTGCATTTCCTAAAGCCCAAGTCTTGGAGGGTCTGAGAGTCACTGACCTTGCCCAGAACCAGGGACACCCCAGCAGGGAGGGCTGGTGCAGAAAGGGAAGGGGCAGGTCTTTGAGGGTGGTCTGCAGCTACGGGGTCCCTGGAAGGGGCCAGGTGTGTGGGGGGGCCCCAGCCCACGAGCCCACCCATGCCTGTGCCTGGTGTTGAGTAGAGGAGGCTCCTCTTGGGCCCCCTGTACTTTCAGGGTTCCAGGGGCTTGAGGGCAGGTTGCCTAGCATTCAAGGAGTTCAGGCACCACCCTCCCAGACCATTCACCACTTGGGGGTGTAGCTCCATCACTGTGGGCGGTCCCAGATTTGCAGTGGGTTGCAGTCCTGGGGCAGAAGAAGGGGCACTGAGAGAGAGAGAGTTGCCCTGTGGAGATCCCTGCTGGTGAGTGAGCAGCTTGCACTGGGGTGATGGTCCGGGGGTAGGGTGCGCCCCAGGTGGGAGGCAGGGTTCTGGAAGGGCACGAGGAGAGGGTTCATTGTGGGGACTCAGATGAGTTTTCTTTTTCCCTTTAAAGTCTGTTCTGTCCCATGTCCTCAACTGGCCTTATTCTCCATACCCGTGAACTCCAGGGCGCCCGCTCCCCTGAGCTTTGGTGGGATTGGTTGCAGAATTTCAGGGTTTCCCCTGTTCCCCTGGAAGAGTGCGGGAAAGGACCTCACATAATCCCCACCTTCAGTTCTCTGACACAGCGCAGGTGATGCCTCTTGAGCAGTACCCCGAGTTCAGCAGGGTGTGCCCTGGTCCCCCAGGCACAGGTGTGGCAGTAGCAAGCCCCAGAGCCATCCCCCAACTTCAGCATTATGCCCCCTGTGCCCCCGGGTTAGTGGTAATTGGCTATTAGAATCATGCAGGAAAATCCTCCAGGTGGGGGCCTGGAGGCGTGCGTAAACCAGACCCCACTCTAGTTGCATTGGGAATAGACGAATTGACGGTTTCTTTAGAAGAGTAAGTCTGCTTTAGAGAAAAGGTAAGGTCATTGGTCTGTTGAGAATGAAGATAATTACTGAGAAACAACAAGTATGTGTTGCCCCTTGCCCAGAAACCGAAGCAGGTGTGCAGGCTTTAGGTCAGAGGTGCCTTCTTCTCCCCAGCTGACAGCACTTCTCTGCTCTGGCTCCAAGACACCCGAGGTTTTGAACGTTAGCATCGGAGTCAGCGAGGCAGCTTGTCACAGGACGCCAGTGTTCAGAGAAAGCACAGGTATGTTTGGCAAAATGTCCTATCTATGTCAGGGCTGGAGGTAAAACCTCTCATTATCCCAAAACCTCCTGGGCTTTTCTCTTTTCTCTAGTTGAGCCACAAAGTAAAATTGAAGTAGCTGTCAGCATTCTGGGTTTGGTGCAAGAATTACTTAGTTTCCCTGCAGGTAGAACTTTGCAGGGGATCACAATTTCTCTGTCCATTTATTGCTTACAGATGTATTTTGACCATCTGTTTCCTAGGAACCCTCTTTTATTAGAAAGGGAAGGTGAGATTCACTCTGTGCCTGTTTGTAACATCTAATTTGTTCCTTCATCTAACACTGTTTATTCAATTATGCCTTAGATATGGTTGAGTGGCCAGCATCTAGAGTTATGTGGCTTTTTTTCAGCTGATACAGACTTGGATGATGTCATTTGACAAAGGTGATGTTTCATCATTGATTAGTTTATTCATCAGAAGAGTTAAAATTAGGGTGGAGGGAAAATTCAAAATTATCCAAAGCGGCCTGTTCCTGTTTAAAAGTTGAGCTTGACTTTCTAGTTTTACTAAATGTATTATCTCGATATTTTGAGGTGCCATATTCTCTCTGTAGTTTCTTTGGTGGTGGAGTCAGAAGGAGAGTCTGGGAATTCTTTTGGATAGTGGCATGCTGGTGGCTTCAAGGGGCTTGGCGTCAGGAGCCTTAGGGTGAAGTCTGCAACTGCTTGCCTGACCCTGGGTGCATCTCACAGAGGTTTTGTTTCCTCTTATGAAATTGCCAGCAGATAATGTTCTGATTAAAGGGGAACCCTCCCATCCTGTTGGTGGCAATGCAAAGTGGTGCAGCCAGTCTAGGAAACAGTGTGGGGATTCCTTAAAAAGTTAAACATTGAACAACCCCATGATCCAGCAATTGCTCTCCTAGGTATTTACCCAAAGGATTAAAAAATGCGGATTCAAAGGGGGTCCATGCACCATGATGTTTATAGCAGCAATGTCCACAGTAGCCAAACTATGGAGAGAATCCCAAAGTCCATGCACTGATGAATGGATAAAGCAGATGTGCGATACCTATATATAATGGAATATGACCCAGCTTCAAAAAGAATGAAATCTTACCATTTGCAAGGATGTGGATGGACCTAGAGTGTATTAAGCTAAGCAAAATCAGTGAGGAAAGACAAATATCCTATCCTCTCACGCTTGTGGAATTTCAGAAAGAAAACAGATGAACAGAGTTGAGGGGTGATGAGAAAGGCAAACAAGTAAATAGACTCAACTGAGGAGAAAAAACTGAGTGTTGCTGCAGGACAGGGGCGTGGGGGGAAGAGTTAAACGGGTGAGGGGTATTAAGGAGGGTACTTGTGATGAGCACCGGGTACTGTATGCAGGTGAGGAATCACTAAATCCTACCCCTGAAGTGAATATTCCATGGCATGTGAACTAACTGGAATTTAAGTAAAAGAAGAAAGGAAAAAGTGTTTTGCTTCATGAAGAGTGAGGTAAAATTGTAGTGATTTGGGCTCTACTATTCTATAGATGAGAGTTGTAAAACACCCTGTTGTAAGATACACTAGTTTCTTATCACATAAAGAGTCCTCAGAAAACTGCAATGAAAGATTCAGGTCTCAGAGCATGTTCATGTTCCACTGATATGTTACAGTTTGCACAGGTAGGAAAGAAGGTGGAGAGAGAGGCAACAGAAGGGGAAAGTAGGTATGAACCTTTCATTAGTTAGCGTTATAGCTTTCTCATGAAAGCCTTGCGCCAGTGTGATTTTGAAAGAAGAGGGGGAATCCGGGAGCTTTGCAGGAGACGGGGGAGTTCCAGGACTGGGTAAAGCTGACAGGGGTCCCACAGGAGAGCTGAATGCATTCTGCAGCAGGGTGTGGACAGGGTGGGCTCCAAGGGTGGCTGTGGGTCTCCTGGGTGAGAGTTGTGACAGGTGAGGGCTGTGTGCAAGTTCCTGGCTGAGGACAAGTGAGGCACAGGCGGAGAGCTGGCAGAGAACCTTCTTTTGGGCTACCAGCCTCACCCAACACACAGAGCCTCATCATCTGTCCCTGTCACGCCAATTCAGACTTCTCAGAAGGTGAGTGAGAACACATCAAGAGCATTCAAAACAGAAGGGAAAGCATGTGCAATGGCTCTGGGGCAGGAGAATTCCAGGTATGTCCAGGAACAGCAAGAAGGCCCTGTGGCCACAGGAGACAGCTTAGGACATGACCTCAGAGAGGTGAAAGAAAGCCATTCCAGGGCTATAACCCCATGAAACCCTGTATCACTGGGCCATCCTGGCTACAGTGTTGAGAACAGATGACAGAGGGTTGAAGACGGTAAGGCACGTCAATGACGAAGCTTTTCCAGGAACTCAGGCACTGTGGACCAGACAGGTGGCCTTGGATGGAGTGGTTAGACCTATTCTGGGTCCATTTTGAAGATGGAGCTCACGGGATTTGCTGATGGGTTAGCTAGTAGGAGCAGGAGAACGGAGGAGTTGGGGTAACTCCCAGCTGGTGTGGGTTGTCCTGATCGAGGTGAAGGAGAGGGTTTCTCGTGGGGTAGGAGGTAGTCCGTGTTCCGCATGCTGAGGAAGGTGCCTTTCCCGGTGGATATGCTGGATTTGTGTCTGGGAGAAACTTTCACATCTCCTCCCTCAGAAATGCTCAAGTAAAAGTATCCCCCACTTTTTGAACGTTCACAGTAAGACACTGGGCTTTCTTGAAAGAACTATATTATTACGCATCTTCAGTAAGAGGAAGAGACCTGAAGAGGGTTTCCCTCTTATGAAAAAAGGTGAACAGTGAGAATCGCGTTCAGCATCTGTTTTGGGAAGAAGCACAACAGAGGCAGCGTGCACCCCAACCAGCTCCTTCCTCTGGGAACTGCTCTCCGCATCCAGCCAAGAGCACTTTGAATGGTGTCTGTGAGCCTCTGCTGTGCTTTATCTTCATTTATGCTGGGCCTCCCTTAGAAACTTGTGTGCTGAGGCCTAAGAAAAGCCAAAGAGAAGGAATTTTGGAGTCTGAGGACACTGTCTAATTATTCCGTGTAAATTAATGGCCATTCCTTCTTGACACCATTTCTGCTGTGCAAGGTTTCTCAGAAGCCCTGTACTTTCAAAGGGCAGGGAAAACTATACCGCATGCTGCAGCGTTAGTTTTAGTCTCCATGCTGGACAGAACATTTCATGACTGTCGGATTTTCTCACTCAAACATTGAGACTTTGACCACCTTCAACCGTTTCTACCACCCCATCCCCAAATCTGGCACCTACCAATCTGCTCTCAGTTTCTATGCGTTCAGTATTTGTTTATTCCTCGTGGAATGTACACGAGAGCATCTGGTATTGGTCTTTCTGTGTCTGAGTTACTTGGCATAAGGCCCCCAAGGTCTGTGTTTCCATGTCTGTTTCTTTTGAATAAATCTGCAGTGACCGTGGGAGTGCATCTGTCTTTTTGAGGCAGTATTTTTGTGTTCTCCGAATCAATACTCAGTAGAGCCATTACTGGGTCATGTTGTAGTCGCTTTTATTTTTTCAGGAACCTCCATACCATTTGTCACAGTGGCTGCACCAATTTCCATTCCCACCAACAGTGCACAGAGTCTCCTCGTCTGCACACCCTTGACCCCACCTGGTGTCTGTCTCTGGGACAATAGGTGTTCCAACAGTTGTGGGGGAATAGCCAATTGTGGGTTTGACTGATGTTTCCCTGACGATATTTAGTGATGTGGAACAACTTTTTCTGTCTGTTGGCACCTGTGTGCCATCTTTGGAAAGTATCTATTCACATATTCCCCACATTTTTTATACAGTTTTTTTTTTGGTTTTGATTTGTATGAGTGTTGTGTGTATTTTGGATATTAGCCTCTTCTCACACATATGATTCGCAGATATTTTTTTTCTTATTGGGTCTGTGGCCTTGTAAGTTTTTGCTGGTTACTTTTTCCATGTGGAAGATTTCAGTTTGAAGTTGTTCCACTTGTTTATTTTTGCTTTTGTTGCCTTTGCATTTGGTGTCCGATCTGAAGACACTTTGCCAAAACTAATGTCGAGAGACTTAGTACCTGTGTCTTCTTGGAGGTTTATGGGTTCAGTTCTTACGTTCATATCATTCATCCAGTAAAAATTTTGTGTGTGGTGTAAGAAAGTGACCCAGTTATATTCTTCTGCATTTAGTGTCCAGTTTGCCTGTTACCGCTCACTGAAGAGACAGTCCTTCCCTCATGGCATATCTTCTGCTGCTGTGTCGTAAGTTAGGATCATCTACGTGTGGGTAAGTTTCTGAGCTTTCTGTTCTGTTCCACTGACCTGGTGTCTGTGTTTCTGCCAGTACCATCCTGTTTTGATGACAACAGCTTTGTAATCTAGCTTGAAATCCAGGAGTGTGTTGACTGCACCTTTCTTTCTCCAGGTTGCTTTGGGTATTTGGGGTCTTTTGTGATTCCATACAAGTTTGAGGACTGTTTTCTATTTGCTCGAATAATGCCACTGGAATTCAGATAGGCATTTCATCACATCTGTCAATTGCTTTGGGTACGATGGACATGTTCACATAATTAACTCTTCCATTTAAGGAGCATGGCATAAGCTTCCATTTGTTTGTGTTGCCTTCCAAATCTTTGACCCATACATCCTGCCCCCCTCGACACACATGCTTTTCATTTCTTTTCTGCCATGTGTTGAGTGTACTATGTCTTTCTCATTCTTGGTTAGTTTCATTCCTAGATTTTTTTGATGCAATTGTAAATGGCATTGCTTTTTTAATTTCTCTTTGCGAAAGTGTGTCATCAGTATACAGAAATGCAAGAAGTTGGGTCATCTGGGTGGCCCCATAGGTGAAGCGTCTGCCTTCAGCTCAGGTCATGATCCCAGAGTTCTGGGATCGAGCCCCGTGTTTGGCTCCCTGCTTAGCAAGAGTCTGCTTCTCCCTCTTTCTCATACTCCCCCTGCTCGTGCTTTTTCTCTTCCTGTCAAATAAATAAATAAAATTTGAAAATAAATAAAGACAACAGGTCTCTGTATATTGACTTTATATCCTGCAGCTTTCTTGAATTTGTTTATTCTAACAGTTGTGTTTTTTTTGTTGTTGTTGTTGTTGTGGTGGTTTTTTGTGTTTTTTTTTTTTTTTTTGTGGAATCATTTGGGATTTCATGTCATTTGCAAATAGTGACAGTTTTCCAGTACGGATTTCATATCTTTCTTTTTTTAAAATGATGTCACCCTACAGTACTTCATTTGTTTTTGATGTACTGTTCCATGATTCATTGTTTGCATATAACACCTAGTGCTCATTATGACACGTGCCCTCCTTTTTTTAAAAAAAGAATTTATTTATTTATTCGACAGATATAGAGACTGCCAGCGAGAGAGGGAACACAAGCAGGGGGAGTGGGGGAGGAAGAAGCAGGCTGACAGCGGAGGAGCCTGTGGTGGGTTCGATCCCATAACACCGGGATCACGCCCTGAGCCGAAGGCAGATGCTTAACCTCTGTGCCACCCAGGCGCCCCAACACGTGCCCTCCTTAATACCCATCACCAGCATAACCCATTCCCCTTCCCCTCCCTTTCTGCAACCTTCAGTTTGTTTCCCAGTGTCAGTAGTCTCTCACGGTTCATCTTCCCCTCTCATTCCCCCCCTTCACTTTTCTCTTCCTTCTTCTAATGTCCTCCATGCTATTCCTTCCATTCCACATAGGAGTGAAACCATATGATAATTGTCTTTCTCTGCTTGACTTAATTTCACTTAGCATAATCCCCTCCTGGTCCATCCACGTTGGTGCAAATGGGGGGTATTCATCCTTTCTGATGACTGAGTAATATTCCATTGTATAGATGAACCACATCTTCTTTGTCCATTCATCTGCTGAAGGACATCTTGGCTCCTTCCACAGTTTGGCTATTATGGACATTGCTGCTATGAACATTGGGATACAGGTGCCCCTTCTTTTCATTACTCTGTGTCGATGGGGTAAATACCCAGCAGTACAATTGGTGGGTCGTAGGATAGCTCTGTGTTTAATGTCTTGAGGATCCTCCATATTGTTTTCAAAAGTGGCTGTACCAGCTTGAATTCTCACGAGTAGTGTAAGAGGGCTCCCCTTTCTTCACATCCTCTCTGACTTTTTTTTTATTTCTGTCTTGTTAATTTTTTTCGAGATTTTATTATTTCATTCAACAGAGATAGAGACATCCAGCGAGAGAGGGAACAGAAGCAGGGGAGTGGGAGAGGAAGAAGCAGGCTCATAACGGAGGAGCCTGATGTGGGGTTCGATCCCATAATGCCAGGATCACACCCTTAGCCGAAGGCAGATGCTTAACCAGGTCAGCAACCAGGATGTATGGTATTGTGGGGGATCAGAACCAGGCTTTCTGTGGGAAGTGACAGAAATAGGGTATGGTGAGCCCCATGACCATACTTGAGGTCCCAGGTGACCCACTGGGTGTTGGGTTCTGTGGATCTGTCTCATCAGGTGCTGTGCAATTCAGGGACACCCTCCTGTCTGTGGATTTGTGTGGAGACAGGTAGACATCACTGTCTGGCCAGGAACGAGGGTCGAACTGGACCACCACCAGAGGTGCAGCGTGCGGGGGAGCCACTGCTTGGTTTCCACGAAAGCTGACCAGGGTCTGTGAACGTGATTCCTAGCAGCTGCAAGGGGAGAGGAGGCCGGAGGTGGTACACACTTCCTAGACTTGTGGTCAGGACTAGTCTGGAGCCCACTGAAGTCAGCCACACCGGGCACAGAAGGCACCCAGTCAGTGTAGCTGTGGGCACTGCTCCCAATGCACTTTTGGGCCGGCTCCATGCTGCCACCTCCTGCTTTTCATCATCATCTTCAAGGTCATGTGCCTCTGCTCTTGCCCCATGGCCTCCGGGGTATTGTCCATCCTCCATCTGGCCCTCGTCCCTGGTGCCCTGTGCAGTCCGATGCCAGGGTAGCCTTCTCGAGACAAACATCTGGTCCTGATGGAACACTTTCATGGATCTCATGTGATTGAGGATGATGCCCTGCCCTGGAAGGGGGCTACAGGTCCCCAATCAGGAGAACCATGACTCCCTTTTCAGCATGGCCTGCCCTCCCCTCAGTCTTCTTCAGGGAAGCTCTCCCCACTTCCTGAGCTGACAGCTCTGAACTTAAAAATGAATGTTATTTTACATATCTCTATGCCTTAGTTCATCCATGGCATGTCTTTCAACCCCGTTAGTGGGTTTTTTTTTTTAGCAGTTCTGAAGAGCTGTCTGCTCAAGGAGGGGATGACCTTGGTGGGGCAGCTTTCCCTCTCATCTCCCTCAGCATGTCTCTGAGCCCTGGGACCAGCTATCCCACTGAGGATTGAAGGATCTGAGCCAGCCCATCCTGAGCCCAGGCTGTGTCAGCTGTGAAGACGGATGCGTGTCGGAGTGGTGGGCAGCTGGCATGGGCCAGGGGCAGGCAGTGTCTCCTTCTCATTCCTTCCCTCCCTTCCTCCCAGAGGTAGCTCAGAGCAGCCTTCAACCCCTGCATCTCCAGATCCCTTGACCTATGCCTCCTGTGTTCAGCTGGTGACCTTGGAGTTTCGCATGGATTCTACCTCCCGTACCCTCTCCTGTAGCAGTTCCTGTATCAGGGGAGGGGTCGAACCCTTGTCTACTTTTGGTCTTCTTCCTGTCCCACACCAAGCCCACCCACCTTTGCATCTTCTATATATGTGCTTGGGAGCAAGCCCAACCACAGGGAACCTATTAGCCAAATGGATCCAGGCAATGAACATTGAAGTAGAGATCCAGGATCCATAGTATACCTGCTCTGAAACCTGTCCCAAAGTCTGTGACTCTCTCACACTGAAACAGAAACAATAATAGCTTTCTGGACTGTGAAGTGACATGTGTCTCTACTTCCAATCTTGAATGCATAGGTGCTGAGCCTGGACAGAAAAGGACCATGGCTCCCGTGGCCTGGGATCCATGGTAAGAACTCAGTGAAATCTGAATTCGAGGCATAGAATGAATAATTATTGTAGAGTGAATCCTCCCAAGTAGGGCTTATGCACATTGCACACGAAAAGCTTTTTCAAAGTGGTTCCTGAAAGAAAATTCTTTTTTAAAAATTTATTTTAATTCCAGTAGAGCTAACATACAGTGTTACATTCTTTTCAGGTGTACAAGAGAGTGATTCAGTAATTCTATATATTACTCAGTGGTCATCTAGAAAATTGTCCTCTTAATCTGCTTCATCTATTTCACTCATCCCTCTATTCACCTCCTCTCTGGTAACCATCCGTTTGTTCTCTCTTGTTAAGAGTTTGTATTTTGGTGTGTGTCCTTTTTCTCTCTATTTATTTTTGTTTGTTTCTTCAATTCCCCATAAGAGTGACATCGTATGGGATTTGTCTTTCTCTGACTGACTGATTTCAGTTAGCATAATACTCTCCAGCTCCATCTATGTGTCTGCAAATGGCAAGGTTTCATTCTTTTTCAAGCCGAGTAATACTCCATTGTGTGTGTGTGTGTGTTTGTGAATACACACATCTGTCATCTCATTTGTCAATTTTTCTACAGACACTTGGGTTGCTTCCATATTGTGATATTCTAAATAATGGTGCAAGAAACATAGGGGTGCACATATCCTTATAAGTTACTGTTTTCCTAGCCTTTGGGGAAATACCAGTAGAGTGATTGTTGGATCGTAGAGTAGTTCTATATTTAATTTTTTGAGGAACCTTCATACTGTTTTCCACGGTGGCCACCACAGTTTGCATTCCCACCCACAGTTTGCGAGGATTCCCCTTTATCCACATCCTCCCAACACCTGCTCTTTGTTGTGCTTTTGATGTTAGCCATTCTGACAGGTTTGATGTAATACCTCATTGTCCTTTGGATTTAAATTTTCCTGATGATGCGTGATGGTGAATATCTTTCACGGGACTGTTGGCCATTTGTATCTTTTCCTTGGGGAAATGTCTGTCCATGTCTTCCGCCTATTTTTTAACTGGATTATATGTTTTTTTGGGTTCAGGTAGTATCAGTTCTATACGTTTTGGACACTATCCCTTTATTGCATATGATCATTGCAAATATCTTTTCCCTTTGAGTAGGTTGTCTTATTATTTTTACGTTTTCATTGTTCTTCTGCCATGTGGAAACTTTTTATTTTGCTGTATTCCCAATAGTTTATTTTTGTTTTCATTTCCTTTGCCTCAGGAGACAGTCCAGAAAAACGTTGGTATGGTCCATGTCAAGAAGTTACTGTCTTCCCTCCTGTAGGATTTTTACGGATTCAGGTCTCATATTGAGGTCTTGAAACTGTTTTGTGTTTGTCTGTATTGTGTAAGAAAGCAGTCTAATTTCATTCTTTTGTGCGTAGCTGTCTAGTTTTCCCAACACCGTTTGTTGTAGATAATGACCTTTTCCCTTTTGATATCGTTGCTTGCTTTGTGGAAGATTCATGGACCACATAATTGTGGGTTCCTGTCTGAACTTGTATCCTGTTCCTTTGGTCGCTGTGTCTATTTTTGTGCCGTACTGTCTTGTTAGGATGACTGCAGCTTTGTAGTATAACCTGAAATCTGCAATTGTGAGTCCTCCAGCTTTGTTTTTCTTTTCCACATTGCACTGGCTGTTCGGAATCTTTAGTGGTTCCATACAAATGTTTAGGATTGTTTATTCGAGGTCTTTTATTCTTTAATTTAAATTCAATTAGCCAACTTACAGTACACCATTAGTTTCAGATGTAGTCTTCAATAAATTTTCAGTCGTGTGTAACACCCAGTGCTCATTGTATCGTGTGACCTCCTTAATGCCACTCACCCAGTTACCCCCCCCAACTTCTCCTCCAGCAATCATCATTTTATTTGCGATAGTTAAGAGTCTATCATGGGTTTTCTCCCTCTCTGATGACTTCCCATTCTATTTTCCCTCCCTTCCCCTATGGTCTTCTTCCCTTTTTCTGATATTCCACATAGGAGTGAAAGCATATGATCATTGTCTTTCTTTCATTGGCTTATTCCACTCAGCATAATACCCTCCAGCTCCACCCAGGTCGGTGTGATGGTAAGTGTTCATGCTTTCTGATGGCTGAGTAATATTCCAGTATATATATGATCCACATCTTCTTTATCCATTCATCTGTCGATGGTCATCTGCATTCTTTCCACAGTTTGTCTATTATGGATATTGCTGCTATGAACACTGGGGTGCATGTGTCCCGTCTTCACTACCTCTGTCTCTTTGGGGTAAATACCCAGTAGTGCAATTGCTGGGACATAGGGTAGCTTTATTTATAACTTCTTGAGGAAACGCCGTACCATTTTCAAGAGTGGCTGTAATGGACTGCATTCGTACAGGGGTGTAATAGGGTTCCCGTTTCTCCACATCCTCTCCAACATGTATAGTTTCATGTCTTCTTATTTTTATATATTCAGCCTCGTGTGATATGGCATCTATAGGGGTTTAGATTTGCATTTCCCTGAAGCCAAATGATATGAAGCATTTATGCATGTATCTTTTGGTCACCAGTACGTCATCATCAGTGAAATAACTTCCCATTTTAATCCATCTCAAGACCTAAAGCTGGGTAAGGCACTGAAGCTGGATGATGCCATCGGTTGGAAGTGTGGAGAATTTCAAAAGATCTCCGTGGAGAGCAAGTTTAAAGGTCAGTGTGAAGCTACTAATTGGATCTGGGGAGATCTCTGAAAGTGGGGGTTCCCTGGAATGGGCTGAGGGGGGCCCTCCGATTTTCCTATGAATCCTTGCTACAGCCCCAAATGGACAGTTTCCTGCTGTGGGGCTGGCTGAGTCCTCTAGTCGTGCAGAGGTGAGCCCAATGCCTGGTGCCTTGGAGGCAGGCAAACGGGGAGGGGACCCTCAGCAGAAGACCCAGGGTTAGGTTAGGCCTCAAAAGACAGCATTTCTGAACTGCCCAGTGCTCAGAGAACTCCCAGGCCGAGTGAGATGAGGGCACAAGGGCGGGTGAATATGAGCCTTGGGGTTTCATCCAGAAGGGCCCACAAATGTCGGAGTTCACCAGCAGGGGCTCTCAGGGGGTGCCCCAATTCTCTTGCCCTGAATGCTCTGTTGTGCCCCAAAATGGTACAGTTTCCTGTGGGCTGCAGGCTGAGTCCTATGGTGGGGCTGGGGTGTCCCCAATCCCCCAGATTGCGGTGCCAGGACCCTGGGGAAGGGCCCCTCTGTGGCCAACCTAGGGTAAGGGTTAGGGTCCAGGAGACCGGCAGCGCTAATCCGCAGGCTGTGCGGTGAGCTCCGTGGAGGGCTGAGATGAGGTCATGGGGGAGAGTGAGCATGGGCCTCAGGGTTGGGGCATGGGGGCTGCCAAAGCTGAGGACAGGCTCCGGGGGCCTCCCCAAGTTCTCGAGCCCTGTATGCTCCATAGAGCCCCAAGAGGCACAGTTTCCTGCGGGGTGGCAGGCTTTGTCCTGCAGTGGGGCTCAGGTGTACCCAGTCCCCGGGGCTACGGCCTGGGCCCCGGGGGAGGGCCCTCCCCAGCCGACCTAGGGTCAGGGCTACGCCCCAGGAACCCGACAGGCCTGATCTTCCGGCTTTGCGACAAGCTCGGTGGCAGGCTGAAGGGAAGGCGTGGGGCGGGATGAGCGTTGGCATCAGGGTTGGGGTGTAGGGGGCCGCCGAGGATCGCTGGGGGCTCAGGTGGGCCCTACCAGTTCTCCTGCACGGGATGCTCTGTGGCGCCCCAAAGGGCATGGTTTCCTGTGGGGTGGCAGGCTGAGTCCTGTGGTGGGGTTCAGATGTACCCAATCCCCAGGGTTAGGGTACAGATTAGGGTACGGGTTAGGGTATGGGTTACTGTTAGTGTACGGGTGAGGGTAGGGGTTAGGGTTAGGGTAAGGTGAGGGTACGGGTTGGGGTTGGCTTTAGGGGTTACAGGTTAGGGGTTATGGGTTAGGGTACGGATTAAGGTTTAGGGTACGGGTTAGGGATTAGGGTTTGGGTTTAGGGTTAGGATTAGGGTTGGAGTTCGGGTTAGTGTTAGGGTATGGGTTAGGGTTAGTGTATGGGTTAGGGTAGACATTAGGTAAGGTTTAGGGTACGGGTTAGGGTACGGTTTAGGGTACGGGTTAGCGTACGGGTTAGGGTACAGTTTAGGGTACGGTTTAGGGTTAGGGTACGGGTTAGGGTTATGGTACGGGTTTGGTTATGGTTTAGGGTTAGAGTTAGGATACGAGTTAGGGAACAGGTTAGGGATAGGGTACGGTTTAGGGTTAGGGTATGGGTTAGGGTACATGTTAGGGTTAGGTACGGGTTAGGGTATGGGTTACGGTCCGGGTTAGGGATAGGGTACGGGTTAGTGTATGGGTTAGGGTACGGGTTAGGGTACGGTTTAGGGTACGGTTTAGGGTTAAGGTATGGGTTAGGGTTATGGTACGGGTTTGGTTACGGTTTAGGGTTAAAGTTAGGATACGAGTTAGGGAACAGGTTAGGGATAGGGTACGGTTTAGGGTTAGAGTACAGGTTAGGGTACATGTTAGGGTTAGGTACGGGTTAGGGTATGGGTTAGAGTTCGGGTTAGGGATAGGGTACGGGTTAGCATATGGGTTAGAGTACGGGTTAGGGGTAGGGTTAGCTGAAGGTGTAGGGTTGGGGGTAGGGTTGGGGGTAGGGTAGGAGTTGGGGTAGGTTTAGGGTTTAGGGTTAGGGTTTGGGGTTTGGGGTTAGCGGTTAGGGTTAGGGTTTAGAATTTAGGCTTTTGGGTTTAGGGTTAGGGATTAAGGTTTAGGGATTAGTGTTAGCGTTAGGGTTTAGGGCTTAAGGTTTAGGGTTTAGGGTTAGGGTTAGGTTTAGGGTAAGGGTTAGGGTTTAGGGTTAGGGTTAGGGTTAGGGGTTAGGGTTTAGGGCTTAGGGTTAGGGGTTAGGGGTTAGGGTTAGAGTTAGACCCCAGTAGGCCAGCAGGCCCGATCCACCTGCTGTACCACGAGCGGATGGTCGTGCCGAGGTGAGGGCGATGGTGAGCGGGAGTGTGGGCTCCTGAGTTTTGGCGTGGGGGGCCTTTGAAGGTCGCCGGGGGCTCAGAGGGACCTGCCCATACTCCCGCCCTGAATGACCAGCGGCGCCCTTAGCAGACCGGGTGGCGCATGTCAGCAGGGTGAGGTGCTGGGGCTCGGTGTCCCCAATTCCTGGCATTGCTGCGCCAGGCCCCTTGTGAGAGGCCCCTCAGGGGCCCACCTAGTGTTAGGGTTAGCCCCCAGGATGCCGGCAGGCCCAATCCGCCAGCTCTGCAGCGAGTGGAGGGGTTGGCCGAGATTAAGGCGCTGGGGAGCAGGCGCATGCGAGCCAGAGTTTTTGGGCGGGGGGGCCTTTGAAGGTCCCAGGGGGATCGGAGGGCCCTGCCCGTTCTCCCTTCCTGAATGACTGGCAACGCCCCTAGCACCCTGGGTGATTGCCCGGTGGCAGAGTGAGTCCAGCACTGGGGCTCAGGGGTCCCAAATCTCCGGCATTGCGGTGCCAGGCTCTTTGGGAGGGGCCACGCGGGGGCCGACCTAGGGTAAGTGTTAGCCCGCAGGAGTCCAGCAGGCCCGTTCCGCCAGCTCTGAGGCAGGTGGAGGGGCAACCCAAGGTGAGGGCACTGGCGAGAGGGAGTGTGGGCCCAAGCGTTTTGGCGCGGGGGGGCCTTCGAAGGTCGCCGGGGGCTTGGAGGGCCCTGCCCGTTCTCTCGCCCTGAAAGACTGGCGGCGCCCCTAGCAGCCGGCATTGCTGCGGGGCGGCAGGGTGACTCCGACGCTGGGCTCAGGGATCCCCAATCCCCGGCGCTGTGGTGCCAGGCCCCTTGGGAGGGGCCCCTCGGGGGCCCACATAGGGTTAGTGTTAGTCCCCAGGAGGCTGGCAAACCCGGTGCTAAGTGGTTCTGGCAATGTAACAAAAATGCCATAAACTTATCTGTAAGAAATAACAGTGTACAGGAACCCTGTTAGCCCTAATATCATCATTTGTGAATATGGAAGCCAGCCCCAAGTGGTCGTGGAAGTCTGACGAAAGGGCTAAGCACTTTTCTCTGAGTCACCACACTATACAGGGAAAGACCAATGTACATCATCTTTCACGAGTAGGAAGCATTAATGAAATGGTTCTTGAATTTCGAGGATTCTGACCCATCCTTATTGGTAATAAACCACCCTGTACAGGAAAACACCTTCAACTCTCATCAGCCTCCTCAATCCTGATTCCGAATCAACTTTGGGTGTGTAGGACTAGGGAAATGTCCACATCTTATTGCTAAGAAAGAATGATGTCAGGGTAATGCCCGACAAGTCACATCAGCCTTCCTGAAGACGGAAGCAGGAATCAAGCTGGTTATGTTACCATGAGGTAAGGAAGATGAGCATATAAGTGAGAAACAACAGTGGGCAGGACCTCTCTTCCAAGGAACATTATCTTTGCTTAATGTTGAATCCCTATGATAAGTGGTTGTGGCCAATTGTGAGGTGAAAATCTTGAGTGTTTTGTAAAATCTCTTGGTCATTCACAGTTGAGACTAAGGTAGTTGGGGACTCCTAGGCAGTGATTTGTCCACTGTCAAAAATATGAAAAGATAAAAGAGACAGATGAGGTCACCTCAGGCATTGTCCTTTATCCTCATCCTCCGTGAGGATGGCCATCTCTGGACAGCTCAGTGGCAGGGTCTCATTCACAGTGGGGGCATCTGTTCCTCACAGACATCAGGCAGGGAAATGGATTTGGTTCTCTGTGCCAACCCAGCCACAGCTGAGTGTCACAGCACCCTCTCGTGGGCTCATAAGAGTTTCACTATCACCAGGCAGGTCATTGTATTTGATAAACCACTGTAGGAGTTTGCAATTGCCTTCATCTGCAACCTCCTAGAGGCAAATGCAGATCTCTGGTACCATGTGAAGTCATGTGAAGGCATTGTGAGAAAGTGTCCTTTTGCTTAAGAAAAACATGGCTGGGGCTCCTGGCTGGCTCAGCCAGTTAAGCATGTGCCTTTGGCTCAGGTTATGATCTCAGGGTTCTGGGATCGAGCCCGGGCTCCCTGCTCAGCAGGAAAGGAGGTAGGGAAATAGCTTAGAACCCACAGAGAATGTGAATAAAGGGGAGAGAAATGGAACTTGGTCTGTGTTTGGCTTTAGGGATTGGAAGTTAGTTTTTTCTCAATTGTGATTGTTCTTGAAACAGAACAGCTGTATTGTTTTTTTTTACCTTTAATTTTTTTCTAGTAACAATTTTTTATTATTATATGTTAGTCACTATACAGTATTTCCTTAGTTTTTGATGTAGTGTTCCGTGATTCATTATTTGCATATAACACCCAGTGCTCCATGCAATATGTACCTTCCTTAATACCCATCACTGGCCCATCCCAACCCCCCCACCCCTCTCCCCTCTGAAGCCCTCAGTTTGTTTCCCAGAGTCCATAGTCTCTCTGGTATATTCCCCCTTTTGTTTAGGGTCCATTGTCTAAAGGGACAGACAGTGGAAGTTCACCAAATATAAGATCGAAATTTCATTGTTCATTATACATGCCACCAAGTAGTTCCCAGACATTTCATTCTACTGTAGTAATTCATTATCACTGTGCAAGTGCACGTGGAAGACAATTGCTGCATGTATAGTGGTAATAAAACATACCCCTCAGTAGTAGAATAATAGAGGATGCATATGTGTAAAATTATTCAACTACAGCTTCTATGCTTTCCCTTTGGTTCCTTATTATCTATGAAATTGGACAATTTTTGTTCTCTAGGCTTAAAACTCATTGTCAGTATTCAGAGTTTTTCAATGCTGATCTTCTCCTGTATAAGTTACCAAAAACCTAAAATATGTATGAACTTTAAAAAACGCTATATTGAAAATGACAGCAGGGAAGTTCCATTTTGTGAATATTGTGTCAATGGATCTCTATTTTGACATCAGTGTTCATTAGAAATGATGACATTTCATGTGAGTATAAATATCAATGTGAAAAAGAAAAGGTAGGAAGAACCTTGAATGTTTAAGTAATTGGTGAAATGAAAGGTGTGTGTGTGTGTGTGTGTGTGTGTAATTGATTTTCAATGAATGGTTCAGCTACTTGTAGGGCCTCCGTGAGAGCCCAGGAGAACCTTTCAGTGAGTTGGTATCTGTTTTCAGAACATGGGAATCTCTTAGTCCAATAGTCAATCAGGCAAGCTTTGAGGTCTTGAAGAGTTTCAGTCCTCAGCGATGGTGTTGCAGACCCTTGTGAGCAAACCCTAGGATATGCTCAGAGCCCTCATTAGCTGGTACCAACGTGTGACGATGTCAGACAACATTTCCCAAAGAAGTACCTCTTGAGTCTCTGTCCTTCTCAGTTCCTTACACTTCCTTACACTAGTTATGTGATCAGTGTGTTTCAGGATAATCCCCACATGTGATTTTTACTATTTCCTACTAGTCCTATCTGTTTCTCATCTTCTTCGTTTATGGTAGGGGTTGGGAAGCAACCTGTGTGGTGGAGGAAGGGGTGTGGTAGTTGTCTGCCTTCAGAGGACCGAATGATGCCTAGAAATTGTACTGTAGTTTGAGGTCAATTATCCATCCTCTGAGTGTCAGGAATTCCATCACTTTACTTTGATGCTAGTGTGTTCTTGTTCTTCAAGCTGTCCTCAGAAATAAGGACATCATCCATCTAGGGAATACTGGTTTGTGTGTATGTTTTCATTTTAGGAAAGGCCTTGCTGTTCCTGAAAATAATACTGTAGAGCACCCTTTCCTGTTCTTATTGGCCATCAGTCAATCTTTTGTGAAGTATTCATTTGTACATAGACTTTTTATGGTTGATGAGCAGGAATTCATTATTGACAAGTCTTTGTCAGTGTGTGTATTGCAAATCTTTACTTCCCAGCCTGCGGTTCACTTTTTCATTTTCTTATGGTCATAAGATGAGGAGAAATGTCACATTTTTATGAAGTCCCACTGAATTCTTCTCAATGGTTATTGCACACTATGTCTTACCCCAAGATTGACAGGTTCTACGTTTTCTTTCAGAAACTGTCCAATGGGAAGCTACAATCCATCTCAAATTTATAAATTACATTTTTAATTCTAATAGGGTATTTATAGACTGTTTTGGATTTTCTATGTACACAATCGTATTATCTGTGAATAGTCACAATTATCCCCTCAATTCTTATACTTTTTGTTTCTCTTGCCTTCTAACACTGGTAGATTCTTCGATGCCACGTTGAATAGAGCAGCATTGTTTGAAGATTTTAATATACCTTTCTCAATATCTGAAAGAAAAAGCAGACAAAACATTGGTAACAAATGTGACCTAATTGACATATAGGGAACATTCCATAATAAGTGCAGAATACATTATTTTCAAGTGGTCATAGACTCTTTAGCCAAATAGATGATAGGTGGGGCCATGAATCAAGGCTACAAATGTTAAACCCTGAAATTAACTAGGTTCTATTCCTAGACCACAGGGGAATTGAGCCACAGTCATAGCGAAAAGAAAACCAGGAAGTCCTTCAATGTTTAAAAATTAAATGGAACTTTGCTACATATCCTAAAGGTCAGAGAGGGAATCTTAATGGAAATTCTGAACCTTTTCTACATGAGGGCTCACACACAATGGCACTTTCTTTGTGAAGAGCATTATAATAACCTAGACAGGAGTTGAGCCTTCAGTCAGAGTTCTGCCTGCCCCAGCCACACCTGGCAGGCTTGGCCTGTGGTCCCCCTCAGCTGTCCTTTCTGGTGGCCCTGAGCTAAGGGGGTCATCATGGCCATATGGAAATGGGAAGCTCCCCACTCATAGTGATGGCGGTGCCCCCTCCCCAGCTGCCCTTTCTGGTGGCTCTGAGCTAAGGGGGTCAACATGGCCGTATGGAAATTAGAAGCTCCCCACTCTTAGTGATAACGTTGCTATCGTATCGTCCTCACCAGTCCAACAATATGATTTCTGAGTGAAATATGACACAAGAGCGACTTCTTGGCCTTCCTTCAGGTTTGAAAATCATCTGGTGAGTCATCTATTAGGAATATGGATTCAACATGTGTTCTTTCTTCTGGAAAAGAAATAGACCCAATAGCAATTAGGGCTTCCTGAGCACCTGTTCCTGAGAGACATCATACTGCCTCTTAATACCATTTTGCCTCTTAAACTTGAATCTAGGGTGTAGATATTTTTAGGCACATTTTCAGACGGTTAGAAAGGGACTCAGATGATATGAGTCACAGAGGATTTTAGTGTCAGAAACCTAAGTCGCATCCCCAAATTGACTACAAGTCCCTTGTTGTTCCATACAGGGTACTATTTCCCTCTTATCTCTGGTCTTCTCGATCTGGAAACCTATCAAGTATCAGGATTTTCTTGTCATGTGGACAACTGGAATGAATTCAGCGGGCCTTTTCACATCTACCCATGGTGATCATTAAGATCATTATCTCAGTGGAGGACCTCTGGGTAAGATACTCAAAGATCCTAAGGAATACAGACAGTATAATATTTTTCTGGTATTAAAGTAACTGAAACCAACTATCTTTTTCAGTCCATTCAGGCTCTGGTATGTTCAGAGGGTGCTGTAAAACAGGTCTGAAATAGTATTTAAAAACACTCAGCTCAGCCTCTTCTACAAAGTGAGCCAATGCTTATAAACATGGCTAAAATATTCCCTTACCTACAATTACTTCCCAGCCATCGTAGTGTTTATATGGTATGACTGTGACTTATATTAGTCAACATTTGCAGAGAAAGAACTTACTGCATCCAGGGGGCACTTCATGTTGAAATTAGTTTGTGACAACGAGCTACTGTGTTTTATTCTGCAGTCCAAGGGAATGGTGCCAGACATCTCTAAGGTGTCTAGCAGTTCTACAATTCTGATTTTAAGTGGTCTGTGTGCTTCAGTGATTTGGGCAGGAGAAGGGCAGTAGTCCAGAGACTGTTAACACTTCTGTTACCTGTGCTGACCATGGAGCAGTAAGCCTTCCGTGGGCATCATTTTGATTTCTTGGTACTGTTGTGAAAGGTGCTTTTGTCTCAAATTCCTCCATTTAGGAGTAATTATAATGATAAAAGGAATTTTTATCTTATATCATCTGTGGGCCCTGATCCTCGGCTCCCAGGGAAGCTATCCTTTAACATTTTAACTGGCTCAAAATGACTGGGCAACACCTGAAAGCATGGGCCCTATTTCTGCCCCAAGCACATGTTGTACATCTGCTTCGAGAAGAAAACAATAACCAAAAATGCCAACATAAATATAAGAAAAAATAAAGAACCTCTTTGGCTGTCATAAGACTAAAGTCATACTGACATGTACATACTGAAAACATAAGAAAGAATCTGTCACTTTCTGGAATCTAAGAAGATCCTCATTGTGGTTTGTAACTCTGTACCTGAAACAAAACAGAAAAAAATATATAAGCCTGCCCCAAATGTTCTTTCCCCGGAGCACTCCCTTCTTGGTGAAGATTGTGTCTCCCAGGCAGCTGTCCTGACTTGTGTTTGAATAAAGGTCTCTTCCTTTTTCTCTAAAATGTTTTTAACAGTTCATTCACGTAGTGTCGACAATAACAGTGTTTTCTATTTAAGTGAGAAATAAACGTTCCACTCTAGTTGCATTGGGAATAGACGAATTGAGGGTTTCTTTAGAATAGTAAGTCTGCTATCCAGAAAAGGCAAGGTCATTGGTCTATTGAGAATGAAGATAATTACTGCTAAACAACAAGTACGTGTTGCCCCTTAGCCCAGAAACCAAAGCAGGTGTGCAGGCTTTAGGTCAGAGGTGCCTTCTTCTCCCCAGCTGACGGCACTTCTCTACTCTGGCTACAAGACACCAGAGGTTTTGAACGTCAGCATTGCAGTCAGCGTGGCAGCTTGTCACAGGACGCCAGTGTTCAGAGAAAGCACAGGTATGTTTAGCAAAATGTCCTATCTATGTCAGGGATGGAGGTAAATCTGTCATTATCCCAAAATCTCCTGGGCTTTTCCCTTTTCTCTAGTTGGGCCACAAAGTAAAATTGAAGTAGCTGCCAACATTCTGGGTTTGGTGCAAGAATTACTTAGTTTCCCTGCAGGTAGAACTTTGCAGGGGATCACAATTTCTCTGTCCATTTATTGCTTACAAATGTATTTTGACCATCTGTTTCCTAGGCACCCTCTTTTATTAGAAAAGGAAGGTGAGATTCACTCTGTGCCTGTTTGTAACATCTAATTTGTTCCTTCATCTAACAGTGTTTATTCAATTGGGCCTAAGATATGGTTGAGTGGCCAGCATCTAGAGTTAGGTGGCTTTTTTTTTCATCTGATACAGACTTGGATGATGTCATTTGACAAAGGTGATGTTTCATCATTGCTTAGTTTATTCATCAGAAGAGTTAAAATTAGGGTGGAGGGGAAATTCAAAATTATCCAAATGGGCCTGTTCCTGTTTAAAAGTTGAGCTTGACTTTCTAGTTTTACTAAAAGTATTATCTCGATATTTTGAGGTGCCATATTCTCTCTGTAGTTTCTTTGGTGGTGGAGTCAGAAGGAGAGTCTGGGAATTATTTTGGATAGTGGCATGCTGGTGGCTTCAAGGGGCTTGGCGTCAGGAGCCTTGGGATGAAGTCTGCAACTGCTTGCCTGACCCTGGGTGCATCTCCCAGAGGTTTTGTTTCCTCTTATGAAATTGCCGGCAGATAATGTTCTGCTTAAAGGGGAACCCTCCCATCCTGTTTGTGGGAATGCAAAGTGGTGCAGCCAGTCTGGAAAACAGTGTGGGAGTTCCTCAAAAAATTAAACATTGAAAAACCACATGATCCAGCAATTGCTCTCCTATGTAATTACCCAAAGGATACAGAAATGCAGATTCGAAGGGGGTCCATGCACAATGATGTTTATGGCAGTAATGTCCACAGTAGCCAAACTATGGAGAGAATCCCAAAGTCCATGCACTGATGAATGGATAAAGCAGATGTGGGATACATATATATAATGGAATATGACCCAGCTTCAAAAAGAATGAAATCTTACCATTTGCAAGGATGTGGATGGATCTAGAGTGTATTAAGCTAAGCAAAATCAGTGAGGAAGGACAAATATCCTATACTCTAATGCTTCTGGAAATTCAGAAAAAAAAAAGGTGAACAGAGTGGAGGGGTGATGAGAGAGGCAAACAAGGAAATAGACTCAACCTTGGAGAACAAACTGAGTGTTGCTGCAGGACAAGGGTGTGGGGGGAAGTGTCAAATGGGTGAGGGGTATTAAGGAGGGCACTTGTGTTGAGCACCGGGTACTGTATGCAGGTGAGGAATCACTAAATCCTACCCCTGGAGCAAATATTCCATGGCATGTGAACTAACTGGAATTTAAGTAAAAGAAGAAAGGAAAAAGTGTTCTGCTTCATGAAGAGTGAGGTAAAATTGTAGTGATTTGGGCTGTACTATTCTATAGAGGATAGATGTAAAACAACCTGTTGTAGGATACAATAGAGTCTTATCACATAAGGAGTCCTCAGAAAGCTCCAATGAAAGATTCAGATCTCAGAGCATGTTCGTGTTCCACTGATATCTTACAGTTTGCACAGGTAGGAAAGAAGGTGGAGAGAAAGGCAACAGAAAGGGAAAGTAGGTGTGAACCTTTCATTAGTTAGCATTATAGCTTTCTCATGAAATACTTGCACCAGTGTGATTTTGGAAGCAGAGGGGTAATATGGGAGCTTTGCAGGAGACGGGGGAGTTCCAGGACTGGGTAAAGCTGACAGGGGTCCCAGAGGAGAGCTGAATGTATTCTGCAGAAGGGTGTGTTCAGGGTGGGCTCCAGGGGTGGCTGTGGGTCTCCTGGGTGAGAGTTGTGACAGGTGAGGGCTGTGTGCAAGTTCCTGGCTGAGGACAATTGAGGCACAGGCGGAGAGCTGGCAGAGAATCTTCTTCTGAGCCACCAGCCTCACCCAACACACACAGCCTCATATTCTGTCTCTGTCACTCCAATTCAGACTTCTCAGAAGGTGAGTGAGAACACATCAAGAGCATTCTGAACAGAAGGGAACGCATGTGCAAAGTCTCTGGGGCAGGAGAATTCCAGGTATGTCCAGGAGCAGCAAGAAGGCCCTGTGGCCACAGGAGACAGCTTAGGACATTACCTCAGAGAGGTGACAGAGGGTGACAGAAAGCCATTCCAGGGCTATAACCCCATGAGACCCTGTATCACTGGGCCATCCTGGCTACAGTGTTGAGAACAGATGACAGTGGGTTGAAGATGGCAAGGCAGGTCAATGACGAAGCTTTTCCAGGAACTCAGGCACTGTGGACCAGACAGGTGGTCTTGGATGGAGTGGTTAGACCTCTTGTGGGTCCATTTTGAAGATGGAGCTCACAGGATTTGCTGATGGGTTAGCTATTAGGAGCAGGAGAAGGGAGGAATTGGGGTAACTCCCAGCTGTTGTGGGTTGTCCTGATCAAGGGGAAGGAGGGGGTTTCTCGTGGGGTAGGAGGTAGTCTGTGTTCTGCATGCTGAGGAAGGTGCCTTTCCCAGTGGATCTGCTGAGATTTGTGTCTGGGAGGACCTTTCACATCTCCTCCCTCAGCAATGCTCAGGTACAAGTATCCCCCACTTTTTAAACGTTCACAGTAAGACACTGGGCTTTCTTGAAAGAACTACATTATTACCCTGCTTCAGTAAGAGGAACATACCTGAAGAGGATTTCCCTCTTATGAAAAAAGGTGAACAGTGAGAATCGCGTTCAGCATCTGTTTTGGGGAGAAGCATGAAAGAGTCGGCGTGCACCCCAACCAGCTCCTTTCTCTGGGAACCACTCTCCGCATCCAGCCACCAGCACTTTGAATGGTGTCTGTGGGCTTCTGCTGTGCTTTATCTTCATTTATGTTGGGCCTCTGTTAGAAACTTGTGTCCTGAGGCCTAAGAAAATCCAAAGAGAAGGAATTTTGGAGTCTGAGCACACTGTCTAATTGTTCGTGTAAATTAATGGCCATTCCTTCTTGACACCATTTCTGCTGTGCAAGGTTTCTCAGAAGCCCTGTACTTTCAAAGAGCAGGGAAACCTATACCCCATGCTGCGGGGTTAGTTTTAGTCTCCATGCTGGACAGAATATTTCATGACTGTCGGATTTTCTCACTCAAACATTGAGACTTTGACCACCTTTACCCGTTTCTTCCATCCCATCCCCGTATCTGGCACCTACCAATCTGCTCTCAGGATCTATGCGTTTAGTATTTTTTTATTCCACGTGGAATGTACATGAGAGCATCTGGTATTGGTCTTTCTGTGTCTGAGTTACTTAGCATAAGGCCCCCAAGGTCTGTGTTTCCATGTCTAGTTCTTGTGAATAATGCTGCAGTGAACGTGGGAGTGCATCTGTCTTTTTGAGGCAGCATTTTTGTGTTCTTCAAATCAATACTCAGTAGAGCCATTACTGGGTCATGGGGTAGTTTATTTATTTTTTCAGGAACCTCCATACCGTTTGTCACAGTGGCTGCACCAATTTCCATTTCCACCAACAGTGCACAGTGTCTCCTCATCTGCACACCCTTGACCCCACCTGGTGTCTGTCTCTGGGACAATTGCTGTTCCAACACTTGTGAGCGGATAGCCGATTGTGGGTTTGACTGATGTTTCCCTGACGATATTTAGTGATGTCGAACAACTTTTTCTGTCTGTTGGCACCTGTGTGCCATCTTTGGAAAGTATCTATTCACATATTCCTCCCATTTTTTTATATAGTTTTTTTTTTTTTTGTTTTGATATGTAGGAGTGTTGTGTGTATTTTGGATATTAGCCTTTTCTCACACATATGATTTGCAGATATTTTTTTCTTATTGGGTCAGTGGCCTTTTAAGTTTTTGCTGGTGTCTTTTGCCGTGTGGAAGATTTCAGTTTGATGTTGTTCCACTTGTTTATTTTTGCTTTTGTTGCCTTTGCATTTGGTGTCTGATCTGAAGACTCTTTGCCAAAACCAATGTCGAGAGACTTAGTACCTGTGTCTTCTTGGAGGTTTATGGATTCAGGTCTTATGTTCAAATCATTCATCCATTAAAAATTTTGTGTGTGGTGTAAGAAAGTGACCCGGTTATATTCTTCTGCATTTAGTGTCCAGTTTGCCTGTTACCTCTCACTGAAGACACAGTCCTTCCCTCATGGCATATCTTCTGCTGCTGTGTCGTAAGTTAGGATCATCTACGTGTGGGTAAGTTTCTGAGCTTTCTGTTCTGTTCCACTGACCTGGTGTCTGTGTTTATGCCAGTACCATCCTGTTTTGATGACAACAGCTTTGTAATCTAGCTTGAAATCCAGGAGTGTGTTGACTGCACCTCTTTCTCCAGGTTGCTTTGGGTATTTGGGGTCTTTTGTGATTCCATACAACTTTGAGGACTGTTTTCTATTTCCTCGAATAATGCCACTGGAATTCAGATAGGCATTTAATCACATCTGTCGATTGCTTTGGTTATGATGGACATGTTCACATAATTAACTCTTCCAGTTAAGTTGCATGGTGTATGCTTCCATTTTTTTGTGTTGCCTTCCAAATCTTTGACCCATACATTCTGCCCCCCTCGACACATATTTTTCATTTCTTTTCTGCCATGTGTTGAGTGTACTATGTCTTTCTCATTCTTGGTTACTTTTATTTCAAGATTTTTTTATGCAATTTTAAATGGCGTTGCTTTTTTAATTTCTCTGTGCGAAAGTGTGTCATCAGTATACAGAAATGCAAGAAGTTGGGTCATCTGGGTGGCTCCATAAGTGAAGCATCTACCTTTAGCTCAGGTCATGATCCCAGAGTTCTGGGATTGAGCCCCGTGTTGGGCTGCCCGCTTAGCGAGGGTCTGCTTTTCCCTCTTTCTGGCACTCCCCCTGCTCGTGCTTTTTCTCTTCCTGTCAAATAAATAAATAAAATCTGAAAAAAATAAAGACAAGAGGTCTCTGTATATTGACATTATATCCTGCAGCTTTCTTGAATTTTTTTATTCTAACAGGTTTTTTTTTTTGTGTGTGGAATCTTTCGGGATTTCATGACATTTGCAAATTGTGCCAGTTTTCATGTATGGATTTCATATCTTCTCTTTTTTTAAAATTGTTATTCACCCTACAGTACTTCATTTGTTTTTGATGTAGGGCTCCATGATTCATTGTTTGCATATAACACCTAGTGCTCATTATGACACGTGCCCTCCTTTTTTTTAAAAAAAGAATTTATTTATTTATTCGACAGAGATAGACACAGCCAGCAGGAGAGGGAACACAAGCAGGGGGCGTGGGAGAGGAAGAAGCAGGCTCACAGCGGAGGAGCCTGTTGTGGGGCTCGATCCCATAACGCCGGGATCACGCCCTGAGCCGAAGGCAGACGCTTAACTGCTGTGCCACCCAGGCACCCCAACACGTGCCCTCCTTAATACCCATCACCAGGATAACCCATTCCTCTTCCCCTCCCATTCTGCAACCTTCAGTTTGTTTCCCAGTGTCAGTAGTCTCTCATGGTTCATCTTCCCCTCTCATTCCGCCCCTTCACTTTTCCCTTCCTACTTCTAATGTCCTCTATGCTATTCCTTCCATTCCACATAGAAGTGAAACCATATGATAATTGTCTTTCTCTGCTTGACTTAATTTCACTTAGCATAATCCCCTCCTGGTCCATCCACGTTGGTGCAAATGGTGGGTATTCATCCTTTCTGATGACTGAGTAATATTCCATTATATAGATGAACCACATCTTCTTTGTCCATTCATCTGCTGAAGGACATCTTGTCTCCTTCCACAGTTTGGCTATTATGGACATTGCTGCTATGAACATTGGGATACAGGTGCCCTTCTTTTCATTACTCTGTGTCGATGGGGTAAATACCCAGTAGTGCAATTGTTGGGTGATAGGATAGCTCTGTGTTTAACGTCTTGAGGATCCTCCATATTGTTTTCAAAAGTGGCTGTACCAGCTTGAATTCTCACGAGTAGTGTAAGAGGGCTCCACTTTCTCCACATCCTCTCTGACTTTTTTTTATTTCCTGTGTTGCTAATTTTTTTTCAAGATTTTATTTATTTATGCCACAGAGATAGAGACAGCCAGCGAGAGAGGGAACACAAGCAGGGGGAGTGGGAGAGGAAGAAGCAGGCTCATAACGGAGGAGCCTGATGTGGGGCTCGATCCCATAATGTCAGAATCACGCCCTGAGGCGAAGGCAGATGCTTACCCACTGTGCCACCCAGGTGCCCCCTGTCTTGTTAATTTTAACCATTCTAACTGGTGTACGGTGGTATCTCATTGTCGTTTTGATTTGTATTTGCCTGATGGCAAGTGATGTGGAGCATTTCTTCATGTGTCTTTTGGACATGTGTATGTCTTCTCTGGAGAAGTATCTGTGTCTTCTGCCCATTTTTCGGTGTCGAGTTTGAGGAGTTCTTTATAGATCTTGGATACCAGCCCTTTATCTGTAATATCATTTGCAGATATCTTCTTCGATTCCATAGGTTGCCTTCTTGTTTTGTTGATCTTTTACTTTGCCGAGCAGAAGCTTTTTATCCTGATGAAGTGCCAATAGTTCATTTTTGCTTTTATTTCGTTTGCCTTTAGAGACCTATCTTGCAAGAAGTTGTTGTGTCTAAGTTTGAAGAGTTCTTTTGATTTTGATATGAGACAGGAATCCATTATCTTTCCTTCCTGATTATATTCGAGTCCTCTTTCTTGGTGAGTCTGGCTAAGTTTGTCAGTTTTGTTTATCTTTCCAAAAAAGGCAGCTCTCATTTTCATTGTTTTTTTTTTCTTTTTTTGGTCTTTTTAGTCTCCGTTGGATTTATTTATGCATTCCATTTTGTTATTTCCTTATTTCTACTAATTTGGGGCTTTGTTGGTTGTTTTATTTTCTACTTCTTTACCACATAAATCAGGTTGTTTATTGGAGATTATTCTCATGGATTGATGAAGATTTGAATTTCTATGAATGTCCCCCATAAAGCTACTTTTGCTGCATCCCATAAGTTTTTGTAGGTTGTCTTTTTCATCAGTGTCGAGGTACTTCTAAATTTTTTTTGATTTCTTCTTTGACTGTTGGTTGTTCAGTAGCATGTTGTTAAATCTCCACATATTTTTTTAAGATTATTTATGTATCTGACAGAGAGTTAGACAGTGAGAGATGAACGCAAGCAGGGGGGTGGGAGAGGGTGAAGCGGGCTTCCCACTGAGCAAGGAGCCTGATTCGGGGCTAGACCCCAGGATCCTGGGATCACGACCTGAGCTGAAAGCAGATCCTTAACGACTGAGCCACCAAGGCCCCAAAAATCTCCACCTATTTTTGACTGTCCCATTTTTTTCTTGAGACTGATTTCTAATTTCCTATCATTGTGGTTGGACAAGATTCGAAGCAGAAGTGAAGAGAGCATTCAGATGAAAGGTTTGTTTCCTGGAGGGTTTTCTGAGGGCAGACCATGAGTTCAGTGGGGATGGAGGAAGGTTTTGTGAGACGGGGGGTAGGGTTAACCCTTGCTAGAATTACTGACTACTACCATGCAGGCTGTGTGCTACCATTCACACCGTAGTCCTGATGGACATGTACTTCATTAGGAATATTTTCTAGGAGGTGTAGGCATAGCTTTCACTTAAAGAAAGGTGCCATGTGGGTTCATGGCATGACCCCAGGTCAGCAACCAGGATGTATGGTATTGTGGGGGATGAGAAACAGGCTTTCTGTGGGAAGTGACAGAAATAAGGTATGGTGAGCTCCATGACCATAGGTGAGGTCCCGAGTGACCCACTGGGTGTTGGGTTCTGTGGATCTGTCTCATCAGGTGCTGTGCAATTCAGGGACACCCT
This sequence comes from Ursus americanus, assembly GCF_024610735.1. Lineage (NCBI taxonomy): Eukaryota > Metazoa > Chordata > Mammalia > Carnivora > Ursidae > Ursus > Ursus americanus. Next base: position 1,801,529 of record NW_028273624.1, read on the forward strand.
CCTCTCTGTTAATTTGTGTGGAGACAGGTAGACATCAGTGTCTGGCCAGGCACGAGGGTCGCACTGGACCACCACCAGAGGTGCAGCGTGTGGGGGAGCCACTGCTTGGTTTCCACGAAAGCTGACCAGGGTCTTTGACCTTGATTCCTAGCAGTTGCAAGGGGAGAGGAGGCCGGGGGTGGTGCACACTTCCGAGAGTTGTGTTCAGGACTAGTCTGGAGCCCACTGAAGTCAGCGACACCGGGCACAGAAGTCACCCAGTCAGTGTTGCTGTGGGCACTGCTCCCATGGTACTTTTGGGCCGGCTCCATGCTGCCACCTCCTGCTTTTCATCATCATCTTCAAGGTCATGTGCCTCTGCTCTTGCCCCATAGCCTCCGGGTTATTGTCTGTCCTCCATCTGGCCCTCGTCCCTGGTGCCCTGTGCAGTCCGATGCCAGGGTAGCCTTCTTGAGACAAACATCTGGCCCTGATGGAACACTTTCATGGATCTTGTAGGTTGCGAGGATGATGCCCTGCCCTGGAAGGGGGCTACAGGTCCCCAATCAGGAGAGCCATGTCTCCTTTTTCAGCATGGCCTGCCCTCCCCTCAGTCTTCTTCAGGGAAGCTCTCCCCACTTCCTGAGATGACAGCTCTGAACTTAAAACTGAATGTTATTTTACATATCTCTATGCCTTAGTTCATCCATGGCATGTCTTTCAACCCCGTTAGTGGGTTTTTTTTAGCAGTTCTGAAGGGCTGTCTGCTCAAGGAGGGGATGACCTGGGTGGGGCAGCTTTCCCTCTCATCTCCCTCAGCATGTCTCTGAGCCCTGGGACCAGCTCTCCCACTGAGGATTGAGGGACATGAGCCAGCCCATCCTGAGCCCAGGCTGTGTCAGCTGTGTAGACGGATGCGTGTCGGAGTGGTGGGCAGCTGGCATGGGCCAGGGGCAGGCAGTGTCTCCTTCTCATTCCTTCCCTCCCTTCCTCCCAGAGGTAGCTCAGAGCAGCCTTCAACCCCTGCATCTCCAGATCCCTTGACCTATGCCTCCTGTGTTCAGCTGGTGACCTTGGAGTTTCTCATGGATTCTACCTCCTGTACCCTCTCCCGTAGCAGTTCCTGGATAAGAGGAGGGATCGGACTCTTGTCTGCATTTGGTCTTCTTCCTGTCCCGCACCAATCCTATCCGCCTTTGCATCTTCCATGTATGTGCTTGGAAGCAAGCCCATCCACAGGGAACCTATTAGCCAAATGGATCCAGGCAATGAACATTGAAGTAGAGATCCAGGATCCATAATATACCTGCTCTGAAACCTGTCCCAAAGTCTGTGACTCTCTCACACTGAAACAGAAACAATAATAGCTTTCTGGACTGTGAAGTGACATGTGTCTCTACTTCCAATCTTGAATGCATAGGTGCTGAGCCTGGACAGAAAAGGACCATGGCTCCCGTGGCCTGGGATCCACAGTAAGAACTCAGTGAAATCTGAATTCAAGGCATAGAGTGAATAATTATTGTAGAGTGAATCCTCCCAAGTAGGGCTTATGCACAGTGCACAGGAAAAGCTTTTTCAAAGAGGTTCCTGAAAGAAAAATCTTTTTTAAAAATTTATTTTAATTCCAGTAGAGCTAACATACTGTGTTACATTCTTTTCAGGTGTCCAATAGAGTGATTCAGTAATTCTATATATTACTCATTGGTCATCAAGAAAAGCATCCTATTAATCCCCTTCATCTATTTCACTCATCCCTCTATCCACCTCCTCTCTGGTAACCATCCGTTTGTTCTCTATTGTTAAGAGTTTGTATTTTGGTGTGTCTCCTTTTTCTCTTTTAGTTATTTATTTTTGTTTGTTTTTTAAATTCCCCATTAGAGTGACATCGTATGGGATTTTTCTTTCTCTGACTGACTGATTTTAGTTAGGATAATACTCTCTAGCTCCATCCATGTGTCTGCAAATGGCAAGGTTTCATTCTTTTTCAAGCCGAGTAATACTCCATTGTATGTGTGTATGTGTGTGTGTGTGTGTGTGTGTGTGTGTGAATACACACATCTATCATCTCATTTGTCAATTTTTCTACAGACACTTGGGTTGCTTCCATATGGTGATATTGTAAATAATGGTGCAAGAAACATAGGGGTGCACGTATCCTTTTACGTTACTGTTTTCCTATTCTTTGGGTAAATACAAGTAGTGTGATTGTTGGATCGTAGGGTAGTTATATATTTAATTTTTTGAGGAACCTTCATACTGTTTTCCACGGTGGCCACCACAGTTTGCATTCCCACCCACAGTTCACGAGGATTCCCCTTTATCCACATCCTCCCAACACCTGCTATTTGTTGTGCTTTTGATGTTAGCCATTCTGACAGGTTTGAGGTATTACCGCATTGTCCTTTGGATTTACATTTTCCTGATGATGGGTGATGGTGAACATCTTTTCACGGGACTGTTGGCCATTTGTATTTTTTCTTTGGAGAAATGTCTGTCCATGTCTTCTGCCTATTTTTTAACTGGATTATTTGTTTTGGGGGTCGAGTAGTATCAGTTGTATATGTTTTGGACACTATCCCTTTATTGCCTATGATCTTTGCAAAATATCTTCTCCCTTTGAGTAGGTTGTCTTATTATTTTTACGTTTTCATTGTTCTTCTGCCATGTGGAAACTTTTTATTTTGCTGTATTCCCAATAGTTTATTTTTGCTTTCATTTCCTTTGCCTCAGGAGACAGTCTAGAAAAACGTTGGTATGGTCCATGTCAAGAAGTTACTGTCTTCCCTCCTGTAGGATTTTTATGGATTCAGGTCTCATATTGAGGTCTTGAAACTGTTTTGCGTTTGTCTTTGTTGTGTAAGAAAAGAGTCTAATTGCATTCTTCTGTACGTAGCTGTCTAGTTTTCCCAACACCATTTGTTGTAGAGACTGTCCTTTTCCCTTTTGATATCGTTGCTTGCTTTGTGGAAGATTCATGGACCACATAATTGTGGGTTTCTGTCTAAACTTGTATCCTGTTCCTTTGGTCACTGTGTCTATTTTTGTGCTGTACTGTCTTGTTAGGATGACTGCAGCTTTGTAGTATAACCTGAAATCTGCAATTGTGAGTCCTCCAGCTTTGTTTTTCTTTTCCACATTGCACTGGCTGTTTGGAATCTTTAGTGGTTCCATACAAATGTTTAGGATTGTTTATTCGAGGTCTTTTGTTCTTTAATTTAAATTCAATTAGCCAACTTACAGTACATCATTAGTTTCAGATGTAGTCTTCAATAAATTTTCAGTCGTGTGTAACACCCAGTGCTCATTGTATCGCGTGACCTCCTTAATGCTACTCACCCAGTTACCCCCCCAACTTCTCCTCCAACAATCATCAGTTTCTTGCGGTAGTTAAGAGTCCATCATGGGTTTTCTCCCTCTCTGATGACTTCCCATTCTATTTTCCCTTCCTTGCCCTATGGTCTTCTTCCTTGTTTCTGATATTCCACATAGGAGTGAAAGCATATGATCATTGTCTTTCTTTCATTGACTTATTCCACTCAGCATAATACCCTCCAGCTCCACCCATGTCGGTGTGATGGTAAGTATTCATCCTTTCTGATGGCTGAGTAATATTCCATTATATATATATATATATATTCCACATCTTCTTTATCCATTCATCTGTCGATGGTCATCTGCATTCTTTCCACAGTTTGTCTATTATGGATATTGCTGCTATGAACACTGGGGTGCATGTGTCCCGACTTCGCTACCTCTGTCTCTTTGGGGTAAATACCCAGTAGTGCAATTGCTGGGACATAGGGTAGCTTTATTTATAACTTCTTGAGGAAACTCCGTACCATTTTCAAGAGTGGCTGTACCGGACTGCATTCGTACAGGTGTGTAAGAGGGTTCCCGTTTCACCACATCCTCTCCAACATGTATAGTTTTATGTCTTCTTATTTTTAGATATTCACCCTCGTGTGATATGGCATCTATAGGGGTTTAGATTTGCATTTCCCTTAAGCCAAGTGATATGAAGCATTTATGCATGTATCTTTTGGTCACCAGTATGTCATCATCAGTGAAATGACTTCCCATTTTAATCCATCTCAAGACCTAAAGCTGGGTAAGGCACTGAAGCTGGATGATGCCATCGGTTGGAATTGTGGAGAATTTCAAAAGATCTCCGTGGAGAGCAAGTTTAAAGGTCAGTGTGAAGCTACTAATTAGTTCTGGGGAGATCTCTCAAAGTGGGGGTTGCCTGGGATAGGCTGAGGGTGGCCCTCCGATTTTCCTATGAATCCTTGCTGCAGCCCCAAATGGACAGTTTCCTGCTGTGGGGCAGGCTGAGTCCTCTAGTCGTGCAGAGGTGAGCCCAATGCCTGCTGCCTTGGAGGCAGGCAAACAGGGAGGGACCCTCAGCAGAAGACCCAGTGTTAGGTTAGGCCTCAAGAGACAGCAGGTCCGAACTGCCCAGTGCTCAGAGAACTCCCAGGCCGAGTGAGATGAGGGCACAAGGGCGGGTGAGTGTGAGCCTTTGGGTTTCATCCGGAAGGGCCCACAAAGGTCGGGGTTCACCAGAAGGGGCTCTCAGGGGTGCCCCAATTCTCTTGCCCTGAATGCTGTGTTGTGCCCCAAAATGGTACAGTTTACTGTGGGCTGCAGGCTGAGTCCTACGGTGGGGCTTGGGTGTCCCAAATCCCCTAGAGTGGGGTGCCAGGACCCTGGGGAGGGACCCTTCTGTCACCAACCTAGGGTAAGGGTTAGGGTCCAGAAGCCTGCCAGGGACAATCTGCAGGCTGTGCAGCGAGCTCTGTGGAGGGCTGAGAGGAGGCCATGGGGGAAGGTGAGCGTGGGACTCAGGGTTGGGGCACGGGGGGCTGCCAAATGTGGGGATGGGCTCTGGGGGCCTCCCCAAGTTCTCGTGTCCTGTAGGCTCCGTAGAGTCCCAAGGGGCACGGTTTCCTGTCAGGTGACAAGCTGAGTCCTGCGGTGGGGCCAGGTAACCCAATTCCCCGGGGCTGCTGTGTAAGGCTCCTGGGGAGGCCCCCACACCCGCGGCCGACCTAGGGCTAGGGTTAGGCCCCAGGAGCCCCGCAGGCCCAATCTGCTGGCTGTATGGCGAGCTACACGGGCTGAGGTGAGGGTGTGGGGAGGGTGAGCGTGGGCCTCAGGGTTGGGGTGCGGGAGGCCGCCGAAGTTCGCTGGTGGCTCAGGATGCTCCTCCTTGTTCTCCCGCCCTGAATGCTCTATGGCCTCCCAAGGTGCACGGTTTCCTGCAGGGTGGCAGACTGAGTCTTGCTGTGGGGCTCAGGTGTCCCGAATCCCCGCAGCTGTGGCTCCAGGCTCCTGGGGAGGGGGCCCTCCACAGATGAACTAGGGTTAGGGTTGGGGCCCAGGTACCCCGCAGGCCAGATCTGCCCACTATGTGGTGAGCTCCACTGCGGGCTGAGGTGAGGGTGTGGGGTGGGGTGAGCATGGGCTTCAAGCTTGGGTTTAGGGATCGCCGAAGTTCGCTGGGGGCTCTGGGGGCCCTCCAGATTCTCCCGCGCTGAATGCTCTATAGCCTCCCAAGGGGCACGGTTTCCTGCAGGCTGGCAGGCTTTGTCCTGCAGTGGGGCTCAGGTGTCCCCAGTCCCTGGGGCTGCGGCACCGGGCCCCAGGGGATGGTCCCTACCCAGCCGACCTAGGGTCAGGTCTAGGCCCCAGGAACCCGGCAGGCCTGATCTGCCGGCTCTGCGACGAGCTCGGTGGCAAGCTGAAGGGAAGGCGTGGGGCGGGATGAGCGTGGGCCTCAGGGTTGGGGTGTAGGGGGCCGCCCAGGATCACTGGGGGCTCAGGGGGGCCCTACCAGTTCTCCTGCACGGTATGCTCTGTGGCGCCCCAAGGGGCATGGTTTCCTGAGTGGTGGCAGGCTGAGTCCCGTGGTGGGGCTCATGTGTACCCAATCCCCGGGGTTAGGTTACGGATTAGGTTACGGGTTAAGGTTAGGGTATGGGTTACGGTTAGGGTATGGGTGAGTGTAGGGGTTAAGGTTAGGGTAAGGAGAGGGTACAGGGTAGGGTTGGGTTTAGGGGTTACAGGTTAGAGGTTATGGGTTAGGGTACAGATTAGGGTTTAGGGTACGGGTTAGGGTTTAGGGTTTGGGTTTAGGGTTAGGGTTAGGGTTGGAGTACGGGTTAGGGTTAGGGTAGGGGTTAGGGTTAGGTTATGGGTTAGGGTATGCATTAGGGTACGGTTTAGGGTACGGGCTAGGGTACAGTTTAGGGTAAGTGTTGGCGTACGGAAATGGGTACGGTTTAGGGTACAGGTTAGGGTTAGTGTACGGGTTAGGGTTAGGGTACAGTTTACGGTTATGGTACAGGTTAGGTTACGGTTTAGGGTTAGGGTGAGGGTACGGGTTAGGGATCAGGTTAGGGATAGGTATAGGGTAAGGTTTAGGGTTAGGGTATGGGTTAGGGTACTGGTTAGGGTACAGGTTAGTTTTAGGTATGGGTTAGGATATGGGTTAGGGTCCGGGTTAGGGATAGGGTACGGGTTAGGGTATGGGTTAAGGTTAAGGTAAGGGTAGTGGTTAGGGGTAGGGTACGGGTTACAGTTTAGCGTTTAGGGTTACGGTTAGGGTACGGATTAGGGTTAGGATACAGGTAGGGTTAGGTTACGGGTTATGGTATGAGTTATGGTATGGGTTAGGGTCAGGGTTTAGGGTTTAGGGTTAAGGTTATAGTACGGGTTAGGGTACTTGTTAGGGCTACGGTTAGGTTTAGGGTACGGTTTAAGTTACGGGTTAAGGTACAGTTTATGGTTAGGGTTATGGTACGGGTTAGGGTACGGGTTAGAGTACATGTTAGGGTTTCGGCTAGGGTTAGGGTACATGTTAGGGTTAGGGTTAGGGTACGGGTTAGAGTTACGGTTAGAGTACGGGTTAGGTTACGGGTTAGGGTTAGGTTTAGGGATAGGTTACGGGTTAGGGATAGGGTTAGCTGAAGGGGTAGGGTTAGGGGTAGGATTAGTGGTATGGTAGGGGTCCGGGTAGGGTTAGGGTTTAGGGTTAGTGTTTGGGGTTTGGGGTTAGTGGTTAAGGTTAGGGTTTAGTGTTTAGGGTTTCGGGATTAGGGTTAGGGGTTAGGGTTTAGGGTTTAGTGTTAATGTTAGGGTTTAGTTTTAAGGATTAGGGTTTAGGGTTAGGTTTAGTGTAGGGTTAGGGTTAGGGTTAGGGTTAGGGTTAGGGTTAGGATTAGGGGTTAAGGTTTAGGGTTTAAGGTTAGGGGTTAGGGTTAGGGTTAGACCCCAGTATGCCAGCAGGACTGATGCGCCGGCTGTGCGGCGAACGGACGAGGGGGCCGAGGTGAGTGCGCTGGCGAGCGGGATTATGGTATCCAGCGTTTTGGCGCATGGGGCCTTTGAATGTCGCTAGAGCCTTGGAGGGCCCTGTCCGTTCTCCTGCCCTGAATGACCAGCGGCACCCCGAGCGGTCCGCGTGGTGGCGAGTTGGCAGTGTGAGTCTGGCACTGCGGTTTGGGGGTCTCCAATGCTATGCGTTGCAGTGCAAGGCCCCTTGGGAGGGGCCCCTCTGGGGCCGTCCTAGGGTTAGTGTTAGCACCCAGGAGCCTGGCAGGCATGATCCACCAGCTGTGCGGTAGAGGAGGGCCAGGCCAAGGTGAGGGCGCCACCGAGCTGGAGCGTGGGCCCAAGCATTATGTCACGAGGGGCCTTGGAAGGTCGCTGGGGTTTGGAGGGCCCTGCAGGTTCTCCCTCCCTGAATGGCCAGCGGCGCCCGTAGTGGCCTTGTGGGTGGCGGGGTGGCATGGTGAGTTCGGCGCGGGGGCTCGTGGGTCCCCAATCCCTGGCGTTGCTGCACCAGGCCCCTTGGGATGTTCCCCTCGGGGGCCAACCTAGGGTTAGGGTTGGCCCCCAGGAGGCTGGCAGGCCCGATCTGCTGGCTGTGTGAGGAGCGGTGTTGCGGGCTGAGTTTTGGGCGATGGCGAGTGGGAGCTTGGTCCCCAGCACTTTGGCGCCCTTGGCCTTCGAATGTTGCCATGGCTCATAGTGCCCTGCCCATTCTCCTGCCCTGAATAAGCAGCTGCGACCCTAGCATATCCGTTGGTGGTGGGGCGGCAGGGTGAGTCCCGCACTGTGGCTCCGGGATCCCCAATCCCCAGTGTTGCGGAGCCAGGCCCCTTGGAAGGGGCTCCTCCTGGGCTGACCTAGGGTTAGAGTTAGCCCCCAGGAGGCCAGCAGGCCCAATCCTCTGGCTGGGCAGCGAGAGGTGGGAAGGCCGAGGTAAAGGCGCTGGGAAGCAGGAGCGTGGGCCCCTGCATTTTGGTGCAGGAGGCTTCAAATGTGGCAGGTTTCTCCAGGGCCCTGACCTTTCTACCACCCTGAATGACCGGCAGCGCCCCTAGCACCCTGGGTGGCGACAGTGTGGCAGGGTGAGTCCGGCTCTGGGGCTCTGAGTCACCAATCTGAAGCGTTGCAGAGCCAGGCCCCTTGGGTTTCGGTTAGCCCCCAGGAGCCTGGCAGGCACTATCCACTGGCTCCAGCAAGCAGAGGGGCGGGCCGAGGTGAGGGCGCTGGGGAGCAGGAGCTTGGGAGCTTGGGAGCCAACTTTTTTGAGTGGGGGGCCTTCGAAGGTCACAGGGGAAATGGAAGGCCTTGCCAGTTCTCCCAACTGAATGACCTGTGGCGCCCCTAGCGGCCTGGGTAGCGGCAGGGCGGCAGGTGAGTCCGGCGCTGGGGCTCAGGGGTCTCCAATCCACCGAGTTGCTGCACCAGGCCCCTTGGCAGGGTGCCCTCGGGGGCTGACCTAGGGTTAGGGTCAGACCCCAGGACGCCAGAAGGCTCAATCCGCCAGCTGTGCGGAGAAAGGTGTAGTGTGTCGAGGTGAGGTCTCTGTGGAGCGGGAGCGTGGGCCCAAGCGTTTTGGCGCGGGGGGCCTTCGAATGTCTTCGGGGACTCGGTGGGCCCTACCCATTCTCCTCCCTGAATGACCGGCGGCGCACCTAGCTGCCCTGGTGGCGGCGGGGTGCAGGGTGAGTCAGGCGCTTTGGCTCTGGTATCTCCAATCCCCAGCGTTGCGGTGCCAGGCCCCTTGGGAGCGGCCCCTCGGGTGCCAACCTAGGGTTAGGTTTAGCCCCTAGGAGGCAGGCAGGCCCTATTCACCAGCTGTGTGGATAGCGGAGTGGCGGACTGAGTTGAGGGCGCTGGTGAGTGGGAGCGTGGGCCCGGGCGTTTTGACGCCGGGGGCCTTTGAAGGTCACCGTGTCTCTGAGGGCCCTGCCCTTTCTCCCTCCCTGAATAATGGCAGCACCCCAAGACCCTGGGTGGCAGCTCGGCGGCAAGGTGAGTCCGGCGCTGGGGCTCAGGGGTCCCCAATCCCCGACGTTGTGTCGCCAGGCCCATTGGGAAGGGCCGCTCGGAGGCCATTCTAGGGTTGCGTTTAGCCCCCAGAAGGCCAGTGGACCCGATCAGCGGCTGTGCAACAAGCGGAGGGTTGCCCCGAGTTGAGGGCGCTGGCGAGCCTGAGCATGACCCCAAGCATTTTAGTGCGGGAGGCCTTTGAAGGTCAGCGGGGGCTCGGAGGGCCCTGCCATTTCTCCTTCCCTGAATGAATGGCGGCGCCCCTAGCGGCCCATGTGGGGCGGGGCGGCAGGGTGCATCTGGCGCTTGGGCTTGGGGGTCCCCAATCCCCGGCGTTGCAGCGCCAGGCCCCTTAGGAAGGGAACCTCAGGGGCTGTCCTAGGGTTAGGGTTAGCGCCCAGGAGGCCGGCAGGCCCGATCCGCCGGCTGTGCAAGGAGCGGAGGTATGGGCCGAGTTGAGGGCGATGGCGAGCGAGAGCTTGAGCCCCAGCGTTTTGGCGCACTGGGTCCCGGAATGTTGCCATGGCTTGGAGTGCCTTGCCCCTTCTCCTGCCCTAAATAAACAGCGGTGCCCTAGCGGCTCTGTTGGCGGTGGGGGGGGAGGGTGAGTCCCATGCTGCGGCTCGGGGTCCCCATCCCCAGTGTTGTGACGCCAGGCCCCTGGGATGGACCCCTCGGGGGTCAACCTAGCCTTCGATTTAGCCCCCAGGAGGCTGGCAGGCCCTATTCGTAACCTGTGTGGAGAGTGAAGTGGCAGACCGAGGTGAGGGAGCTGGTGATTGGGAGCATGGGCCTGGGCGTTTTGGCACGGGGGGCCTTCGAAGGTCACTGTATCTTGGAGGGCCCTGCCCGTTCTCCTGCCCTGAATGAACAGCAGCACCCCAAGCCCCCGGGTGGCGGCTGGGCATCAGGATGAGTCGGGTGTGGGGCGGGGCGGCAGCGTGCATCCTGCGCTGGGGCTTGGGGGTCCGCAATCCCCGGCATTGCAGCGCCAGGCCCCTTGGGAAGGGATCCTCAGGGGCCGTCCTAGGGTTAGGGTTAGCGCCCAGGAGGCCGGCAGGCCCAAGTCGCCGGCTGTGCGAGGAGCGGAGGTGCAGACCAAGTTGAGGGTGCTGGTGAACGTGAGCGTAGGCCCAAGCGTTTTGATTCGGGGGACCTTCGAGCATAGGCGGGGGTTCGGAGTGCCCTGCCCCTTCTCCCACCCTGAATGAACAGCGGCGTCCCTAGCGGCCGAGTGGGGAGGGGTGAAAGGGTGCATCCAGCGCTGGGGCTTGGGGGTCCCCAATCCCCGGCGATGCGGCGCCAGGCCCCTTGGGAGAGGCCCCTCGGGAGCAACCTAGGGTTAGGTTTAGCCCCCAGGAGGCTGGCAAGCCCTATTCGCCAGCTGTGTGGAGAGTGGAGTGGCGGACGGAGGTGAGGGCGCTGGTGAGTGGGAGGGTGGGTCTGCCGTTTTTGTGCGGGGGGCCTTCGAAGGTCACTGTGTCTGGGAGGGCCCTGCCTGTTCTCCCGCCCTGAATGATCGACAACACCCCAAGCCCCTCGGTGGTGGCTGGGCGGCAGCGTGAGTCAGGTGCTGAGGTTCGGGGTCCCCAATCCCCGGCGTTGCTGCGCCAAGCCCCTTGGGAGTGGACCTTTGGGGATCGATCTAGGGTTATGCTTAGCCCCCAGGTGGCCGGTGGACCCGATCAGCGGCTGTGCGGCACGTGGAGGGTTGGGACGAGGTGAGGGCACTGGCGAGACTGAACATGAGCCCAAGCTTTTTATTGCGGGGGGCCTTCGAAGGTCAGCGGGGGTTTGGAAGGCCATGGCAGTTCTCCCACCCTGAATGAATGGCGGCGCCCCTAGCGCCCCGTGTGAGGCGGGGCGCCAGGGTGCATCCGGCACTGGATCTTGGGGGTCCCCAATCCCCGGCGTTGTGACGACAGGCACCTTGGGTAGGGCCCCCCAGGGGCTGATGTATGGTTAGGGTTAGCTCCCAGGAGGCCGGCAGGCCCTGGGCCTTCGAATGTTGCCATGGCTCGAAGGGCCCTGCCCGTTCTCCTGCCCTGAATAACTAGCGGCGCCCTTAGCGGCTCCGTTGGAGGTGGGGCGGCAGGGGGAGTCCCACGCTGCGGCTCGGGGATCCCCAATCCCCGGCGTTGCGGGGCCAGGCCCCTTGGGAGGGGCTCGTAGGGGGCCGACCTAGGGTTAGAGTTAGCACCCAGGAGGCGGCAGGCCCAATCCTCTGGCTGGGCAGCGAGAGGTGCGCGGGCCGAGGTAAAGGCTCTGGCGAGGGGGAGCGTGGGCCCCTGCATTTTGGCGGGAGGCTTCAAATGTCGCCGGTTTCTCCAGGGCCTTGTCCCTACATTCGCCCTGAATGAACGGCGGCGCCCCAGGCGGCCTGGGCGGCGACAGTGCGGCAGGGGAGTCCGGTTCTGGGGCTCTGAGTCACCAATCCCCAGCGTTGCAGAGCCAGGCCCCTTGGGATGTGCCCCACGGGGCGGACCTAGGGTTTTGGTTAGCCCCAGGAGCTTGGCAGGCCCTATCCACCGGCTCTGAATCAAGTGGAGGGGCGGGCCGAGGTGAGGGCACTGGGAGCAAGAGCATGGGAGCCAACGTTTTTGCGGGGGGGGCCTTCGAAGGTCAGCTGGGGCTCGGAGGTCCCTGCCCGTTCTCCTGTCCTGATTGACCGGTGGTCCCCTAGCGGCTTGGGTGGCTGAAGGGCAGCAGGGTGAGTCTGGCACTTGGGCACGGGGTCCCCATCCCCAGCGTTGCGTCACCAGGTCCCTTGGGAAGGGCCCCTCGGGGGCCGACCTATGGTTAGGGTTAGTCCCCAGGAGCCACGCAGGCCCGATACACCACCTGTGCATCGAGAGGACAGTTGGGCCGAGGTGAGGGTGCTGGTGAACGTGAGCCAGGGCCCAAGGGTTTTGGTTCGGGGCGCCTTCGAAAGTCGACGTGGGTTCTGAGGGCCCTGCCAGTTCTCCCACCCTGAATGAATGGTGGCGCCCCTAGCGGCCCGTGTGGGGCGGGGCGGCGGCGTGCATCCGGCGCTGGGGCTTGGGGGTCCGCAATCTCCGGCATTGCCGCGCTGGGCCCCTTAGGAAGGGATCCTCAGGGGCCGTCCTAGGGTTAGGGTCAGCGCCCAGGAGGCCAGCAGGCCCGAGTCGCCGGCTCTGCAAGGAGCGGAGGTGAGGGCCGAGTTGAGGGTGCTGGTGAACGTGAGCGTGGGCCCAAGCATTTTGATTCCGGGCTCCTTCGAGCATAGGCGGGGGTTCGGAGGGCCCTGCCCGTTCTCCCACCCTGAATGAACGGCGGCGCCCCTAGCAGCCCGGGTAGGGAGGGGCGACAGGGTGCATCCTGTGCTGGGGCTTGGGGGTCCCCAATCCCCGGTGATGGGGCACCAGGCCCCTTGGGAGAGGCCCCTCGGGGGCAACCTAGTGTTAGGTTTAGCCCTCAGGAGGCCGGCAGGCCCTATTCGCCAGCTGTGTGGAGAGTGGGGTGGCGGACGGAGGTGAGGGCGCTGGTGAGTGGGAGGGTGGGTCTGCCGTTTTTGCGCAGGGGGGCTTCAAAGGTCACCGTGTCTCGGAGGTCCCTGCCCGTTCTCCTGTCCTGATGGACCGGTGGTCCCCTAGAGACTTGGGTGGCTGAACGGCAGCAGGGTCAGTCTGGCACTTGGGCACGGGGTCCCCATCCCCAGCGTTGTGTCACCAGGACCCTTGGGAAGGGCCCCTCGTGGGCCGTCCTAGGGTTAGGGTTAGCGCCCAGGAGGCCGGCAGGCCCGAGTCGCGGGCTGTGCGAGGAGCGGAGGTGCGGGCCGAGTTGAGGGTGCTGGTGAACATGAGCGTGGGCCCAAGTGTTTTGATTCCAGGCGCCTTCGAGCATAGGCGGGGGTTCGGAGGGCCCTGCCCGTTCTCCCACCCTGAATGAATGGCGGCGCCCCTAGCGGCCTGTGAGGGGAAGGGCGACAGGGTGCATCAGGCACTGGGGCTTGGGGGTCCCCAATCCCCGGCGATGCGGCGCCAGGCCCCTTGGGAGAGGACGCTCGGGGGCAACCTAGGGTTAGGTTTAGGCTCCAGGAGGCCGGCAGGCCCTATTCGCCAGCTGTGTGGAGAGTGCAGTGGCGGATGGAGGTGAGGGCGCTGGTGAGTGGGAGGGTGGGTCTGCCGTTTTTGCACGGGGGGCCTTCGAAGGTCGCCATGTCTGGGAGGGCCCTGCCTGTTCTCCCGCCCTGAATGATTGGCAACACCCCAAGCCCCCGGGTGGCGGCTGGGCGGCAGGGTGAGTCAGGTGCTGAGGTTCGGGGTCCCCAATCCCCGGCGTTGCTGCGCCAAGCCCCTTGGGAGTGGACCTTTGGGGATCGATCTAGGTTTATGGATAGCACCCAGGAGGCCGGTGGACCCTACCAGCAGCTGTGCGGCACGCAGAGGGTTGGGACGAGGTGAGGGCACTGGCGAGACTGAGCATGAGCCCAAGCTTTTTAGTGCGGGGGGCATTCGAAGGTCGGCGGGGCCTCGGAGGGACCTGCCCGTTCTCCCGCTCTGAATGATCGGCGGGGCCCCTAGCGGCTCGGGTGGCTGAAGGGCAGCAGGGTGAGTCCGGTACTTGGGCTCGGGGTCCCCATCCCCAGCGTTGAGTCGCCAGGGCCCTTGGGAAGGGCCCCTCGAGGGCCGACCTAGGGTTAGGGATAGCCCCCAGGAGGCCGGCAGTCCCGATACACCACCTGTGCGTCGAGCGGCGAGTTGGGCCGAGGTGAGGGTGCTGGTGAACATAAGCCTGGGCCCAAGCGTTTTGGTTCGGGGCACCTTCGAAGGTCGGCGTGGGTTCAGAGGGCCCTGGCAGTTCTCCCACCCTGAATGAATGGCGGCGCCCCTAGCGGCCTGTGTGAGTCGGGGTGGCAGGGTGCATCCGGCGCTGGGGCTTGGGGGTCCCCAATCCCCGGCTTTGCAACTCCAGGCCCCTTGCGAGTGGCCCTTCGAGGGCCGACCTACGGTTAGGGATAGCCCCCAGGAGGCCGGCACGCCCTATCAGCCGACTGTGAGGCGAGCGGAGGAGTGGGCCGACGTGAAGGCGCTGGTGAGCGGGAGCATTGGCCCAAGCATTTTGCTGTGGGGGGGCCTTCGATAGTCGCCCGGGGCTTGGAGTGCCATGCCCATTCTCTCGCTCTGAATGACCGGCGGGACCCTAGCGGCTCGGGTGGCTGAAGGGCAGCAGGGTGAGTCCGGCACTATTCCTCAGTGTCCCTATCCCCAGCGTTGTGGTGCCAGGCCACTCGGGAAGGGCCTCTCGGGGTCCGACCTACAGTTAGGGTTAGTCCCCAGGAGGACAGCAGGCTTGATACACCACATGTGCAGCGAGCGGAGTGGTGGGCCGAGGTGAGGGTGCTGGTGAACATGTGTCTGGGCCGAAGCGTTTTGGTTCGGGGCACCTTCAAAGGTCAGAGGGAGTTAGGAGGGCCCTGCCAGTTCTCCAACACTGAATGAATGGTGGCGACCCTAGCGGCATGTGTGTTGCGGGGCGGTAGGGTGCATCCGGAGCTGGGTCTCAGGGGTCCCCAATGCCCGGCTTTGCGGCGCCAGGCCCCTTAGGAAGGGACCCTCAGGGGCCGTCCTAGGGTTAGGGTTGGCACCCAGGAGGCCGGCAGGCCCGATCTGCCGCCTGTGCGATGGGCGGAGGGGCGGTCCGAGGTGAGGGCGCTGGGGAGCGGGAGCATGGGCACCAGTGGTTTGGCGTGGGGGGCCTTTGAAGGTCACAGGGGGCTCGGGAGGCCCTGCCACTTCTTTCACTCTGAATCACCGGCGGCACCCGCAGCGACCTGGGTGGTGACAGTGCAGCAGGGTGAGTCTGGCTCTGGGGTTCTGAGTCTCCAATCCCAAGCATTGCAGAGCCAGGCCCCTTGGGATCTGCCCCACGGGGCCGACCTAGGGTTTCGGTTAGCCCCCAGGAGCCCGGGAGGCACTATCCACCAGCTCTGAATAAAGCAGAGGAGCAGGCCAAGGTGAGGACCCTGGCTAGCAGGAGCATGGGAGCCAACATTTTGCACGGGGGGCCTTCGAAGGCAGCAGGGGAAATGGAGGGCCCTGCCACTTCTCCCACCCTGAATGAACTGAAGCACCCCTAGCGGCCTGAGTGATGGAGGGGCGGTAGGTGAATCTGGCGCTGGGCTCGGGGTCCCCAGTCCACCTCATTGCGCCGCCAGGCCCCTTGGGAGGGGCCCGTCGGGGGCTGACCTATGGTTAGGGTTAGCCCCCAGGACCCCGGCAGGTTCAATCTGCCAGCTGTGCGGCGAATGGAGTGGTGGGTCGAGGTGAGGCCTCTGTTGAGCGGGAGCATGGGCCCAAGCGTTTTGGCGCCAGAGGCCTTCGAATGTCTCCGGGGACTCGCCGTGCCGTGCCCAATCTCCTCCCTGAGTGACTGGCAGCGCCCCCAGCAGCCCAGGTGGTGGCGGGGTGGCAGGGTCAGTCAGGCACTGTGGCTTGGGTATCCCCAATCCCCAGTGTTGCGGCGCCAGGCCCCTTGGGAGGGCCCCTCGGGGCCAACCTAGGGTTAGGTTTAGCCCCTAGGAGGCCCGCAGGCCCTATTCCCCAGCTGTGTGGAGACTGGAGTGGCAGACCGAGGTGAGGGCGCTGGTGAGCAGGAGCATGGGCCCCGTTGTTTTGGCCTGGGGAGCCTTTGAAGGTCTCCGTGTCTTGGATGGCCCTGCCCATTCTCCGGCCCTGAATGAACGGCACCACCCCAAGCCCCCGCGTGGCAGCTGGGCGGCAGGATGAGTCCAGTGCTGAGGCTTGGCCATCCCCAATCCCCGGTGTTGTGGCGCCAGGCCCCTTGGGAGGGGCTGCTCGGGGTCGATCTAGCGTTTCAGTTAGCCCCCAGGCCAGTGGACCCGATCAGCGGCTGTACAACACGCGGAGGGTTGGGCCGAGGTGAGGATGCTGGCTAGCCTGAGCATGAGCCTAAGCGTTTTAGCGCGGGGGGCCTATGAACGTCAGCAGATGCTCGGAGGGCCCTAACCATTCTCCTACACTGATTGACCGGTGGGCCCCTAGTGGCTCGGGTGGCTGAAGGACAGCAGGGTGAGTCCGGCACTTGGGCTCGGTGTCCCCATCCCCAGCGTTGCGACGCCAGGCCCCTTGGGAAGGGACCCTTGGGGGCCGACCTATGGTTAAGGTTAGTCCCCAGGAGACCTGCAGGCCCGATACACCACCTGTGCATCGAGCGGAAAGTTGGGCCGAGTTGAGGGTGCTTGTGAACATGAGCCTGGGTCCAAGCGTTTTGGTTCGGGGCGCCTTCGAAGGTCGGAGGGGTTTGGAGTGCTCTGCCCGTTCCCCCAGCCTGAATGAACGGCTACCCCCCTAGCAGTCTGGGTGCAGAGGGGCGGCAGGGTGCACCCGGCGCTGGGGCTTGGGGGTCCCCAATCCCCGGTGTTGTGACACCAGGCCCCTTGGGAAGGGCTCCTCCTGGGCCGGCCTAGGGTTAGAGTTAGCCCCCAGGATGCCAGCAGGCTCAATCCGCCAGCTGTGTGGCTAATGGAAGGGTGGGTCGATGTGAGGTCTCTGTCGAGCGTGCGCGGGCCGAAGCGTTTTGGCGCCAGGGTCCTTCGAATGTCTCTGGGGACTTGGCGGGCCCTAGCCATTTACCTCCCTGAATGACCGGCGGTGCCTGTAGCGGCCTGGGTGGCAGTGTTGTGGCAGGGTGAGTCTGGCTCTGGGGCTTGGGGTCCCCGATCCCCGGCGTAGCGGCACCAGGACCCTTGGGAGGGGCCCCTGGGGGGCCGACCTAGGGTTAGGGTTAGCCCCCAGGAGGCCGGCAGGCCCTTTTCGCAACCTGTGTGGAGAGCGAACTGGCGGACCGAGGTGCGGGCGGTGGTGATTGGGAGCGTGGGCCTGGGCGTTTTGGTGTGGGGGGCCTTCGAAGGTCGGTGGGGGTTTGGAGGGCCGTGCCCGTTCTCCCACCCTGAATGACTGGTGGCGCCCCCAGCCGCCCTGGTGGCGGCAGGGTGGCAGCGTGAGTCAGGCTCTGCAGCTCGGGTATCTCCAATCCCCAGCGTTGTGGCACCAGGCCCCTTGGGAGCGGCCCCTCGGGTGCCAACCTACGGTTAGGTTTAGCCCCTAGGAGGCTGGCAGGCCCTATTCATCAGCTGTGTGGATAGCAGAGTGGTGGACCGAGGTGAGGGCACTGGTAAGCGGGAGCGTGGGCCCGGGCGTTTTGGTGCGGGGGGCCTTTGAAGGTCACCGTGCCTCGGAGGGCCCTGCCCATTTTCCCTCCCTGAATAATGGCAGCACCCCAAGCCCACGGGTGGAGGCTGGGCCTGGCTCTGGGGCTTGGGATCCCCGATCCCCAGCGAAGCGGCACCAGGACCCTTGGGAGGGGCCCCTGGGCGGCCGACCTAGGGTTAGGGTTAGCACCCAGGAGGCCTGCAGGCGGGATCCGCCCGCTGTGAGGGGAGCGGAGGGGCAGGCCGAGGTGAGGGCGCTGGAGAGCAAGAGCGTGGGCCCAAGCGTTTTGCCACCTGGGGCCTTCGAATGTCTCCGGGGACTCAGATGGCCTTGCCCATTCTCCTCCCTGAATGACCGGCGGCGTACCTAGCAGCCCAGGTGGCGGCAGGGCAGCATGTGAGTCCGGCGCTGGGGCTCGGGGATCCCCAATCTACCGCGTTGCGGCATCAGGCTCCTTGGTGGGGGCCCCTCGGGGGCTGACCTAGGGTTAGGGTTAGCCTCCAGGACGCTGGCAGGCTCAGTCCGCCAGCTGTGTGGCGAATGGAGGGGTGGGTCGAGGTGAGATCTCTGTTGAGTGGGAGCGTGGGGCCAAGCGTTTTGGCACCGGGGTCCTTCGAATGTCTCAGGGGACTCAGCGGGCCCTGACCGTTCTCCTCCCTGAATGACCGGCGGTGCCCCTAGCAGCATAGGTGGCAGCGGGGAGGCAGGGTGAGTCAGGCGCTTTGGCTCGGGTATCCCCAATACCCAGTGTTGAGGCGCCAGGCTCCTTGGGAGTGGCCCCTCAGGGGCTAACCTAGGGTTAGGTTTAGCCCTTAGGAGGCCATCAGGCCCTATTCACCAGCTGTGTGGAGAGCGGAGTGGCCGACCGAGGTGAGGGCGCTGGTGAGCGGGATGGTGGGCCTGGCGTTTTGGCGTGGGGGGCCTTTGAATGTCACTGTGTCTCGGAGGGCCCTACCCGTTCTCCCGCCCTGAATGAATGGCACCACCCCAAGTCCCCGGGTGGCGCCTGGGTGGCAGGGTGAGTCCAGTGCTGAGGCTCTGGTGTTCCCAATCCCCAGCGTTGTGGGGGCAGGCCCCATGGGAGGGGCTCCTCGTGGGCCTACCTAGGGTTAGAGTTAGCCCCCAGGAGGCTGGCAGGCCCAATCCTCAGGCTGGGCAGGGATAGGTGGGCAGGCCGAAGTAAAGGTGCTGGGGAGCGGGAGCTTGGTCCCTTGCATTTTGGTGCAGGAGGCTTCAAATGTTGCAGGTTTCTCCAAGGCCCTGTCCCTTCTCCAGCCCTGAATGACCGGTGGCGCCCCTAGCGGCCTGGGTGGCAGCGTTGCGGCAGGGTGAGTCTGGCTCTGGGCCTTGGGGTCCCCGATCCCCAGCGTAGTGGTACCAGGACCCTTGGGAGTGGCCCCTGGGGGGCCGACCTAGGGTTAGGGTTAGCCCCCAGGAGGCCGGAAGGCCCCATCTGCCCACTGTGCGGGGAGCGGAGGGGTGGGCCAAGGTGAGGGTGCTGGGGAGCGGGAGCATGTGCTGGGGCATTTTGGTGCAGGGGGCCTTTGAAGGTAACCTGGGGCTCCGAAGGCCCTGCCCCTTCTCTCTCCCTGAATCACCAGCGGCGCCCCTAGCGGCCTGGGTGGCGACAGTGCATCAGGGTGAGTTCGACTCTGGGGCTCTGAGTCACCAATCCCCAGCGTTGCAGAGCCAGGCCCCTTGGGATGTGCCCCACGGGGCCGACCTAGGGTTTCGGTTAGCCCCCAGGAGCCCGGCAGGCCCTATCCACCGGCTACGAACCAAGAGGAGGGGCGGGCCGAGGTGAGGGCGCTGGTGAGCAGGAGCATGGGAGCCAAGGTTTTTGCGCGGGGGGCCTTCGAAGGTCAGCGGGGTCTCGGAGGGCCCTGTGGGTTCTCCTGCCCTAATTGAGCGGGGGGCCCCTAGCGGCTCGGGTGGCTGAAGGGAAGCAGGGTGAGTCCAGCACTTGGGCTCGGGGTCCCCATCCCCAGCGTTGCGACGCAAGGCCCCCTGGGAAGTCCCCTCGGTGGCCAACCTATGGTTAGGGTTAGCCCACAAGAGGCTGGCAGGCCAGATACACCACCTGTGCATAGAGTGGAGAGTTGGGCCGAGGTGAGGGTGCTGGTGAACATGAGCCTGGGTCCAAGCGTTTTGGTTCGGGGTGCCTTCGAAGGTTGGCGGGGGTTCGGAAGGCCCTGCCCGTTCTCCCACCCTGAATGAACGGCGGCGCCCTAGCGGCCCGGGTGGGGCGGGGTGGCAGGGTGCATCCGGCGCTGGGGCTTGGGGGTCCCCAATCCCCGGCGTTGCAGCGCCAGGCCCCTTGGGAGGGGCCCCAAGGGGGCCAACCTAGGTTTAGGTTTAGCCCCGAGGAGGCTGGCAGGCCCTATTCACCAGCTTTTTGGAGACTGGAGTGGCGGACCGAGGTGAGGGCGCTGGTGAGTGGGAGCGTGGGCCTGGGTGTTTTGTCTCGGGGAGGCTTTGAACGTTTCCGTGTCTCGGAGGACCCTGCCCGTTCTCCCGCCCTGAATGAACGGCAGCACCCCAAGACCCGGGTGGCGGCTGGCTGGCAGGGTGAATCCAGTGCTGAGGTCCCCAATCCCCGGCGTTGCGGCGTCAGACCCCTTGGGAGGGGCCCTTCGGGGGTCGATCTAGGGTTACGGTTACCTCCAGAAGGCCTGTGGACCCGATCAACGTCTGTGCAACACGCAGAGGGTTGGGCCGAGGTGAGGGTGCTGCCGAGCCTGAGCATGAGCCCAAGTGTTTTATCGTGGGGGGCTTTTGAAGTTTGGTGGGGGCTCGGAGGGTCCTGCCCGTTCTCCTTCCCTGATTGACCGGTTGGCCCCTAGCGGCTCGGGTGGCTGAAGGGCAGCAGGGTGAGTCCGCCACTTGGGCTCAGGGTCCCCATTGCCAGCGTTGCGACGCCAGGTCCCTTGGGAAGGGCCCATCGGGGGCTGACCTGTAGTTAGGGTTATCCCCCAGGAGGCCAGCAGGCCCGATACACCACCTGCGCGTCGAGCGGAGGGGTGGGCCGAGGTGGGGGCGCTGGGGAGCAGGAGTGTGGGCCCAAGCGTTTTGGTGTGGGGGGCCTTCAAAAGTCGGCGGGGGCTTGGAGGGCCCTGCCCATTCTCCTGCCCTGAATAACCGGCGGCGCCCCTAGTGCCCCGGGTTACCGTGGGGCGGCCGTATGAGTCTGGCGCTGGGGCTCAGGGGTCCCCAATCCCAGGCCTTGCAGCTCCAGGCTCGTTGGGAGGGGCCCATCGGGGGCCAACCTAGGTTTAGGGTTAGCCCCCAGGAAGCTGGCAGGCCTGATCCGCTGGCTGTGTAGCGAGCAGAGGGGCAGGCCGAGGTGAGGGCGCTGTTGAGCGGGAGCGTGGGCCCAAGCATTTTGGCGTGGGGGCATTCGAAAATCACCGGGGGTTAAGAGCGCACTTCCCGTTCTACCTTGCTGAAAGCCGGACGGCATACCTAGCGGCTCAGGTTGCGGAGGGGCGGCAGGGTGAGTACAGTGCTGGGGCTCAGGGATCCCTAATCACCGGCATTGCAGCACCAGACCCCTTGGGAGGGGCCCCTCGGGGTCTGACATAGGGTTTGGGTTAGCCTCCAGGAGGCCGGCAGGCCCGATCCACCAGTTGTGCGGCGAATGGAGGGTCAGGCGGAGGTGAGGCCACTGGCGAGTGGGAGCATGGGCCCAGGCGTTTTGGCATGGGGGTCCTTCAAAAGTCGCCTGAGGCTCAGAGGGCCCTGCACATTCTTCTGCCCTGAATGACCGGCGGCTACCCTAGCGGCCCGGGTAGAGGATGGGCGGTATGGTGAGTCAGGGGCTGGGGCTTGGGGTCCCCAATCCTTGGCGTTGGAGCTCCAGGCCCCTTCAGAAGGGGTCTAGGGGCCGACCGAGCATTACTGTTAGCCCCCAGGAGGCCGGCAGACCCGATCTGCCAGCTGTATGGTGAGCAGAGGGGCGGGCCAAGGTGAGGGCGCTGTTGAGCGGAATCCTGGGCCCAAGAGTTTTGGCGTGGGGGGCATTCAAAAGTTGCCGGGGGCTCAGAGCACCCTTCCCGTTCTACCGCACTCGGGGGTCAATCTAGGGTTACGGTTAGCCCCCAGAAGACCGGTGGACCCGATCAGCGGCTGTGCAACACGTGGAGGGTTGCCCCGAGGTGAGGGCGCTGGCGAGACTGAGCATGAGCCCAAGCGTTTTAGGGTGGGGGTCCTTTGAAGGTCAGCAGGAGCTCGGAGGGCCCTAACCTTTCTCCTGCACTGATTGACCAGTGGGCCCCTAGCGGCTCGGGTGGCTGAAGGGCAGCAGGGTGAGTCCGGCACTTGGGCTCGGTGTCACCATCCAGCGTTGCGACACCAGGCACCTTGGGAAGGGACCCTGGGGGGCCGACCTATGGTTAGGGTTAGCCCTCAGGAGTCCGGCAGGCCCGATACACCACCTGTGTGTCGAGCGGAGAGTTGGGCCGAGGTGAGGGTGCTGGTGAACATGAGCCTGAGCCCAAGCGTTTTGGTTCGGGGCAACTTCGAAGGTCGGCGGGGGTTCGGAGGGCCCTGCCAGTTCTCCCACCCTGAATGAATGGCAGCGCCCCTAGCAGCCCGTGTGGGGCGGGGTGGCAGGGTGCATCAGGCACTGGGGCTTGGGGGTCCCCAATCCCTGGCATTGTGGCGCCAGGCCCCTTAGGAAGGGACCCTCAGGGGCCGTCCTAGTGTTAAGGTTAGCGCCCAGGAGGCCAGCAGGCCCAAGTAGCCGGCTCTGCGAGGAGCGGAAGTGTGGGCCGGTTTGAGGGCGATGGCGAGTGGGAGCGTGGTCCCCAGGGTTTTGGCGCCCTGGGCCTTCGAATGTTGTCATGGCTCAGAGGGTCCTGCCCGATCTCCTGCCCTGAGTAACCAGTGGCGCTCCTAGCGGCTCCGTTGGCAGTGGGGCGGCAGGGTGAGTCCTGCACTTTGGGTCGGGGATCCCCAATCCCCGGCGCTGCTGTGCCAGGCTCCTTGGGAGGGGCTCCTCGTGGGCGACCTAGGGTTAGAGTTAGCCCCCAGGAGGCTGGCAAGCCCAATCCTCTGGCTGGGCGGCGAGAGGTGGGCGGGCAGAGGTAAAAGCCCTGCCCAGCGGAAGCGTGGGCCCCTGCATTTTGGCGTGGGAGGCTTCAAATTTCGCTGATTTCTCCAGGGCCCTGTCCCTTCTCCCACCCTGAATGACCAGTGGCGCCCCTAGCGGCCCGGTTGGTGGCAGGGCGGCAGGTGAGTCCGGCGCTGGGGCTCAGAGGTTCCCAATACACCGAGTTGCGGCGCCAGGCCCCTTGTGAGGGGCCCCTTGGGGGATGACCTAGGGTTAGGCTTAGCCCCCAGGACGCTGGCAGGCTCAATCCGCCAGCTGTGCGGAGAATTGAGGGGTGGGTCGAGGTGAGATCTCTGTGGAGCGGGAGCTTGGGCTCAAGGATTTTGGCGCCAGGGGCTTTCGAATGTTTCTGGGGACTCGACGGGCCCTGCCCATTCTCCTCCCTGAGTGAATGGCAGCGCCCCTAGCAGCCTAGGTGGTGGCGGGGCGGCAGGGTGAGTCAGGCACTGTGACTTGGGTATCCCCAATCCCCAGCATTGTGGCGCCAGGCCTCTTGGGAGGGGCCCTTGGGGGCGACCTAGGGATAAGGTTAGTCCCCAGGAAGCCAGCAGGCCCGATCCGCCAGCTCTGCAGTGAGCGGAGGGGTGGGCCGAGGTTAGGGAGCAGGCGAGCAGGTGCTTGGGAGCCAGAGTTTTTGCGCGGGGGTCCTTCGAAGGTCGCAGGGGGATCGGAGGGCCCTGCCCGTTCACCCTTCCGGAATGACTGGCAACGCCCCTAGCGCCCTGGGTGCTTGCTGGGTGGCAGAGTGAGTTCAGCACTGGGGCTCGGGGGTCCCAAATCCCCAGCATTGCGGTGCCAGGCTCCTTGGGAGGGGCCCCTCGGGGGCCGACCTAGGGTAAGTGTTAGCCCCCAGGAGTCCAGCAGGCCCCTTCCACCAGCTCTGCAGCAAGCGGAGGGGCAGGCCGAGGTGAGGGCAATGGCGAAAGGGAGTGTGGGCCCAAGCGTTTTGGTGCAGGGGGCCTTCAAAAGTCCCGGGGGCTTGGAGGGCCCTGCCCGTTCTCTCACCCTGAAAGACTGGCGGCGCCCCTAGCAGCCCGGGTTGCTGGGGGCAGCAGGGTGACTCCGGCGCTGGCCTCGGGGGTCCCCAATCCCCGGCACTGTGGCACCAGGCCCCTTGGGAGGGGCCCCTCGGGGGCCGACCTAGGGTTAGGGTTTGTCCCCAGGAGGCCGGCAAGCCCGCGCTAAGTGGTTCTGGCAATGTAACAAAAATGCCATACACTTATCTGTAAGAAATAACAGTGTACAGGAACCCTCTTAGCCCTAACATCATCCTTTGTGAATATGGAAGCCAGCCCCAAAGTGGTTGTGGAAGTCTGACGAACGCGCTAAGCACTTTTCTCTGAGTCACCACACTATACAGGGAAAGACCAATGTACATCATCTTTCACGAGTAGGAAGCATTAATGAAAAGGTTCTGAAATTTCGAGGACTCTGACCCATCCTTATTGGTAATAAACCACCGTGTACAGGAAAACACCTTCAACTCTCATCAGCCTCCTCAATCCTGATTCTGATTCAACTTTGGGGGTGTAGGACTAGGGAAATGTCCACACCTTATTGCTAAGAAAGATCGATGTCAGGGTAATGCCCTTCAAGTCACATCAGCCTTCCTGAAGACGGCAGCAGGAATCAAGCTGGTTATGTTACCATGAGGTAAGGAAGATGAGCATATAAGTGAGAAACAACAGTGGGCAGGACCTCTCTTCCAACGAACATTATCTTTGCTTAATGTTAAATCCCTATGGTAAGTGGTTGTGGGCATTTGTGAGGTCAAAATCTTGAGTGTTTTGTAAAACCTCTTGGCCATACACATATGAGACTAAGGTAGTTGGGGACTCCTAGGAAGTGATTTGTCCACTGTCAAAAATATGAAAAGATAAGAGACAGATGAGGTCACCTCAGGCATTGTCCTTTATCCTCATCCTCCGTGAGGATGGTCATCTCTGGACAGCTCAGTGACAGGGTCTCATTCACAGTGGGGGCATCTGTTCCTCACAGACATCAGGCAGGGAAATGGATTTGGTTCTCTGTGCCAGCCCAGCCACAGCTGAGTGTCACAGCACCCTCTCGTGGGCTCATAAGAGTTTCACTGTCACCAGGCAGGTCATTGTATTTGATAAACCACTGTGAGAGTTTGCAATTGCCTTCATCTGCAACCTCCTAGAGGCAAATGCAGGTCTCTGATACCATGTGAAGTCATGTGAAGGCATTGTGAGAAAGTGTCCTTTTGCTAAAGAAAAACATGGCTGGGGCTCCTGGCTGGCTCAGCCAGTTAAGCATGTGCCTTTGGCTCAGGTTATGATCCCAGGGTTCTGGGATCGAGCCGAGGCTCCCTGCTCAGCAGGAAAGGAGGTAGGGAAATAGCTTAGAACCCACAGAGAATGTGAATAAAGGGGAGTGAAATGGAACTTGGTCTGTGTTTTGCTTTAGGGATTGGAAGTTAGTTTTTTCTCAATTGTGATTGTTCTTGAAACAGAAAACCTGTATTTTTTTTCCTTTAATTTTTTTCTAATAATATTTTTTTATTATGATATGTTAGTCACTATACAGTATTTCCTTAGATTTTGATATAGTGTTCCGTGATTCATTATTTGCATATAACACCCAGTGCTCCATGCAATATGTACCTTCCTTAATACCCATCACTGGCCCATCCCAATCCCCCACCCCTCTCCCCTCTGAAGCCCTCAGTTTGTTTCCCAGAGTCCATAGTCTCTCGTGGTTCATTCCCCCTTCTGTTTAGGGTCCATTGTCTAAAGGGACAGACAGTGGAAGTTCACCAAATATAAGATCGAAATTTCATTGTTCATTATAGATACCACCACGTAGTTCCCCGACATTTCATTCTACTGTAGTAATTCATTATACCTGTGCAGGTGCACGTGGAAGACAATTGATGCATGCAGAGTGGTAATAAAACACGCCCCTCAGCAGTAGAATAATAGAGGATGCACATGTGTAAAATTATTCGACTACAGCTTCCGTGCTTTCCCTTTCGTTCCTTATTATCTATGAAATTGGACAATTTTTGTTCTCTAGGCTTAAAACTCATTGTCAGTATTTAGAGTTTTTCAATGCTGATCTTCTCCTGTATAAGTTACCAAAAACCTAAAATATGTATGAACTTTAAAAAACGCTATTTTGAAAATTACAGCAGGGAAGTTCCATTTTGTGAATATTGTGTCAATGGATCTCTATTTTGACATCAGTGTTCATTAGAAATGATGACATTTCATGTGAGTATAAATATCAATGTGAAAAAGAAAAGGTAGGAAGAACCTTGAATGTTTAAGTAATTGGGGAAATGACAGGTGTGTGTGTGTGTGTGTGTGTGTGTGTGTGTGTGTGTGTGTGTAATTGATTTTCAATGAATGGTTCAGCTTCTTGTAGGACCTCCGAGAGAGCCCAGGTGAACCTTTCAATGAGTTGGTATCTGTTTTCAGAACATGGGAATCTCTTAGTCCAATAGTCAATCAGGCAACCTTTGAGGTCTTGAAGAGTTTCAGTCCTCAGCGATGGTGTTGCAGACCCTTGTGAGTAAACCCTAGGGTATGTTCAGAGCCCTCATTAGCTGGTACCAATGTGTGACAATTTCAGACAGCATTTCCCAAAGAAGTACCTCTTGAGTCTCTGTCCTTGTCAGTTCCCTACACTTCCTTACACTAGTTATGTGATCAGTGTTTCAGGATAATCCCCACATGTGATTTTTGCTATTTCCCACTAGTCCTATCTGTTTCTCATCTTCTTTTATGGTAGGGGTTGGGAAGCAACCTGTGTGGCGTAGGAAGGGATGTGGTAGTTGTCTGCCTTCAGAGGACCGAATGATGCCTAGAAATTGTACTGTAGTTTGAGGTCAATTGTCCATCCTCTGAGTGTCAGGAATTCCATCACTTTACTTTGATGCTAGTCTGCTCTTCAAGCAGTCCTCAGAAATAAGGACGCCATCCATCTAGGGAATACTGGTTTGCGTGTATGTTTTCATTTTAGGAAAGGCCTTGATGTTCCTGAAAATAATACTGCAGAGCACCCTTTCCTGTACTTATTGGCCATCAGTCAATCTTTTGTGAAGTATTTGTTTATAAATAGACTTTTTATGGTTGATGAGCAGGAATTCTTTATTGACAAGTCTTTGTCAGTGTGTGTATTGCAAATCTTTACTTTCCAGCCTGCGGTTCACTTTTTCACTTTCTTATGGTCATAAGATAAGGAGAAATGTCACATTTTTATGAAGTCCCACTGAATTCTTTTAAATGGTTAGTGCACCCTATGTCCTACCCCAAGATTGACAGGTTCTACGTTTTCTTTCAGAAACTGTCCAATGGGAAACACAATTCATCTCAAATTTATAAATTACATTTTTAATTCTAATAGGGTATTTATAGACTGTTTTGGATTTTCTATGTACACAATCGTATTATCTGTGAATAGTCAAATTATCCCCTCAATTCTTATACTTTTTGTTTTTCTTGCCTTCTAACACTGGTAGATTCTCTGATGCCACGTTGAATAGAGCAGCATTGTTTGAAGATTTTAATATACCTTTCTCAATATCTGACAGAAAAAGCAGACAAAACATTGGTAACAAATGTGACCTAATTGACATATAGGGAACATTCCATAATAAGTGCAGAATACATTATTTTCAAGTGGTCATAGACTCTTTACCCAAATAGATGATAGGTGGGGCCACGAATCAAGGCTACAAATGTTAAACCCTGATATTAACTAGATTCTGTTCTTAGACCACAGGGGAATTGAGCCACAGTCATAGCGAAAAGAAAACCAGGAAGTCCTTTAATGTTTAAAAATTAAATGGAAGTTTGCTACATATCCTAAAGGTCAGAGAGGGAATCTCAATGGAAATTCTGAACCTTTTCTATGAGGGCTTACACACAATGGTACTTTATTTGTGAAGAGCATTATAATATCCTAGACAGGTGTTGAGCCTTAAGTCAGAGTTCTGCCTGCCCCAGCCACACCTGGCAGGCTTGGCCTGTGGTCCCCCTCAGCTGTCCTTTCTGGTGGTCCTGAGCTAAGGGGGTCATCATGGCCATATGGAAATGGGAAGCTCCCCACTCATAGTGATGGCAGTGCCCCCTCCCCAGCTGCCCTTTCTGGTGGCTCTGAGCTAAGGGGGTCAACATGGCCATATGGAAATTAGAAGCTCCCCACTCTTAGTGATGACGTTGCTATCGTATCATCCTCACCAGTCCAACAACATGATTTTTGAGTGAAATATGACACAAGAGCGACTTCTTGGCCTTCCTTCAGGTTTGAAAATCATCTGGTGAGTCATCTATTAGGAATATGGATTCAACATGTGTTCTTTCTTCTGGAAAAGAAATAGACCCAATAGCAATTATGGCTTCCTGAGCACCTGTTCTTGAGAGACATCATACTGGCTCTTTGTAGCATTCTCCCTTAAACTTCTCAACTAGGGTGTAGATATTTTTAGGCACATGTTCAGGTGGTTAGACAGGGACTTAGATGATATGAGTCACAGAGGATTTTAGTGTCAGAAACCTAAGTGGGATCCCCAAATTGACTCCAAATCCCCTGTTGTTCCATACAGGGTACTATTTCCCTCTTATCTCTGGTCTTCTCGATCTGGAAACCTATCAAGTATCAGGATTTTCTTGTCATGTGGACAACTGGAACGAATTCAGCGGGCCTTTTCACCTCTGCCAATGGTGATCATTAAGATCATTATCTCAGTGGAGGACCTCTGGGTAAGATACTCAAAGATCCTTAGGAATACAGACAGTATAATATTTTCCTGGTATTAAAGTTACTGAAACCAACTATCTCTTTTAGTCGATTCAGGCTCTGGTATGTTCAGAGGGTGCTGTAAAACAGGTCTGAAATAGTATTTATTAACACTCAGCTCAGCCTCTTCTACAACGTGAGCCAATGCTTATAAACATGGCTAAAATATTCCCTTACCTACGATGACTTCCCAGCCATCGTAGTGTTTATATGGTATGACTGTGACTTACATTAGTCAACATTTGCAGAGAAAGAACTTAGTGCATCCAGGGGGCACTTCATGTTGAAATTAGTTTGTGACAATGAGCTACTGTGTTTTATTCTGCAGTCCAAGGGAATGGTGCCAGACATCTCTAAGGTGTCTAGCAGTTCTACAATTCTGATTTTAAGTGGTCTGTATGCTTCAGAGATTTGGGCAGGAGAAGGGCAGGAGTTCAGAGACTGTGAACACTTCTGTTACCTGTGCTGACCATGGAGCAGGCCGCCTTCTGTGGACATCATTTTGATTTCTTGGTACTCTTGGGAAAGGTGCTTTTGTCTCACATTCCTCCATTTAGGAGTAATTATAATGATGAAAGTAATTTTTATCTTATATCATCTGTGGGCCCTGATCCTGGGCTCCCAGGTAAGCTATCCTTTAACATTTTACCCAGCTCAAAATGACTGGGCAAAACCTGAAAGCATGATACCTATTTCTGCCCCAAGCACATGTTGTACATCTGCTTCGAGAAGAAAACAATAACCAAAAATGCCAACATAAAGATAAGAGAAAATAAAGAACCTCTTTGGCTCCCATAAGATTAAAGTCATACTGACATGTGCATACTGAAAATGCATGAAATCATTGCATTTCCTAAAGCCCAAGTCTTGGAGGGTCTGATAGTCACTGACTATGCCCAGAACCAGGCACACCCCAGCAGGGAGGGCTGGTGCAGAAAGGGAAGGGGCAGGACTCTGAGGGTGGTCTACAGCTAGAGAGGTCCCTAGAAGGGGCCAGGTTGTGTGGGGGACCCAGCCCACGAGCCCACCCATGCCTGTGACTGGTGTTGGGTAGAGGAGGCTCCTCTTGTGCCCCCTGCACTTTCAGGGTTCCAGGGGCTTGAGGACTGGTTGCGCAGCATCCAAGGAGCTCAGGCACCACCCTCCCAGACCATTCACCACTTGGGGGTGGAGCTACATCACTGTGGGCTGGCCCAGATTTGCAGTGGGTTGCAGACTTGGGGCAGAAGAAGGGGCACTGAGAGAGAGAGAGTTGCCCTGTGGAGATCCCTGCTGGTGAGTGAGCAGCATGCACTGGGGTGGGGGTCCGGGGGTAGGGTGCGCCTCAGGTGGGAGGCAGGGTTCTGGAAGGGCACATGGAGAGGGTTCATTGTGGGGACTCAGGTGAGTTTTCTTTTTCCCTTTAAAGTCTCTTCTGCCCCATGTCCTCAACTGGCCTTATCTCCATACCCGTGAACTCCAGGGCGCCCGCTCCCCTGAGCTTTGGTGGGATTGGTTGCAGAATTTCAGGGTTTCCCCTGTTCCCCTGGAAGAGTGCGGGAAAGGACCTCACACAATCCCCACATTTAGTTCTCTGACACAGTCCAGGTGATGCCTCTTGAGCAGTACCCCGAGTTCAGCAGGGTGTGCCCTGGTCCCCCAGGCACAGGTGTGGCAGTATCAAGCCCCAGAGCCATCCCCCAACTTCAGCATTATGCCCCCTGTGCCCCCGGGTTAGTGGTAATTGGCTATTAGAATCATGCAGGAAAATCCTCCAGGTGGGGGCCTGGAGGCGTGCGTAAACCAGACCCCACTCTAGTTGCATTGGTAATAGATGAATTGAGGGTTTCTTTAGAAGAGTAAGTCTGCTTTCCAGAAAAGGCAAGGTCATTGGTCTGTTGAGAATGAAGATAATTACTGACAAACAACAAGTATGTGTTGCCCCTTCACCCAGAAACCGAAGCAGGTGTGCAGGCTTTAGGTCAGAGGTGCCTTCTTGTCCCCAGCTGACAACACTTCTCTGCTCTGGCTCCAAGACACCCGAGGTTTTGAACGTTAGCATCGGAGTCAGTGAGGCAGCTTGTCACAGGACGCCAGTGTTCAGAGAAAGCACAGGTATGTTTGGCAAAATGTCCTATCTATGTCAGGGCTGGAGGTAAAACCTCTCATTATCCCAAAACCCCCTGGGCTTTTCTCTTTTCTCTAGTTGAGCCACAAAGTAAAATTGAAGTAGCTGTCAGGATTCTGGGTTTGGTGCAAGAATTACTTAGTTTCCCTGCAGGTAGAACTTTGCAGGGGATCACAATTTCTCTGTCCATTTATTGCTTACAAATGTATTTTGACCCTCTGTTTCCTAGGAACCCTCTTTTATTAGAAAGGGAAGGTGAGATTCACTCTGTGCCTGTTTGTAACATCTAAATTGTTCCTTCATCTAACAGTGTTTATTCAATTGGGCCTAAGATATGGTTGAGTGGCCAGCATCTAGAGTTAGGTGGCTTTTTTTTTCATCTGATACAGACTTGGATGATGTCATTTGACAAAGGTGATGTTTCATCATTGATTAGTTTATTCGTCAGAAGAGTTAAAATTAGGGTGGAGGGAAAATTGAAAATTATCCAAAGCAGCCTGCTCCTGTTTAAAAGTTGAGCTTGACTTTCTAGTTTTACTAAATGTATTATCTCGATATTTTGAGGTGCCATATTCTCTCTGTAGTTTCTTTGGTGGTGGAGTCAGAAGGAGAGTCTGGGAATTCTTTTGGATAGTGGCATGCTGGTGGCTTCAAGGGGCTTGGCGTCAGGAGCCTTGGGGTGAAGTCTGCAACTGCTTGCCTGACCCTTGGTGCATCTCACAGAGGTTTTGTTTCCTCTTATGAAATTGCTGGCAGATAATATTCTGCTTAAAGGGGAACCCTCCCATCCTGTTGGTGGCAATGCAAAGTGGTTCAGCCTGTCTGGGAAACAGTGTGGGGGTTCCTCAAAAAGTTAAACATTGAAAAACCCCATGATTCAGCAATTGCTCTCCTATGTAATTACCCAAAGGATACAGAAATGCAGATTCGAAGGGGGTCCATGCACAATGATGTTTATGGCAGTAATGTCCACAGTAGCCAAACTATGGAGAGAATCCCAAAGTCCATGCACTGATGAATGGATAAAGCAGATGTGGGATACCTATATATAATGGAATATGACCCAGCTTCAAAAAGAATGAAATCTTACCATTTGCAAGGATGTGCATGGACCTAGAGTGTATTAAGCTAAGCAGAATCAGTGAGGAAAGACAAATATCCTATGCTCTCACACTTGTGGAATTTCAGAAAAAAAAAAAAACAGATGAACAGAGTGGAGGGGTGATGAGAGAGGCAAACAAGGAAATAGACTCAACCTTGGAGAACAAACTGAGTGTTGCTGCAGGACAGGGGCGTGGGGGGAAGAGTTAAATGGGTGAGGGGTATTAAGGATGGTACTTGTGATGAGCACCGGGTACTGTATGCAGGTGAGGAATCACTAAATCCTACCCCTGAAGCGAATATTCCATGGCATGTGAACTAACTGGAATTTAAGTAAGAGAAGAAAGGAAAAAGTGTTCTGCTTCATGAAGAGTGAGGTAAAATTGTAGTGATTTGGGCTGTACTATTCTATAGATGAGAGTTGTAAAACACCCTGTTGTAAGATACACTAGTTTCTTATCACATAAGGAGTCCTCAGAAAGCTGCAATGAAAGATTCAGGTCTCAGAGCATGTTCATGTTCCACTGATATGTTACAATTTGCACAGGTAGGAAAGAAGGTGGAGAGAAAGGCAACAGAAGGGGAAAGTAGGTGTGAACCTTTCATTAGTTAGCATTATATCTTTCTCATGAAAGCCTTGCGCCAGTGTGATTTTGGAAGAAGAGGGGGAATCCAGGAGCATTGCAAGAGATGGGGGAGTTCCAGGTCTGGGTAAAGCTGACAGGGTTCCCAGATGAGAGCTGAATGCATTCTGCAGCAGGGTATGGGCAGGGTGGGCTCCAAGGGTGGCTGTGGGTCTCCTGGGTGAGAGTTGTGACAGGTGAGGGCTCTGTGCAAGTTCCTGGCTGAGGACAAGTGAGGCACAGGCGAGAGCTGGCAGAGAACCCTCTTCTGGGCCACCAGCCTCACCCAACACACACAGGCTCATCTTCTGTCCCTGTCACTCCAATTCAGACTTCTCCGAAGGTGAGTGAGAACAC
The DNA here is from genome assembly GCF_024610735.1 of Ursus americanus. Taxonomy (NCBI): domain Eukaryota; kingdom Metazoa; phylum Chordata; class Mammalia; order Carnivora; family Ursidae; genus Ursus; species Ursus americanus. Next base: position 1,834,109 of record NW_028273624.1, read on the forward strand.
ATCAAGAGCATTCTTAACAGAAGGGAAAGCATGTGCAAAGGCTCTGGGGAAGGAGAATTCCAGGTATGTCCAGGAGCAGCAAGAAGGCCCTGTGGCCACAGGAGACAGCTTAGGACATTACCTCAGAGAGGTGAAAGAAAGGCATTCCAGGGCTATAACCCCATGAGACCCTGTTTCACTGGGCCATCCTGGCTACAGTGTTGAGAACAGATGACAGAGTGTTGAAGACGGCAAGGCACGTCAATGACGAAGCTTTTCCAGGAACTCAGGCACTGTGGACCAGACAGGTGGCCTTGGATGGAGTGGTTAGACCTATTCGGGGTCCATTTTGAAGATGGAGCTCACAGGATTTGCTGATCGGTTAGCTATTAGGAGCAGGAGAACGGAGGAGTTGGGGTAACTCCCAGCTGGTGTGGGTTGTCCTGATCGAGGGGAAGGAGAGGGTTTCTGGGGGTAGGATGTAGTCCATGTTCCGCATGCTGAGGAAGGTGCCTTTCCCGGTGGATCTGCTGAGATTTGTGTCTAGGAGAACCTTTCACATCTCCTCCCTCAGTAATGCTCAAGTACAAGTGTCCCCCACTTTTTAAACGTTCACAGTAAGACATTGGGCTTTCTTGAAAGAACTATGTTATTACCCAGCTTCAGTAAGAGGAAGAGACCTGAAGAGGATTTCCCTCTTATGAAAAAAGGTGAACAGTGAGAATCACGTTCAGCATCTGTTTTGGGGAGAAGCACAACAGAGGCGGCGTGCACCCCAACCAGCTCCTTCCGCAGGGAACCGCTCTCCGCATCCAGCCACCAGCACTTTGAATGGTGTCTGTGAGCCTCTGCTGTGCTTTATCTTCATTTATGCTGGGCCTCCCTTAGAAACTTGTGTGCTGAGGCCTAAGAAAAGCCAAAGAGAAGGAATTTTGGTGTTTGAGCGCACTGTCTAATTGTTCCGTGTAAATTAATGGCCATTCCTTCTTGACACCATTTCTGCTGTGCAAGGTTTCTCAGAAGCCCTGTACTTTCAAAGAGCAGGGAAACCTATACCTCATACTGCGGGGTTAGTTTTAGTCTCCATGCTGGACAGAACATTTCATGACTGTCGGATTTTCTCACTCAAACATTGAGACTTTGACCACCTTTACCCGTTTCTACCACCCCAACCCTGAATCTGGCACCTACCAATCTGCTCTCAGTGTCTATGCGTTCAGTATTTGTTTATTCCTCGTGGAATGTACATGAGAGCATCTGGTATTGGTCTTTCTGTGTCTGAGTTACTTGGCATAAGGCCCCCAAGGTCTGTGTTTCCATGTCTGGTTCTTGTGAATAATGCTGCAGTGAACGTGGGAGTGCATCTGTCTTTTTGAGGCAGTATTTTTGTGTTCTCCGAATCAATACTCAGTAGAGCCATTATTGGGTCATGTCGTAGTTGCTTTTATGTTTTCAGGAACCTCCATACCGTTTGTCACAGTGGCTGCACCAATTTCCATTCCCACCAACAGTGCACAGAGTCTCCTCTTCTGCACACCCTTGACCCCACCTGGTGTCTGTCTCTGGGACAATAGGTGTTCCAACAGTTGTGACGTTTCCCTGACGATATTTAGTGATGTGGAACAACTTTTTCTGTCTGTTGGCACCTGTGTGCCATCTTTGGAAAGTATCTATTCACATATTCCCCACATTTTTTATACCGTTTTTTTGTTTGTTTGTTTGTTTGTTTTGATTTGTATGAGTGTTGTGTATATTTTGGATATTAGCGTCTTCTCACACATATGATTCACAGATATTTTTTTTCTTATTGGGTCTGTGGCCTTGTAAGTTTTTGCTGGTTTCTTTTTCCGCGTGGAAGATTTCACTTTGAAGTTGTTCCACTTGTTTATTTTTGCTTTTGTTGCCTTTGCATTTGGTGTCCGATCTGAAGACACTTTGTCAAAACCAATGTCGAGAGACTTAGTACCTGTGTCTTCTTGGAGGTTTATGGATTCAGGTCTTACATTCATATCATTCATCCATTAAAAATTTTGTGTGTGGTGTAAGAAAGTGACCCAGTTATATTCTTCTGCATTTAGTGTCCAGTTTGCCTGTTACCGCTCACTGAAGAGACAGTCCTTCCCTCATGGCATATCTTCTGCTGCTGTGTCATAAGTTAGGATCATCTACGTGTGGGTAAGTTTCTGAGCTTTCTGTTCTGTTCCACTGACCTGGTGTCTGTGTTTATGCCAGTACCATCCTGTTTTGATGACAACAGCTTTGTAATCTAGCTTGAAATACAGGTGTGTGTTGACTGCACCTTTCTTTCTCCAGGTTCCTTTGGGTATTTGGGGTGTTTTGTGATTCCATACAAGTTTGAGGACTGTTTTCTACTTGCTGGAATAATGCCACTGGAATTCAGATAGGGATTTCATCACATCTGTCGATTGCTTTGGGTACGATGGACATGTTCACATAATTAACTCTTCCAGTTAAGGAGCATGGCGTATGCTTCCATTTGTTTGTGTTGCCTTCCAAATCTTTGACCCATTCATCCTGCCCCCCTCGACACACATGCTTTTCATTTCTTTTCTGCCATGTGTTGAGTGTACTATGTCTTTCTCATTCTTGGTTACTTTTATTCCTAGATTTTTTTTATGCAATTGTAAATGGCATTGCTTTTTTAATTTCTCTTTACGACAGTGTGTCATCAGTATACAGAAATGAAAGAAGTTGGGTCATCTGGGTGGCCCCATAGGTGAAGCGTCTGCCTTCAGCTCAGGTCATGAACCCAGAGTTCTGGGATCGAGCCCCGTGTTGTGCTCCCCGCTTAGCGAGGGTCTGCTTCTCCCTCTTTCTGACACTCCCACTGCTTGTGCTTTTTCTCTTCCTGTCAAATAAATACATAAAATTTGAAAATAAATAAAGACAACAGGTCTCTGTATATTGACTTTATATCCTGCAGCTTTCTTGAATTTGTTTATTCTTACAGTTTTTTTTTTTTTTTTGTGGAATCTTTCGGGATTTCATGTCATTTGCAAATAGTGACAGTTTTCCTGTATGGATTTCATATCTTTCTTTTTTTAAAATGATGTCACCCTACAGTACTTCATTTGTTTTTGATGTAGTGTTCCATGATTCATTGTTTGCATATAACACCTAGTGCTCATTATGACACGTGCCCTCCTTTTTTTTTAAAAGAATTTATTTATTTATTCGACAGATATGGAGACTGCCAGCGAGAGAGGGAACACAAGCAGGGGGAGTGGGAGAGGAAGAAGCAGGCTCACAGCGGAGGAGCCTGTTGTGGGGCTCAATCCCATAACGCCGGGATCACGCCCTGAACCGAAGGCAGACGCTTAACCGCTGTGCCACCCAGGCGCCCCAACACGTGCCCTCCTTAATACCCATCACCAGGATAACTCATTCCTCTTCCCCTCCCTTTCTGCAACCTTCAGTTTGTTTCCCAGTGTCAGTAGTCTCTCATGGTTCATCTTCCCCTCTCATTCCCACCCCTTCAGTTTTCCCTTCCTTCTTCTAATGTCCTCCATGCTATTCCTTCCGTTCCACATAGGAGTGAAACCATATGATAATTGTCTTTCTCTGCTTGACTTAATTTCACTTAGCATAATCCCCTCCTGGTCCATCCACGTTGGTGCAAATGGTGGGTATTCATCCTTTCTGATGACTGAGTAATATTCCATTGTATAGATGAACCACATCTTCTTTGTCCATTCATCTGCTGAAGGACATCTTGGCTCCTTCCACAGTTTGGCTATTATGGACATTGCTGCTATGAACATTGGGATACAGGTGCCCCTTCTTTTCATTACTCTGTGTCGATGGGGTAAATACCCAGTAGTGCAATTGGTGGGTCATAGGATAGCTCTGTGTTTAACGTCTTGAGGAACCTCCATATTGTTTTCGAAAGTGGCTGTTCCAGCTTGAATTCTCACGAGTAGTGTAAGAGGGCTCCCCTTTCTTCACATCCTCTCTGACTTTTTTTTTATTTCTGTCTTGTTAATTTTTTTTCAAGATTTTATGTATTCATTCCACAGAGATAGAGACAGCCAGCGAGAGAGGGAACACAAGCAGGGGGAGTGGGAGAGGAATAAGCAGGCTCATAAAGGAGGAGCCTGATGTGGGGTTCGATCCCATAATGCCAGGATCACGCCCTTAGCCGAAGGCAGATGCTTAACCTCTGTGCCACCCAGGTGCCCCCTGCCTTGTTAATTTTAACCATTCTAACTGGTGTAAGGTGGTATCTCATTGTCATTTTGATTTGTATTTGCCTGGTGGCAAGTGATGTGGAGCATTTTTTCATGTGTCTGTTGGCCATTTGTATGTCTTCTCTGGAGATGTATCTCTTTTTGTCTTCTGCCCATTTTTTGGGTGTCGAGTTTGAAGAGTTCTTTATAGATCTTGGATACCAACCCTTTATCTGTAATATCATTTGCAGATATCTTCTTCAATTCCATAGGTTGCCTTTTTGTTTTTTGATCATTTGCTTTGCCGAGCAGAAGCTTTTTATCCTGATGAAGTGCCAATAGTTCATTTTTTGCTTTTATATTCCTTTGCCTTTAGAGACGTGGCTTACAAGATGTTGTTGTGTCCAAGGTTGAAGGGTTCTTTTGATTTTGATATGAGACAGGAATCCATTATCTTTCTTTCCTGATTGTATTCGAGTCCTCTGTCTTTCTTGGTGAGTCTAGCTAAGTTTGTCAGTTTTGTTTATCTTTCCAAAAAAGGCTGCTCTCATTTTCATTTTTTTTTTCTTTTTAGTCTCTGCTGGATTTATTTATGTATTCGTTTTTGTTATTTCCTTATTTCTACTAATTTGGGGCTTTGTTATTTTTTTTCTACTTCTTTACCACATAAATCCGGTTGTTTATTGGAGAGCATTTTCATGGATTGATGAAGATCTGAATTTCTATGAATGTCCCCCATAAAGCTACTTTTGCTGCATCCCATAAGTTTTTGTAGGTTGTCTTTTTCATCAATGTCAAGGTACTTCTAAAATTTTTTTGATTTCTTCTTTGACTGTTGGTTGTTCAGTAGCATGTTGTTAAATCTCCACATATTTTTTAAGATTATTTAAGTATCTGACAGAGAGTGAGACAGCGAGAGAGGGAACGCAAGCAGGGGGGTGGGAGAGGGAGAAGCGGGCTTCCCACTTAGCAAGGACCTGATTTGGGGCTAGATCCCAGGATCCGGGGTCAAGACCTGAGCTGAAAGCACATCCTTAACGACAGAGCCACCCAGGCCCCAAAAATCTCCACCTATTTTTGACTGTCCCATTTTTTTCTTGAGACTGATTTCTAATTTCCTATCATTGTGGTTGGACAAGATTTGAAGCAGAAGGTGAAGAGAGCACTCAGATGAAAGGTTTGTTTCCTGGAGGGTTTTCTGAGGGTAGACCATGAGTTCAGTGGGGATGGAGGAAGGCTTTGTGAGACGGGGGGTGGGGTTAACACTTGTTAGAATTACTGACTACTACCATGCAGGCTGTGTGCTACTGTTCACACCATAGTCCTGTTGGACTTGTACTTCATTAAATATTTTCTAGGAGATATAGGCATAGCCTTCACTTAAAGAAAGGTGTCATGTGGGTTCATGGCATGACCCCAGGTCAGCAACCAGAATGTACGGTATTTTGGGGTATCAGAACCAGGCTTTCTGTGGGAAGTGACAGAAATAAGGTATGGTGAGCTCCATGACCATAGGTGAGGTCCCGAGTGACCCACTGGGTGTTGGGTTCTGTGGATCTGTCTCATCAGGTGCTGTGGAATTCAGGGACACCCTCCTGTCTGTGGATTTGTGTGGAGACAGGTAGACATCACTGTCTGGCCAGGCACGAGGGTCGCACTGGACCACGACCAGAGGTGCAGCGTGCGGGGGAGCCACTGCTTGGTTTCCATGAAAGGTGACCATGGTCTGTGACCGTGATTCCTAGCAGTTGCAAGGGGAGAGGAGGCCGGGGGTGGTGCACACTTCCTAGACTTGTGGTCAGGACTAGTCTGGACCCCACTGAAGTTAGCCACACCGGGCACAGAAGGCACCCAGTCAGTGTAGCTCTGGGCACTGCTCCCATGGCACTTTTGGGCCAGGTCCATGCTGCCACCTCCTGCTTTTCATCATCATCTTCAAGGTCATGTGCCTCTGCTCTTGCCCCATGGCCTCCGGGGTATTGTCCGTCCTCCATCTGGCCCTCGTCCCTGGTGCCCTGTGCAGTCCAATGCCAGGGTAGCCTTCTCGAGACAAACATCTGGCCCTGATGGAACACTTCCATGGATCTCGGGTGATGCGAGGATGATGACCTGCCCTGGAAGGGGGCTGCAGGTCCCCAATCAGGACAGCCATGTCTCCCTTTTCAGCATGGCCTGCCCTCCCCTCAGTCTTCTTCAGGGAAGCTCTCCCCACTTCCTGAGATGACAGCTCTGAACTTAAAAATGAATGTTATTTTACATATCTCTATGCCTTAGTTCATCCATGGAATGTCTTTCAACCCCGTTAGTGGGGTTTTTTTAGCAGTTCTGAAGGGCTGTCTGCTCAAAGAGGGGATGACCTGGGTGGGGCAGCTTTCCCTCTCATCTCCCTCAGCATGTCTCTGAGCCCTGGGGCCAGCTGTCCTACTGAGGATTGAGGGACTCAAGCCAGCCCATCCTGAGCCCAGGCTGTGTCAGCTCATAGACTGATGCGTGTCGGAGTGGTGGGCAGATGGCATGGGCCAGGGGCAGGCAGTGTCTCCTTCTCATTCCTTCCCTCCCTTCCTCCCAGAGGTAGCTCAGAGCAGCCTTCAACCCCTGCATCTCCAGATCCCTTGACCTGTGCCTCCTGTGTTCAGCTGGTGACCTTGGAATTTCACATGGATTCTACCTCCCGTACCCTCTCCCATAGCAGTTCCTGGATCAGGGGAGGGATCGGACCCTTGTCTGCTTTTGGTCTTCTTCCTGTCCCGCACCAAGCCCACCCACCTTTGCATCTTCCATGTATGTGCTTGGAAGCAAGCCCATCCACAGGAAACCTATTAGCCAAATGGATCCAGGCAATGAACATTGAAGTAGAGATCCAGGATCCATAATAAACCTGCTCTGAAACCTGTCCCAAAGTCTGTGACTCTCTCACACTGAAACAGAAACAATAATAGCTATCTGGACTGTGAAGTGATATGTGTCTCTACTTCCAATCTTGAATGCATAGGTGCTGAGCCTGGACTGAAAAGGACCATGGCTCCCGTGGGCTGGGATCCATGGTAAGAACTCAGTGAAATCTGAATTTTAGGCATTAAGTGAATAATTATAGTAGAGTGAATCCTCCCAAGTAGGGCTTTTGCACATTGCACAGGAAAAGCTTTTTCAAAGAGGTTTCTGAAAGAAAAATCTTTTTTTAAAATTTATTTTAATTCCATTAAAGCTAACATACAGTGTTACATTAGTTTCAGGTGTACAGTAGAGTGATTCAGTATTTCTATATATTACTCAGTGGTCATCAAGAAGTGTCCTCTTAATCCCCTTCATCTATTCCACTCATCCCTCTATCCACCTCCTCTCTGGTAACCATCCGTTTGTTCTCTATTGTTAAGAGTTTGTATTTTGGTGTGTCTCCTTTTTCTCTTTTAGTTATTTATTTTTGTTTGTTTTTTAAATTCCCCATTAGAGTGACATCATATGGGATTTGTCTTTCTCTGACTGACTGATTTTAGTTTGGATAATACTCTCTAGCTCCATCCATGTGTCTGCAAATGGCAAGGTTTCAATCTTTTGCAATCCGAGTAATACTCCATTGTGTGTGTGTATGTGTGTGTGTGTGTGTGTGTGTCTGTGTCTGTGTGTGTGTGTGTGTGTGAATACTCACATCTATCATCTCATTTGTCAATTTTTCTACAGACACTTGGGTTGCTTACATATTGTGACATTGTAAATAATGGTGCAAGAAACATAGAGGTGCACGTATCCTTTTTACTTACTGTTTTCCTATTCTTTGGCTTGGAGGGTCCTGCCCATTCCCCCACCCTGAATGACCGGCGGCGCCCCAAGTGGCCCGGGTGGCAGCGGAGGGGCATTTTGAGTACATCGCTGGGGCTTGGGGGTCCCCAATGTCCGGCATCGCGGTGCCAGGCCCTTTGGGAGTGCCCTTCGGGGGCCGACCTAGGGTTAGGGTTAGCCTCCAGGAGGCCTGCAGTCCCAATACGATGGCTGTGGGGCGAGCAGAGGGGTGGGCCGAGGTGAGGGCGCTGGGGAGCAGGATTGTGGGCCCCTGCATTTTGGCGCTGGAGGCTTCAAATATCTCCGGTTTCTCCAGGGCCTTGTCCCTTCTCCCGCCCTGAATGACCGGCGGTGCCCCTAGCGGCCTGGGTGGCAGCGTTGTGGGAGGGTGAGTCTGGCTCTGGGGCTTGGAGTCCCAGATCCCGGGCGTAGTGGCACCAGGACCCTTGGGAGGGGCCCCTGGGAGGCCAACCTAGGGTTAGGATTAGCCCCAAGGAGACCTTCAGGCCTAATCCGCACACTGTGCGGCGAGCGGAGGTGTGGGCCGAGGAGAGGGCAATGGGGAGCGGGAGCGTGGGCACCAGCGTTATGGTGTGGGGAGCCTGTGAAGGTCACCTGTGGCTCAGAAGGCCCTGCCCTTCTCTCGCTCTCTATGACCGACAGCTCCCCTAGTGACCCGGGTGGGTACAGTGCGGCAGGGTGACTCTGGCTCTGGGGCTCTGAGACACCAATCCCCAGAATTGCAGAGCCAGGCCCCTTGGGATGTCCCCACAGGGCCGACCTAGGGTTTTGATTAGCTGCCAGGAGCCCAGCAGGCCCTATCCACTGGCTCTGAAGCAAGCGGTGGGGTGGGCCTAGGTGAGGGCGCTGGTGAGCAGGATCCTGGGAGCCAACGTTTTTGCGCGGGGAGCCTTCAAAGGTCAGCGTGGGCTCAGAGGGCCCTGCCCAATCTCCTGCCCTGATTGACCAGCGGGGCCTCTAGTGGCTCGGGTGGCTGAAGGGCAGCAGGGTGAGTCAGGCACATGGGCTCGGGATCCCCATCCCCAGAGTTGCGACGCCAGGCCCCTTGGGAAGGGCTCCTCGGGGGCTGATGTATGGTTAGGGTTAGTCTCCAGGAGCACCGCAGGCCCGATACACCACCTGTGCGTCGAGGGGAGAGTTGGGGCGAGGTGAGGGTGCTGGTGAACATGAGCCTGGGCCCAAGCGTTTTGGTTTGGTGTGCCTTCGAATGTCTGTAGGGGTTCGGAGGGCCCTCCACTTCTCCTACCCTGAATGAATGGCGGCGCCCCTAGCGGCCCGTGTGGGGTGGGGCGGCAGCGTGCAACTGGCGCTGGGGCCTGGGGGTCCCCAATCCCCGGCGTTGCGGCTCCAGACCCCTTAGGAAGGGAGCTTCAGGGGCTGTCCTAGGGTTAGGGTTAGCGCCCAGGAGGCCGGCAGGCCCCAGTCGCAGGCTGTGCGAGGAGCGGAGGTGCGGGCCAGGTTGAGGGCGATGCCCAGCAGGAGCGTGGTCCCCAGCATTTTGGCGCCCTGGGCCTTCGAATGTTGCCATGGCTCGGAGGGCCCTGCCCTGTCTCCTGCCCTGAATAACGAGCGACGCCCCTAGGGGCTCGGTTGGCAGTGGGGCGGCAGGGTGAGTCCTGCTCTGCGGTTCAGGGATCCCCAATCCCCAGCGTTGCGGGGCCAGGCCCCTTGGGAAGGGCTCCTCGTGGGCCGACCTAGGGTTAGAGTTAGCCCCCATGAGGCCGGCAGGCCCAATCCTCTGGCTGGGAGGGGAGAGGTGGGTGGGAGGAGGTAAAGGCGCTGGCGAGCGGGAGCCTGGGCCTCTGCATTTTGGCACGGGAGGCTTCAAATATCTCCGATTTCTCCAGGGCCCTGTCCCTTCTCCCGCCCTGAATGACTGGCGGTGCCCCTAGCGGCCTGGGTGGCAGGGTTGCGGCAGGGTGAGTCTGGCTCTGGGGCTTGGGGTCCCCGATCCCTGGCGTAGCGGCACCAGGACCCTTGGGAGGGGCCCCTGGGGGGCCGACCTAGGGTTAGGGTTAGCCCCCAGGAGGCCGGCAGGCCCTATCTGCCCGCTGTGCGGCGAGTAGAAGGGTGGGCCAAGGTGAGGGCGCTGGGGAGTGTGAGTGTGGGCACCAGCGTTTTGGTGCGGGGAGCCTTTGAAGGTCACCGTGGGCTCAGAAGTCCCTGCCCCTTTTCTCCCCCGAATGACCGGCGGCGCCCCTAGTGGCCCAGGTGGCGATAGTGCAGCAGGGTGAGTCTGGCTCTGGGGCTCTGAGTCACCAATCCCCAGTGTTGCAGAGCCAGGCCACTTGGGATGTGCCCCATGGGGCAGACCTAGGGTTTTGGTTAGCCCCCCGGAGCCCAGCAGGCCCTATCCACTGGCTCTGAATCAAGCGGAGGGGCGGGCCGAGGTGAGGGCTCTAGGAGCAGGAGCATGGGAGCCAACGATTTTGCGCACGGGGCCTTCGAAGGTCAGCATGGGCTCGGAGGTCCCTGCTCGTTCTCCTGTCCTGATTGACCCGTGGTCCCCTAGCGGCTTGGGTGGCTGAAGGGCAGCAGGGTGCGTCCGGCACATGGGCTCGGGGTCCCCATCCCCAGCGTTGCGACGCCAGGCCCCTTTGGAAGGGCCCCTCGGGGGCCGACCTATGGTTAGGGTTAGCCTCCAGGAGCCCCGCAGGCCCGATACACCACCTGTGCGTCGAGGGGAGAGTTGGGGCGAGGTGAGGGTGCTGGTGAACATGAGCCTGGGCCCAAGCGTTTTGGTTCGGGGCGCCTTCGAAAGTTGGCGGGGATTCGGAGGGCCCTGTCTATCCTCCCACCCTGAATGAATGGCGGTGCCCCTAGCGGCCTGGATGGGGAGTGGCGACAGGGTGCATCCGGCGCTGGGGCTTGGGGGTCCCCAATCTCCGGCATTGTGGCACCAGGCCCCTTGGGAGGGGCCCTTCGGGGGCCAACCTAGGGATAGGTTTAGCCCCTAGGAGGCCAGCAGGCCCTATTCGCCAGCTGTGTGGAGAGCAGAGTGGCAGACCTAGGTGAGGGCACTGGTGAGTGGGAGGGTGGACCTAGGTGTTTTGGTGCAGGGAGACCCTGAAGGTCACTGGGGACTCTGAAGGACCTGCCACTTCTCTCGCCCTGAATGACCAGCGGCGCCCCTAGCTGCCTGGGTGGCGACAGTGTGGTAGGGTGAGTCTGGCTCTTGGGCTCTGAGTCACCAATCCCAAGCATTGCAGAGCCAGACCCCTTGGGATGTGCCCCACGGGGCCGACCTAGGGTTTTAGTTAGCCCCCAGGAGCATGGCAGGCACTATCCACTGGCTCTGCAGCAAACGGAGGGGCGGGCCGAGGTGAGGGCGCTGGGGAGCGGGAGCATGGGCACCAGTGTTCTGGCGCGGGGAACCTTTGAAGGTCACTGGGGACTCAGAAGGCCCTGCCCTTCTCTCACCATGCATGACCGGTGGCGCCCCTAGAGGCCCAGGTGGCGATAGTGCGGCAGGGTGAGTCCGGCTCTGGGGCTCTGAGTCACCAATCCCCAGCGTTGCGGAGCCAGGCCCCTTGGGATGTGCCCCACGGGGCCGACCTAGGGTTTTCCTTAGAACCAAGAGCCCGGCAGGCCCTTTCCAACGGGTCTGAATGAAGCAGAGAGTTGGGCCGAGGTGAGGGTGGTGGTGAACATGAGCCTGGGCCCAAGCGTTTTGGTTCAGAACGCCTTCAAAGGTCGGCGGGGGTTCGAAGTGCCCTGCAGGTTCTCCCACCCTGAATGAATGGCGGCGCCCCTAGCGGCCCAGGTGGTAAGGGGTGGCAGGGTGAGTTAGGCCCTGCAGCTCGGGTATCTCCAATCCCCAGGGATGCGGTGCCAGGCCCTTTGGGTGGGGCCCCTCGGATGACAACTTAGGGTTAGGTTTAGCCCCTAAGAACTCGGCAGGTCCTATTCGCCAGCTGCGTGGAGAGTGGAGCGGCGGACCGAGGTGAGGGCGCTGGTGTTTGGGTGCGAGGGCCCGGGCGTTTTGGCGTGGGGGGGACTCGAAAGTCACCGTGTCTCAGAGGGCCCTGCCCGTTCTCCCGCCCTGAATGAACGGCAGCACCCCAAGCCCCTGGGTGGCGGCTGGGTGGCAGGGTGAGTCAGGTGCTGAGGCTCAGGGTCCCCAATCCCCGGCATTGCGGCGCCAGGCCCCTTGGTAGGGGCCCCTCGGGGGTCGATCTAGGGTTACAGTTAGCCCCCCGGAGGCTGGTGGACCCGATCAGCATCTGAGTGGCACGCAGCAGGGTGGGCCGAGGTGAGGGCACTGGCGAGCCTGAGCATGAGCCCAAGCGTTTTAGCGTGGGGGGTCTTCGAAGGTCAGTGGGGGCTCGGAGGGACCTGCCCATTCTCCCACTCTGAATGACCGGCGGGGCCCCTAGTGGCTCAGGTGGCTGAAGGGCAGCAGGGTGAGTCCGGCACTTGGGCTCGGTTGCCCCATCCCTGGCGTTGGGGCACCAGGCCACTTGGGAAGGGCCCCTCGGGGGCCGACCTACAGTTAGGGTTAGCTCCCAGGAGGCTGGCAGGCCCTATACACCACCTGTGCGTGGAGCGGAGAGTTGGGCCGAGGTGAGGTTTCTGGTGAACATGAGCCTGGGCACAAGCATTTTGGTTCTGGGCGCCACTGGGGGTTCGGAGGACTCTGCCAGTTCTCCCACCCAGAATGAATGGCGGCGCCCCTAGCGGCCTGTGTGGGGCGGGGCGGCAGGGTGTACTGGGCGCTGGGGCTTGGGGGTTGCCAATCCCCAGAGTTCCGCCGCAAGGCTCCTTAGGATGGGACCCTCAGGGGCCATCCTAGGGTTAGGGTTAGCGCCCAGGAGGCCGGCAGGCCCGATCCGCCAGCTGTGCGAGGAGTGGAGGTGTGGGCCGAGTTGAGGGGGATGCCGAGCGGGAGTGGGGGCCCCAGCGTTTTGGCGTCCTGGGCCTTCGAATGTTGCCATGTCTCGGAGGGCCCTGCCCATTCTCCTGCCCTGAATAACCAGCGGCACCCCTAGCAGCTCCGTTGGCGGTGGGCCTGCAGGGTGTGTTTGGAGCTGGGGCTCGGGGGTCCCCAATCTCTGTCGTTGCGGTGCCAGGCCCCTTGGGAGGGGCCCCTCGAACGCCGACCTAGATTTAGGGTTATTTCCCAGGGCACCGGCAGGCCCGATCCGCCAGTGTGTGGCAACGGTGGGGTGGGCTGAGGTGAGGGCGCTGGTGAGCGGGAGCGTGGGCCCAAGCGTTTTGGCGTGGGGGGCCTTCAAAAGTTGCCAGGGGACTGGAGGGCCCTGCCCGTTCTCCCGCCCTGAATAACCAGCGGCGCCCCTGGTGCCGCGGGTTGTGGTGGGGTGGCTGGGTGAGTCCGGTGCTGGGGCTCGGAGGCCCCCAATCCCAGGCCTTGCAGCTCCAGGCTCCGTGGGAGGGGCCCACTGGGGGCCAACCTAGGTTTAGGGTTAGCCCCCATGAAGCTGGCAGGCCTCATCCACTGGCTGTGCTGTGAGCAGAGCAGCGCGCTGAGGTGAGGGCGCTGGCATACGGAGGCGTGGGCCCAGCCTTTTGGCGTGCGGGGCCTTCGAACGTCGCTGGGGGCTCGGAAAGCCCTGCCCGTTCTCCCGACCTGAAAGACCGGTGGTGCCCCTAGTGGCCCGGGTTGCGGTGGGGCAGCACGGTAAGTCCGGAGCTGGGGCATGGGGGTCCCCAATACTCTGCGTTGGGGCACCAGGCCCCTTGGGAAGGGCCCTCGGGGTCCTAACCAGCGTTAGTATTAGCCCCCAGGAAGCCGGCAGGCCGATCCGCTAGCTGTGTAGAGAGCAGTGGGGCAGGCCAAGGTGAGGGCACTGTAGAGCGGGAGCATGGGCCCAAGCGTTTTGGCGTGGGGGCATTCAAAAGTTGCCAGGGGTTCAGAGCGCACTTCCGGTTCTACTGCGCTGAAAGCCCGACGGTGCACCTAGCGGCTCGGGTTGCAGAGGGGCGGCAGAGTGAGTCTGGTGCTGGGGCTCGGGGTCCCCAATCCCCGGTGTTGCAGCGCCAGGCCCCTTGGGAGGGGCCCCTCGGGTGCGACCTAGTGTTAGGGTTAGCCCCCAGGAGGCCCACAGGCCTGATCCGCCAGCTCTGCGGCGAGCGGAGTGGTTGGCCGAGGTGAGGGCGCTCGCGATCGGGAGCGTGGGCCCAAGCGTTTTGGCACGGAGGGCCTTCGAAGGTCGCTGGTGGCTCTGAGGTCCCCGCACGTTCTCCCGCCCTGAATGAGGACAGCGCTCCTAGCGGGCCGGGTCCTGGCGAGGTGACAGGGTGTCTTGCACTGGTGCTCGGGGGTCGCCAAGCCCCGGCTTAGCGGTGCCAGGCCCATTGGGAGGGGCCCCTCTTGGGCCGACGTATGGTTTGGGTTAGCTCCCAGGAGGCCTTCAGGCCCAATCAGCCAGCTGTGCGGTGAGCGGAGGGGCGGGCCGAGGTGAGGCTGCTGGCGAGCGGGAGCACGGGCCCAAGGATTTTGGTGCTGGGAGCCTTCAAAGGTCTCTGGGTGCTCTGAGGGCCCTGCCCGTTCTCCTGCCCTGAATGACCAGCGGCGCCCCTATCGGCCAGAGTGGAGGCGGGGCAACACATTGAGTCTGGCGCAGGGTCTCAGGGGTCCCCAATCCCCACGTGCCGCACCAAGCCCCTTGGGAGGGGCCCTCGTGGGCCGAACTATGGTTAGGGTTAACCCCCAGGAGGCCAGCAGGCCCGATCCGCCGGCTGTGCTGCGAGGGGAGGCGTGGGCCGAGGTGAGGGCGCTGGCGAGAAGGAGCATGGGCCTAAGCGTTTTGGGATGGAGGGCCTTCGAATGTCACAGGGGGCTTGGAGGGCCCTACACATTCTCCCGCCCTAAATGACCGGTGGCGCCCCTAGCGGCCCGGCCGCCGGCAGAGCGGTAAGGTTAGTCTGGTGCTGGGGTTTGGGGCTCCCCAATCCCCGCATTGCGATGCCAGGCCCCTTGGGAAGGGCCCCTCGGTGGTCGACCTAGGGTTAGGGTTAGCCCCCAGGAGCCACGCAGGCCCGATACACCACCTGTGCATCGAGAGGACAGTTGGGCCGAAGTGAGTGTGCTGGTGAACATGAGCCTGGGTCCAAGCGTTTTGGTTCGGTGCGCCTTCGAAGGTCGGCGGGGGTTCGGAGGGCCCTGCCAGTACTCCCACCCTGAATGAATGGCGGCGCCCCTAGCGGCCCGTGTGGGGTGGGGCGGCAGCGTGCATCCGGCGCCGGGGATTGGGGGTACCCAATCCCCGGCGTTGCGGTGCCAGGCCCCGTAGGAAGGGACCCTCAGGGGCCGTCCTAGGGTTCTAGTTAACGCCCAAGAGGCCGGCAGGCCCGAGTCGCCGGCTGTGCAAGGAGCGGAGGTGCGGGCCGAGTTGAGGGTGCTGGTGAACATGAGCCTGGGCCCAAGCGTTTTGATTCGGGGCACCTTCAAATGTAGGTGGGGGCTTGGAGGGCCCTACCCGTTCTCCCGCCCTGAATGACCGGCTACACTCCTAGCGGCCTGTGTGGCGGCAGGGCGGCAGGGTGAGTCTGGCGCTGGGGCACAGGGGTCCACAATTCCCGGTGTTGCGGTGCCAGGGCCCTTGGGAGGGGCCCTTGGGGGTCGATCTAGGGTTACGGTTAGCCCCCAGCAAGCCGGTGGACCCGATCAGCGGCTGTGCAGCACGCGGAGGGTTGGGCCAAGGTGAGGGCGCTGGCGAGACTGAGCATGATCCCAAGTGTTTTAGTGCGGGGGGTCTTCGAAGGTCGGTGCGGGTCAGAAGGACCTGCCCGTTCTCCCGCTCTGAATGACCGGCGGGGCCCCTAGAGGCTCCGGGGCCTGAAAGGCAGCAGGTTGAGACCGGCACTTGGGTTGGGGTCCCCATTCCCGGCATTGTGGCGCCAGGCCACTTGGGAAGGGCCCCTCCGTGGCCGACCTACAGTTAGGGTTAGCCCTCAGGAGGCCAGCAGGCCCGATACACCGCCTGTGCATAGAGAGGACAGTTGGGCCTAAGTGAGGGTGCTGGTGAACATGAGCCTGGGCCCAAGCGTTTTGGTTCTGGGCGCCTTCGAAGGTCGGCGGGGTTTCGGAGGGCCCTGCCAGTTCTCCCACCACGAATGAATGGCGGCGCCCCTAGCGGCCCGTGTGGGGCGGGGCGGCAGCGTGCGTCCGGCGCTGGGGCTTGCTGGTCGCCAATCTCCGGCGTTGCACTGCAAGGCTCCTTAGGAAGGGACCCTCAGGGGCCGTCCTAGGGTTAAGGTTAGCGCCCAGGAGGCTGGCAGGCCCGAGTCGCCGGCTGTGCGAGGAGTGGAGGTGTGGGCCGAGTTGGGGGGGATGCGGAGAGGGAGCGTGGGCCTCAGCATTTTGGCGTCCTGGGCCTTTGAATGTTGCCATGTCTCGGAGGGCCCTGCCCATTCTCCTGCCCTGAATAACCAGCGGCGCCCTTAGCGGCTCCATTGCGGTGGGGTTGCAGGGTGAGTCCTGAGCTGCGGCTCAGGGATCCCCAATCCCCAGCATTGTGGGGCCAGGCCCTTTGGGAGGGGCTCCTCCTGGGCCGACCTAGGGTTAGAGTTAGCACCCAGGAGGCCAGCAGGCCCAATCCTCTGGCTGGTTGGCAAGAGGTGGGTGGGCGGAGGTAAAGGCCCTGGGGAGCGGGAGCGTGGGCCCCTGCATTTTGGCGCGGGAGGCTTCAAATGTCGCCAGTTTCTCCAGGGCCCTGTCCCTTCTCCCGCCCTGAATGAGTGGTGGCGCCCCTAGTGGCCTGGGTGGCGGCGTTGCGGCAGCGTGAGTCTGGTTCTGGGTCTTGGAGTCCCCGATCCCCGGCGCATAGGCACAAGAATCCTTGGGAGGGACCCTGGAGGGCCGACCTACAGTTAGGGTTAGCCCCCACAAGGCCGGCAGGGTGGATCCACCCTCTGTGCAGGGAGCGGAGGGGCGGGCCGAGGTGAGGGCGCTGGGGAGCGGGAGCGTGGGCACCAGGGTTTTGGCACGGGGAGCCTTCGAAGGTCGCCAGTGGCTTGGAGGACCCTGTCCGTTCTTGCGCCCTGAATGACCGGCGGCGCCCCTAGTGGCCTGAGTGGCAGCAGGGAGGCAGGGTGAGTCTGGCGATGGGGCCTGTGGTCCTAGTCCCAGGCTTGGTGGCCACAGGCCCCTTGGGAGGGGCCCCTCTGGGGCCTGACTAGCTTTAGGGTTACCCCCAGGAGTCCAGCAGCCTGATCCGCTGGCTGTGCGTCGAGCGGAGGGGCGGGCCGAAGTGAATGCGCTGGCGAGCCGGAGCGTGGGCCCAAGTGTTTTGGCGTGGGGGGCCTTCAAAGGTCACCAGGGGCTCAGAGGGCCCTGCCTGTTCTCTCGACCTGTGATGACGTTGCCCCTAGCATGCCGGGTCACGGCGGGGTGGCAGGGTGAGTCTGGAGCTAGGGCTCGTGGGTCCCCAATCCCCAGTGTGGCGGCGCCAGGCACTTGGGAGTGGTCCCTCGGGGGCCTACCTAGGGTTAGGGTTAGCCCAAAGGAGGCCGGCAGGCCCGTTCTGCCGGCTGTGCGGTGAGAGGAGTGGTGGTCCAAGGTGAGGGCACTGGCGAGCGGGAGCGTGGGCCCAAGGGTTTTGGCGCGGGACTCCTTCAAAAGTCGCCGGGGGCTCAGAGATCCATGCCCCTTCTCCCGCCCTGAATGACTGGCGGCGCCCCTAGCAGCCCGGGTGGCGGCGGGGAGGCTGGGTGAGTCTGGCGCTCATGCTCGTGGGTCCCCAATATCTGGCCTTGCAGAGCCAGTACCCTTGGGAAGGGCCCCTCGGGGGCCGACCTAGGTTTAGGGTTAGCCCCCAGGAGCCCGGCAGGCCCGATCCGCCAACTGTGTTGCGAGCGGAGTGGAGGGCTGAGGTGAGCGCGCTGGCGAGCAGGAGCGTGGGCCCAAGCGTTTTGGCGCAGTGGCCTTCGAAGGTCACCGGGGGCTCAGAGGGCCCTGCCCCTTCCTCTGCCCTGAAGGACCGGCGGCGCCCCTAGCAGCCCGGGTGGCGGCGGGGTGGCAGTGAAAGTCTGGCGCTGGGGCTCGATTGTCCCCAATCCCCAGAGTGATGGCGCCAGTCCCCTTGGGAGGGGCTCCTCAGGGGCTGAATTAGGGTTAGGGTTAGCCCCCAGGAGGCTGGCAGGCCCGATCCGATCCACTGGCTGTGTGGTGAGCGGAGGGTGGGGCCCAGGTGAGGGCAATGGTGAACAGGAGCGGGGGCCCAAGCGTTTTGGCGCACGTTGCCTTTGAAGGTCTCAGGGGGCACGGAGGGCCCTGCAAGTTCTCCCACTCTGAATGAGGACGGCGACCCTAGCAAGCCAGGTCTTCGCAGGGCACCAGGGTGAGTCCGGCACTGGTGCTCGGGGGTTCCCAATCCCCGGCGTGGTGGTGCCAGACCCCTTGGGAGGGGCCCCTCGACAGCCAACCTAGGGTTAGGGTTAGACCCCAGGAGGCCGCCAGGCCCTATCCGCTGGTTGTGCAGCTTGCGGAGGGGCTGGCCAAGGTGAGGGCATTGGTGAGCAGAAGCGTGGGCCAAAGCATTTTGGCGCGGGGGGCCTTCGAATGTCACCGGGGGCTTGGAGGGCCCTGCCCGTTCTCCAACCTAGACGACCGGTGGCGCCCCTAGCGGCCTGGGTGTCGGTGGGGTGGCAGGGTGTGTCTGGTGGTTTGGCTCGGGGGTCCCCAATCACCAGCGTGGCAGCGCCAGGCCCCTTGGAAGGGGCCTCTGGTGAGCTGACCTAGGGAAGGTTTAGCCCCCAGGAGGCCAGCAGACCCGATCTGCCGGCTGTGCGGCGAGCGAGGGGTGGGCTGAGGTGAGCACGTTGGCGACCGGGAGCGTGGGCCCAAGCATTTTGGCACAGGGGGCCTTCGAATGTCACCGGGGGCTCGGAAGGCCCTGCCCGTTCTCCCGCCTTGAAAGACCGGTGGCTCCCCTAGCGGCCGGTGTGGTGGTGGGCCAGCAGCGTGAGTCTGGAGCTGGGGCTCGGGGGTCCCCAATCCCCGGCGTGGCAGCGCCGGGCACTTGGGAGTGGTCCCTTGGGTGCCGACCTAGCGTTAGGGTTAGCTCAATGGAGGCCAGCAAGCCCCATCCACCGGCTGTGCGGATTATGGAGTGGCAGGCCAAGGTGAGGGCTCTGGCTAGCGGGAGCATGGGCCCAAGTGTTTTTGCACGGGGGGCCTTCCAAGGTCGCCGGGGGCTCAGAGGTCCCTGCCTGTTCTCCTGCCCTGAATGAGTGTCGGCGCCCCTAGCAGCCCGGGTGGCTGCAGGGCGGCAGGGTGAGTTCGGCGCTGGTGCTTGGGGGTCCCCAAGCAGGGGCATGGCGGTTCCACGCCCCTTGGGAGGGGCACCTCGGGGGCTGACATAGGGTTTGTGTTAGCCCCCAGGAGGCCGGCAGGCCCGATCTGCCAGCTGTGCGGCGTGCAGAGGGGCAGGCTGAGGTAAAGGTGCTGGAGAGCAGGAGCGTGGGCCCAGGCGTTTTGGCGTGGGGGCCTTCGAAGATCGAGGGTGGCTCGGAAGGCTCTGCACGTTCTCCAGCCGGGAATGACCGGCGGCGCCCCTAGCGGCCCTGGTGGCGGCGGGGCGGCAGGGTGCGTCTGGTGTTGCGGCTCAGGTGTCCCCAATCCCTGGCGTGGCAGTGCCAGGCCCCTTGGGACGGGCCCCTCTGGGGCCGACCTAGGGTTAGGGTTAGCCCCCAGGAGGATTGCAGGCCCGATCCGCCAGCTGTTCAGAGAGTGGAAGGGCTGGCCGACGTGAGGGCGCTGGTGAGTGGTAGCTTGGCCCAAGCGTTTTGGTGCGGGAGGCCTTGGATGTTCGCCAGGGGCTCGGAGGGCCTTGCCAGTTCTCCCACCCTGAATGACCGGCGGCGCCTCTAGCGGCCATGGTGGCAGCAGGGTGAGTCTGGAGCTGGGGCACAGGGGTTCCCAATCCCCGGTGTGGCGGCTCCAGGCACTTGGGGGGGAACCTCAGGGGCTGACCTAGGGTTAGGGTTAGCTCAAAGGAGGCCATCAGGCCCGATACACCAGCTGTGCAGTGAGGGGAGTGGCGGGCCGAGGTCAGGGCGCTGGCAAGCAGGAGCGTGGGCCCAAGCGTTTTGGCGAGGGGGCCTTCGAAGTTCGCCGGGGGCTCGGAAGGACCCTGCCCGTTCTCCCGCCCTGAATGACCTGCGGCGCCCCTAGCGGGCCGGGTGACGGCGGGGCTGCAGGGTGTGTTCAGAGTTGGGGCTCGGGGGTCCCCAATCTCTGTCGTTGTGGTGCCAGGCCCCTTGGGAGGGGCCCCTCGGGCGCCGACCTAGAGTTAGGGTTATCCCCCAGGGCACTGGCAGGCCCGATCCGCCGGCTGTGTGGCGACGGTGGTGCGGGCTGAGGTGAGGGCGCTGGTGAGTGGGAGCATGGGCCCAAGCGTTTTGGCGTGGGGGGCCTTCAAAAGTTGCCGGGGGCTCGGAGGGCCCTGCCCATTCTACCGCCCTGAGTAACCAGCTGCGCCCCTGGTGCCCTGGGTTGTGGTGGGGTGGCCGGGTGAGTCCGGTGCTGGGACTCGGGGGTCCCCAATCCCAGGCCTTGCAGCTCCAGGCTCCTTGGGAGGGGCCCATCGGGGGCCAACCTAGGTTTAGGGTTAGCCCCCAGGAAGCTGGCAGGCCTCATCCGCTGGCTGTGCTGTGAGCAGAGCGGCGCACCGAGGTGAGGGCGCTGGCGTACGGGGGCGTGGGCCCAGCCTTTTGGCGCGGGGGGCCTTCGAAAGTCCCTGGGGGCTCGGAAGGCCTTGCCCGTTCTCCCGACCTGAATGACCGGCGATGCCCCTAGTGGCCCGGGTTGCGGTGGGGCGGCATGGTAAGTCCGGCGCTGGGGCGCGGGGGTCCCCAATACTCGGCGTTGGGGCGCCAGGCCCCTTGGGAAGGGCCCTCGGGGTCCGAACCAGCGTTAGTGTTAGCCCCCAAGAGGACGGCAGACCTGATCCGCCAGCTGTGTAGCGAGCAGTGGGGCAGGCCGAGGTGAGGGCACTGTAGAGCGGGAGCGTGGGCCCAAGCGTTTTGGCGTGGGGGCATTCGAAAGTCACCGGGGGTTCAGAGTGCACTTCGGGTTCTACTGCGCTGAAAGCCCGATGGCGCACCTAGCGGCTCGGGTTGCAGAGGGGCGGCAGGGTGAGTCCAGTGCTGGGGCTCGGGAATCCCCAATCCCTGGCGTTTCGGCACCAGACCCCTTGGGAGGTGTCCCTCGGGCCTGACTTAGGGTTTGGGTTAGCCTCCAGGAGGCCAGCAGGCCGGATCTGCCAGCTGTGCAGCGAGTGGATGGTCGGGCAGAGGTGAGGTTGCTGGCGAGCGGGAGCATGGGCCCAAGCGTTTTTGCGTGGGGGGGGTTCAAAGGTCGCCGGGGACTCGGAGGGCCCTGCCCTATCTCCCGCCCTGAATGAGGACGTTGCCCCTAGCGGGCCGGGTCACAGTGAGGCGGTACGGTGAGTCCGGCACTGGGGCTCGGGAGTCCCCAATCCCTGGCATGGCGGTGCCAGGCCCCTTGGGAGGGGCCCCTTGGGTGCCGACCTAGGCTTAGAGTTATCCCCCCGGAGGCCAGCAGCCCCGATCTGCCCGCTGTACGGCGAGTGATGTGGCGGGCTGGAGTGAGGGTTCTGGCGAGCGGGAGCGTGGGCCCGAGTGTTTTCGCACGGGGGCCTTCGAAGGTCGCCGTTGGCTCGGAGGGCCCTGCCTGTTCTCCCGCCCTTAATGACCGGCGGGGACCCTGGTGGCCCGGGTGCAGTGGGGCGGGAGGGTGAGTCTGGCAATGGGGCTCGGGGGACACGAAACCCCGGCGTTGTGGCGCCAGGCACCTTGGGAGAGGCCCCTCGGGGGCTGACTTAGGTTTAGGGTTAGCCCCCAGGAGGCCGGCAGGCCCGATCCGCTGGCTGTGCGGCGAGTGGAGGGGCGGGCCGAGTTGAGGGTGTTGGCGAGCGGGAGCATGGGCCCAAGTATTTTGGCAAGGGTGGCCTTCGAAGGTCGCCGGGGGCTCGGAGGGCCCTGCCCGTTCTCCCGCCCTGAATGACTGGCAGCACCCCTAACGGCCCGGGTGGAGGCGGGGCGGTAGGGTGGCTCCAGAGCTGGGGATCTGGGGTCCCCAATCCCCGGCGTGGCGGCGCCAGGCCCATTGGGAGGGGCCCCTCGGGGGCTGATGTAGGGTTTGGGTTAGCCCCCAGGAAGCTGGCAGGCCCGATCCGCCACATGTGCGGTGTGCGGAGGGGCTGGCCTAGGTGAGGGCGCTGGCGAGCTGGACCGTGGGCCCAAGCGTTTTGGCGCGGGGGTCTTCGAATGTCGCCCGGGGCTCTGAGGGCCCTGCCCGTTCTCCCACCTGAATGAGGACAGCGCCCCAAGTGTGCCAGGTCACGGCGCGGTGGCAGGGTGAGACTGCCGCGGGGGCTCGGGGGTCCCTGAGCCCCGGCATGGCAGAGCCAGGCCCCTTGGGAGGGGCCCCTCGGGCACCGACGTAGGGTTTGTGTTAGCTCCAGGAGGCCGGCAGGACCTATCCGTAGGCTGTACTGCGAGCCGAAGGACAGGTCGACGTGAATGCACTGGCAAGTGGGAGTGTGGGCCCAAGCGTTTTGGCGAGAGGGTTTCAAAGATTGCAGGGGGCTCGGAGAGCCCTGCCCGTTCTAACGCCCTGAATGAACGGCGGCGCCCCTAGCGGCCCGGGTGGCGGCGGGGCGGCAGGGTGAGTCAGGCGAGGGGGCTTGGGGGACCCCAATCCCAGGCGTGGTGGTGCCAGGCACCTTGGGAGGGGCCCCTTGGGGGCCAACCTAGGTTTAGGGTTAGCCCCCAGGAGGCCGGCAGGCCCTTTCCGCCAGCTGTGTGACGAGCGGAGGATGGACCGAGGTGAGGGCACTGGCGAACAGGAGCTTGGGCCCAATAGTTTTGGCGCGGGGGGCCTTCGAAGGTTGCCAGGGGCTCGTAGGGCCCTGCCCGATCTCCCGCCCTGAATGAGGAAGGTGCCCCTAGCGGGCCGGGTCGCAGCGGGGCGGCAGGGTGAGTTCAGCCCTGGTGCTCGGGGGTCCCCAATCCCTGGCGTGGCAGCGCCAGGCCCCTTGGGAGGGGCCCCTCGTGAGCCGACCTGGGGTTAGGGTTAGCCCAAAGGAGGCCGGCAGGCCCCATCCACCGGCTGAGCGGATTACGGAGTGGTGGGCCAAGGTGAGGGCTCTGGCGAGCGGGAGCATGGTCCCAGGTGTTTTGGCACAGGGGCCTTCGAAGTTCGAGGGTGGCTCGGAAGGCTCTGCATGTTCTCCAGCCCCGAATGACCGGTGGCGCCCCTAGCGGCCCGGGTGGCGGCGGAGTGGCAGGGTGCATCTGGTGTTGTGGCTCGGGGGTCCCCAATCCCCGGCGTGGCAGTGCCAGACCCCTTGGGACGGTCCCCTCTGAGACCGACCTAGGGTTAGGGTTAGCCCCCAGGAGAATGGCAGGCCCGATCCACCAGCTGTGCAGAGAGTGGAGGGACGGTCCGAAGTGAGGGCGCTGGTGAGTGGTAGCGTTGGCCC
Source organism: Ursus americanus (assembly GCF_024610735.1). Taxonomy (NCBI): domain Eukaryota; kingdom Metazoa; phylum Chordata; class Mammalia; order Carnivora; family Ursidae; genus Ursus; species Ursus americanus. The sequence continues at coordinate 1,857,543 of NW_028273624.1, forward strand.
AAGTGTTTTGGTGCAGGAGGCCTTGGACATTCGCCGGGGGCTCGGAGGGCCCTGCCCATTTTCACGCCCCATGAGGACATTGCTCCTAGCAGGCTGGGTCGTGGAGGGGCAGCAGGGTGAGCCCGCAACAAGTGCTCGCGGGTCCCCAAACCCCGGCATGGCAGCGCCAGGCGCTTGGGAGTGGTCTCTCGGGGGCCGACCTAGGGTAGGGTTAGCCTAAAGGATGCCAGCAGGCCCGATCTGCCGTATGTGCGGTGAGCGGAGGGGCTAGCCGAGGTGACGGCGGTGGCGAACAGGAGCGTGGGCCCAAGCGTTTTGGCGCAGATGGCCTTTGAAGGTCGCCGGGGGCTCGGAGGGCCCTGCCCATTCTCCCGCCCTGAATGACCGGCGCCGCCCCAAGCAGCCCGGGTGGCGGAGGGGCAGTAGGTTGAGTTGGGCCCTGGGGCTCGGGGGTCCCCAATCCCCGACATTGAGGCGCCAAGCCCCGTGGGAGGGGCCCCTCGGGTCCGACCTAGGGTTAGGGTTAGCCCCCAGGAGGCTGGCAGGCACAATCCGCCAGCTGTGTGGCAAGCGGAGGGGCGGGCCGAGGGGCAGGCGCTGGAGAGCGGGAGCATAGTCCTAAGCGTTTTGGCGCGGGGGGCCTTCGAAGTTCGCCAGGGGCTCGGAGGGCCCTACCCGTTCTCCCGCTCTGAATGACCTGTGGCACCCCTAGCGGCCCGGATGACGGCGGGGCAGCAGCGTGAGTTTGGCTCTGGGGCTCGGTGTCCCCAATCCCTGTATTGTGGCACCAGGCCCCTTGGGAGGGGCCCATCGGGGGCCGACCAAGGGTTAGGGTTAGCACCCAGGAGGCAGGCAGGCCCGATCCACCAGCTGTGTGACGAGTGGAGGGGCGGGCCGAGGTGAGGGCGCTGGCGAGCGGGAGCGTGGACCCAAGCATTTTTGTGCGGGGGTCCTTCGAAGGTCGCAGGTGGCTCGGAAGGGCTTGCCCGTTCTGCCACCCTGAATGACCAGCGGCACCCCTAGCAGCCCGGTGGCATCGCGGCGGCCGTGTGAGTCCGGCGCTGGGGCTTGGGGGTCCCAATCCCTGGCGTTGGGCAGCCAGGCCCCTTGGGAGATTCCCTCGGGGGCCGACCTAGGGTTAGGGTTATCCCCCAAGAGCCTGTTAGGCCCAATCTGCCAGCTGTGCAGCGAGCGGAGGGGTGGGCTTAGGTGAGGGCATTGGTGAGCGGGAGCGTGGACCCAAGCATTTTGGCGCAGGTTGCCTTCGAAGATCGCCAGGGGATCGGAGGGCCCTGCCCGTTCTCACTCCCTGAATGACCGGCGGCGCCCCTAGCGGCCCGGGTGGCGGCGGGGTGACACGGTGAGTCCGGCGGTGGGGCTCGGGGGTCCCCAATCCCAGGCATTGCGGTGCCAGGCCCGTTCGGACAGGCCCCTCAGGGGCCCACCTAGGGCATATGGGTAGTCACCAGGAGGAGGGCAGGCTTCATCTGCCAGCTCTCCGGCAAGCGGAGGGTCAGGCCGAGGTGAGGGCGCTGAGGGGCGGGAGCGTGGGCTCAAGCGTTTTGGATGGGGAGGCCTTCGAATGTCGCCGCGGGCTCGGAGGGCCCTGTCCGTTCTCCCACCCTGAATGACCAGTGGCACCCCTAGCGGACTGGGTGTCAGTGGGGCGGCAGGGTGAGTCCGGCGCTGGGGCTCGGGGGTCCCCACTCCCCGGCATTGCGGCACCAGGCCCTTTGGGAGGGGCAGCTCCGGGCCCGTCCTAGGGTAAGGGTGAGCCCCCAGGAGGCCGGCAGTTCCGATCCAGCAGCTGTGAGGTGAGCGGAGGGGCGGGCCGAGGTAAGGGTGCTGGCGAGCGGGAGCGTGGGCCAAAGGGTTTTGGCGTGGGGTGCATTCGAAAGTCGCTGGGGACTTGGAGGGCCCTGCCTGTTCTCCCGCCCTGAATGACCGGCGGAGCCCCTAGCGGCTTGGGTGGCAGTTGAGCCGCAGGGTGAGTCCGGTGCTGGGGCTCGGGGGTCCGAATCCCTGATGTTGTGGGCCAGGCCCCTTGGGAAGGGCCCCTCAGGGGCCGACCTAGTGTTAGGGTTAGTCCCAAATATGCTGGCAGGCCTGATCCCCCGGCTGCGTGGCGATCGGAGGGGCGGGCCGAGGTGAAGCGTTGGCGAGCGGGAGCGTGGGCCCAAGCGTTTTGGCGCGGGGAGACTTTGAAGTTCGCCAGGGGCTTGGAGGGACCTACCCATTCTCCCGCCCTGAATGACCGGCGGCGCCCCTAGCAGGCCGGGTGGCGGCGGGGCGGCATGGTGTGTTCTGAGCTCGGGTTCGGGGGTTCGCAATCCCTGCGTTGCAAGGCCAGGCCCCTTGGGAGGGGCTCCTTGGGGGCCAACCTAGGGTTAGGGTTAGCCCCCTGGAGGCCAGCAGCCCAGATCCTCCATCTGTGCAGCGAGTGGAGGGGCAGGCCGAGCTGAGGGCACAGGCAAGCGTGATCGTGGGCCCAAGCGTTTTGGCGCGGGGTGCCTTCGAAGGCCATCCGGGGCTTAGAAGGCCCTGCCTGTTCTCACACCCTGAATGATCAGTGGCGCCGCTAGTGGCCTGGGTGTTGGCGGGGCGGCAAGGTGAGTCTGGCGCTGCGGCTCGGGGGTCAGCAATCAGACACGTTGTGGCGCCAGGCCCCATCGTACGAGCCCCTCCGGGGCCAACCTAGGGTTAGGGTTAGCCCCCAGGAGGCCGGCAGGCCCGATCTGCCGGCTGTGGGGCGAGGGGAGGGGCGGGCCGAAGTGAGGGCACTGGCGAATGGGACCGTGGGCCCAAGCATTTTGGCACGGGGCTCCTTCGAATGTCGTCGTGGGCTAGGAGAGCCCCGCTTGTTCTCCCGCTCTGAATGACCGGCGGTGCCCCTAGCGGTCCAGGTGGCAGCGGGACAGCAAGGTGAGTCCTGGCTGGGGCTCGGGGGTCCCAATCTCTGGCTTTGCCATGCCAGACCCCTTGGGAGGGGCCCCTCGGGAGCCGACCTAGGGTTAGTGTCAGCCCCCAGGAGGCCATCAGGCCCGATCCGCCAGTTGTGCGGCGAGCGGAGGGGCGCGGAGGTGAAGGCGCTGGCGAGCCGGAGCGTGGGCCCAAGCGTTTTGGCTTGGTGGGCCTTCGAAGGACGACAGGGACTCCGAGGGCCCTGTCCCTTCTCCCGCACTGAATATCCTGCGGCGCCCCTAGCAGCCGGGTGGCGGCGGGGCGGCAGGATGAGTCCGGCGCTGGGGCTCGGGGGTTCGCAATCCCCGGTGTTGCGCTGCCAGGCTCCTTGGAATGGACCACTCGGGGGCCGACCAAGGGTTAGGGTTAGCCCCCAGGAAGCCGGCAGGCCCGATCTGCCAGCTGTGCGGCGAGCAGAGGGGCGGGCCGAAGTGAGGGCACTGACTAGCGGGAGCGTGGGCCCAAGTGTTTTGGCGCGGGGGGCCTTCGAAGGTCTCCGGTGGCTCTGAGGGCCCTTCACATTCCTCCGCCCTGAATGACCGGCAGCGCCCCTACTGGCCCGGGTGGCGGCGGGGTGGCAGGTTGAGTCCAACACTGGGGCTCTGGGGTCCCCAATCCCCGGTGTTGTGGCGCCAGGCCCCTTGGGAGGTGCCCCTCGGGGGCCGACCTAGGCTTAGGGTTAACCCCCAGGAGGCCGGTAGGCCCGATCCGCTGGCTGTGTGGCGAACGGAGGGATGGGCCGATGTGAGGGCACTGGAGAGAGTGAGCCCGGGCCCAAGCGTTTTGGTGCGGGTGACCTTCGAAAGTCGCCAGGGGCTCGGAGGGCCCTGCCTGTTCTCCCGCCCTGAGTGACCAGTGGCGCCCATAGTGGCCCGGGTGGCGGCGGTCCGGCAGGGTGAGTCTGACACTGGGGCTCAGGGGTCCCCAATCCCCGGCGTTGCGGCTCTAGGCCCCTTGGGAGGGGCTCCTCGGGGGCTGACCTAGGATTAGGATTAGCCCCCAGGAGGCCGGCAGGCCCGATCTGCCAGTTGTGTGGCGAGTGGAGGGACGGGCCGAGGTGAGGGCGCTGGCGAGCGGGAGTGTGGGCTGAAGCATTTTGGCGGAGGTACCTTTGAAGGTCGTCTGGGGCTTGGAGGGCCCTGCCCGTTCTCACGCCCTGAATGACCGGCGGCGCCGCTAGCGGCCCGGGTGTCGGTGGGGCAGCACAGTGAGTCTGGCGCTGCAGCTCGGGGTTCAGCAATCAGAGACGTGGCGCCAGGCCCCATCGGATGAGCCCCTCGAGGGCCGACCTAGGTTTAGGGTTAGCCCCCAGGGGGCCAGAGGCCCGATCCGCCGGCTGTGCAGCGAGCGGAGGGGCAGGCCGAGGTGTGGGCGCTGGAGAGCGGGAGCGTGTGCCCAAGCGTTTTGGCGTGGGGGGCCTTCAAAGGTGGCCGGGGGCTCGAAAGGCCCTTCCCATTCTTCCGCCCTGAATGACCGGCGGTGCCCCTAGCGGCCCGGGTAGTGGCAGGGCGGCAGGTTGAGTCTAACGCTGGGGCTCTGTGGTCCCAAATCCCCGGCTTTGCGGTGCCAGGCCCCTTGGGAGGGGCCCCTCGGGGGCCGCCCTAGTGATCGTGTTAGCCCACAGGAGGCCGGCAGGCCTGATCAGCCGGCTGTCAGGCGAGCGGAGGGGCAGGCCGAGATGAGGGCGCTGGTGAGAAGGAGTGTGGGCCCAAGCGTTTTGGCATGGGGGGCTTCAAAGGTCACAGAAGGCTCGGAGGGCCCTGCCCATTCTCCTGCCCTGAATGACGCACGGCGCCCCTAGCAAACTGGGTGGCCGGGTGGTGGCAAGTTGAGTCCGGTGCAGGGGCTCGGGGGCACCCCATCCCTGGCGTTGCGGTACCCGGCCTCTTCGGCGCCGCCCTAGGGTTAGGGTTAGCGCACAGGAGGCTGGCAGGCTTGCTCCACCAGCTGTGGGGCGAGTGGAGGGGCAGGCCGAGGTGAGGGCGCTGGCGAGCGGGAGCGTGGGCCAGAGCATTTTGGCTTTGGCTCGGGGTGCCTTCGAAGGTCACAGGTGACTCGGAGGGTCCTGCCCGTTCTGTTGCCCTGAAGGACTGGCGAAGCCCCTAGTGCCCCACGTGGTGGTGGGGCGGCAGGGTGCGTCCGGCACTGGGAGTTGGGGGTCCCCAATCCCTGGCATGCGGCGCCAGGCCACTTGGGAGGGGCCATTTGAGGGCGACCAAGGGATAGGGTTAGCCCCCAGGAAGCCAGCAGGCCTGATCCGCCAGCTCTGCAGCGAGCTTAGGGGTGGGCCGAGGTTAGGGTGCTGGCGAGCAGGAGAGTGGGAGCCAGAGTTTTTGCATGGGGGGCCTTTGAAGGTCGCAGGCAGATCAGAGGGCCCTGCCCGTTCTCCCTTCCTGAATGACTGGCAACGACCCTAGCGCCCTGGGAGCTTGGGGGTGGCAGAGTGAGTCCAGCACTGGGGCTCGGGGTTCCCAAATCCCCGGCATTGAGGTGCCAGGCTCCTTGGGAGGGGCACCTCAGGGACCGACCTAGGGTAAGTGTTAGCCCCCAGGAGTGCAGCAGGCCCGTTCCCCCAGCTCTGCGGCAGGCGTAGGGGCAGGCCGAGGTGAGGGCACTGGCGAGAGGGAATGTGGACCAAAGCATTTTGGCACGGGGGGACTTCAAAAGTCGCTGGGGGCTTGGAGGGCCCTGCCCGTTCTCTCGCCCTGAAAGACTGGCGGCCCCCCTAGCAACCCGGGTTCCTGTGGGGTGGCAGGGTGACTCCGGCGCTGGGCTCGGGGATCCCCAATCCCTGGCGTTGTGGTGCCAGGCCCCTTGGGAGAGGCCCCTCGGGGGCCGACCTACGGTTAGGGTTCGTCCCCAGGAGGCCGGCAAGCCCGCGCTAAGTGGTTCTGGCAATGTAACAAAAATGCCATACACTTATCTGTAAGAAATAACAGTGTACAGGAACGCTCTTAGCCCTAACATCATCCTTTCTGAATATGGAAGCCAGCCCCAAGGTGGTCGTGGAAGTCTGACGAAAGGGCTAAGCACTTTTCTCTGAGTCACCACACTATACAGGGAAAGACCAATGTACATCATCTTTCACAAGTAGGAAGCATTAATGAAAAGGTTCTGGAATTTCGAGGACTCTGACCCATCCTTATTGGTAATAAACCACCGTGTACAGGAAAACACCTTCAACTCTCATCAGCCTCCTCAATCCTGATTCCGATTCAACTTTGGGTGTGTAGGACTAGGGAAATGTCCACATCTTATTGCTAAGAAAGAACGATGTCAGAGTAATGCCCGACAAGTCACATCAGCCTTCCTGAAGACGGCAGCAGGAATCAAGGTGGTTATGTTACCATGAGGTAAGGAAGATGTGCATAGAAGTGAGAAACAACAGTGGGCAGGACCTCTCTTCCAACGAACAGTATCTTTGCTTAATGTTGAATCCCTATGGTAAGTGGTTGTAGGCATTTGTGAGGTCAAAACCTTAAGTGTTTTGTAAAACCTCTTGGTCATTCACAGATGATACTAAGGTAGTTGGGGACTCCTAGGCAGTGATTTGTCCACTGTCGAAAATATGAAAAGATAAAAGAGACAGATGAGGTCTCCTCAGGCATTGTCCTTTATCCTCATCCTCCGTGAGGATGGCCATCTCTGGACAGCTCAGTGGCAGGGTCTCATTCACAGTGGGGGCATCTGTTCCTCACAGACATCAGGCAGGGAAATGGATTTGGTTCTCTGTGCCAGCCCAGCCACAGCTGAGTGTCACAGCACCCTCTCGTGGGCTCATAAGGGTTTCACTGTCACCAGGCAGGTCACTGTATTTGATAAACCACTGTAAGAGTTTGCAATTGCCTTCATCTGCAACCTCCTAGAAGCAAATGCAGGTCTCTGGTACCATGTGAAGTCATGTGAAGGCATTGTGAGAAAGTGTCCTTTTGCTTAAGAAAAACATGGAGCTGGGGCTCCTGGCTTGCTCAGCCAGTTAAGCATGTGCCTTTGGCTCAGGTTATGATCCCAGGGTTCTGGGATCGAGCCGAGGCTCCCTGCTCAGCAGGAAAGGAGGTAGGGAAATAGCTTAGAACCCACAGAGAATGTGAATAAAGGGGAGTGAAATGGAACTTGGTCTGTGTTTTGCTTTAGGGATTGGAAGTTAGTTTTTTCTCAATTGTGATTGTTCTTGAAACAGAAAAGCTGTATTGGTTTTTTTTTACCTTTAATTTTTTTCTAATAATAATTTTTTTATTATGATATGTTAGTCACTATACAGTATTTCCTTAGATTTTGATGTAGTTTTCCGTGATTCATTATTTGCATATAACACCCAGTGCTCCATGCAATATGTACCTTCCTTAATACCCATCACTGGACCATCCCAATCCCCCACCCCTCTCCCCTCTGAAGCCCTCAGTTTGTTTCCCAGAGTCCATAGTCGCTCGTGGTTCATTCCCCCTTCTGTTTAGGGTCCATTGTCTAAAGGGACAGACAGTGGAAGTTCACCAAATATAAGATCAAAATTTCATTGTTCATTATAGATGCCGCCAAGTAGTTCCCAGACATTTCATTCTACTCTAGTAATTCATTATACCTGTGCAGGTGCACGTGGAAGACAATTGATGCATGTATAGTGGTAATAAAACACGCCCCTCAGTAGTAGAATAAGAGAGGATACATATGTGTAAAATTATTCGACTACAGCTTCCATGCTTTCCCTTTGGTTCCTTATTATCTATGAAATTGGACAATTTTTGTTCTCTAGGCTTAAAACTCATTGTCAAGTATTCAGAGTTTTTCAATGCTGATCTTCTCCTGTAAAAGTTACCAAAAATCTAAAATATGTATGATCTTGAAAAAATGCTATATTGAAAATTACAGCAGGGAAGTTTCATTTTGTGAATATTGTGTCAATGGATCTCTATTTTGACATCAGTGTTCATTAGAAATGATGACATTTCATGTGAGTATAAATATCAATGTGTAAAAGAAAAGGTAGGAAGAACCTTGAATGTTTAAGTAATTGGTGAAATGACAGGTGTGTGTGTGTGTGTGTGTGTGTGTGTGTGTGTGTGTGTGTGTAATTGATTTTCAGTGAATGGTTCAGCTTCTTGTAGGGCCTTCGAGAGAGCCCAGGTGAACCTTTCAATGAGTTGTTATCTGTTTTCAGAACATGGGAATCTCTTAGTCCAATAGTCAATCCGGCAAGCTTTGAGGTCTTGAAGTCCTCAGGGATGGTGTTGCAGACCCTTGTGAGCAAACCCTAGTGTATGGTCAGAGCCCTCATTAGCTGGTACCAAGGTGTGACGATTTCAGACAGCATTTCCCAAAGAAGTACCTCTTGAGTCTCTGTCCTTGTCAGTTCCCTACACTTCCTTACACTAGTTATGTGATCAGTGTGTTTCAGGATAATCCCCACATGTGATTTTTGCTATTTCCTACTAGTCCTATCTGTTTCTCATCTTCTTCTTTTATGGTAGGTGTTGGGAAGCAACCTGTGTGGTGGAGGAAGGGGTGTGGTAGTTGTCTGCCTTCAGAGGACTGAATGATGCCTAGAAATTGTACTGTAGTTTGAGGTCAATTGTCCATCCTCTGAGTGTCAGGAATTCCATCACTTTACTTTGATGCTAGTCTGTTCTTCAAGCTGTCCTCAGAAATAAGGACGTCATCCATCTAGGGAATACCAGTTTGTGTGTATGTTTTCATTTTAGGAAAGGCCTTGCTCTTCCTTAAAATAATACTGTAGAGCACCCTTTCCTGTTGTTATTGGCCATCAGTCAATCTTTTGTGAAGTATTCGTTTATAAATAGACTTTCTATGGTTGATGAGCAGGAATTCTTTATTGACAAGTCTTTGTCAGTGTGTGTATTGCAAATCTTTACTTCCCAGCCTGCGGTTCACTATTTCATTTTCTTATGGTCATAAGTTAAGGAGAAATGTCACATTTTTATGAAGTCCCACTGAATTCTTTTAAATGGTTAAAGCACCCTATGTCCTACCCCAAGATTGACAGGTTCTACATTTTCTTTCAGAAACTGTCCAATGGGAAGCTACAATCCATCTCAAATTTATAAATTGCATTTTTAATTCTAATAGGGTATTTATAGACTGTTTTGGATTTTCTATGTACACAATTGTATTATCTGTGAATAGTCACATTTATCCCCTCAATTCTTATACTTTTTGTTTCTCTTGCCTTCTAACACTGGTAGATTCTCCGATGCAACGTTGAATAGAGCAGCATTGTTTGAAGATTTTAATATACCTTTCTCAATATCTGAAAGAAAAAGCAGACAAAACATTGGTAACAAATGTGACCTAATTGACATATAGGGAACATTCCATAATAAGTGCAGAATACATTATTTTCAAGTGGTCATAGACTCTTTACCCAAATAGATGATAGGTGGGGCCACGAATGAAGTCTACAAATGTTAAACCCTGAAATTAACTAGATTCTATTCTTAGACCACAGGGGAATTGAGCCACAGTCATAGCGAAAAGAAAATCAAGAAGTCCTTCAATGTTTAAAATTAAATGGAACTTTGCTACATATCCTAAAGGTCAGAGAGGGAATCTCAATGGAAATTCTGAACCTTTTCTACATGAGGGCTCACACACAATGGCACTTTCTTTGTGAAGAGCATTATAATAACCTAGACAGGAGTTGAGCCTTAAGTCTGAGTTCTTCCTGCCCCAGCCACACCTGGCAGCCTTGGCCTGTGGTGCCCCTCAGCTCTCCATTCTGGCGGCCCTGAGCTAAGGGGGTCAACATGGCCATATGGAAATGGGAAGCTCCCCACTCATAGTGATGATGGTGCCCCCTCCCCAGCTGCCCATTCAGGTGGCTCTGAGCTAAGGGGGTCAACATGGCCGTATGGAAATTAGAAGCTTCCCACTCTTAGTGATGACGTTGCTATCGTATCATCCTCACCAGTCCAACAACATGATTTCTGAGTGAACTATGACACAAGAGTGACTTCTTGGCCTTCCTTCAGGTTTGAAAATCATCTGGTGAGTCATCTATTAGAAATATGGATTCAACATGTGTTCTTTCTTCTGAAAAGAAATAGACCCAATAGCAATTATGGCTTCCTGAGCACCTGTTCTTGAGACACATCATACTGGCTCTTTGTAGCATTCTGCCTCTTAAACTTCTCAACTAGGGTGTAGATATTTTTAGGCACATTTTCAGGTGGTTAGACAGGGACTCGGATGATATGAGTCACAGAGGATTTTAGTGTCAGAAACATAAGTGGGATTCCCAAATTGATTCCAAATCCCTTGTTGTTCCATACAGGGTACTATCTTCCTCTTAACTCTGGTCTTCTCGATCTGGAAACCTATCAAGTATCAGGATTTTCTTGTCATGTGGACAACTGGAACGAATTCAGCGGGCCTTTTCACCTCTGCCCATGGTGATCATTAAGATCATTATCTCAGTGGAGGACCTCTGGGTAAGATACTCAAAGATCCTTAGGAATACAGACAGTATAATATATTTCTGGTATTAAAGTTACTGAAACCAACTATCTTTTTTAGTCCATTCTGGCTCTGGTATGTTCAGAGGGTGCTGTAAAACAGGTCTGAAATAGTGTTTAAAAACACTCAGCTCAGCCTCTTCTACAAAGTGAGCCAATGCTTATAAACATGGCTAAAATATTGCCTTACCTATGATGACTTCCCAGCCATCGTAGTGTTTATATGGTATGACTGTGACTTATATTAGTCAACATTTGCAGAGAAAGAACTTACTGCATCCAGGGGGCACTTCATGTTGAAATTAGTTTGTGACAACGAGCTACTGTGTTTTATTCTGCAGTCCAAGGGAATGGTGCCAGACATCTCTAAGTTGTCTAGCAGTTCTACAATTCTAATTTTAAGTGGTCTGTGTGCTTCAGAGATTTGGGCAGGAAAAGGGCAGGAGTCCAGAGACTGTGAACACTTCTGTTACCTGTGCTGACCATGGAGCAGGCAGCCTTTCGTGGGTATCATTTTGATTTCTTGGTACTCTTGTGAAAGGTGCTTTTGTCTCAAATTCCTCCATTTAGGAGTAATTATAATGATGAAAGTAATTTTTATCTTATATCATCTGTGGGCCCTGATCCTGGGCTTCCAGGGAAGCTATCCTTTAACATTTTACCCAGCTCAAAATGACTGGGCAAAAACCTAAAAGCATGGGCCCTATTTCTGCCCCAAGCACATGTTGTACATCTGCTTCGAGGAGAAAACAATAACCAAAAATGCCAACATAAAGATAAGAAAAAATAAAGAACATCTTTGGCTCCCATAAGATTAAGGTCATACTGACATGTACATACTGAAAACATAAGAAAGAATCTGTCACTTTCTGGATCTAAGAAGATCCTCACTGTAGTGTGTAACTCTGTATGTAAAACAAAACAGAAAAAAATATATAAGCCTGCCCCAAATGTTCCTTCCCCGGAGCACTCCCTTCTTGGTGAAGATTGTGTCTCTCAGACGGTTGTCCTGACTTGGGTTTGAATAAAGGTTTCTTCCTTTCTCTCTAAAATGTTTTTAAAAGTTCATTCATGCAGTGTCGACAATAACAGTGTTTTCTATTTAAGTGAGAAATAAATGTTCCACTCTAGTTGCATTGGGAATAAACGAATTTAGGGTTTCTTTAGAAGAGTAAGTCTGCTATCCAGAAAAGGCAAGGTCATTGGTCTATTGAGAATGAAGATAATTACTGGTAAACAACAAGTATGTGTTGCCTCTTTGCCCAGAAACCAAAGCAGGTGTGCAGGCTTTAGGTCAGAGGTGCCTTCTTCTCCCCAGCTGACAGCACTTCTTTGCTCTGGCTCCAAGACACCCGAGGTTTGAACGTCAGCATCGGAGTCAGCGAGGCAGCTTGTCACAGGACGCAGTGTTCAGAGAAAGCACAGGAATGTTTGGCAAAATGTCCTAACTATGTCAGGGCTGGAGGTAAAACCTCTCATTATCCCAAAACCTCCTGGGCTTCTCTCTTTTCTCTAGTTGAGCCACAAAGTAAAATTGAAGTAGCTGTCAGCATTCTGCGTTTGGTGCAAGAATTACTTAGTTTCCCTGCTGGTAGAACTTTGCAGGGGATCACAATTTCTCTGTCCATTTATTGCTTACACATGTATTTTGACCATCTGTTTCCTAGGAACCCTCTTTTATTAGAAAGGGAAGGTGAGATTCACTCTGTGCCTGTTTGTAACATCTAATTTGTTCCTTCGTCTAACAGTGTTTATTCAATCGGGTCTAAGATATGGTTGGGTGGCCAGCATCTAGAGTTAGGTGGCTTTTTTTCATCTGATACAGACTTGGATGATGTCATTTGACAAAGGTGATGTTTCATCATTGATTAGTTTATTCATCAGAAGAGATAAAATTAGTGTGGAGGGAAAATTCAAAATTATCCAAAGCAGCCTGCTCCTGTTTAAAAGTTGAGCTTGACTTTCTAGTTTTACTAAATGTATTATCTCGATATTTTGAGGTGCCATATTCTCTCTGTAGTTTCTTTGGTGGTGGAGTCAGAAGGAGAGTCTGGAAATTCTTTTGGATAGTGGCATGCTGGTGGCTTCAAGGGGCTTGGCGTCAGGAGCCTTGGGGTGAAGTCTGCAACTGCTTGCCTGACCCTGGGTGCATCTCCCAGAGGGTTTGTTTCCTCTTATTAAATTGCCCGCAGATAATGTTCTGCTTAAAGGGGAACCCTCCCATCCTATTGGTGGGAATGCAAAGTGGTGCAGCCAGTCTGGGAAAAGTCTGGGGGTTCCTCAAAAAGTTAAACATTGAACAACCACATGATCCAGCAATTGCTCTCCTAGGTATTTACCCAAAGGATACAGAAATGCAGATTCGAAGGGGGTCCATGCACCATGATGTTCATGGCAGTAATGTCCGCAGTAGCCAAACTATGGAGAGAATCCCAAAGTCCATGCACTGATGAATGGATAAAGCAGATGTGGGATACATATAAATAATGGAATATGACCCAGCTTCAAAAAGAATGAAATCTTACAATTTGCAAGGATGTGGATGGATCTAGAGTGTATTAAGCTAAGCAAAATCAGTGAGGAAAGACAAATATCCTATACTCTCACGCTTCTGGAATTTCAGAAAAAAAACAGATGAACAGAGTGGAGGGGTGATGAGAGAGGCAAACAAGGAAATAGACTCAACCGTGGAGAACAAACTGAGTGTTGCTGCAGGGCAAGGGTGTGGGGGGAAGTGTTAAATGGGTGAGGGGTATTAAGGAGGGCACTTGTGATGAGCACCGGGTACTGTATGCAGGTGAGGAATCACTAAATCCTACTCCTGAAGCAAATATTCCATGGCATGTGAACTAACTGGAATTTAAGTAAAAGAAGAATGGAAAAAGTGTTCTGCTTCATGAAGAGTGAGGTAAAATTGTAGTGATTTGGGCTGTACTATTCTATAGAGGATAGATGTAAAACACCCTGTTGTAGGATACAATAGAGTCTTATCACATAAGGAGTCCTCAGAAAGCTGCAATGAAAGATTCAGATCTCAGAGCATGTTCGTGTTCCACTGATATGTTACAGTTTGCACAGGTAGGAAAGAAGGTGGAGAGAAAAGAAACAGAAGGAGAAAGTAGGTGTGAACCTTTCATTAGTTAGCGTTATAGCTCTCTCATGAAAAACTTGCACCAGTGTGATTTTGGAAGCAGCGGGGGAATCGGGAGCTTTGCAGGAGACAGGGGGGAGTTCCAGGTCTGGGTAAAGCTGACAGGGGTCCCAGAGGAGAGCTGAATGCATTCTGCAGCAGGGTGTGTTCAGGGTGGGCTCCAGGGGTGGCTGTGAGTCTCCTGGGTGAGAGTTGTGACAGGTGAGGGCTGTGTGCAAGTTCCTGGCTGAGGACAAGTGAGGCACAGGCGGAGAGCTGGCAGAGAACCTTCTTCTGGGCCACCAGCTTCACCCAACACACACAGCCTCATCTTCTGTCCCTGTCACTCCAATTCAGACTTCTCCGAAGGTGAGTGAGAACACATCAAGAGCATTCTGAACAGAAGGGAAAGCATGTGCAAAGGCTCTGGGGCAGGAGAATTCCAGGTATGTCCAGGAGCAGCAAGAAGGCACTGTGGCCACAGGAGACAGCTTAGGACATGAGCTCAGAGAGGTGACAGAGGGTGACAGAAAGCTATTCCAGGGCTATAACCCCATGAGACGCTGTTTCACTGGGCCATCCTGGCTACAGTGTTGAGAACAGATGACAGAGGGTTGAAGATGGCAAGGCAGGTCAAGGACGAAGCTTTTCCAGGAACTCAGACACTATGGACCAGACAGGTGGCCTTGGATGGAGTGGTTAGACCTATTCTGGGTCCATTTTGAAGATGGAGCTCACAGGATTTGCTGATGGGTTAGCTATTAGGAGCAGGAGAACAGAGGAATTGGGGTAACTCCCAGCTGTTGTGTGTTGTCCTGATGAAGGGGAAGGAGAGGGTTTCTCGGGGGGTAGGAGGTAGTCCGTGTTCTGCATGCTGAGGAAGGTGCCTTTCCGGTGGATCTGCTGAGGGTTGTGTCTGGGAGGACCTTTCACATCTACTCCCTCAGCAATGCTGAAGTACAAGTATCCCCCACTTTTTAAACGTTCACAAAGACACTGGGCTTTCTTGAAAGAACTACATTATTACCCAGGTTCAGTAAGAGGAAGAGACCTGAAGAGGATTTCCCTCTTATGAAAAAAGGTGAACAGTGAGAATCGCGTTCAGCATCTGTTTTGGGAAGAAGCACAACAGAGGCAGCGTGCACCCCAACCAGCTCCTTCCTCTGGGAACCGCTCTCCGCATCCAGCCACCAGCACTTTGAATTGTGTCTGTGAGCCTTTGCTGTGCTTTATCTTCATTTATGCTGGGCCTCCATTGGAAACTTGTGTGCTGAGGCCTAAGAAAAGCCAAAGAGAAGGAATTTTGGAGTCTGAGCACACTGTCTAATTGTTCGTGTAAATTAATGGTCATTCCTTCTTGACACCATTTCTGGTGTGCATGGTTTCTCAGAAGCCCTGTACTTTCAAAGAGCAGGGAAACCTATACCCCATGCTGCATGGTTAGTTTAGTCTCCATGCTGGACAGAACATTTCATGACTGTCGGATTTTCTCACTCAAACATTGAGACTTTGACCGCCTTCACCCGTTTCTACCACCCCATCCCCGAATCTGGCACCTACCAATCTGCTCTCATTATCTATGCGTTCAGTATTTATTTATTCCACGTGGAATGTACATGAGAGCATCTGGTATTGGTCTTTCTGTGTCTGAGTTACTTGGCATAAGGCCCCCAAGGTCTGTGTTTCCATGTCTGGTTCTTGTGAATAATGCTGCAGTGAACGTGGGAGTTCATCTGTCTTTTTGAGGCAGCATTTTTGTGTTCTTCAAATCAATTCTCAGTAGAGCCACTACTGGGTCATGGGGTAGTTGCATTAAATTTTTCAGGAACCTCCATACCATTTGTCACAGAGGCTGCACCAATTTCCATTCCCACCAACAGTGCACAGTGTCTCCTCGTCTGTACACCCTTGACCCCACCTGGTGTCTGTCTCTGGCACAATTGCTGTTCCAACAGTTGAGAGAGGATAGCCGATTGTGGGTTTGACTGATGTTTCCCTGACGATGATTAGTGATGTCGAACAACTCCTTCTGTCTGTTGGCACCTGTGTGCCATCTTTGGAAAGTATCTATTCACATATTCATCCCATTTTTTTTAATAGTTTTTTTGTTTTGATTTGTATGAGTGTTGTGTGTATTTTGGATATTAGCCTCTTCTCACACATATGATTCACAGATAATTTTTTCTTATTGGGTCAGTGGCCTTTTAAGCTTTTGATGGTTTCTTTTGCTGTGTGGAAGATTTCAGTTTGATGTTGTTCCACTTGTTTATTTGTGCTTTTGTTGCCTTTGCATTTGGTGTCCGATCTGAAGACTCTTTGCCAAAACCAATGTCGAGAGACTTAGTACCTGTGTCTTCTTGGAAGTTTATGGATTCAGGTCTTATGTTCAAATCATTCATCATTAAAAATTTTGTGTGTGGTGTAAGAAAGTGACCCAGTTATATTCTTCTGCATTTAGTGTCCAGTTTGCCTGTTACCGCTCACTGAAGACACAGTCCTTCCCTCATGTCATATCTTCTGCTGCTGTGTCGTAAGTTAGGATCATCTACGTGTGGGTAAGTTTCTGAGCTTTCTCTACTGTTCCACTGACCTGGTGTCTGTGTTTATGCCAGTACCATCCTGTTTTGATGACAACAGCTTTGTAATGTAGCTTGAAATCCAGGAGTGTGTTGACTGCACCTTTCTTTCTTCACGTTGCTTTGGGTATTTGGGGTCTTTTGTGATTCCATACAAGTTTGAGGACTGTTTTCTATTTCCTCGAGTAATGCCACTGGAATTCAGACAGACATTTCATCACATCTGTCGATTGCTTTGGGTACGATGGACATGTTCACATAATTAACTCTTCCAGTTAAGGAGCATGGCGTATGCTACCATTTGTTTGTGTTGCCTTCCAAATCTTTGACCCATACATTCTGCCCCCCTGGACACACATATTTTTCATTTCTTTTCTGCCATGTGTTGAGTGTACTATGTCTTTCTCATTCTTGGTTACTTTTATTTCTAGATTTTTTGATGCAATTGTAAATGGCATTGTTTTTTTAATTTCTCTTGGCGAAAGTGTGTCATCAGTATACAGAAATGCAAGAAGTTGGGTCATCTGGGTGGCTCCATATGTGAAGCGTCTGCCTTCAGCTCAGGTCATGATCCCAGAGTTCTGGGATTGAGCCCCGTGTTGTGCTCCCCACTTAGTGAGGGTCTGCTTCTCCCTCTTTCTGACACTCCCCCTGCTCATGCTTTTTCTCTTCCTGTCAAATAAATAAATAAAATCTGAAATAAATAAAGACAACAGATCTTTGTATATTGACTTTATATCCTGCAGCTTTCTTGAATTTGTTTATTCTAACAGGTTTTTTTTTTTTTTTTGAGGAATCTTTCCGGATTTCCTGTCATTTGCAAATTGTGACAGTTTCCTTATGGATTTCATATCTTTCCCTTTTTTAAAAATTGTTATTCACCCTACAGTACTTCATTTGTTTTTGATGTAGTGTTCCATGATTCATTGTTTGCATATAACACCTAGTGCTCATTATGACACGTGCCCTCCTTTTTTCTTTTAAAGAATTTATTTATTTATTCGACAGAGATAGAGACAGCCAGCAAGAGAAGGAACACAAGCAGGGGAGTTGGAGAGGTAGAAGCAGGCTCATAACGGAGGAGCCTGATGTGGGGCTCAATCCCATAATGCCAGGATCACGCCCTGAGTCGAAGGCAGACGCTTAACCACGGTGCCACCCAGGTGCCCCCTGCCTTGTTAAATTTAACCATTCTAACTGGTGTAAGGTGGTATCTCATTGTCGTTTTGATTTGTATTTGCCTGATGGCAAGTGATGTGGAGCATTTTTTCATGTGTCTGTTGGCCATTTGTATCTCTTTGTGTCTTCTGCCCATTTTTTGGGTGTTGAGTTTGAGGACTTCTTTATAGATCTTGGATACCAGCCCTTTATCTGTAATATCATTTGCAGATATCTTCTTCGATTTCATAGGTTGCCTTTTTGTTTTGTTGATCATTTGCTTTGCCGAGCAGAATATTTTTATCCTGATGAAGTTCCAATACTTCATTTTTGCTTTTATTTCCTTTGCCTTTAGAGACGTGGCTTGCAAGAAGTTGTTGTGTCCAAGGTTGAAGAGTTCTTTTGATTTTGATATGAGACAGGAATCCATTATATTTCTTTCCTGATTGTATTCGAGCCCTCTGTCTTTCTTGGTGAGTCTACCTAAGTGTCAGTTTTGTTTCTCTTTCCAAAAAAGGCAGCTCTCATTTTCATTGTTTGTTTGTTTGTTTTTTTTTTGTCTTTTTAGTCTCTGTTGGATTTATTTATGCATCCTTTTTGTTATTTCCTTATTTCTACTAATTTGGGGCTTTGTTTGTTGTTTTATTTTCTACTTCTTTACCAAATAAATCAGGTTGTTTTTTGGAGAGCATCATATGGATTGATGAAGACTTGAGTTTCTATGAATGTCCCCCATAAAGCTACTTTTGCTGCATCCCATAAGTTTTGTAGGTTGTCTTTTTCATCAGGGTCAAGGTACTTCTAAAATTTTTTTGATTTCTTCTTTGACTGTTGGTTGTTCTGTAGCATGTTGTTAAATCTCCACATATTTATTTAAGATTCTTTAAGTATCTGACAGAGAGTGAGACAGCAAGAGAGGGAACGCAAGCACGGGGGTGGGAGAGGGAGAAGCGGGCTTCCCACTGAGCAAGGATCCTGGGATCACGACCTGAGCTGAAAGCAGATCCTTAACGACTGAGCCACCCAGGCCCCAAAAATCTCCACCTATTTTTGACTGTCTCATTTTTTTCTTGAGACTGATTTCTATTTTCATATCATTGTGGTTGGACAAGATTTGAAGCAGAAGGTGAAGAGAATATTCAGATGAAAGGTTTGTTTCCTGGAGGGTTTTCTGCGGGCAGACCATGAGTTCCGTGGGACGGAGGAAGGTTTTGTGAGACGGGGGTGGGGTTAACCCTTGTTAGAATTACTGACTAGTACCATGCAGGCTGTATGCCAATGTTCACACCATAGTCCTGATGGACTTGTACTTCATTAGAAATATTTTCTAGGAGGTGTAGGCATAGCCTTCACTTAAAGAAAGGTGCCATGTGGGTTCATGGCATGACCCCAGGTCAGCAACAAGGATGTATGGTATTGTGGGTGATCAGAAACAGGCTTTCTGTGGGAAGTGACAGAAATAAGGTATGGTGAGCTCCATGACCATAGGTGAGGTCCCGAGTGACCCACTGGGTGTTGGGTTCTGTGGATCTGTCTCATCAGGTGCTGTGGAATTCAGGGACACCCTCCTCTCTGTGGATTTGTGTGGAGACAGGTAGACATCAGTGTCTGGCCAGGCACGAGGGTTGCACTGGACCACCACCAGAGGTACAGCGTGCAGGGGAGCCACTGCTTGGTTTCCACGAAAGCTGACCAGGGTCTGTGACCATGATTCCTAGCAGCTGCAAGGGGAGAGGAGGCCGGGGGTAGTGCACACTTCCTAGACTTGTGTTCAGGACTAGTCTGGAGCACACTGAAGTCAACCACACCGAGCACAGAAGGCATCCAGTCAGTGTAGCTGTGGGCACTGCTCCCATGGTACTTTCGGGCCGGATCCATGCTGCCACCTCCTGCATTTCATCATCATCTTCAAGGTCATGTGCCTCTGCTCTTGCCCCATGGCCTCCGCGGTATTGTCCGTCCTCTATCTGTCCCTCTTCCCCGGTGCCCTGTGCAGTCCGATGCCAGGGTAGCCTTCTTGAGACAAACATCTGGCCCTGATGGAACACTTTCATGGATCTCGTGTGATGCTAGGATGATGCCCTTCCCTAAAAGGGGGCTGCAGATCCCCATCAGGAGAGCCATGTATCCCTTTTCAGCATGGCCTGCCCACCCCTCAGTCTTGTTCAGGGAAGCTCTCCCCACTTCCTGAGATGACAGCTCTGAACTTAAAAATGAATGTTATTTTACATAAATCTATGCCTTAGTTCATCCATGGCATGTCTTTCAACCCCGTTAGTGGGGTTTTTTTTTTAGCAGTTCTGAAGGGCTGTCTGCTCAAGGAGGGGATGACCTGGGCAGGGCAGCTTTCCCTCTCATCTCCCTCAGCATGTCTCTGAGCCCTGGGGCCAGCTGTCCCACTGAGGATTGAGGGACCCGAACCAGCCCATCCTGAGCCCAAGCTGTGTCAGCTCATAGACAGATGTGTGTTGGAGCGGTGGGCAGCTGGCATGGGCCAGGGACAGGCAGTGTCTCCTTCTCATTCCTTCCCTCCCTTCCTCCCAGAGGTAGCTCAGAGCAGCCTTCAACCCCTACATCTCCAGATCCCTTGACCTGTGCTTCCTGTGTTCAGCTGGTGACCTTGGAGTTTCCCATGGATTCTACCTCCTGTACCCTCTCCTGTAGCAGTTCGTGGATCAGAGGAGGGGTCGGACCCTCTCTGTTTTAGGTCTTCTTCCTGTCCCGCACCAAGCCCACCCACCTTTGCATCTTTCATGTATGTGCTTGGAAGCAAGCCCATCCACAGGGAACCTATTAGCCAAATGGATCCAGGCAATGAACATTGAAGTAGAGATCCAGGATCCATAATAAACCTGCTCTGAAACCTGTCCCAAAGTCTGTGACTCTCTCACACTGAAACAGAAACAATAATAGCTTTCTGGACTGTAAAGTGACATGTGTCTCTACTTCCAATCTTGAATGCATAGGTGCTGAGCCTGGACAGAAAAGGACCATGGCTCCCGTGGGCTGTGATCCATGGTAAGAACTCAGTGAAATCTGAATTCAAGGCATAGAGTGAATAATTATTGTAGAGTGAATCCTCCGAAGTACGGCTTATGCACAGTGCACAGGGAAAGCTTTTTCAAAGAGGTTCCTGAAAGAAAAATCTTTTGTTAAAATTTATTTTAATTCCAGTAGAGCTAACATACAGTGTTACATTCGTTTCAGGTGTCCAATAGTGATTCAGTAATTCCATATATTACTCAGTGGTCGTCAAGAAAAGCGTCCTCTTAATCCCCTTCATCTATTTCACTCATTCCTCTATTCACCTCCTCTCTGGTAACCATCCGTTTGTTCTCTGTTGTTAAGAGTTTGTATTTTGGTGTGTCTCCTTTTTCTCTTTTAGTTAATTATTTTTGTTTGTTTCTTAAATTCCCTATTAGAGTGACATCGTATGGGATTTGTCTTTCTCTGACTGACTGACTTTAGTTAGGATAATACTCTCTAGCTCCATCCATGTGGCTGCAAATGGCAAGGTTTCATTCTTTTTCAAGCCGAGTAATACTTCATTGTGTGTGTATGTGTGTGTGTCTCTGTGTGTGTGTGTGTGTGTGTGTGTGTGTGTGTGTGTGTGTGTGTGAATACACACATCTATCATCTCATTTGTAAATTTTTCTACAGACACTTGGGTTGCTTCCATATTGTGATATTGTAAATAATGGTGCAAGACACATAGGGGTGCACGTATCCTTTTAAGTTACTGTTTTCCTATTCTTTGGGTAAATATGTGTAGTGTGATTGTTGGATCATAGGGTAGTTCTTTTTTTAATTTTTTGAGGAACCATCATACTGTTTTCCACGGTGGCCACCACAGTTTGCATTCCCACCCACAGTTTGCGAGGATTCCCCTTTATCCACATCCTCCCAACACCTGCTCTTTGTTGTGCTTTTGATGTTAGCCATTCTGACAGGTTTGAGGTATTACCTCATTGTCCTTTGGAATTACATTTTCCTGATGATGGGTGATGGTGAACATCTTTTCACGGGACTGTTGGCCATTTGTATTTCTTCTTTGGAGAAATGTCTGTCCATGTCTTCTGCCTATTTTTTAACTGAATTATTTGTTTTTTGGGGGTCGAGTAGTATCAGTTCTATATGTTTTGGACACTATCCCTTTATTGCATATGATGTTTGCAAATATCTTCTCCCTTTGAGTAGGTTGTCTTATGATTTTTACGTTTTCATTGTTCTTCTGCCATGTGGAAACTATTTATTTTGCTGTATTCCCAATAGTTTATTTTTGCTTTCATTTCCTTTGCCTCAGGACACAGTCTAGAAAAACGTTGGTATGGTCCATGTCAAGAAGTTACTGTCTTCCCTCCTGTAGGATTTTAATGGATTCAGGTCTTATATTGAGGTCTTGAAACTGTTTTGTGTTTGTCTGTATTGTGTAAGAAAGCAGTCTAATTTCATCCTTTTGTGTGTAGCTGTCTAGTTTTCCCAACACCATTTGTTGTAGTGACTGTCCATTTCCCTTTTGATATCGTTGCTTGCTTTGTGGAAGATTCATGGACCACATAATTATGGGTTTCTGTCTGAACTTGTGTCCTGTTCCTTTGGTCGCTGTGTCCAGTTTTGTGCCGTACTGTCTTGTTAGGATGACTGCAGCTTTGTAGTATAACCTGAAATCTGAAATTGTGAGTCCTCCAGCTTTGTTTTTCTTTTCCACATTGCACTGGCTGTTTGGAATCTTTAGTGGTTCCATACAAATGTTTAGGATTGTTTATTCGAGGTCTTTTGTTCTTTAATTTAAATTCAATTAGCCAACTTACAGTACATCATTAGTTTCAGATGTAGTCTTCAATAAATTTTCAGTCGTGTGTAACACCCAGTGCTCATTGTACCGTGTGACCTCCTTAATGCTAGTCACCCAGTTACCCCTCCCAACTTCTCTTCCAGCAATCATCAGTTTCTTGCGATAGTTAAGAGTCCATCATGGGTTTTCTCCCTCTCTGATGACTTCCCATTCTATTTTCCCTTCCTTCCCCTATGGTCATCTTCCTTGTTTCTGATATTCCACATAGGAGTGAAAGCATATGATCATTGCCTTTCTTTCATTGACTTATTCCACTCAGCATAATACCCTCCAGCTCCACCCAGGTCGGTGTGATGGTAAGTACTCATCCTTTCTGATATCTGAGTAATATTCTATTATATATATGATCCACATCTTCTTTATCCATTCATCTGTCCATGATCATCTGCACTCCTTCCACAGTTTGTCTATGATGGATATTGCTGCTATGAATACTGGGGTGCATGTGTCCCGTCTTCACTACCTCTGTCTCTTTGGGGTCGATACCCAGTAGGGCAATTGCTGGGACATAGGGTAGCTTTATTTATAACTTCTTGAGGAAACTCCGTACCATTTTCAAGAGTGGCTGTACCGGACTGCATTCGCACAGGGGTGTAAGAGGGTTCCCGTTTCTCCACATCCTCTCCAAGATGTGTAGTTTCATTTCTTCTTATTTTTAGATATTCGGCCTCGTGTGATATGGCATCTATAGTGGTTTAGATTTGCATTTCCCTGAAGCCAAGTGATATGAAGCATTTATGCATGTATCTTTTGGTCACCGCTACCTCATCATTAGTGAAGTGACTTCTCATTTTAATCCATCTCAAGACCTAAAGCTGGGTAAGTCTCTGAAGCTGGATGATGCCATCGGTTGGAAGTGTGGAGAATTTCAAAAGATCTCCATGGAGAGCAAGTTTAAAGGTCAGTGTGAAGCTACTAATTGGACCTGGGGAGATCTCTGAAAGTGGGGATTGCCTGGGATGGGCTGAGGGGGGCCCTCCGATTTTCCTATGAATCCTTGCTGCAGCCCCAAATGGACAGTTTCCTGCTGTGGGGCAGGCTGAGTCCTCTAGTCGTGCAGAGGTGAGCCCAATGCCTGGTGCCTTGGAGGCAGGCAAACGGGGAGTGACCCTCAGCAGAAGACCCAGGGTTAGGTTAGGCCTCAAGGACAGCAGGTCTGAACTGCCCAGTGCTCAGAGAGCTCCCAGGCCGAGTGAGATGAGGGCACGAGGGCGGGTGAGTGTGAGCCTTGGGGTTTCATCCGGAAGGGCCCACAAAGGTCGGGGTTCACCAGAAGGGGCTCTCAGGGGTTGCCCCAATTCTTGCCCTGAATGCTCTGTTCCCCAAAATGGTGCAGTTAACTGTGGGCTGCAGGCTGAGTCCTACGGTGGGGCTTGGGTGTCCCCAATCCCCCAGAGTGGGGTGCCAGGACCCTGGGGAGGGACCCCTCTGTGGCCAACCTAGGGTAAGGGTTAGGGTCCAGGAGCCCGGCAGGGACATACTGCAGGCTGTGCGGCGAGCTCTGTGGAGGGCTGAGAGGAGGCCATGGGGGAGGGTGAGCATGGGCCTCAGGGTTGGGGCACGGGGGACTGCCAAAAGTGGGGACGGGCTCCGGGGGCCTCCCCAAATTCTCGTGCCCTGTAGGCTCCGTAGAGCCCCCAGGGGCACGGTTTCCTGTCGGGTGGCAAGCTGAGTCCTGCGGTGGGGCACAGGTATCCCAATTCCCCAGGGCTGCAGTGTAAGCCTCCTGGGGAGGCCCCCACACCCACGGCCGAGCTAGGGCTAGGGTTAGGCCCCAGGAACCCCGCAGGCCTGATCTGCTGGCTGTATGGCTAGTTACCCGGGCTGAGGTGAGGGTGTGGGGAGGGTGAGCGTGGGCCTCAGGGTTGGGGTGCGGGAGGCCGCCGTTGTTCGCTGGTGGCTCAGGAGGGCCCTCCTGGTTCTCCCACCCTGAATGCTCTATGGCCTCCCAAGGTGCACGGTTTCCTGCGTGGTGGCAGACTGATTCCTGCTGTGGGGCTCAGGTGTCCCGAATCCCCGCGGCTGCGACTTCAGGCTCCTGGGGAGGGGCCCCTCCACAAATGAACTAGGGTTAGGGTTGGGGCCCAGGAACCCCGCAGGCCAGATCCGCCCGCTATGTGGCGAGCTCCACCGCGGTCTGAGGTGAGGGTGCGGGGTGGGGTGAGCATGGGCTTCAAGGTTGGGTTTAGGAATCGCCGAAGTTCGCCTGGGGCTCTGGGAGCCCTCCTGGTTCTCCCGCCCTGAATGCTCTACAGCCTCCCAAGGGGCACTGTTTCCTGTGAGCTGGCACGCTTTATCCTGCAGTGGGGCTCAGGTGTCCCCAGTCCCTGGGGCTGTGGCACCGGGCCCCAGGGGAGGGGCCCTACCCAGCCGACATAAGGACAGGTCTAGGCCCCAGGAACCCGACAGGCCTGATCTGCCAGCTCTGCGACGAGCTCGGTGGCAAGCTGAAGGGAAGGCGTGGGGCGGGATGAGCGTGGGCCTCAGGGTTGGGGTGTAGGGGGCCACCGAGGATCGCTTGGGTCTCAGGGGGGCCCTACCAGTTCTCTTGCACGGGATGCTCTGTGGCGCCCCAAGGGGCATGGTTTCCTGAGGGGTGGCAGGCTGAGTCCCGTGGTGGGGCTCAGGTGTACCCAATCCCCGGGGTTAGGGTACGGATCAGGGTATGGATTAAGGTTAGGGTATGGGTTACGGTTAGAGTACGGGTGAGGGTAGGGGTTAGGGTTAGGGTAAGGAGAGGGTACGGGTTAAGGTTGAGTTTAGGGGTTACAGGTTAGAGGTTATGGGTTAGGGTACAGATTAGGGTTTAGGGTATGGGTTAGGGTTTAGGGTTTGGGTTTAGGGTTAGGGTTAGGGTTGGAGTACGGGTTAGGTTTAGGGTACAGGTTAGGGTTAGGGTACGGGTTAGGGTACGCATTAGGGTACAGTTTAGGGTACGGGTTAGTGTATGATTTAGGGTAAGTGTTGACATACGGATTTGGGTATGGTTTAGGGTACGGGTTAGGGTTACGGTACGGGTTAGGGTTAGGGTATAGTTTAGGGTTATGGTACAGGTTAGGTTACGGTTTAGGGTTGGGGTTAGGGTACGCGTTAGGGAACGGGTTAGGGATAGGGATAGGGTATGGTTTATAGTTAGTGTATGGGTTAGGGTTCGGGCTAGGGTACAGGTTAGGGTTAGGTATGGGTTAGGGTCCGGGTTAGGGATAGGGCACGGGTTAGGGTATGGGTTTGGGTACGGGTTAGGGTATGGGTTAAGGTTAAGGTAAGGGTACTGGTTAGGGTTAAGGTACGGGTTACAGTTTAGGGTTTAGGGTTACGGTTAGGGTACAGGTTAGGGTTAGGGTACGGGTAGGGTTAGGGTACGGTTTATGGTACGAGTTAGGGTATGGGTTAGAGTCCGGGTTTGGGGTTTAGGGTTAAGGTTAGGGTACAGGTTAAGGTACTTGTTAGGGTTACGGTTAAGGTTAGGGTACGGTTTAAGTTATGGGTTAGGGTACAGTTTAGGGTTAAAGTTAGGGTACGGGTTAAGGTATGGGTTAGAGTACGTGTTACGGTTACGGTTAGAGTTAGGGTACAGGTTAGGGTTAGGGTTAGGGTACGGGTGAGGGTACGGGTTAGGGTTAGGTTTAGGGTTAGGTTACGGGTTAGGGGTAGGGTTAGCTGAAGGGGTAGGGTGAGGGGTAGTGTTAGGGGTATGGTAGGGGTCGGGGTAGGGTTAGGGTTTAGGGTTAGTGTTTGGGGTTTGGGGTTAGTGGTTAGGGTTAGGGTTTCATGTTTAGGGTTTCGGGATTAGGGTTAGGGCTTAGGGTTTAGGGTTTAGTGTTAATGTTAGGGTTTAAGGTTTAAGGATTAAGGTTTAGGGTTAGGTTTAGGGTAGGGTTAGGGTTAGGGTAAGGGTTAGGGGTTAGAGTTACGGTTAGGATTAGGGTTTAAGGTTCAGGGTTTAAGGTTATGGGTTAGGGTTTAGGGTTAGTGTTAGACCCCAGTAGGCCAGCAGGACTGATGCGCCAGCTGTGCGGCGAGCGGAGGTGTGGGCCGAGGTGAGGGCGCTGGCGAGCGAGGGAATAGTATGCAGTGTTTTGGCGCGAGGGGCCTTTTACGTCACTAGAGGCTCGGAGGGCCCTGCCCGTTCTCCCGCCCTGAATGACCGGAGGCGCCCCTAGCGACCCGTGTGGTGGCGGGGTGGCAGTGTGAGTCTGGCAATGCGGTTTAGGTGTCCCCAATGCTGTGCGTTGCAGCTCAAGGCCCCTTGGGAGGGGCCCCTCTAGGGCCGTCCTAGGGTTAGTGTTAGCACCCAGGAGTCCGGCAGGCATGATCCGCCAGCTGTGCGGTAGCAGAAGGCCAGGCCGAGGTGAAGATGCCAGCGAGCTGGAGCGTGGGCCCAAGCATTTTGGCACGGGGGGGCCTTGGAAGGTCGCCGGGGGATTGGAGGGCCCTGCCGGTTCTCCCGCCCTGAATGGCCAGAGGCGCCCTTAGCGGCCCGGGTGGTGGCAGGGCGGCACGGTGAGTATAGCACTGGGGCTCGGGGGTCCCCAATCCCTGGCGTTGCTGTGCCAGGCCCCTTGTGAGGTTCCGCTCGGGGGCCAACCTAGGGTTAGGGTTAGCCCCCAGGAGGCTGGCAGGCCCGATCCGCTGGCTGTGCGTGAGCAGAGGGGCGGGCCGAGGTCAGGGCGCTGGTGAGCAGGAGCATGGGCCCAAGCATTTTGGCGCATGGGGGCTTAGAAGTTCACTGGGACTCGGAGGGCCCTGCCCGTTCTCCCGCCCTGAAAGACCGGCAGCACGCCTAGTGGCCTGGTTTGCAGCGGGACGGCAAAGTGAGTCCTGGCTTGGGCTCGGGGGTCACCAATCCCTGGCACTGAGGCACCAGGCCCCTTCGAAAGGGCCCCTCATAGGCCACCCTAGGGGTAGTGTTAGCCCCCAGGAGGCGGGCAGGCCTGATGTGCCGGCTGTGCAGCGACCGGAGGGGCGGGCCAAGGTGAGGGCGCTGGGGAGTGGGAGCGTGGGCCCAAGCGTTCTGGCGCAGGCGGCCTTTGAAGGTCGCCGGGGGCTCGGAGGGCCCTGCCCGTTCTCCCACCCTGAAAGACCGGCAGCACGCCTAGTGGCCCGGGTTGCGGCAGGGCAGCAGGGTAGAGTCTGGCGCTGGGGCTTTGGGGTCCCCAATCCCAGGTGTTGCGGCGATAGGCGACTTGGGATGGGCCCCTCAGTGGCCGACCTAGGGTTAGAGTTTGCACCGAGGAGGCTGGAAGTCCGGATCCACCCGCTCTGCAAGGAGCGGAGGGGTGGGCTGAGATGAGGGCGCTGGCGAGCAGGAGCGTGGACCCAAGCGTTTTGGTGCTGGGGCCTTCAAAGGTCGCCGGGGGCTCGGAGGGCCCTGCACGTTCTTCTGCCCTGAATGCCCGACGGCGCACCTAGCGGCCCGGGTTGCAGAGGGGCAGCAGTGTGAGTCCGGTGCTAGGGCTCAGGGGTCTCCAATCCCCGGTGTTGCAGCGCCAGGCCCCTTGGGAGGGGCCCCTCGGGTGCGACCTAGTGTTAGGGTTAGCCCCCAGGAGGCCCTCAGGCCCGATTCGCCAGCTGTGTGGCGAGCGGAGGGTCGGGCGGAGGTGAGGCCGCTGGCGAGCAGGAGCATGGGCCCAGGAGTTTTCGAGGGGGGGTCCTTCGAAGGTCGCCAGGTGCTCAGAGGGCCGTTCACGTTCTTCCGCCCTGAATGACAGGCGACTACCCTGGCGGCCCGGTTAGAGGAGGGGCGGTAGGGTGAGTCTAGCGCTGGGGCTCGGGGTCCCCAGTCCTCGGCGTTGGGGTGCCAGGCCCCTTCGGAAGGGCTCTAGGGGGCTGACCAAGCATTACTGTTAGCCCCCAGGAGGCTGGCAGACCCGATCTGCCGGCTGTGTGTTGAGCAGAGGGGCAGGCCTAGGTGAGGGCGCTGTCGAGCGGGAGTGTGGGCCCAAGCGTTTTGGCACTGGGGGCCTTCGAATGTTGCCAGGGGCTTGGAGGGATCTGCCCGTTCTCCCTCCCTAAATGACCGACAGTGCTCCTAGTGGCCTGGGTGGTGGCAGGGCGACACGGTGAGTCCGGCGCTGGGGCTCGGGTGTCCCCAATCTCAGGCATTGTGGTGTCAGGCCCCTTCAGAGGGGCCCCTCAGGGGCCAACCTAGGGTTATGGGTAGCCTCCAGGAGGAGGGCAGGCCTCATCCACCGGCTCTGCAGCGAGTGGAGGGGTGGGCCAAGGTGAGGGCACTGAGGAGCAGGAGCATGGGCTCAAGCGTTTTGGATGGGGGGGCCGTTGAGTGTCGCCATGGACTCGGAGGGCCCTGCCCATTCTCCCGCCCTGAATGACCAGCGGCACCCCTAGCGGCCCGGGTGGCAGCGGGGCGGCAGGGTGAGTCCGGCGCTGGGGCTCGGGGGTCCCTAATACCCAGCGTTGCGGCGCCAGGCCCCTTGGGCGGGCCCCTCGGGGGCCGACCTAGGGTTAGGGTTAGCCCGCAGGAGGCTGGCAGGCTCGTTCCACCATGTGCGGTGAATGGAGGTGTGGGTTGAGGTGAGGTAGCTGGTGAGTGGGAGTGTGGGCCAGAGCATTTTGGCTTTGGCTTGGGGTGCCTTCGAAGGTCCCAGGTGGCTCGGAGGGTGCTGCCCGTTCTGTCGCCCTCAAGGACTGGCGACGCCCCTAGTTCCCCATGTGGCGGTGGGGTGGCAGGGAGCTTCCGGCGCTGGGACTTGGGGGTTCCCAATCCCTGGCATGCGGCGCCAGGCCACATGGGAGGGGCCCCTTGGGGGCGACCTAGGGATAGGGTTAGCCCCCAGGAAGCCAGCAGGCCCGATCCGCCAGCTCTGCAGCGAGTGGAGGGGTGGGCCGAGGTTAGGGCGCTGGCGGGCAGGAGTGTGGGAGCCAGAGTTTTTGCGTGGGGGGCCTTCGAATGTCGCAGGGTGATCGGAGGGCCCTGCCCGTTCTCCCTTCCTGAATGGCAACGACCCTAGTGCCCTCGGTGCCTATGGGGTGGCAGAGTGAGTACAGCACTGGGGCTCGGGGGTCCCAAATCCACGGCATTGCGGTGCCAGGATCCTTGGGAGGGGCCCCTCGGGGGTGACCTAGGGTAAGTGCTAGCCCCCAGGAGTCTAGGAGGCCCGTTCCGCCAGCTCTGCAGCAGGCGGAGGGGCAGGCCGAGGTGAGGGCGCTGGCGAGAGGAAGTGTGGGCCCAAGCATTTTGGCACAGGGGCCTTCGAAGGTCGCCGGGGGCTTGGAGGGCCCTGCCCGTTCTCTTGCCCTGAAAGACTGGCGGTGCCCCTAGCAGCCCGGGTTGCCGCGGGGCAGCAGGCTGACTCCGGTGCTGGGCTCGGGGGCCCCAATCCCCGGCGTTGTGGCACAAGGCCCCTTGGGAGGGGCCCCTCGGGGGCCGAGCTAGGGTTAGGGTTCGTCCCCAGGAGACCGGCAAGCCCGGCGCTAAGTGGTTCAGGCAAGGTAACAAAAATGCCATACACTTATCTGTAAGAAATAACAGTGTACAGGAACCCTCTTAGCCCTAACATCATCCTTTCTGAATATGGAAGCCAGCCCCAAAGTGGTCGTGGAAGTCTGACGAAAGGGCTAAGCACTTTTCTCTGAGTCACCACACTATACAGGGAAAGACCAATGTACATCTTCTTTCACGAGTAGGAAGCATTAATGAAAAGGTTCTGGAATTTCGAGGACTCTGACCCATCCTTATTGGTAATAAACCACCCTGTACAGGAAAACACCTTCAAATCTCATCAGTCTCCTCAATCCTGACTCCCATTCAACTTTGGATGTGTAGGACTAGGGAAATGTCCACATCTTATTGCTAAGAAAGAACGATGTCAGGGTAATGCCCTTCAAGTCACATCAGCCTTCCTGAAGACGGAAGCAGGAATCAAGGTGGTTATATTACCATGAGGTAAGGAAGATGTGCATAGAAGTGAGAAACAACAGTGGGCAGGACCTCTCTTCCAAGGAACAGTATCTTTGCTTAATGTTCAATCCCTATGGTAAGTGGTTGTGGGCATTTGTGAGGTCAAAATCTTGAGTGTTTTGTAAAACCTCTTGGCCATTCACAGATGAGACTAAGGTAGTTGGGGACTCCTAGGCAGTGATTTGTCCACTGTCAAAAATATGAAAAGATAAAAGAGACAGATGAGGTCTCCTCAGGCATTGTCCTTTATCCTCATCCTCCGTGAGGATGGCCATCTCTGGACAGCTCAGTGGCAGGGTCTCATTCACAGTGGGGGCATCTGTTCCTCACAGACATCAGGCAGGGAAATGGATTTGGTTCTCTGTGCCAGCCCAGCCACAGCTGAGTGTCACAGCACCCTCTCGTGGGCTCATAAGAGTTTCACTGTCACCAGGCAGGTCATTGTATTTGATAAACCACTGTGAGAGTTTGCAATCGCCTTCATCTGCAACCTCCTAGAGGCAAATGCAGGTGTCTGGTACCATGTGAAGTCATGTGAAGGCATTGTGAGAAATTGTCCTTTTGCTTAAGAAAAACATGGCTGGGGCTCCTGGCTGGCTCAGCCAGTTAAGCATGTGCCTTTGGCTCAGGTTATGTTCTCAGGGTTCTGGGATCGAGCCCGGGTTCCCTGTTCAGCAGGAAAGGAGTTAGGGAAATAGCTTAGAACCCACAGAGAATGTGAATAAAGGGGAGTGAAATGGAATTTGGTCTGTGTTTTGCTTTAGGGATTGGAAGTTAGTTTTTTCTCAATTGTGATTGTTCTTGAAACAGAGAAGCTGTATTGGATTTTTTTTACCTTTATTTTTTTTCTAATAATAATTTTTTATTATGATATGTTAGTCACTATACAGTATTTCCTTAGTTTTTGATGTAGTGTTCCGTGATTCATTATTTGCATATAACACCCAGTGCTCCATGCAATATGTACCTTCCTTAATACCCATCACTGGCCCATCCCAATCCCCCACCCCTCTCCCCTCTGAAGCCCTCAGTTTGTTTCCCAGAGTCCATAGTCTCTCGTGGTTCATTCCCCCTTCTGTTTAGGGTCCATTGTCTAAAGGGACAGACAGTGGAAGTTCACCAAATATAAGATCGAAATTGAATTGTTCATTATAGATGCCGCTAAGTAGTTCCCAGACATTTCATTTTACTGTAGTAATTCATTATACCTGTGCAGGTGCACATGGAAGACAATTGATGCATGCAGAGTGGTAATAAAACACGCCCCTCAGTAGTAGAATAATAGGGGATGCATATGTGTAAAATTATTCGACTACAGCTTCCATGCTTTCCCTTTGGTTCCTTATTATCTATGAAATTGGACCATTCTTGTTCTCTAGGCTTAAACCTCATTGTCAGTATTTAGAGTTTTTCAATGCTGATCTTCTCCTGTATAAGTTACCAAAACCTAAAATATGTATGAATTTTAAAAAACGCTATATTGAAAATGACAGCAGGGAAGTTCCATTTTGTGAATATTGTGTCAATGGATCTCTATTTTGACATCAGTGTTCATTAGAAATGATGACATTTCATGTGAGTATAAATATCAATGTGAAAAAGAAAAGGTAGGAAGAACCTTGAATGTTTAAGTAATTGGTGAAATGACAGGTGTGTGTGTGTGTGTGTGTGTGTGTGTGTGTGTGTGTGTGTGTAATTGATTTTCAGTGAGTGGTTCAGCTTCTTGTAGGGCCTCCGAGAGAGCCCAGGTGAACCTTTCAATGAGTTGGTATCTGTTTTCAGAACATGGGAATCTCTTAGTCCAATAGTCAATCAGGCAAGCTTTGAGGTCTTGAAGAGTTTCAGTCCTCAGCGATGGTGTTGCAGACCCTTGTGAGCAAACCCTAGGTATGCTCAGAGCCCTCATTAGCTGGTACCAACGTGTGACGATTTCAGACAGCATTTCCCAAAGAAGTACCTCTTGAGTCTCTGTCCTTGTCAGTTCCCTACACTTCCTTACACTAGTTATGTGATCAGTGTGTTTCAGGATAATCCCCACATGTGATTTTTGCTATTTCCTACTAGTCCTATCTGTTTCTCATGTTCTTCTTTTATGGTAGGTGTTGGGAAGCAACCGGTGTGGTGGAGGAAGGGGTGTGGTAGTTGTCTGCCTTCAGAGGACCGAATGATGCCTAGAAATTGTACTGTAGGTTGAGGTCAATTGTCCATCCTCTGAGTGTCAGGAATTCCATCACTTTACTTTGATGCTAGTCTGTTCTTCAAGCTGTCCTCAGAAGTAAGGACGTCATCCATCTAGGGAATACTGGTTTGTGTGTATGTTTTCATTTTAGGAAAGGCCTTTCTGTTCCTGAAAATAATACTGTAGAGTACCCTTTCTGGGTTTTATTGGACATCAGTCAATATTTTGTGAAGTATTCCTTTATAAATAGACTTTTTATGGTTGATGAGCAGGAATTCTTTATTGACAAGTCTTTGTCAGTGTGTGTATTGCAAATCTTTACTTCCCAGACTGTGGTTCACTTTTTCATTTTCTTATGGTCATAAGATAAGGAGAAATGTCACATTTTTATGAAGTCCCACTGAATTCTTTTAAATGGTTAGTGCACCATATGTCCTACCCCAAGATTGACAGGTTCTGCATTTTCTTTCAGAAACTGTCCAATGGGAAGCTACAATCCATCTCAAATTTATAAATTGCATTTTTAATTCTAATAGGGTATTTATAGACTGGTTTGTATTTTCTATGTACACAATCATATTATCTGTGAATAGTTACAATTATCCCCTCAATTCTTATACTTTTTGTTTCCCTTGCCTTCTAACAGTGGTAGATTCTCCGATGCCATGTTGAATAGAGCAACATTGTTTGAAGATTTTAATATACCTTTCTCAATATCTGACAGAAAAAGCAGACAAAACATTGGTAAAAATGTGACCTAATTGACATATAGGGAACATTCCATCATAAGTGCAGAATACATTATTTGCAAGTGGTCATAGACTCTTTATCCAAATAAATGACAGATGGGGCCACGAATCAATGCTACAAATGTTAAACCGTGAAATTAACTAGATTCTATTCTTAGACCACAGGCGAATTGAGCCACAGTCATAGCGAAAAGAAAACCAGGAAGTCCTTCAATGTTTAAAATTAAATGGAACTTTGCTACATATCCTAAAGGTGAGAGAGGGAATCTCAATGGAAATTCTGAACCTTTTCTACATGAGGGCTCACACACAATGGCACTTTCTTTGTGAAGAGCATTATAATAACCTAGACAGGAGTTGAGCCTTAAGTCAGAATTCTGCCTGCCCCAGCCACACCTGGCAGCCTTGGCCTGTGGTCCCCCTCAGCTGTCCTTTCTGGTGGCCCTGAGCTAAGGGGGTGAACATGGCCGTATGGAAATTAGAAGCTCCCCACTCTTAGTGATGACGTTGCTATCGTATTGTCCTCACCAGTCCAACAACATGATTTCTGAGTGAAACATGACACAAGAGCGACTTCTTGGCCTTCCTTCAGGTTTGAAAATCATCTGGTGAGTCATCTATTAGAAATATGGATTCAACATGTGTTATTTCTTCTAGAAAAGAAATAGACCCAATAGCAATTATGTGTTCCTTAGCACCTGTTCCTGAGAGACATCATACTGGCTCTTTGTAGCATTCTGCCTCTTAAACTTCTCAACTAGGGTGTAGATATTTTTAGGCACATTTTCAGACGGTTAGAAAGGGACTCAGATGATATGAGTCACAGAGGATTTTAGTGTCAGAAACCTAAGTGGGATCCCCAAATTGACTCCAAATCCCTTGTTGTTCCATACAGGGTACTATTTCCCTCTTATCTCTGGTCTTCTCAATCTGGAAACCTATCAAGTATCAGGATTTTCTTGTCATGTGGACAAATGGAACGAATTCAGCGGGCCTTTTCACCTCTGCCCATGGTGATCATTAAGATCATTATCTTAGTGGAGGACCTCTGGGTAAGATACTCAAAGATCCTTAGGAATACAGACAGTATAATATTTTTCTGGTATTAAAGTTACTGAAACCAACTATCTTTTTTTTGTCCATTCAGGCTCTGGTATGTTCAGAGGGTGCTGTAAAACTGGTCTGAAATAGTATTGAAAAACACTCAGCTCAGCCTCTTCTACAAAGTGAGCCAATGCTTATAAACATGGCTAAAATATTCCCTTACCTACGATGACTCCCCAGCCATCGTAGTGTTTATATGGTATGACTGTGACTTACATTAGTCAACATTTGCAGAGAAAGAACTTAGTGCATCCAGGGGGCACTTCATGTTGAAATTAGTTTGTGACAACGAGCTACTGTGTTTTATTCTGCAGTCCAAGGGAATGGTGCCAGACATCTCTAAGGAGTTCTAGCAGTTCTACAATTCTGATTTTAAGTGGTCTGTGTGCTTCAGAGATTTGGTCAGGAGAAGGGCAGGAGTCCAGAGACTGTGAACACTTCTGTTACATGTGCTGACCATGGAGCAGGTAGCTTTCTGTGGGCATCATTTTGATTTCTTGGTACTCTTGTGAAGGTGCTTTTGTCTCAAATTCCTCCATTTAGGAGTAATTATAATGATGAAAGTAATTTTTATCTTATATCATCTGTGGGCCCTGATCCTGGGATCCCAGGGAAGCTATCCTTTAACATTTTACCCGGTTCAAAATGATTGGGCAAAACCTCAAAGCATGGGCCCTATTTCTGCCCCAAGCACATGTTGTACATCTGCTTCAAGAAGAAAACAATAACCAAAAATGCCAACATGAAGATAAGAAAAAATAAAGAACCTCTTTGGCTCCCATAAGATTAAAGTCATACTGACATGTACATACTGAACATGCATGAAATCATTGCATTTCCTAAAGCCCAAGCCTTGGAGGGTCTGAGAGCCACTGATCTTGCCCAGAACCAGGCACACCCCAGCAGGGAGGTCTGGTGCAGAAAGGGAAGGGGCAGGACTCTGAGGGTGGTCTGCAGCTAGAGGGGTCCCTGGAATGGGCCAGGTGTGTGTGGGGAGCCCAGCCCAGGACCCCACCTATGCCTATGCTGGGTGTTGGGTAGAGGAGGCACCTCTTGGACCCCCTGCACTTTCAGGGTTCCAGGGGCTTGAGGGCGGCTTGCCTGGCTTCCCAGGGGCTGGGGCACCACCCTCCCTGACAAATCACCTCTTGGGAGTGGAGCTACGTCTCTGTGGGCTGTTCCAGAGTTGCAGTGGGGTGCAAACCTGGGACAGAAGAAGGGGAACTGGGAGAGAGAGAGTTGCCCTGCGGAGGTCCCGGCAGGTTAGAGAGCAGCGTGCACCGTGGGTGGGGGGGTCTGGGGGTAGGGTGCGCCCCAGGTGGGAGGCAGGGTTCTGGAAGGGCACCTGGAGAGGGTTCATTGTGGGAACTCAGGTGAGTTTTCTTTTTCCTTTTAAAGTCTCTTCTGCCCCATGTTCTCAACTGGCCTTATTCCCCATACCTGTGAACTCCAGGGCGCCCACTCACCTGAGCTTTTGTGGGATTGGTTGCAGAATTTCAGGGTTTCCCCTGTTCCCCGGGAAGAGTGCGGGTAAGGACCTCACAGAGTCCCCACCTTCAGTGATGTGTCCCACGGTTCTCTGACACTGTGCAGGTGATGCATCTTGAGAAGTACCTCAAGTTCAGCAGGGTGTGCCCTGGTCCCCCAGGCACAGGTGTGGCCATAGCAAGCCCCAGAGCCGTCCCCCAACTTCAGCATTATGCCCCGTGTGCCCCCAGGTTAGTGGTAATTGGCTGTTAGAATCATGCAGGAAAATCCTCCAGGTGGGGGCCTGAAGGAGGGCGTAAACCAGACCCCACTCTAATTGCATTGGGAATAGACGAATTGAGGGTTTCTTTAGAAGAGTAAGTCTGCTTTCCAGAAAAGGCAAGGTCATTGGTCTATTGAGAATGAAGATAATTACTGATATACAACAAGTATGTGTTGCCCCTGCACCCAGAAACCGAAGCAGGTGTGCAGGCTATAGGTCAGAGGTGCCTTCTTCTCCCCAGCTGACAGCACTTCTCTGCTCTGGCTACAAGACACCCGAGGTTTTGAACGTCAGCATCGGAGTCAGCGAGGCAGCTTGTCACAGGACGCCAGTGTTCAGAGAAAGCACAGGTATGTTTGGCAAAATGTCCTATCTATGTCAGGGCTGGAGGTAAAACCTCTCATTATCCCAAAACCTCCTGGGCTTTTCTCTTTTCTCTAGTTGAGCCACAAAGTAAAATTGAAGTAGCTGTCAGCATTCTGGGTTTGGTGCAAGAATTACTTAGTTTCCCTGGAGGTAGAACTTTGCAGGGGATCACAATTTCTGTCCATTTATTGCTTACAAATGTATTTTGACCATCTGTTTCCTAGGAACCCTCTTTTATTAGAAAGGGAAGGTGAGATTCACTCTGTGCCTGTTTGTAACATCTAATTTGTTCCTTCATCTAACAGTGTTTATTCAATTGGGCCTAAGATATGGTTTAGTGGCCAGTATCTAGAGTTAGGTGGCTTTTTTCATCTGATACAGACTTGGATGATGTCATTTGACAAAGGTGATGTTTCATCATTGATTAGTTTATTCACCAGAAGAGTTAAAATTAGGGTGGAGGGAAAATTCAAAATTATCCAAACCGGCCTGTTCCTGTTTAAAAGTTGAGCTTGACTTTCTAGTTTTACTAAATGTATTATCTCGATATTTTGAGGTGCCATATTCTCTCTGTAGTTTCTTTGGTGGTGGAGTCAGAAGGAGAGTCTGGGAATTCTTTTGGATAGTGGCATGCTGGTGGCTTCAAGGGGCTTGGCGTCAGGAGCCTTGGGGTGAAGTCTGCAACTGCTTGTCTGACCCTGGGTGCATCTCCCAGAGGTTTTGTTGCCTCCTATGAAATTGCCGGCAGATAATGTTCTGCTTAAAGGGGAACCCTCCCATCCTGTTGGTGGGAATGCAAAGTGGTGCAGCCAGTCTGGGAACCAGTGTGGGGGTTCCTCAAAAAGTTAAACATTGAACAACCCCATGATCCAGCAATTGCTGTCCTACGTATTTACCCAAAGGATACAGAAATGCAGATTCGAAGGGGGTCCATGCACCATAATGTTTATAGCAGCAATGTCCACAGTAGCCAAACTATGGAGAGAATCCCAAAGTCCATGCACTGATGAATGGATAAAGCAGATGTGGGATACATATATATAATGGAATATGACCCAGCTTCAAAAAGAATGAAATCTTACCATTTGCAAGGATGTGGATGGATCTAGAGTGTATTAAGCTAAGCAAAATCAGTGAGGAAAGACAAATATCCTATGCTCTCACGCTTGTGGAATTTCAGAAAAAAAAACAGATGAACAGAGTTGAGGGGTGATGGAGAGGCAAACAAGGAAATAGACTCAACCTTGGAGAACAAACTGAGTGTTGCTGCAGGACATGGGCGTGGGTGTAAGAGTTAAATGGGTGAGGGGTATTAAGGAGGAATCTTGTGATGAGCACCGGGTACTGTATGCAGGTGAGGAATCACTAAATCTTACCCCTGAAGTGAATATTCCATGGCATGTGAACTAACTGGAATTTAAGTAAAAGAAGAAAGGAAAAAGTGTTCTGCTTCATGAAGAGCGAGGTAAAGTTGTAGTGATTTGGGCTGTACTCTTCTATAGATGAGAGTTGTAGAACACCCTGTTGTAGGATACACTAGTTTCTTATCACATAAGGAGTCCTCAGAAAGCTGCAATGAAAGATTCAGATCTCAGAGCATGTTCATGTTCCACTGATATGTTACAATTTGCACAGGTAGGAAAGAAGGTGGAGAGAAAGGCAACAGAAGGGGAAAGTAGGTGTGAACCTTTCATTAGTTAGTGTTATAGCTTTCTCATGAAAGCCTTGCGCCAGTGTGATTTTGGAAGAAACGGTGGAATCCGGGAGCTTTGCAGGAGATAGGGGAGTTCCAGGTCTGGGTAAACTGACAGGGGTCCCAGAGGAGTGTTGAATGCATTCTGCAGCAGGGTGTGGGCAGGGTGGGCTCCAGGGGTGGCTGTGGTCTCCTGGGTGAGAGTTGTGACAGGTGAGGGCTGTGTGCAAGTTCCTGGCTGAGGACAAGTGAGGCACAGGCAGAGAGCTGGCAGAGAACCTTCTTCTGGGCCACCAGCCTCACCCAACACACACAGCCTCATCTTCTGTCCCTGTCACTCCAATTCTGACTTCTCCGAAGGTGAGTGAGAATACATCAAGAGCATTCTTAACAGAAGGGAAAGCATGTGCAAAAGCTCTGGGGCAGGAGAATTCCAGTTATTTCCAGGAGCAGCAAGAAGGACCTGTGGCCACAGGAGACAGCTTAGGACATGAGCTTAGAGAGGTGAAAGAGGGTGACAGAAAGCTATTCCAGGGCTATAACCCCATGAGAAGCTGTTTCACTGGGCCATACTGGCTACAGTGTTGAGAACAGATTACAGAGGGTTGAAGATGGCAAAGCAGGTCAATTATGAAGCTTTTCCAGGAACTCAGGCACCGTGGAACGGACAGGTGGCTTTGGATGGAGTGGTTAGACCTCTTCTGGGTCCATTTTGAAGATGGAGCTCACAGGATTTGCTGATGGGTTAGCTATTAGGAGCAGGAGAACAGAGGAATTGGGGTAACTCTCAGGTGTTGTGGGTTGTCCTGATCGAGAGGAAGGAGAGGGTTTCTCAGGGGGTAGGAGGTAGTCGGTGTTCAGCATGCTGAGGAAGGTGCCTTTCCCAGTGGATCTGCTGAGGTTTGTGTCTGGGAGGACCTTTCACATCTCTTCCCTCAGCAATGCTCAAGTACAAGTATCCCCCACTTTTTAAACGTTCACAGTAAGACACTGGGCTTTCTTGAAAGAACTACGTTATTACCCAGCTTCAGTAAAAGGAAGACACCTGAAGAGGATTTCAATCTTATGAAAAAAGGTGAACAGTGAGAATCGCGTTCAGCATCTGTTCTGGGGAGAAGCACGACCGAGGCGGCGTGCACCCCAACCAGCTCCTTCCTCTGTCAACCGCTCTCCGCTTCCAGCCACTAGCACTTTGAATTGTGTCTGTGAGCCTCTGCTGTGCTTCATCTTCATTTATGCTGGGCCTCCGTTAGAAACTTGTGTGCTGAGGCCTAAGAAAAGCCAAAGAGAAGGAATTTTGGAGTCTGAGCACACTGTCTAATTGTTCGTGTAAATTAATGGTCATTCCTTCTTGACACCATTTCTTCTGTGCAAGGTTTCTTAGAAGCCCTGTACTTTCAAAGAGCAGGGAAACCTATACCCCATGCTGCGGGGTTAGTTTTAGTCTCCATGCCTGACAGACCATTTCATGACTAGGATTTTCTCACTCAAACATTGAGACTTTGACCATCTTCACCCTTTTCTACCACCGCATCCCCGAATCTGGCACCTACCAACCTGCTCTCAGTATCTATGCGTTCAGTATTTGTTTATTCCACGTTGAATGTACATGAGAGCATCTGGTATTGGTCTTTCTGTGTCTGAGTTACTTGGCATAAGGCCCCCAAGGTCTGTGTTTCCATGTCTGGTTCTTGTGAATAATGCTGCAGTGAACGTGGGAGTGCATCTGTCTTTTTGAGGCAGCATTTTTGTGTTCTTAAATCAATACTCAGTAGAGCCATTACTGGGTCATGGGGTAGTTGTATTTATTTTTTCAGGAACCTCCATACCATTTGTCACAGTGGCTGCACCAATTTCCATTCCCACCAACAGTGCACAGTGTTTCCTCGTCTGCACACCCAGACCCCACCTGGTGTCTGTCTCTGGGACAATTGCTATTCCAACAGTTGTGAGAGGATAGCCGATTGTGGGTTTGACTGATGTTTCCCTAACGATGATTAGTGATGTCGAACAACTTTTTCTGTCTGTTGGCACCTGTGTGCCATCTTTGGAAAGTATCTATTCACATATTCCTCCCATTTTTTATATAGTTTTTTTTTTTATTTGTATGAGTGTTGTGTGTATTTTGGATATTAGCCTCTTCTCACACATATGATTCGCAGATATGTTTTTCTTATTGGGTCAGAGGCCTTTTAAGTTTTTGATGGTTTCTTTTGCCGTGTGGAAGATTTCAGTTTGATGTTGTTCCACTTGTTTATTTTTGCTTTTGTTGCCTTTGCATTTGGTGTCCGATCTGAAGACTCTTTGCCAAAACTAATGTCAATAGACTTAGTACCTGTGTCTTCTTGGAGGTTTATGGATTCAGGTCTTATGTTCAAATCATTCATCCATTAAAAATTTTGTGTGTGGTGTAAGAAAGTGACCCAGTTATATTCTTCTGCATTTAGTGTCCCCTTTGCCTGTTACCGCTCACTGAAGAGACAGTCCTTCCCTCATGGCATATCTTCTGCTGCTGTGTCGTAAGTGAGGATCATCTACGTGTGGGTAAGTTTCTGAGCTTTCTGTACTGTTCCACTGACCTGGTGTCTTTGTTTATGCCAGTACCATCCTGTTTTGATGACATCAGCTTTATAATCCAGCTTGAAATCCAGGAGTGTGTTGACTGCACCTCTTTCTCCAGGTTGCTTTGCGGATTTGGTGTCTTTTGTGATTCCATACAAGTTTGAGGACTGTTTTCTATTTCCTCGAATAATGACACAGGAATTCAGATAGGGATTTCATCACATCTGTCGATTGCTTTGGGTACGATGGACATGTTCACATAATTAACTCTTCCAGTTAAGGAGCATGGCGTATGCTACCATTTGTTTGTGTTCCCTTCCAAATCTTTGACCCATACATTCTGCCCCCCTGGACACACATATTTTTCATTTCTTTTCTGCCATGTGTTGAGTGTACTATGTCTTTCTCATTCTTGGTTACTTTTATTCCTAGATTTTTTTTGATGCAATTTTAAATGGCGTTGCTTTTTTAATTTCTCTTTGCGAAAGTGTGTCATAAGTATACAGAAATGCAAGAAGTTGGGTCATCTGGGTGGCTCCATAAGTGAAGCGTCTACCTTCAGCTCAGGTCATGATCCCAGAGTTCTGGGATCGAGCCCCGTGTTGGGCTCCCTGATTAGCGAGGGTCTGCTTTTCCCTCTTTCTGACACTCCCACTGCTCGTGCTTTTTCTCTTCCTGTCAAATAAATAAATAATATTTGAAAAATAATGACAACAGGTCTCTGCATATTGACTTTATATCCTGCAGCTTGTTTGAATTTTTTTATTCTAACAGTTTTTTTTTTTTTTTGTGGAATCTTTCGGGATTTTATGTCATTTGCAAATTGTGCCAGTTTTCCTGTATGGATTTAATATCTTCTCTTTTTTTAAAAATTGTTATTCACCCTACAGTACTTCATTTGTTTTCGATGTAGTGTTCCATGATTCATTGTTTGCATATAACACCTAGTGCTCATTATGACAAGTGCCCTCCTTTTTTTTTAAAGAATTTATTTATTTATTCAACAGAGATAGAGACAGCCAGCGAGAGAGGGAACACTAGCAGGGGGAGTGGGAGAGGAAGAAGCAGGCTCACAGCGGAGGAGCCTGTTGTGGGGCTCGATCCCATAATGCCAGGATCACGCCCTGAGCCGAAGGCAGATGCTTAACCACTGTGCCACCCAGGTGCCCCCTGTCTTGTTAATTTTAACCATTCTAACTGGTGTAAGGTGGTATTTCATTGTCGTTTTGATTTGTATTTGCCTGATGGCAAGTGATGTGGAGCATTTTTTCATGTGTCTGTCGGCCATTTGTATGTC
Source organism: Ursus americanus (assembly GCF_024610735.1). Lineage (NCBI taxonomy): Eukaryota > Metazoa > Chordata > Mammalia > Carnivora > Ursidae > Ursus > Ursus americanus. The sequence goes on from NW_028273624.1 coordinate 1,899,310, forward strand.
TTCTCTGGAGAAGTATCTCTTTGTGTCTTCTGCCCATTTTTTGGGTGTCGAGTTTGAGGAGTTCTTTATAGATCTTGGATACCAGCCCTTTATCTGTAATATCATTTGCAGATATCTTCTTCAATTCCATAGGTTGCCTTTTGTTTTGTTGATTGTTTGCTTTGCCGAGCAGAAGCTTTTTATCCTGATGAAGTGCCAATAGTTCATTTTTGCTTTTATTTCCTTTGCCTTTAGAGACGTGGCTTGCAAGAATTGTTGTGTCCAAAGTTGAAGAGTTCTTTTGATTTTGATATGAGACAGGAATCCATTATCTTTCTTTCCTGATTGTATTTGAGTCCTCTGTCTTTCTTGGTGAGTCTAGCTAAGTTTGTCAGTTTGTTTATCTTTCCAAAAAAGGCAGCTCTCATTTTCATTGGGTTTTTTTTTGTCTTTTTAGTCTTTGTTGGATTTATTTATGCCTTCCTTTTTGTTATTTCCTTATTTCTACTAATTTGGGGCTTTGTTGGTTGTTTTTTTTTTTCCAATTCTTTACCACATAAATCAGGTTGTTTATTGGAGAGCATTCTCATGGATTGATGAACACTTGAATTTCTATGAATGTCCTCCATAAAGCCACTTTTGCTGCATCCCATAAGTTTTTGTAGGTTGTCTTTTTCATCAGCGTCAAGGTACTTCTAAAATTTTTTTGATTTCTTCTTTGACTGTTGGTTGTTCAGTAGCATGATGTTAAATCTCCACATATTTTTTAAGATTCTTTAAGTATCTGACAGAGAGTGAGACAGCGAGAGAGGGAATGCAAGCAGCGGGGTGGGAGAGGGTGAAGCGGGCTTCCCACTGAGCAAGGAGCCTGATTCGGGGCTAGATCCCAGGATCCTGGGATCACGACCTGAGCTGAAAGCAGATCCTTAACGACTGAGCCACCCAGGCCCCAAAAATCTCCACCTATTTTTGACAGTCCCATTTTTTTCTTGAGACTGATTTCTAGTTTCATATCATTGTGGTTGGATAAGATTTGAAGCAGAAGGTGAAGAGAGCATTCAGATGAAAGGTTTGTTTCCTGGAGGGTTTTCTGTGGGCAGACCACGAGTTCAGTGGGCAGGAGGAAGGTTTTATGAGATGGGGGGTGGGGATAACCCTTGTTAGAATTACTGACTACTACCATGCAGGCTGTGTGCTACCGTTCACATCATAGTCCTGATGGACTTGTACTTCATTAGAAATATTTTCTAGGAGGTGTAGGCATAGTCTTCACTTAAAGAAAGGTGCCATGTGGGTTCAGCAACCAGGATGTATGGTACTGTGGGGGATCAGAAACAGGCTTTCTGTGGGAAGTGACAGAAATAAGATATGGTGAGCTCCATGACCATAGGTGAGGTCCCGAGTGACCCACTGGGTGTTGGGTTCTGTGGATCTGTCTCATCAGGTGCTGTGGAATTCAGGGACACCCTCCTGTCTGTGGATTTGTGTGGATACAGGTAGACATCAGTGTCTGGCCAGGCACGAAGGTCGCACTAGACCACCACCAGAAATACAGCGTGCGGTGGAGCCACTGCTTGGTTTCCCCGAAAGCTGACCAGGGTCTGTGACTGTGATTCCTAGCAGCTGCAAGGGGAGAGGAGGCCGGGGGTGGTGCACACTTCCTAGAGTTGTGGTCAGGACTAGTCTGGAGCCCACTGAAGTCAGCCACACAAGGAACAGAAGGCACCAAGTCAGTGTAGCTGTGGGCACTGCTCCCTTGGTACTTTCGGGCCAGCTCCATGCTGCCACCTCCTGCTTTTCATCATCATCTTCAAGGTCATGTGCCTCTGCTCTTGCCCCATGGCCTCCGGGGTATTGTCCGTCCTCCATCTGGCCCTCGTCCCTGGTGCCCTGTGCAGTCCGATGCCAGGGTAGCCTTCTTGAGACAAATATCTGGCCCTGATGGAACACTTCCATGGATCTCCTGTGATGCGAGGATGATGCCCTGCCCTGGAAGGGGCCTGCAGGTCCCCAATCAGGACAGCCATGTCTCCCTTTTCAGCATGGCCTGCCCTCCCCTCAGTCTTCTTCAGGGAAGCTCTCCCCACTTCCTGAGCTGACAGCTCTGAACTTAAAAATGAATGTTATTTTACATATCTCTATGCCTTAGTTCATCCATGGCATGTCTTTCAACCCCGTTAGTGGGTTTTTTTCTTTTTTAGCAGTTCTGAAGGGCTGTCTGATCAAGGAGGGGATGACGTGGGTGGGGTAGCTTTCCCTCTCATCTCCCTCAGCATGTCTCTGAGCCCTGGGGCCAGCTATTCCAGTGAGGATTGAGGAACCCGAGCCAACCCATCCTGAGCACAGGCTGTGTCAGCTCATAGACTGATGCGTGTTGGTGGGCAGCTGGCATGGGCCAGGGGCAGGCAGTGTCTCCTTCTCATTCCTTCCCTCCCTTCCTCCCAGAGGTAGCTCAGAGAAGCCTTCAACCCCTGCATCTCCAGATCCCTTGACCTATGCCTCCTGTGTTCAGCTGGTGACCTTGGAGTTTCGCATCGATTCTACCTCCCGTACCCTCTCCCGTATCAGTTCCTGCATCAGGGGAGGGGTCGGACCCTTGTCTGTTTTTGGTCTTCTTCCTGTCCCGCACCAAGCCCACCCACCTTTGCATCTTCTATGTATGTGCTTGGAAGCAAGCCCATCCACAGGGAACCTATTAGCCAAATGGATCCTGGCAATGAACATTGAAGTAGAGATCCAGGATCCATAATAAACCTGCTCTGAAACCTGTCCCAAAGTCTGTGACTCTCTCACACTGAAACAGAAACAATAGTAGCTTTCTGGACTGTGAAGTGTCATGTGTCTCTACTTACAATCTTGAATGCATAGGTGCTGAGCCTGGACTGAAAAGGACCATGTCTTCCGTGGCCTGGAATCCACGGCAAAAACTCAGTGAAATCTGAATTTGAGGCATGGAGTGAATAATTATTGTAGAGTGAATCCTCCCAAGTAGGGCTTATGCACATTGCACAGGAAAAGCTTTTTCAAAGAGCTTCCTGAAAGAAAAATCTTTTTTAAAATTTATTTTAATTCCAGTAAAACTAACATACAGTGTTACATTCGTTTCAGGTGTACAATAGAGTGATTCAGTAATTCTATATATTACTCAGTAGTCATCAAGAAAAGCGTCCTCTTAATCCCCTTCATCTATTTCACTCATCCCTCTATCCACCTCCTCTCTGGTAACCATCCGTTTGTTCTCTATTGTTAAGAGTTTGTATTTTGGTGTGTCTCCTTTTTCTCTTTTAGTTATTTATTTTTGTTTGTTTTTTAAATTCCCCATTAGATTGACATCGTATGGGATTTGTCTTTCTCTGACTGACTGATTTTAGTTAGGATAATACTCTCTAGCTCCATCCATGTGTCTGCAAATGGCAAGGTTTCATTCTTTTTCAAGCCGAGTAATACTCCATTGTGTGTGTGTGTGTGTGTGTGTGTGTGTGTGTGTGTGTGTGTGTGAATACACACATCTATCATCTCATTTGTCAATTTTTCTACAGACACTTGGGTTGCTTCCATATTGTGATATTGTGAATAATGGTGCAAGAAACATAGGGGTGCACATATCCTTTTAAGTTACTGTTTTCCTATTCTTTGGGTAAATACGAGTAGTGTGATTGTTGGATCGTAGGGTAGTTCTATATTTAATTTTTTGAGGAACCTTCATACTGTTTTCCACGGTGGCCACCACAGTTTGCATTCCCACCCACAGTTCGTGAGGATTCCCCTTTATCCACATCCTCCCAACACCTGCTCTTTGTTGTGCTTTTGATGTTAGCCATTCTGACAGGTTTGAGGTATTACCTCACTGTCCTTTGGGTTTACATTTTCCTGATGATGGATGATGGTGAACATCTTTTCACGGGACTGTTGGCCATTTGTATTTCTTCTTTGGAGAAATGTCTGTCCATGTCTTCTGCCTATTTTTTAACTGGATTATTTGTTTTTGGGGGGTTGAGTAGAATCACTTGTATATGTTTTGGACACTATCCCTTTATTGCATATGATCTTTGCAAATATCTTCTCCCTTTGAGTAGGTTGTCTTATTATTTTTACATTTTCATTGTTCTTCTGCCGTGTGGAAACTTTTTATTTTGCTGTATTCCCAATAGTTTATTTTTGCTTTCATTTCCTTTGCCTCAGGAGACAGTCTAGAAAAACGTTGGTATGGTCCATATCAAGAAGTTACTGTCTTCCCTCCTGTAGGATTTTTATGGATTCAGGTCTCATATTGAGGTCTTGAAACTGTTTTGTGTTTGTCTTTATTGTGTAAGAAAGCAGTCTAATTTCATTCTTTTGTGCATAGCTGTCTAGTTTTCCCAATACCATTTGTTGTAGAGACTGTCCTTTTCCCTTTTGATATCGTTGCTTGCTTTGTGGAAGATTCATGGACCACATAATTGTGGGTTTCTGTCTGAACTTGTATCCTGTTCCTTTGGTGGCTGTGTCTATTTTTGTGCCGTACTGTCTTGTTAGGATGACTGCAGCTTTGTAGTATAACCTGAAATCTGAAATTGTCAGTCCTCCAGCTTTGTTTTTCTTTTCCACATTGCACTGGCTGTTCAGTATCTTTAGTGGTTCCATACAAATGTGTAGGATTGTTTATTCGAGGTCTTTTGTTCTTTAATTTAAATTCAATTAGCCAACTTACAGTACATCATTCGTTTCAGATGTAGTCTTCAATAAATTTTCAGTCATGTGTAACACCCAGTGCTCATTGTATCGTGTGACCTCCTTAATGCTACTCACCCAGTTACCCCCCCCAACTTCTCCTCCAACAATCATCAGTTTCTTGCGATAGTTAAGCGTCCATTATGGGTTTTCTCCCTCTCTGATGACTTCCCATTCTATTTTCCCTTCCTTCCCCTATGGTCTTCTTCCTTGTTTCTGATATTCCACATAGGAGTGAAAGCATATGATCATTGTCTTTCTTTCATTGACTTATTCCACTCAGCATAATACCCTCCAGCTCCACCCAGGTCGGTGTGATGGTAAGTATTCATCCTTTCTGATGGCTGAGTAATATTCCATTATATATATGATCTACATCTTCTTTATCCATTCATCTATCCATGGTCATCTGCACTCCTTCCACAGTTTGTCTATTATGGATATTGCTGCTATGAACACTGGTGTGCATGTGTCCCGTCTTCACTACCTCTGTCTCTGGGGGTAAATACCCAGTAGTGCAATTGCTGGGACATCGGTAGCTTTATTTATAATTTCTTGAGGATACTCCGTACCATTTTCAAGAGTGGCTGTACCGGACTGCATTCGTACAGGGGTGTAAGAGGGTTCCCATTTCTCCACATCCTCTCCAACATGTATAGTTTCATGTCTTCTTATTTTTATATATTCGGCCTCGTGTAATATGGCATTTATAGGGGTTTAGATTTGCATTTCCCTGAAGCCAAGTGATATGAAGCATTTATGCATGTATCTTTTGGTCACCAGTACGTCGTCATAAGTGAAGTGACTTCCCATTTTAATCCATCTCAAGACCTAAAGCTGGGTAAGTCTCTGAAGCTGGATGATGCCATCGGTTGGAAGTGTGGAGAATTTCAAAAGTTCTCCATGGAGAGCAAGTTTAAAGGTCAGTGTGAAGCTACTAATTGGATCCGGGGAGATCTCTGAAAGTGGGGGTTGCCTGGGATGGGCTGAGGGGGGCCCTCCGATTTTCCTATGAATTCTTGCTGCAGCCCCAAATGGACAGTTTCCTGCTGTGGGGCAGGCTGAGTCCTCTGTCGTGCAGAGGTGAGCCCAATGCCTGGTGCCTTGGAGGCAGGCAAATGGGGAGGGACACTCAGCAGAGGACCCAGGGTTAGGTTAGGCCTCAAGAGACAGCAGGTCCGAACTGCCCAGTGCTCAGAGAACTCCCAGGCCGAGTGAGATGAGGGCACAAGGGTGGGTGAGTGTGAGCCTTGGGGTTCCATCCGGAAGCGCCCACAAAGGTCGGGGTTCACCAGAAGGGGCTCTCAGGGTGTGCCCCAATTCTCTTGCCCTGAATGCTCTCTTGTTCCCCAAAATGGTGCAGTTTACTGTGGGCTGCAGGCTGAGTCCTACGGTGGGGCTTGGGTTTCCCCAATCCCCCGGAGTGTGGTGCCAGGAATCTAGGGAGGGACCTCTCTGTGGCCAACCTAGGGTAAGGGTTAGGGTCCAGGAGCCCGGCAGGGACAATCTTTAGGCTGTGGGGCGAGCTCTGTGGATGGCTGAGAGGAGGCCATGGGGGAGGGTGAGAATGGGCCTCAGGGTTGGGGAACGGGGGGCTGCCAATGATGGGGATGGGCTCCAGGGGCCTCCCCAAGTTCTCATGCCCTGTAGACTCCGTAGAACCCCAAGGGGCATGGTTTCCTGTCGGGTGGCAAGCTGAGTCCTGCGGTGGGGCACAGATATCCCAATTCCCCGGGTCTGCGATATAAGGCTCCTGGGGAGACCCCCAAACCCGCAGCCGGCTTAGGGCTAGCGTAAGGCCCCAGGAGCCCCGCAGGCTGGATCTGCTGGCTGTATGGCGAGCTACACGGGCTGAGGTGAGGGTGTGGGGAGGGTGAGCGTGGGCCTCAGGGTTGGGGTGCGGGTGGCCGTTGAAGTTCGCTGGTGGCTCAGGAGGGCCCTCCTGGTTCTCCCGCCCTGAATGCTCTATGGCCTCCCAAGGCACACGGTTTCCTGCGGGGTGGCAGACTGAGTCCTGCTGTGGGGCTCAGGTGTCCCGAATCCCCGCAGCTGTGGCTCCAGGCTCCTGGGGAGGGGCCCCTCCACAGATGAACTAGGGTTAGGGTTGGGGCCCAGGAACCCCGCAGGCCATGTCTGCCCACTATGTGGCGAGCTCCGCCGCGGGCTGAGGTGAGGGTGCAGGGTGGGGTGAGCATGGGCTTCAAGGTTGGGTTTAGGGATCGCCGAAGTTCACCGGGGTTCTGGGGGCCCTCCTGGTTCTCCCACCCTGAATGCTCTACAGCCTCCCAAGGGGCACGGTTTCCTGCAGGCTGGCAGGCTTTGTCCTGCAGTGGAGGTCAGGTGTCCCCAGTCCCTGGGGCTTTGGCACCGGGCCCCAGGGGAGGGGCCCTACCCAGCCGACCTAGGGTCAGGGCTAGGCCCCAGGAACCCGGCAGGCCTGATCTGCCGGCTCTGCCATGAGCTCAGTGGCAAGCTGAAGGGAAGGCATGGGGCGGGATGAGCGTGGGCCTCAGGGTTGGGGTGTAGGGGGTCGCCGAGGATTGCTGGGGGCTCAGGGGGGCCCTACCAGTTCTCCTGCAGGGGATGCTCTGCAGCGCCGCAAGGGGCATGGTTTCCTGAGGGGTGGCAGGCTGAGTCCCGTGGTGGGGCTCAGGTGTACCCAATCCCCGGGGTTAGGGTACGGATTAGGGTACGGGTTAAGGTTAGGGTATGGGTTACGGTTAGGATATGGGTTAGGGATAGGGTAAGGAGAGGGTACGGGTTAGGGTTGGGTTTAGGGGTTACAGGTTGGAGGTTATGGGTTAGGGTACAGATTAGGGTTTAGGGTACGGGTTAGGGTTTAGGGTTTAGGGTTAGGGTTGGAGTACGGGTTAGGTTTAGGGTACGGGTTAGGGTTAGGGTACGGGTTAGGGTACGCATTAGGGTACGGTTTAGGGTACGGGTTAGGGTACAGTTTAGGGTAAGTATTGGCCTACCGATTTGGGTACGGTTTAGGGTACGGGTTAGGGTTAGGCTACCGGTTAGGGTTAGGGTACAGTTTAGGGTTATGGTACAGGTTAGGTTACGGTTTAGGTTTAGGCTTAGGGTACGGGTTAGGGAACGGGTTAGGGATAGGGATAGGGTACGATTTAGGGTTAGGTTATGGGTTAGGGTACGGGTTAGGGTACAGGTTAGGGTTAGGTATGGGTTAGGGTCCGGGTTAGGGATAGGGCACGAGTTAGGGTATGGGTTAAGGTTAAGGTAAAGGTACTGGTTAGGGTTAGGGTACGGGTTACGGTTTAGGGTTTAGGGTTACAGTTAGGGTACGGGTTAGGGTTAGGGTATGGGTAGGGTTTGGGTACGGGTTATGGTACGAGTTATGGTATGGGTTAAGGTCAGGGTTTAGGGTTAAGGTTAGGGTATGGGTTAGGGTACTTGTTAGGGTTATGGTTAGGTTTAGGGTATGGTTTAAATTACGGGTTAGGATACAGTTTACGGTTAAGGTTAGGGTATGGGTTAGGGTATGGGTTAGAGTACGTGTTAGGGTTACGGTTAGGGTTAGGGTACAGGTTAGGGTTAGGTTTAGGGTACGCGTTAGAGTTAGGGTTAGAGTACGGGTTAGGGTACGGGTTAGGGTTAGGTTTAGGGTTAGGTTATGGGTTAGGGGTAGGGTTAGCTGAAGGGGTAGGGTTAGGGGTAGGGTTAGGGGTATGGTAGGTGTCTGGGTAGGGTTAGGGTTTAGGGTTAGGGTTTGGGGTTTGGGGTTAGTGGTTAAGGTTAGGGTTTCATGTTTAGGGTTTCCGGATTAAGGTTAGGGGTTAGGGTTTAGGGTTTAGTGTTAATGTCAGGGTTTAGGGTTTAAGGATTAGGGTTTAGGGTTAGGTTTAGGGTAGGGTTAGGTTTAGGGTAAGGGTTAGGGGTTAGCGTTAGGTTTAGGATTAGCGGTTAAGGTTTGGGTTTAAGGTTAGGCATTAGGGTTTAGGGTTAGGGTTAGACCCCAGTAGGCCAGCAGGACCTATGCCCCGGCTGTGCGGCAAGTGGAGGAGTGGGCCAAGGTGAGGGCGATGGCGAGCGGGAGTATGGTATCCAGCGTTTTGTCGCTGGGGGCCTTTGAAAGTCGCTAGAGGCTTGGAGGGCCCTGCCCGTTATCCCGCCCTTAATGACCAGCGGTGCCCCTAGCGGCCCGGGTGGTGGCAGTGTGGCAATGTGAGTCTGGCACTACGGTTTGGGGGTCCCCAATGCCGTGTGTTGCAGCGCCAGGCCCCTTGGGAGGGGCACCTCTGGGGCCCTCCTAGGGTTAGTGTTAGCTCCCAGGAGTCCAACAGGCATGATCCGCCAGCTGTGTGGTAGCATAGGACCGGGCCAAGGTGAAGGCGCCGGCAAGCTGGAGCGTGGGCCCAAGCATTTTGGCGCGGGGGGCCTTGGAAGGTCGCCGGGGGATTCAAGGGCCCTGCCGGTCCTCCCGCCCTGAATGGCCAGAGGCGCCCTTAGCCGCCCAGGTGGTGGCGGCATGGCATGGTGAGTACGGCGCTGGGGCTCGGGGGTCCCCAATCCCCGGTGTGGCAGCACCAGGCCCCTTGGGAGGGGCCCCTCGGGTGCGACCTAGTGTTAGGGTTAGCCCCCAGGGGGCCGACAGGCCCAATCCCATGGCTGTGTGGAGAGCGGATGGGCGCGCTGAGGTGAGGGGGCTGGCAAGTGGGAGCATGGGCCCAAACGTTTTGGTGCGGGGGGCCTTCGAATGTCGCCGGGGTCTCGGAGGGCCCTGTCCATTCTCCTGCCCTGAAGACTGGCGACGCCTCTAGCGTCGCGCATGGCGGCGGGGCATCCGGGTGATTCCGGCGCTGGGACTCGGGGTTCCCAAATCCCCGGTGTTGCGGCTCCAGGTCCCTTGGGCGGGTACCTCGGGGGCCGATCTATGGTTAGGGTTAGACCCCAGGAGGCCGGCAGGCCAGATCTGGCAGCTATGCGGCGAGTGGAGGGGCGGGCGGAGGTGAGGCCGCTGGCGAGCGGGAGTATGGGCCCAGGCGTTTTGGCGCGGAGGTCCTTCGGATGTCACCAGGGGCTTGGAGTGCCCTGCCCGTTCTCCCGCCCTGAATGACTGTCAGCTCTCCTAGCGGCCCCGGTGGTGGCAGGTCGGCATGTTGAGTCCAGCCTTGGGGCTCGGGGGTCCCTAATCCCTGGGGTTGCTGCGCCAGGCCCCTTGGGAGGGGCTCCTTGGGTGCCGCCCTAGGGTTAGGGTTAACCCCCAGGACACCAGCAGGCCCTATCTGCTGGCTGTCCAGCGAGCAGAGGGGTGGACCGAGGTGAGCGCCCTGGTGAGTGGGATCGTGGGCCCAAGCGTTTTGGCATGGGGGCCTTCAAAGGTCGCCGGGGGCTTGGAGGGCCCTGCCAGTTCTGCCCCCCTGAATGACCGGGGGCACCCCTAGCAGCCCGGGTGGTGGCATGGGGGCAGGGTGAGACCGCAGTCGGGGCTCGGCTTCCCCAATCCCCGGCATTGCGGTGCCAGTCCCCTTGGGAGGGGTCCCTCTGGGGCCCAACTTGGGTTAGGGTTAGCCCCCAGGAGGGCGGCAGGCCCGATCCGCCAGCTCTGTGCCAATTGAAGTGGCGTGCTGAGTTGAGGGTGCTGGCGACCAGGAGCGTCGGCCCAAGCATTTTGGCGCGGATGGCCTTCGTAGTCGCCATAGGCTCGGAGGGCGCTGCTCGTTCTCCTGCCCTGAATGACCGGCAACGCCCGTAGCGGCCCGGTTGGTGACGGGGCGTCAAGGTGAGTCCGGCACTGGGGAGGGGTCCCCAATCCCCGGTGTGGTGGCGCCAGGCACTTGGGTGTGGTCCCTCGGGGGCCGATCTAGGGTAGGGTTAGCCCAAAGGAGGCCGGTAGGCCCAATTCGCCAGCTGTGCTGCAAGCGGAGTGGTGGGCCAAGGTGAGGGCACTGGCCATCGGGAACGTGGGCACAAGCGTTTTGTTACGGGGGGGCTTCGAAAGTCGCTGGTGGCTCGGAGGCCCCTGCCTGTTCTCCCGCCCTGAATGAGGACGGCGCTAATAGCGGGCAGGGTCACGGCGAGGAGGCAGGGTGAGTCTTGCACTGGTGCTCGGGGGTCCCCAAGCCCCGGCGTGGCGGTGCCAGGCCCCTTGGGAGGGGCCCCTCAAGGGGCGACGTATGGTTTGGGTTAGCTCCCAGGAGGCCGTCAGGCCCGATCAGCCAGGTGTGCGTCGAGCGGAGGGGCGGGCCGAGGTGAGGCTGCTGGCGAGTGGGAGCATGGGCCCAAGCATTTTGGCGTGGGGAGCCTTCGAAGGTCTCCGGGTGCTCTGAGGGCCTTGTCCGTTCTCCCGCCCTGAATGACCGGCAGTGCTCCTATAGGCCAGGGTGGAGGAGGGGCGGCACGTTGAGTCTTGCACAGGGGCTCGGTGGTCCCCAATCCCCACTTTGCAGCGCCAAGCCCCTTTGGAGGGGCCCTCGTGGGCCAACATACGGTTAGGTTTAACCCCCAGGAGGCCAGCAGGCCTGATCCACCAGCTGTGCCGCGAGCAGAGGCACGGGCAGAGGTGAGGGCGCTGGCGAGAAGGAGCATGGGCCTAAGCGTTTTGGGGTGGGGGGCCTTTGAATGTTGCAGGGGGCTCAGAGGGCCCTGCCCGTTCTCCCACCCTGAATGACCGGCGGCGCCCCTATCGGCCCAGGTGGAGGCGGGGCGGCAGGGTGAGTCTGGCGCTGGGGCTCGGGGGTCCAAAATCACGGGCGTTCCGGCACGAGGCCTGTTGGGAGAGGCCCCTCTGCGGCCAACTAGGGTTAGTGTTAGCCCCCAGGAGGCCTGCAGGTCTGATCCGCTGGCTGTGAGGTGAATGGAGGGGTGAGCCGAGATGAGGTCGCTGGCGAGCGAGAGCGTGCACCCAAGCGTATTGGCTTGGGGGGCCTTCGAGGTCGCCAGGGGCTCGGAGGGCCCTGCCCGTCCTTCCGTCCTGAAAGACCGACGGCGCCCATAGCGGCCCAGGTGGCGATGGGGAGGCGTGGTGAGTCCGACACTGGGTTTCATGGGTTCTCAATCCCCGGCGTTGCGGTGCAAGGCCACTTAAGAGGGGCCCCTCAGGGGTCGACCTAGGTTTAGGGTTAGCACCCAGGATGCCAGAAGGCCCGATCCGCCTGCTGTGCGGCGAGTGGAAGGGTGGCCCGAGGTGAGGGCGCTTCGAGCGGGAGCGTGGGCCCAAGCATTTTGGCATGGGGGGCCTTCAAAGGTCGCCGAAGACTCAGAGTGCCCTGCCCGTTCTCCCGCCCTGAATGACCGGTGGCGCCCCAAGCAGCCTGGGTGGTGGTGGGGCGCAGGGTGAGTCCGGCACTGGGGCTCGGGGTCCCCAACCCGGCGTTGCGGTCCCAGGCCCCTTGGGAGGGTCCCCTCGTGGGCCGACCTAGGGTTAGTGTTAGTCCCCAGGAGGCTGGCAGGCCCGATCCGCCGACTGTGTGGAGAGCGGAAGCGCTGGCCGAGGTGAGGCCGCTAGTGAGCGGGAGCGTGGGCCCTAGCGTTCTGGCGCGTGCGGCGTTCGAAATTTCCCGGGGGCTCTGAGGGCCCTGCCGGTTCTCTCGCCCTGCATGATCCTCGGTTATCCTAGGGGCCTGGGTGGAAGGGGGGGGGCAGGGTGAGTCTGGTGCTTGGGCTTGGGGGTCCCAAATCCCCAGCGTCGTGGCACCAGCACCTTGGGAGGGGCCCCTCCGGGGCCGACCTAGGGTTAGTGTAAGTCCCCAGGAAGCCGGCAGGCCCGACCCGCCGGCTGTGTGGCGTCCAGAGGGGCAGGCTGAGGTGAGGGCGCTGGCGAGCGGGAGTGTGGGCCCAGGCATTTTGGCACGGGTGCCTTCGAAGGTCACCAGTGGCTCGGAGGGCCCTGCCCGTTCTCTTGCCCTGAATGACCGGCGGCGACCCTAGCAGCTCGGGTGGCCTGGGGGCGGCAAGTTGAGTCCAGCGCTGGGGCTCGTGGGTACCCAATCCCCGGCGTTGCGGTGCCAGGCCTCTTGGGAACTGACCTAGGGTTAGGGTTAGCCCCCAGGAGGCTCTCAGGCCGGATCCGCCGGCTGTGTGGAGAGCGGAAGTGTTGGCCGAGTGGAGGCCGCTGGTGAGCCGGAGCGTGGACCCAAGTGTTCTGGCGCAGGCAGCCTTCGAAGGTCGCCAGGGGCTCGGAGGGCCCTGCCCGTTCTCCCTGCCTGAATGTCCGGCAGCACGCCTAGCGGCCCGGGTTGTGGCAGGGCAGCAGGGTAGAGTCTGGCGCTGGGGCTCGGGGGTCCCCAATCCCAGGCGTTGCGGCGATAAGCACCTTGGGATGGCCCCCTCGGTGGCCGACCTAGGGTTAGAGTTTGCCCCCAGGAGGCCAGCAGTCCTGATCCGCCCACTCCGCAAGGAGCAGAGGGGTGGTCCGAGATGAGGGTGCTGGCGAGCAGGTGCTTGAGTCAAGCGTTTTGGTGCCGGGGGCCTTCAGAGGTCGCCGGGGGCTCAGAGGGCCCTGCACGTTCTTCCGCCCTGAATGACTGGTGGCTACCCTAGCAGCCCGGGTAGAGGACGGACAGTAGGATGAGTCAGGCGCTGGGGTTCAGGGTCCCCAATCCTCGGCATTGGGGCACCAGGCCCCTTCGGAAGGGCTCTAGGGGACCGACCAAGCATTACTGTTAGCCCCCAGAAGGCCGGCAGACCTCATCTGCCGGCTGTGTGGCGAGCAGAGGGGCAGGCTGAGGTGAGGGCGCTGTCGAGCGGAAGCATGGGCACAAGCGTTTTGGCGTGGGGGGGAATTCGAAAGTAGTCGGGGGCTCAGAGCGTCCTTCCCCTTTCTACCACACTGAATGCCCGACGGCACACCTAGCGGCCCGGGTTGCAGAGGGGCAGCAGTGTGAGTCCGGCGCTAGGGCTCGGGGGTCCCCAATCCCCGTTGTTGCAGCGCCAGGCCCCTTGGGAGGGGCCCCTTGGGTGCGACCTAGTGTTAGGGTTAGCACCCAGGAGGCCGGCAGGCCCGATTCGCCAGCTGTACGGGGAGCGGAGTGTCGGGCGGAGGTGAGGCCACTGGCAAGCAGGAGCCCGGGCCCAGGAGTTTTCGCGGGGGGGTCCTTCGAAGGTTGCCGAGTGCTCGAAGTGCCGTACACGTTCTTCCGCCCTGAATGACAGGCGGCTACCCTAGCGGCCCAGTTAGAGGAGGGGTGGTAGGGTGAGTCTGGCGCTGGGGCTCGGGGTCCCCAGTCCTCGGCGTTGGGGTGCCAGTCCCCTTCGGAAGGGCTCTAGGGGGCCGACCAAGCATTACTGTTAGCCCACAGGAGGCCGGCAGACCCAATCCACCGGCTGTGCGGCGAGCGGAGGGGCGGACCGAGGTGAGGGCACTGGGGAACGGAAGTGTTGGGTGAAGCGTTTTGCCTGGGGGGGCTTTCGAAGGTCGCTGGGGACTTGGAGGGCCCTGCCTGTTCTCCCGCCCTAAATGACCATAGGGGCCCCTAGCGGCCCCGGTGGCAGTGGAGCAGCAAAGTGAGTCCGGCGCTGCTGCTCGGGGGTCACCAATCCCCAGCATTGCAGCCCCAGGCCTCTTGGGAGGGCCCCCTCAGGTGCCGACCTAGGGTTAGGGTTACCCCCAGGAGGCCGGGAAGCCCGGTCTGCCGGCTGTGTGGCGAGCGGAGGGGCAGGTTGAGATGAGGGCGTTGGCGAGTGGGAATGTGGGACCAAAGTTTTAGAGGGAGGGTCCTAGAAGGTCGCCAGGGGCTCAGAGGGTCCTGCCCGTTCTCCCTCCCTGAATGACCGACGGTGCCCCTCGCAGTACTGGTGGCAGCGGGGCAGCAGGGTGAGTCTGGCACTGGGTCTCGGGGGTCCCCAATGCCCGGCGTTGTGTCGCCAGGACCTTGGGAAGGGCCATTTGGGGGTCGACCTTGGGTTAAGTTAGCCCCCAGGAGGCCCACAGGCCTGATCCGCCAGCTATGCGGCGAGCGGAGGGGTGGTCCGAGGTATGGGCACAGGCGAGCAGGAGCTTGGGCCCAATCGTTTTGGCACGGGGGTCTTCGAAGGTCACCAGGGCCTTGGAGGGCCCTGCCTGTTTTCCCGCCCTGAATGACTGATGGTGCTCCTAGCAACCGGGGTGGCGGCGGGGTGCCACGGTTAGTCCCGCGCTGGGGCTCGGGGTCAGCAATCCCAGCCGTTGTGGCGCCAGGCCCCATCAGAGGGGCCCCTCGGGGGCTGACCTAGGGTTAGGTTTAGCCACCAGAAGGCCGGCGGGCCTGATCCACTGGCTATCCGGTGAGCTGAGGGGCAGGACAAAGTGAGGGCGCTGGCATGCGGGAGCCTGGGTTCAAGCGTTTTGGCGCGGGGTATCTTTGAAGTTCGCCGGGGGCTCAAAGGGCCCTGCCCGTTTTCCAGCCTTGAATATCCAGCGGCAACCCTAGCGGCCCGGGTGGCGGCGGGGCGGCAGGGTGAGTCCGGCGCTGGGGCACGGGGTTCCCCAATCCCCGGCGTTATGGCGCCAGGCCCCTTGGGAGGGGCCCTTTGAGGACAGAACTAGGGTTAGGGTTAGCCCCCGGTAGGCCAGCAGGCCCTATCCGCCAGCTGTGCGTTGAGCGGAGGGGTGGGCCGAGGTGAGGGCTCTGGAGAGCGGGAGCGAGGGCCCAAGTGTTTTGGCGTGGGGGGACTTCGATGGTTGCTGGGGGCTCGGAGGGCCTTGCCCATTCTGTCGCCGTGAATGACCGGCGGCGCCCCTACCAGCCCGGGTGGCAGCGGGGCAGTAGGGTGAGTCTGGCGCTGGGGATCGGGGGTTCCCGATCCCCAGCATTGCTGCGCCAGGCCCCTTGGGAAGGGCCCCTAGTGGGCCAAGCTAGGAATAGGGATAGTCCCCAGGAGGCCGGCAGGCCCGATCCGCTGGCTGTGAGTCTAGCGGAGGGACGGGCCAAGGTGAGGGCGCTGGCGCATGGGAGCATGGGCCCAAGCGTTTTGGCGCGGGGGGCCTTCGAAAGTTGCCTGGGGCTCAGAGGGCCCTGCCCCTTCTCCCGCCCTGAATGACCAATGGCACCCCTAGCGGACCGTGTGGCAACGGGGCAGCAGGGTGACTCTGGCGCTGGGGCTTGGGGGTCCACAATCCCTGGCGTTGCGGCGCCAGGTGCCTTGGGAGGGGCCCCTCGTGGGCTGACCTATGGTTAGGGTTAGCCCCCAGGAAGCCAGCAGGCCCGATCGGCCAGCTTTGCGGTGAGCGGAGGGGCAGGCCGAGGTGAGGGCGCTGACAAGTGGGAGTGTGGGCACAAGCGTTTTGTTTAGGGGGGCCTTCGAAGGTCGCCCGTGGCTCGGAGGGCCCTTCCTGTTCTCACGCCCTGAATGACCAATGGTGCCGCTAGCGGCCCGTGTGGCGGGGGGGCGGCATGGTGAGTCTGGCTCTGTGGCTCAGGGGTCAGCAATCCCAGGCGTTGTCGTGCCAGGCCCCATTGGACTGGCCCCTCGGGGGACGACCTAGGGTTAGGGTTAGCCCCCAGGAGGCCGGCAGGTCCCATCCGCCAGCTGTGCGGCGAGTGGAGGGGTGGGCCGAGTGAGGGCGCTGGCGAGCGGGAGCGTGGGCCGAAGCATTTTGTCACGGGGGGCCTTCAAAGGTCTCCAGGGGCTCAGAGGGCCCTATCTGTTCTCCCGCCCTGAATGACAATTGGCTCCCCTAGTGGCCCGGGTGTGGCGGGGCAGCAGGGTGAGTCCGGCGCTGGGGCTCAGGAGTCCTCAATCCCTGGCGTTGCGGCGCCATGCCCCTTGGGATGGGCCCCTAGGGGGCCTACCTAGGGTTAGGGTTATCCACCAGGAGTCTGGGAGGCCCGATCCGTCAGCTGTGCGGCGAGCGGAGTGGCGGACTGAGGTAAGGGCACAGGTGAGCGGGAGCGTGGGCCCAAAGCGTTTTAGTGCGGGGGGCCTTCAAAAGTCGCCGGTGGCTCGGAGGGCCCTGCCCGTTCTCCCTCCCTGAATGACTGGCGGTGCCCCTAGCGGCCCAGGGAGCGGTAGGGCGGGAGGGTGAGTCCGGCGCTGGGGCTCGGGAGTCCCCTATCCCCGGTATTGTGGCAATAGGAACCTGGGATGGGCCCCTCGGGGGCCCACCAAAGTTAGGGTAACACCCAGGAGGCTGGCAGTCCCGATCCACAAGCTGTGCAGCGAGCGGAGGGGCGGACCGAGGTAAGGGCACAGGGAGTGGGAGCATGGGCCCAAGCGTTTTGGCGTGGGGGGGCCTTCGAAGGTCGCCAGGGGCTCGGAGGGATCTGCCCGTACTCCCTCCCTGAATGACCGACAGTGCTCCTAGCGGCCCGGGTGGCGGCAGGGCAACACAGTGAGTCCAGCGCTGGGGTTCGGGGGTCCCCAATACCCGGGGTTGCGGCGCCAGGCCCCTTGGGACGGGCCCCTGGAGGGCCGACCTAGGGTTAGGCTTAGGCCCCAGGAGGTCGGCAGTCCCTATCAGCCGGGTGTGCAGCGAAGGGGTGGGCCGAGGTGAGGGCGCTGGCGAGTGGGAGCGTGGGCCGAAGCGTTTTGTCATGGGGAGCCTTCAAAGGTCTCCGGGGGCTCAGAGGGCCCTACCGGTTCTCCCGCACTGAATGACCGGCGGCTCCCCTAGCAGCCCGGGTGGTGGCTGAGCTGCAGGGTGAGTCCGGCGCTGGGGCTCAGTAGTCCCAAATCCCGGCGTTGCTGCGCCAGGCCCCTTGGGATGGGCCCCTGGGGGGCCTACCTAGGGTTAGGGTTAGCCCCCAGGAGGCTGGGAGGCCTGATCCCTGGGCTGTACGGCGAGAGGAGGGTCAGGCCGAGGTAAGGGCTATGGCGAATGGGAGCGTGTTCCCAAGCGCTTTGAGGCAGGGGGCTTTCGAAAGTCGCTGGGGGCTCGGAGGGCCCTGCCGTTCTCCCGCCCTGAATGACTGGTGGTGCCCCTTGTGGCCCGGGTGGTGGTGGGAGGCATGGTGAGTCCGGCGCTGGGGCTCAGAAGTCCCCAATCCTCCTCATTGCGGCGCCAGGCCCCTTGGGAGGGGCCACTAGGGAGTCGACCTAGGGTTCGGGTTAGCCCCCAGAAGGCCCACAGGCCCGATCCGCCATCTGTGTGGCGAGCTGAGGGGATGGCCGAGGTAAGGGCGCTGGCGAGCAGGAGCGTGGGCCCTAGCGTTTTGGTGCGGGGGGCCTTCGAAGGTCGCTGGAGTCTTGGAGGGCCCTGCCCCTTCTCCCTCCCTGAATGACCGGCGGTGCCCCTAGCAGTCCAGGTGGCGGTAGGGCAGGAGGGTGAGTCGGGCGCTGGGGCTCGGGATTCCCAAATTCCCGGTGTTGGGGCAATAGGAACCTGGGATGGGCCCCTCGGGGGCCCACCAAAGGTTAGGGTAACACCCAGGAGGATGGCAGTCCCAATCCACTGGCTGTGCTGCGAATGGAGGGGCAGACCGAGGTGAGGGCATAGGCGAGCGGGAGCATGGGCCCAAGCGTTTTGGCGCGGGGGGCCTTCGAATGTCACCAGGGGCTTGGAGGGATCTGCCTGTGCTCCCTCCATGAATGACCGACAGTGCTCCTAGCGGTCCAGGTGGCGGCGGGGCAACATGATGAGTCCGGCACTGGGACTCGGGGGTCCCCAATCCCAGGCATTGCGGTGCCAAGCCCCTATGGAGGGGCCCCTCAGGGGCAAACCTAGGGTTATGGATAGCCTCCAGGAGGAGGGCAGGCCTCATCCACCAGCTCTGCACCGTGCGGGGGGTGGGCCGAGGTGAGGGCGCTGGCAAGCAGGAGCGTGGGAGCCAGAGTTTTTGCGCAGGGGGCCTTCGAAGGTTGCAGGGGGATAGGAGGGCCCTGCCCGTTCTCACTTCCTGAATGACTGGCAACGCCCCTAGCGCCCTGGGTGCTTGTGGGGTGGCAGAGTGAGTCCAGCACTGGGGCTCGGGGTTCCCAAATCCCCGGCATTGTGGTGCCAGGCTCCTTGGGAGGGGCCTCTCGGGGGCCGACCTAGGGTAAGTGTTAGCCCCCAGGAGTCCAGCAGGCCCGTTCCCCCAGCTCTACAGCAGGCGGAGGGGCAGGCCGAGGTGAAGGTGCTGGCGAGAGGGAGTGTGGGCCCAAGCGTTTTGGCGCGGGGGGCCTTCGAATGTCACCGGGGCTTGGAGGGCCCTGCCCATTCTCTCGCCCTGAATGACTGGCGGCGCCCTTAGCAGCCCGGGTTGCTGTGGGGCGGCAGGGAGACTCAGGCGCTGGCCTCGGCGGTCCCCAATACCCGGTGTTGTGGTGCCAGGCCCCTTGGGAGGGGCCCCTTGGGGGCTGACTAGGGTTAGGGTTTGTCCCCAGGAGGACGGCAAGCCCAGCGCTAAGTGGTTCTGGCAATGTAACAAAAATGCCATACACTTATCTGTAAGAAATAACAGTGTACAGGAACCCTCTTAGCCCTAACATCATCCTTTCTGAATATGGAAGCCAGCCCCAAGGTGGTCCTGGAAGTCTGACGAAAGGGCTAAGCACTTTTCTCTGAGTCTCCACACTATACAGGGAAAGACCAAAGTACATCATCTTTCACGAGTAGGAAGCATTAATGAAAAGGTTCTGGAATTTCGAGGACTCTGACCCATCCTTATTGGTAATAAACCACCCTGTACAGGAAAACACCTTCAACTCTCATCAGCCTCCTCAATCCTGATTCCGATTCAACTTTGGGTGTGTAGGACTAGGGAAATGTCCACATCTTATTGCTAAGAAAGAACGATGTCAGGGTAATGCCCTTCAAGTCACCTCAGCCTTCCTGAAGATGGAAGCAGGAATCAAGGTGGTTATGTTACCATGAGGTAAGGAAGATGAGCATATAAGTGAGAAACAACAGTGGGCAGGACCTCTCTTCCAACGAACAGTATCTTTGCTTAATGTTGAATCCCTATGGTAAGTGGTTGTGGCCATTTGTGAGGTGAAAATCTTAAGTGTTTTGTAAAACCTCTTGGTCATTCACAGATGAGACTAAGGTAGTTGGGGACTCCTAGGCAGTGATTTGTCCACTGTCAAAAATATAAAAAGATAAGAGACAGATGAGGTCTACTCAGGCATTGTCCTTTATCCTCATCCTCCGTGAGGATGGTCATCTCTGGACAGCTCAGTGGCAGGGTCTCATTCACAGTGGGGGCATCTGTTCCTCACAGACATCAGGCAGGGAAATGGATTTGGTTCTCTGTGCCAGCCCAGCCACAGCTGAGTGTCACAGCACCCTCTCGTGGGCTCATAAGGGTTTCACTGTCACCAGGCAGGTCATTGTATTTGATAAACCAGTGTGAGAGTTTGCAATTGCCTTCATCTGCAACCTCCTAGAAGCAAATGCAGGTGTCTGGTACCATGTGAAGTCATGTGAAGGCATTGTGAGAAAGTGTCCTTTTGCTTAAGAAAAACATGGAGCTGGGGCTCCTGGCTGGCTCAGCCAGTTAAGCATGTGCCTTTGGCTCAGGTTATGATCCCAGGGTTCTGGGATCGAGCCCGGGCTCCCTGCTGAGCAGGAAAGGAGTTAGGGAAATAGCTTAGAACCCACAGAGAATGTGAATAAAGGGGAGTGAAATGGAACTTGGTCTGTGTTTTGCTTTAGGGATTTAAGTTAGTTTTTTCTCAATTGTGATTGTTCTTGAAACAGAAAAGCTGTATTGGTTTTTTGTACCTTTAATTTTTTTCTACTAATAATTTGTTATTATGATATGTTAGTCACTATACAGTATTTCCTTAGTTTTTGATGTAGTGTTCCGTGATTCATTATTTGCATATAACACCCAGTGCTCCATGCAATATGTACCTTCCTTAATACCCATCACTGGCCCATCCCAATCCCCCACCCCTCTCCCCTCTGAAGC
This sequence comes from Ursus americanus, assembly GCF_024610735.1. Classification (NCBI taxonomy): domain Eukaryota; kingdom Metazoa; phylum Chordata; class Mammalia; order Carnivora; family Ursidae; genus Ursus; species Ursus americanus. The sequence continues at coordinate 1,919,772 of NW_028273624.1, forward strand.
CCTCAGTTTGTTTCCCAGAGTCCATAGTCTCTCGTGGTTCATTCCCCCTTCTGTTTAGGGTCCATTGTCTAAAGGGACAGACAGTGGAAGTTCACCAAATATAAGATAGAAATTTCATTGTTCATTATAGATGCCGCCAAGTAGTTCCCAGACATTTCATTCTACTGTAGTAATTCATTATACCTGTGAAGGTGCACGTGGAAGACAATTGATGCATTCATAGTGGTAATAAAACACGCCCCTCAGTAGTAGAATAAGAGAGGATGCATATGTGTAAAATTATTCGACTACAGCTTCCATGCTTTCCCTTTGGTTCCTTATTATCTATGAAATTGGACAATTTTTGTTCTCTAGGCTTAAAACTCATTGTCAAGTATTCAGAGTTTTTCAATGCTGATCTTCTCCTGTATAAGTTACCAAAAACCTAAAATATGTATGAACTTTAAAAAGCGCTATATTGAAAATGACAGCAGGGAAGTTCCATTTTGTAAATATTGTGTCAATGGATCTCTATTTTGACATCAGTGTTCATTAGAAATGATGACATTTCATGTGAGTATAAATATCAATGTGAAAAAGAAAAGGTAGGAAGAACCTTGAATGTTTAAGTAATTGGTGAAATGACAGGTGTGTGTGTGTGTGTGTGTGTGTGTGTGTGTGTGTGTGTGTGTGTGTAATTGATTTTCAGTGAATGGTTCAGCTCCTTGTAGGGCTTCCGAGAGAGCCCAGGTGAACCTTTCAATGAGTTGGTATCTGTTTTCAGAACATGGGAATCTCTTAGTCCAATAGTCAATCAGGCAAGCTTTGAGGTCTTGAAGAGTTTCAGTCCTCAGCAATGGTGTTGCAGAACCTTGTGAGCAAACCCTAGGGTATGGTCAGAGCCCTCATTAGCTGGTACCAAGGTGTGACGATTTCAGACAGCATTTCCCAAAGAAGTACCTCTTGAGTCTCTGTCCTTGTCAGTTCCCTACACTTCCTTACACTAGTTATGTGATCAGTGTGTTTCAGGATAATCCCCACATGTGATTTTTGCTATTTCCTACTAGTCCTATCTGTTTCTCATCTTCTTCTTTTATGTTAGGGGTTGGGAAGCAACCTGTGTGGTGGAGGAAGGGGTGTGCTAGTTGTCTGCCTTCAGAGGAACAAATGATGCCTAGAAATTGTACTGTAGTTTGAGGTTAATTGTCCATCCTCTGAGTGTCAGGAATTCCATCACTTTACTTTGATGCTAGTCTGTTCTTCAAGCTGTCCTCAGAAATAAGGACGTCATACATCTAGGGAATACTGGTTTGTTTGTATGTTTTCATTTTAGGAAAGGCTTTGCTGTTCCTGAAAATAATACTGTAGAGCACCCTTTCCTGTTCTTATTGGCCATCAGTCAATCTTTTGTGAAGTATTCGTTTATAAATAGACTCTATGGTTGATGAGTAGGAATTATTTATTGACAAGTTTTTGTCAGTGTGTGTATTGCAAATCTTTACTTCCCAGCCTGCGGTTCACTTTTTCATTTTCTTATGGTCATAAGATAAGGAGAAATGTCACATTTTTATGAAGTCCCACTGAATTCTTTTAAATGGTTAGTGCACCCTATGTCCTACCCCAAGATTGACAGGTTCTACGTTTTCTTTCAGAAACTGTCCAATGGGAAGCTACAATCCATTTTCTCTGTCCATTTATTGCTTACAAATGTCACATTTTTATGAAGTCCCACTGAATTCTTTTAAATGGTTAGTGCACCCTATGTCATACCCCAAGATTGACAGGTTCTGCGTTTTCTTCAGAAACTGTCCAATGGGAAGCTACAATCCAATTTCTCTGCCCATTTATTGCTTACAAATGTATTTTGACCATCTGTTTCCCAGGAAACCTCTTTTATTATTATTATTATTATTATTATTATTATTATTATTATTATTATTTTAAATTGCATTTTTAATTCTAATATGATATTTAAACACTGTTTTTGATTTTCTATGTACACAATCGTATTATCTGTGAATAGTCACAATTATCCCCTCAATTCTTATCCTTTTTGTTTCTCTTGCCTTAAAACACTGGTAGATTCTCCGATGTCACAATAAATAGAGCATCATTGTTTGAAGATTTTAATATACCTTTCTCAATATCTGACAGAAAAAGCAGACAAAACATTGGTAACAAATGTGACCTAATTGACATATAGGGAACATTCCATAATAAGTGCAGAATACATTATTTTCAAGTGGTCATAGACTCTTTACCCAAATAGATGATAGGTGGGGCCAAGAATCAAGTCTACAAATGTTAAACCCTGAAATTAACTAGATTCTATTCTTAGACCACAGGGGAATTGAGCCACAGTCATAGCGAAAAGAAAATCAAGAAGTCCTTCAATGTTTAAAATTAAATGGAACTTTGCTACATATCCTAAAGGTCAGAGAGGGAATCTCAATGGAAATTCTGAAACTTTTCTACATGAGGGCTCACACACAATGGCACTTTCTTTGTGAAGAGCATTATAATAACCTAGACAGGAGTTGAGCCTTAAGTCAGAGTTCTGCCTACCCCAGCCACACCTGGCAGGCTTGGCCTGTGGTCTCCCTCAGCTGTCCTTTCTGGTGGTCCTGAGCTAAGGGGGTCAACATGGCCATATGGAAATGGGAAGCTGCCCACTCATAATGATGACGGTGCCCACTACCCAGCTGCCCTCTCTGGTGGCTTTGAGCTAAGGGGGTCAACATGGCCGTATGGAAATTAGAAGCTCCCCACTCTTAGTGATGACGTTGCTATCGTATCATCCTCACCAGTCCAACAACATGATTTCTGAGTGAAATATGACACAAGAGTGACTTCTTGGAATTCCTTCAGGTTTGAAAATCATCTGATGTGTCATCTATTCGAAATATGGATTCAACATGTGTACTTTATTCTGGAAAAGCAATAGACCCAATAGCAATTATGGCTTCCTGAGATCTTGTTCTTGAGAGACATCATACTGGCTCTTTGTAGCATTCTGCCTCTTAAACTTCCCAACTAGGGTGTAGATATTTTTAGGCACATTTTCAGACGGTTAGAAAGGGACTCGGATGATATGAGTCACAGAGGATTTTAGTGTCAGAAACCTAAGTGGGATCCCCAAACTGACTCCAAATCGCTTGTTGTTCCATACAGGGTACTATTTCCCTCTTATCTCTGGTCTTCTCGATCTGGAAACCTATCAAGTATCAGGATTTTCTTGTCATGTGGACAACTGGAATGAATTCAGCGGGCCTTTTCACGTCTGCCCATGGTGATCATTAAGATCATTATCTCAGTGGAGGACCTCTGGGTAAGATACTCAAAGATCCTTAGGAATAGAGACAGTATAATATTTTTCTGGTATTAAAGTTACTGAAACCAACTATCTTTTTTAGTCCATTCAGGCTCTGGTATGTTCAGAAGGTGCTGTAAAACAGGTCTGAAATAGTATTTAAAAACACTCAGCTCAGCCTCTTCTACAAAGTGAGCCAATGCTTATAAATATGGCTAAAATATTCCCTTACCTACGATTACTTCCCAGCCATCATAGTGTTTATATGGTATGACTGTGACTTACATTAGTCAACATTTGCAGAGAAAGAACTTAGTGCATCCAGGGGGCACTTCATGTTGAAATTAGTTTGTGACAACGAGCTATTGTGTTTTATTCTGCAGTCCAAGGGAATGGTGCCAGACATCTCTAAGGTGTCTAGCAGTTCTACAATTCTGATTTTAAGTGGTCTGTGTGCTTCATAGATTTGGGCAGGAGAAGGGCAGGAGTCCAGAGACTGTGAACACTTCTGTTACCTGTGCTGACCATGGAGCAGGTAGCCTTCTGTGGGATTCATTTTGAATTCTTGGTACTCTTGGGAAAGGTGCTTTTGTCTCAAATTCCTCCATTTAGGAGTAATTATAATGATGAAAGTAATTTTTATCTTATATCATCTGTGGACCCTGATCCTGGGCTCCCAGGGAAGCTATCCTTTAACATTTTACCCGGCTCAAATTGATTGGGCAAAACCTGAAAGCATGGGCCCTATTTCTGCCCCAAGCACATGTTGTACATCTGCTTCGAGAAGAAAACAATAACCAAAAATGCCAACATAAAGATAAGAAAAAATAAAGAACCTCTTTGGCTCCCATAAGATTAAAGTCATACTGACATGTACATACTGAAAACATAAGAAAGAGTCTGTCACTTTCTAGAATCTAAGAATATCCTCATTGTGGTGTGTAACTCTGTACTTAAAAGAAAACAGAAAAAAATATATAAGCCTGCCCCAAATGTTCCTTCCCCGGAGCACTCCCTTCTTGGTGAAGATTGTGTCTCCCAGGAAGCTGTCCTGACTTGGGTTTGAATAAAGGTCTCTTCCTTTCTCTCTAAAATGTTTTTAAAAGTTCATTCACGCAATGTCGATAATAACAGTGTTTTCTATTTAAGTGAGAAATAAATGTTCCACTCTAGTTTTATTGGGAATAGACGAATTTAGGGTTTCTTTAGAAGAGTAAGTCTGCCTTCCAGAAAAGGCAAGGTCATTGGTCTATTGAGAATGAAGATAATTACTGCTAAACAACAAGTATGTGTTACCCCTTCGCCCAGAAACCGAAGCAGGTGTGCAGGCTTTAGGTCAGAGGTGACTTCTTGTCCCCAGGTGACAACACTTCTCTGGTCTGGCTCCAAGACACCCGAGGTTTTGAACGTCAGCATCGGAGTCAGCGAGGCATCTTGTCACAGGACGCCAGTGTTCAGAGAAAGCACAGGTATGTTTGGCAAAATGTCCTATCTATGTCAGGGCTGGAGGTAAAACCTCTCATTATCCCAAAACCTCCTGGGCTTTTCTCTTTTCTCTAGTTGAGCCACAAAGTAAAATTGAAGTAGCTGTCAGCATTCTGCGTTTGGTGCAAGAATTACTTAGTTTCCCTGCAGGTAGAACTTTGCAGGGGATCACAATTTGTCTGTCCATTTATTGCTTACAAATGTATTTTGACCATCTGTTTCCTAGGAACCATCTTTTATTAGAAAGGGGAGGTGAGATTCACTCTGTGCCTGTTTGTAACATCTAATTTGTTCCTTCATCTAACAGTGTTTATTCAATTGGGCCTAAGATATGGTTGAGTGGCAAGCATCAAGAGTTAGGTGGCTTTTTTTCATCTGATACAGACTTGGATGATGTCATTTGACAAAGGTGATGTTTCATCATTGATTAGTTTATTCATCAGAAGAGTTAAAATTAGGGTGGAGGGAAAATTCAAAATTATCCAAAGCGGACTGTTCCTGTTTAAAAGTTGAGCTTGACTTTCTAGTTTTACTAAATGTATTATCTCGATATTTTGAGGTGCCATATTCTCTCTGTAGTTTCTTTGGTGGTGGAGTCAGAAGGAGAGTCTGGGAATTCTTTTGGATAGTGGCATGCTGGTGGCTTCAAGGGGCTTGGCGTCAGGAGCCTTGGGGTGAAGTCTGCAACTGCTTGCCTGACCCTGGGTGCATCTCACAGAGGTTTTGCTTCATCTTATGAAATTGCCAGCAGATAATGTTCTGCTTAAAGGGGAACACTCCCATCCTGTTGGTGGCAATGCAAAGTGGTGCAGCCAGTCTAGGAAACAGTGTGGGGGTTCCTCAAAAAGTTAAACATTGAACAACCCCATGATTCAGCAATTGCTCTCCTAGGTATTTACCCAAAGGATACAAAAATGCAGATTCAAAGGGGGTACATGCACCATGATGTTTATAGCAGCAATGTCCACAGTAGCCAAACTATGGAGAGAATCCCAAAGTCTATGCACTGATGAATGGATAAAGCAGAAGTGGGATACATATATATAATGAAATATGACCCAGCTTCAAAAAGAATGAAATCTTACCCTTTGCAAGGATGTGGATGGACCTAGAGTGTATCAAGCTAAGCAAAATATTTGAGGAAAGAGAAATATCCTATGCTCCCACGCTTGTGGAATTTCAGAAAGAAAACAGATGAACAGAGTGGAGGGGTGATGAGAGAGGCAAACAAGGAAATAGACTCAAACTTGGAGAACAAACTGAGTGTTGCTGCAGGACAGGGGCATGGGGGGAAGAGTTAAATGGGTGAGGGGTATTAAGGAGGGCACTTGTGATGAGCACCGGGTACTGTATGCAGGTGAGGAATCACTAAATCCTACCCCTGAAGCGAATATTCCATGGCATGTGAACTACCTGGAATTTAAGTAAAAGAAGAAAGGAAAAAGTGTTCTGCTTCATGAAGAGTGAGGTAAAATTGTAGTGATTTGGGCTGTACTATTCTATAGATGAGAGATGTGAAACACCCTGTTGTAGGATACACTAGTTTCTTATCACATAAGGAGTCCTCAGAAAGCTGCAATGAAAGATTCAGGTCTCAGAGCATGTTAATGTTCCAATGATATTTTACAGTTTGCACAGGTAGGAAAGAAGGTGGAGAGAGAGGCAACAGAAGGGGAAAGCAGGTGTGAACCTTTCATTTGTTAGCATTATAGCTTTCTCATGAAAGCTTTATGTCAGTGTGATTTTGGAAGCAGAGGGGGAATCCGGGAGCTTTGCAGGAGACAGGGGGGAGTTCCAGGTCTGGGTAAAGCTGACAGGGGTCCCAGAGGAGAGCTGAATGCATTCTGCAGCAGGGTGTGTTCAGGGTGGGCTCCAGGGGTGGCTGTGGGTCTCCTGGGTGAGAGTTGTGACAGGTGAGGGCTGTGTGCAAGTTCCTGGCTGAGGACAAGTGAGGCACTGGCTGAGAGCTGGCAGAGAACCTTCTTCTGGGCCGCCATCCTCACCCAACACACAGCCTCATCTTCTGTTCCTGTCACTCCAATTCAGACTTCTCCAAAGTTGAGTGAGAACACATCAAGAGCATTCTTAACAGAAGGGAAAGCATGTGCAAAGGCTCTGGGGCAGGAGAATTTCAGGTATGTCCAGGAGCAGCAAGAAGGACCTGTAGCCACAGGAGACAGCTTAGGACATGACCTCAGAGAGGTGTCAGAAAGCCATTCCAGGGCTATAACCCCATGAGACCCTGTTTCACTGGGCCATCCTGGCTGCAGTGTTGAGAACAGATGACAGAGGGTTGAAGATGGCAAGGGAGTTCAATGACGAATCTTTTCCAGGATCTCAGGCACTGTGGACCAGACAGGCGCCCTTGGATGGAGTGGTTAGACCTATTCTGGGTCCATTTTGAAGATGGAGCTCGCAGGATTTGCTGATGGGTTAGCTATTAGGAGCTGGAGAACGGAGGAATTGGGGTAAATCCCATCTGTTGTGGGTTTTCCTGATCGAGGGGAAGGAGAGGTTTTCTCAGGGGGTAGGAGGTAGTCCGTGTTCCGCATGCTGAGGAAAGTGCCTTTCCCGGTGGATCTGCTGAGGTTTGTGTCTGGGAGTACCTTTCACATCTCCTCCCTCAGCAATGCTCACGTACAAGTATCCCCCACTTTTTAAACGTTCACAGTAAGACACTGGGCTTTCTTGAAAGAACTATGTTATTACCCAGCTTCAGTAAGAGGAAGAGACCTGAAGAGGATTTCCCTCTTATGAAAAAAGGTGAACAGTGAGAATCGCGTTCAGCATCTGTTTTGGGGAGAAGCACGACAGAGGCGGCGTGCACCCCAACCAGGTCCTTCCGCTGGGATCCGCTCTCCGCATCCAGCCACCAGCATTTTGAATGGTGTCTGTGAGCCTCTGCTTCTGCTTTATCTTCATTTATGCTGGGCCTCCGTTAGAAACTTGTGTCCTGAGGCCTAAGAAAAGCCAAAGAGAGGAATTTTGGAGTCTGAGCACACTGTCTAATTATTCCGTGTAAATTAATGGTCATTCCTTCTTGACACCATTTCTGCTGTGCAAGGTTTCTCAGAAGCCCTGTACTTTCAAAGAGCAGGGAAACCTATACCCCATGCTGCAGGGTTAGTTTTAGTCTCCATGCTGGACAGAACATTTCATGACTGTCGGATTTTCTCACTCAAACATTGAGACTTTGACCACCTTCACCCGTTTCTAGCACCCCATCTCCGAATCTGGCACCTACCAATCTGCTCTCAGTATCTATGCGTTCAGTATTTGTTTATTCCTCGTGGAATGTACATGAGAGCATCTGGTATTGGTCTTTCTGTGTCTGAGTTACTTGGCATAAGGCCCCCAAGGTCTGTGTTTCCATGTCTGGTTCTTGTGAATAATGCTGCAGTGAACGTGGGAGTGCATCTGTCTTTTTGAGGCAGTATTTTTGTGTTCTCCAAATCAATACTCTGTAGAGCCATTACTGGGTCATGTGGTAGTTGTATTTATTTTTTCAGGAACCTCCATACCATTTGTCACAATGGCTGCACCAATTTCCATTCCCACCAACAGTGCACAGTGTCTCCTTGTCTGCACACCCTTGACCCCACCTGGTGTCTGTCTCTGGGAAAATTGCTGTTCCAACAATTGTGAGGGGATAGCCGATTGTGGGTTTGATGATGTTTCCCTGTCGATATTAAGTGATGTCGAATAACTTTCTCTGTCTGTTGGCACCTGTGTGCCATCTTTGGAAAGTATCTATTCACATATTCTCCCATTTTTTAATACAGATTTTTTTTTGTTTTGATTTGTACGAGTGTTGTGTGTATTTTGGATATTAGCCTCTTCTCACACATATGATTCGCAGATATTTTTTCTTATTGGGTCAGTGGCCTTTTAAGTTTTTGCTGGTTTCTTTTGCCAAGTGGAAGATTTCAGTTTGAAGTTGTTCCACTTGTTTATTTTTGCTTTTGTTTCTTTGCGTTTGGTGTCGGATCTGAAGACTCTTTGCCAAAACCTATGTCGAGAGACTTAGTACCTGTGTCTTCTTGGAGGTTTATGGATTCAGGTCTTATGTTCAAATCATTCATCCATTAAAAATTTTGGTGGTGTAAGAAATTGACCCAGTTATATTCTTCTGCCTTTAGTGTCCAGTTTGCCTGTTACCGCTCACTGTAGACACAGTCCTTCCGTCATGGCATATCTTCTGCTGCTGTGTCATAAGTTAGGATCATCTACGTGTGGGTAAGTTTCTGAGCTTTCTGTTCTGTTCCACTGACCTTGGGTCTGTGTTTATGCCAGTACCATCCTGTTTTGATGGCAACATCTTTGTAATCTAGCTTGAAATCCAGGAGTGTGTTGACTGCACCTTTCTTTCTTCAGGTTGCTTTGCGTTTTTGGGGCCTTTTGTGATTCCATACAAATTTGAGGACTGTTATCTATATCCTTGAATAATGCCACTGGGATTCAGATAGGGATTTCATCACATCTGTCGATTGCTTTGGGTACGATGGACATGTTCACATAATTAACTCTTCCAGTTAAGGAGCATGGCGTATGCTTCCATTTGTTTGTGTTGCCTTCCAAATCTTTGAACCACACATTCTGCCCCCCTCGACACACATGTTTTTCATTTCTTTTCTGCCATGTGTTGAGTGTACTATGTCTTTCGCATTTTTGGTTACTTTTATTCCTAGATTTTTTTTGATGCAATTGTAAATGGCATTGCTTTTTTAATTTCTCTTTGCGAAAGTGTGTCATCAGTATATAGAAATGCAAGAAGTTGGGTCATCTGGGTGGCCCCATAGGTGACGTGTCTGCCTTCAGCTCAGGTCATGATCCCAGAGTTCTGGGATTGAGCCCCGTGTAGGGCTCCCCGCTTATCGAGGGTCTGCTTCTCCCTCTTTCTGACACTACCCCTGCATGTGCTTTTTCTCTTCCTCTCAAATAAATAAATAAAATCTGAAAAAAAGTAAAGACAACAGGTCTCTGTATATTGACTTTATATCCTGCAGCTTTCTTGAATTTGTTTAAATTAACAGGTTTTTTTTTTTTTTTTTGCGGAATCTTTCGGGATTTCATGTCATTTGCAAATAGTGACAGTTTTCCTGTATGGATTTCATATCTTTCTCCTTTTTTAAAATGATGTTAGTCACCCTACAGTACTTCATTTGTTTTTGATGAAGTGTTCCATGATTCATTGCTTGCATATAACCCCTAGTGCTCATTATGACACGTGCCCTCCTTAATACCCATCACCAGGATTACCCATTCCCCTACCCTCCCTTTCTGCAACCTTCAGTTTGTTTCCCAGTGTCAATAGTCTCTCATGGTTCATCTCCCCCTCTCATTCCCCCCCTTCACTTTTCCCTTCCTTCTTCTAATGTTAGATGCTATTCCTTCCATTCCACATCGGAGTCAAACCTTATGATAATTGTCTTTCTCTGCTTGATTTAATTTCACTTAGCATAATCCCCTCCTGGTCCATCCACCTTGGTGCAAATGGTGGGTATTCATCCTTTCTGATGACTGAGTAATATTCCATTGTATAGATGAACCACATCTTCTTCGTCCATTCATTTGCTGAAGGACATCTTGGCTCCTTCCACAGTTTGGCTATTATGGACATTGTTGCTATGAACTTTGGGATACAGGTGTCCCTTCTTTTCATTACTCTGTGTCTATAGGGTAAATACCCAGTAGTGCAATTGGTGGGTCATAGGATAGCTCTGTGTTTAATGTCTTGAGGAACCCCCATATTGTTCAAAAGTGCCTATACCAGCTTGAATTCTCACGAGTAGTGTAAGAGGGCTCCCCTTTCTCCATATCCTCTCTGACTTTTTGTAATTTCCTGTCTTGTTAATTTGTTTTTCAAGATTTTATTTATTTATTCCACAGAGATAGAGATGGCCAGCGAGAGAGGGAACACAAGCAGGGGGAGTGGGAGAGGAAGAAGCAGGCTCATAGCGGAGGAGCCTGATGTGGGGCTTGATCCCGTAATGCCAGGAATACGCCCTTAGCCGAAGACAGACGCTTAACCTCTGTACTACCCAGGTGCCCCCTGTGTTGTTAATTTTAACCATTCTAACTGGTATAAGGTGGTATCTCATTGTCGTTTTGATTTGTATTTGCCTGATGGCAAGTGATGTGGAGCATTTTTTCATGTGTCTGTTGGCCATTGTATGTCTTCTTTGGAGAAGTATCCCTTTGTGTCTTCTGCCCATTTTTTGGGTGTCGAGTTTGAGGAGTTCTTTATAGATCTTGGATACTAGCCCTTTATCTGTAATATCATTTGCAGATATCTTCTTCGATTCCATAGGTTGACTTTTTGTTTTGTTGATCATTTGCTTTGCCCTGCAGAAGCTTTTTATCTTGGTGAAGTGCCAATAGTTCCTTTTTTGCTTTTATTTCCTTTGCCTTTAGAGATGTGGCTTGCAAGAAGTTGTTGTGTCCAAGTTTGAAGAGTTCTTTTGATTTTGATATGAGACAGGAATCCATTATCTTTCTTTCCTGATTGTATTCGAGTCCTCTGTCTTTCTTGGTGAGTCTAGCTAAGTTTGTCAGTTTTGTTTATCTTTCCAAAAAAGGCAGCTTTCATTTTCATTGTTTTTTTTTTTTGTCTTTTAGTCTCCGTTGGATTTATTTATGCATTCCTTTTTGTTATTTCCTTATTTCTACTAATTTGGGGCTTTGTTTGTTGTTTTATTTTCTACTTCTTTACCACATAAATCAAGTTGTTTGTTGGAGACCATTCTCATGGATTGATGAAGACTTGAGTTTCTATGAATGTCCCCCATAAAGCTACTTTTGCTGCATCCCTTATGTTTTTGTAAGTTGTCTTTTTCATCAGTGTCAAGGTACTTCTAAAATCTTTTTTGATTTCTTCTTTGACTGTTGGTTGTTCAGTAGCTTGTTGTTAAATCTCCACGTATTTTTTTAAGATTATTTAGGTATCTGACAGAGAGTGAGACAGTGAAAGAGGGAATGGAAGCAGGGGGGTGGGAGAGGGAGAAGCGGGCTTCCCGCTGAGCAAGGAGCCTGATTCCAGGCTAAATCCCAGGATCCTGGGATCAGGACCTGAGCTGAAGGCAGATCCTTAACAACTGATCCACGCAGGCCCCCCAATCTCCACCTATTTTTGACTGTCCCATTTTTTTCTTGAGACTGATTTCTAGTTTCATATCTTTGTGGTTGGACAAGATTTGAAGCAGAAGGTGAAGAGAACATTCAGATAAAGGTTTGTTTCCTGAATTGTTTTCTGAGGGCAGAGCATGAGTTCCGTGGGATGGAGGAAGGTTTTGTGAGACGGGGGTGGGGTTAACCCTTGTTAGAATTACTGACTACTACCATGCAGGCTGTGTGCTACTGTTCACACCGTAGTCCTGATGGACTTGTACTTCATTAGAAATATTTTCTAGGAGGTGTAGGCATAGCCTTCTCTTAAAGAAAGGTGCCATGTGGGTTCATGGCATGACCCCAGGTCACCAACCAGGATGTATGGTATTGTGGGTGATCAGAAACAGGCTTTCTGTGGGAAGTGACAGAAATAAGGTATGGTGAGCTCCATGACCATAGGTGAGGTCCCGAGTGACGCACTGGGTGTTGGTTTCTGTGGATCTGTCTCATCAGGTGCTGTGGAATTCAGGGACACCCTCCTCTCTGTGGATTTGTGTGGAGACAGGTAGACATCAGTGTCTGGCCAGGCATGAGGGTCGCACTGGCCCACCACCAGAGGTGCAGCGTGCAGGGGAGCCACTGCTTGGTTTCCACGAAAGCTGCCCAGCGTCTGTGACTGTGATTCCTAGCAGCTGCAAGGGGAGAGGAGGCCGGGGGTGGTGCACACTTCCTAGACTTGTGGTCAGGTCTAGTCTGGAGCCCACTGAAGTCAGCCACACCTGGCCAGGAGGCACCCAGTCAGTGTAGCTTTGGGCACTGCTCCCATGGTACTTCGTGCCAGCTCCATGCTGCCACCTCCTGCTTTTCATCATCATCTTCAAGGTCATGTGACTCTGCTCTTGCCCCATGGCCTCCGGGGTATTGTCCGTCCTCCATCTGGCCCTCGTCCCTGGTGCCCTGTGCAGTCTGATGCCAGGGTAGCCTTCTCGAGACAAACATCTGGCCCTGATGGAACACTTCCATGGATCTCGTGTGATGCGAGGATGACGCCCTGCCCTGGAAGGGGGCTGCAGGTCCCCAATTAGGAGAGCCATGTCTCCCTTTTCAGCATGGCCTGCCCTCCCCTCAGTCTTCTTCAGGGAATCTCTCCCCACTTTCTGAGCGGACAGCTCTGAACTTAAAAATGAATATTATTTTACATATCTCTATGCCTTAGTTCATCCATGGCATGTCTTTCAGCCCCGTTAGTGGGGTTTTTTTTTAGCAGTTCTGAAGGGCTGTCTGCTCATGGAGGGGATGACCTGGGTGGGACAGCTTTCCCTCTCATCTCCCTCAGCATGTCTCTGAGCCCTGAGGCCAGCTGTCCCACTGAGGATTGAGGGACCCGAGCCAGCCCATCCTGAACCCAGGCTGTGTCAGTTGTGTAGACTGATGTGTTTTGGAGCGGTGGGCAGCCGGCATGGGCCAGGGGCAGGCAGTGTCTCCTTCTCATTCCTTCCCTCCCTTCCTCCCAGAGGTAGCTCAGAGCAGCCTTCAACCCCTGCATCTCCAGATCCCTTGACTTATGCCTTCTGTGTTCAGCTGGTGACCTTGGAGTTTCGCATGGATTCTACCTCCCGTACCCTCTCCTGTAGCAGTTCCTGGATCAGGGGAGGGGTTGGACCCTTGTCTGTTTTTGATCTTCTTCCTGTCCCGCACCAAGCCCACCCACCGTTGCATCTTCCATGTATGTGCTTGGAAGCAAGCCCATCCACAGGCAACCTATTAGCCAAATGGATCCAGGCAATGAACATTGAAGTAGAGATCCAGGATCCATAATAAACCTGCTCTGAAACCTGTCCCAAAGTCTGTGACTCTCTCACACTGAAACAGAAACAATAATAGCTTTCTGGACTGTGAAGTGACATGTCTCTCTAATTCCAATCTTGAATGCATAGGTGCTAAACCTGGACAGAAAAGGACCATGGCTCCCGTGGGCTGGGATCCATAGTAAGAACTCAGTGAAATCTGAATTCGAGGCATAGAGTAAATAATTATTGTAGAGCGAATCCTCCCAAGTAGGGCTTATGCACAGTGCACAGGAAAAGCTTTTTTAAAGAGGTTCCTGAAAGAAAAATCTTTTTTAAAAATTTATTTTAATTCCAGTAGAGCTAACATACAGTGTTACATTCGTTTCAGGTGTACAATAGAGTGATTCAGTAATTCTATATATTACTCAGTGGTCATCAAGAAAAGTGTCCTCTTAATCCGCTTCATTTATTTCACTCATCCCTCTATCCACCTCCTCTCTGGTAACCATCCATTTGTTCTCTATTGTTAAGAGTTTGTATTTTCCCATGCCCATACTCAGGCAACCCTGTTTGGGTAGAGTTTCCGTGTCCCCTGCAAGGGTGAATGGGGGTGGGCATGCTCTGGGCCAGTATTTCCAGGCTTTTGTTCCCTGGCGGCTTTCTCTGGTGATCTGCTGTGCCTTTTCTGAGAGTCAGAGCAGCAGAGGCTGAATTGTCACAGAACAGAGGGAATGCGGCCCGTTCTCCACCCTTGTTCTGGCCACTTTAACTCCATTACTGTTGGTGCTGCTCAACCCTGTAGCATCCTGGGATGTGCACCCCACACCTGGTGTCCCTGGCCTCAATTCCGGGGCTAGTGCATCTCTGTCCTTTGTGTTTCTAATGCTGCCAGCCACCAGAAGACCTGATCTCTCTCTGGAAGCTCCTGGTCTCAGTCTGGATCCCCTGAGCACACCGGGATTCCAGAGTTCCATGAGAAGCCTGGTGGCTCTGGCACCTGGTTCAGGGTCTCAGTCTGCTGTTTCGCAGGTGCCTACCGCAAGTCCACCAGATCCCCTGTGCAGGTGGCCTGCCAGCCGCCAGCCGCCCAGTGGGCTCCCGGGTCTCCTGGTCTCAGTCTATGCCTGGTGAGCACACCGGGATTCCGGTGTTCCAGGAGAAGCCTGGTGGTGCACGCTCTGGGCTCACCGGTCTCAGTCCACTCTCTCCGGTGTGCCATCCATGAGTCCGCCCGCTCCCTGGTGCAGGTGGTTGCTGCTTCCGGACGCCAGAACATGGCGGCTCCCCCCCTTCCGTTTATCTTCTGATATCTGTGCCCGGTTTCAAGGCTCCCCGCTTCATACCTCAATACTCAGCGCTGGAGATGTTCATTTGTAGAGATCCAGATGTATCTTCCTGCCTCTCAGGCTGATTCCGTGGTTGTTTAGGCTGGTCTGGTACCTATCCAGCTCAACTCAGGGGACCTGCTGAAAAAGGGGTCTCCTACTCCTCCGCCATCTTAACTCCTCTCTTGTACCTGAAATAGTATTTAAAAACACTCAGCTCAGCCTCTTCTACAAAGTGAGCCAATGCTTATAAACATGGCTAAAATATTCCCTTACCTACGATGACTTCCCAGCCATCGTAGTTTTTAAATGGTATGACTCTGACTTACATTAGTCAACATTTGCAGAGAAAGAACTTAGTGCATCCAGGGGGCACTTCATGTTGAAATTAGTTTGTGACAACGAGCTACTGTGTTTTCTTCTGCAGTCCAAGGGAATGGTGCCAGACATCTCTAAGGTGTCTAGCAGTTCTACAATTCCGATTTTAAGTGGTCTGTGTGCTTTAGAGATTTGGGCAAGAGAAGGGCAGGAGTCCAGAGACTGTGAACACTTCTGTTACCTGTGCTGACCATGGAGCAGGTAGCCTTCTGTGGGCATCATTTTGATTTCTTGGTACTCTTGTGAAGGTGCTTTTGTCTCAAATTCCTCCATTTAGGAGTAATTATAATGATGAAAGTAATTTTTATCTTATATCATCTGTGGACCCTGATCCTGGGCTCCCAGGGAAGCTATCCTTTAACATTTTACCCGGCTCAAAATGACTGGGCAAAACCTGAAAGCATGGGCCCTATTTCTGCCCCAAGCACATGTTGTACATCTGCTTCGAGAAGAAAACAATAACCAAAAATGCCAACATAAAGATAAGAAAAAATAAAGAACCTCTTTGGCTCCCATAAGATTAAAGTCATACTGACATGTACATACTGAAAATGCATAAAAACATTGCATTTCCTAAAGCCCAAGCCTTGGAGGGTCTGAGAGACTTGCCCAAAACCAGGCACACCCCAGCAGGGAGGGCTGGTGCAGAAAGGGAAGGGGCAGGACTCTGAGGGTGGTCTGCAGCTAGAGGGGTCCCTGGAAGGGGCCAGGTGTGTGGGGGGACCGCGGCCCACGACCCCACCCATGCCTGTGCTGGGTGTTGGGTCGAGCAGGCGCTTCTTGGGCCCCCTGCACTTTCAGGGTTCCAGGGGCTTGAGGGCGGGTTGCCCAGCATCCAAGGGGCTCAGGCACCACCCTCACCAACCATTCACCGCTTGGGGGTGGAGCTATGTCTCTGTGGGCAGTCCCAGACTTGCAGTGGGTTGCAGACTTGGGGCAAAGAAGGGGCACTGAGAGAGAGAGTTGCCCTGTGGAGATCCCTGCTGGTGAGTGAGCAGCGTGCACTGGGGTGGGGGTCCGGGGGTAGGGTGCGCCCCAGGTGGGAGACAGGGTTCTGGAAGGGCATGTGGAGAGGGTTCCTTGTGGGGACTCAGGTGAGTTTTCTTTTTCCCTTTAAAGTCTCTTCTGCCCCATGTCCTCAACTGACTTTATTCCCCATACCCGTGAACTCCAAGACACCCACTCACCTGAGCTTTTGTGGGATGGGTTGCAGAATTTCAAGGTTTCCCCTGTTCCCCTGGAAGAGTGCGGGTAAGGACTTCACACAATCCCCACCTTCAGTTCTCTGACACAGTGCAGGTGATGCATCTTGAGCAGTACCCTGAGTTCAGCAGGGTGTGCCATGGTCCCCAGGCACAGGTGTGGCAGTAGCATGCCCCAGAGCCGTCCCCCAACTTCAGCATTATGCCCCGTGTGCCCCCGGGTTAGTGGTAATTGGCTATTAGAATCATGCAGGAAAATCCTCCAGGTGGGGGCCTGGAGGCGGGCATAAACCAGACCCCACTCTAGTTGCATTGGGAATAGACGAATTGAGGGTTTCTTTAGAAGAGTAAGTCTGCTTTCCAGAAAAGACAAGGTCATTGGTCTATTGAGAATGAAGATAATTACTGATAAACAACAAGTATGTGTTGCCCCTTCGCCCAGAAACCGAAGCAGGTGTGCAGGCTTTAGGTCAGAGGTGCCTTCTTCTCCCCAGCTGACGGCACTTCTCTGCTCTGGCTCCAAGACACACGAGGTTTTGAACGTCAGCATCGGAGTCAGCGAGGCAGCTTGTCACAGGACACCAATGCTCAGAGAAAGCACAGGTATGTTTGGCAAAATGTCCTATCTATGTCAGGGCTGGAGGTAAAACCTCTCTTTATCCCAAAACCTCCTGGGCTTTTCTCTTTTCTCTAGTTGAGCCACAAAGTAAAATTGAAGTAGCTGTCAGCATTCTGGGTTTGGTACAAGAATTACTTAGTTTCCCTGCAGGTAGAACTTTGCAGGGGATCACAATTTCTCTGTCCATTTATTGCTTACAAATGTATTTTGCCCATCTGTTTCCTAGGAACCCTCTTTTATTAGAAAGGGAAGGTGAGATTCACTCTGTGCCTGTTTGTAACATCTAATTTGTTCCTTCATCTAACAGTGTTTATTCAATTGGGCCTAAGATATGGTTGAGTGGCCAGCATCTAGAGTTAGGTGGCTTATTTTCATCTGATACAGACTTGGATGATGTCATTTGGCAAAGGTGATGTTTCATCATTGATTAGTTTATTCATCAGAAGCGTTAAAATTAGGGTGGAGGGAAAATTAAAAATTATCCAAAGCGGCCTGTTCCTGTTTAAAAGTTGAGCTTGACTTTCTAGTTTTACTAAATGTATTATCTCGATATTTTGAGGTGCCATATTCTCTCTGTAGTTTCTTTGGTGGTGGAGTCAGAAGGAGAGTCTGGGAATTCTTTTGGATAGTGGCATGCTGGTGGCTTCAAGGGGCTTGGCGTCAGGAGCCTTGGGGTGAATTCTGCAACTGCTTGCCTGACCCTGGGTGCATCTCCCAGAGGTTTTGTTTCCTCTTATGAAATTGCCAGCAGATAATGTTCTGATTAAAGGGGAACCCTCCCATCCTGTTGGTGGCAATGCAAAGTGGTGCAGCCAGTCTGGGAAACAGTGTGGGGGTTCCTCAAAAAGTTAAACATTGAACAACCCCATGATCCAGCAATTGCTCTCCTAGGTATTTACCCAAAGGATACAAAAATGCAGATTCAAAGGGGGTACATGCACCATGATGTTTATAGCAGCAATGTCCACAGTAGCCAAACTATGGAGAGAATCCCAAAGTCCATGCACTGATGAATGGATAAAGCAGATGTGGGATACATATATATAATGGAATATGACCCAGCTTCAAAAAGAATGAAATCTTACCATTTGCAAGGATGTGGATGGATCTAGAGTGTATTGAGCTAAGCAAAATCATTGAGGAAAGAGAAATATCCTATGCTCTCATGCTTGTGGAATTTCAGAAAGAAAACAGATGAACAGAGTGGAGGGGTGATGAGAGAGGCAAACAAGGAAATAGACTCAAACTTGGAGAACAAACTGAGTGTTGCTGCAGGACAGGGGCGTGGGGGGAAGAGTTAAATGGGTGAGGGGTATTAAGGAGGGCACTTGTGATGAGCACCGGGTACTGTATGCAGGTGAGGAATCACTAAATCCTACCCCTGAAGCGAATATTCCATGGCATGTGAACTACCTGGAATTTAAGTAAAAGAAGAAAGGAAAAAGTGTTCTGCTTCATGAAGAGTGAGGTAAAATTGTAGTGATTTGGGCTGTACTATTCTATAGATGAGAGATGTGAAACACCCTGTTGTAGGATACACTAGTTTCTTATCACATAAGGAGTCCTCAGAAAGCTGCAATGAAAGATTCAGGTCTCAGAGCATGTTCATGTTCCACTGATATGTTACAGTTTGCACAGGTAGGAAAGAAGGTGGAGAGAGAGGCAACAGAAGGGGAAAGCAGGTGTGAACCTTTCATTTGTTAGCATTATAGCTTTCTCATGAAAGCTTTGCGCCAGTGTGATTTTGGAAGCAGAGGGGGAATCCGGGAGCTTTGCAGGAGACAGGGGAGTTCCAGGACTGGGTAAAGCTGACAGGGGTCCCAGAGGAGAGCTGAATGCATTCTGCAGCAGGGTGTGGGAAGGGGTGGCTGTGGGTCTCCTGGGTGAGAGTTGTGACAGGTGAGGGCTGTGTGCAAGTTCCTGGCTGAGGGCAAGGGAGGCACAGGCGGCGAGCTGGCAGAGAACCTTCTTCTGTGCCACCAGCCTCACCCAACACACAGCCTCATCTTCTGTTCCTGTCACTCCAATTCAGACTTCTCCGAAGGTGAGTGAGAACACATCAAGAGCATTCTTAACAGAAGGGAAAGCATGTGCAAAGGCTCTGGGGCAGGAGAATTTCAGGTATGTCCAGGAGCAGCAAGAAGGCCCTGTGGCCACAGGAGACACCTTAGGACATGACCTCAGAGAGGTGACAGAAAAAACCATTCCAGGGCTATAACCCCATGAGACCCTGTTTCACTGGGCCATCCTGGCTACAGTGTTGAGAACAGATGACAGAGGGTTGAAGATGGCAAGGCAGGTCAATGACAAAGCTTTTCCATGAACTCAGGCACTGTGGACCAGACAGGTGGCCTTGGATGGAGTGGTTAGACCTATTCTGGGTCCATTTTGAAGATGGAGCTCACAGGATTTGCTGATGGGTTAGCTATTAGGAGCAGGAGAACGGAGGAGTTGGGGTAACTCCCAGCTGTTGTGGGTTGTCCTGATCGAGGGGAAAGAGAGGGTTTCTGGGGGTAGGAAGTAGTCCGTGTTCTGAATGCTGAGGAATGTGCCTTTCCTGGTGGATCTGCTGAGGTTTGTGTCTGGGAGAACCTTTCACATCTCCTCCCTCAGCAATGCTCAAGTAGAAGTATTCCCCACTTTTTAAACGTTCACAGTAAGACATTGGGCTTTCTTGAAAGAACTACGTTATTACCCAGCTTCAGTAAGAGGAAGAGACCTGAAGAGGATTTCCCTCTTATGAAAAAAGGTGAACAGTGAGAATCGCGGTCAGCATCTGTTTTGGGGAGAAGCATGACAGAGGCGGCGTGCACCCCAACCAGCTCCTTCCGCTGGGAACCGCTCTCTGCATCCAGCCACCAGCACTTTGAATTGTGTCTGTGAGCCTCAGCTGTGCTTTATCTTCATTTATGCTGGGCCTCCGTTAGAAACTTGTTTCCTGAGGCCTAAGAAAAGCCAAAGAGAAGGAATTTTGGAGTCTGAGGACACTATCTAATTGTTCCGTGTAAATTAATGGCCATTCCTTCTTGACACCATTTCTGCTGTGCAACGTTTCTCAGAAGCCCTGTACTTTCAAAGAGCAGGGAAACCTATACCCCATGCTGCGGGGTTAGTTTTAGTCTCCATGCTGGACAGAACATTCCATGACTGTCGGATTTTCTCACTCAAACATTGAGACTTTGACCACCTTCACCCGTTTCTAGCACCCCATCTCCGAATCTGGCACCTACCAATCTGCTCTCAGTATCTATGCGTTCAGTATTTGTTTATTCCACGTGGAATGTACATGAGAGCATCTGGTATTGGTCTTTCTGTGTCTGAGTTACTTGG
The DNA here is from genome assembly GCF_024610735.1 of Ursus americanus. Classification (NCBI taxonomy): domain Eukaryota; kingdom Metazoa; phylum Chordata; class Mammalia; order Carnivora; family Ursidae; genus Ursus; species Ursus americanus. The sequence continues at coordinate 1,940,297 of NW_028273624.1, forward strand.
CATAAGGCCCCCAAGGTCTGTGTTTCCATGTCTGGTTCTTGTGAATAATGCTGCAGTGAACGTGGGAGTGCATCTGTCTTTTTGAGGCAGTATTTTTGTGTTCTCCAAATCAATACTCAGTAGAGCCATTACTTGTCCATGTGGTAGTTGCATTTATTTTTTCAGGAACCTCCATACCGTTTGTCACAGTGGCTGCACCAATTTCCATTCCCACCAACAGTGCACAGAGTCTCCTCATCTGCACACCCTTGACCCCACCTGGTGTCTGTCTCTGGGACAATTGCTGTTCCAACAGTTGTGAGGGGATAGCCGATTGTGGGTTTGATGATGTTTCCCTGACCATATTAAGTGATGTCGAACAACTTTCTCTGTCTGTTGGCACATGTGTGCCATCTTTGGAAAGTATCTATTCACATATTCCCCCCATTTTTTATACATTTTTTTTTGTTTTGATTTGTATGAGTGTTGTGTGTATTTTGGATATTAGCCTCTTCTCACACATATGATTCGCAGATATTTTTTTTCTTATTGGGTCAGTGGCCATTTTAGTTTTTGCTGGTTTCTTTTGCCATGTGGAAGATTTCAGTTTGAAGTTGTTCCACTTGTTTATTTTTGCTTTTGTTGCCTTTGCATTTGGTGTCCGATCTGAAGACTCTTTGCCAAAACTAATGTCGAGAGACTTAGTACCTGTGTCTTCTTGGAGGTTTATGGATTCAGGTCTTATGTTCAAATCGTTTATCCATTAAAAATTTTGTGTGTGGTGTAAGAAAGTGACCCAGTTATATTCTTCTGCATTTAGTGTCCAGTTTGCCTGTTACCGCTCACTGAAGATACAGTCCTTCCCTCATGGTGTATCTTCTGCTGCTGTGTCGTAAGTTAGGATCATCTACGTGTGGGTAAGTTTGTGAGCTTTCTGTTCTGTTCCACTGACCTGGTGTCTGTGTTTATGCCAGTTCCATCCTGTTTTGAAGACAACAGCTTTGTAATCTAGCTTGAAATCCAGGAGTGTGTTGACTGCACCTTTCTTTCTCCATGTTACTTTGGGTATTTGGGGTCTTTTGTGATTCCATACAAGTTTGAGGACTGTTATCTATTTCCTCGAATAGTGCCGCTAGAATTCAGATAGGGATTTCATCACATCTGTCGATTGCTTTGGGTACGATGTACATGTTCACATAATTAACTCTTCCAGTTAAGGAGCATGGCGTAAGTTTCCATTTGTTTGTGTTGCCTTCCAAATCTTTGACCCATACATCCTGCGCCCCTTGACACACGTGTTTTTCATTTCCTTTCTGCCATGTGTTGAGTGTACTGTCTTTCTCATTTTTGGTTACTTTTATTCCTAGATTTTTTTTGATGCAATTGTAAATGGCATTGCTTTTTTAACTTCTCTTTGCGAAAGTGTGTCATCAGTATACAGAAATGCAAGAAGTTGGGTCATCTGGGTGGCCCCATAGGTGAAGCGTCTGCCTTCAGCTCAGGTCATGAACCCAGAGATCTGGGATCGAGTCCCCTGTTGGGCTCCCCGCTTATCGAGGGTCTGCTTCTCCCTCTTTCTGTCACTCCCCCTGCTCGTACTTTTTCTCTTCCTATCAAATAAATAAATAAAATCTGAAAAAAAGTAAAGACAACAGGTCTCTGTATATTGACTTTATATCCTGCAGCTTTCTTGAATTTGTTTATTCTAACAGATTTTTTTTGTGTGTGTGGAATCTTTCGGGATTTCATGTCCTTTGCAAATATTGATAGTATTCCTGTAAGGATTTCATATCTTTCTCTTTTTTTAAAATGATGTTAGTCACCCTACAGTACTTCATTTGTTTTTGATGTAGTGTTCCATGATTCATTGTTTGCATATAACACCTAGTGCTCATTATGACACGTGCCCTCCTTTTTTTTTAAAGAATTTACTTATTTATTCGACAGATATAGAGACAGCCAGCGAGAGAGGGAACACAAGCAGGGGGAGTGGGAGAGGAAGAAGCAGGCTCATGACGGAGGAGCCTGTTGTGGGGCTCGATCCCATAACGCCGGGATCACGCCCTGAGCCGAAGGCAGACGCTTTACCGCTGTGCCACCCAGGCGCCCCAACACGTGCCCTCCTTAATACCCATCACCAGGATTACCCATTCCCCTTCCTCTCCCTTTCTGCAACCTTCAGTTTGTTTCCCAGTGTTAGTAGTCTCTCATGGTTCATCTCCCCCTCTCATTCCCCCCTTCACTTTTCCCTTCCTTCTCCTAATGTCCTCCATGCTATTCCTTCCATTCCACATAGGAGTCAAACCATATGATAATTGTCTTTCTCTGCTTGACTTAATTTCACTTAGCATAATCCCCTCCTGATCCATCCACGTTGGTGCAAATGGTGGGTATTCATCCTTTCTGATGACTGAGTTATAGTCCATTGTATAGATGAACCACATCTTCTTTGTCCATTCATCTGCTGAAGGACATCTTGGCTCCTTCCACAGTTTGGATATTATGGACACTGCTGCTATGAACATTGGGATACAAGTGCCCCTTCTTTTCATTACTCTGTGTCTATGGGGTAAATACCCAGTAGTGCAATTGGTGGGTCGTAGGATAGCTCTGTGTTTAACGTATTGAGGAACCTCCATATTGGTTTCAAAAGTGGCTGTACCAGCTTGAATTCTCACGAGTAGTGTAAGAGGGCTCCCCTTTCTTCACATCCTCTCTGACTTTTTTTTTTATTTCTGTCTTATTAATTTTTTTTCAAGATTTTATTGATTTATTCTACAGAGATAGAGACAGCCAGCGAGAGAGGGAACACAAGCAGGGGGAGTGGGAGAGGAAGAAGCAGGCTCATGATGGAGGAGCCTGATGTGGGGCTCGATCCCATAAGGCCAGGATCACGCCCTGAGCCGAAGGCAGACGCTTAACCAATGTGACACCCAGGTGCCCCCTGCCTTGTTAATTTTAACCATTCTAACTGGTGTAAGGTGGTATCTCATTGTAGTTTTGATTTGTATTTGCCTGATGGCAATTGATGTGGAGCATTTTTTCATGTGTCGGCCATTTGTATGTCTTCTCTGGAGAAGTATCTCTTTGTGTCTTCTGCCCATTTTTTGGGTGTCGAGTTTGAGGAGTTCTTTATAGATCTTGGATACCAGCCCTTTATCTGTAAAATCATTTGCAGATATCTTCTTCAATTCCATAGGTTGCCTTTTTGTTTTTTGATCATTTGCTTTGCCAAGCAGAAGCTTTTTATCCTGATGAAGTGCCCATAGTTCATTTTTGCTTTTATTTCTTTGCCTTTAGAGACGTGGCTTGCAAGAAGTTGTTGTGTTCAAAGTTGAAGAGTTCTTTTGATTTTGATATGAGACAGGAATCCATTATCTTATTTTCCTGATTGTATTCGAGTCCTCTGTCTTTCTTGGTGAGTCTAGCTAAGTTTGTCAGTTTTGTTTATCGTTCCAAAAAAGGCCGCTCTCATTTTCATTGTTTTTTTTTTTTTGTCTTTTTAGTCTCCGTTGGATTTATTTATGCATTCCTTTTTGTTATTTCCTTATTTCTACTAATTTGGGGCTTTGTTTGTTGTTTTATTTTCTACTTCTTTACCACATAAATCAGGTTGTTTATTGGAGAGCATTCTCATGGATTGATGAAGACTTGAATTTCTATGAATGTCCCCCATAAAGTTACTTTTGCTGCATCCCATAAGTTTTTGTAGGTTGTCTTTTTATCAGTGTCAAGGTACTTCTAAAAAAATTTTGATTTCTTCTTTGACTGTTGGTTGTTCAGTAGCTTGTTGTTAAATCTCCACATATTTTTTTAAGATTATTTAGGTATCTGACAGAGAGTGAGACAGCAAGAGAGGGAACGCAAGCTGGGTGGTGGGAGAGGGAGAAGCAGGCTTCTGAATGAGCAACGAGCCTGATTTGGAGCTAGATCCCAGAATCCTGGGATCAAGACCCGAGCTGAAAGGAGATCCTTAATGACTGAGCCACCCAGGCCTCAAAAATCTCCACCTATTTTTGACTGTCCCATTTTTTTCTTGAGACTGATTTCTAGTTTCATATCATTGTGGATGGACAAGATTTGAAGCAGAAGGTGAAGAGAGCATTCAGATGAAAGGTTTGTTTCCTGGAGGGTTTTCTGAGGGCAGACCATGAGTTCAGTGGGGACGGAGGAAGGTTTTGTGAGACGGGGGTGGGGTTAACCCTTGTTAGAATTACTGACTACTACCATGCAGGCTGTGTGCTACCGTTCACACCGTAGTCCTGATGGACGTGTACTTCATTAGAAATATTTTCTAGGAGGTGTAGGCACAGCCTTCACTTAAAGAAAGATGGCATGTGGGTTCATGGCATGACCCCAGGTCACCAACCAGGATGTATGGTATTGTGGGTGATCAGAAACAGGCTTTCTGTGGGAAGTGACAGAAATAAGGTATGGTGAGCTCCATGACCATAGGTGAGGTCCCGAGTGACGCACTGGGTGTTGGGTTCTGTGGATCTGTCTCATCATGTTCTGTGGAAATCAGGGACACCCTCCTGTCTGTGGATTTGTGTGGAGACAGGTAGACATCAGTGTCTGGCCAGGCACGAGGGTCGCACTGGCCCACCACCAGAGGTGCAGCGTGCGGGGGAGCCACTGCTTGGTTTCCACGAAAGCTGACCAGGGTCTGTGACCGTGATTCCTAGCAGCTGCAAGGGGAGAGGAGGCCGGGGGTGGTGCACACTTCCTAGACTTGTGGTCAGGACTAGTCTGGATCCCACTGAAGTCAGCCACACCGGGCACAGAAGGTACCCAGTCAGTGTAGCTGTGGGCACTGCTCCCATGGTACTTTTGGGCCGGCTCAATGCTGCCACCTCCTGCTTTTCATCATCATCTTCAAAGTCATGTGCCTCTGCTCTTCCCCCATGGCCTCCAGGGTATTGTCCGTCCTCCATCTGGCCCTCGTCCCTGGTGCCCTGTGCAGTCCGATGCCAGGGTAGCCTTCTTGAGACAAACATCCGGCCCTGATGGAACACTTCCATGGATCTCGGGTGATGCGAGGATGATGCCCTGCCCTGGAAGGGGGCTGCAGGTCCCCAATCAGGACAGCCATGTCTCCCTTTTCAGCATGGCCTGCCCTCCCCTCAGTCTTCTTCAGGGAAGCTCTCCCCACTTCCTGAGATGACAGCTCAGAACTTAAAAATGAATGTTATTTTACATATCTCTATGCCTTAGTTCATCCATGGCATGTCTTTCAACCCCGTTAGTGGGGTTTTTTAGCAGTTCTGAAGGGCTGTCTGCTCAAGGAGGGGACGACCTGGGTGGGGCAGCTTTCCCTCTCATCTCCCTCAGCATGTCTCTGAGCCCTGAGGCCAGCTGTCCCACTGAAGATTGAGGGACTAGAGCCAGCCCATCCTGAGCTCAGGCTGTGTCAGCTCATAGACTGATGCGTGTCGGAGCGGTGGGCAGCTGGCATGGGTCAGGGGCAGGCAGTGTCTCCTTCTCATTCCTTCCCTCCCTTCCTCCCAGAGGTAGCTCAGAGCAGCCTTCAACCCCTGCATCTCCAGATCCCTTGACCTGTGCCTCCTGTGTTCAGCTGGTGACCTTGGAGTTTCGCATGGATTCTACCTCCCGTACCCTCTCCCATAGCAGTTCCTGGATCAGGGGAGGGTCGGACCCTTGTCTGTTTTTGGTCTTCTTCCTTTCCCACACCAAGCCCACCCACCTTTGCATCTTCCATGTATGTGCTTGGAAGCAAGCCCATCCACAGGGAACCTATTAGCCAAATGGATCCAGGCAATGAACATTGAAGTAGAGATCCAGGATCCATAATAAACCTGCTCTGAAACCTGTCCCAAAGTCTGTGACTCTCTCACACTGAAACAGAAACAATAATAGCTTTCTGGACTGTGAAGTGATATGTCTTTCTACTTCCAATCTTGAATGCAAAGGTGCTGAGCCTGGACTGAAAAGGACCATGGCTCGCGTGGGCTGGGATCCACGGGAAGAACTCAGTGAAATCTGAATTTGAGGCATGGAGTGAATAATTATTGTAGAGTGAATCCTCCCAAGTAGGGCTTATGCACATTGCACAGGAAAAGCTTTTTCAAAGAGCTTCCTGAAAGAAAAATCTTTTTTGAAAATTTATTTTAATTCCACTAGAGCTAACATACAATGTTACATTAGTTTCAGGTATACAATAGAGTGATTCAGTAATTCTACATATTACTCAGTGGTCATCAAGAAAAGTGTCCTCTTAATCCCCTTCATCTATTTCACTCATCCCTCTATCCACCTCCTCTCTGGAACCTTCCGTTTGTTCTCTATTGTTAAGAGTTTGTATTTTGGTGTGTCTCCTTTTTCTCTTTTAGTTATTTATTTTTGTTTGTTTCTTAAATTCCCCATTAGAGTGACATCGTATGGGATTTGTCTTTCTCTGACTGACTGATTTTAGTTAGGATAATACTCTCTAGCTCCATCCATATGGCTGCAAATGGCAAGGTTTCATTCTTTTTCAAGCCGAGTAATACTCCATTGTGTGTGTGTGTGTGTGTGTGTGTGTGTGTGTGTGTGTGTGTGTGTGAATACACACATCTATCATCTCATTTGTCAATTTTTCTACAGACACTTGGGTTGCTTCCATATTGTGATATTGTAAATAATGGTGCAAGAAACATAGGGGTGCACGTATCCTTTTACGTTTCTGTTTTCCTATTCTTTGAGTAAATATGAGTAGTGTGAATGTTGGATCATAGGGTAGTTCTATATATAATTTTTTGAGGAACCTTCATACTGTTTTCCACGGTGGCCACCACAGTTTGCATTCCCACCCACAGTTCAGGAGGATTCCCCTTTATCCACATCCTCCCAACACCTGCTCTTTGTTGTGCTTTTGATGTTAGCCATTCTGACAGGTTTGAGGTATTACCTCATTGTCCTTTGGATTTACATTTTCCTGATGATGGGTGATGTTGAACATCTTTTCACGGGACTGTTGGCCATTTGTATTTCTTCTTTGGAGAAATGTCTGTCCATGTCTTCTGCCTATTTTTTAACTGGATTATTTGTTTTTTGGGGGTTGAGTAGTATCAGTTGTATATGTTTTGGACACTATCCCTTTATTGCATATGATCTTTGCAAATATCTTCTCCCTTTGAGTAGGTTGTCTTATTATTTTTATGTTTTCATTGTTCTTCTGCCGTGTGGAAACTTTTTATTTTGCTGTATTCCCAATAGTTTATTTTTGCTTTCATTTCCTTTGCCTCAGGACACAGTCTAGAAAAACGTTGGTATGGTCCATGTCAAGAAGTTACTGTCTTCCCTCCTGTAGGATTTTTATGGATTCAGATCTCATATTGAGGTCTTGAAACTGTTTTGTGTTTGTCTTTATTGTGTAAGAAAGCAGTCTAATTTCATTCTTTTGTGTGTAGCTGTCTAGTTTTCCCAACACCATTTGTTGTAGAGACTGTCCTTTTCCCTTTTGATATCGTTGCTTGCTTTGTGGAAGATTCATGGACCACATAATTGTGGGTTTCTGTCTGAACTTGTATCCTGTTCCTTTGGTCGCTGTGTCTATTTTTGTGCCGTACTGTCTTGTTAGGATGACTGCAGCTTTGTAGTATAACCTGAAATCTGAAATTGTGAGTCCTCCACCTTTGTTTTTCTTTTCCACATTGCACTGGCTGTTCGGAATCTTTAGTGGTTCCATACAAATGTTTAGGATTGTTTATTCGAGGTCTTTTGTTCTTTAATTTAAATTCTATTAGCCAACTTACAGTACATCATTCGTTTCAGATGTAGTCTTCAATAAATTTTCAGTCTTGTGTATCACCCAGTGCTCATTGTATCGTGTGACCTCCTTAATGCTACTCACCCAGTTACCCCCCCCAACTTCTCCTCCAACAATCATCAGTTTCTTGCGATAGTTAAGAGTCCATCATGGGTTTTCTCCCTCTCTGATGACTTCCCATTCTATTTTCCCTTCCTTCCCCTATGGTCTTCTTCCTTGTTTCTGATATTCCACATAGGAGTGAAAGCATATGATCATTGTCTTTCTTTCATTGACTTATTCCACTCAGCATAATACCCTCCAGCTCCACCCAGGTCGGTGTGATGGTAAGTATTCATCCTATCTGATGGCTGAGTAATATCCCATTATATATATGATCCACATCTTCTTTATCCATTCATCTATCCATGGTCATCTGCACTCTTTCCGCAGCTTGTCTATTATGGATATTGTTGCTATGAACACTGGTGTGCATGTGTCCTGTCTTCAATACCTCTGTCTCTGGGGGTAAATACCCAGTAGTGCAATTGCTGGGACATAGGGTAGCTTTATTTATAACTTCTTGAGGAAATTCTGTACCATTTTCAAGAGTGGCTGTACCGGACTGCATTCGTACAGGGGTGTAAGAGGGTTCCCGTTTCTCCATATCCTCTCCAACATATATAGTTTCATGTCTTCTTATTTTTAGATATTCAGCCTCGTGTGATATGGCATCTATAGGGGTTTACATTTGTATTTCCCTGAAGCCAAGTGATATGAAGCATTTATGCATGTATCTTTTGATCACCAGTACGTCGTTATCAGTGAAATGACTTCCCATTTTAATCTATCTCAAGACCTGAAGCTGGGGAAGGCACTGAAGCTGGATGATGCCATTGGTTGGAAGTGTGGAGAATTTCAAAAGATCTCCGTGGAGAGCAAGTTTAAAGGTCAGTGTGAAGCTACTAATTGGATCCGGGGAGATCTCTGAAAGTGGGGGTTGCCTGGGATGGGCTGAGGGGGGCCCTCCGATTTTCCTATGAATCCTTGCTGCAGCCCCAAATGGACAGTTTCCTGCTGTGGGGCAGGCTGAGTCCTCTACTCGTGCAGAGGTGAGCCCAATGCCTGGTGCCTTGGAGGCAGGCAAACGGGGAGGGACCCTCAGCAGAAGACCCAGGGTTAGGTTAGGCCTCAAGAGACAGCAGGTCCGAACTGCCCAGTGCTCAGAGAACTCCCAGGCTGAGTGAGATGAGGGCACAAGGGCGGGTGAGTGTGAGCCTTGGGGTTTCATCTGGAAGGGCCCACAAAAGTCGGGGTTCACCAGAAGGGGCTCTCAGGGGGTGCCCCAATTCTCTTGCCCTGAATGCTCTGTTGTGCCCCCAAACGGTACAGTTTCCTGTGGGCTGCAGGCTGAGTCCTACAGTGGGGCTTCGGTGTCCCCAATCCCCCGGAGTGGGGTGCCAGGGCCCTGGGGAGGGGCCCCTCTGTGGCCAACCTAGGGTAAGGGTTAGGGTCCAGGAGCCTGGCAGGGACTATCTGCAAGCTGTGTGGCGAGCTCTGTGGAGGGCTGAGAGGAGGCCATGGGGGAGGGTGAGAATGGGCCTCAGGGTTGGGGCATGGGAGGCTGCCAAGGATGGGGATGGGCTCCGGGGGCCTCCCCAAGTTCTCGTGCCCTGTAGGCTCCGTAGAGCCCCAAGGGGCACGGTTTCCTGTCAGGTGGCAAGCTGAGTCCTGCAGTGGGGCACAGGTATCCCAATTCCCCCGGGCTGCGGTGTAAGGCTCCTGGGGAGGCCCCCACACCCACAGCCGACCTAGGGCTAGGTTTAGGCCCAGGAGCCCCGCAGGCCCGATCTGCTGGCTGTATGGCTAGTTACAGGGGCTGAGGTGAGGGTGTGGGGGAGGGTGAGCGTGGGCCTCAGGGTTGGGGTGCGGGAGGCCACCGAAGTTCGCTGGTGTCTCAGGAAGGCCCTACTGGTTCTCCTGCCCTGAATGCTCTATGGCCTCCCAGGGTGCACGGTTTCCTGCGGGGTGGCAGACTGAGTCCTGCTGTGGGGCTCAGGTGTCCCGAATCCCCGCGGCTGCAGCTCCAGGCTCCTGGGGAGGGGCCCCTCCACAGATGAACTAGGGTTAGGGTTGGGGCCCAGGAACCCCGCAGGCCAGATCTGCCCAGTATGTGGCGAGCTCCGCCGCGGCCTGAGGTGAGGGTGCGGGATGGGGTGAGCATGGGCTTCAGTGGTGGGTTTAGGGATCGCCGAAGTTCGCCGGGGGCTCTGGGGGCCCTCCTGGTTCTCCCGCCCTGAATGCTCTACAGCCTCCCAAGTGGCACGGTTTCCTGCGGGCTGGCAGGCTTTGTCCTGCAGTGGGGCTCAGGTGTCCCCAGGCCCTGGTGCTGCGGCACTGGGCCTCAGGGGAGGGGCCCTACCCAGCGGACCTAGGGTCAGGTCTAGGCCTCAGGAACCTGGCAGGCCTGATCTGCCGGCTCTGCGTCGAGGTCGGTGGCAAGCTGAAGGGAAGGCGTGGGGCAGGATGAGCATGGGCCTCAGGGTTGGGGTGTAGGGGGCTGCCGAGGATCGCTGGTGGCTCAGGGGGGCCCTACCAGTTCTTCTGCACAGGATGCTCTGCGGCGCCCCAAGGGGCATGGTTTCCTGAGGGGTGGCAGGCTTAGTCCCGTGGTTGGGCTCAGGTGTACCCAATCCCCAGGGTTAGGGTACGGATTAGGGTATGGGTTAAGGTTAGGGTATGGGTTACGGTTAGGGCATGGGTGAGGGTAGGGGTTAGGGTTAGGGTAAGGAGAGGGTACGGGTTAGGGTTGGGTTTAGGGGTTACAGGTTAGAGGTTATGAGTTAGGGTACAGATTAGGGTTTAGGGTACGGGTTAGGGTTTAGGGTTTGGGTTTAGGGTTAGGGTTTGGGTTGGAGTACGGGTTAGGTTTAGGGTACGGGTCAGGGTTAGGGTATGGGTTAGTGTACGCATTAGGGTACGGTTTAGGGTACGGGTTAGGGTACGGTTTAGGGTAAGTGTTTGCGTACGGATTTGGGTACGGCTTAGGGTACGGGTTATGGTTAGGGTACGGGTTAGGGAACAGGTTAGGGATAGGGATTGGGTACGGTTTAGGGTTAGGGTATGGGTTAGGGTACGGGTTAGGGTACAGGTTAGGGTTAGGTATGGGTTAGGCTATGGGTTAGGGTCCGGGTTAGAGATAGGGTACGGGTTAGGGTATGGGTTAGGGTACGGGTTAGGGTATGGGTTAACGTTAAGGTAAGGGTATGGGTTCAGGTTAAGGTAAGGGTACTGGTTAGGGTTAGGGTACAGGTAGGGTTAGGGTACGGGTCATGGTACGAGTTAGGATATGGGTTAGGGTCAGGGTTTAGGGTTTAGTGTTAAAGTAAGGGTATGGGTTAGGGTACTTGTTAGGGTTACGGTTAGGTTTAGGGTATGGTTTAAATTACGGGTTAGGATATAGTTTAGGGTTAGGGTTAGGGTACGGGTTAGAGTACGTGTTAGGGTTTCGGTTAGGGTTAGGGTATAGGTTAGGGTTAGGGTTAGGGTACGGGTTAGGGTTAGGTTTAGGTTTAGGTTACGGTTTAGGGGTAGGGTTAGCTGAAGGGGTAGGGTTAGGGTAGGGTTAGGGGTATGGTAGGTGTCGGGGTTGGGTTAGGGTTTAGGGTTAGGTTTTGGGGTTAGTGGTTAAGGTTAGGGTTTAGTGTTTAGGGTTTCGGGATTAGGGTTAGGGGTTAGGGTTTAGGGTTTAGTGTTAATGTTAGGGTTTAGGGTTTAAGGATTAGGGTTTAGGGTTAGGTTTAGGGTAGGGTTAGGGTTAGGGTAAGTGTTAGGGGTTAGGGTTAGGATTAGGGGTTAAGGTTTAGGGTTTAAGGTTAGGGCTTAGGGTTTATTTAGGGTTAGGGTTAGACCCCAGTAGGCCAGCAGGACCGATGCGCCGGCTGTGCGGCGAGTGGAGGAGTGGGACGATTGAGGGTGCTGGCGAGCTGGAGTATGGTATCCCGCGTTTTGGCACAGGGGACCTTTGAACACCACTCCTGGCTCGGAGGGCCCTGCCCATTCTCCCGCCCTGAATGACCGGCGGCGCCTCTAGCGGCCTGGGTCGTGGCGGGATGGCAGTGTGAGTCTGGCACTGCGGTTTGGGGGTCCCCAATGCCATGCGTTGCAGCGCAAGGGCCCTTGGGAGGGGCCCCTGGGGCCGTCCTAGGGTTACTGTTAGCACCCAGGAGTCCGGTAGACATGATCCGCCAGCTGTGCAGTAGCGGAGGGCCAGGCCAAGGTGAGGGCGCTGGCGAGCTGGGGCGTGGGCCCATGCAGTTTGGCGCGGGGGCCTTGGAAGGTCGCCTGGGGATTGGATGGCCCTGCCGGTTCTCCCGCCCTGAATGGCCAGAGGCGCCCCTAGCGACCCGGGTCGTGGCGGGGCAGCACGGTGAGTATGGCGCTGGGGCTCGGGGGTCCCCAATCCCTGGCGTTGCTGCGCCAGGCCCCTTGGGAGGTTCCCCTTGGGGGCCAACCTAAGGTTAGGGTTAGCCCCCAGGGGGCTGGAGGCCCGATCCGCTGGCTGTTTGGTGAGCAGAGGGGCGGGTCGAGGTGAGGGCGCTGGTGAGCGGGAGCATCAGCCCAAGCATTTTGGTGCGTGGGCCCTTAGATGTTCACCGGGACTCGGAGGGCCCTGCCCATTCTCCCGACCTGAATGACCGGTGGCGCTCCTAGTGGCCTGCGTGCCAGCGGGGTGGCAGGGTGAGTCCGGCGCTGGGGCTTGGGGGTCATCAATCCCCGGTGTTGCGGGACAGGCCCCTTGGGAGGGGCCCCTCAGGGGCCAACCTAGGGTTAGGGTTAGCCCCCAGGAGGCCGGCAGGCCCAATACGCCAGCTGTGCAGCGAGTGGAGGGGCGGGCCGAGGTGAGTGCCCTGGCGAGCTGGAAGGTGGTACCCAAAGTTTTGGCACCAGGGGCCCTCGAATGTCGCCGGGGACTCGGAGGGCCCTGCCCGTTCTCCCGCCCTGAATGAGTGGCGGCTCCCCTAGCAACCCGAGTGGTGGCGGGGCTGCAGGGTGGGTCTGGTGCTGAGGCTCGGGGGTCCCCAATGCCAGGCGTTGCGGCACCAGGCCCCTTGGGCGGGGCCCCTTGGGGGCCGAACTAGGGTAAAGGTTAGCTCCTGGAGGCCGGCAGGCACGATCCACAGTCTGGGGCGAATGGAGGTGTGGTCGAAGATCAGGGCACTGGCGAGCAAGAGAGTGGGCCCCAGCGTTTTGGCGCTGGGGGCCTTCGAAGGTCACCGGGGCAGGGAGGGCCCTACCCGTTCTCCCGCCCTGAATGACTGGCGGTACCCTAGCGGCCCGGGTGTGGTCGGGGCGGAACGGTGAGTCCAGCGTTGCGACTCGGGGGTCTCCAATCCCTGGCGTTCGGCGGCAGTCCCTTTGGGAGGGGCACCTTGGGGGCCGACCTAGGGTTAGGGTTATCCCCCAGGAGGCCGGCAGGCTCAATCCACCGGCTCTGTGGTGAATGGGGGGGTGGACCAAGGTGAGGTCGCTGGCGAACGGAAGCGTGGGCCCCAACATTTTGGCTCGGTGGGCTTTCAAATGTCGCAGGGGGCTCGGAGGGCCCTGCTCCTTCTCCCGCCATGAAGGACCGGCGACGCCCCTAGCTCCCCGGGTGGCAGCGGGGTGGCACGGTTAGTCCTGCACTGGTGCTTGGGTTTCCCAATCCCCAGCGTTGCGGCGCCCGGCCCCTTGGGAGGGGCCCCTCTGGGACTGTCCTAGGGTTAGGTTAACCCCCAGGAGGCCAGCAGTCCGGATCCGCAGGCTGTGCAGTGAGCGGAGGAGGGATTGACCGTGGTAGGGCGCAGTTGAGCAGTAGCGTGGTACCCAGTGTTTTGGCGTGGGGGGCCTTCTTATTTCACCGGAGGCTCGGAGGGCCCTGCCGGTTATCCCGCCCTGAATGCCCGGAGTCGCTCCTAGAGGCCCGCGTGGCGGCAGGGCGGCAGGGTGGCCCGGCGCTGGGCCTTGCGGGTCCCCAATCCCTGCCGTTGTGGCACCAAGCCTATTGGGAGGGGCCACTCTGGGGCCCATCTAGGGTTACAATTAGCCCTGAGGAGCCCGGGAGGCCAGATCCACCAGCTGTGTGGCTAGAGCAGGGGTGGGTTGAGGTGAGAGCGCTGTAGAGCGGGAGCATGGGCTTCAGCGTTTTGGCGCAGGGGACCTATAAATGTCGCTGGGGGCTCGGAGGGCCCTGCGCGTTCCCCCACCCTGAATGACCAGTGGCGCCCCAAGTGGCCCGGGTGGCGGCGGAGGGGCAGGTTGAGTACATCATTGGGGCTTGGGGGTCCTCAATCTCCAGCATCGTGGCGCCAGGCCCTTTGGGAGTGCCCTTCGGGGGCCGACCTGGGGTAAGGGTTAGCCCCCAGGAGGCCGGCAGGCCCAATAAGATGGCTGTGGGGCGAGCGGAGGAGTGGGCTGAGGTGAGGGCGATGGGGAGCAAGATTGTGGGCCCCTGCATTTTGGCACTGGAGGCTTCAAATATCTCCGGTTCCTCCAGGGCCCTGTCCCTTCTCCCGCCCTGAATGACCGGCGGCGACCCTAGCGGACCGGGTGGCAGCGTTGTGGGAGGGTGAGTCTGGCTTTGGGGCTTGGGGTTCCAGATCCCTGGCGTAGTGGCACCAAAACCCTTGGGAGGGGCCCCTGGGGGGCCGACCTAGGGTTAGGGTTAACCCCCAGGAGACCGTCAGGCCCAACCGCACACTGTGCGGCGAGCTGAGGTGCGGCCCGAGGTGAAGGCGCTGGGGAGCGGGAGCGTGGGCACCAGCATTTTGGCACGGGGAGCCTTTGAAGGTCACCGGGGACTCAGAAGGCCCTGCCCTTCTCTCGCCCTCTATGACCCGCGGCGCCCCTAGCGGCCCAGGTGGGGACAGTGCAGCAGGGTGAGTCCGGCTCTGGGGCTCTGAGTCACCAATCCCCAGCATTGCAGAGCCAGGCCGCTTGGGATGTCCCCTCAGGGCCGACCTAGGGTTTTGGTTAGCTGCCAGGAGCCCGGCAGGCCCTATCCACCGGCTCTCAAGCAAGCGGTGGGGTGGGCCTAGGTGAGGGCGCTGGCGAGCAGGATCCTGGGAGCCAACGTTTTTGCGTGGGGAGCCTTCAAAGGTCAGCGTGGGCTCGGAGGGCCCTGCCCGATCTCTTGCCCTGATTGACCGGCGGGGCCTCTAGCGGCTCGGGTGGCTGAAGGGCAGCAGGGTGAGTGCGGCACATGAGCTCGGGGTCCCCATCCCCAGCGTTGCGACGCCAGGCCCCTTGGGAAGTGCCCCTCGGTGGCCGACCTATGCTTTGGGTTAGCCTCCAGGAGCCCCGCAGGCCCGATACACCACCTGTGCGTCGAGCGGAGAGTTGGGCCGAGGTGAGGGTGCTGGTGAACATGAGCCTGGGCCCAAGCGTTTTGGTTCGGTGCGCCTTCGAAGGTCGGCAGGGGTTCGGAGGGCCCTGCCAGTTCTCCCACCCTGAATGAATGGCGGCGCCCCTAGCGGCCTGTGTGGGTTGGGGTGGCAGCGTGCATCCGGCGCTGGGGCTTGGGGGCCCCCAATCCCTGGCGTTGCGACGCCAGGCCCCTTAGGAAGGGACCTTCAGGGGCTGTCCTAGGGTTAGGGTGAGCTCCCAGGAGGCCGGCAGGCCCGAGTCGCTGGCTCTGCGAAGAGCGGAGGTGCGGGCCGAGTTGAGGGTGATGCAGAGCGGGAGCGTGGTCCCCAGCGTTTTGGCGCCCTGGGCCTTCGACTGTTGCCATGGCTCAAAGGGCCCTGCCCGTTCTCCTGCCCTGAAGAACCAGAGGCGCCCTTAGCAGCTCCCTTGGCGGCGGAGCGGCAGGGTGAGTCCATGCTGCGGCTCGGGGATCCCCAATCCCCAGCGTTGTGGGGCCAGGCTTCTTGGGAGGGGCTCCTCTTGGGCGGACCTAGGTTTAGAGTTAGCACCCAGGAGGCCAGCAGGCCCAATCCTCTGGCTGGGCGGCGAGAGGTGGGCGGCCCGAGGTAAAGGCGCTGGCGATCGGGAGCATGGGCCCCTGCATTTTGGCGCAGGAGGCTTCAAATATCGCCGGTTTCTCCAGGGCCCTGTCCCTTCTCCCGCCCTGAATGACGGGCGGCGCCACTAGCATCCCGGGTGGCGACGTGGCGGTACGGTGAGTCTGGCTCTGGGTCTTGGGGTCCCTGATCCCCAGTGGAGCGGCACCAGGACCCTTGGGAGGGGCCCCTGGGTGGCTGACCTAGGGTTAGGGTTAGCCCCCAGGAGGCCGGCAGGTGGGATCAGGCCACTGTCCAGGGAGCGGAGGGCGGGGCCGAGGTGAGGGCGTTGGGGAGCGGGAGCGTGGGCACCAGCGTTTTGGCACGGGGAGCCTTTGAAGGCCACCGGGGGCTCGGAAGGCCCTGCCCCTTCTCTCGCCCTGAATGACCCGCAGTGCTCCTAGCGGCCCGGGTGGCGGCGTTGCGGTAGGGTGAGTGTGGCTCTGGGGCTTGAGGTCCCCGATCCCCGGCGAAGCGGCACCAGGACCCTTGGGAGGGGCCCTTGGGTGGCCGACCTAGGGTTAGGGTTAGCACCCGGGAGGCCGGCAGGCGGGATCCGCCCGCTGTGCGTGGAGCGGAGGGGCGGGCCGAGGTGAGGGCGCTGGCGAGCAAGAGCCTGGGCCCAAGCGTTTTGGCACCGGGGGCCTTCGAATGTCTCCGGGGACTCGGCGGGCCCTGCCCATTCTCCTCCCTGAATGACCGGCGGCGCCCCTAGCAGCCCAGGTGGCGGCGGGGCGGCATGTAAGTCCGGGCATAGGGCTCGGGGGTCCCCAGTCCACCGCGTTGCGGCGCCAGGCCCCTTGGGAGGGGCCCCTGGGAGGCTGACCTAGGGTGAGGTTTAGCCCCTAGGATGCCGGCAGGCCCTATTCGCCAGCCGTGTGGAGACTGGAGTGGCGGACCGAGGTGAGGGCACTGGTGAGCGGGAGCGTGGGCCCGGGTGTTTTGGCGCGGGGGGCCTTTGAAGGTCGCCGTGTCTTGGAGGGCCCTGCCCGTGCTCCCGCCCTGAATGAACGGCACCACCCCAAGCCCCCGGGTGGCGGCTGGGTGGCAGGGTGAGTCCAGTGCTGAGGCTCGGGGGTCCCCAATCCCCAGCGTTGCGGCGCCAGATCCCTTGGGAGGGGCCCCTCGGGGGTCGATCTAGGGTTGCGGTTAGCCCCCAGGAGGCCGGTGGACCCGATCTGCGGCTGTGCGGCACGCGGAGGGTTGGGCCGAGGTGAGGGCGCTGGCGAGACTGAGCATGAGCCCAAGCGTTTTAGTGCGGGGGGCCTTCGAAGGTCAGTGGGGGCTCGGAGGGACCTGCCCGTTCTCCCGCTCTGAATGACCGGCGGGGCCCCTAGAGGCTCCGGTGCCTGAAGGGCAGCAGGGTGAGACCGGCACTTGGGTTGGGGTCCCCATTCCCGGCGTTGTGGCGCCAGGCCACTTGGGAAGGGCCCCTCCGTGGCCGACCTACAGTTAGGGTTAGCCCCCAGGAGGCCAGCAGGCCCGATACACCGCCTGTGCGTCGAGCGGAGAGTTGGGCCGAGGTGAGGGTGCTGGTGAACATGAGCCCGGGCCCAAGCGTTTTGGTTCGGGGCGCCTTCGAAGGTCGGCGGGGGTTCGAAGGGCCCTGCCCGTTCTCCCACCCTGAATGAATGGCGGCGCCCCTAGCGGCACGTGTGGGGCAGGGCGGCAGGGTGCATCCAGCGCTGGGGCTTGGGGGTTCCCAATCCCCGGCGTTGCGGCGCCAGGCCCCTTAGGAAGCGACCCTCGGGGCCGTCCTAGGGTTAGGGTTAGCGCCCAGGAGGCCGGCAGGCCCGATCCGCCGGCTGTGCGAGGAGTGGAGATGCAGGCCGAGTTGAGGGCGATGGCAAGCGGGAGCTGGGCCCCAGCGATTTGGCATCCTGGGCCTTTGAATGTTGCCATGGCTCGGAGGGCCCTGCCCTTTCTCCTGCAATGAATAACCAGCAAGGCCCCTAGCGGCTCCGTTGGCAGTGGGGCGGCAGGGTGAATCCCAGGCTGCGGTTCGGGGATCCCCAATCCCCGGCGTTGTGGTGCCAGGCCCCTTGGGAGGGGCTCCTCGTGGGCCAACCCAGGGTTAGAGTTAGCCCCCATAAGGCCGGCAGGCCAGATCCTCTGGCTGGGCGGTGAGAGGTGGGCGGGCCGAGGTAAAAGCGCTGGGGTGCGGGATTGTGGGCCCCTGCATTTTGGGGTGGGAGGCTTCAAATGTCGCCGGTTTCTCCAGGGCCCTGTCAGTTCTCCCGCCCTGAATGACCGGCGGTGCCCCTCGCGGCCCGGGGGGCAGCGTTGTGGGAGGGTGAGTCTGGCTTTGGGGCTTGGGGTTCCAGATCCCTGGCGTAGTGGCACCAAAACCCTTGGGAGGGGCCCCTGGGGGGCCGACCTAGGGTTAGGGTTAGCCCCCAGGAGACCGTCAGGCCCAACCGCACACTGTGCGGCGAGCTGAGGTGCGGCCCGAGGTGAAGGCGCTGGGGAGCGGGAGCGTGGGCACCAGCGTTTTGGCACAGGGAGCCTTTGAAGGTCACCGGGGACTCAGAAGGCCCTGCCCTTCTCTCGCCCTCTATGACCCGCGGCGCCCCTAGCGGCCCAGGTGGGGACAGTGCGGCAGGGTGAGTCCGGCTCTGGGGCTCTGAGTCACCAATCCCCAGCATTGCAGAGCCAGGCCGCTTGGGATGTCCCCTCAGGGCCGACCTAGGGTTTTGGTTAGCTGCCAGGAGCCCGGCAGGCCCTATCCACCGGCTCTCAAGCAAGCGGTGGGGTGGGCCTAGGTGAGGGCGCTGGCGAGCAGGATCCTGGGAGCCAACGTTTTTGCGCGGGGAGCCTTCAAAGGTCAGCGTGGGCTCGGAGGGCCCTGCCCGATCTCTTGCCCTGATTGACCGGCGGGGCCTCTAGCGGCTCGGGTGGCTGAAGGGCAGCAGGGTGAGTGCGGCACATGAGCTCGGGGTCCCCATCCCCAGCGTTGCGACGCCAGGCCCCTTGGGAAGTGCCCCTCGGTGGCCGACCTATGCTTAGGGTTAGCCTCCAGGAGCCCCGCAGGCCCGATACACCACCTGTGCGTCGAGCGGAGAGTTGGGCCGAGGTGAGGGTGCTGGTGAACATGAGCCTGGGCCCAAGCGTTTTGGTTCGGTGCGCCTTCGAAGGTCGGCAGGGGTTCGGAGGGCCCTGCCAGTTCTCCCACCCTGAATGAATGGCGGCGCCCCTAGCAGCCTGTGTGGGTTGGGGTGGCAGCGTGCATCCGGCGCTGGGGCTTGGGGGCCCCCAATCCCTGGCGTTGCGACGCCAGGCCCCTTAGGAAGGGACCTTCAGGGGCTGTCCTAGGGTTAGGGTGAGCTCCCAGGAGGCCGGCAGGCCCGAGTCGCTGGCTCTGCGAAGAGCGGAGGTGCGGGCCGAGTTGAGGGTGATGCAGAGCGGGAGCGTGGTCCCCAGCGTTTTGGCGCCCTGGGCCTTCGACTGTTGCCATGGCTCAAAGGGCCCTGCCCGTTCTCCTGCCCTGAAGAACCAGAGGCGCCCTTAGCAGCTCCCTTGGCGGCGGAGCGGCAGGGTGAGTCCATGCTGCGGCTCGGGGATCCCCAATCCCCAGCGTTGTGGGGCCAGGCTTCTTGGGAGGGGCTCCTCTTGGGCGGACCTAGGTTTAGAGTTAGCACCCAGGAGGCCAGCAGGCCCAATCCTCTGGCTGGGCGGTGAGAGGTGGGCGGCCCGAGGTAAAGGCGCTGGCGATCGGGAGCATGGGCCCCTGCATTTTGGCGCAGGAGGCTTCAAATATCGCCGGTTTCTCCAGGGCCCTGTCCCTTCTCCCGCCCTGAATGACGGGCGGCGCCACTAGCAGCCCGGGTGGCGACGTGGCGGTACGGTGAGTCTGGCTCTGGGTCTTGGGGTCCCTGATCCCCAGTGTAGCGGCACCAGGACCCTTGGGAGGGGCCCCTGGGTGGCTGACCTAGGGTTAGGGTTAGCCCCCAGGAGGCCGGCAGGTGGGATCAGGCCACTGTCCAGGGAGCGGAGGGCGGGGCCGAGGTGAGGGCGTTGGGGAGCGGGAGCGTGGGCACCAGCGTTTTGGCACGGGGAGCCTTTGAAGGCCACCGGGGGCTCGGAAGGCCCTGCCCCTTCTCTCGCCCTGAATGACCCGCAGTGCTCCTAGCGGCCCGGGTGGCGGCGTTGCGGTAGGGTGAGTGTGGCTCTGGGGCTTGAGGTTCCCGATCCCCGGCGAAGCGGCACCAGGACCCTTGGGAGGGGCCCCTGGGTGGCCGACCTAGGGTTAGGGTTAGCACCCGGGAGGCCGGCAGGCGGGATCCGCCCGCTGTGCGTGGAGCGGAGGGGCGGGCCGAGGTGAGGGCGCTGGCGAGCAAGAGCCTGGGCCCAAGCGTTTTGGCACCGGGGGCCTTCGAATGTCTCCGGGGACTCGGCGGGCCCTGCCCATTCTCCTCCCTGAATGACCGGCGGCGCCCCTAGCAGCCCAGGTGGCGGCGGGGCGGCATGTAAGTCCGGGCATAGGGCTCGGGGGTCCCCAGTCCACCGCGTTGCGGCGCCAGGCCCCTTGGGAGGGGCCCCTCGGAGGCTGACCTAGGGTGAGGTTTAGCCCCTAGGATGCCGGCAGGCCCTATTCGCCAGCCGTGTGGAGACTGGAGTGGCGGACCGAGGTGAGGGCACTGGTGAGCGGGAGCGTGGGCCCGGGTGTTTTGGCGCGGGGGGCCTTTGAAGGTCGCCGTGTCTTGGAGGGCCCTGCCCGTGCTCCCGCCCTGAATGAACGGCACCACCCCAAGCCCCCGGGTGGCGGCTGGGTGGCAGGGTGAGTCCAGTGCTGAGGCTCGGGGGTCCCCAATCCCCAGCGTTGCGGCGCCAGATCCCTTGGGAGGGGCCCCTCGGGGGTCGATCTAGGGTTGCGGTTAGCCCCCAGGAGGCCGGTGGACCCGATCTGCGGCTGTGCGGCACGCGGAGGGTTGGGCCGAGGTGAGGGCGCTGGCGAGACTGAGCATGAGCCCAAGCGTTTTAGTGCGGGGGGCCTTCGAAGGTCAGTGGGGGCTCGGAGGGACCTGCCCGTTCTCCCGCTCTGAATGACCGGCGGGGCCCCTAGAGGCTCCGGTGCCTGAAGGGCAGCAGGGTGAGACCGGCACTTGGGTTGGGGTCCCCATTCCCGGCGTTGTGGCACCAGGCCACTTGGGAAGGGCCCCTCCGTGGCCGACCTACAGTTAGGGTTAGCCCCCAGGAGGCCAGCAGGCCCGATACACCGCCTGTGCGTCGAGCGGAGAGTTGGGCCGAGGTGAGGGTGCTGGTGAACATGAGCCCGGGCCCAAGCGTTTTGGTTCGGGGCGCCTTCGAAGGTCGGCGGGGGTTCGAAGGGCCCTGCCCGTTCTCCCACCCTGAATGAATGGCGGCGCCCCTAGCGGCACGTGTGGGGCAGGGCGGCAGGGTGCATCCAGCGCTGGGGCTTGGGGGTTCCCAATCCCCGGTGTTGCGGCACCAGGCCCCTTAGGAAGCGACCCTCGGGGCCGTCCTAGGGTTAGGGTTAGCGCCCAGGAGGCCGGCAGGCCCGATCCGCCGGCTGTGCGAGGAGTGGAGATGCAGGCCGAGTTGAGGGCGATGGCGAGCGGGAGCTGGGCCCCAGCGATTTGGCATCCTGGGCCTTTGAATGTTGCCATGGCTCGGAGGGCCCTGCCCTTTCTCCTGCAATGAATAACCAGCAAGGCCCCTAGCGGCTCCGTTGGCAGTGGGGCGGCAGGGTGAATCCCAGGCTGCGGTTCGGGGATCCCCAATCCCCGGCGTTGTGGTGCCAGGCCCCTTGGGAGGGGCTCCTCGTGGGCCAACCCAGGGTTAGAGTTAGCCCCCATAAGGCCGGCAGGCCAGATCCTCTGGCTGGGCGGTGAGAGGTGGGCGGGCCGAGGTAAAAGCGCTGGGGTGCGGGATTGTGGGCCCCTGCATTTTGGGGTGGGAGGCTTCAAATGTCGCAGGTTTCTCCAGGGCCCTGTCAGTTCTCCCGCCCTGAATGACCGGCGGTGCCCCTCGCGGCCCGGGGGGCAGCGTTGTGGGAGGGTGAGTCTGGCTTTGGGGCTTGGGGTTCCAGATCCCTGGCGTAGTGGCACCAAAACCCTTGGGAGGGGCCCCTGGGGGGCCGACCTAGGGTTAGGGTTAGCCCCCAGGAGACCGTCAGGCCCAACCGCACACTGTGCGGCGAGCTGAGGTGCGGCCCGAGGTGAAGGCGCTGGGGAGCGGGAGCGTGGGCACCAGCGTTTTGGCACAGGGAGCCTTTGAAGGTCACCGGGGACTCAGAAGGCCCTGCCCTTCTCTCGCCCTCTATGACCCGCGGCGCCCCTAGCGGCCCAGGTGGGGACAGTGCGGCAGGGTGAGTCCGGCTCTGGGGCTCTGAGTCACCAATCCCCAGCATTGCAGAGCCAGGCCGCTTGGGATGTCCCCTCAGGGCCGACCTAGGGTTTTGGTTAGCTGCCAGGAGCCCGGCAGGCCCTATCCACCGGCTCTCAAGCAAGCGGTGGGGTGGGCCTAGGTGAGGGCGCTGGCGAGCAGGATCCTGGGAGCCAACGTTTTTGCGCGGGGAGCCTTCAAAGGTCAGCGTGGGCTCGGAGGGCCCTGCCCGATCTCTTGCCCTGATTGACCGGCGGGGCCTCTAGCGGCTCGGGTGGCTGAAGGGCAGCAGGGTGAGTGCGGCACATGAGCTCGGGGTCCCCATCCCCAGCGTTGCGACGCCAGGCCCCTTGGGAAGTGCCCCTCGGTGGCCGACCTATGCTTAGGGTTAGCCTCCAGGAGCCCCGCAGGCCCGATACACCACCTGTGCGTCGAGCGGAGAGTTGGGCCGAGGTGAGGGTGCTGGTGAACATGAGCCTGGGCCCAAGCGTTTTGGTTCGGTGCGCCTTCGAAGGTCGGCAGGGGTTCGGAGGGCCCTGCCAGTTCTCCCACCCTGAATGAATGGCGGCGCCCCTAGCGGCCTGTGTGGGTTGGGGTGGCAGCGTGCATCCGGCGCTGGGGCTTGGGGGCCCCCAATCCCTGGCGTTGCGACGCCAGGCCCCTTAGGAAGGGACCTTCAGGGGCTGTCCTAGGGTTAGGGTGAGCTCCCAGGAGGCCGGCAGGCCCGAGTCGCTGGCTCTGCGAAGAGCGGAGGTGCGGGCCGAGTTGAGGGTGATGCAGAGCGGGAGCGTGGTCCCCAGCGTTTTGGCGCCCTGGGCCTTCGACTGTTGCCATGGCTCAAAGGGCCCTGCCCGTTCTCCTGCCCTGAAGAACCAGAGGCGCCCTTAGCAGCTCCCTTGGCGGTGGAGCGGCAGGGTGAGTCCATGCTGCGGCTCGGGGATCCCCAATCCCCAGCGTTGTGGGGCCAGGCTTCTTGGGAGGGGCTCCTCTTGGGCGGACCTAGGTTTAGAGTTAGCACCCAGGAGGCCAGCAGGCCCAATCCTCTGGCTGGGCGGCGAGAGGTGGGCGGCCCGAGGTAAAGGCGCTGGCGATCGGGAGCATGGGCCCCTGCATTTTGGCGCAGGAGGCTTCAAATATCGCCGGTTTCTCCAGGGCCCTGTCCCTTCTCCCGCCCTGAATGACGGGCGGCGCCACTAGCAGCCCGGGTGGCGACGTGGCGGTACGGTGAGTCTGGCTCTGGGTCTTGGGGTCCCTGATCCCCAGTGTAGCGGCACCAGGACCCTTGGGAGGGGCCCCTGGGTGGCTGACCTAGGGTTAGGGTTAGCCCCCAGGAGGCCGGCAGGTGGGATCAGGCCACTGTCCAGGGAGCGGAGGGCGGGGCCGAGGTGAGGGCGTTGGGGAGCGGGAGCGTGGGCACCAGCGTTTTGGCACGGGGAGCCTTTGAAGGCCACCGGGGGCTCGGAAGGCCCTGCCCCTTCTCTCGCCCTGAATGACCCGCAGTGCTCCTAGCGGCCCGGGTGGCGGCGTTGCGGTAGGGTGAGTGTGGCTCTGGGGCTTGAGGTTCCCGATCCCCGGCGAAGCGGCACCAGGACCCTTGGGAGGGGCCCCTGGGTGGCCGACCTAGGGTTAGGGTTAGCACCCGGGAGGCCGGCAGGCGGGATCCGCCCGCTGTGCGTGGAGCGGAGGGGCAGGCCGAGGTGAGGGCGCTGGCGAGCAAGAGCCTGGGCCCAAGCGTTTTGGCACCGGGGGCCTTCGAATGTCTCCGGGGACTCGGCGGGCCCTGCCCATTCTCCTCCCTGAATGACCGGCGGCGCCCCTAGCAGCCCAGGTGGCGGCGGGGCGGCATGTAAGTCCGGGCATAGGGCTCGGGGGTCCCCAGTCCACCGCGTTGCGGCGCCAGGCCCCTTGGGAGGGGCCCCTCGGAGGCTGACCTAGGGTGAGGTTTAGCCCCTAGGATGCCGGCAGGCCCTATTCGCCAGCCGTGTGGAGACTGGAGTGGCGGACCGAGGTGAGGGCACTGGTGAGCGGGAGCGTGGGCCCGGGTGTTTTGGCGCGGGGGGCCTTTGAAGGTCGCCGTGTCTTGGAGGGCCCTGCCCGTGCTCCCGCCCTGAATGAACGGCACCACCCCAAGCCCCCGGGTGGCGGCTGGGTGGCAGGGTGAGTCCAGTGCTGAGGCTCGGGGGTCCCCAATCCCCAGCGTTGCGGCGCCAGATCCCTTGGGAGGGGCCCCTCGGGGGTCGATCTAGGGTTGCGGTTAGCCCCCAGGAGGCCGGTGGACCCGATCTGCGGCTGTGCGGCACGCGGAGGGTTGGGCCGAGGTGAGGGCGCTGGCGAGACTGAGCATGAGCCCAAGCGTTTTAGTGCGGGGGGCCTTCGAAGGTCAGTGGGGGCTCGGAGGGACCTGCCCGTTCTCCCGCTCTGAATGACCGGCGGGGCCCCTAGAGGCTCCGGTGCCTGAAGGGCAGCAGGGTGAGACCGGCACTTGGGTTGGGGTCCCCATTCCCGGCGTTGTGGCACCAGGCCACTTGGGAAGGGCCCCTCCGTGGCCGACCTACAGTTAGGGTTAGCCCCCAGGAGGCCAGCAGGCCCGATACACCGCCTGTGCGTCGAGCGGAGAGTTGGGCCGAGGTGAGGGTGCTGGTGAACATGAGCCCGGGCCCAAGCGTTTTGGTTCGGGGCGCCTTCGAAGGTCGGCGGGGGTTCGAAGGGCCCTGCCCGTTCTCCCACCCTGAATGAATGGCGGCGCCCCTAGCGGCACGTGTGGGGCAGGGCGGCAGGGTGCATCCAGCGCTGGGGCTTGGGGGTTCCCAATCCCCGGTGTTGCGGCACCAGGCCCCTTAGGAAGCGACCCTCGGGGCCGTCCTAGGGTTAGGGTTAGCGCCCAGGAGGCCGGCAGGCCCGATCCGCCGGCTGTGCGAGGAGTGGAGATGCAGGCCGAGTTGAGGGCGATGGCGAGCGGGAGCTGGGCCCCAGCGATTTGGCATCCTGGGCCTTTGAATGTTGCCATGGCTCGGAGGGCCCTGCCCTTTCTCCTGCAATGAATAACCAGCAAGGCCCCTAGCGGCTCCGTTGGCAGTGGGGCGGCAGGGTGAATCCCAGGCTGCGGTTCGGGGATCCCCAATCCCCGGCGTTGTGGTGCCAGGCCCCTTGGGAGGGGCTCCTCGTGGGCCAACCCAGGGTTAGAGTTAGCCCCCATAAGGCCGGCAGGCCAGATCCTCTGGCTGGGCGGTGAGAGGTGGGCGGGCCGAGGTAAAAGCGCTGGGGTGCGGGATTGTGGGCCCCTGCATTTTGGGGTGGGAGGCTTCAAATGTCGCAGGTTTCTCCAGGGCCCTGTCAGTTCTCCCGCCCTGAATGACCGGCGGTGCCCCTCGCGGCCCGGGGGGCAGCGTTGTGGGAGGGTGAGTCTGGCTTTGGGGCTTGGGGTTCCAGATCCCTGGCGTAGTGGCACCAAAACCCTTGGGAGGGGCCCCTGGGGGGCCGACCTAGGGTTAGGGTTAGCCCCCAGGAGACCGTCAGGCCCAACCGCACACTGTGCGGCGAGCTGAGGTGCGGCCCGAGGTGAAGGCGCTGGGGAGCGGGAGCGTGGGCACCAGCGTTTTGGCACAGGGAGCCTTTGAAGGTCACCGGGGACTCAGAAGGCCCTGCCCTTCTCTCGCCCTCTATGACCCGCGGCGCCCCTAGCGGCCCAGGTGGGGACAGTGCGGCAGGGTGAGTCCGGCTCTGGGGCTCTGAGTCACCAATCCCCAGCATTGCAGAGCCAGGCCGCTTGGGATGTCCCCTCAGGGCCGACCTAGGGTTTTGGTTAGCTGCCAGGAGCCCGGCAGGCCCTATCCACCGGCTCTCAAGCAAGCGGTGGGGTGGGCCTAGGTGAGGGCGCTGGCGAGCAGGATCCTGGGAGCCAACGTTTTTGCGCGGGGAGCCTTCAAAGGTCAGCGTGGGCTCGGAGGGCCCTGCCCGATCTCTTGCCCTGATTGACCGGCGGGGCCTCTAGCGGCTCGGGTGGCTGAAGGGCAGCAGGGTGAGTGCGGCACATGAGCTCGGGGTCCCCATCCCCAGCGTTGCGACGCCAGGCCCCTTGGGAAGTGCCCCTCGGTGGCCGACCTATGCTTAGGGTTAGCCTCCAGGAGCCCCGCAGGCCCGATACACCACCTGTGCGTCGAGCGGAGAGTTGGGCCGAGGTGAGGGTGCTGGTGAACATGAGCCTGGGCCCAAGCGTTTTGGTTCGGTGCGCCTTCGAAGGTCGGCAGGGGTTCGGAGGGCCCTGCCAGTTCTCCCACCCTGAATGAATGGCGGCGCCCCTAGCGGCCTGTGTGGGTTGGGGTGGCAGCGTGCATCCGGCGCTGGGGCTTGGGGGCCCCCAATCCCTGGCGTTGCGACGCCAGGCCCCTTAGGAAGGGACCTTCAGGGGCTGTCCTAGGGTTAGGGTGAGCTCCCAGGAGGCCGGCAGGCCCGAGTCGCTGGCTCTGCGAAGAGCGGAGGTGCGGGCCGAGTTGAGGGTGATGCAGAGCGGGAGCGTGGTCCCCAGCGTTTTGGCGCCCTGGGCCTTCGACTGTTGCCATGGCTCAAAGGGCCCTGCCCGTTCTCCTGCCCTGAAGAACCAGAGGCGCCCTTAGCAGCTCCCTTGGCGGTGGAGCGGCAGGGTGAGTCCATGCTGCGGCTCGGGGATCCCCAATCCCCAGCGTTGTGGGGCCAGGCTTCTTGGGAGGGGCTCCTCTTGGGCGGACCTAGGTTTAGAGTTAGCACCCAGGAGGCCAGCAGGCCCAATCCTCTGGCTGGGCGGCGAGAGGTGGGCGGCCCGAGGTAAAGGCGCTGGCGATCGGGAGCATGGGCCCCTGCATTTTGGCGCAGGAGGCTTCAAATATCGCCGGTTTCTCCAGGGCCCTGTCCCTTCTCCCGCCCTGAATGACGGGCGGCGCCACTAGCAGCCCGGGGTGGCGACGTGGCGGTACGGTGAGTCTGGCTCTGGGTCTTGGGGTCCCTGATCCCCAGTGTAGCGGCACCAGGACCCTTGGGAGGGGCCCCTGGGTGGCTGACCTAGGGTTAGGGTTAGCCCCCAGGAGGCCGGCAGGTGGGATCAGGCCACTGTCCAGGGAGCGGAGGGCGGGGGCCGAGGTGAGGGCGTTGGGGAGCGGGAGCGTGGGCACCAGCGTTTTGGCACGGGGAGCCTTTGAAGGCCACCGGGGGCTCGGAAGGCCCTGCCCCTTCTCTCGCCCTGAATGACCCGCAGTGCTCCTAGCGGCCCGGGGTGGCGGCGTTGCGGTAGGGTGAGTGTGGCTCTGGGGCTTGAGGTTCCCGATCCCCGGCGAAGCGGCACCAGGACCCTTGGGAGGGGCCCCTGGGTGGCCGACCTAGGGTTAGGGTTAGCACCCGGGAGGCCGGCAGGCGGGATCCGCCCGCTGTGCGTGGAGCGGAGGGGCAGGCCGAGGTGAGGGCGCTGGCGAGCAAGAGCCTGGGCCCAAGCGTTTTGGCACCGGGGGCCTTCGAATGTCTCCGGGGACTCGGCGGGCCCTGCCCATTCTCCTCCCTGAATGACCGGCGGCGCCCCTAGCAGCCCAGGTGGCGGCGGGGCGGCATGTAAGTCCGGGCATAGGGCTCGGGGGTCCCCAGTCCACCGCGTTGCGGCGCCAGGCCCCTTGGGAGGGGCCCCTCGGAGGCTGACCTAGGGTGAGGTTTAGCCCCTAGGATGCCGGCAGGCCCTATTCGCCAGCCGTGTGGAGACTGGAGTGGCGGACCGAGGTGAGGGCACTGGTGAGCGGGAGCGTGGGCCCGGGTGTTTTGGCGCGGGAGGCCTTTGAAGGTCGCCGTGTCTTGGAGGGCCCTGCCCGTGCTCCCGCCCTGAATGAACGGCACCACCCCAAGCCCCCGGGTGGCGGCTGGGTGGCAGGGTGAGTCCAGTGCTGAGGCTCGGGGGTCCCCAATCCCCAGCGTTGCGGCGCCAGATCCCTTGGGAGGGGCCCCTCGGGGGTCGATCTAGGGTTGCGGTTAGCCCCCAGGAGGCCGGTGGACCCGATCTGCGGCTGTGCGGCACGAGGAGGGTTGGGCCGAGGTGAGGGCGCTGGCGAGACTGAGCATGAGCCCAAGCGTTTTAGTGCGGGGGGCCTTCGAAGGTCAGTGGGGGCTCGGAGGGACCTGCCCGTTCTCCCGCTCTGAATGACCGGCGGGGCCCCTAGAGGCTCCGGTGCCTGAAGGGCAGCAGGGTGAGACCGGCACTTGGGTTGGGGTCCCCATTCCCGGCGTTGTGGCGCCAGGCCACTTGGGAAGGGCCCCTCCGTGGCCGACCTACAGTTAGGGTTAGCCCCCAGGAGGCCAGCAGGCCCGATACACCGCCTGTGCGTCGAGCGGAGAGTTGGGCCGAGGTGAGGGTGCTGGTGAACATGAGCCCGGGCCCAAGCGTTTTGGTTCGGGGCGCCTTCGAAGGTCGGCGGGGGTTCGAAGGGCCCTGCCCATTCTCCCACCCTGAATGAATGGCGGCGCCCCTAGCGGCACGTGTGGGGCAGGGCGGCAGGGTGCATCCAGCGCTGGGGCTTGGGGGTTCCCAATCCCCGGCGTTGCGGCGCCAGGCCCCTTAGGAAGCGACCCTCGGGGCCGTCCTAGGGTTAGGGTTAGCGCCCAGGAGGCCGGCAGGCCCGATCCGCCGGCTGTGCGAGGAGTGGAGATGCAGGCCGAGTTGAGGGCGATGGCGAGTGGGACCTGGGCCCCAGCGTTTTGGCGTCCTGGGCCTTTGAATGTTGCCATGGCTCGGAGGGCCCTGCCCTTTCTCCTGCCCTGACGAACCAGCAAGGCCCCTAGCGGCTCCGTTGGTGGTGGGGCGGCAGGGTGAATCCCAGGCTGCGGTTCGGGGATCCCCAATCCCCGGCGTTGTGGTGCCAGGCCCGCTGGGAGGGGCTCCTCGTGGGCCGACCCAGGGTTAGAGTTAGCCCCCATAAGGCCGGCAGGCCAGATCCTCTGGCTGGGCAGTGAGAGGTGGGCGGGCCGAGGTAAAGGCGCTGGGGTGCGGGATTGTGGGCCCCTGCATTTTGGGGTGGGAGGCTTCAAATGTCGCCGGTTTCTCCAGGGCCCTGTCAGTTCTCCCGCCCTGAATGACCGGCGGTGCCCCTCGCGGCCCGGGGGGCAGCGTTGTGGGAGGGTGAGTCTGGCTTTGGGGCTTG
This sequence comes from Ursus americanus, assembly GCF_024610735.1. Classification (NCBI taxonomy): domain Eukaryota; kingdom Metazoa; phylum Chordata; class Mammalia; order Carnivora; family Ursidae; genus Ursus; species Ursus americanus. The sequence goes on from NW_028273624.1 coordinate 1,969,555, forward strand.
GGGTTCCAGATCCCTGGCGTAGTGGCACCAAAACCCTTGGGAGGGCCCCCTGGGGGGCCGACCTAGGGTTAGGGTTAGCCCCCAGGAGACCGTCAGGCCCAACCGCACACTGTGCGGCGAGCTGAGGTGCGGCCCGAGGTGAAGGCGCTGGGGAGCGGGAGCGTGGGCACCAGCGTTTTGGCACAGGGAGCCTTTGAAGGTCACCGGGGACTCAGAAGGCCCTGCCCTTCTCTCGCCCTCTATGACCCGCGGCGCCCCTAGCGGCCCAGGTGGGGACAGTGCGGCAGGGTGAGTCCGGCTCTGGGGCTCTGAGTCACCAATCCCCAGCATTGCAGAGCCAGGCCGCTTGGGATGTCCCCTCAGGGCCGACCTAGGGTTTTGGTTAGCTGCCAGGAGCCCGGCAGGCCCTATCCACCGGCTCTCAAGCAAGCGGTGGGGTGGGCCTAGGTGAGGGCGCTGGCGAGCAGGATCCTGGGAGCCAACGTTTTTGCGCGGGGAGCCTTCAAAGGTCAGCGTGGGCTCGGAGGGCCCTGCCCGATCTCTTGCCCTGATTGACCGGCGGGGCCTCTAGCGGCTCGGGTGGCTGAAGGGCAGCAGGGTGAGTGCGGCACATGAGCTCGGGGTCCCCATCCCCAGCGTTGCGACGCCAGGCCCCTTGGGAAGTGCCCCTCGGTGGCCGACCTATGGTTAGGGTTAGCCTCCAGGAGCCCCGCAGGCCCGATACACCACCTGTGCGTCGAGCGGAGAGTTGGGCCGAGGTGAGGGTGCTGGTGAACATGAGCCTGGGCCCAAGCGTTTTGGTTCGGTGCGCCTTCGAAGGTCGGCAGGGGTTCGGAGGGCCCTGCCAGTTCTCCCACCCTGAATGAATGGCGGCGCCCCTAGCGGCCTGTGTGGGTTGGGGTGGCAGCGTGCATCCGGCGCTGGGGCTTGGGGGCCCCCAATCCCTGGCGTTGCGACGCCAGGCCCCTTAGGAAGGGACCTTCAGGGGCTGTCCTAGGGTTAGGGTGAGCTCCCAGGAGGCCGGCAGGCCCGAGTCGCTGGCTCTGCGAAGAGCGGAGGTGCGGGCCGAGTTGAGGGTGATGCAGAGCGGGAGCGTGGTCCCCAGCATTTTGACGCCCTGGTCCTTCGACTGTTGCCATGGCTCAAAGGGCCCTGCCCGTTCTCCTGCCCTGAAGAACCAGAGGCGCCCTTAGCAGCTCCCTTGGCGGCGGAGCGGCAGGGTGAGTCCATGCTGCGGCTCGGGGATCCCCAATCCCCAGCGTTGTGGGGCCAGGCTTCTTGGGAGGGGCTCCTCTTGGGCGGACCTAGGTTTAGAGTTAGCACCCAGGAGGCCAGCAGGCCCAATCCTCTGGCTGGGCGGTGAGAGGTGGGTGGCCCGAGGTAAAGGCGTTGGCGATCGGGAGCATGGGCCCCTGCATTTTGGCGCAGGAGGCTTCAAATATCGCCGGTTTCTCCAGGGCCCTGTCCCTTCTCCCGCCCTGAATGACGGGCGGCGCCACTAGCAGCCCGGGTGGCGACGTGGCGGTACGGTGAGTCTGGCTCTGGGTCTTGGGGTCCCTGATCCCCAGTGTAGCGGCACCAGGACCCTTGGGAGGGGCCCCTGGGTGGCTGACCTAGGGTTAGGGTTAGCCCCCAGGAGGCCGGCAGGTGGGATCAGGCCACTGTCCAGGGAGCGGAGGGCGGGGCCGAGGTGAGGGCGTTGGGGAGCAGGAGCGTGGGCACCAGCGTTTTGGCACGGGGAGCCTTTGAAGGCCACCGGGGGCTCGGAAGGCCCTGCCCCTTCTCTCGCCCTGAATGACCCGCAGTGCTCCTAGCGGCCCGGGTGGCGGCGTTGCGGTAGGGTGAGTGTGGCTCTGGGGCTTGAGGTTCCCGATCCCCGGCGAAGCGGCACCAGGACCCTTGGGAGGGGCCCCTGGGTGGCCGACCTAGGGTTAGGGTTAGCACCCGGGAGGCCGGCAGGCGGGATCCGCCCGCTGTGCGTGGAGCGGAGGGGCGGGCCGAGGTGAGGGCGCTGGCGAGCAAGAGCCTGGGCCCAAGCGTTTTGGCACCGGGGGCCTTCGAATGTCTCCGGGGACTCGGCGGGCCCTGCCCATTCTCCTCCCTGAATGACCGGCGGCGCCCCTAGCAGCCCAGGTGGCGGCGGGGCGGCATGTAAGTCCGGGCATAGGGCTCGGGGGTCCCCAATCCACCGCGTTGCGGCGCCAGGCCCCTTGGGAGGGGCCCCTCGGAGGCTGACCTAGGGTGAGGTTTAGCCCCTAGGATGCCGGCAGGCCCTATTCGCCAGCCGTGTGGAGACTGGAGTGGCGGACCGAGGTGAGGGCACTGGTGAGCGGGAGCGTGGGCCCGGGTGTTTTGGCGCGGGGGGCCTTTGAAGGTCGCCGTGTCTTGGAGGGCCCTGCCCGTGCTCCCGCCCTGAATGAACGGCACCACCCCAAGCCCCCGGGTGGCGGCTGGGTGGCAGGGTGAGTCCAGTGCTGAGGCTCGGGGGTCCCCAATCCCCAGCGTTGCGGCACCAGATCCCTTGGGAGGGGCCCCTCGGGGGTCGATCTAGGGTTGCGGTTAGCCCCCAGGAGGCCGGTGGACCCGATCTGCGGCTGTGCGGCACGCGGAGGGTTGGGCCGAGGTGAGGGCGCTGGCGAGACTGAGCATGAGCCCAAGCGTTTTAGTGCGGGGGGCCTTCGAAGGTCAGTGGGGGCTCGGAGGGACCTGCCCGTTCTCCCGCTCTGAATGACCGGCGGGGCCCCTAGAGGCTCCGGTGCCTGAAGGGCAGCAGGGTGAGACCGGCACTTGGGTTGGGGTCCCCATTCCCGGCGTTGTGGCGCCAGGCCACTTGGGAAGGGCCCCTCCGTGGCCGACCTACAGTTAGGGTTAGCCCCCAGGAGGCCAGCAGGCCCGATACACCGCCTGTGCGTCGAGCGGAGAGTTGGGCCGAGGTGAGGGTGCTGGTGAACATGAGCCCGGGCCCAAGCGTTTTGGTTCGGGGCGCCTTCGAAGGTCGGCGGGGGTTCGAAGGGCCCTGCCCGTTCTCCCACCCTGAATGAATGGCGGCGCCCCTAGCGGCACGTGTGGGGCAGGGCGGCAGGGTGCATCCAGCGCTGGGGCTTGGGGGTTCCCAATCCCCGGCGTTGCGGCGCCAGGCCCCTTAGGAAGCGACCCTCGGGGCCGTCCTAGGGTTAGGGTTAGCGCCCAGGAGGCCGGCAGGCCCGATCCGCCGGCTGTGCGAGGAGTGGAGATGCAGGCCGAGTTGAGGGCGATGGCGAGCGGGAGCTGGGCCCCAGCGATTTGGCATCCTGGGCCTTTGAATGTTGCCATGGCTCGGAGGGCCCTGCCCTTTCTCCTGCAATGAATAACCAGCAAGGCCCCTAGCGGCTCCGTTGGCAGTGGGGCGGCAGGGTGAATCCCAGGCTGCGGTTCGGGGATCCCCAATCCCCGGCGTTGTGGTGCCAGGCCCCTTGGGAGGGGCTCCTCGTGGGCCAACCCAGGGTTAGAGTTAGCCCCCATAAGGCCGGCAGGCCAGATCCTCTGGCTGGGCGGTGAGAGGTGGGCGGGCCGAGGTAAAAGCGCTGGGGTGCGGGATTGTGGGCCCCTGCATTTTGGGGTGGGAGGCTTCAAATGTCGCCGGTTTCTCCAGGGCCCTGTCAGTTCTCCCGCCCTGAATGACCGGCGGTGCCCCTCGCGGCCCGGGGGGCAGCGTTGTGGGAGGGTGAGTCTGGCTTTGGGGCTTGGGGTTCCAGATCCCTGGCGTAGTGGCACCAAAACCCTTGGGAGGGGCCCCTGGGGGGCCGACCTAGGGTTAGGGTTAGCCCCCAGGAGACCGTCAGGCCCAACCGCACACTGTGCGGCGAGCTGAGGTGCGGCCCGAGGTGAAGGCGCTGGGGAGCGGGAGCGTGGGCACCAGCGTTTTGGCACAGGGAGCCTTTGAAGGTCACCGGGGACTCAGAAGGCCCTGCCCTTCTCTCGCCCTCTATGACCCGCGGCGCCCCTAGCGGCCCAGGTGGGGACAGTGCGGCAGGGTGAGTCCGGCTCTGGGGCTCTGAGTCACCAATCCCCAGCATTGCAGAGCCAGGCCGCTTGGGATGTCCCCTCAGGGCCGACCTAGGGTTTTGGTTAGCTGCCAGGAGCCCGGCAGGCCCTATCCACCGGCTCTCAAGCAAGCGGTGGGGTGGGCCTAGGTGAGGGCGCTGGCGAGCAGGATCCTGGGAGCCAACGTTTTTGCGCGGGGAGCCTTCAAAGGTCAGCGTGGGCTCGGAGGGCCCTGCCCGATCTCTTGCCCTGATTGACCGGCGGGGCCTCTAGCGGCTCGGGTGGCTGAAGGGCAGCAGGGTGAGTGCGGCACATGAGCTCGGGGTCCCCATCCCCAGCGTTGCGACGCCAGGCCCCTTGGGAAGTGCCCCTCGGTGGCCGACCTATGCTTAGGGTTAGCCTCCAGGAGCCCCGCAGGCCCGATACACCACCTGTGCATCGAGCGGAGAGTTGGGCCGAGGTGAGGGTGCTGGTGAACATGAGCCTGGGCCCAAGCGTTTTGGTTCGGTGCGCCTTTGAAGGTCGGCAGGGGTTCGGAGGGCCCTGCCAGTTCTCCCACCCTGAATGAATGGCGGCGCCCCTAGCGGCCTGTGTGGGTTGGGGTGGCAGCGTGCATCCGGCGCTGGGGCTTGGGGGCCCCCAATCCCTGGCGTTGCGACGCCAGGCCCCTTAGGAAGGGACCTTCAGGGGCTGTCCTAGGGTTAGGGTGAGCTCCCAGGAGGCCGGCAGGCCCGAGTCGCTGGCTCTGCGAAGAGCGGAGGTGCGGGCCGAGTTGAGGGTGATGCAGAGCGGGAGCGTGGTCCCCAGCGTTTTGACGCCCTGGGCCTTCGACTGTTGCCATGGCTCAAAGGGCCCTGCCCGTTCTCCTGCCCTGAAGAACCAGCGGCGCCCTTAGCAGCTCCCTTGGCGGCGGAGCGGCAGGGTGAGTCCATGCTGCGGCTCGGGGATCCCCAATCCCCAGCGTTGTGGGGCCAGGCTTCTTGGGAGGGGCTCCTCTTGGGCGGACCTAGGTTTAGAGTTAGCACCCAGGAGGCCAGCAGGCCCAATCCTCTGGCTGGGCGGTGAGAGGTGGGCGGCCCGAGGTAAAGGCGCTGGCGATCGGGAGCATGGGCCCCTGCATTTTGGCGCAGGAGGCTTCAAATATCGCCGGTTTCTCCAGGGCCCTGTCCCTTCTCCCGCCCTGAATGACGGGCGGCGCCACTAGCAGCCCGGGTGGCGACGTGGCGGTACGGTGAGTCTGGCTCTGGGTCTTGGGGTCCCTGATCCCCAGTGTAGCGGCACCAGGACCCTTGGGAGGGGCCCCTGGGTGGCTGACCTAGGGTTAGGGTTAGCCCCCAGGAGGCCGGCAGGTGGGATCAGGCCACTGTCCAGGGAGCGGAGGGCGGGGCCGAGGTGAGGGCGTTGGGGAGCGGGAGCGTGGGCACCAGCGTTTTGGCACGGGGAGCCTTTGAAGGCCACCGGGGGCTCGGAAGGCCCTGCCCCTTCTCTCGCCCTGAATGACCCGCAGTGCTCCTAGCGGCCCGGGTGGCGGCGTTGCGGTAGGGTGAGTGTGGCTCTGGGGCTTGAGGTTCCCGATCCCCGGCGAAGCGGCACCAGGACCCTTGGGAGGGGCCCCTGGGTGGCCGACCTAGGGTTAGGGTTAGCACCCGGGAGGCCGGCAGGCGGGATCCGCCCGCTGTGCGTGGAGCGGAGGGGCGGGCCGAGGTGAGGGCGCTGGCGAGCAAGAGCCTGGGCCCAAGCGTTTTGGCACCGGGGGCCTTCGAATGTCTCCGGGGACTCGGCGGGCCCTGCCCATTCTCCTCCCTGAATGACCGGCGGCGCCCCTAGCAGCCCAGGTGGCGGCGGGGCGGCATGTAAGTCCGGGCATAGGGCTCGGGGGTCCCCAGTCCACCGCGTTGCGGCGCCAGGCCCCTTGGGAGGGGCCCCTCGGAGGCTGACCTAGGGTGAGGTTTAGCCCCTAGGATGCCGGCAGGCCCTATTCGCCAGCCGTGTGGAGACTGGAGTGGCGGACCGAGGTGAGGGCACTGGTGAGCGGGAGCGTGGGCCCGGGTGTTTTGGCGCGGGGGGCCTTTGAAGGTCGCCGTGTCTTGGAGGGCCCTGCCCGTGCTCCCGCCCTGAATGAACGGCACCACCCCAAGCCCCCGGGTGGCGGCTGGGTGGCAGGGTGAGTCCAGTGCTGAGGCTCGGGGGTCCCCAATCCCCAGCGTTGCGGCGCCAGATCCCTTGGGAGGGGCCCCTCGGGGGTCGATCTAGGGTTGCGGTTAGCCCCCAGGAGGCCGGTGGACCCGATCTGCGGCTGTGCGGCACGAGGAGGGTTGGGCCGAGGTGAGGGCGCTGGCGAGACTGAGCATGAGCCCAAGCGTTTTAGTGCGGGGGGCCTTCGAAGGTCAGTGGGGGCTCGGAGGGACCTGCCCGTTCTCCCGCTCTGAATGACCGGCGGGGCCCCTAGAGGCTCCGGTGCCTGAAGGGCAGCAGGGTGAGACCGGCACTTGGGTTGGGGTCCCCATTCCCGGCGTTGTGGCGCCAGGCCACTTGGGAAGGGCCCCTCCGTGGCCGACCTACAGTTAGGGTTAGCCCCCAGGAGGCCAGCAGGCCCGATACACCGCCTGTGCGTCGAGCGGAGAGTTGGGCCGAGGTGAGGGTGCTGGTGAACATGAGCCCGGGCCCAAGCGTTTTGGTTCGGGGCGCCTTCGAAGGTCGGCGGGGGTTCGAAGGGCCCTGCCCGTTCTCCCACCCTGAATGAATGGCGGCGCCCCTAGCGGCACGTGTGGGGCAGGGCGGCAGGGTGCATCCAGCGCTGGGGCTTGGGGGTTCCCAATCCCCGGCGTTGCGGCGCCAGGCCCCTTAGGAAGCGACCCTCGGGGCCGTCCTAGGGTTAGGGTTAGCGCCCAGGAGGCCGGCAGGCCCGATCCGCCGGCTGTGCGAGGAGTGGAGATGCAGGCCGAGTTGAGGGCGATGGCGAGCGGGAGCTGGGCCCCAGCGATTTGGCATCCTGGGCCTTTGAATGTTGCCATGGCTCGGAGGGCCCTGCCCTTTCTCCTGCAATGAATAACCAGCAAGGCCCCTAGCGGCTCCGTTGGCAGTGGGGCGGCAGGGTGAATCCCAGGCTGCGGTTCGGGGATCCCCAATCCCCGGCGTTGTGGTGCCAGGCCCCTTGGGAGGGGCTCCTCGTGGGCCAACCCAGGGTTAGAGTTAGCCCCCATAAGGCCGGCAGGCCAGATCCTCTGGCTGGGCGGTGAGAGGTGGGCGGGCCGAGGTAAAAGCGCTGGGGTGCGGGATTGTGGGCCCCTGCATTTTGGGGTGGGAGGCTTCAAATGTCGCCGGTTTCTCCAGGGCCCTGTCAGTTCTCCCGCCCTGAATGACCGGCGGTGCCCCTCGCGGCCCGGGGGGCAGCGTTGTGGGAGGGTGAGTCTGGCTTTGGGGCTTGGGGTTCCAGATCCCTGGCGTAGTGGCACCAAAACCCTTGGGAGGGGCCCCTGGGGGGCCGACCTAGGGTTAGGGTTAGCCCCCAGGAGACCGTCAGGCCCAACCGCACACTGTGCGGCGAGCTGAGGTGCGGCCCGAGGTGAAGGCGCTGGGGAGCTGGAGCGTGGGCACCAGCGTTTTGGCACAGGGAGCCTTTGAAGGTCACCGGGGACTCAGAAGGCCCTGCCCTTCTCTCGCCCTCTATGACCCGCGGCGCCCCTAGCGGCCCAGGTGGGGACAGTGCGGCAGGGTGAGTCCGGCTCTGGGGCTCTGAGTCACCAATCCCCAGCATTGCAGAGCCAGGCCGCTTGGGATGTCCCCTCAGGGCCAACCTAGGGTTTTGGTTAGCTGCCAGGAGCCCAGCAGGCCCTATCCACCGGCTCTCAAGCAAGCGGTGGGGTGGGCCTAGGTGAGGGCGCTGGCGAGCAGGATCCTGGGAGCCAACGTTTTTGCGCGGGGAGCCTTCAAAGGTCAGCGTGGGCTCGGAGGGCCCTGCCCGATCTCTTGCCCTGATTGACCGGCAGGACCTCTAGCGGCTCGGGTGGCTGAAGGGCAGCAGGGTGAGTGCGGCACATGAGCTCGGGGTCCCCATCCCCAGCGTTGCGACGCCAGGCCCCTTGGGAAGTGCCCCTCGGTGGCCGACCTATGCTTAGGGTTAGCCTCCAGGAGCCCCGCAGGCCCGATACACCACCTGTGCATTGAGCAGAGAGTTGGGCCGAGGTGAGGGTGCTGGTGAACATGAGCCTGGGCCCAAGCGTTTTGGTTCGGTGCGCCTTCGAAGGTCGGCAGGGGTTCGGAGGGCCCTGCCAGTTCTCCCACCCTGAATGAATGGCGGCGCCCCTAGCGGCCTGTGTGGGTTGGGGTGGCAGCGTGCATCCGGCGCTGGGGCTTGGGGGCCCCAATCCCTGGCATTGCGGCGCCAGGCCCCTTAGGAAGGGACCTTCAGGGGCTGTCCTAGGGTTAGGGTGAGCTCCCAGGAGGCCGGCAGGCCCGAGTCGCTGGCTCTGCGAAGAGCGGAGGTGCGGGCCGAGTTGAGGGTGATGCAGAGCGGGAGCGTGGTCCCCAGCGCTTTGGCGCCCTGGGCCTTCGACTGTTGCCATGGCTCAAAGGGCCCTGCCCGTTCTCCTGCCCTGAAGAACCAGCGGCGCCCTTAGCAGCTCCCTTGGCGGCGGAGCGGCAGGGTGAGTCCATGCTGCGGCTCGGGGATCCCCAATCCCCAGCGTTGTGGGGCCAGGCTTCTTGGGAGGGGCTCCTCTTGGGCGGACCTAGGTTTAGAGTTAGCACCCAGGAGGCCAGCAGGCCCAATCCTCTGGCTGGGCGGCGAGAGGTGGGCGGCCCGAGGTAAAGGCGCTGGCGATCGGGAGCATGGGCCCCTGCATTTTGGCGCAGGAGGCTTCAAATATCGCCGGTTTCTCCAGGGCCCTGTCCCTTCTCCCGCCCTGAATGACGGGCGGCGCCACTAGCAGCCCGGGTGGCGACGTGGCGGTACGGTGAGTCTGGCTCTGGGTCTTGGGGTCCCTGATCCCCAGTGTAGCGGCACCAGGACCCTTGGGAGGGGCCCCTGGGTGGCTGACCTAGGGTTAGGGTTAGCCCCCAGGAGGCCGGCAGGTGGGATCAGGCCACTGTCCAGGGAGCGGAGGGCGGGGCCGAGGTGAGGGCGTTGGGGAGCGGGAGCGTGGGCACCAGCGTTTTGGCACGGGGAGCCTTTGAAGGCCACCGGGGGCTCGGAAGGCCCTGCCCCTTCTCTCGCCCTGAATGACCCGCAGTGCTCCTAGCGGCCCGGGTGGCGGCGTTGCGGTAGGGTGAGTGTGGCTCTGGGGCTTGAGGTTCCCGATCCCCGGCGAAGCGGCACCAGGACCCTTGGGAGGGGCCCCTGGGTGGCCGACCTAGGGTTAGGGTTAGCACCCGGGAGGCCGGCAGGCGGGATCCGCCCGCTGTGCGTGGAGCGGAGGGGCGGGCCGAGGTGAGGGCGCTGGCGAGCAAGAGCCTGGGCCCAAGCGTTTTGGCACCGGGGGCCTTCGAATGTCTCCGGGGACTCGGCGGGCCCTGCCCATTCTCCTCCCTGAATGACCGGCGGTGCCCCTAGCAGCCCAGGTGGCGGCGGGGCGGCATGTAAGTCCGGGCATAGGGCTCGGGGGTCCCCAGTCCACCGCGTTGCGGCGCCAGGCCCCTTGGGAGGGGCCCCTCGGAGGCTGACCTAGGGTGAGGTTTAGCCCCTAGGATGCCGGCAGGCCCTATTCGCCAGCCGTGTGGAGACTGGAGTGGCGGACCGAGGTGAGGGCACTGGTGAGCGGGAGCGTGGGCCCGGGTGTTTTGGCGCGGGGGGCCTTTGAAGGTCGCCGTGTCTTGGAGGGCCCTGCCCGTGCTCCCGCCCTGAATGAACGGCACCACCCCAAGCCCCCGGGTGGCGGCTGGGTGGCAGGGTGAGTCCAGTGCTGAGGCTCGGGGGTCCCCAATCCCCAGCGTTGCGGCGCCAGATCCCTTGGGAGGGGCCCCTCGGGGGTCGATCTAGGGTTGCGGTTAGCCCCCAGGAGGCCGGTGGACCCGATCAGCGGCTGTGCGGCACACGGAGGGTTGGGCCGAGGTGAGGGCGCTGGCGAGACTGAGCATGAGCCCAAGCGTTTTAGTGCGGGGGGCCTTCGAAGGTCAGTGGGGGCTCGGAGGGACCTGCCCGTTCTCCCGCTCTGAATGACCGGCGGGGCCCCTAGAGGCTCCGGTGCCTGAAGGGCAGCAGGGTGAGACCGGCACTTGGGTTGGGGTCCCCATTCCCGGCGTTGTGGCGCCAGGCCACTTGGGAAGGGCCCCTCCGTGGCCGACCTACAGTTAGGGTTAGCCTCCAGGAGGCCAGCAGGCCCGATACACCGCCTGTGCGTCGAGCGGAGAGTTGGGCCGAGGTGAGGGTGCTGGTGAACATGAGCCCGGGCCCAAGCGTTTTGGTTCGGGGCGCCTTCGAAGGTCGGCGGGGGTTCGAAGGGCCCTGCCCGTTCTCCCACCCTGAATGAATGGCGGCGCCCCTAGCGGCACGTGTGGGGCAGGGCGGCAGGGTGCATCCAGCGCTGGGGCTTGGGGGTTCCCAATCCCCGGCGTTGCGGCGCCAGGCCCCTTAGGAAGCGACCCTCGGGGCCGTCCTAGGGTTAGGGTTAGCGCCCAGGAGGCCGGCAGGCCCGATCCGCCGGCTGTGCGAGGAGTGGAGATGCAGGCCGAGTTGAGGGCGATGGCGAGCGGGAGCTGGGCCCCAGCGATTTGGCATCCTGGGCCTTTGAATGTTGCCATGGCTCGGAGGGCCCTGCCCTTTCTCCTGCAATGAATAACCAGCAAGGCCCCTAGCGGCTCCGTTGGCAGTGGGGCGGCAGGGTGAATCCCAGGCTGCGGTTCGGGGATCCCCAATCCCCGGCGTTGTGGTGCCAGGCCCCTTGGGAGGGGCTCCTCGTGGGCCAACCCAGGGTTAGAGTTAGCCCCCATAAGGCCGGCAGGCCAGATCCTCTGGCTGGGCGGTGAGAGGTGGGCGGGCCGAGGTAAAAGCGCTGGGGTGCGGGATTGTGGGCCCCTGCATTTTGGGGTGGGAGGCTTCAAATGTCGCCGGTTTCTCCAGGGCCCTGTCAGTTCTCCCGCCCTGAATGACCGGCGGTGCCCCTCGCGGCCCGGGGGGCAGCGTTGTGGGAGGGTGAGTCTGGCTTTGGGGCTTGGGGTTCCAGATCCCTGGCGTAGTGGCACCAAAACCCTTGGGAGGGGCCCCTGGGGGGCCGACCTAGGGTTAGGGTTAGCCCCCAGGAGACCGTCAGGCCCAACCGCACACTGTGCGGCGAGCTGAGGTGCGGCCCGAGGTGAAGGCGCTGGGGAGCGGGAGCGTGGGCACCAGCGTTTTGGCACAGGGAGCCTTTGAAGGTCACCGGGGACTCAGAAGGCCCTGCCCTTCTCTCGCCCTCTATGACCCGCGGCGCCCCTAGCGGCCCAGGTGGGGACAGTGCGGCAGGGTGAGTCCGGCTCTGGGGCTCTGAGTCACCAATCCCCAGCATTGCAGAGCCAGGCCGCTTGGGATGTCCCCTCAGGGCCGACCTAGGGTTTTGGTTAGCTGCCAGGAGCCCGGCAGGCCCTATCCACCGGCTCTGAAGCAAGCGGTGGGGTGGGCCTAGGTGAGGGCGCTGGCGAGCAGGATCCTGGGAGCCAACGTTTTTGCGCGGGGAGCCTTCAAAGGTCAGCGTGGGCTCGGAGGGCCCTGCCCGATCTCTTGCCCTGATTGACCGGCGGGGCCTCTAGCGGCTCGGGTGGCTGAAGGGCAGCAGGGTGAGTGCGGCACATGAGCTCGGGGTCCCCATCCCCAGCGTTGCGACGCCAGGCCCCTTGGGAAGTGCCCCTCGGTGGCCGACCTATGGTTAGGGTTAGCCTCCAGGAGCCCCGCAGGCCCGATACACCACCTGTGCGTCGAGCGGAGAGTTGGGCCGAGGTGAGGGTGCTGGTGAACATGAGCCTGGGCCCAAGCGTTTTGGTTCGGTGCGCCTTCGAAGGTCGGCAGGGGTTCGGAGGGCCCTGCCAGTTCTCCCACCCTGAATGAATGGCGGCGCCCCTAGCGGCCTGTGTGGGTTGGGGTGGCAGCGTGCATCCGGCGCTGGGGCTTGGGGGCCCCCAATCCCTGGCGTTGCGACGCCAGGCCCCTTAGGAAGGGACCTTCAGGGGCTGTCCTAGGGTTAGGGTGAGCTCCCAGGAGGCCGGCAGGCCCGAGTCGCTGGCTCTGCGAAGAGCGGAGGTGCGGGCCGAGTTGAGGGTGATGCAGAGCGGGAGCGTGGTCCCCAGCATTTTGACGCCCTGGTCCTTCGACTGTTGCCATGGCTCAAAGGGCCCTGCCCGTTCTCCTGCCCTGAAGAACCAGAGGCGCCCTTAGCAGCTCCCTTGGCGGCGGAGCGGCAGGGTGAGTCCATGCTGCGGCTCGGGGATCCCCAATCCCCAGCGTTGTGGGGCCAGGCTTCTTGGGAGGGGCTCCTCTTGGGCGGACCTAGGTTTAGAGTTAGCACCCAGGAGGCCAGCAGGCCCAATCCTCTGGCTGGGCGGTGAGAGGTGGGTGGCCCGAGGTAACGGCGCTGGCGATCGGGAGCATGGGCCCCTGCATTTTGGCGCAGGAGGCTTCAAATATCGCCGGTTTCTCCAGGGCCCTGTCCCTTCTCCCGCCCTGAATGACGGGCGGCGCCACTAGCAGCCCGGGTGGCGACGTGGCGGTACGGTGAGTCTGGCTCTGGGTCTTGGGGTCCCTGATCCCCAGTGTAGCGGCACCAGGACCCTTGGGAGGGGCCCCTGGGTGGCTGACCTAGGGTTAGGGTTAGCCCCCAGGAGGCCGGCAGGTGGGATCAGGCCACTGTCCAGGGAGCGGAGGGCGGGGCCGAGGTGAGGGCGTTGGGGAGCGGGAGCGTGGGCACCAGCGTTTTGGCATGGGGAGCCTTTGAAGGCCACCGGGGGCTCGGAAGGCCCTGCCCCTTCTCTCGCCCTGAATGACCCGCAGTGCTCCTAGCGGCCCGGGTGGCGGCGTTGCGGTAGGGTGAGTGTGGCTCTGGGGCTTGAGGTTCCCGATCCCCGGCGAAGCGGCACCAGGACCCTTGGGAGGGGCCCCTGGGTGGCCGACCTAGGGTTAGGGTTAGCACCCGGGAGGCCGGCAGGCGGGATCCGCCCGCTGTGCGTGGAGCGGAGGGGCGGGCCGAGGTGAGGGCGCTGGCGAGCAAGAGCCTGGGCCCAAGCGTTTTGGCACCGGGGGCCTTCGAATGTCTCCGGGGACTCGGCGGGCCCTGCCCATTCTCCTCCCTGAATGACCGGCGGTGCCCCTAGCAGCCCAGGTGGCGGCGGGGCGGCATGTAAGTCCGGGCATAGGGCTCGGGGGTCCCCAGTCCACCGCGTTGCGGCGCCAGGCCCCTTGGGAGGGGCCCCTCGGAGGCTGACCTAGGGTGAGGTTTAGCCCCTAGGATGCCGGCAGGCCCTATTCGCCAGCCGTGTGGAGACTGGAGTGGCGGACCGAGGTGAGGGCACTGGTGAGCGGGAGCGTGGGCCCGGGTGTTTTGGCGCGGGGGGCCTTTGAAGGTCGCCGTGTCTTGGAGGGCCCTGCCCGTGCTCCCGCCCTGAATGAACGGCACCACCCCAAGCCCCCGGGTGGCGGCTGGGTGGCAGGGTGAGTCCAGTGCTGAGGCTCGGGGGTCCCCAATCCCCAGCGTTGCGGCGCCAGATCCCTTGGGAGGGGCCCCTCGGGGGTCGATCTAGGGTTGCGGTTAGCCCCCAGGAGGCCGGTGGACCCGATCAGCGGCTGTGCGGCACACGGAGGGTTGGGCCGAGGTGAGGGCGCTGGCGAGACTGAGCATGAGCCCAAGCGTTTTAGTGCGGGGGGCCTTCGAAGGTCAGTGGGGGCTCGGAGGGACCTGCCCGTTCTCCCGCTCTGAATGACCGGCGGGGCCCCTAGAGGCTCCGGTGCCTGAAGGGCAGCAGGGTGAGACCGGCACTTGGGTTGGGGTCCCCATTCCCGGCGTTGTGGCGCCAGGCCACTTGGGAAGGGCCCCTCCGTGGCCGACCTACAGTTAGGGTTAGCCCCCAGGAGGCCAGCAGGCCCGATACACCGCCTGTGCGTCGAGCGGAGAGTTGGGCCGAGGTGAGGGTGCTGGTGAACATGAGCCCGGGCCCAAGCGTTTTGGTTCGGGGCGCCTTCGAAGGTCGGCGGGGGTTCGAAGGGCCCTGCCCGTTCTCCCACCCTGAATGAATGGCGGCGCCCCTAGCGGCACGTGTGGGGCAGGGCGGCAGGGTGCATCCAGCGCTGGGGCTTGGGGGTTCCCAATCCCCGGCGTTGCGGCGCCAGGCCCCTTAGGAAGCGACCCTCGGGGCCGTCCTAGGGTTAGGGTTAGCGCCCAGGAGGCCGGCAGGCCCGATCCGCCGGCTGTGCGAGGAGTGGAGATGCAGGCCGAGTTGAGGGCGATGGCGAGCGGGAGCTGGGCCCCAGCGATTTGGCATCCTGGGCCTTTGAATGTTGCCATGGCTCGGAGGGCCCTGCCCTTTCTCCTGCAATGAATAACCAGCAAGGCCCCTAGCGGCTCCGTTGGCAGTGGGGCGGCAGGGTGAATCCCAGGCTGCGGTTCGGGGATCCCCAATCCCCGGCGTTGTGGTGCCAGGCCCCTTGGGAGGGGCTCCTCGTGGGCCAACCCAGGGTTAGAGTTAGCCCCCATAAGGCCGGCAGGCCAGATCCTCTGGCTGGGCGGTGAGAGGTGGGCGGGCCGAGGTAAAAGCGCTGGGGTGCGGGATTGTGGGCCCCTGCATTTTGGGGTGGGAGGCTTCAAATGTCGCCGGTTTCTCCAGGGCCCTGTCAGTTCTCCCGCCCTGAATGACCGGCGGTGCCCCTCGCGGCCCGGGGGGCAGCGTTGTGGGAGGGTGAGTCTGGCTTTGGGGCTTGGGGTTCCAGATCCCTGGCGTAGTGGCACCAAAACCCTTGGGAGGGGCCCCTGGGGGGCCGACCTAGGGTTAGGGTTAGCCCCCAGGAGACCGTCAGGCCCAACCGCACACTGTGCGGCGAGCTGAGGTGCGGCCCGAGGTGAAGGCGCTGGGGAGCGGGAGCGTGGGCACCAGCGTTTTGGCACAGGGAGCCTTTGAAGGTCACCGGGGACTCAGAAGGCCCTGCCCTTCTCTCGCCCTCTATGACCCGCGGCGCCCCTAGCGGCCCAGGTGGGGACAGTGCGGCAGGGTGAGTCCGGCTCTGGGGCTCTGAGTCACCAATCCCCAGCATTGCAGAGCCAGGCCGCTTGGGATGTCCCCTCAGGGCCGACCTAGGGTTTTGGTTAGCTGCCAGGAGCCCGGCAGGCCCTATCCACCGGCTCTGAAGCAAGCGGTGGGGTGGGCCTAGGTGAGGGCGCTGGCGAGCAGGATCCTGGGAGCCAACGTTTTTGCGCGGGGAGCCTTCAAAGGTCAGCGTGGGCTCGGAGGGCCCTGCCCGATCTCTTGCCCTGATTGACCGGCGGGGCCTCTAGCGGCTCGGGTGGCTGAAGGGCAGCAGGGTGAGTGCGGCACATGAGCTCGGGGTCCCCATCCCCAGCGTTGCGACGCCAGGCCCCTTGGGAAGTGCCCCTCGGTGGCCGACCTATGGTTAGGGTTAGCCTCCAGGAGCCCCGCAGGCCCGATACACCACCTGTGCGTCGAGCGGAGAGTTGGGCCGAGGTGAGGGTGCTGGTGAACATGAGCCTGGGCCCAAGCGTTTTGGTTCGGTGCGCCTTCGAAGGTCGGCAGGGGTTCGGAGGGCCCTGCCAGTTCTCCCACCCTGAATGAATGGCGGCGCCCCTAGCGGCCTGTGTGGGTTGGGGTGGCAGCGTGCATCCGGCGCTGGGGCTTGGGGGCCCCCAATCCCTGGCGTTGCGACGCCAGGCCCCTTAGGAAGGGACCTTCAGGGGCTGTCCTAGGGTTAGGGTGAGCTCCCAGGAGGCCGGCAGGCCCGAGTCGCTGGCTCTGCGAAGAGCGGAGGTGCGGGCCGAGTTGAGGGTGATGCAGAGCGGGAGCGTGGTCCCCAGCATTTTGACGCCCTGGTCCTTCGACTGTTGCCATGGCTCAAAGGGCCCTGCCCGTTCTCCTGCCCTGAAGAACCAGAGGCGCCCTTAGCAGCTCCCTTGGCGGCGGAGCGGCAGGGTGAGTCCATGCTGCGGCTCGGGGATCCCCAATCCCCAGCGTTGTGGGGCCAGGCTTCTTGGGAGGGGCTCCTCTTGGGCGGACCTAGGTTTAGAGTTAGCACCCAGGAGGCCAGCAGGCCCAATCCTCTGGCTGGGCGGTGAGAGGTGGGTGGCCCGAGGTAACGGCGCTGGCGATCGGGAGCATGGGCCCCTGCATTTTGGCGCAGGAGGCTTCAAATATCGCCGGTTTCTCCAGGGCCCTGTCCCTTCTCCCGCCCTGAATGACGGGCGGCGCCACTAGCAGCCCGGGTGGCGACGTGGCGGTACGGTGAGTCTGGCTCTGGGTCTTGGGGTCCCTGATCCCCAGTGTAGCGGCACCAGGACCCTTGGGAGGGGCCCCTGGGTGGCTGACCTAGGGTTAGGGTTAGCCCCCAGGAGGCCGGCAGGTGGGATCAGGCCACTGTCCAGGGAGCGGAGGGCGGGGCCGAGGTGAGGGCGTTGGGGAGCGGGAGCGTGGGCACCAGCGTTTTGGCATGGGGAGCCTTTGAAGGCCACCGGGGGCTCGGAAGGCCCTGCCCCTTCTCTCGCCCTGAATGACCCGCAGTGCTCCTAGCGGCCCGGGTGGCGGCGTTGCGGTAGGGTGAGTGTGGCTCTGGGGCTTGAGGTTCCCGATCCCCGGCGAAGCGGCACCAGGACCCTTGGGAGGGGCCCCTGGGTGGCCGACCTAGGGTTAGGGTTAGCACCCGGGAGGCCGGCAGGCGGGATCCGCCCGCTGTGCGTGGAGCGGAGGGGCGGGCCGAGGTGAGGGCGCTGGCGAGCAAGAGCCTGGGCCCAAGCGTTTTGGCACCGGGGGCCTTCGAATGTCTCCGGGGACTCGGCGGGCCCTGCCCATTCTCCTCCCTGAATGACCGGCGGTGCCCCTAGCAGCCCAGGTGGCGGCGGGGCGGCATGTAAGTCCGGGCATAGGGCTCGGGGGTCCCCAGTCCACCGCGTTGCGGCGCCAGGCCCCTTGGGAGGGGCCCCTCGGAGGCTGACCTAGGGTGAGGTTTAGCCCCTAGGATGCCGGCAGGCCCTATTCGCCAGCCGTGTGGAGACTGGAGTGGCGGACCGAGGTGAGGGCACTGGTGAGCGGGAGCGTGGGCCCGGGTGTTTTGGCGCGGGGGGCCTTTGAAGGTCGCCGTGTCTTGGAGGGCCCTGCCCGTGCTCCCGCCCTGAATGAACGGCACCACCCCAAGCCCCCGGGTGGCGGCTGGGTGGCAGGGTGAGTCCAGTGCTGAGGCTCGGGGGTCCCCAATCCCCAGCGTTGCGGCGCCAGATCCCTTGGGAGGGGCCCCTCGGGGGTCGATCTAGGGTTGCGGTTAGCCCCCAGGAGGCCGGTGGACCCGATCAGCGGCTGTGCGGCACACGGAGGGTTGGGCCGAGGTGAGGGCGCTGGCGAGACTGAGCATGAGCCCAAGCGTTTTAGTGCGGGGGGCCTTCGAAGGTCAGTGGGGGCTCGGAGGGACCTGCCCGTTCTCCCGCTCTGAATGACCGGCGGGGCCCCTAGAGGCTCCGGTGCCTGAAGGGCAGCAGGGTGAGACCGGCACTTGGGTTGGGGTCCCCATTCCCGGCGTTGTGGCGCCAGGCCACTTGGGAAGGGCCCCTCCGTGGCCGACCTACAGTTAGGGTTAGCCCCCAGGAGGCCAGCAGGCCCGATACACCGCCTGTGCGTCGAGCGGAGAGTTGGGCCGAGGTGAGGGTGCTGGTGAACATGAGCCCGGGCCCAAGCGTTTTGGTTCGGGGCGCCTTCGAAGGTCGGCGGGGGTTCGAAGGGCCCTGCCCGTTCTCCCACCCTGAATGAATGGCGGCGCCCCTAGCGGCACGTGTGGGGCAGGGCGGCAGGGTGCATCCAGCGCTGGGGCTTGGGGGTTCCCAATCCCCGGCGTTGCGGCGCCAGGCCCCTTAGGAAGCGACCCTCGGGGCCGTCCTAGGGTTAGGGTTAGCGCCCAGGAGGCCGGCAGGCCCGATCCGCCGGCTGTGCGAGGAGTGGAGATGCAGGCCGAGTTGAGGGCGATGGCGAGCGGGAGCTGGGCCCCAGCGATTTGGCATCCTGGGCCTTTGAATGTTGCCATGGCTCGGAGGGCCCTGCCCTTTCTCCTGCAATGAATAACCAGCAAGGCCCCTAGCGGCTCCGTTGGCAGTGGGGCGGCAGGGTGAATCCCAGGCTGCGGTTCGGGGATCCCCAATCCCCGGCGTTGTGGTGCCAGGCCCCTTGGGAGGGGCTCCTCGTGGGCCAACCCAGGGTTAGAGTTAGCCCCCATAAGGCCGGCAGGCCAGATCCTCTGGCTGGGCGGTGAGAGGTGGGCGGGCCGAGGTAAAAGCGCTGGGGTGCGGGATTGTGGGCCCCTGCATTTTGGGGTGGGAGGCTTCAAATGTCGCCGGTTTCTCCAGGGCCCTGTCAGTTCTCCCGCCCTGAATGACCGGCGGTGCCCCTCGCGGCCCGGGGGGCAGCGTTGTGGGAGGGTGAGTCTGGCTTTGGGGCTTGGGGTTCCAGATCCCTGGCGTAGTGGCACCAAAACCCTTGGGAGGGGCCCCTGGGGGGCCGACCTAGGGTTAGGGTTAGCCCCCAGGAGACCGTCAGGCCCAACCGCACACTGTGCGGCGAGCTGAGGTGCGGCCCGAGGTGAAGGCGCTGGGGAGCGGGAGCGTGGGCACCAGCGTTTTGGCACAGGGAGCCTTTGAAGGTCACCGGGGACTCAGAAGGCCCTGCCCTTCTCTCGCCCTCTATGACCCGCGGCGCCCCTAGCGGCCCAGGTGGGGACAGTGCGGCAGGGTGAGTCCGGCTCTGGGGCTCTGAGTCACCAATCCCCAGCATTGCAGAGCCAGGCCGCTTGGGATGTCCCCTCAGGGCCGACCTAGGGTTTTGGTTAGCTGCCAGGAGCCCGGCAGGCCCTATCCACCGGCTCTGAAGCAAGCGGTGGGGTGGGCCTAGGTGAGGGCGCTGGCGAGCAGGATCCTGGGAGCCAACGTTTTTGCGCGGGGAGCCTTCAAAGGTCAGCGTGGGCTCGGAGGGCCCTGCCCGATCTCTTGCCCTGATTGACCGGCGGGGCCTCTAGCGGCTCGGGTGGCTGAAGGGCAGCAGGGTGAGTGCGGCACATGAGCTCGGGGTCCCCATCCCCAGCGTTGCGACGCCAGGCCCCTTGGGAAGTGCCCCTCGGTGGCCGACCTATGGTTAGGGTTAGCCTCCAGGAGCCCCGCAGGCCCGATACACCACCTGTGCGTCGAGCGGAGAGTTGGGCCGAGGTGAGGGTGCTGGTGAACATGAGCCTGGGCCCAAGCGTTTTGGTTCGGTGCGCCTTCGAAGGTCGGCAGGGGTTCGGAGGGCCCTGCCAGTTCTCCCACCCTGAATGAATGGCGGCGCCCCTAGCGGCCTGTGTGGGTTGGGGTGGCAGCGTGCATCCGGCGCTGGGGCTTGGGGGCCCCAATCCCTGGCATTGCGGCGCCAGGCCCCTTAGGAAGGGACCTTCAGGGGCTGTCCTAGGGTTAGGGTGAGCTCCCAGGAGGCCGGCAGGCCCGAGTCGCTGGCTCTGCGAAGAGCGGAGGTGCGGGCCGAGTTGAGGGTGATGCAGAGCGGGAGCGTGGTCCCCAGCGCTTTGGCGCCCTGGGCCTTCGACTGTTGCCATGGCTCAAAGGGCCCTGCCCGTTCTCCTGCCCTGAAGAACCAGAGGCGCCCTTAGCAGCTCCCTTGGCGGCGGAGCGGCAGGGTGAGTCCATGCTGCGGCTCGGGGATCCCCAATCCCCAGCGTTGTGGGGCCAGGCTTCTTGGGAGGGGCTCCTCTTGGGCGGACCTAGGTTTAGAGTTAGCACCCAGGAGGCCAGCAGGCCCAATCCTCTGGCTGGGCGGCGAGAGGTGGGCGGCCCGAGGTAAAGGCGCTGGCGATCGGGAGCATGGGCCCCTGCATTTTGGCGCAGGAGGCTTCAAATATCGCCGGTTTCTCCAGGGCCCTGTCCCTTCTCCCGCCCTGAATGACGGGCGGCGCCACTAGCAGCCCGGGTGGCGACGTGGCGGTACGGTGAGTCTGGCTCTGGGTCTTGGGGTCCCTGATCCCCAGTGTAGCGGCACCAGGACCCTTGGGAGGGGCCCCTGGGTGGCTGACCTAGGGTTAGGGTTAGCCCCCAGGAGGCCGGCAGGTGGGATCAGGCCACTGTCCAGGGAGCGGAGGGCGGGGCCGAGGTGAGGGCGTTGGGGAGCGGGAGCGTGGGCACCAGCGTTTTGGCACGGGGAGCCTTTGAAGGCCACCGGGGGCTCGGAAGGCCCTGCCCCTTCTCTCGCCCTGAATGACCCGCAGTGCTCCTAGCGGCCCGGGGTGGCGGCGTTGCGGTAGGGTGAGTGTGGCTCTGGGGCTTGAGGTTCCCGATCCCCGGCGAAGCGGCACCAGGACCCTTGGGAGGGGCCCCTGGGTGGCCGACCTAGGGTTAGGGTTAGCACCCGGGAGGCCGGCAGGCGGGATCCGCCCGCTGTGCGTGGAGCGGAGGGGCGGGCCGAGGTGAGGGCGCTGGCGAGCAAGAGCCTGGGCCCAAGCGTTTTGGCACCGGGGGCCTTCGAATGTCTCCGGGGACTCGGCGGGCCCTGCCCATTCTCCTCCCTGAATGACCGGCGGTGCCCCTAGCAGCCCAGGTGGCGGCGGGGCGGCATGTAAGTCCGGGCATAGGGCTCGGGGGTCCCCAGTCCACCGCGTTGCGGCGCCAGGCCCCTTGGGAGGGGCCCCTCGGAGGCTGACCTAGGGTGAGGTTTAGCCCCTAGGATGCCGGCAGGCCCTATTCGCCAGCCGTGTGGAGACTGGAGTGGCGGACCGAGGTGAGGGCACTGGTGAGCGGGAGCGTGGGCCCGGGTGTTTTGGCGCGGGGGGCCTTTGAAGGTCGCCGTGTCTTGGAGGGCCCTGCCCGTGCTCCCGCCCTGAATGAACGGCACCACCCCAAGCCCCCGGGTGGCGGCTGGGTGGCAGGGTGAGTCCAGTGCTGAGGCTCGGGGGTCCCCAATCCCCAGCGTTGCGGCGCCAGATCCCTTGGGAGGGGCCCCTCGGGGGTCGATCTAGGGTTGCGGTTAGCCCCCAGGAGGCCGGTGGACCCGATCAGCGGCTGTGCGGCACACGGAGGGTTGGGCCGAGGTGAGGGCGCTGGCGAGACTGAGCATGAGCCCAAGCGTTTTAGTGCGGGGGGCCTTCGAAGGTCAGTGGGGGCTCGGAGGGACCTGCCCGTTCTCCCGCTCTGAATGACCGGCGGGGCCCCTAGAGGCTCCGGTGCCTGAAGGGCAGCAGGGTGAGACCGGCACTTGGGTTGGGGTCCCCATTCCCGGCGTTGTGGCGCCAGGCCACTTGGGAAGGGCCCCTCCGTGGCCGACCTACAGTTAGGGTTAGCCTCCAGGAGGCCAGCAGGCCCGATACACCGCCTGTGCGTCGAGCGGAGAGTTGGGCCGAGGTGAGGGTGCTGGTGAACATGAGCCCGGGCCCAAGCGTTTTGGTTCGGGGCGCCTTCGAAGGTCGGCGGGGGTTCGAAGGGCCCTGCCCGTTCTCCCACCCTGAATGAATGGCGGCGCCCCTAGCGGCACGTGTGGGGCAGGGCGGCAGGGTGCATCCAGCGCTGGGGCTTGGGGGTTCCCAATCCCCGGCGTTGCGGCGCCAGGCCCCTTAGGAAGCGACCCTCGGGGCCGTCCTAGGGTTAGGGTTAGCGCCCAGGAGGCCGGCAGGCCCGATCCGCCGGCTGTGCGAGGAGTGGAGATGCAGGCCGAGTTGAGGGCGATGGCGAGCGGGAGCTGGGCCCCAGCGATTTGGCATCCTGGGCCTTTGAATGTTGCCATGGCTCGGAGGGCCCTGCCCTTTCTCCTGCAATGAATAACCAGCAAGGCCCCTAGCGGCTCCGTTGGCAGTGGGGCGGCAGGGTGAATCCCAGGCTGCGGTTCGGGGATCCCCAATCCCCGGCATTGTGGTGCCAGGCCCCTTGGGAGGGGCTCCTCGTGGGCCAACCCAGGGTTAGAGTTAGCCCCCATAAGGCCGGCAGGCCAGATCCTCTGGCTGGGCGGTGAGAGGTGGGCGGGCCGAGGTAAAAGCGCTGGGGTGCGGGATTGTGGGCCCCTGCATTTTGGGGTGGGAGGCTTCAAATGTCGCCGGTTTCTCCAGGGCCCTGTCAGTTCTCCCGCCCTGAATGACCGGCGGTGCCCCTCGCGGCCCGGGGGGCAGCGTTGTGGGAGGGTGAGTCTGGCTTTGGGGCTTGGGGTTCCAGATCCCTGGCGTAGTGGCACCAAAACCCTTGGGAGGGGCCCCTGGGGGGCCGACCTAGGGTTAGGGTTAGCCCCCAGGAGACCGTCAGGCCCAACCGCACACTGTGCGGCGAGCTGAGGTGCGGCCCGAGGTGAAGGCGCTGGGGAGCGGGAGCGTGGGCACCAGCGTTTTGGCACAGGGAGCCTTTGAAGGTCACCGGGGACTCAGAAGGCCCTGCCCTTCTCTCGCCCTCTATGACCCGCGGCGCCCCTAGCGGCCCAGGTGGGGACAGTGCGGCAGGGTGAGTCCGGCTCTGGGGCTCTGAGTCACCAATCCCCAGCATTGCAGAGCCAGGCCGCTTGGGATGTCCCCTCAGGGCCGACCTAGGGTTTTGGTTAGCTGCCAGGAGCCCGGCAGGCCCTATCCACCGGCTCTGAAGCAAGCGGTGGGGTGGGCCTAGGTGAGGGCGCTGGCGAGCAGGATCCTGGGAGCCAACGTTTTTGCGCGGGGAGCCTTCAAAGGTCAGCGTGGGCTCGGAGGGCCCTGCCCGATCTCTTGCCCTGATTGACCGGCGGGGCCTCTAGCGGCTCGGGTGGCTGAAGGGCAGCAGGGTGAGTGCGGCACATGAGCTCGGGGTCCCCATCCCCAGCGTTGCGACGCCAGGCCCCTTGGGAAGTGCCCCTCGGTGGCCGACCTATGGTTAGGGTTAGCCTCCAGGAGCCCCGCAGGCCCGATACACCACCTGTGCGTCGAGCGGAGAGTTGGGCCGAGGTGAGGGTGCTGGTGAACATGAGCCTGGGCCCAAGCGTTTTGGTTCGGTGCGCCTTCGAAGGTCGGCAGGGGTTCGGAGGGCCCTGCCAGTTCTCCCACCCTGAATGAATGGCGGCGCCCCTAGCGGCCTGTGTGGGTTGGGGTGGCAGCGTGCATCCGGCGCTGGGGCTTGGGGGCCCCCAATCCCTGGCGTTGCGACGCCAGGCCCCTTAGGAAGGGACCTTCAGGGGCTGTCCTAGGGTTAGGGTGAGCTCCCAGGAGGCCGGCAGGCCCGAGTCGCTGGCTCTGCGAAGAGCGGAGGTGCGGGCCGAGTTGAGGGTGATGCAGAGCGGGAGCGTGGTCCCCAGCATTTTGACGCCCTGGTCCTTCGACTGTTGCCATGGCTCAAAGGGCCCTGCCCGTTCTCCTGCCCTGAAGAACCAGAGGCGCCCTTAGCAGCTCCCTTGGCGGCGGAGCGGCAGGGTGAGTCCATGCTGCGGCTCGGGGATCCCCAATCCCCAGCGTTGTGGGGCCAGGCTTCTTGGGAGGGGCTCCTCTTGGGCGGACCTAGGTTTAGAGTTAGCACCCAGGAGGCCAGCAGGCCCAATCCTCTGGCTGGGCGGTGAGAGGTGGGTGGCCCGAGGTAACGGCGCTGGCGATCGGGAGCATGGGCCCCTGCATTTTGGCGCAGGAGGCTTCAAATATCGCCGGTTTCTCCAGGGCCCTGTCCCTTCTCCCGCCCTGAATGACGGGCGGCGCCACTAGCAGCCCGGGTGGCGACGTGGCGGTACGGTGAGTCTGGCTCTGGGTCTTGGGGTCCCTGATCCCCAGTGTAGCGGCACCAGGACCCTTGGGAGGGGCCCCTGGGTGGCTGACCTAGGGTTAGGGTTAGCCCCCAGGAGGCCGGCAGGTGGGATCAGGCCACTGTCCAGGGAGCGGAGGGCGGGGCCGAGGTGAGGGCGTTGGGGAGCGGGAGCGTGGGCACCAGCGTTTTGGCATGGGGAGCCTTTGAAGGCCACCGGGGGCTCGGAAGGCCCTGCCCCTTCTCTCGCCCTGAATGACCCGCAGTGCTCCTAGCGGCCCGGGTGGCGGCGTTGCGGTAGGGTGAGTGTGGCTCTGGGGCTTGAGGTTCCCGATCCCCGGCGAAGCGGCACCAGGACCCTTGGGAGGGGCCCCTGGGTGGCCGACCTAGGGTTAGGGTTAGCACCCGGGAGGCCGGCAGGCGGGATCCGCCCGCTGTGCGTGGAGCGGAGGGGCGGGCCGAGGTGAGGGCGCTGGCGAGCAAGAGCCTGGGCCCAAGCGTTTTGGCACCGGGGGCCTTCGAATGTCTCCGGGGACTCGGCGGGCCCTGCCCATTCTCCTCCCTGAATGACCGGCGGTGCCCCTAGCAGCCCAGGTGGCGGCGGGGCGGCATGTAAGTCCGGGCATAGGGCTCGGGGGTCCCCAGTCCACCGCGTTGCGGCGCCAGGCCCCTTGGGAGGGGCCCCTCGGAGGCTGACCTAGGGTGAGGTTTAGCCCCTAGGATGCCGGCAGGCCCTATTCGCCAGCCGTGTGGAGACTGGAGTGGCGGACCGAGGTGAGGGCACTGGTGAGCGGGAGCGTGGGCCCGGGTGTTTTGGCGCGGGGGGCCTTTGAAGGTCGCCGTGTCTTGGAGGGCCCTGCCCGTGCTCCCGCCCTGAATGAACGGCACCACCCCAAGCCCCCGGGTGGCGGCTGGGTGGCAGGGTGAGTCCAGTGCTGAGGCTCGGGGGTCCCCAATCCCCAGCGTTGCGGCGCCAGATCCCTTGGGAGGGGCCCCTCGGGGGTCGATCTAGGGTTGCGGTTAGCCCCCAGGAGGCCGGTGGACCCGATCAGCGGCTGTGCGGCACACGGAGGGTTGGGCCGAGGTGAGGGCGCTGGCGAGACTGAGCATGAGCCCAAGCGTTTTAGTGCGGGGGGCCTTCGAAGGTCAGTGGGGGCTCGGAGGGACCTGCCCGTTCTCCCGCTCTGAATGACCGGCGGGGCCCCTAGAGGCTCCGGTGCCTGAAGGGCAGCAGGGTGAGACCGGCACTTGGGTTGGGGTCCCCATTCCCGGCGTTGTGGCGCCAGGCCACTTGGGAAGGGCCCCTCCGTGGCCGACCTACAGTTAGGGTTAGCCCCCAGGAGGCCAGCAGGCCCGATACACCGCCTGTGCGTCGAGCGGAGAGTTGGGCCGAGGTGAGGGTGCTGGTGAACATGAGCCCGGGCCCAAGCGTTTTGGTTCGGGGCGCCTTCGAAGGTCGGCGGGGGTTCGAAGGGCCCTGCCCGTTCTCCCACCCTGAATGAATGGCGGCGCCCCTAGCGGCACGTGTGGGGCAGGGCGGCAGGGTGCATCCAGCGCTGGGGCTTGGGGGTTCCCAATCCCCGGCGTTGCGGCGCCAGGCCCCTTAGGAAGCGACCCTCGGGGCCGTCCTAGGGTTAGGGTTAGCGCCCAGGAGGCCGGCAGGCCCGATCCGCCGGCTGTGCGAGGAGTGGAGATGCAGGCCGAGTTGAGGGCGATGGCGAGCGGGAGCTGGGCCCCAGCGATTTGGCATCCTGGGCCTTTGAATGTTGCCATGGCTCGGAGGGCCCTGCCCTTTCTCCTGCAATGAATAACCAGCAAGGCCCCTAGCGGCTCCGTTGGCAGTGGGGCGGCAGGGTGAATCCCAGGCTGCGGTTCGGGGATCCCCAATCCCCGGCGTTGTGGTGCCAGGCCCCTTGGGAGGGGCTCCTCGTGGGCCAACCCAGGGTTAGAGTTAGCCCCCATAAGGCCGGCAGGCCAGATCCTCTGGCTGGGCGGTGAGAGGTGGGCGGGCCGAGGTAAAAGCGCTGGGGTGCGGGATTGTGGGCCCCTGCATTTTGGGGTGGGAGGCTTCAAATGTCGCCGGTTTCTCCAGGGCCCTGTCAGTTCTCCCGCCCTGAATGACCGGCGGTGCCCCTCGCGGCCCGGGGGGCAGCGTTGTGGGAGGGTGAGTCTGGCTTTGGGGCTTGGGGTTCCAGATCCCTGGCGTAGTGGCACCAAAACCCTTGGGAGGGGCCCCTGGGGGGCCGACCTAGGGTTAGGGTTAGCCCCCAGGAGACCGTCAGGCCCAACCGCACACTGTGCGGCGAGCTGAGGTGCGGCCCGAGGTGAAGGCGCTGGGGAGCGGGAGCGTGGGCACCAGCGTTTTGGCACAGGGAGCCTTTGAAGGTCACCGGGGACTCAGAAGGCCCTGCCCTTCTCTCGCCCTCTATGACCCGCGGCGCCCCTAGCGGCCCAGGTGGGGACAGTGCGGCAGGGTGAGTCCGGCTCTGGGGCTCTGAGTCACCAATCCCCAGCATTGCAGAGCCAGGCCGCTTGGGATGTCCCCTCAGGGCCGACCTAGGGTTTTGGTTAGCTGCCAGGAGCCCGGCAGGCCCTATCCACCGGCTCTGAAGCAAGCGGTGGGGTGGGCCTAGGTGAGGGCGCTGGCGAGCAGGATCCTGGGAGCCAACGTTTTTGCGCGGGGAGCCTTCAAAGGTCAGCGTGGGCTCGGAGGGCCCTGCCCGATCTCTTGCCCTGATTGACCGGCGGGGCCTCTAGCGGCTCGGGTGGCTGAAGGGCAGCAGGGTGAGTGCGGCACATGAGCTCGGGGTCCCCATCCCCAGCGTTGCGACGCCAGGCCCCTTGGGAAGTGCCCCTCGGTGGCCGACCTATGGTTAGGGTTAGCCTCCAGGAGCCCCGCAGGCCCGATACACCACCTGTGCGTCGAGCGGAGAGTTGGGCCGAGGTGAGGGTGCTGGTGAACATGAGCCTGGGCCCAAGCGTTTTGGTTCGGTGCGCCTTCGAAGGTCGGCAGGGGTTCGGAGGGCCCTGCCAGTTCTCCCACCCTGAATGAATGGCGGCGCCCCTAGCGGCCTGTGTGGGTTGGGGTGGCAGCGTGCATCCGGCGCTGGGGCTTGGGGGCCCCCAATCCCTGGCGTTGCGACGCCAGGCCCCTTAGGAAGGGACCTTCAGGGGCTGTCCTAGGGTTAGGGTGAGCTCCCAGGAGGCCGGCAGGCCCGAGTCGCTGGCTCTGCGAAGAGCGGAGGTGCGGGCCGA
This sequence comes from Ursus americanus, assembly GCF_024610735.1. NCBI lineage: Eukaryota > Metazoa > Chordata > Mammalia > Carnivora > Ursidae > Ursus > Ursus americanus. The sequence continues at coordinate 1,996,698 of NW_028273624.1, forward strand.
GTTGAGGGTGATGCAGAGCGGGAGCGTGGTCCCCAGCATTTTGACGCCCTGGTCCTTCGACTGTTGCCATGGCTCAAAGGGCCCTGCCCGTTCTCCTGCCCTGAAGAACCAGAGGCGCCCTTAGCAGCTCCCTTGGCGGCGGAGCGGCAGGGTGAGTCCATGCTGCGGCTCGGGGATCCCCAATCCCCAGCGTTGTGGGGCCAGGCTTCTTGGGAGGGGCTCCTCTTGGGCGGACCTAGGTTTAGAGTTAGCACCCAGGAGGCCAGCAGGCCCAATCCTCTGGCTGGGCGGTGAGAGGTGGGTGGCCCGAGGTAACGGCGCTGGCGATCGGGAGCATGGGCCCCTGCATTTTGGCGCAGGAGGCTTCAAATATCGCCGGTTTCTCCAGGGCCCTGTCCCTTCTCCCGCCCTGAATGACGGGCGGCGCCACTAGCAGCCCGGGTGGCGACGTGGCGGTACGGTGAGTCTGGCTCTGGGTCTTGGGGTCCCTGATCCCCAGTGTAGCGGCACCAGGACCCTTGGGAGGGGCCCCTGGGTGGCTGACCTAGGGTTAGGGTTAGCCCCCAGGAGGCCGGCAGGTGGGATCAGGCCACTGTCCAGGGAGCGGAGGGCGGGGCCGAGGTGAGGGCGTTGGGGAGCGGGAGCGTGGGCACCAGCGTTTTGGCACGGGGAGCCTTTGAAGGCCACCGGGGGCTCGGAAGGCCCTGCCCCTTCTCTCGCCCTGAATGACCCGCAGTGCTCCTAGCGGCCCGGGTGGCGGCGTTGCGGTAGGGTGAGTGTGGCTCTGGGGCTTGAGGTTCCCGATCCCCGGCGAAGCGGCACCAGGACCCTTGGGAGGGGCCCCTGGGTGGCCGACCTAGGGTTAGGGTTAGCACCCGGGAGGCCGGCAGGCGGGATCCGCCCGCTGTGCGTGGAGCGGAGGGGCGGGCCGAGGTGAGGGCGCTGGCGAGCAAGAGCCTGGGCCCAAGCGTTTTGGCACCGGGGGCCTTCGAATGTCTCCGGGGACTCGGCGGGCCCTGCCCATTCTCCTCCCTGAATGACCGGCGGTGCCCCTAGCAGCCCAGGTGGCGGCGGGGCGGCATGTAAGTCCGGGCATAGGGCTCGGGGGTCCCCAGTCCACCGCGTTGCGGCGCCAGGCCCCTTGGGAGGGGCCCCTCGGAGGCTGACCTAGGGTGAGGTTTAGCCCCTAGGATGCCGGCAGGCCCTATTCGCCAGCCGTGTGGAGACTGGAGTGGCGGACCGAGGTGAGGGCACTGGTGAGCGGGAGCGTGGGCCCGGGTGTTTTGGCGCGGGGGGCCTTTGAAGGTCGCCGTGTCTTGGAGGGCCCTGCCCGTGCTCCCGCCCTGAATGAACGGCACCACCCCAAGCCCCCGGGTGGCGGCTGGGTGGCAGGGTGAGTCCAGTGCTGAGGCTCGGGGGTCCCCAATCCCCAGCGTTGCGGCGCCAGATCCCTTGGGAGGGGCCCCTCGGGGGTCGATCTAGGGTTGCGGTTAGCCCCCAGGAGGCCGGTGGACCCGATCAGCGGCTGTGCGGCACACGGAGGGTTGGGCCGAGGTGAGGGCGCTGGCGAGACTGAGCATGAGCCCAAGCGTTTTAGTGCGGGGGGCCTTCGAAGGTCAGTGGGGGCTCGGAGGGACCTGCCCGTTCTCCCGCTCTGAATGACCGGCGGGGCCCCTAGAGGCTCCGGTGCCTGAAGGGCAGCAGGGTGAGACCGGCACTTGGGTTGGGGTCCCCATTCCCGGCGTTGTGGCGCCAGGCCACTTGGGAAGGGCCCCTCCGTGGCCGACCTACAGTTAGGGTTAGCCCCCAGGAGGCCAGCAGGCCCGATACACCGCCTGTGCGTCGAGCGGAGAGTTGGGCCGAGGTGAGGGTGCTGGTGAACATGAGCCCGGGCCCAAGCGTTTTGGTTCGGGGCGCCTTCGAAGGTCGGCGGGGGTTCGAAGGGCCCTGCCCGTTCTCCCACCCTGAATGAATGGCGGCGCCCCTAGCGGCACGTGTGGGGCAGGGCGGCAGGGTGCATCCAGCGCTGGGGCTTGGGGGTTCCCAATCCCCGGCGTTGCGGCGCCAGGCCCCTTAGGAAGCGACCCTCGGGGCCGTCCTAGGGTTAGGGTTAGCGCCCAGGAGGCCGGCAGGCCCGATCCGCCGGCTGTGCGAGGAGTGGAGATGCAGGCCGAGTTGAGGGCGATGGCGAGCGGGAGCTGGGCCCCAGCGATTTGGCATCCTGGGCCTTTGAATGTTGCCATGGCTCGGAGGGCCCTGCCCTTTCTCCTGCAATGAATAACCAGCAAGGCCCCTAGCGGCTCCGTTGGCAGTGGGGCGGCAGGGTGAATCCCAGGCTGCGGTTCGGGGATCCCCAATCCCCGGCGTTGTGGTGCCAGGCCCCTTGGGAGGGGCTCCTCGTGGGCCAACCCAGGGTTAGAGTTAGCCCCCATAAGGCCGGCAGGCCAGATCCTCTGGCTGGGCGGTGAGAGGTGGGCGGGCCGAGGTAAAAGCGCTGGGGTGCGGGATTGTGGGCCCCTGCATTTTGGGGTGGGAGGCTTCAAATGTCGCCGGTTTCTCCAGGGCCCTGTCAGTTCTCCCGCCCTGAATGACCGGCGGTGCCCCTCGCGGCCCGGGGGGCAGCGTTGTGGGAGGGTGAGTCTGGCTTTGGGGCTTGGGGTTCCAGATCCCTGGCGTAGTGGCACCAAAACCCTTGGGAGGGGCCCCTGGGGGGCCGACCTAGGGTTAGGGTTAGCCCCCAGGAGACCGTCAGGCCCAACCGCACACTGTGCGGCGAGCTGAGGTGCGGCCCGAGGTGAAGGCGCTGGGGAGCGGGAGCGTGGGCACCAGCGTTTTGGCACAGGGAGCCTTTGAAGGTCACCGGGGACTCAGAAGGCCCTGCCCTTCTCTCGCCCTCTATGACCCGCGGCGCCCCTAGCGGCCCAGGTGGGGACAGTGCGGCAGGGTGAGTCCGGCTCTGGGGCTCTGAGTCACCAATCCCCAGCATTGCAGAGCCAGGCCGCTTGGGATGTCCCCTCAGGGCCGACCTAGGGTTTTGGTTAGCTGCCAGGAGCCCGGCAGGCCCTATCCACCGGCTCTGAAGCAAGCGGTGGGGTGGGCCTAGGTGAGGGCGCTGGCGAGCAGGATCCTGGGAGCCAACGTTTTTGCGCGGGGAGCCTTCAAAGGTCAGCGTGGGCTCGGAGGGCCCTGCCCGATCTCTTGCCCTGATTGACCGGCGGGGCCTCTAGCGGCTCGGGTGGCTGAAGGGCAGCAGGGTGAGTGCGGCACATGAGCTCGGGGTCCCCATCCCCAGCGTTGCGACGCCAGGCCCCTTGGGAAGTGCCCCTCGGTGGCCGACCTATGGTTAGGGTTAGCCTCCAGGAGCCCCGCAGGCCCGATACACCACCTGTGCGTCGAGCGGAGAGTTGGGCCGAGGTGAGGGTGCTGGTGAACATGAGCCTGGGCCCAAGCGTTTTGGTTCGGTGCGCCTTCGAAGGTCGGCAGGGGTTCGGAGGGCCCTGCCAGTTCTCCCACCCTGAATGAATGGCGGCGCCCCTAGCGGCCTGTGTGGGTTGGGGTGGCAGCGTGCATCCGGCGCTGGGGCTTGGGGGCCCCCAATCCCTGGCGTTGCGACGCCAGGCCCCTTAGGAAGGGACCTTCAGGGGCTGTCCTAGGGTTAGGGTGAGCTCCCAGGAGGCCGGCAGGCCCGAGTCGCTGGCTCTGCGAAGAGCGGAGGTGCGGGCCGAGTTGAGGGTGATGCAGAGCGGGAGCGTGGTCCCCAGCATTTTGACGCCCTGGTCCTTCGACTGTTGCCATGGCTCAAAGGGCCCTGCCCGTTCTCCTGCCCTGAAGAACCAGAGGCGCCCTTAGCAGCTCCCTTGGCGGCGGAGCGGCAGGGTGAGTCCATGCTGCGGCTCGGGGATCCCCAATCCCCAGCGTTGTGGGGCCAGGCTTCTTGGGAGGGGCTCCTCTTGGGCGGACCTAGGTTTAGAGTTAGCACCCAGGAGGCCAGCAGGCCCAATCCTCTGGCTGGGCGGTGAGAGGTGGGTGGCCCGAGGTAACGGCGCTGGCGATCGGGAGCATGGGCCCCTGCATTTTGGCGCAGGAGGCTTCAAATATCGCCGGTTTCTCCAGGGCCCTGTCCCTTCTCCCGCCCTGAATGACGGGCGGCGCCACTAGCAGCCCGGGTGGCGACGTGGCGGTACGGTGAGTCTGGCTCTGGGTCTTGGGGTCCCTGATCCCCAGTGTAGCGGCACCAGGACCCTTGGGAGGGGCCCCTGGGTGGCTGACCTAGGGTTAGGGTTAGCCCCCAGGAGGCCGGCAGGTGGGATCAGGCCACTGTCCAGGGAGCGGAGGGCGGGGCCGAGGTGAGGGCGTTGGGGAGCGGGAGCGTGGGCACCAGCGTTTTGGCATGGGGAGCCTTTGAAGGCCACCGGGGGCTCGGAAGGCCCTGCCCCTTCTCTCGCCCTGAATGACCCGCAGTGCTCCTAGCGGCCCGGGTGGCGGCGTTGCGGTAGGGTGAGTGTGGCTCTGGGGCTTGAGGTTCCCGATCCCCGGCGAAGCGGCACCAGGACCCTTGGGAGGGGCCCCTGGGTGGCCGACCTAGGGTTAGGGTTAGCACCCGGGAGGCCGGCAGGCGGGATCCGCCCGCTGTGCGTGGAGCGGAGGGGCGGGCCGAGGTGAGGGCGCTGGCGAGCAAGAGCCTGGGCCCAAGCGTTTTGGCACCGGGGGCCTTCGAATGTCTCCGGGGACTCGGCGGGCCCTGCCCATTCTCCTCCCTGAATGACCGGCGGTGCCCCTAGCAGCCCAGGTGGCGGCGGGGCGGCATGTAAGTCCGGGCATAGGGCTCGGGGGTCCCCAGTCCACCGCGTTGCGGCGCCAGGCCCCTTGGGAGGGGCCCCTCGGAGGCTGACCTAGGGTGAGGTTTAGCCCCTAGGATGCCGGCAGGCCCTATTCGCCAGCCGTGTGGAGACTGGAGTGGCGGACCGAGGTGAGGGCACTGGTGAGCGGGAGCGTGGGCCCGGGTGTTTTGGCGCGGGGGGCCTTTGAAGGTCGCCGTGTCTTGGAGGGCCCTGCCCGTGCTCCCGCCCTGAATGAACGGCACCACCCCAAGCCCCCGGGTGGCGGCTGGGTGGCAGGGTGAGTCCAGTGCTGAGGCTCGGGGGTCCCCAATCCCCAGCGTTGCGGCGCCAGATCCCTTGGGAGGGGCCCCTCGGGGGTCGATCTAGGGTTGCGGTTAGCCCCCAGGAGGCCGGTGGACCCGATCAGCGGCTGTGCGGCACACGGAGGGTTGGGCCGAGGTGAGGGCGCTGGCGAGACTGAGCATGAGCCCAAGCGTTTTAGTGCGGGGGGCCTTCGAAGGTCAGTGGGGGCTCGGAGGGACCTGCCCGTTCTCCCGCTCTGAATGACCGGCGGGGCCCCTAGAGGCTCCGGTGCCTGAAGGGCAGCAGGGTGAGACCGGCACTTGGGTTGGGGTCCCCATTCCCGGCGTTGTGGCGCCAGGCCACTTGGGAAGGGCCCCTCCGTGGCCGACCTACAGTTAGGGTTAGCCCCCAGGAGGCCAGCAGGCCCGATACACCGCCTGTGCGTCGAGCGGAGAGTTGGGCCGAGGTGAGGGTGCTGGTGAACATGAGCCCGGGCCCAAGCGTTTTGGTTCGGGGCGCCTTCGAAGGTCGGCGGGGGTTCGAAGGGCCCTGCCCGTTCTCCCACCCTGAATGAATGGCGGCGCCCCTAGCGGCACGTGTGGGGCAGGGCGGCAGGGTGCATCCAGCGCTGGGGCTTGGGGGTTCCCAATCCCCGGCGTTGCGGCGCCAGGCCCCTTAGGAAGCGACCCTCGGGGCCGTCCTAGGGTTAGGGTTAGCGCCCAGGAGGCCGGCAGGCCCGATCCGCCGGCTGTGCGAGGAGTGGAGATGCAGGCCGAGTTGAGGGCGATGGCGAGCGGGAGCTGGGCCCCAGCGATTTGGCATCCTGGGCCTTTGAATGTTGCCATGGCTCGGAGGGCCCTGCCCTTTCTCCTGCAATGAATAACCAGCAAGGCCCCTAGCGGCTCCGTTGGCAGTGGGGCGGCAGGGTGAATCCCAGGCTGCGGTTCGGGGATCCCCAATCCCCGGCGTTGTGGTGCCAGGCCCCTTGGGAGGGGCTCCTCGTGGGCCAACCCAGGGTTAGAGTTAGCCCCCATAAGGCCGGCAGGCCAGATCCTCTGGCTGGGCGGTGAGAGGTGGGCGGGCCGAGGTAAAAGCGCTGGGGTGCGGGATTGTGGGCCCCTGCATTTTGGGGTGGGAGGCTTCAAATGTCGCCGGTTTCTCCAGGGCCCTGTCAGTTCTCCCGCCCTGAATGACCGGCGGTGCCCCTCGCGGCCCGGGGGGCAGCGTTGTGGGAGGGTGAGTCTGGCTTTGGGGCTTGGGGTTCCAGATCCCTGGCGTAGTGGCACCAAAACCCTTGGGAGGGGCCCCTGGGGGGCCGACCTAGGGTTAGGGTTAGCCCCCAGGAGACCGTCAGGCCCAACCGCACACTGTGCGGCGAGCTGAGGTGCGGCCCGAGGTGAAGGCGCTGGGGAGCGGGAGCGTGGGCACCAGCGTTTTGGCACAGGGAGCCTTTGAAGGTCACCGGGGACTCAGAAGGCCCTGCCCTTCTCTCGCCCTCTATGACCCGCGGCGCCCCTAGCGGCCCAGGTGGGGACAGTGCGGCAGGGTGAGTCCGGCTCTGGGGCTCTGAGTCACCAATCCCCAGCATTGCAGAGCCAGGCCGCTTGGGATGTCCCCTCAGGGCCGACCTAGGGTTTTGGTTAGCTGCCAGGAGCCCGGCAGGCCCTATCCACCGGCTCTCAAGCAAGCGGTGGGGTGGGCCTAGGTGAGGGCGCTGGCGAGCAGGATCCTGGGAGCCAACGTTTTTGCGCGGGGAGCCTTCAAAGGTCAGCGTGGGCTCGGAGGGCCCTGCCCGATCTCTTGCCCTGATTGACCGGCGGGGCCTCTAGCGGCTCGGGTGGCTGAAGGGCAGCAGGGTGAGTGCGGCACATGAGCTCGGGGTCCCCATCCCCAGCGTTGCGACGCCAGGCCCCTTGGGAAGTGCCCCTCGGTGGCCGACCTATGGTTAGGGTTAGCCTCCAGGAGCCCCGCAGGCCCGATACACCACCTGTGCGTCGAGCGGAGAGTTGGGCCGAGGTGAGGGTGCTGGTGAACATGAGCCTGGGCCCAAGCGTTTTGGTTCGGTGCGCCTTCGAAGGTCGGCAGGGGTTCGGAGGGCCCTGCCAGTTCTCCCACCCTGAATGAATGGCGGCGCCCCTAGCGGCCTGTGTGGGTTGGGGTGGCAGCGTGCATCCGGCGCTGGGGCTTGGGGGCCCCCAATCCCTGGCGTTGCGACGCCAGGCCCCTTAGGAAGGGACCTTCAGGGGCTGTCCTAGGGTTAGGGTGAGCTCCCAGGAGGCCGGCAGGCCCGAGTCGCTGGCTCTGCGAAGAGCGGAGGTGCGGGCCGAGTTGAGGGTGATGCAGAGCGGGAGCGTGGTCCCCAGCATTTTGACGCCCTGGTCCTTCGACTGTTGCCATGGCTCAAAGGGCCCTGCCCGTTCTCCTGCCCTGAAGAACCAGAGGCGCCCTTAGCAGCTCCCTTGGCGGCGGAGCGGCAGGGTGAGTCCATGCTGCGGCTCGGGGATCCCCAATCCCCAGCGTTGTGGGGCCAGGCTTCTTGGGAGGGGCTCCTCTTGGGCGGACCTAGGTTTAGAGTTAGCACCCAGGAGGCCAGCAGGCCCAATCCTCTGGCTGGGCGGTGAGAGGTGGGTGGCCCGAGGTAAAGGCGCTGGCGATCGGGAGCATGGGCCCCTGCATTTTGGCGCAGGAGGCTTCAAATATCGCCGGTTTCTCCAGGGCCCTGTCCCTTCTCCCGCCCTGAATGACGGGCGGCGCCACTAGCAGCCCGGGTGGCGACGTGGCGGTACGGTGAGTCTGGCTCTGGGTCTTGGGGTCCCTGATCCCCAGTGTAGCGGCACCAGGACCCTTGGGAGGGGCCCCTGGGTGGCTGACCTAGGGTTAGGGTTAGCCCCCAGGAGGCCGGCAGGTGGGATCAGGCCACTGTCCAGGGAGCGGAGGGCGGGGCCGAGGTGAGGGCGTTGGGGAGCGGGAGCGTGGGCACCAGCGTTTTGGCACGGGGAGCCTTTGAAGGCCACCGGGGGCTCGGAAGGCCCTGCCCCTTCTCTCGCCCTGAATGACCCGCAGTGCTCCTAGCGGCCCGGGTGGCGGCGTTGCGGTAGGGTGAGTGTGGCTCTGGGGCTTGAGGTTCCCGATCCCCGGCGAAGCGGCACCAGGACCCTTGGGAGGGGCCCCTGGGTGGCCGACCTAGGGTTAGGGTTAGCACCCGGGAGGCCGGCAGGCGGGATCCGCCCGCTGTGCGTGGAGCGGAGGGGCGGGCCGAGGTGAGGGCGCTGGCGAGCAAGAGCCTGGGCCCAAGCGTTTTGGCACCGGGGGCCTTCGAATGTCTCCGGGGACTCGGCGGGCCCTGCCCATTCTCCTCCCTGAATGACCGGCGGCGCCCCTAGCAGCCCAGGTGGCGGCGGGGCGGCATGTAAGTCCGGGCATAGGGCTCGGGGGTCCCCAGTCCACCGCGTTGCGGCGCCAGGCCCCTTGGGAGGGGCCCCTCGGAGGCTGACCTAGGGTGAGGTTTAGCCCCTAGGATGCCGGCAGGCCCTATTCGCCAGCCGTGTGGAGACTGGAGTGGCGGACCGAGGTGAGGGCACTGGTGAGCGGGAGCGTGGGCCCGGGTGTTTTGGCGCGGGGGGCCTTTGAAGGTCGCCGTGTCTTGGAGGGCCCTGCCCGTGCTCCCGCCCTGAATGAACGGCACCACCCCAAGCCCCCGGGTGGCGGCTGGGTGGCAGGGTGAGTCCAGTGCTGAGGCTCGGGGGTCCCCAATCCCCAGCGTTGCGGCGCCAGATCCCTTGGGAGGGGCCCCTCGGGGGTCGATCTAGGGTTGCGGTTAGCCCCCAGGAGGCCGGTGGACCCGATCTGCGGCTGTGCGGCACGAGGAGGGTTGGGCCGAGGTGAGGGCGCTGGCGAGACTGAGCATGAGCCCAAGCGTTTTAGTGCGGGGGGCCTTCGAAGGTCAGTGGGGGCTCGGAGGGACCTGCCCGTTCTCCCGCTCTGAATGACCGGCGGGGCCCCTAGAGGCTCCGGTGCCTGAAGGGCAGCAGGGTGAGACCGGCACTTGGGTTGGGGTCCCCATTCCCGGCGTTGTGGCGCCAGGCCACTTGGGAAGGGCCCCTCCGTGGCCGACCTACAGTTAGGGTTAGCCCCCAGGAGGCCAGCAGGCCCGATACACCGCCTGTGCGTCGAGCGGAGAGTTGGGCCGAGGTGAGGGTGCTGGTGAACATGAGCCCGGGCCCAAGCGTTTTGGTTCGGGGCGCCTTCGAAGGTCGGCGGGGGTTCGAAGGGCCCTGCCCGTTCTCCCACCCTGAATGAATGGCGGCGCCCCTAGCGGCACGTGTGGGGCAGGGCGGCAGGGTGCATCCAGCGCTGGGGCTTGGGGGTTCCCAATCCCCGGCGTTGCGGCGCCAGGCCCCTTAGGAAGCGACCCTCGGGGCCGTCCTAGGGTTAGGGTTAGCGCCCAGGAGGCCGGCAGGCCCGATCCGCCGGCTGTGCGAGGAGTGGAGATGCAGGCCGAGTTGAGGGCGATGGCGAGCGGGAGCTGGGCCCCAGCGATTTGGCATCCTGGGCCTTTGAATGTTGCCATGGCTCGGAGGGCCCTGCCCTTTCTCCTGCAATGAATAACCAGCAAGGCCCCTAGCGGCTCCGTTGGCAGTGGGGCGGCAGGGTGAATCCCAGGCTGCGGTTCGGGGATCCCCAATCCCCGGCGTTGTGGTGCCAGGCCCCTTGGGAGGGGCTCCTCGTGGGCCAACCCAGGGTTAGAGTTAGCCCCCATAAGGCCGGCAGGCCAGATCCTCTGGCTGGGCGGTGAGAGGTGGGCGGGCCGAGGTAAAAGCGCTGGGGTGCGGGATTGTGGGCCCCTGCATTTTGGGGTGGGAGGCTTCAAATGTCGCCGGTTTCTCCAGGGCCCTGTCAGTTCTCCCGCCCTGAATGACCGGCGGTGCCCCTCGCGGCCCGGGGGGCAGCGTTGTGGGAGGGTGAGTCTGGCTTTGGGGCTTGGGGTTCCAGATCCCTGGCGTAGTGGCACCAAAACCCTTGGGAGGGGCCCCTGGGGGGCCGACCTAGGGTTAGGGTTAGCCCCCAGGAGACCGTCAGGCCCAACCGCACACTGTGCGGCGAGCTGAGGTGCGGCCCGAGGTGAAGGCGCTGGGGAGCGGGAGCGTGGGCACCAGCGTTTTGGCACAGGGAGCCTTTGAAGGTCACCGGGGACTCAGAAGGCCCTGCCCTTCTCTCGCCCTCTATGACCCGCGGCGCCCCTAGCGGCCCAGGTGGGGACAGTGCGGCAGGGTGAGTCCGGCTCTGGGGCTCTGAGTCACCAATCCCCAGCATTGCAGAGCCAGGCCGCTTGGGATGTCCCCTCAGGGCCGACCTAGGGTTTTGGTTAGCTGCCAGGAGCCCGGCAGGCCCTATCCACCGGCTCTGAAGCAAGCGGTGGGGTGGGCCTAGGTGAGGGCGCTGGCGAGCAGGATCCTGGGAGCCAACGTTTTTGCGCGGGGAGCCTTCAAAGGTCAGCGTGGGCTCGGAGGGCCCTGCCCGATCTCTTGCCCTGATTGACCGGCGGGGCCTCTAGCGGCTCGGGTGGCTGAAGGGCAGCAGGGTGAGTGCGGCACATGAGCTCGGGGTCCCCATCCCCAGCGTTGCGACGCCAGGCCCCTTGGGAAGTGCCCCTCGGTGGCCGACCTATGCTTAGGGTTAGCCTCCAGGAGCCCCGCAGGCCCGATACACCACCTGTGCGTCGAGCGGAGAGTTGGGCCGAGGTGAGGGTGCTGGTGAACATGAGCCTGGGCCCAAGCGTTTTGGTTCGGTGCGCCTTCGAAGGTCGGCAGGGGTTCGGAGGGCCCTGCCAGTTCTCCCACCCTGAATGAATGGCGGCGCCCCTAGCGGCCTGTGTGGGTTGGGGTGGCAGCGTGCATCCGGCGCTGGGGCTTGGGGGCCCCCAATCCCTGGCGCTGCGACGCCAGGCCCCTTAAGAAGGGACCTTCAGGGGCTGTCCTAGGGTTAGGGTGAGCTCCCAGGAGGCCGGCAGGCCCGAGTCGCTGGCTCTGCGAAGAGCGGAGGTGCGGGCCGAGTTGAGGGTGATGCAGAGCGGGAGCGTGGTCCCCAGCGCTTTGGCGCCCTGGGCCTTCGACTGTTGCCATGGCTCAAAGGGCCCTGCCCGTTCTCCTGCCCTGAAGAACCAGCGGCGCCCTTAGCAGCTCCCTTGGCGGCGGAGCGGCAGGGTGAGTCCATGCTGCGGCTCGGGGATCCCCAATCCCCAGCGTTGTGGGGCCAGGCTTCTTGGGAGGGGCTCCTCTTGGGCGGACCTAGGTTTAGAGTTAGCACCCAGGAGGCCAGCAGGCCCAATCCTCTGGCTGGGCGGCGAGAGGTGGGTGGCCCGAGGTAAAGGCGCTGGCGATCGGGAGCATGGGCCCCTGCATTTTGGCGCAGGAGGCTTCAAATATCGCCGGTTTCTCCAGGGCCCTGTCCCTTCTCCCGCCCTGAATGACGGGCGGCGCCACTAGCAGCCCGGGTGGTGACGTGGCGGTACGGTGAGTCTGGCTCTGGGTCTTGGGGTCCCTGATCCCCAGTGTAGCGGCACCAGGACCCTTGGGAGGGGCCCCTGGGTGGCTGACCTAGGGTTAGGGTTAGCCCCCAGGAGGCCGGCAGGTGGGATCAGGCCACTGTCCAGGGAGCGGAGGGCGGGGCCGAGGTGAGAGCGTTGGGGAGCGGGAGCGTGGGCACCAGCGTTTTGGCATGGGGAGCCTTTGAAGGCCACCGGGGGCTCGGAAGGCTCTGCCCCTTCTCTCGCCCTGAATGACCCGCAGTGCTCCTAGCGGCCCGGGTGGCGGCGTTGCGGTAGGGTGAGTGTGGCTCTGGGGCTTGAGGTTCCCGATCCCCGGCGAAGCGGCACCAGGACCCTTGGGAGGGGCCCCTGGGTGGCCGACCTAGGGTTAGGGTTAGCACCCGGGAGGCCGGCAGGCGGGATCCGCCCGCTGTGCGTGGAGCGGAGGGGCGGGCCGAGGTGAGGGCGCTGGCGAGCAAGAGCCTGGGCCCAAGCGTTTTGGCACCGGGGGCCTTCGAATGTCTCCGGGGACTCGGCGGGCCCTGCCCATTCTCCTCCCTGAATGACCGGCGGCGCCCCTAGCAGCCCAGGTGGCGGCGGGGCGGCATGTAAGTCCGGGCATAGGGCTCGGGGGTCCCCAGTCCACCGCGTTGCGGCGCCAGGCCCCTTGGGAGGGGCCCCTCGGAGGCTGACCTAGGGTGAGGTTTAGCCCCTAGGATGCCGGCAGGCCCTATTCGCCAGCCGTGTGGAGACTGGAGTGGCGGACCGAGGTGAGGGCACTGGTGAGCGGGAGCGTGGGCCCGGGTGTTTTGGCGCGGGGGGCCTTTGAAGGTCGCCGTGTCTTGGAGGGCCCTGCCCGTGCTCCCGCCCTGAATGAACGGCACCACCCCAAGCCCCCGGGTGGCGGCTGGGTGGCAGGGTGAGTCCAGTGCTGAGGCTCGGGGGTCCCCAATCCCCAGCGTTGCGGCGCCAGATCCCTTGGGAGGGGCCCCTCGGGGGTCGATCTAGGGTTGCGGTTAGCCCCCAGGAGGCCGGTGGACCCGATCAGCGGCTGTGCGGCACACGGAGGGTTGGGCCGAGGTGAGGGCGCTGGCGAGACTGAGCATGAGCCCAAGCGTTTTAGTGCGGGGGGCCTTCGAAGGTCAGTGGGGGCTCGGAGGGACCTGCCCGTTCTCCCGCTCTGAATGACCGGCGGGGCCCCTAGAGGCTCCGGTGCCTGAAGGGCAGCAGGGTGAGACCGGCACTTGGGTTGGGGTCCCCATTCCCGGCGTTGTGGCGCCAGGCCACTTGGGAAGGGCCCCTCCGTGGCCGACCTACAGTTAGGGTTAGCCCCCAGGAGGCCAGCAGGCCCGATACACCGCCTGTGCGTCGAGCGGAGAGTTGGGCCGAGGTGAGGGTGCTGGTGAACATGAGCCCGGGCCCAAGCGTTTTGGTTCGGGGCGCCTTCGAAGGTCGGCGGGGGTTCGAAGGGCCCTGCCCGTTCTCCCACCCTGAATGAATGGCGGCGCCCCTAGCGGCACGTGTGGGGCAGGGCGGCAGGGTGCATCCAGCGCTGGGGCTTGGGGGTTCCCAATCCCCGGCGTTGCGGCGCCAGGCCCCTTAGGAAGCGACCCTCGGGGCCGTCCTAGGGTTAGGGTTAGCGCCCAGGAGGCCGGCAGGCCCGATCCGCCGGCTGTGCGAGGAGTGGAGATGCAGGCCGAGTTGAGGGCGATGGCGAGCGGGAGCTGGGCCCCAGCGATTTGGCATCCTGGGCCTTTGAATGTTGCCATGGCTCGGAGGGCCCTGCCCTTTCTCCTGCAATGAATAACCAGCAAGGCCCCTAGCGGCTCCGTTGGCAGTGGGGCGGCAGGGTGAATCCCAGGCTGCGGTTCGGGGATCCCCAATCCCCGGCGTTGTGGTGCCAGGCCCCTTGGGAGGGGCTCCTCGTGGGCCAACCCAGGGTTAGAGTTAGCCCCCATAAGGCCGGCAGGCCAGATCCTCTGGCTGGGCGGTGAGAGGTGGGCGGGCCGAGGTAAAAGCGCTGGGGTGCGGGATTGTGGGCCCCTGCATTTTGGGGTGGGAGGCTTCAAATGTCGCCGGTTTCTCCAGGGCCCTGTCAGTTCTCCCGCCCTGAATGACCGGCGGTGCCCCTCGCGGCCCGGGGGGCAGCGTTGTGGGAGGGTGAGTCTGGCTTTGGGGCTTGGGGTTCCAGATCCCTGGCGTAGTGGCACCAAAACCCTTGGGAGGGGCCCCTGGGGGGCCGACCTAGGGTTAGGGTTAGCCCCCAGGAGACCGTCAGGCCCAACCGCACACTGTGCGGCGAGCTGAGGTGCGGCCCGAGGTGAAGGCGCTGGGGAGCGGGAGCGTGGGCACCAGCGTTTTGGCACAGGGAGCCTTTGAAGGTCACCGGGGACTCAGAAGGCCCTGCCCTTCTCTCGCCCTCTATGACCCGCGGCGCCCCTAGCGGCCCAGGTGGGGACAGTGCGGCAGGGTGAGTCCGGCTCTGGGGCTCTGAGTCACCAATCCCCAGCATTGCAGAGCCAGGCCGCTTGGGATGTCCCCTCAGGGCCGACCTAGGGTTTTGGTTAGCTGCCAGGAGCCCGGCAGGCCCTATCCACCGGCTCTGAAGCAAGCGGTGGGGTGGGCCTAGGTGAGGGCGCTGGCGAGCAGGATCCTGGGAGCCAACGTTTTTGCGCGGGGAGCCTTCAAAGGTCAGCGTGGGCTCGGAGGGCCCTGCCCGATCTCTTGCCCTGATTGACCGGCGGGGCCTCTAGCGGCTCGGGTGGCTGAAGGGCAGCAGGGTGAGTGCGGCACATGAGCTCGGGGTCCCCATCCCCAGCGTTGCGACGCCAGGCCCCTTGGGAAGTGCCCCTCGGTGGCCGACCTATGGTTAGGGTTAGCCTCCAGGAGCCCCGCAGGCCCGATACACCACCTGTGCGTCGAGCGGAGAGTTGGGCCGAGGTGAGGGTGCTGGTGAACATGAGCCTGGGCCCAAGCGTTTTGGTTCGGTGCGCCTTCGAAGGTCGGCAGGGGTTCGGAGGGCCCTGCCAGTTCTCCCACCCTGAATGAATGGCGGCGCCCCTAGCGGCCTGTGTGGGTTGGGGTGGCAGCGTGCATCCGGCGCTGGGGCTTGGGGGCCCCCAATCCCTGGCGTTGCGACGCCAGGCCCCTTAGGAAGGGACCTTCAGGGGCTGTCCTAGGGTTAGGGTGAGCTCCCAGGAGGCCGGCAGGCCCGAGTCGCTGGCTCTGCGAAGAGCGGAGGTGCGGGCCGAGTTGAGGGTGATGCAGAGCGGGAGCGTGGTCCCCAGCATTTTGACGCCCTGGTCCTTCGACTGTTGCCATGGCTCAAAGGGCCCTGCCCGTTCTCCTGCCCTGAAGAACCAGAGGCGCCCTTAGCAGCTCCCTTGGCGGCGGAGCGGCAGGGTGAGTCCATGCTGCGGCTCGGGGATCCCCAATCCCCAGCGTTGTGGGGCCAGGCTTCTTGGGAGGGGCTCCTCTTGGGCGGACCTAGGTTTAGAGTTAGCACCCAGGAGGCCAGCAGGCCCAATCCTCTGGCTGGGCGGTGAGAGGTGGGTGGCCCGAGGTAAAGGCGCTGGCGATCGGGAGCATGGGCCCCTGCATTTTGGCGCAGGAGGCTTCAAATATCGCCGGTTTCTCCAGGGCCCTGTCCCTTCTCCCGCCCTGAATGACGGGCGGCGCCACTAGCAGCCCGGGTGGCGACGTGGCGGTACGGTGAGTCTGGCTCTGGGTCTTGGGGTCCCTGATCCCCAGTGTAGCGGCACCAGGACCCTTGGGAGGGGCCCCTGGGTGGCTGACCTAGGGTTAGGGTTAGCCCCCAGGAGGCCGGCAGGTGGGATCAGGCCACTGTCCAGGGAGCGGAGGGCGGGGCCGAGGTGAGGGCGTTGGGGAGCGGGAGCGTGGGCACCAGCGTTTTGGCATGGGGAGCCTTTGAAGGCCACCGGGGGCTCGGAAGGCCCTGCCCCTTCTCTCGCCCTGAATGACCCGCAGTGCTCCTAGCGGCCCGGGTGGCGGCGTTGCGGTAGGGTGAGTGTGGCTCTGGGGCTTGAGGTTCCCGATCCCCGGCGAAGCGGCACCAGGACCCTTGGGAGGCGCCCCTGGGTGGCCGACCTAGGGTTAGGGTTAGCACCCGGGAGGCCGGCAGGCGGGATCCGCCCGCTGTGCGTGGAGCGGAGGGGCGGGCCGAGGTGAGGGCGCTGGCGAGCAAGAGCCTGGGCCCAAGCGTTTTGGCACCGGGGGCCTTCGAATGTCTCCGGGGACTCGGCGGGCCCTGCCCATTCTCCTCCCTGAATGACCGGCGGCGCCCCTAGCAGCCCAGGTGGCGGCGGGGCGGCATGTAAGTCCGGGCATAGGGCTCGGGGGTCCCCAGTCCACCGCGTTGCGGCGCCAGGCCCCTTGGGAGGGGCCCCTCGGAGGCTGACCTAGGGTGAGGTTTAGCCCCTAGGATGCCGGCAGGCCCTATTCGCCAGCCGTGTGGAGACTGGAGTGGCGGACCGAGGTGAGGGCACTGGTGAGCGGGAGCGTGGGCCCGGGTGTTTTGGCGCGGGGGGCCTTTGAAGGTCGCCGTGTCTTGGAGGGCCCTGCCCGTGCTCCCGCCCTGAATGAACGGCACCACCCCAAGCCCCCGGGTGGCGGCTGGGTGGCAGGGTGAGTCCAGTGCTGAGGCTCGGGGGTCCCCAATCCCCAGCGTTGCGGCACCAGATCCCTTGGGAGGGGCCCCTCGGGGGTCGATCTAGGGTTGCGGTTAGCCCCCAGGAGGCCGGTGGACCCGATCAGCGGCTGTGCGGCACGCGGAGGGTTGGGCCGAGGTGAGGGCGCTGGCGAGACTGAGCATGAGCCCAAGCGTTTTAGTGCGGGGGGCCTTCGAAGGTCAGTGGGGGCTCGGAGGGACCTGCCCGTTCTCCCGCTCTGAATGACCGGCTGGGCCGCTAGAGGCTCCGGTGCCTGAAGGGCAGCAGGGTGAGACCGGCACTTGGGTTGGGGTCCCCATTCCCGGCGTTGTGGCGCCAGGCCACTTGGGAAGGGCCCCTCCGTGGCCGACCTACAGTTAGGGTTAGCCCCCAGGAGGCCAGCAGGCCCGATACACCGCCTGTGCGTCGAGCGGAGAGTTGGGCCGAGGTGAGGGTGCTGGTGAACATGAGCCCGGGCCCAAGCGTTTTGGTTCGGGGCGCCTTCGAAGGTCGGCGGGGGTTCGAAGGGCCCTGCCCGTTCTCCCACCCTGAATGAATGGCGGCGCCCCTAGCGGCACGTGTGGGGCAGGGCGGCAGGGTGCATCCAGCGCTGGGGCTTGGGGGTTCCCAATCCCCGGCGTTGCGGCGCCAGGCCCCTTAGGAAGCGACCCTCGGGGCCGTCCTAGGGTTAGGGTTAGCGCCCAGGAGGCCGGCAGGCCCGATCCGCCGGCTGTGCGAGGAGTGGAGATGCAGGCCGAGTTGAGGGCGATGGCGAGCGGGAGCTGGGCCCCAGCGATTTGGCATCCTGGGCCTTTGAATGTTGCCATGGCTCGGAGGGCCCTGCCCTTTCTCCTGCAATGAATAACCAGCAAGGCCCCTAGCGGCTCCGTTGGCAGTGGGGCGGCAGGGTGAATCCCAGGCTGCGGTTCGGGGATCCCCAATCCCCGGCGTTGTGGTGCCAGGCCCCTTGGGAGGGGCTCCTCGTGGGCCAACCCAGGGTTAGAGTTAGCCCCCATAAGGCCGGCAGGCCAGATCCTCTGGCTGGGCGGTGAGAGGTGGGCGGGCCGAGGTAAAAGCGCTGGGGTGCGGGATTGTGGGCCCCTGCATTTTGGGGTGGGAGGCTTCAAATGTCGCCGGTTTCTCCAGGGCCCTGTCAGTTCTCCCGCCCTGAATGACCGGCGGTGCCCCTCGCGGCCCGGGGGGCAGCGTTGTGGGAGGGTGAGTCTGGCTTTGGGGCTTGGGGTTCCAGATCCCTGGCGTAGTGGCACCAAAACCCTTGGGAGGGGCCCCTGGGGGGCCGACCTAGGGTTAGGGTTAGCCCCCAGGAGACCGTCAGGCCCAACCGCACACTGTGCGGCGAGCTGAGGTGCGGCCCGAGGTGAAGGCGCTGGGGAGCGGGAGCGTGGGCACCAGCGTTTTGGCACAGGGAGCCTTTGAAGGTCACCGGGGACTCAGAAGGCCCTGCCCTTCTCTCGCCCTCTATGACCCGCGGCGCCCCTAGCGGCCCAGGTGGGGACAGTGCGGCAGGGTGAGTCCGGCTCTGGGGCTCTGAGTCACCAATCCCCAGCATTGCAGAGCCAGGCCGCTTGGGATGTCCCCTCAGGGCCGACCTAGGGTTTTGGTTAGCTGCCAGGAGCCCGGCAGGCCCTATCCACCGGCTCTGAAGCAAGCGGTGGGGTGGGCCTAGGTGAGGGCGCTGGCGAGCAGGATCCTGGGAGCCAACGTTTTTGCGCGGGGAGCCTTCAAAGGTCAGCGTGGGCTCGGAGGGCCCTGCCCGATCTCTTGCCCTGATTGACCGGCGGGGCCTCTAGCGGCTCGGGTGGCTGAAGGGCAGCAGGGTGAGTGCGGCACATGAGCTCGGGGTCCCCATCCCCAGCGTTGCGACGCCAGGCCCCTTGGGAAGTGCCCCTCGGTGGCCGACCTATGGTTAGGGTTAGCCTCCAGGAGCCCCGCAGGCCCGATACACCACCTGTGCGTCGAGCGGAGAGTTGGGCCGAGGTGAGGGTGCTGGTGAACATGAGCCTGGGCCCAAGCGTTTTGGTTCGGTGCGCCTTCGAAGGTCGGCAGGGGTTCGGAGGGCCCTGCCAGTTCTCCCACCCTGAATGAATGGCGGCGCCCCTAGCGGCCTGTGTGGGTTGGGGTGGCAGCGTGCATCCGGCGCTGGGGCTTGGGGGCCCCCAATCCCTGGCGTTGCGACGCCAGGCCCCTTAGGAAGGGACCTTCAGGGGCTGTCCTAGGGTTAGGGTGAGCTCCCAGGAGGCCGGCAGGCCCGAGTCGCTGGCTCTGCGAAGAGCGGAGGTGCGGGCCGAGTTGAGGGTGATGCAGAGCGGGAGCGTGGTCCCCAGCATTTTGACGCCCTGGTCCTTCGACTGTTGCCATGGCTCAAAGGGCCCTGCCCGTTCTCCTGCCCTGAAGAACCAGAGGCGCCCTTAGCAGCTCCCTTGGCGGCGGAGCGGCAGGGTGAGTCCATGCTGCGGCTCGGGGATCCCCAATCCCCAGCGTTGTGGGGCCAGGCTTCTTGGGAGGGGCTCCTCTTGGGCGGACCTAGGTTTAGAGTTAGCACCCAGGAGGCCAGCAGGCCCAATCCTCTGGCTGGGCGGTGAGAGGTGGGTGGCCCGAGGTAAAGGCGCTGGCGATCGGGAGCATGGGCCCCTGCATTTTGGCGCAGGAGGCTTCAAATATCGCCGGTTTCTCCAGGGCCCTGTCCCTTCTCCCGCCCTGAATGACGGGCGGCGCCACTAGCAGCCCGGGTGGCGACGTGGCGGTACGGTGAGTCTGGCTCTGGGTCTTGGGGTCCCTGATCCCCAGTGTAGCGGCACCAGGACCCTTGGGAGGGGCCCCTGGGTGGCTGACCTAGGGTTAGGGTTAGCCCCCAGGAGGCCGGCAGGTGGGATCAGGCCACTGTCCAGGGAGCGGAGGGCGGGGCCGAGGTGAGGGCGTTGGGGAGCGGGAGCGTGGGCACCAGCGTTTTGGCATGGGGAGCCTTTGAAGGCCACCGGGGGCTCGGAAGGCCCTGCCCCTTCTCTCGCCCTGAATGACCCGCAGTGCTCCTAGCGGCCCGGGTGGCGGCGTTGCGGTAGGGTGAGTGTGGCTCTGGGGCTTGAGGTTCCCGATCCCCGGCGAAGCGGCACCAGGACCCTTGGGAGGGGCCCCTGGGTGGCCGACCTAGGGTTAGGGTTAGCACCCGGGAGGCCGGCAGGCGGGATCCGCCCGCTGTGCGTGGAGCGGAGGGGCGGGCCGAGGTGAGGGCGCTGGCGAGCAAGAGCCTGGGCCCAAGCGTTTTGGCACCGGGGGCCTTCGAATGTCTCCGGGGACTCGGCGGGCCCTGCCCATTCTCCTCCCTGAATGACCGGCGGCGCCCCTAGCAGCCCAGGTGGCGGCGGGGCGGCATGTAAGTCCGGGCATAGGGCTCGGGGGTCCCCAGTCCACCGCGTTGCGGCGCCAGGCCCCTTGGGAGGGGCCCCTCGGAGGCTGACCTAGGGTGAGGTTTAGCCCCTAGGATGCCGGCAGGCCCTATTCGCCAGCCGTGTGGAGACTGGAGTGGCGGACCGAGGTGAGGGCACTGGTGAGCGGGAGCGTGGGCCCGGGTGTTTTGGCGCGGGGGGCCTTTGAAGGTCGCCGTGTCTTGGAGGGCCCTGCCCGTGCTCCCGCCCTGAATGAACGGCACCACCCCAAGCCCCCGGGTGGCGGCTGGGTGGCAGGGTGAGTCCAGTGCTGAGGCTCGGGGGTCCCCAATCCCCAGCGTTGCGG
Organism: Ursus americanus; assembly: GCF_024610735.1. NCBI lineage: Eukaryota > Metazoa > Chordata > Mammalia > Carnivora > Ursidae > Ursus > Ursus americanus. The sequence goes on from NW_028273624.1 coordinate 2,016,764, forward strand.
CGCCAGATCCCTTGGGAGGGGCCCCTCGGGGGTCGATCTAGGGTTGCGGTTAGCCCCCAGGAGGCCGGTGGACCCGATCTGCGGCTGTGCGGCACGCGGAGGGTTGGGCCGAGGTGAGGGCGCTGGCGAGACTGAGCATGAGCCCAAGCGTTTTAGTGCGGGGGGCCTTCGAAGGTCAGTGGGGGCTCGGAGGGACCTGCCCGTTCTCCCGCTCTGAATGACCGGCGGGGCCCCTAGAGGCTCCGGTGCCTGAAGGGCAGCAGGGTGAGACCGGCACTTGGGTTGGGGTCCCCATTCCCGGCGTTGTGGCGCCAGGCCACTTGGGAAGGGCCCCTCCGTGGCCGACCTACAGTTAGGGTTAGCCCCCAGGAGGCCAGCAGGCCCGATACACCGCCTGTGCGTCGAGCGGAGAGTTGGGCCGAGGTGAGGGTGCTGGTGAACATGAGCCCGGGCCCAAGCGTTTTGGTTCGGGGCGCCTTCGAAGGTCGGCGGGGGTTCGAAGGGCCCTGCCCGTTCTCCCACCCTGAATGAATGGCGGCGCCCCTAGCGGCACGTGTGGGGCAGGGCGGCAGGGTGCATCCAGCGCTGGGGCTTGGGGGTTCCCAATCCCCGGCGTTGCGGCGCCAGGCCCCTTAGGAAGCGACCCTCGGGGCCGTCCTAGGGTTAGGGTTAGCGCCCAGGAGGCCGGCAGGCCCGATCCGCCGGCTGTGCGAGGAGTGGAGATGCAGGCCGAGTTGAGGGCGATGGCGAGCGGGAGCTGGGCCCCAGCGATTTGGCATCCTGGGCCTTTGAATGTTGCCATGGCTCGGAGGGCCCTGCCCTTTCTCCTGCAATGAATAACCAGCAAGGCCCCTAGCGGCTCCGTTGGCAGTGGGGCGGCAGGGTGAATCCCAGGCTGCGGTTCGGGGATCCCCAATCCCCGGCGTTGTGGTGCCAGGCCCCTTGGGAGGGGCTCCTCGTGGGCCAACCCAGGGTTAGAGTTAGCCCCCATAAGGCCGGCAGGCCAGATCCTCTGGCTGGGCGGTGAGAGGTGGGCGGGCCGAGGTAAAAGCGCTGGGGTGCGGGATTGTGGGCCCCTGCATTTTGGGGTGGGAGGCTTCAAATGTCGCCGGTTTCTCCAGGGCCCTGTCAGTTCTCCCGCCCTGAATGACCGGCGGTGCCCCTCGCGGCCCGGGGGGCAGCGTTGTGGGAGGGTGAGTCTGGCTTTGGGGCTTGGGGTTCCAGATCCCTGGCGTAGTGGCACCAAAACCCTTGGGAGGGGCCCCTGGGGGGCCGACCTAGGGTTAGGGTTAGCCCCCAGGAGACCGTCAGGCCCAACCGCACACTGTGCGGCGAGCTGAGGTGCGGCCCGAGGTGAAGGCGCTGGGGAGCGGGAGCGTGGGCACCAGCGTTTTGGCACAGGGAGCCTTTGAAGGTCACCGGGGACTCAGAAGGCCCTGCCCTTCTCTCGCCCTCTATGACCCGCGGCGCCCCTAGCGGCCCAGGTGGGGACAGTGCGGCAGGGTGAGTCCGGCTCTGGGGCTCTGAGTCACCAATCCCCAGCATTGCAGAGCCAGGCCGCTTGGGATGTCCCCTCAGGGCCGACCTAGGGTTTTGGTTAGCTGCCAGGAGCCCGGCAGGCCCTATCCACCGGCTCTGAAGCAAGCGGTGGGGTGGGCCTAGGTGAGGGCGCTGGCGAGCAGGATCCTGGGAGCCAACGTTTTTGCGCGGGGAGCCTTCAAAGGTCAGCGTGGGCTCGGAGGGCCCTGCCCGATCTCTTGCCCTGATTGACCGGCGGGGCCTCTAGCGGCTCGGGTGGCTGAAGGGCAGCAGGGTGAGTGCGGCACATGAGCTCGGGGTCCCCATCCCCAGCGTTGCGACGCCAGGCCCCTTGGGAAGTGCCCCTCGGTGGCCGACCTATGCTTAGGGTTAGCCTCCAGGAGCCCCGCAGGCCCGATACACCACCTGTGCGTCGAGCGGAGAGTTGGGCCGAGGTGAGGGTGCTGGTGAACATGAGCCTGGGCCCAAGCGTTTTGGTTCGGTGCGCCTTCGAAGGTCGGCAGGGGTTCGGAGGGCCCTGCCAGTTCTCCCACCCTGAATGAATGGCGGCGCCCCTAGCGGCCTGTGTGGGTTGGGGTGGCAGCGTGCATCCGGCGCTGGGGCTTGGGGGCCCCCAATCCCTGGCGCTGCGACGCCAGGCCCCTTAAGAAGGGACCTTCAGGGGCTGTCCTAGGGTTAGGGTGAGCTCCCAGGAGGCCGGCAGGCCCGAGTCGCTGGCTCTGCGAAGAGCGGAGGTGCGGGCCGAGTTGAGGGTGATGCAGAGCGGGAGCGTGGTCCCCAGCGCTTTGGCGCCCTGGGCCTTCGACTGTTGCCATGGCTCAAAGGGCCCTGCCCGTTCTCCTGCCCTGAAGAACCAGCGGCGCCCTTAGCAGCTCCCTTGGCGGCGGAGCGGCAGGGTGAGTCCATGCTGCGGCTCGGGGATCCCCAATCCCCAGCGTTGTGGGGCCAGGCTTCTTGGGAGGGGCTCCTCTTGGGCGGACCTAGGTTTAGAGTTAGCACCCAGGAGGCCAGCAGGCCCAATCCTCTGGCTGGGCGGTGAGAGGTGGGCGGCCCGAGGTAAAGGCGCTGGCGATCGGGAGCATGGGCCCCTGCATTTTGGCGCAGGAGGCTTCAAATATCGCCGGTTTCTCCAGGGCCCTGTCCCTTCTCCCGCCCTGAATGACGGGCGGCGCCACTAGCAGCCCGGGTGGCGACGTGGCGGTACGGTGAGTCTGGCTCTGGGTCTTGGGGTCCCTGATCCCCAGTGTAGCGGCACCAGGACCCTTGGGAGGGGCCCCTGGGTGGCTGACCTAGGGTTAGGGTTAGCCCCCAGGAGGCCGGCAGGTGGGATCAGGCCACTGTCCAGGGAGCGGAGGGCGGGGCCGAGGTGAGGGCGTTGGGGAGCGGGAGCGTGGGCACCAGCGTTTTGGCACGGGGAGCCTTTGAAGGCCACCGGGGGCTCGGAAGGCCCTGCCCCTTCTCTCGCCCTGAATGACCCGCAGTGCTCCTAGCGGCCCGGGTGGCGGCGTTGCGGTAGGGTGAGTGTGGCTCTGGGGCTTGAGGTTCCCGATCCCCGGCGAAGCGGCACCAGGACCCTTGGGAGGGGCCCCTGGGTGGCCGACCTAGGGTTAGGGTTAGCACCCGGGAGGCCGGCAGGCGGGATCCGCCCGCTGTGCGTGGAGCGGAGGGGCGGGCCGAGGTGAGGGCGCTGGCGAGCAAGAGCCTGGGCCCAAGCGTTTTGGCACCGGGGGCCTTCGAATGTCTCCGGGGACTCGGCGGGCCCTGCCCATTCTCCTCCCTGAATGACCGGCGGCGCCCCTAGCAGCCCAGGTGGCGGCGGGGCGGCATGTAAGTCCGGGCATAGGGCTCGGGGGTCCCCAGTCCACCGCGTTGCGGCGCCAGGCCCCTTGGGAGGGGCCCCTCGGAGGCTGACCTAGGGTGAGGTTTAGCCCCTAGGATGCCGGCAGGCCCTATTCGCCAGCCGTGTGGAGACTGGAGTGGCGGACCGAGGTGAGGGCACTGGTGAGCGGGAGCGTGGGCCCGGGTGTTTTGGCGCGGGGGGCCTTTGAAGGTCGCCGTGTCTTGGAGGGCCCTGCCCGTGCTCCCGCCCTGAATGAACGGCACCACCCCAAGCCCCCGGGTGGCGGCTGGGTGGCAGGGTGAGTCCAGTGCTGAGGCTCGGGGGTCCCCAATCCCCAGCGTTGCGGCGCCAGATCCCTTGGGAGGGGCCCCTCGGGGGTCGATCTAGGGTTGCGGTTAGCCCCCAGGAGGCCGGTGGACCCGATCTGCGGCTGTGCGGCACGCGGAGGGTTGGGCCGAGGTGAGGGCGCTGGCGAGACTGAGCATGAGCCCAAGCGTTTTAGTGCGGGGGGCCTTCGAAGGTCAGTGGGGGCTCGGAGGGACCTGCCCGTTCTCCCGCTCTGAATGACCGGCGGGGCCCCTAGAGGCTCCGGTGCCTGAAGGGCAGCAGGGTGAGACCGGCACTTGGGTTGGGGTCCCCATTCCCGGCGTTGTGGCGCCAGGCCACTTGGGAAGGGCCCCTCCGTGGCCGACCTACAGTTAGGGTTAGCCCCCAGGAGGCCAGCAGGCCCGATACACCGCCTGTGCGTCGAGCGGAGAGTTGGGCCGAGGTGAGGGTGCTGGTGAACATGAGCCCGGGCCCAAGCGTTTTGGTTCGGGGCGCCTTCGAAGGTCGGCGGGGGTTCGAAGGGCCCTGCCCGTTCTCCCACCCTGAATGAATGGCGGCGCCCCTAGCGGCACGTGTGGGGCAGGGCGGCAGGGTGCATCCAGCGCTGGGGCTTGGGGGTTCCCAATCCCCGGCGTTGCGGCGCCAGGCCCCTTAGGAAGCGACCCTCGGGGCCGTCCTAGGGTTAGGGTTAGCGCCCAGGAGGCCGGCAGGCCCGATCCGCCGGCTGTGCGAGGAGTGGAGATGCAGGCCGAGTTGAGGGCGATGGCGAGCGGGAGCTGGGCCCCAGCGATTTGGCATCCTGGGCCTTTGAATGTTGCCATGGCTCGGAGGGCCCTGCCCTTTCTCCTGCAATGAATAACCAGCAAGGCCCCTAGCGGCTCCGTTGGCAGTGGGGCGGCAGGGTGAATCCCAGGCTGCGGTTCGGGGATCCCCAATCCCCGGCGTTGTGGTGCCAGGCCCCTTGGGAGGGGCTCCTCGTGGGCCAACCCAGGGTTAGAGTTAGCCCCCATAAGGCCGGCAGGCCAGATCCTCTGGCTGGGCGGTGAGAGGTGGGCGGGCCGAGGTAAAAGCGCTGGGGTGCGGGATTGTGGGCCCCTGCATTTTGGGGTGGGAGGCTTCAAATGTCGCCGGTTTCTCCAGGGCCCTGTCAGTTCTCCCGCCCTGAATGACCGGCGGTGCCCCTCGCGGCCCGGGGGGCAGCGTTGTGGGAGGGTGAGTCTGGCTTTGGGGCTTGGGGTTCCAGATCCCTGGCGTAGTGGCACCAAAACCCTTGGGAGGGGCCCCTGGGGGGCCGACCTAGGGTTAGGGTTAGCCCCCAGGAGACCGTCAGGCCCAACCGCACACTGTGCGGCGAGCTGAGGTGCGGCCCGAGGTGAAGGCGCTGGGGAGCGGGAGCGTGGGCACCAGCGTTTTGGCACAGGGAGCCTTTGAAGGTCACCGGGGACTCAGAAGGCCCTGCCCTTCTCTCGCCCTCTATGACCCGCGGCGCCCCTAGCGGCCCAGGTGGGGACAGTGCGGCAGGGTGAGTCCGGCTCTGGGGCTCTGAGTCACCAATCCCCAGCATTGCAGAGCCAGGCCGCTTGGGATGTCCCCTCAGGGCCGACCTAGGGTTTTGGTTAGCTGCCAGGAGCCCGGCAGGCCCTATCCACCGGCTCTGAAGCAAGCGGTGGGGTGGGCCTAGGTGAGGGCGCTGGCGAGCAGGATCCTGGGAGCCAACGTTTTTGCGCGGGGAGCCTTCAAAGGTCAGCGTGGGCTCGGAGGGCCCTGCCCGATCTCTTGCCCTGATTGACCGGCGGGGCCTCTAGCGGCTCGGGTGGCTGAAGGGCAGCAGGGTGAGTGCGGCACATGAGCTCGGGGTCCCCATCCCCAGCGTTGCGACGCCAGGCCCCTTGGGAAGTGCCCCTCGGTGGCCGACCTATGCTTAGGGTTAGCCTCCAGGAGCCCCGCAGGCCCGATACACCACCTGTGCGTCGAGCGGAGAGTTGGGCCGAGGTGAGGGTGCTGGTGAACATGAGCCTGGGCCCAAGCGTTTTGGTTCGGTGCGCCTTCGAAGGTCGGCAGGGGTTCGGAGGGCCCTGCCAGTTCTCCCACCCTGAATGAATGGCGGCGCCCCTAGCGGCCTGTGTGGGTTGGGGTGGCAGCGTGCATCCGGCGCTGGGGCTTGGGGGCCCCCAATCCCTGGCGCTGCGACGCCAGGCCCCTTAAGAAGGGACCTTCAGGGGCTGTCCTAGGGTTAGGGTGAGCTCCCAGGAGGCCGGCAGGCCCGAGTCGCTGGCTCTGCGAAGAGCGGAGGTGCGGGCCGAGTTGAGGGTGATGCAGAGCGGGAGCGTGGTCCCCAGCGCTTTGGCGCCCTGGGCCTTCGACTGTTGCCATGGCTCAAAGGGCCCTGCCCGTTCTCCTGCCCTGAAGAACCAGCGGCGCCCTTAGCAGCTCCCTTGGCGGCGGAGCGGCAGGGTGAGTCCATGCTGCGGCTCGGGGATCCCCAATCCCCAGCGTTGTGGGGCCAGGCTTCTTGGGAGGGGCTCCTCTTGGGCGGACCTAGGTTTAGAGTTAGCACCCAGGAGGCCAGCAGGCCCAATCCTCTGGCTGGGCGGCGAGAGGTGGGCGGCCCGAGGTAAAAGCGCTGGCGATCGGGAGCATGGGCCCCTGCATTTTGGCGCAGGAGGCTTCAAATATCGCCGGTTTCTCCAGGGCCCTGTCCCTTCTCCCGCCCTGAATGACGGGCGGCGCCACTAGCAGCCCGGGTGGCGACGTGGCGGTACGGTGAGTCTGGCTCTGGGTCTTGGGGTCCCTGATCCCCAGTGTAGCGGCACCAGGACCCTTGGGAGGGGCCCCTGGGTGGCTGACCTAGGGTTAGGGTTAGCCCCCAGGAGGCCGGCAGGTGGGATCAGGCCACTGTCCAGGGAGCGGAGGGCGGGGCCGAGGTGAGGGCGTTGGGGAGCGGGAGCGTGGGCACCAGCGTTTTGGCACGGGGAGCCTTTGAAGGCCACCGGGGGCTCGGAAGGCCCTGCCCCTTCTCTCGCCCTGAATGACCCGCAGTGCTCCTAGCGGCCCGGGTGGCGGCGTTGCGGTAGGGTGAGTGTGGCTCTGGGGCTTGAGGTTCCCGATCCCCGGCGAAGCGGCACCAGGACCCTTGGGAGGGGCCCCTGGGTGGCCGACCTAGGGTTAGGGTTAGCACCCGGGAGGCCGGCAGGCGGGATCCGCCCGCTGTGCGTGGAGCGGAGGGGCGGGCCGAGGTGAGGGCGCTGGCGAGCAAGAGCCTGGGCCCAAGCGTTTTGGCACCGGGGGCCTTCGAATGTCTCCGGGGACTCGGCGGGCCCTGCCCATTCTCCTCCCTGAATGACCGGCGGCGCCCCTAGCAGCCCAGGTGGCGGCGGGGCGGCATGTAAGTCCGGGCATAGGGCTCGGGGGTCCCCAGTCCACCGCGTTGCGGCGCCAGGCCCCTTGGGAGGGGCCCCTCGGAGGCTGACCTAGGGTGAGGTTTAGCCCCTAGGATGCCGGCAGGCCCTATTCGCCAGCCGTGTGGAGACTGGAGTGGCGGACCGAGGTGAGGGCACTGGTGAGCGGGAGCGTGGGCCCGGGTGTTTTGGCGCGGGGGGCCTTTGAAGGTCGCCGTGTCTTGGAGGGCCCTGCCCGTGCTCCCGCCCTGAATGAACGGCACCACCCCAAGCCCCCGGGTGGCGGCTGGGTGGCAGGGTGAGTCCAGTGCTGAGGCTCGGGGGTCCCCAATCCCCAGCGTTGCGGCGCCAGATCCCTTGGGAGGGGCCCCTCGGGGGTCGATCTAGGGTTGCGGTTAGCCCCCAGGAGGCCGGTGGACCCGATCTGCGGCTGTGCGGCACGCGGAGGGTTGGGCCGAGGTGAGGGCGCTGGCGAGACTGAGCATGAGCCCAAGCGTTTTAGTGCGGGGGGCCTTCGAAGGTCAGTGGGGGCTCGGAGGGACCTGCCCGTTCTCCCGCTCTGAATGACCGGCGGGGCCCCTAGAGGCTCCGGTGCCTGAAGGGCAGCAGGGTGAGACCGGCACTTGGGTTGGGGTCCCCATTCCCGGCGTTGTGGCGCCAGGCCACTTGGGAAGGGCCCCTCCGTGGCCGACCTACAGTTAGGGTTAGCCCCCAGGAGGCCAGCAGGCCCGATACACCGCCTGTGCGTCGAGCGGAGAGTTGGGCCGAGGTGAGGGTGCTGGTGAACATGAGCCCGGGCCCAAGCGTTTTGGTTCGGGGCGCCTTCGAAGGTCGGCGGGGGTTCGAAGGGCCCTGCCCGTTCTCCCACCCTGAATGAATGGCGGCGCCCCTAGCGGCACGTGTGGGGCAGGGCGGCAGGGTGCATCCAGCGCTGGGGCTTGGGGGTTCCCAATCCCCGGCGTTGCGGCGCCAGGCCCCTTAGGAAGCGACCCTCGGGGCCGTCCTAGGGTTAGGGTTAGCGCCCAGGAGGCCGGCAGGCCCGATCCGCCGGCTGTGCGAGGAGTGGAGATGCAGGCCGAGTTGAGGGCGATGGCGAGCGGGAGCTGGGCCCCAGCGATTTGGCATCCTGGGCCTTTGAATGTTGCCATGGCTCGGAGGGCCCTGCCCTTTCTCCTGCAATGAATAACCAGCAAGGCCCCTAGCGGCTCCGTTGGCAGTGGGGCGGCAGGGTGAATCCCAGGCTGCGGTTCGGGGATCCCCAATCCCCGGCGTTGTGGTGCCAGGCCCCTTGGGAGGGGCTCCTCGTGGGCCAACCCAGGGTTAGAGTTAGCCCCCATAAGGCCGGCAGGCCAGATCCTCTGGCTGGGCGGTGAGAGGTGGGCGGGCCGAGGTAAAAGCGCTGGGGTGCGGGATTGTGGGCCCCTGCATTTTGGGGTGGGAGGCTTCAAATGTCGCCGGTTTCTCCAGGGCCCTGTCAGTTCTCCCGCCCTGAATGACCGGCGGTGCCCCTCGCGGCCCGGGGGGCAGCGTTGTGGGAGGGTGAGTCTGGCTTTGGGGCTTGGGGTTCCAGATCCCTGGCGTAGTGGCACCAAAACCCTTGGGAGGGGCCCCTGGGGGGCCGACCTAGGGTTAGGGTTAGCCCCCAGGAGACCGTCAGGCCCAACCGCACACTGTGCGGCGAGCTGAGGTGCGGCCCGAGGTGAAGGCGCTGGGGAGCGGGAGCGTGGGCACCAGCGTTTTGGCACAGGGAGCCTTTGAAGGTCACCGGGGACTCAGAAGGCCCTGCCCTTCTCTCGCCCTCTATGACCCGCGGCGCCCCTAGCGGCCCAGGTGGGGACAGTGCGGCAGGGTGAGTCCGGCTCTGGGGCTCTGAGTCACCAATCCCCAGCATTGCAGAGCCAGGCCGCTTGGGATGTCCCCTCAGGGCCGACCTAGGGTTTTGGTTAGCTGCCAGGAGCCCGGCAGGCCCTATCCACCGGCTCTGAAGCAAGCGGTGGGGTGGGCCTAGGTGAGGGCGCTGGCGAGCAGGATCCTGGGAGCCAACGTTTTTGCGCGGGGAGCCTTCAAAGGTCAGCGTGGGCTCGGAGGGCCCTGCCCGATCTCTTGCCCTGATTGACCGGCGGGGCCTCTAGCGGCTCGGGTGGCTGAAGGGCAGCAGGGTGAGTGCGGCACATGAGCTCGGGGTCCCCATCCCCAGCGTTGCGACGCCAGGCCCCTTGGGAAGTGCCCCTCGGTGGCCGACCTATGCTTAGGGTTAGCCTCCAGGAGCCCCGCAGGCCCGATACACCACCTGTGCATTGAGCAGAGAGTTGGGCCGAGGTGAGGGTGCTGGTGAACATGAGCCTGGGCCCAAGCGTTTTGGTTCGGTGCGCCTTCGAAGGTCGGCAGGGGTTCGGAGGGCCCTGCCAGTTCTCCCACCCTGAATGAATGGCGGCGCCCCTAGCGGCCTGTGTGGGTTGGGGTGGCAGCGTGCATCCGGCGCTGGGGCTTGGGGGCCCCAATCCCTGGCATTGCGGCGCCAGGCCCCTTAGGAAGGGACCTTCAGGGGCTGTCCTAGGGTTAGGGTGAGCTCCCAGGAGGCCGGCAGGCCCGAGTCGCTGGCTCTGCGAAGAGCGGAGGTGCGGGCCGAGTTGAGGGTGATGCAGAGCGGGAGCGTGGTCCCCAGCGCTTTGGCGCCCTGGTCCTTCGACTGTTGCCATGGCTCAAAGGGCCCTGCCCGTTCTCCTGCCCTGAAGAACCAGCGGCGCCCTTAGCAGCTCCCTTGGCGGCGGAGCGGCAGGGTGAGTCCATGCTGCGGCTCGGGGATCCCCAATCCCCAGCGTTGTGGGGCCAGGCTTCTTGGGAGGGGCTCCTCTTGGGCGGACCTAGGTTTAGAGTTAGCACCCAGGAGGCCAGCAGGCCCAATCCTCTGGCTGGGCGGCGAGAGGTGGGCGGCCCGAGGTAAAAGCGCTGGCGATCGGGAGCATGGGCCCCTGCATTTTGGCGCAGGAGGCTTCAAATATCGCCGGTTTCTCCAGGGCCCTGTCCCTTCTCCCGCCCTGAATGACGGGCGGCGCCACTAGCAGCCCGGGTGGCGACGTGGCGGTACGGTGAGTCTGGCTCTGGGTCTTGGGGTCCCTGATCCCCAGTGTAGCGGCACCAGGACCCTTGGGAGGGGCCCCTGGGTGGCTGACCTAGGGTTAGGGTTAGCCCCCAGGAGGCCGGCAGGTGGGATCAGGCCACTGTCCAGGGAGCGGAGGGCGGGGCCGAGGTGAGGGCGTTGGGGAGCGGGAGCGTGGGCACCAGCGTTTTGGCACGGGGAGCCTTTGAAGGCCACCGGGGGCTCGGAAGGCCCTGCCCCTTCTCTCGCCCTGAATGACCCGCAGTGCTCCTAGCGGCCCGGGTGGCGGCGTTGCGGTAGGGTGAGTGTGGCTCTGGGGCTTGAGGTTCCCGATCCCCGGCGAAGCGGCACCAGGACCCTTGGGAGGGGCCCCTGGGTGGCCGACCTAGGGTTAGGGTTAGCACCCGGGAGGCCGGCAGGCGGGATCCGCCCGCTGTGCGTGGAGCGGAGGGGCGGGCCGAGGTGAGGGCGCTGGCGAGCAAGAGCCTGGGCCCAAGCGTTTTGGCACCGGGGGCCTTCGAATGTCTCCAGGGACTCGGCGGGCCCTGCCCATTCTCCTCCCTGAATGACCGGCGGCGCCCCTAGCAGCCCAGGTGGCGGCGGGGCGGCATGTAAGTCCGGGCATAGGGCTCGGGGGTCCCCAGTCCACCGCGTTGCGGCGCCAGGCCCCTTGGGAGGGGCCCCTCGGAGGCTGACCTAGGGTGAGGTTTAGCCCCTAGGATGCCGGCAGGCCCTATTCGCCAGCCGTGTGGAGACTGGAGTGGCGGACCGAGGTGAGGGCACTGGTGAGCGGGAGCGTGGGCCCGGGTGTTTTGGCGCGGGGGGCCTTTGAAGGTCGCCGTGTCTTGGAGGGCCCTGCCCGTGCTCCCGCCCTGAATGAACGGCACCACCCCAAGCCCCCGGGTGGCGGCTGGGTGGCAGGGTGAGTCCAGTGCTGAGGCTCGGGGGTCCCCAATCCCCAGCGTTGCGGCGCCAGATCCCTTGGGAGGGGCCCCTCGGGGGTCGATCTAGGGTTGCGGTTAGCCCCCAGGAGGCCGGTGGACCCGATCTGCGGCTGTGCGGCACGAGGAGGGTTGGGCCGAGGTGAGGGCGCTGGCGAGACTGAGCATGAGCCCAAGCGTTTTAGTGCGGGGGGCCTTCGAAGGTCAGTGGGGGCTCGGAGGGACCTGCCCGTTCTCCCGCTCTGAATGACCGGCGGGGCCCCTAGAGGCTCCGGTGCCTGAAGGGCAGCAGGGTGAGACCGGCACTTGGGTTGGGGTCCCCATTCCCGGCGTTGTGGCGCCAGGCCACTTGGGAAGGGCCCCTCCGTGGCCGACCTACAGTTAGGGTTAGCCCCCAGGAGGCCAGCAGGCCCGATACACCGCCTGTGCGTCGAGCGGAGAGTTGGGCCGAGGTGAGGGTGCTGGTGAACATGAGCCCGGGCCCAAGCGTTTTGGTTCGGGGCGCCTTCGAAGGTCGGCGGGGGTTCGAAGGGCCCTGCCCGTTCTCCCACCCTGAATGAATGGCGGCGCCCCTAGCGGCACGTGTGGGGCAGGGCGGCAGGGTGCATCCAGCGCTGGGGCTTGGGGGTTCCCAATCCCCGGCGTTGCGGCGCCAGGCCCCTTAGGAAGCGACCCTCGGGGCCGTCCTAGGGTTAGGGTTAGCGCCCAGGAGGCCGGCAGGCCCGATCCGCCGGCTGTGCGAGGAGTGGAGATGCAGGCCGAGTTGAGGGCGATGGCGAGTGGGACCTGGGCCCCAGCGTTTTGGCGTCCTGGGCCTTTGAATGTTGCCATGGCTCGGAGGGCCCTGCCCTTTCTCCTGCCCTGACGAACCAGCAAGGCCCCTAGCGGCTCCGTTGGTGGTGGGGCGGCAGGGTGAATCCCAGGCTGCGGTTCGGGGATCCCCAATCCCCGGCGTTGTGGTGCCAGGCCCCCTGGGAGGGGCTCCTCGTGGGCCAACCCAGGGTTAGAGTTAGCCCCCATAAGGCCGGCAGGCCAGATCCTCTGGCTGGGCAGTGAGAGGTGGGCGGGCCGAGGTAAAGGCGCTGGGGTGCGGGATTGTGGGCCCCTGCATTTTGGGGTGGGAGGCTTCAAATGTCGCCGGTTTCTCCAGGGCCCTGTCAGTTCTCCCGCCCTGAATGACCGGCGGCGCCCCTCGCAGCCCGGGGGGCAGCTTTGTGGGAGGGTGAGTCTGGCTTTGGGGCTTGGGGTTCCAGATCCCTGGCGTAGTGGCACCAAAACCCTTGGGAGGGGCCCCTGGGGGGCCGACCTAGGGTTAGGGTTAGCCCCCAGGAGACCGTCAGGCCCAACCGCACACTGTGCGGCGAGCTGAGGTGCGGCCCGAGGTGAAGGCGCTGGGGAGCGGGAGCGTGGGCACCAGCGTTTTGGCATGGGGAGCCTTTGAAGGTCACCGGGGACTCAGAAGGCCCTGCCCTTCTCTCGCCCTCTATGACCCGCGGCGCCCCTAGCGGCCCAGGTGGGGACAGTGCGGCAGGGTGAGTCCGGCTCTGGGGCTCTGAGTCACCAATCCCCAGCATTGCAGAGCCAGGCCGCTTGGGTTGTCCCCTCAGGGCCGACCTAGGTTTTGGTTAGCTGCCAGGAGCCCAGCAGGCCCTATCCACCGGCTCTGAAGCAAGCGGTGGGCTGGGCCTAGGTGAGGGCGCTGGCGAGCAGGATCCTGGGAGCCAACGTTTTTGCGCGGGGAGCCTTCAAAGGTCAGCGTGGGCTCGGAGGGCCCTGCCCGATCTCTTGCCCTGATTGACCGGCGGGGCCTCTAGCGGCTCGGGTGGCTGAAGGGCAGCAGGGTGAGTGCGGCACATGAGCTCGGGGTCCCCATCCCCAGCGTTGCGACGCCAGGCCCCTTGGGAAGTGCCCCTCGGTGGCCGACCTATGCTTAGGGTTAGCCTCCAGGAGCCCCGCAGGCCCGATACACCACCTGTGCGTCGAGCGGAGAGTTGGGCCGAGGTGAGGGTGCTGGTGAACATGAGCCTGGGCCCAAGCGTTTTGGTTCGGTTCGCCTCTGAAGGTCGGTAGGGGTTCGGAGGGCCCTGCCAGTTCTCCCACCCTGAATGAATGGCGGCGCCCCTAGCGGCCTGTGTGGGTTGGGGTGGCAGCGTGCATCCCGCGCTGGGGCTTGGGGGCCCCCAATCCCTGGCGTTGCGGCGCCAGGCCCCTTAGGAAGGGACCTTCAGGGGCTGTCCTAGGGTTAGGGTGAGCTCCCAGGAGGCCGGCAGGCCGGATCGCTGGCTCTGCGAAGAGCGGGGGTGCGGGCCGAGTTGAGGGTGATGCAGAGCGGGAGCGTGGTCCCCAGCGTTTTGACGCCCTGGGCCCTCGACTGTTGCCATGGCTCAAAGGGCCCTGCCCGTTCTCCTGCCCTGAATAACCAGCGGCACCCTTAGCAGCTCCCTTGGCGGTGGAGCAGCAGGGTGAGTCCATGCTGCGGCTCGGGGATCCCCAATCCCCAGCGTTGTGGGGCCAGGCTTCTTGGGAGGGGCTCCTCTTGGGCGGACCTAGGTTTAGAGTTAGCACCCAGGAGGCCAGCAGGCCCAATCCTCTGGCTGGGCGGCGAGAGGTGGGCGGCCCGAGGTAAAGGTGCTGGCGATCGGGAGCGTGGGCCCCTGCATTTTGGCTCGGGAGGCTTCAAATGTCACTCGTTTCTCCAAGGCCCTGTCCATTCTCCCTCCCTGAATGAGCGGCGGCGCCCCAAGCGGCCTAGGTTGCGATGGTGCTGCAGGGTGAGTCTGGCTCTGGGGCTATGAATCACCAATCCCCAGCGTTGCAGAGCCAGGCCTCTTGGGTTGTGCCCCACGATGCCTACCTAGGATTTCAGTTAGCCCCCACGACCCTTGCAGGCACTATCCACTGGCTCTGCAGCAAGCGGAGGGGCAGGCCAGGCTGAGGGCGCTGGGGAGCAGGAGGAATGGAGCCAATGTTTTTGCGCGGGGCGCCTTTGAAGGTCAGCGGGGACTCCGGGGGCCCTGCCCATTCTCCCACCCTGATTGACCAGTGGTCTCTAGCGGCTCGGGTGGCTGAAGGGCAGCAGGGTGAGACCGGCACTTGGGCTCGGGGTCCCCATCCGCAGCGTTGTCACGCCAGGCCCCTGGGAAGTGCCCCTCGGGGGCCGAACTATGGTTAGGGGTAGCCCCCAGGAGGCCGGCAGGCCCGATACACCACCTGGGCATCGAGCAGAGAGTTGGGCTGAGGTGAGGGTGCTGGTGAATATGAGCCTGGGCCCAAGTGTTTTGATTCGGGGCGCCTTCGAAAATTGGCGGGGATTCGGAGGGCCCTGTCCATCCTTCCAAGGTGAATGAACAGCGGCGCCCCTAGCGGCCCAGGTGGGGAGGGGCGGCAGGGTGCATGGGGCGCTGGGGCTTGGGGGTCCCCAATCCCTGGTGTTGCGGCACCAGGCCCCTTGGGAGGGGCCCTTCGGGGGCCAACCTAGAGTTAGGTTTAGCCCCTAAGAGGCCAGCAGGCCCTATTCGCCAGCTGTGTGGAGAGCAGAGTGGCAGACCTAGGTGAGGGCGCTGGTGAGTGGGAGGGTGGGCCTGGGCGTTTTGGCGTGCGGGGCCTTTGAAGGTCGCCATGTCTCTGAGGGCCCTGCCCCTTCTCCTGCCCTGAATGAACGGCTGCACCCCAAGCCCCCGAGTGGCGGCTGGGCGGCAGGTGAGTCAGGTGCTGAGTCTTGGGGTCCCCAATCCCCGGCATTGTGGCGTCAGGCCCCTTGGGAGGGGCCCCTCGGGTCCGACCTAGGGTTAGGGTTAGCCCCCAGGTGGCTGGCAGGCCCGATCCGCCTGCTGTGCGGGGAGCGGAGGGGCAGGCCGAGGTGAGGGCGCTGGGGAGTGGAAGCATGGGCACCAGCGTTTTGGCTCCAGGAGCCTTTGAAGGTCACCGGGAACTCGGAAGGACCTGCCACTTCTCTCACCCTGAATGACCGGCGGCGCCCCTAGCTGCCCAGGTGGCGACAGTGTGGAAGGGCGAGTCCGGCTCTGGGGCTCTGAGTCACCAATCCCAAGCATAGCAGAGCCAGACCCCTTGGGATGTGCCCCACGGGGCCGACCTAGGTTTTCAGTTAGCCCCCAGGAGCCCGGCAGGCACTATCCACTGGCTCTGCAGCAAACGGAGGGGCGGGTCAAGGTGAGGGCGCTGGGGAGCGGGAGCGTGGGCACCAGCATTTTGGCGTGGTGAGCCTTTGAAGGTCACCGGGGACTCCAAAGGCCCTGCCCTTCTCTCGCCCTGAATGACCGGCGGCGCCCCTAGAGGCCCGGTTGGCAACAGTGCGGCAGGGTGAGTCTGGCTCTGGGGTCTGAGTCACCAATCCCCAGCGTTGCAGAGCCAGGCCCCTTGGGATGTGCCCCACGGGGCCGACCTAGGGTTTTCATTAGAACCAAGAGCCCGGCAGGCCCTATCCAATGGGTCTGAATCAAGGGGAGAGTTGGGCCAAGGTGAGGATGCTGGTGATCATGAGCCTGGGCCCAAGCGTTTTGGTTCAGAACTCCTTCAAAGGTCAGCGGGGGTTCGAAGGGCTCTGCCCATTCTCCCACCCTGCAGGAACGGCGGCGCCCCTAGCGGCCCGGGTCCTGAGGGGTGGCAGGGTGAGTCAGGCCCTGCGGCTCAGGTATCTCCAATCCCCAGCGATGAGGCGCCAGGCCCCTTGGGAGGGGCCCCTTGGATGCAACTTAGGTTTTGGTTTAGCCCCTAGGAACTCGGCAGGTCCTATTCGCCAGCTGTGTGGAGAGTGGAGTGGCGGACCGAGGTGAGTTCACTGGTGTTTGGGAGCGTGGGCTCGGGCGTTTTGGCGCGGGGGGGATTCGAAAGTCACCGTGTCTCAGAGGGCCCTGCCCGTTCTCCCGCCCT
Source organism: Ursus americanus (assembly GCF_024610735.1). Classification (NCBI taxonomy): domain Eukaryota; kingdom Metazoa; phylum Chordata; class Mammalia; order Carnivora; family Ursidae; genus Ursus; species Ursus americanus. Next base: position 2,032,799 of record NW_028273624.1, read on the forward strand.
GAATGAATGGCAGCACCCCAAGCCCCTGGGTGGCGGCTGGGCGGCAGGGTGAGTCAGGTGCTGAGGCTCAGGGTCCCCAATCCCTGGCGTTGCGGCGCCAGGCCCCTTGGGATGGGCCTCTCGGTGGTCGATCTAGGGTTACAGTTAGCCCCCCGGAGACCGGTGGACCAGATCAGCGTCTGTGCAGCACGCGGCAGGGTGGGCCGAGGTGCGGGCGCTGGCGAGCCTGAGCATGAGCCCAAGCGTTTTAGCGTGGGGGGCCTTCGAAGGTTGGTGGTGGCTGGAGGGACCTGCCCATTCTCCCGCTCTGAATGACCAGCGGGGCCCCTAGTGGCTCAGGTGGCTGAAGGGCAGCAGGGTGAGTCCGGCACTTGGGCTCGGTTGCCCCATCCCCGGCGTTGGGGCACCAGGCCACTTGAGAAGGGCCCCTCCGGGGCCGACCTACAGTTACGGTTAGCACCCAGGAGGCTGGCAGGCCCTATACACTGCCTGTGCGTGGAGCGGAGAGTTGGGCCGAGGTGAGGATGCTGGTGAACATGAGCCTGGGCACAAGCATTTTGGTTCTGGGCGCCATTGAAGGTGGGCGGGGGTTCGGAGGCCCCTGCCAGTTCTCCCACCCAGAATGAATGGCAGTGCCCCTAGCGGGCCGTGTGGGGCAGGGCGGCAGGGTGCACTCGGCCCTGGGGCTTGGGGGTCGCCAATCCCCGGCTTTGCGCAGCAAGGCTCCTTAGGAAGGGACCCTCAGGGGCCGTCCTAGGGTTAGGGTTAGCACCCAGGAGGCCGGCAGGCCCGATCCGCCGGCTGTGCGAGGAGTGGAGGTGTGGGCCGAGTTGAGGGGGATGCAGAGCGGGAGCGTGGGCCCCAGCGTTTTGGCACCCTGGGCCTTCGAATGTTGCCATGTCTCCAAGGGCCCTGCCCATTCTCCTGCCCTGAATAACCAGCGGCGCCCCTAGCGGCTCCGTTGGTGGTGGGGCTGCAGGGTGAGTCCTGAGCTGCGGCTCAGGGATCCCCAATCCCCAGCATTGTAGGGCCAGGCCTCTTGGGAGGGGCTCCTCGTGGGCCGACCTAGGGTTAGAGTTAGCACCCAGGAGGCCGGCAGGCCCAATCCTCTGGCTGGGCTGCGAGAGGTGGGCGGGTCGAGGTAAAGGCGCTGGTGAGCGGGAGCGTGGGCCCCTGCATTTTTGCGCGGGAGTCTTCAAATGTTGCTGGTTTCTCCAGGGCCCTGTCCGTTCTCCCGCCCTGCATGAGCGGCGGCGCCCCTAGTGGCCTGGGTGGCGGCGTTGTGGCAGCATGAGTCTGGTTCTGGGGCTTGGGGTCCCAGATCCCTGGCGTATAGGCAACAGAATTCTTGGGAGGGACCCTGGAGGGCCGACCTAAGGTTAGGGTTAGCCCACACAAGGCCGGCATGCCGGATCCGCCCTCTGTGCAGGGAGCAGAGGGGCGGGCTGAGGTGAGGGCGCTGGGGAGCGGGAGCGTGGGCACCCGGGTTTTGGCACGGAGAGCCTTCGAAGGTCGCCAGTGGCTCGGAAGACCCTGTCCATTCTTGTGCCCTGAATGACCAGCGGCGCCCCTAGTGGCCGGAGTGGCAGCAGGGAGGCAGGGTGAGTCTGGCGATGGGGCCTATGGTCCTAGTCTCAGGCTTGGTGGCGCCAGGCCCCTTGGGAGGGGCCCCTCTGGGTCCTGCCTAGCTTTAGGGTTATCCCCAGGAGTCCGGCGGCCTGATCCGCTGGCTGTGCATGGAGCGGAAGGGCGGGCTGACGTGAATGCGCTGGCGAGCGGGAGTGAGGGCCCAAGCGTTTTGGCACGGGGAGCCTTCGAAGGTCACCGGAGGCTCAGAGGGCCCTGCCTATTCTCTCGCCCTGTGAGGACGTTGCCCCTAGTGGGCCGGGTCATGGCGGGGCGGCAGGGTGAGTCTGGAGCTAGGGCTCGTGGGTCCCCAATCCCCAGCGTGGTGTCGCCAGGCACTTGGGAGTGATACCTTGGGGGCCTACCTAGGGTTAGGGTTAGCCCAAAGGAGGCCGGCAGCCCCATTCTGTCGGCTGTGCGGCGAGAGGAGTGGTGGGCAGAGGTGAGGGCGCTGGCGAGCGGGAGCGTGGGCCCAAGCGTTTTGGCGCGGGGGGCCTTCGAAAGTCACCGGGGGCTCAGAGATCCATGCCCCTTCTCCTGCCCTGAATGAGTGGCGGCGCCCCTAGAAGCCCGGGTGGCGGCGGGGCGGCTGGGTGAGTCTGGTGCTCATGCTCATGTGTCCCCAATCCCCGGCGTGGCGGAGCCAGGACCCTTGGAAAGGGCCCCTCGGGGGCCGACCTAGGTTTAGGGTTAGCCCCCAGGAGCCCAGCAGGCCCTATCCGCCAGCTGTGTGTTCGAGCGGAGGGGCGGGCTGAGGTGAGGGCAATGGTGAGCGGGAGCGTGGGCCCAAGCGTTTTGGCGCAGGGGGCCTTCGAAGGTCACGGGGGGCTTGGAGGGCCCTGCCCCTTCTCCTGCCCCGAAGGACTGGCGGTGCCCCTAGCAGCCCGGGTGGCGACCGGGTGGCAGTGAAAGTCCAGCACTGGGGCTCGATTGTCCCCAATCCCCGGCGTGATGGCGCCAGTCCCCTTGGGAGGGGCTCCTCAGGGGCTGAACTAGGGTTAGGGTTAACCCCCAGGAGGCTGGCAGGCCCGATCTGACGGCTGTGTGGCGAGCGGAGGGTGGGTCCCAGGTGAGGGCAATGGTGAGCGGGAGCGTGGGCCCTAGCGTTTTGGCGTGGGTTGCCTTCGAAGGTCGCAGGGGGCACGGAGGGCCCTGCAAGTTCTCCCACTCTGAATGAGGATGGCGACCCTAGCAGGCCGGGTCTCGGCAGGGCAGCAGGGTGAGTCCAGCGCTGGTGCTCGGGGGTCCCCAATCCCCGGCGTGTTGGTGCCAGACCCCTTTGGAGGGGCCCCTCGACAGCCAACCTAGGGTGAGGGTTAGACCCCAGTAGGCTGCCAGGCCCGATCCGCTGGTTGTGCGGCTTGCGGAGGGGCTGGCCGAGGTGTGGGCACTGGTGAGCAGAAGCGTGGGCCGAAGCATTTTGGCACGGGGGGCCTTCAAATGTCACCGGTGGCTCGGAGGGCCCTGCCCATTCTCCCGCCCTGAATGACCGGCGGTGCCCCTAGTGACCCGGGTGGCAGTGGGGGGCATGGTGAGTCCGGTGCTGGGGCTCAGGAGTCCCCTTTCCCCATCGTTGCGGCACCAGGCCCCTTGGGAGGGGCCACTAGGGGGCCGACATAGGTTTAGGGTTAGCCCCCAGAAGGCCCACAGACCCGATCCGCCAGCTGTGCGGCGAGTGGAGGGGAGGGCCGAGGTAAGGGCGCTGGCCAGCGGGAGCGTGGGGCCAAGCGTTTTGGTGCGGGGGGCCTTCGAAGGTTGCAGGTTGCTCGGAGGGCCCTGCCTGTTCTCCCTCCCTGAATGAACGGCGGCGCCCCTAGCGGCCCAGGTGGCGGTAGGGCGGGAGGGTGAGTCAGGCGCTTGGGCTCGGGAGTCCCCAATCCCTCGTGTTGCGGCAATAGGAACCTGGGATGGGCCCCTCGGGGGCCCACCAATGGTTAGGGTAACACCCAGGAGGCCTGCAGTCCAGATCCACTGGCTCTACAGCGAGCGGAGGGGCGGACCGAGGTGAGGGCGCAGGCGAGCGGGAGCATGGGCCCAAGCGTTTTGGCACAGGGGGGCCTTCGAATGTCATCAGGGGCTCGGAGGAATCTGCCCGTTCTCCCTCCCTGAATGACCGACGGTGCTCCTAGCGGCCTGGGTGGCGGGGGGGCGACACGGTGAGTCCGGCGCTGGGGCTCGGGGGTCCCCAATCCCAGGCATTGCGGTGCCAGGCCCCTTCGGAGGGGCACCTCAGGGGACAACCTAGGGTTCTGCGTAGCCCCCAGGAGGAGTGCAGGCCTCATCCGCCGGCTCTGTGGCGAGCGGAGGGGCGGGCCGAGGTGAGGGCGCTGAGGAGCAGGAGCGTGGGCTCAAGCATTTTGGATGGGGGGGCCTTCGAAGTTCGCCCCGGGCTCAGAGGGCCCTGCCCGTTCTACCGCCCTGAATGACCAGCGGCACCCCTAGCGGCCCGGGTGGTGATGGGGCGGCAGGGAGACTCTGGCGCTGGGGATTGGGGCTCCCTAATACCCGGCGTTGCAGCCTCAGGCCCCTTGGGACGGGCCCCTCGGTGGCAGACCTAGGGTTAGGGTTAGCCCCCAGGAGGCTGGCAGGCTCGTTCCGCCCATGTGCGGTGAATGGAGGTGTGGGTTGAGGTGAGGATGCTGGCGAGTGGGGGCGTGGGCCAGAGCATTTACGCTTTGGCTTGGGGTGCCTTCGAAGGTCACAGGAGGCTTGCAGGGTCCTGCCCGTTCTGTCGCCCTGAAGGACTGGTGACGCCCCTAGTGCCCCATGTGGCGGCAGGGCGGCACGGTGCGTCCGGCGGTGGGACTTGGGGGTCCCCAATCCCTGGCATGCAGCGTCAGGCCACTTGGGAGGGGCCCTTCGGGGGCGACATGGCATAGGGTTAGCCCCCAGGAATCCCGCAGGCCCGATCCGCCAGCTCTGCCACGAGAGGACGGGTGGGCCGAGGTTAGGGCGCTGGGAAGCAGGAGCGAGGGAGCCAGAGTTTTTGCACGGGGGGCCTTTGAAGGTCACAGGGGGATCGGAGGGCCTTGCCCGTTCTCCCTTCTTGAATGAGTGGCAACGCCCGTAGCACCCTGGGTGCTTGCGGGGTGGCAGAGTCCAGCACTGGGGCTCGGGGGTCCCAAATCCCTGGCATTGTGGTGCCAGGCTCCTTGGGAGGGGCCCCTCGGGGGCCGACCTCGGGTTAGGGTTCTTCCCCAGGAGGCTGGCAAGCCTGGCGCTAAGTGGCTCTGGCAATGTAACAAAAATGCCATACACTTATCTGAAAGAAATAACAGTGTACAGGAACCCTCTTAGCCCTAACATCATCCTTTCTGAATATGGAAGCCAGCCCCAAATTGCTCGTGGAACTCTGACGAAAGGGCTAAGCACTTTTCTCTGAGTCACCACACTGTACAGGGAAAGACAAATGTACATCATCTTTCACGAGTAGGAAGCATTAATGAAAAGGTTCTGGAATTTCGAGGACTCTGACCCATCCTTATTGGTAATAAACCATCGTGTACAGGAAAACACCTTCAACTCTCATCAGCCTCCTCAATCCTGATTCCGATTCAACTTTGGGTGTGTAGGACTAGGGAAACGTCCACATCTTATTGCTAAGAAAAACGATGTCAGGGTAATGCCCTTCAAGTCACCTCAGCCTTCCTGAAGACGGAAGCAGGAATCAAGGTGGTTATGTTACCATGAGGTAAGGAAGATGAGCATATAAGTGAGAAACAACAGTGGGCAGGACCTCTCTTCCAAGGAACAGTATCTTTGCTTAATGTTGAATCCCTATGGTAAGTGGTTGTGGGCATTTGTGAGGTCAAAATCTTAAGTGTTTTGTAAAACCTCTTGGTCATTCACAGATGAGACTAAGGTAGTTGGGGACTTCTAGGCAGTGATTTGTCCACTGTCGAAAATATGAAAAGATAAAAGAGACAGATGAGGTCTCCTCAGGCATTGTCCTTTATCCTCATCCTCCGTGAGGATGGCCATCTCTGGACAGCTCAATGGCAGGGTCTCATTCACAGTGGGGGCATCTGTTCCTCACAGACATCAGGCAGGGAAATGGATTTGGTTCTCTGTGCCAGCCCAGCCACAGCTGAGTGTCACAGCACCCTCTCGTGGGCTTATAAGAGTTCCGCTGACACCAGGCAGGTCATTGTATTTGATAAACCACTGTGAGAGTTTGCAATTGCCTTCATCTGCAACCTCCTAGAGGCAAATGCAGGTGTCTGGTACCATGTGAATTCATGTGAAGGCATTGTGAGAAAGTGTCCTTTTGCTTAAGAAAAACATGGCTGGGGCTCCTGGCTGGCTCAGCCAGTTAAGCATGTGCCTTTGGCTCAGGTTATGATCCCAGGGTTCTGGGATCGAGCCGAGGCTCCCTGCTCAGCAGGAAAGAAGGTAGGGAAATAGCTTAGAACCCACAGAGAATGTGAATGAAGGGGAGTGAAATGGAATTTGGTCTGTGTTTTGCTTTAGGGATTGGAAGTTAGTTTTTTCTCAATTCTGATTGTTCTTGAGACAGAAAAGCTGTATTGGTTTTTTTTTACCTTTAATTTTTTTCTAATAATAATTTTTTATTATGATATGTTAGTCACTATACAGTATTTCCTTAGTTTTTGATGTAGTGTTCCGTGATTCATTATTTGCATATAATACCCAGTGCTCCATGCAATATGTACCTTCCTTAATACCCATCACTGGCCCATCCCAATCCCCCACCCCTCTCCCCTCTGAAGCCCTCAGTTTGTTTCCCAGAGTCCATAGTCTCTCCTGGTTCATTCCCCCTTCTGTTTAGGGTCCATTGTCTAAAGGGACAGACAGTGGAAGTTCACCAAATATAAGATCGAAATTTCATTGTTCATTATAGATGCCGCCAAGTAGTTCCCAGACATTTCATTCTACTGTAGTAATTCATTATACCTGTGCAGGTGCACGTGGAAGATAAATGATGAATGTATACTGGTAATAAAACACGCCCCTCAGTAGTAGAATAATAGAGGATGAACATGTGTAAAATTATTCGACTACAGTGTCCATGCTTTCCCTTTGGTTCCTTATTACTATGAATTTGGACAATTTTTGTTCTCTAGGCTTAAACCTCATTGTCAGTATTCAGAGTTTTTCAATGCTGATCTTCTCCTGTATAAATTACCAAAAACCTAAAATATGTATAAACTTTAAAAAATGCTATATTGAAAATTATAGCAGGGAAGTTCCATTTTGTGAATATTGTGTCAATGGATCTCTATTTTGACATCAGTGTTCATTAGAAATGATGACATTTCATGTGAGTATAAATATCAATGTGAAAAAGAAAAGGTAGGAAGAACCTTGAATGTTTAAGTAATTGGTGAAATGACAGGTGTGTGTGTGTGTGTGTGTGTGTGTGTGTGTGTGTGTGTGTGTGTAATTGATTTTCAGTGAATGGTTCAGCTTCTTGTAGGGCCTCCGAGAGAGCCCAGGTGAACCTTTCAATTAGTTGGTATCTGTTCTCAGAACATGGGAATCTCTTAGTCCAAACAGGCAAGCTTTGAGGTCTTGAAGAGTTTCAGTCCTCAGCGATGGTGTTGCAGACCCTTGTGTGCAAACCCTAGGGTATGCTCAGAGCCCTCATTAGCAGGTACCAACTTGTGAGGATTTCAGACAGCATTTCCCAAAGAAGTACCTCTTGAGTCTCTGTCCTTGTCAGTTCCCTACACGTCCTTACACTAGTTATGTGATCAGTGTGTTTCAGGATAATCCCCACATGTGATTTTTGCTATTTCCTACTAGTCCTATCTGTTTCTCATCTTGTTCTTTTATGGTAGGGGTTGGGAAGCAACCTGTGTGGTGTAGGAGGGGGTGTGGAAGTTGTCTGCCTTCAGAGGACCCAATGATGCCTAGAAATTGTACTGTAGTTTGAGGTCAATTATCCATCCTCTGAGTGTCAGGAATTCCATCACTTTACTTTGATGCTAGTCTGTTCTTCAAGCTGTCCTCAGAAATAAGGACGTCATCCATCTAGGGAATACTGGTTTGTGTGTATGTTTTCATTTTAGGAAAGGCCTTGCTGTTCCTGAAAATAATACTGTAGAGCACCCTTTCCTGTTCTTATTGGCCATCAGTCAATCTTTTGTGAAGTATTCGTTTGTACATAGACTTTTTATGGTTGATGAGCAGGAATTCTTTATTGACAAGTCTTTGTCAGTGTGTATATTGCAAATCTTTACTTCCCAGACTGTGGTTCACTTTTTCATTTTCTTATGGTCATAAGATAAGGAGAAATGTCACATTTTTATGAAGTCCCACTGAATTCTTTTAAATGGTTAGTGCACCCTATATCCTACCCCAAGATTGACAGGTTCTGCATTTTCTTTCAGAAACTGTCCAATGGGAAGCTACAATCCATCTCAAATTTATAAATTGCATTTTAATTCTAATAGGGTATTTATAGACAGTTTTGGATTTTCTATGTACACAATCGTATTATCTGTGAATAGTCACAATTATCCCCTCAATTCTTATACTTTTTGTTTCTCTTGCCATAAAACACTTGTAGATTCTCTGATGCCACGTTGAATAGTGCAGCATTGTTTGAAGATTTAATATACCTTTCTCAATATCTAACAGAAAAAGCAGACAAAACATTGGTAACAAATGTGACCTAATTCACATATAGGGAACATTCCATAATAAGTGCAGAATACATTATTTTCAAGTGGTCATAGACTCTTTACCCAAATAGATGATAGGTGGGGCCACGAATCAAGTCTACAAATGTTAAACCCTGAAATTAACTAGATTCTATTCTTAGACCACAGGGGAATTGAGCCACAGTCATAGCGAAAAGAAAACCAGGAAGTCCTTCAATGTTTAAAATTAAATGGAAGTTTGCTACATATCCTAAAGGTCAGAGAGGGAATCTCAATGGAAATTCTGAACCTTTTCTACATGAGGGCTCACACACAATGGCACTTTCTTTGTGAAGAGCATTATAATAACCTAGACAGGAGTTGAGCCTTAAGTCAGAGTTCTGCCTACCCCAGCCACACCTGGCAGCCTTGGCCTGTGGTACCCCTCAGCTGTCCTTTCTGGCGGCCCTGAGCTAAGGGGGTCAACATGGCCATATGTAAATGGGAAGCTCCCCACTCATAGTGATGATGGTGCCCCCTCCCCAGCTGCCCATTCTGGTGGCTCTGAGCTAAGGGGGTCAACATGGCCGTATGGAAATTAGAAGCTCCCCACTCTTAGTGATGACGTTGCTATCGTATCATCCTCACCAGTCCAACAATATGATTTCTGAGTGAAATATGACACAAGAGCGATTTCTTGGCCTTCCTTCAGGTTTGAAAATCATCTGGTGAGTCATCTATTAGAAATATGGATTCAACATGTGTTCTTTCTTCTGGAAAAGAAATAGACCCAATAGCAATTAGGGCTTCCTGAGCACCTGTTCTTGAGAGACATCATACTGGCTCTTTGTAGCATTCTGCCTCTTAAACTTCTCAACTAGGGTGTAGATATTTGTAGGCACATTTTCAGACGGTTAGAAAGGGACTCAGATGATATGAGTCTCAGAGGATTTTAGTGTCAGAAACCTAAATGGGATCCCCAAATTGACTCCAAATCGCTTGTTGTTCCATACAGGGTACTATTTCCCTCTTATCTCTGGTCTTCTCGAACTGGAAACCTATCAAGTATCAGGATTTTCTTGTCGTGTGGACAACTGGAATGAATTCAGCGGGCCTTTTCACGTCTGCCCATGGTGATCATTAAGATCATTATCTCAGTAGAGGACCTCTGGGTAAGATACTCAAAGATCCTAAGGAATACAGACAGTATAATATTTTCCTGGTATTAAAGTTACTGAAACCAACTATCTTTTTTAGTAGATTCAGGCTCTGGTATGTTCAGAGGGTACTGTAAAACAAGTCTGAAATAGTATTTAAAAACACTCAGCTCAGCCTCTTCTACAAAGTGAGCCAATGCTTATAAACATGGCTAAAATATTCCCTTACCTACGATGACTTCCCAGCCATCCTAGTGTTTATATGGTATGACTGTGACTTGCATTAGTCAACATTTGCAGAGAAAGAACTTAGTGCATCCAGGGGTCACTTCATGTTGAAATTAGTTTGTGACAATGAGCTACTGTGTTTTATTCTGCAGTCCAAGGGAATGGTGCCAGACATCTCTAAGGTGTCTAGCAGTTCCACAATTCTGATTTTAAGTGGTCTGTGTGCTTCAGAGATTTGGTCAGGAGAAGGGCAGGAGTCCAGAGACTGTGAACACTTCTGTTACATGTGCTGACCATGGAGCACGCAGGATTCTGTGGGCATCATTTTGATTTCTTGGTACTCTTGTGAAAGGTGCTTTTGTCTCAAATTCCTCTATTTAGGAGTAATTATAATGATAAAAGGAATTTTTATTGTATATCATCTGTGGGCCCTGATCCTGAGCTCCCAGGGAAGCTATCCTTTAACAATTACCCAGCTCAAAATGACTGGGCAAAACCTCAAAGCATGGGCCTTGTTTCTTCCCCAAGCACATGTTGTACATCTGCTTCGAGAAGAAAACAATAACCAAAAAATGCCAACATAAATATAAGAAAAAAAAAAGAACCTCTTTGGCTCCCATAAGATTAAAGACATACTGACATGTACACACTGAAAACATAAGAAAGAGTCTGTCACTTTCTGGAATCTAAGAAGATCCTCATTGTGGTGTGTAACTCGGTACGTAAAACAAAACAGAAAAAAATATATAAGCCTGCCCCAAATGTTCCTTCTCCGGAGCACTCACTTCTTGGTGAAGATTGTGTCTCTGAGGCAGCTGTCCTGACTTGGGTTTGAATAAAGGTCCCTTCCTTTCTCTCTAAAATGTTTTTAAAAGTTCAGTCACGCAGTGTCGACAATAACAGTGTTTTCTATTTAAGTGAGAAATAAATGTTCCACTCTATTTGCATTGGGAATAGACGAATTGAGGGTTTCTTTAGAAGAGTAAGTCTGCTTTCCAGAAAAGGCAAGGACATTGGTCTATTGAGAATGAAGATAATTACTGCTAAACAATAAGTATGTGTTGCCCCTTTGCCCAGAAACCGAAGCAGGTGTGCAGGCTTTAGGTCAGAGGTGCCTTCTTCTCCCCAGCTGACGGCACTTCTCTGCTCTGGCTCCAAGACACACGAGGTTTTGAACGTCAGCATCGGAGTCAGCGAGGCAGCTTGTCACAGGACGCCAGTGTTCAGAGAAAGCACAGGTATGTTTGGCAAAATGTCCTATCTATGTCAGGGCTGGAGGTAAAACCTCTCATTATCCCAAAACCTCCTGGGCTTTTCTCTTTTCTCTAGTTGAGCCACAAAGTAAAATTGAAGTAGCTGTCAGCATTCTGGGTTTGGTGCAAGAATTACTTAGTTTCCCTGCAGGTAGAACTTTGCAGGGGATCACAATTTGTCTGTCCATTTATTGCTTACAAATGTATTTTGACCATCTGTTTCCTAGGAACCCTCTTTAATTAGAAAGGGAAGGTGAGATTCACTCTGTGCCTGTTTGTAACATCTAATTTGTTCCTTCATCTAACAGTGTTTATTCAATTGGGCCTAAGATATGGTTGAGTGGCCAGCATCTAGATTTAGGTGGTTTTTTTTCATCTGATACAGACTTGGATGATGTCATTTGACAAAGGTGATGTTTCATCATTGATTAGTTTATTCATCAGAAGAGTTAAAATTAGGGTGGAGGGGAAATTGAAAATTATCCAAAGCGGCCTGTTCCTGTTTAAAAGTTGAGCTTGACTTTCTAGTTTTACTAAATGTATTATCTCAATATTTTGAGGTGCCATATTCTCTCTGTAGTTTCTTTGGTGGTGGAGTCAGAAGGAGAGTCTGGGAATTCTTTTGGATAGTGGCATGCTGGTGGCTTCAAGGGGCTTGGCGTCAGGAGCCTTGGGGTGAAGTCTGCAACTGCTTGCCTGACCCTGGGTGCATCTCCCAGAGGTTTTGTTTCCTCTTATTAAATTGCCCGCAGATAATGTTCTGCTTAAAGGGGAACCCTCCCATCCTATTGGTGGGAATGCAAAGTGGTGCAGCCAGTCTGGGAAAAGTCTGGGGGTTCCTCAAAAAGTTAAACATTGAACAACCACATGATTCAGCAATTGCTCTCCTAGGTATTTACCCAAAGGATACAGAAATGCAGATTCGAAGGGGGTCCATGCACCATAATGTTCATGGCTGTAATGTCCGCAGTAGCCAAACTATGGAGAGAATCCCAATGTCCATGCACTGATGAATGGATAAAGCAGATGTGGGATACATATAAATAATGGAATATGACCCAGCTTCAAAAAGAATGAAATCTTACAATTTGCAAGGATGTGGATGGATCTAGAGTGTATTAAGCTAAGCAAAATCAGTGAGGAAAGACAAATATCCTATACTCTCACGGTTCTGGAATTTCAGAAAAAAAACAGATGAACAGAGTGGAGGGGTGATGAGAGAGGCAAACAAGGAAATAGACTCAACCGTAGAGAACAAACTGAGTGTTGCTGCAGGGCAAGGGTGTGGGGGGAAGTGTTAAATGGGTGAGGGGTATTAAGGAGGGCACTTGTGATGAGCACTGGGTACTGTATGCAGGTGAGGAATCACTAAATCCTACTCCTGAAGCAAATATTCCATGGCATGTGAACTAACTGGAATTTAAGTAAAAGAAGAAAGGAAAAAGTGTTCTGCTTCATGAAGAGTGAGGTAAAATTGTAGTGATTTGGGCTGTACTATTCTATAGAGGATAGATGTAAAACACCCTGTTGTAGGATACAATAGAGTCTTATCACATAAGGAGTCCTCAGAAAGCTGCAATGAAAGATTCAGATCTCAGAGCATGTTCGTGTTCCACTGATATGTTACAGTTTGCACAGGTAGGAAAGAAGGTGGAGAGAAAAGAAACAGAAGGGGAAAGTAGGTATGAACCTTTCATTAATTAGCGTTATAGCTCTCTCATGAAAAACTTGCACCAGTGTGATTTTGGAAGCAGCGGGGGAATCGGGAGCTTTGCAGGAGACAGGGGGGAGTTCCAGGTCTGGGTAAAGCTGACAGGGGTCCCAGAGGAGAGCTGAATGCATTCTGCAGCAGGGTGTGTTCAGGGTGGGCTCCAGGGGTGGCTGTGGGTCTCCTGGGTGAGAGTTGTGACAGGTGAGGGCTGTGTGCAAGTTCCTGGCTGAGGACAAGTGAGGCACAGGTGGAGAGCTGGCAGAGAACCTTCTTCTGAGCCACCAGCTTCACCCAACACACACAGCCTCATCTTCTGTCCCTGTCACTCCAATTCAGACTTCTCCGAAGGTGAGTGAGAACAAATCAAGAGCATTCTGAACAGAAGGGAAAGCATGTGCAAAGGCTCTGGGGCAGGAGAATTCCAGGTATGTCCAGGAGCAGCAAGAAGGCCCTGTGGCCACAGGAGACAGCTTAGGACATGAGCTCAGAGAGGTGACAGAGGGTGACAGAAAGCTATTCCAGGGCTATAACCCCATGAGACGCTGTTTCACTGGGCCATCCTGGCTACAGTGTTGAGAACAGATGACAGAGGGTTGAAGATGGCAAGGCAGGTCAATGACGAAGCTTTTCCAGGAACTCAGACACTATGGACCAAACAGGTGGCCTTGGATGGAGTGGTTAGACCTATTCTGGGTCCATTTTGAAGATGGAGCTCACAGGATTTGCTGATGGGTTAGCTATTAGGAGCAGGAGAACAGAGGAATTGGGGTAACTCCCAGCTGTTGTGTGTCGTCCTGATGAAGGGGAAGGAGAAGGTTTCTCAGGGGGTAGGAGGTAGTCCGTGTTCTGCATGCTGAGGAAGGTGCCTTTCCGGTGGATCTGCTGAGGGTTGTGTCTGGGAGGACCTTTCACATCTACTCTCTCAGCAATGCTGAAGTACAAGTATCCCCCACTTTTTAAACGTTCACAAAGACACTGGGCTTTCTTGAAAGAACTACATTATTACCCAGGATCAGTAAGAGGAAGAGACATGAAGAGGATTTCCCTCTTATGAAAAAAGGTGAACAGTGAGAATCGCGTTCAGCATCTGTTTTGGGAAGAAGCACAACAGAGGCAGCGTGCACCCCAACCAGCTCCTTCGTCTGGGAACCGCTCTCCGCATCCAGCCACCAGCACTTTGAATTGTGTCTGTGAGCCTCTGCTGTGCTTTATCTTCATTTATGCTGGGCCTCCATTGGAAACTTGTGTGCTGAGGCCTAAGAAAAGCCAAAGAGAAGGAATTTTGGAGTCTGAGCACACTGTCTAATTGTTCGTGTAAATTAATGGTCATTCCTTCTTGACACCATTTCTGGTGTGCATGGTTTCTCAGAAGCCCTGTACTTTCAAAGAGCAGGGAAACCTATACCCCATGCTGCATGGTTAGTTTAGTTTCCATGCTGGACAGAACATTTCATGACTGTCGGATTTTCTCACTCAAACATTGAGACTTTGACCGCCTTCACCCGTTTCTACCACCCCATCCCCGAAACTGGCACCTACCAATCTGCTCTCATTATCTATGCGTTCAGTATTTATTTATTCCACGTGGAATGTACATGAGAGCATCTGGTATTGGTCTTTCTGTGTCTGAGTTACTTGGCATAAGGCCCCCAAGGTCTGTGTTTCCATGTCTGGTTCTTGTGAATAATGCTGCAGTGAACGTGGGAGTGCATCTGTCTTTTTGAGGCAGCATTTTTGTGTTCTTCAAATCAATTCTCAGTAGAGCCACTACTGGGTCATGGGGTAGTTGCATTAAATTTTTCAGGAACCTCCATACCATTTGTCACAGAGGCTGCACCAATTTCCATTCCCACCAACAGTGCACAGTGTCTCCTCGTCTGTACACCCTTGACCCCACCTGGTGTCTGTCTCTGGCACAATTGCTGTTCCAACAGTTGAGAGAGGATAGCCGATTGTGGGTTTGACTGATGTTTCCCTGACGATGATTAGTGATGTCGAACAACTCCTTCTGTCTGTTGGCACCTGTGTGCCATCTTTGGAAAGTATCTATTCACATATTCCTCCCATTTTTTTAATAGTTTTTTTGTTTTGATTTGTATGAGTGTTGTGTGTATTTTGGATATTAGCCTCTTCTCACACATATGATTCACAGATAATTTTTTCTTATTGGGTCAGTGGCCTTTTAAGCTTTTGATGGTTTCTTTTGCTGTGTGGAAGATTTCAGTTTGATGTTGTTCCACTTGTTTATTTGTGCTTTTGTTGCCTTTGCATTTGGTGTCCGATCTGAAGACTCTTTGCCAAAACCAATGTCGAGAGACTTAGTACCTGTGTCTTCTTGGAAGTTTATGGATTCAGGTCTTATGTTCAAATCATTCATCATTAAAAATTTTGTGTGTGGTGTAAGAAAGTGACCCAGTTATATTCTTCTGCATTTAGTGTCCAGTTTGCCTGTTACCGCTCACTGAAGACACAGTCCTTCCCTCATGTCATATCTTCTGCTGCTGTGTCGTAAGTTAGGATCATCTACGTGTGGGTAAGTTTCTGAGCTTTCTGTTCTGTTCCACTGACCTGGTGTCTGTGTTTCTGCCAGTACCATCCTGTTTTGATGACAACAGCTTTGTAATCTACCTTGAAATCCAGGAGTGTGTTGACTGCACCTTTCTTTCTTCACATTGCTTTGGGTATTTGGGGTCTTTTGTGATTCCATACAAGTTTGAGGACTGTTTTCTATTTCCTCGAGTAATGCCACTGGAATTCAGACAGGCATTTCATCACATCTGTCGATTGCTTTGGGTACGATGGACATGTTCACATAATTAACTCTTCCAGTTAAGGAGCATGGCGTATGCTACCATTTGTTTGTGTTGCCTTCCAAATCTTTGACCCATACATTCTGCCCCCCTGGACACACATATTTTTCATTTCTTTTCTGCCATGTGTTGAGTGTACTATGTCTTTCTCATTCTTGGTTACTTTTATTTCTAGATTTTTTGTTGCAATTGTAAATGGCATTGTTTTTTTAATTTCTCTTGGCGAAAGTGTGTCATCAGTATACAGAAATGCAAGAAGTTGGGTCATCTGGGTGGCTCTATATGTGAAGCGTCTGCCTTCAGCTCAGGTCATGATCCCAGAGTTCTGGGATTGAGCCCCGTGTTGTGCTCCCCGCTTAGTGAGGGTCTGCTTCTCCCTCTTTCTGACACTCCCCCTGCTCGTGCTTTTTCTCTTCCTGTCAAATAAATAAATAAATAAAATCTGAAATAAATAAAGACAACAGATCTTTGTATATTGACTTTATATCCTGCAGCTTTCTTGAATTTGTTTATTCTAACAGGTTTTTTTTTTTTTTTTGAGGAATCTTTCCGGATTTCCTGTCATTTGCAAATTGTGACAGTTTCCTTATGGATTTCATATCTTTCCCTTTTTTAAAAATTGTTATTCACCCTACAGTACTTCATTTGTTTTTGATGTAGTGTTCCATGATTCATTGTTTGCATATAACACCTAGTGCTCATTATGACACGTGCCCTCCTTTTTTCTTTTAAAGAATTTATTTATTTATTCGACAGAGATAGAGACAGCCAGCAAGAGAAGGAACACAAGCAGGGGAGTGGGAGAGGTAGAAGCAGGCTCATAACGGAGGAGCCTGATGTGGGGCTCAATCCCATAATGCCAGGATCACGCCCTGAGTCAAAGGCAGACGCTTAACCACGGTGCCACCCAGGTGCCCCCTGCCTTGTTAAATTTAACCATTCTAACTGGTGTAAGGTGGTATCTCATTGTCGTTTTGATTTGTATTTGCCTGATGGCAAGTGATGTGGAGCATTTTTTCATATGTCTGTTGGCCATTTGTATCTCTTTGTGTCTTCTGCCCATTTTTTGGGTGTTGAGTTTGAGGAGTTCTTTATAGATCTTGGATACCTGCCCTTTATCTGTAATATGATTTGCAGATATCTTCTTCGATTTCATAGGTTGCCTTTTTGTTTTGTTAATCATTTGCTTTGCCGAGCAGAATCTTTTTATCCTGATGAAGTTCCAATACTTCATTTTTGCTCTTATTTCCTTTGCCTTTAGAGACGTGGCTTGCAAGAAGTTGTTGTGTCCAAGGTTCAAGAGTTCTTTTGATTTTGATATGAGACAGGAATCCATTATATTTCTTTCCTGATTGTATTCGAGCCCTCTGTCTTTCTTGGTGAGTCTACCTAAGTGTCAGTTTTGTTTCTCTTTCCAAAAAAGGCAGCTCTCATTTTCATTGTTTGTTTTTGTTTTGTCTTTTTAGTCTCCGTTGGATTTATTTATGCATCCTTTTTGTTATTTCCTTATTTCTACTAATTTGGGGCTTTGTTTGTTGTTTTATTTTCTACTTCTTTACCAAATAAATCAGGTTGTTTTTTGGAGAGCATCATATGGATTGATGAAGACTTGAGTTTCTATGAATGTCCCCCATAAAGCTACTTTTGCTGCATCCCATAAGTTTTGTAGGTTGTCTTTTTCATCAGTGTCAAGGTACTTCTAAAATTTTTTGATTTCTTCTTTGACTGTTGGTTGTTCTGTAGCATGTTGTTAAATCTCCACATATTTATTTAAGATTCTTTAAGTATCTGACAGAGAGTGAGACAGCAAGAGAGGGAACGCAAGCATGGGGGTGGGAGAGGGAGAAGCGGGCTTCCCACTGAGCAAGGATCCTGGGATCACGACCTGAGCTGAAAGCAGATCCTTAACGACTGAGCCACCCAGGCCCCAAAAATCTCCACCTATTTTTGACTGTCTCATTTTTTTCTTGAGACTGATTTCTATTTTCATATCATTGTGGTTGGACAAGATTTGAAGCAGAAGGTGAAGAGAGCATTCAGATGAAAGGTTTGTTTCCTGGAGGGTTTTCTGCGGGCAGACCATGAGTTCCGTGGGACGGAGGAAGGTTTTGTGAGACGGGGGTGGGGTTAACCCTTGTTAGAATTACTGACTAGTACCATGCAGGCTGTATGCCAATGTTCACACCATAGTCCTGATGGACTTGTACTTCATTAGAAATATTTTCTAGGAGGTGTAGGCATAGCCTTCACTTAAAGAAAGGTGCCATGTGGGTTCATGGCATGACCCCAGGTCAGCAACAAGGATGTATGGTATTGTGGGTGATCAGAAACAGGCTTTCTGTGGGAAGTGACAGAAATAAGGTATGGTGAGCTCCATGACCATAGGTGAGGTCCCGAGTGACCCACTGGGTGTTGGGTTCTGTGGATCTGTCTCATCATGTGCTGTGGAATTCAGGGACACCCTCCTCTCTGTGGATTTGTGTGGAGACAGGTAGACATCAGTGTCTGGCCAGGCACGAGGGTTGCACTGGACCACCACCAGAGGTGTAGCGTGCAGGGGAGCCACTGCTTGGTTTCCACGAAAGCTGACCAGGGTCTGTGACCATGATTCCTAGCACCTGCAAGGGGCGAGGAGGCCGGGGGTAGTGCACACTTCCTAGACTTGTGTTCAGGACTAGTCTGGAGCACACTGAAGTCAACCACACCGAGCACAGAAGGCATCCAGTCAGTGTAGCTGTGGGCACTGCTCCCATGGTACTTTCGGGCCGGATCCATGCTGCCACCTCCTGCATTTCATCATCATCTTCAAGGTCATGTGCCTCTGCTCTTGCCCCATGGCCTCCGCGGTATTGTCCGTCCTCTATCTGTCCCTCGTCCCCGGTGCCCTGTGCAGTCCGATGCCAGGGTAGCCTTCTTGAGACAAACATCTGGCCCTGATGGAACACTTCCATGGATCTCGTGTGATGCGAGGATGATGCCCTTCCCTAAAAGGGGGCTGCAGATCCCCATCAGGAGAGCCATGTCTCCCTTTTCAGCATGGCCTGCCCACCCCTCAGTCTTGTTCAGGGAAGCTCTCCCCACTTCCTGAGATGACAGCTCTGAACTTAAAAATGAATGTTATTTTACATAAATCTATGCCTTAGTTCATCCATGGCATGTCTTTCAACCCCATTAGTGGTTTTTTTTTTTTTTTTAGCAGTTCTGAAGGGCTGTCTGCTCAAGGAGGGGATGACCTGGGCAGGGCAGCTTTCCCTCTCATCTCCCTCAGCATGTCTCTGAGCCCTGGGGCCAGCTGTCCCACTGAGGATTGAGGGACCCGAACCAGCCCATCCTGAGCCCAAGCTGTGTCAGCTCATAGACGGATGTGTGTTGGAGCGGTGGGCAGCTGGCATGGGCCAGGGACAGGCAGTGTCTCCTTCTCATTCCTTCCCTCCCTTCCTCCCAGAGGTAGCTCAGAGCAGCCTTCAACCCCTACATCTCCAGATCCCTTGACCTGTGCTTCCTGTGTTCAGCTGGTGACCTTGGAGTTTCCCATGGATTCTACCTCCTGTACCCTCTCCTGTAGCAGTTCGTGGATCAGAGGAGGGGTCGGACCCTCTCTGTTTTAGGTCTTCTTCCTGTCCCGCACCAAGCCCACCCACCTTTGCATCTTTCATGTATGTGCTTGGAAGCAAGCCCATCCACAGGGAACCTATTAGCCAAATGGATCCAGGCAATGAACATTGAAGTAGAGATCCAGGATCCATAATAAACCTGCTCTGAAACCTGTCCCAAAGTCTGTGACTCTCTCACACTGAAACAGAAACAATAATAGCTTTCTGGACTGTAAAGTGACATGTGTCTCTACTTCCAATCTTGAATGCATAGGTGCTGAGCCTGGACAGAAAAGGACCATGGCTCCCGTGGGCTGTGATCCATGGTAAGAACTCAGTGAAATCTGAATTCAAGGCATAGAGTGAATAATTATTGTAGAGTGAATCCTCCGAAGTACGGCTTATGCACAGTGCACAGGGAAAGCTTTTTCAAAGAGGTTCCTGAAAGAAAAATCTTTTGTTAAAATTTATTTTAATTCCAGTAGAGCTAACATACAGTGTTACATTCGTTTCAGGTGTCCAATAGTGATTCAGTAATTCCATATATTACTCAGTGGTCGTCAAGAAAAGCGTCCTCTTAATTCCCTTCATCTATTTCACTCATCCCTCTATTCACCTCCTCTCTGGTAACCATCCGTTTGTTCTCTGTTGTTAAGAGTTTGTATTTTGGTGTGTCTCCTTTTTCTCTTTTAGTTATTTATTTTTGTTTGTTTCTTAAATTCCCTATTAGAGTGACATCGTATGGGATTTGTCTTTCTCTGACTGACTGACTTTAGTTAGGATAATACTCTCTAGCTCCATCCATGTGGCTGCAAATGGCAAGGTTTCATTCTTTTTCAAGCCAAGTAATACTCCATTGTGTGTGTATGTGTGTGTGTCTCTGTGTGTGTGTGTGTGTGTGTGTGAATACACACATCTATCATCTCATTTGTAAATTTTTCTACAGACACTTGGGTTGCTTCCATATTGTGATATTGTAAATAATGGTGCAAGACACATAGGGGTGCACGTATCCTTTTAAGTTACTGTTTTCCTATTCTTTGGGTAAATATGTGTAGTGTGATTGTTGGATCATAGGGTAGTTCTATATTTAATTTTTTGAGGAACCTTCGTACTGTTTTCCACGGTGGCCACCACAGTTTGCATTCCCACCCACAGTTCAGGAGGATTCCCCTTTATCCACATCCTCCCAACACCTGCTCTTTGTTGTGCTTTTGATGTTAGCCATTCTGACAGGTTTGAGGTATTACCTCATTGTCCTTTGGAATTACATTTTCCTGATGATGGGTGATGGTGAACATCTTTTCACGGGACTGTTGGCCATTTGTATTTCTTCTTTGGAGAAATGTCTGTCCATGTCTTCTGCCTATTTTATAACTGAATTATTTGTTTTTTGGGGGTCGAGTAGTATCAGTTCTATATGTTTTGGACACTATCCCTTTATTGCATATGATGTTTGCAAATATCTTCTCCCTTTGAGTAGGTTTTCTTATGATTTTTACGTTTTCATTGTTCTTCTGCCATGTGGAAAACTATTTATTTTGCTGTATTCCCAATAGTTTATTTTTGCTTTCATTTCCTTTGCCTCAGGACACAGTCTAGAAAAACGTTGGTATGGTCCATGTCAAGAAGTTACTGTCTTCCCTCCTGTAGGATTTTAATGGATTCAGGTCTTATATTGAGGTCTTGAAACTGTTTTGTGTTTGTCTGTATTGTGTAAGAAAGCAGTCTAATTTCATCCTTTTGTGCATAGCTGTCTAATTTTCCCAACACCATTTGTTGTAGTGACTGTCCATTTCCCTTTTGACATCGTTGCTTGCTTTGTGGAAGATTCATGGACCACATAATTATGGGTTTCTGTCTGAACTTGTGTCCTGTTCCTTTGGTCGCTGTGTCCAGTTTTGTGCCGTACTGTCTTGTTAGGATGACTGCAGCTTTGTAGTATAACCTGAAATCTGAAATTGTGAGTCCTCCAGCTTTGTTTTTCTTTTCCACATTGCACTGGCTGTTTGGAATCTTTAGTGGTTCCATACAAATGTTTAGGATTGTTTATTCGAGGTCTTTTGTTCTTTAATTTAAATTCAATTAGCCAACTTACAGTACATCATTAGTTTCAGATGTAGTCTTCAATAAATTTTCAGTCGTGTGTAACACCCAGTGCTCATTGTACCGTGTGACCTCCTTAATGCTACTCACCCAGTTACCCCTCCCAACTTCTCTTCCAGCAATCATCAGTTTCTTGCGATAGTTAAGAGTCCATCATGGGTTTTCTCCCTCTCTGATGACTTCCCATTCTATTTTCCCTTCCTTGCCCTATGGTCATCTTCCTTGTTTCTGATATTCCACATAGAAGTGAAAGCATATGATCATTGCCTTTCTTTCATTGACTTATTCCACTCAGCATAATACCCTCCAGCTCCACCCAGGTCGGTGTGATGGTAAGTACTCATCCTTTCTGATATCTGAGTAATATTCTATTATATATATGATCCACATCTTCTTTATCCATTCATCTGTCCATGATCATCTGCACTCCTTCCACAGTTTGTCTATGATGGATATTGCTTCTATGAATACTGGGGTGCATGTGTCCCGTCTTCACTACCTCTGTCTCTTTGGGGTCGATACCCAGTAGGGCAATTGCTGGGACATAGGGTAGCTTTATTTATAACTTCTTGAGGAAACTCCGTACCATTTTCAAGAGTGGCTGTACCGGACTGCATTCGCACAGGGGTGTAAGAGGGTTCCCGTTTCTCCACATCCTCTCCAAGATGTGTAGTTTCATTTCTTCTTATTTTTAGATATTCGGCCTCGTGTGATATGGCATCTATAGTGGTTTAGATTTGCATTTCCCTGAAGCCAAGTGATATGAAGCATTTATGCATGTATCTTTTGGTCACTGCTACCTCATCATTAGTGAAGTGACTTCTCATTTTAATCCATCTCAAGACCTAAAGCTGGGTAAGTCTCTGAAGCTGGATGATGCCATTGGTTGGAAGTGTGGAGAATTTCAAAAGATCTCCATGGAGAGCAAGTTTAAAGGTCAGTGTGAAGCTACTAATTGGACCCGGGGAGATCTCTGAAAGTGGGGATTGCCTGGGATGGGCTGAGGGGGGCCCTCCGATTTTCCTATGAATCCTTGCTGCAGCCCCAAATGGACAGTTTCCTGCTGTGGGGCAGGCTGAGTCCTCTAGTCGTGCAGAGGTGAGCCCAATGCCTGGTGCCTTGGAGGCAGGCAAACGGGGAGGGACCCTCAGCAGAAGACCCAGGGTTAGGTTAGGCCTCAAGGACAGCAGGTCTGAACTGCCCAGTGCTCAGAGAGCTCCCAGGCCGAGTGAGATGAGGGCACAAGGGCGGGTGAGTGTGAGCCTTGGGGTTTCATCCGGAAGGGCCCACAAAGGTCGGGGTTCACCAGAAGGGGCTCTCAGGGGTTGCCCCAATTCTTGCCCTGAATGCTCTGTTCCCCAAAATGGTGCAGTTAACTGTGGGCTGCAGGCTGAGTCCTACGGTGGGGCTTGGGTGTCCCCAATCCCCCAGAGTGGGGTGCCAGGACCCTGGGGAGGGACCCCTCTGTGGCCAACCTAGGGTAAGGGTTAGGGCCCAGGAGCCTGGCAGGGACATACTGCAGGCTGTGCGGCGAGCTCTGTGGAGGGCTGAGAGGAGGCCATGGGGGAGGGTGAGCATGGGCCTCAGGGTTGGGGCACGGGGGACTGCCAAAAGTGGATACGGGCTCCGGGGGCCTCCCCAAATTCTCGTGCCCTGTAGGCTCCGTAGAGCCCCCAGGGGCACGGTTTCCTGTCGGGTGGCAAGCTGAGTCCTGCGGTGGGGCACAGGTATCCCAATTCCCCAGGGCTGCAGTGTAAGCCTCCTGGGGAGGCCCCCACACCCTCGGCCGAGCTAGGGCTAGGGTTAGGCCCCAGGAACCCCGCAGGCCTGATCTGCTGGCTGTATGGCTAGTTACCCGGGCTGAGGTGAGGGTGTGGGGAGGGTGAGCGTGGGCCTCAGGGTTGGGGTGCGGGAGGCCGCCGTTGTTCGCTGGTGGCTCAGGAGGGCCCTCCTGGTTCTCCCACCCTGAATGCTCTATGGCCTCCCAAGGTGCACGGTTTCCTGCGTGGTGGCAGACTGATTCCTGCTGTGGGGCTCAGGTGTCCCGAATCCCCGCGGCTGCGACTTCAGGCTCCTGGGGAGGGGCCCCTCCACAAATGAACTAGGGTTAGGGTTGGGGCCCAGGAACCCCGCAGGCCAGATCCGCCCGCTATGTGGCGAGCTCCGCCGCGGTCTGAGGTGAGGGTGCGGGGTGGGGTGAGCATGGGCTTCAAGGTTGGGTTTAGGAATCGCCGAAGTTCGCCTGGGGCTCTGGGAGCCCTCCTGGTTCTCCCGCCCTGAATGCTCTACAGCCTCCCAAGGGGCACTGTTTCCTGTGACTGGCATGCTTTATCCTGCAGTGGGGCTCAGGTGTCCCCAGTCCCTGGGGCTGTGGCACCGGGCCCCAGGGGAGGGGCCCTACCCAGCCGACATAAGGACAGGTCTAGGCCCCAGGAACCCGACAGGCCTGATCTGCCAGCTCTGCGACGAGCTCGGTGGCAAGCTGAAGGGAAGGCGTGGGGCGGGATGAGCGTGGGCCTCAGGGTTGGGGTGTAGGGGGCCACCGAGGATCGCTTGGGTCTCAGGGGGGCCCTACCAGTTCTCTTGCACGGGATGCTCTGTGGCGCCCCAAGGGGCATGGTTTCCTGAGGGGTGGCAGGCTGAGTCCCGTGGTGGGGCTCAGGTGTACCCAATCCCCGGGGTTAGGGTACGGATCAGGGTATGGATTAAGGTTAGGGTATGGGTTACGGTTAGAGTACGGGTGAGTGTAGGGGTTAGGGTTAGGGTAAGGAGAGGGTACGGGTTAGGGTTGAGTTTAGGGGTTACAGGTTAGAGGTTATGGGTTAGGGTACAGATTAGGGTTTAGGGTATGGGTTAGGGTTTAGGGTTTGGGTTTAGGGTTAGGGTTAGGGTTGGAGTACGGGTTAGGTTTAGGGTACAGGTTAGGGTTAGGGTACGGGTTAGGGTACGCATTAGGGTACAGTTTAGGGTAAGGGTTAGTGTACGATTTAGGGTAAGTGTTGACATACGGATTTGGGTATGGTTTAGGGTACGGGTTAGGGTTACGGTACGGGTTAGGGTTAGGGTATAGTTTAGGGTTATGGTACAGGTTAGGTTACGGTTTAGGGTTGGGGTTAGGGTACACGTTAGGGAACGGGTTAGGGATAGGGATAGGGTATGGTTTATAGTTAGTGTATGGGTTAGGGTTCGGGCTAGGGTACAGGTTAGGGTTAGGTATGGGTTAGGGTCCGGGTTAGGGATAGGGCACGGGTTAGGGTATGGGTTTGTGTACGGGTTAGGGTATGGGTTAAGGTTAAGGTAAGGGTACTGGTTAGGGTTAAGGTACGGGTTACAGTTTAGGGTTTAGGGTTACGGTTAGGGTACAGGTTAGGGTTAGGGTACGGGTAGGGTTAGGGTACGGTTTATGGTACGAGTTAGGGTATGGGTTAGAGTCCGGGTTTGGGGTTTAGGGTTAAGGTTAGGGTACAGGTTAAGGTACTTGTTAGGGTTACGGTTAAGGTTAGGGTACGGTTTAAGTTATGGGTTAGGGTACAGTTTAGGGTTAAAGTTAGGGTACGGGTTAAGGTATGGGTTAGAGTACATGTTACGGTTACGGTTAGAGTTAGGGTACAGGTTAGGGTTAGGGTTAGGGTACGGGTGAGGGTACGGGTTAGGGTTAGGTTTAGGGTTAGGTTACGGGTTAGGGGTAGGGTTAGCTGAAGGGGTAGGGTGAGGGGTAGTGTTAGGAGTATGGTAGGGGTCGGGGTAGGGTTAGGGTTTAGGGTTAGTGTTTGGGGTTTGGGGTTAGTGGTTAGGGTTAGGGTTTCATGTTTAGGGTTTCGGGATTAGGGTTAGGGCTTAGGGTTTAGGGTTTAGTGTTAATGTTAGGGTTTAAGGTTTAAGGATTAAGGTTTAGGGTTAGGTTTAGGGTAGGGTTAGGCTTAGGGTAAGGGTTAGGGGTTAGAGTTACGGTTAGGATTAGGGTTTAAGGTTCAGGGTTTAAGGTTATGGGTTAGGGTTTAGGGTTAGTGTTAGACCCCAGTAGGCCAGCAGGACTGATGCGCCGGCTGTGCGGCGAGCGGAGGTGTGGGCCGAGGTGAGGGCGCTGGCGAGCGAGGGAATAGTATGCAGTGTTTTGGCGCGAGGGGCCTTTTACGTCACTAGAGGCTCGGAGGGCCCTGCCCGTTCTCCCGCCCTGAATGACCGGAGGCTCCCCTAGCGACCCGTGTGGTGGCGGGGTGGCAGTGTGAGTCTGGCAATGCGGTTTAGGTGTCCCCAATGCTGTGCGTTGCAGCTCAAGGCCCCTTGGGAGGGGCCCCTCTAGGGCCGTCCTAGGGTTAGTGTTAGCACCCAGGAGTCCGGCAGGCATGATCCGCCAGCTGTGTGGTAGCAGAAGGCCAGGCCGAGGTGAAGATGCCAGCGAGCTGGAGCGTGGGCCCAAGCATTTTGGCACGGGGGGGCCTTGGAAGGTCACCGGGGGATTGGAGGGCCCTGCCGGTTCTCCCGCCCTGAATGGCCAGAGGCGCCCTTAGCAGCCCGGGTGGTGGCAGGGCGGCACGGTGAGTATAGCGCTGGGGCTCGGGGGACCCCAATCCCTGGCGTTGCTGTGCCAGGCCCCTTGTGAGGTTCCGCTCGGGGGCCAACCTAGGGTTAGGGTTAGCCCCCAGGAGGCTGGCAGGCCCGATCCGCTGGCTGTGCGTGAGCAGAGGGGCGGGCCGAGGTCAGGGCGCTGGTGAGCAGGAGCATGGGCCCAAGCATTTTGGCGCATGGGGGCTTAGAAGTTCACTGGGACTCGGAGGGCCCTGCCCGTTCTCCCGCCCTGAAAGACCGGCAGCACGCCTAGTGGCCTGGTTTGCAGCGGGATGGCAAAGTGAGTCCTGGCTTGGGCTCGGGGGTCACCAATCCCTGGCACTGAGGCACCAGGCCCCTTCGAAAGGGCCCCTCATAGGCCACCCTAGGGGTAGTGTTAGCCCCCAGGAGGCGGGCAGGCCTGATGTGCCGGCTGTGCAGCGACCGGAGGGGCGGGCCAAGGTGAGGGCGCTGGGGAGCGGGAGCGTGGGCCCAAGCGTTCTGGCGCAGGCGGCCTTTGAAGGTCGCCGGGGGCTCGGAGGGCCCTGCCCGTTCTCCCACCCTGAAAGACCGGCAGCACGCCTAGTGGCCCGGGTTGCGGCAGGGCAGCAGGGTAGAGTCTGGCGCTGGGGCTTTGGGGTCCCCAATCCCAGGTGTTGCGGCGATAGGCGACTTGGGATGGGCCCCTCAGTGGCCGACCTAGGGTTAGAGTTTGCACCGAGGAGGCCGGAAGTCCGGATCCACCCGCTCTGCAAGGAGCGGAGGGGTGGGCTGAGATGAGGGCGCTGGCGAGCAGGAGCGTGGACCCAAGCGTTTTGGTGCTGGGGCCTTCAAAGGTCGCCGGGGGCTCGGAGGGCCCTGCACGTTCTTCCGCCCTGAATGCCCGACGGCGCACCTAGCGGCCCGGGTTGCAGAGGGGCAGCAGTGTGAGTCCGGTGCTAGGGCTCAGGGGTCTCCAATCCCCGGTGTTGCAGCGCCAGGCCCCTTGGGAGGGGCCCATCGGGTGCGACCTAGTATTAGGGTTAGCCCCCAGGAGGCCCTCAGGCCCGATTCGCCAGCTGTGTGGTGAGTGGAGGGTCGGGCGGAGGTGAGGCCGCTGGCGAGCAGGAGCAAGGGCCCAGGAGTTTTCGAGGGGGGGTCCTTCGAAGGTCGCCAGGTGCTCAGAGGGCCGTTCACGTTCTTCCGCCCTGAATGACAGGCGACTACCCTGGCGGCCCGGTTAGAGGAGGGGCGGTAGGGTGAGTCTAGCGCTGGGGCTCGGGGTCCCCAGTCCTCGGCGTTGGGGTGCCAGGCCCCTTCGGAAGGGCTCTAGGGGGCTGACCAAGCATTACTGTTAACCCCCAGGAGGCTGGCAGACCCGATCTGCCGGCTGTGTGTCGAGCAGAGGGGCAGGCCTAGGTGAGGGCGCTGTCGAGCAGGAGTGTGGGCCCAAGAGTTTTGGCACGGGGGGCCTTCGAATGTTGCCAGGGGCTTGGAGGGATCTGCCCGTTCTCCCTCCCTAAATGACCGACAGTGCTCCTAGTGGCCTGGGTGGTGGCAGGGCGACACGGTGAGTCCGGCGCTGGGGCTCGGGTGTCCCCAATCTCAGGCATTGTGGTGTCAGGCCCCTTCAGAGGGGCCCCTCAGGGGCCAACCTAGGGTTATGGGTAGCCTCCAGGAGGAGGGCAGGCCTCATCCACCGGCTCTGCAGCGAGTGGAGGGGCGGGCCAAGGTGAGGGCACTGAGGAGCAGGAGCATGGGCTCAAGCGTTTTGGATGGGGGGGGCCGTTGAGTGTCGCCATGGACTCGGAGGGCCCTGCCCATTCTCCCGCCCTGAATGACCAGCGGCACCCCTAGCGGCCCGGGTGGCAGCGGGGCGGCAGGGTGAGTCCGGCGCTGGGGCTCGGAGGTCCCTAATACCCAGCGTTGCGGCGCCAGGCCCCTTGGGCGGGCCCCTCGGGGGCCGACCTAGGGTTAGGGTTAGCCCGCAGGAGGCTGGCAGGCTCGTTCCACCATGTGCGGTGAATGGAGGTGTGGGTCGAGGTGAGGTAGCTGGTGAGTGGGAGTGTGGGCCAGAGCATTTTGGCTTTGGCTTGGGGTGCCTTCGAAGGTCCCAGGTGGCTCGGAGGGTGCTGCCCGTTCTGTCGCCCTCAAGGACTGGCGACGCCCCTAGTTCCCCATGTGGCAGTGGGGTGGCAGGGAGCTTCCGGCGCTGGGACTTGGGGGTTCCCAATCCCTGGCATGCGGCGCCAGGCCACATGGGAGGGGCCCCTTGGGGGCGACCTAGGGATAGGGTTAGCCCCCAGGAAGCCAGCAGGCCCGATCCGCCAGCTCTGCAGCGAGTGGAGGGGTGGGCCGAGGTTAGGGCGCTGGCGGGCAGGAGTGTGGGAGCCAGAGTTTTTGCGTGGGGGGCCTTCGAATGTCGCAGGGTGATCGGAGGGCCCTGCCCGTTCTCCCTTCCTGAATGGCAACGACCCTAGTGCCCTCGGTGCCTATGGGGTGGCAGAGTGAGTACAGCACTGGGGCTCGGGGGTCCCAAATCCACGGCATTGCGGTGCCAGGATCCTTGGGAGGGGCCCCTCGGGGGTGACCTAGGGTAAGTGCTAGCCCCCAGGAGTCTAGGAGGCCCATTCCGCCAGCTCTGCAGCAGGCGGAGGGGCAGGCCGAGGTGAGGGCGCTGGCGAGAGGGAGTGTGGGCCCAAGCATTTTGGCACAGGGGCCTTCGAAGGTCGCCGGGGGCTTGGAGGGCCCTGCCCGTTCTCTTGCCCTGAAAGACTGGCGGTGCCCCTAGCAGCCCGGGTTGCCACGGGGCAGCAGGCTGACTCCGGTGCTGGGCTCGGGGGCCCCAATCCCCGGCGTTGTGGCACAAGGCCCCTTGGGAGGGGCCCCTCGGGGGCCGAGCTAGGGTTAGGGTTCGTCCCCAGGAGACCGGCAAGCCCGGCGCTAAGTGGTTCAGGCAAGGTAACAAAAATGCCATACACTTATCTGTAAGAAATAACAGTGTACAGGAACCCTCTTAGCCCTAACATCATCCTTTCTGAATATGGAAGCCAGCCCCAAAGTGGTCGTGGAAGTCTGACGAACGCGCTAAGCACTTTTCTCTGAGTCACCACACTATACAGGGAAAGACCAATGTACATCTTCTTTCACGAGTAGGAAGCATTAATGAAAAGGTTCTGGAATTTCAAGGACTCTGACCCATCCTTATTGGTAATAAACCACCGTGTACAGGAAAACACCTTCAACTCTCATCAGTCTCCTCAATCCTGACTCCCATTCAACTTTGGATGTGTAGGACTAGGGAAATGTCCACATCTTATTGCTAAGAAAGAACGATGTCAGGGTAATGCCCTTCAAGTCACATCAGCCTTCCTGAAGACGGAAGCAGGAATCAAGGTGGTTATATTACCATGAGGTAAGGAAGATGTGCATAGAAGTGAGAAACAACAGTGGGCAGGACCTCTCTTCCAAGGAACAGTATCTTTGCTTAATGTTCAATCCCTATGGTAAGTGGTTGTGGGCATTTGTGAGGTCAAAATCTTGAGTGTTTTGTAAAACCTCTTGGCCATTCACAGATGAGACTAAGGTAGTTGGGGACTCCTAGGCAGTGATTTGTCCACTGTCAAAAATATGAAAAGATAAAAGAGACAGATGAGGTCTCCTCAGGCATTGTCCTTTATCCTCATCCTCCGTGAGGATGGCCATCTCTGGACAGCTCAGTGGCAGGGTCTCATTCACAGTGGGGGCATCTGTTCCTCACAGACATCAGGCAGGGAAATGGATTTGGTTCTCTGTGCCAGCCCAGCCACAGCTGAGTGTCACAGCACCCTCTCGTGGGCTCATAAGAGTTTCACTGTCACCAGGCAGGTCATTGTATTTGATAAACCACTGTGAGAGTTTGCAATCGCCTTCATCTGCAACCTCCTAGAGGCAAATGCAGGTGTCTGGTACCATGTGAAGTCATGTGAAGGCATTGTGAGAAATTGTCCTTTTGCTTAAGAAAAACATGGCTGGGGCTCCTGGCTGGCTCAGCCAGTTAAGCATGTGCCTTTGGCTCAGGTTATGTTCTCAGGGTTCTGGGATCGAGCCCGGGTTCCCTGTTCAGCAGGAAAGGAGTTAGGGAAATAGCTTAGAACCCACAGAGAATGTGAATAAAGGGGAGTGAAATGGAATTTGGTCTGTGTTTTGCTTTAGGGATTGGAAGTTAGTTTTTTCTCAATTGTGATTGTTCTTGAAACAGAGAAGCTGTAATGTTTTTTTTTCCTTTAATTTTTTTCTAATAATAATTTTTTATTATGATATGTTAGTCACTATACAGTATTTCCTTAGTTTTTGATGTAGTGTTCCGTGATTCATTATTTGCATATAACACCCAGTGCTCCATGCAATATGTACCTTCCTTAATACCCATCACTGGCCCATCCCAATCCCCCACCCCTCTCCCCTCTGAAGCCCTCAGTTTGTTTCCCAGAGTCCATAGTCTCTCGTGGTTCATTCCCCCTTCTGTTTAGGGTCCATTGTCTAAAGGGACAGACAGTGGAAGTTCACCAAATATAAGATCGAAATTTCATTGTTCATTATAGATGCCACCACGTAGTTCCCAGACATTTCATTCTACTGTAGTAATTCATTATACCTGTGCAGGTGCACGTGGAAGACAATTGATGCATGCAGAGTGGTAATAAAACACGCCCCTCAGTAGTAGAATAATAGGGGATGCATATGTGTAAAATTATTCGACTACAGCTTCCATGCTTTCCCTTTGGTTCCTTATTATCTATGAGATTGGACAATTCTTGTTCTCTAGGCTTAAACCTCATTGTCAGTATTTAGAGTTTTTCAATGCTGATCTTCTCCTGTATAAGTTACCAAAAACCTAAAATATGTATGAACTTTAAAAAACGCTATATTGAAAATGACAGCAGGGAAGTTCCATTCTGTGAATATTGTGTCAATGGATCTCTATTTTGACATCAGTGTTCATTAGAAATGATGACATTTCATGTGAGTATAAATATCAATGTGAAAAAGAAAAGGTAGGAAGAACCTTGAATGTTTAAGTAATTGCTGAAATGACAGGTGTGTGTGTGTGTGTGTGTGTGTGTGTGTGTGTGTGTGTAATTGATTTTCAGTGAGTGGTTCAGCTTCTTGTAGGGCCTCCGAGAGAGCCCAGGTGAACCTTTCAATGAGTTGGTATCTGTTTTCAGAACATGGGAATCTCTTAGTCCAATAGTCAATCAGGCAAGCTTTGAGGTCTTGAAGAGTTTCAGTCCTCAGCGATGGTGTTGCAGACCCTTGTGAGCAAACCCTAGGGTATGCTCAGAGCCCTCATTAGCTGGTACCAACGTGTGACGATTTCAGACAGCATTTCCCAAAGAAGTACCTCTTGAGTCTCTGTCCTTGTCAGTTCCCTACACTTCCTTACACTAGTTAAGTGATCAGTGTGTTTCAGGATAATCCCCACATGTGATTTTTGCTATTTCCTACTAGTCCTATCTGTTTCTCATGTTCTTCTTTTATGGTAGGTGTTGGGAAGCAACCTGTGTGGTGTAGGAAGGGGTGTGGTAGTTGTCTGCCTTCAGAGGACCGAATGATGCCTAGAAATTGTACTGTAGGTTGAGGTCAATTGTCCATCCTCTGAGTGTCAGGAATTCCATCACTTTACTTTGATGCTAGTCTGTTCTTCAAGCTGTCCTCAGAAGTAAGGACGTCATCCATCTAGGGAATACTGGTTTGTGTGTATGTTTTCATTTTAGGAAAGGCCTTTCTGTTCCTGAAAATAATACTGTAGAGTACCCTTTCTGGGTTTTATTGGACATCAGTCAATCTTTTGTGAAGTATTCCTTTATAAATAGACTTTTTATGGTTGATGAGCAGGAATTCTTTATTGACAAGTCTTTGTCAGTGTGTGTATTGCAAATCTTTACTTCCCAGACTGTGGTTCACTTTTTCATTTTCTTATGGTCATAAGATAAGGAGAAATGTCACATTTTTATGAAGTCCCACTGAATTCTTTTAAATGGTTAGTGCACCATATGTCCTACCCCAAGATTGACAGGTTCTGCATTTTCTTTCAGAAACTGTCCAATGGGAAGCTACAATCCATCTCAAATTTATAAATTGCATTTTTAATTCTAATAGGGTATTTATAGACTGGTTTGTATTTTCTATGTACACAATCATATTATCTGTGAATAGTTACAATTATCCCCTCAATTCTTATACTTTTTGTTTCCCTTGCCTTCTAACAGTGGTAGATTCTCCGATGCCATGTTGAATAGAGCAACATTGTTTGAAGATTTTAATATACCTTTCTCAATATCTGACAGAAAAAGCAGACAAAACATTGGTAAAAATGTGACCTAATTGACATATAGGGAACATTCCATAATAAGTGCAGAATACATTATTTGCAAGTGGTCATAGACTCTTTACCCAAATAGATGATAGATGGGGCCACGAATCAATGCTACAAATGTTAAACCCTGAAATTAACTAGATTCTATTCTTAGACCACAGGCGAATTGAGCCACAGTCATAGCGAAAAGAAAACCAGGAAGTCCTTCAATGTTTACAATTAAATGGAACTTTGCTACATATCCTAAAGGTGAGAGAGGGAATCTCAATGGAAATTCTGAACCTTTTCTACATGAGGGCTCACACACAATGGCACTTTCTTTGTGAAGAGCATTATAATAACCTAGACAGGAGTTGAGCCTTAAGTCAGAATTCTGCCTGCCCCAGCCACACCTGGCAGCCTTGGCCTGTGGTCCCCCTCAGCTGTCCTTTCTGGTGGCCCTGAGCTATGGGGGTGAACATGGCCGTATGGAAATTAGAAGCTCCCCACTCTTAGTGATGACGTTGCTATCGTATTGTCCTCACCAGTCCAACAACATGATTTCTGAGTGAAACATGACACAAGAGCGACTTCTTGGCCTTCCTTCAGGTTTGAAAATCATCTGGTGAGTCATCTATTAGGAATATGGATTCAACATGTGTTCTTTCTTCTGGAAAAGAAATAGACCCAATAGCAATTATGTGTTCCTTAGCACCTGTTCCTGAGAGACATCATACTGGCTCTTTGTAGCATTCTGCCTCTTAAACTTCTCAACTAGGGTGTAGATATTTGTAGGCACATTTTCAGACGGTTAGAAAGGGACTCAGATGATATGAGTCACAGAGGATTTTAGTGTCAGAAACCTAAGTGGGATCCCCAAATTGACTCCAAATCCCTTGTTGTTCCATACAGGGTACTATTTCCCTCTTATCTCTGGTCTTCTCAATCTGGAAACCTATCAAGTATCAGGATTTTCTTGTCATGTGGACAAATGGAACGAATTCAGCGGGCCTTTTCACCTCTGCCCATGGTGATCATTAAGATCATTATCTTAGTGGAGGACCTCTGGGTAAGATACTCAAAGATCCTTAGGAATAGAGACAGTATAATATTTTTCTGGTATTAAAGTTACTGAAACCATCTATCTTTTTTTGTCCATTCAGGCTCTGGTATGTTCAGAGGGTGCTGTAAAACAGGTCTGAAATAGTATTTAAAAACACTCAGCTCAGCCTCTTCTACAAAGTGAGCCAATGCTTATAAACATGGCTAAAATATTCCCATACCTACAATGACTCCCCAGCCATCGTAGTGTTTATATGGTATGACTGTGACTTACATTAGTCAACATTTGCAGAGAAAGAACTTAGTGCATCCAGGGGTCACTTCATGTTGAAATTAGTTTGTGACAACGAGCTACTGTGTTTTATTCTGCAGTCCAAGGGAATGGTGCCAGACATCTCTAAGGAGTTCTAGCAGTTCTACAATTCTGATTTTAAGTGGTCTGTGTGCTTCAGAGATTTGGTCAGGAGAAGGGCAGGGGTCCAGAGACTGTGAACACTTCTGTTACATGTGCTGACCATGGAGCAGGTAGCTTTCTGTGGGCATCATTTTGATTTCTTGGTACTCTTGTGAAGGTGCTTTTGTCTCAAATTCCTCCATTTAGGAGTAATTATAATGATGAAAGTAATTTTTATCTTATATCATCTGTGGGCCCTGATCCTGGGATCCCAGGGAAGCTATCCTTTAACATTTTACCCGGTTCAAAATGGTTGGGCAAAACCTCAAAGCATGGGCCCTATTTCTGCCCCAAGCACATGTTGTACATCTGCTTCAAGAAGAAAACAATAACCAAAAATGCCAACATGAAGATAAGAAAAAATAAAGAACCTCTTTGGCTCCCATAAGATTAAAGTCATACTGACATGTACATACTGAACATGCATGAAATCATTGCATTTCCTAAAGCCCAAGCCTTGGAGGGTCTGAGAGCCACTGATCTTGCCCAGAACCAGGCACACCCCAGCAGGGAGGTCTGGTGCAGAAAGGGAAGGGGCAGGACTCTGAGGGTGGTCTGCAGCTAGAGGGGTCCCTGGAATGGGCCAGGTGTGTGTGGGGAGCCCAGCCCAGGACCCCACCTATGCCTATGCTGGGTGTTGGGTAGAGGAGGCACCTCTTGGACCCCCTGCACTTTCAGGGTTCCAGGGGCTTGAGGGCGGCTTGCCTGGCTTCCCAGGGGCTGGGGCACCACCCTCCCTGACAAATCACCTCTTGGGAGTGGAGCTACGTCTCTGTGGGCTGTTCCAGAGTTGCAGTGGGGTGCAAACCTGGGACAGAAGAAGGGGAACTGGGAGAGAGAGTTGCCCTGCGGAGGTCCCGGCAGGTTAGAGAGCAGCGTGCACCGTGGGTGGGGGGGTCTGGGGGTAGGGTGCGCCCCAGGTGGGAGGCAGGGTTCTGGAAGGGCACCTGGAGAGGGTTCATTGTGGGAACTCAGGTGAGTTTTCTTTTTCCTTTTAAAGTCTCTTCTGCCCCATGTTCTCAACTGGCCTTATTCCCCATACCTGTGAACTCCAGGGCGCCCACTCACCTGAGCTTTTGTGGGATTGGTTGCAGAATTTCAGGGTTTCCTCTGTTCCCCGGGAAGAGTGCGGGTAAGGAACTCACAGAGTCCCCACCTTCAGTGATGTGTCCCACGGTTCTCTGACACAGTGCAGGTGATGCATCTTGAGAAGTACCCCAAGTTCAGCAGGGTGTGCCCTGGTCCCCCAGGCACAGGTGTGGCCGTAGCAAGCCCCAGAGCCGTCCCCCAACTTCAGCATTATGCCCCGTGTGCCCCCAGGTTAGTGGTAATTGGCTGTTAGAATCATGCAGGAAAATCCTCCAGGTGGGGGCCTGAAGGAGGGCGTAAACCAGACCCCACTCTAATTGCATTGGGAATACACGAATTGAGGGTTTCTTTAGAAGAGTAAGTCTGCTTTCCAGAAAAGGCAAGGTCATTGGTCTATTGAGAATGAAGATAATTACTGATATACAACAAGTATGTGTTGCCCCTGGACCCAGAAACCGAAGCAGGTGTGCAGGCTATAGGTCAGAGGGGCCTTCTTCTCCCCAGCTGACAGCACTTCTCTGCTCTGGCTCCAAGACACCCGAGGTTTTGAACGTCAGCATCGGAGTCAGCGAGGCAGCTTGTCACAGGACGCCAGTGTTCAGAGAAAGCACAGGTATGTTTGGCAAAATGTCCTATCTATGTCAGGGCTGGAAGTAAAACCTCTCATTATCGCAAAACCTCCTGGGCTTTTCTCTTTTCTCTAGTTGAGCCACAAAGTAAAATTGAAGTAGCTGTCAGGATTCTGGGTTTGGTGCAAGAATTACTTAGTTTCCCTGGAGGTAGAACTTTGCAGGGGATCACAATTTCTGTCCATTTATTGCTGACAAATGTATTTTGACCATCTGTTTCCTAGGAACCCTCTTTTATTAGAAAGGGAAGGTGAGATTCACTCTGTGCCTGTTTGTAACATCTAATTTGTTCCTTCATCTAACACTGTTTATTCAATTGGGCCTAAGATATGGTTTAGTGGCCAGTATCTAGAGTTAGGTGGCTTTTTTCATCTGATACAGACTTGGATGATGTCATTTGACAAAGGTGATGTTTCATCATTGATTAGTTTATTCATCAGAAGAGTTAAAATTAGGGTGGAGGGAAAATTCAAAATTATCCAAACCGGCCTGTTCCTGTTTAAAAGTTGAGCTTGACTTTCTAGTTTTACTAAATGTATTATCTCGATATTTTGAGGTGCCATATTCCCTCTGTAGTTTCTTTGGTGGTGGAGTCAGAAGGAGAGTCTGGGAATTCTTTTGGATAGTGGCATGCTGGTGGCTTCAAGGGGCTTGGCGTCAGGAGCCTTGGGGTGAAGTCTGCAACTGCTTGCC
Organism: Ursus americanus; assembly: GCF_024610735.1. Taxonomy (NCBI): domain Eukaryota; kingdom Metazoa; phylum Chordata; class Mammalia; order Carnivora; family Ursidae; genus Ursus; species Ursus americanus. The sequence goes on from NW_028273624.1 coordinate 2,068,679, forward strand.
TGACCCTGGGTGCATCTCCCAGAGGTTTTGTTGCCTCTTATGAAATTGCCGGCAGATAATGTTCTGCTTAAAGGGGAACCCTCCCATCCTGTTGGTGGGAATGCAAAGTGGTGCAGCCAGTCTGGGAACCAGTGTGGGGGTTCCTCAAAAAGTTAAACATTGAACAACCACATGATCCAGCAATTGCTGTCCTACGTATTTACCCAAAGGATAAAAAAATGCAGATTCGAAGGGAGTCCATGCACCATAATGTTTATAGCAGCAATGTCCACAGTAGCCAAACTATGGAGAGAATCCCAAAGTCCATGCACTGATGAATGGATAAAGCAGATGTGGGATACATATATATAATGGAATATGACCCGGCTTCAAAAAGAATGAAATCTTACCATTTGCAAGGATGTGGATGGATCTAGAGTGTATTAAGCTAAGCAAAATCAGTGAGGAAAGACAAATATCCTATGCTCTCACGCTTGTGGAATTTCAGAAAAAAAACAGATGAACAGAGTTGAGGGGTGATGAGAGAGGCAAACAAGGAAATAGACTCAACCTTGGAGAACAAACTGAGTGTTGCTGCAGGACATGGGCGTGGGGGTAAGAGATAAATGGGTGAGGGGTATTAAGGAGGAATCTTGTGATGAGCACCGGGTACTGTATGCAGGTGAGGAATCACTAAATCTTACCCCTGAAGCGAATATTCCATGGCATGTGAACTAACTGGAATTTAAGTAAAAGAAGAAAGGAAAAAGTGTTCTGCTTCATGAAGAGTGAGGTAAAGTTGTAGTGATTTGGGCTGTACTCTTCTATAGATGAGAGTTGTAGAACACCCTGTTGTAGGATACACTAGTTTCTTATCACATAAGGATTCCTCAAAAAGCTGCAATGAAAGATTCAGGTCTCAGAGCATGTTCATGTTCCACTGATATGTTACAGTTTGCACAGGTAGGAAAGAAGGTGGAGAGAAAGGCAACAGAAGGGGAAAGTAGGTGTGAACCTTTCATTAGTTAGCGTTATAGCTTTCTCATGAAAGTCTTGCGCCAGTGTGATTTTGGAAGCAGAGTGGGAATCCGGGAGCTTTGCAGGAGATGGGGGAGTTCCAGGTCTGGGTAAAGCTGACAGGGGGCCCAGAGGAGAGCTGAATGCATTCTGCAGCAGGATGTGGGCAGGGTGGGCTCCAGGTGTGGCTATGGGTCTCCTGGGTGAGAGTTGTGACAGGTGAGGGCTGTGTGCAAGTTCCTGGCTGAGGACAAGGGAGGCACAGGCGGAGAGCTGGCAGAGAACCTTCTTCTGGGCCACCAGTCTCACCCAACACACACAGTCTCATCTTCTGTCCCTGACACTCCAATTCAGACTTCTCCGAAGGTGAGTGAGAACACATCAAGAGCATTCGAAACAGAAGGGAAAGCATGTGCAATGGCTCTGGGGCAGGAGAATTCCAGGTATGTCCACGAGCAGCAGGAAGGCCCTGTGGCCACAGGAGACAGCTTAGGACATGAGCTCAGAGAGGTGACAGAGGGTGACAGAAAGCCATTCCAGGGCTATATCCCCATGAGACCCTGTTTCACTGGGCCATCCTGGCTACAATGTTGAGAACAGATGACAGAGGGTTGAAGATGGCAAGGCAGGTCAATGACGAAGCTTTTCCAGGAACTCAGGCACTGTGGACCAGACAGGTGGCCTTGGATGGAGTTGTTAGACCTATTCTGGGTCCATTTTGAAGATACAGCTCACAGGATTTGCTGATGGGTTAGCTATTAGGAGCAGGAGAACGGAGGAATTAGGGTAACTCCCAGCTTTTGTGGGTTGTCGTGATCGAGGGGAAGGAGAGGGTTTCTCGGGAGGTAGGAGGTAGTCCGTGTTCCGCATGCTGAGGAAGGTGCCTTTCCCGGTGGGTCTGCTGAGGTTTGTGTCTGGGAGAACCTTTCACATCTCGTCCCTCAGCAATGCTCAAGTACAAGTATCCCCCGTTTTTAACGTTCACAGTAAGACACTGGGATTTCTTGAAAAACTATGTTATTACCCAGCTTCAGTAAGAGGAAGAGACCTGAAGAGGATTTCCCTCTTATGCAAAAAGGTGAACAGTGAGAATCGCATTCAGCATCTGTTTTGGGGAGAAGCACGACAAAGGCAGTGTGCTCCCCAACCAGCTCCTTCTGCTGGGAACTGCTCTCCGCATCCAGCCACCAGCACTTTGAATTGTGTTTGTGAGCCTCTGCTGTGCTTTATCTTCATTTATGCTGGGCCTCCATTGGAAACGTGTGTGCTGAGGCCTAAGAAAAGCCAAAGAGAAGGAATTTTGGAGTCTGAGCACACTGTCTAATTGTTCCGTGTAAATTAATGGCCATTCCTTCTTGACACCATTTCTGCTGTGCAAGGTTTCTCAGAAGCTCTGTACTTTCAAAGAGCAGGGAAACCTATACCCCATGCTGTGGGGTTAGTTTTAGTCTCCATGCTGGACAGAACATTTCATGACTGTCGGATTTTCTCACTCAAACATTGAGACTTTGACCGCCTTCACCCGTTTCTACCACCCCATCCCCGAATCTGGCACCTACCAATCTGCTCTCAGTATCTATGTGTTCAGTATTTGTTTATTCCACGTGGAATGTACATGAGAGCATCTGGTATTGGTCTTTCTGTGTATGAGTTACTTGGCATAAGGCCCCCAAGGTCTGTGTTTCCATGTCTGGTTCTTGTGAATAATGCTTTAGTGAACGTGGGAGTGCATCTGTCTTTTTGAGGCAGTATTTTTGTGTTCTCCGAATCAATACTCAGTAGAGCCATTACTGGGTCATGCCGTAGTTGCTTTTATTTTTTCAGGAACCTCCATACCGTTTGTCACAGTGGCTGCACCAATTTCCATTCCCACCAACAGTGCACAGTGTCTCCTCGTCTGCACACCCTTGACCCCACTTGGTGTCTGTCTCTGGGACAATTGCTGTTCCAACAGTTGTGAGAGGATAGCCGATTGTGGGTTTGACTGATGTTTCCCTGACGATGATTAGTGATGTTGAACAACTCCTTCTGTCTGTTGGCACCTGTGTGCCATCTTTGGAAGGTATCTATTCACATATTCCCCACATTTTTTATACTTTTTTTTGTTTTGATTTGTATGTGTGTTGTGTGTATTTTGGATATTAGCCTCTTCTCACACATATGATTCACAGATATTTTTTTCTTATTGGGTCAGTGGCCTTTTAAGTTTTTGATGGTTTCTTTTGCCGTGTGGAAGATTTCAGTTTGATGTTGTTCCACTTGTTTATTTTTGCTTTTGTTGCCTTTGCATTTGGTGTCCGATCTGAAGACTCTTTGCCAAAACCAATGTCAAGAGACTTAGTACCTGTGTCTTCTTGGAGGTTTATGGATTCAGGTCTTATGTTCAAATCATTCATCCATTAAAAATTTTGTGTGTGGTGTAAGAAAGTGACCCAGTTATATTCTTCTGCATTTAGTGTCCAGTTTGCCTCTTACCGCTCACTGAAGACACAGTCCTTCCCTCATGGCATATCTTCTGCTGCTGTGTCGTAAGTTAGGATCATTTACGTGTGGGTAAGTTTCTGAGCTTTCTGTTCTGTTCCACTGACCTGGTGTCTGTGTTTCTGCCAGTACCATCCTGTTTTGATGACAACAGCTTTGTAATCTAGCTTGAAATACAGGTGTGTGTTGACTGCACCTTTCTTTCTCCAGGTTGCTTTGGGTATTTGGGGTCTTTTGTGATTCCATACAAGTTTGAGGACTGTTTTCTATTTCCTCGAATAATGCCACTGGAATTCAGATAAGGATTTCATCACATCTGTCGATTGCTTTGGGTACGATGGACATGTTCACATAATTAACTTTTCCAGTTAAGGAGCATGGCGTAAGCTTCCATTTGTTTGTGTTGCCTTCCAAATCTTTGACCCATACATTCTGCCCCCCTCGACACACGTGTTTTTCATTTCTTTTCTGCCATGTGTTGAGTGTACTATGTCTTTCTCATTCTTGGTTACTTTTATTCCTAGATTTTTTTTTCATGCAATTGTAAATGGCATTGCTTTTTTATTTCTCTTTGCGAAAGTATGTCATCAGTATACAGAAATGCAACAAGTTGGGTCATCTGTGTGGCTCCATAGGTGAAGCGTCTGCCTTTAGCTCAGGTCATGATCCCAGAGTTCTGGGATCGAGCCCCATGTTGGGCTCCCTGCTTAGCGAGGGTCTGCTTCTCCCTCTTTCTGACACTCCCCCTGCTCCTGCTTTTTCTCTTCCTGTCAAATAAATAAATAAATAAATAAATAAATAAATAAATAAAATCTGAAAAAAATAGAGACAACAGGTCTCTGTATATCGACTTTATATCCTGCAGCTTTCTTGAATTTGTTTATTCTAACAGTTTTTTTGTGTGGAATCTTTCGGGATTTCATGTCATTTGCAAATAGTGACAGTTTTCCTGTATGGATTTCATATCTTTCTCATTTTTAAAATGATGTTAGTCACCCTAGAGTACTTCATTTGTTTTTGATGTAGTGTTCCATGATTCATTGTTTGCATATAACACCTAGTGCTCATTATGACACGTGCCCTCCTTTTTTTAAAAAAAAAGAATTTATTTATTTATTCGACAGAGATAGAGACAGCCAGCGAGAGACGGAACACAAGCAGGGGGAGTGGGAGAGGAAGAAGCAGGCTCACAGCGGAGGAGCCTGATGTGGGGCTCGATCCCATAACCCTGAGCCGAAGGCAGACGCTTTACCGCTGTGCCACCCAGGTGCCCCAATATGTACCCTCCTTAATACACATCACCAGGATAACCCCTTCCCCTTCCCCTCCCTTTCTGCAGCCTTCAGTTTGTTTCCCAGTTTCAGTAGTCTCTCATGATTCATCTCCCCCTCTCATTCCCCCCTTCACTTTTCCCTTCCTTCTTCTAATGTCCTCCATGCTATTCCTTCCGTTCCACATAGGAGTGAAACCATATGATAATTGTCTTTCTCTGCTTGACTTAATTTCACTTAGCATAATCCCCTCCTGGTCCATCCACGTTGGTGCAAATGGGGGGTATTCATCCTTTCTGATGACTGAGTAATATTCCATTGTGTAGATGAACCACATCTTCTTTGTCCATTCATCTGCTGAAGGACACCTTGGCTCCTTCATCAGTTTGGCTATTATGTACATTGCTGCTATGAACATTGGGATACAGGTGCCCCTTCTTTTCATTACTCTGTGTCTATGCGGTAGATACCCAGTAGTGCAATTGGTGGGTCATAGGATAGCTCTGTGTTTAACGTCGTGAGGAACCTCCATATTGTTTTCAAAAGTGGCTATACCAGCTTGAATCCTCACGAGTAGTGTAAGATGGTTACGCTTTCTCCACATCCTCTCTGACTTTTTTTTATTTCAAGTCTTGTTAATTTTTTTTCAAGATTTTATTGATTTATTCCACAGAGATAGAGATAGACAGCGAGAGAGGGAACACAAGCAGGGGGAGTGGGAGAGGAAGAAGCAGGCTCATAACGGAGGAGCCTGATGTGGGGCTCGATCGCATAATGCCAGGATCACGCCCTTAGCCGAAGACAGACGCTTAACCACTGTGCCACCCAGGTGCTGCATGCCTTGTTAATTTTAACCATTCTAACTGGTGTATGGTGGTATCTCATTGTCGTTTTGATTTGTATTTGCCTGATGGCAAGTGATGTGGAGCATTTTTTCATGTGTCTGTTGGCCATTTGTATGTCTTCTCTGGAGAAGTATCTCTTTGTGTCTTCTGCCCATTTTTTGGGTGTCGAGTTTGAGGCGTTCTTTATAGATCTTGGATACCAGCCCTTTATCTGTAATATTATTTGCAGATATCTTCTTCGATTCCATAGGATGCCTTTTTGTTTTTTTGATCATTTGCTTTGCCGAGCAGAAGCTTTTTATCCTGATGAAGTGCCAATAGTTCATTTTTGCTTTTATTTCCTTTGCCTTTAGAGACATGGCTTGCAAGAAGTTGTTGTGTCCAAGGTTGAAGAGTTCTTTTGATTTTGATATGAGACAGGAATCCATTATCTTTCTTTCTTAATTTTCTTGGAGTCCTCTGTCTTTCTTGGTGAGTCTAGCTAAGTTTGTCAGTTTTGTTTATCTTTCCAAAAAAGGCAGCTCTCATTTTCTTTTTTTTTTTGTCCTTTTAGTCTCCATTGGATTTATTAATGCATTCCTTTTTGTTATTTCCTTATTTCTACTAATTTGTGGCTTTGTTTGTTCTTTTTTTTTTCTAATTCTTTACCACATAAATCAGGTTGTTTATTGGAGAGCATTCTCATGGATTGATGAAGACTTGAATTTCTATGAATGTCCCCCATAAAGCTACTTTTGCTGCATCCCATAAGTTTTTGTAAGTTGTCTTTTTCATCAGTGTCAAGGTACTTCTAAAATTTTTTTGATTTCTTCTTTGACTGTTGGTTGTTCAGTAGCATGTTGTTAAATCTCCACACATTTATTTAAGATTATTTAAGTATCTGACAGAGAGTGAGACAGCGAGAGAGGGAACGCAAGCAGGGTGGTGGGAGAGGGAGAAGTGGGCTTCCCACTGAGTAAGGAGCCTGATTCGGGGCTAGATCCCAGGATCCTGGAATCACGACCTGAGCTGAAAGCAGATCCTTAACAACTGAGCCACCCAGGCCCCCCAATCTCCACCTATTTTTGACTGTCCCATTTTTTTCTTGAGACTGATTTCTAGTTTCATATCATTGTGGTTGGACAAGATTTGAAGCAGAAGGTGAAAAGAGCATTCAGATGAAAGGTTTGTTTCCTGGAGGGTTTTCTGAGGGCAGACCATGAGTTCAGTGGGGATGGAGGAAGGTTTTGTGAGACGGGGGGTGGGGTTAACCCTCGTTAGAATTACTGACTACTACCATGCAGGCTGTGTGCTACCGTTCACACCGTAGTCCTGATGGACTGGTACTTCATTAGAAATATTTTCTAGGAGGTGTAGGCATAGTCTTCACTTAAAGAAAGGTGCCATGTGGGTTCATGGCATGACCCCAGGTCAGCAACCAGGATGTTTGGTATTGTGGGGGATCAGAACCAGGCTTTCTGTGGGAAGTGACAGAAATAGGGTATGGTGAGCTCCATGACCATAGGTGAGGTCCCTAGTGACCCACTGGGTGTTGGGTTCTGTGGATCTGTCTCATCAGGTGCTGTGGAATTCAGGGACACCCTCCTGTCTGTGGATTTGTGTGGAGACAGGTAGACATCAGTGTCTGGCCAGGCACGAGGGTCACACTGGACCACCACCAGAGGTGCAGCGTGCGTGGGAGCCACTGCTTGGTTTCCACGAAAGCTGACCAGGGTCTGTGACCGTGATTCCTAGCAGCTGCAAGGGGAGAGGAGGCCGGGGGTGGTGCACACTTCCTAGAGTTGTGGTCAGGACTAGTCTGGAGCCCACTGAAGTCAGCCACACTGGGCACAGAAGGCACCCAGTCAGTGTAGCTGTGGGCACTGCTCCCATGGCACTTTCAGGCCGGCTCCATGCTGCCACCTCCTGCATTTCATCATCATCTTCAAGGTCATGTGCCTCTGCTCTTGCCCCATGGCCTCCGGGGTATTGTCCGTCCTCCATCTGGCCCTCGTCCCTGGTGCCCTGTGCAGTCCAATGCCAGGGTACCCGTCTTGAGACAAATATCTGGCCCTGATGGAACACTTCCATGGATCTCGTGTAATGTGAGGGTGATGCCCTGCACTGGAAGGGGGCTACAGGTCCCCAATCAGGAGAGCCATGTCTCCCTTTTCAGCATGGCCTGCCCGCCCCTCAGTCTTCTTAGGGAAGCTCTCCCCACTTCCTGAGATGACAGCCCTGAACTTAAAAATGAATGTCATTTTACATATCTCTATGCCTTAGTTCATCCATGGCATGTCTTTCAACCCCGTCAGTGGGTTTTTTTTAGAAGTTCTGAAGGGCTGTCTGCTCAAGGAGGGGATGACCTGGGTGGGGCAGCTTTCCCTCTCATCTCCCTCAGCATGTCTCTGAGCCCTGGGGCCAGCTGTCCCACTGAGGATTGAGGGACACGAGCCAGCCCTTCCTGAGCCCAGGCTGTGTCAGCTCATAGACTGATGCGTGTCAGAGTGGTGGGTAGCTGGCATGGGCCAGAGGCAGGCAGTGTCTCCTTCTCATTCCTTCCCTCCCTTCCTCCCAGAGGTAGCTCAGAGCAGCCTTCAACCTCTGCATCTCCAGATCCCTTGACCTGTGCCTCCTGTGTTCAGCTGGTGACCTTGGAGTTTCGCATGGATTCTACCACACGTACCCTCTCCCGTAGCAATTCCTGGATCAGGGGAGGGGTCGGACCCTTGTCTGCTTTTGGTCTTCTTCCTGTCCAGCACCAAGCCCACCCACCTTTGCATCTTCCATGTATGTGCTTGGAAGCAAGCCCATCCACAGGGAACCTATTAGCCAAATGGATCCAGGCAATGAACACTGAAGTAGAGATCCGGGATCCATAATAAACCTGCTCTGAAACCTGTCCCAAAGTCTGTGAGTCTCTCACACTGAAACAAAAACAATAATAGCTTTCTGGACTGTGAAGTGACATGTGTCTCTACTTCCAATCTTGAATGCATTGGTGCTGAGCCTGGACTGAAAAGGACCATGGCTCCCGTGGGCTGGGATCCACGGTAAGAACTCAGTGAAATCTGAATTTGATTCATGGAGTGAATAATTATTGTAGAGCGAATCCTCCCAAGTAGGGCTTATGCACAGTGCACAGGAAAAGCTTTTTCAAAGAGGTTCCTGAAAGAAAAAATCTTTTTTAGAAATTTATTTTAATTCCAGTAGAGCTAACATACAGTGTTACATTCGTTTCAGGTGTACAATAGAGTGATTCAGTAATTCTATAAATTACTCAGTGGTCATCAAGAAAAGTGTCCTCTTAATCCCCTTCACCTATTCCACTCAACCCTCTATCCACCTCCTCTTGTAACCATCCGTTTGTTCTCTATTGTTAAGAGTTTGTATTTTGGTGTGTCTCCTTTTTCTCTTTTAGTTATTTATTTTTGTTTGTTGCTTAAATTCCCTATTAGAGTGACATCTTATGGGATTTGTCTTTCTCTGAATGCCTGATTTTAGTTAGGATAATACTCTCTAGCTCCATTCATGTGGCTGCAAATGGAAGGTTTCATTCTTTTTCAAGCCGAGTAATACTCCATTGTGTGTGTGTATGTGTGTGTGTGTGTGTGTGTGTGTGTGTGCACGTGCGTGTGTGTGAATACAGATCTATCATCTCATTTGTCAATTTTTCTACAGACACTTGGGTTGCTTCCATATTGTGATATTCTAAATAATGGTGCAAGGAACATAGGGGTGCACGAATCCTTTTACGTTACTGTTTTCCTATTCTTTGGGTAAATACGAGTAGTGTGATTGTTGGATCGTAGGGTAGTTTTATATTTAATTTTTTCAATAACCTTCATACTGTTTTCCACGGTGGCCACCACAATTTGCATTCCCACCCACAGTTCACGAGGATTCCCCTTTATCCACATCCTCTCAACACCTGTTCTTTGTTGTGCTTTTGATGTTAGCCATTCTGACATGTTGGAGGTATTACCTCATTGTCCTTTGGATTCACATTTTCCTGATGATGGGTGATGGTGAACATCTTTTCACGGGACTGTTGGCCATTTGTATTTCTTCTTTGGAGAAATGTCTGTCCATGTCTTCTGCCTATTTTTTAACTGGATTATTTGTTTTTTGGGGGTCGAGTAGTATCAGTTCTATATGTTTTGGACACTATCCCTTTATTGCATATGATCTTTGCAAATATCATCTCCCTTTGAGTAAGTTGTCTTACTATTTTTACGTTTTCATTGTTCTTCTGCCATGTGGAAACTTTATTTTGCTGTATTCCCAATAGTTTATTTTTGATTTCATTTCCTTTGCCTCAGGACACAGTCTAGAAAAACGTTAATATGGTCCATGTCAAGAAGTTACTGTCTTCCCTCCTGTAGGATTTTAATGGATTCAGGTCTTATATTGAGGTCTTGAAACTGTTTTGTGTTTGTCTGTATTGTGTAAGAAAGCAGTCTAATTTCATTCTTTTGTGCGTAGCTGTCTAGTTTTCCCAACAAAATTTGTTGTAGAGACTGTCCTTTTCCCTTTTGATATCGTTGCTTGCTTTGTGGAAGATTCATGGACCACATAATTATGGGTTTCTGTTTGAACTTGTATCCTGTTCCTTTGGTCGCTGTGTCTATTTTTGTGCCATACTCTCTTGTTAGGATGACTGCAGCTTTGTAGTATAACCTGAAATCTGAAATTGTGAGTCCTCCAGCTTTGTTTTTCTTTTCCACATTGCACTGGCTGTTCGGAATCTTTAGTGGTTCCATACAAATGTTTAGGATTGTTTATTCAAGGTCTTTTGTTCTTTAATTTAAATTCAATTAGCCAACTTACAGTACATCATTAGTTTCAGATGTAGTCTTCAATCAATTTTCAGTTGTGTGTAACACCCAGTGCTCATTGTATCGTGTGACCTCCTTAATGCTACTCACCCAGTTACCCCCCCAAACTACTCCTCCAGCAATCATCAGTTTCTTGTGATAGTTAAGAGTCCATCATGGGTTTTCTCCCTCTCTGATGACTTCCCATTCTATTTTCCCTTCCTTCCCCTATGGTCACCTTCCTTGTTTCTGATATTCCACATAGGAGTGAAAGCATATGATCATTGTCTTTCTTTCATTGACTTATTCCACTCATCATAATACCCTCCAGCTCCACCCAGGTAGGTGTGATGGTAAGTATTCATCCTTTCTGATGGCTGAGTAATATTCCACTATAGATATGATCCACATCTTCTTTATCCATTCATCTATCCATGGTCATCTGCACTCCTTCTGCAGCTTGTCTATTATGGATATTGCTGCTATGAACACTGTGGTGCATGTGTCCCATCTTCACTACCTCTGTATCTTTGGGGTACATACCCAGTAGTGCAATTGCTGGGACATAGGGTAGCTTTATTATAACTTCTTGAAGAAACTCTGTACCATTTTCAAGAGTGGCTGTACTGGACTGCATTTGTACAGGGGTGTAAGAGTGTTCCCATTTCTCCACATCCTCTCCAACATGTATAGTTTCATGTCTTCTTATTTTTAGATATTCGGCCTCGTGTGATATGGCATCTATAGGGGTTTAGATTTGCATTTCCCTGAAGCCAAGTGATATGAAGCATTTATGCATGTATCTTTTGGTCACCAGTACGTCGTCATCAGTGAAGTGACTTCCCATTTTAATCCATCTCAAGACCTAAAGCTGGGTAAGGCACTGAAGCTGGATGGTGCCATCGGTTGGAAGTGTGGAGAATTTCAAAAGATCTCCTTGGAGAGCAAGTTTAAAGGTCAGTTTGAAGCTACTAATTGGATCCGGGGAGATCTCTGAAAGTGGGGGTTGCCTGCGATGGGCTGAGGAGGGCCCTCCGATTTTCCTATGAATCCTTGCTGCAGCCCCAAATGACAGTTTCCTGCTGTGGGGCAGGCTGAGTCCTCTAGTCGTGCAGAGGTGAGCCCAATGCCTGCTGCCTTGGAGGCAGGCAAACGGGGAGGGACCCTCAGCAGAAGACCCAGGGTTAGGTTAGGCCTCAAGAGACAGCAGGTCCAAACTGCCCAGTGCTCAGAGAACTCCTAGGCCGACTGAGATGAGGGCACAAGCGTGGGTGAGTGTGAGCCTTGGGGTTTCATCCGGAATGGCCCACAAATGTCGGGGTTCACCAGAAGGGGCTCTCAGGGGGTGCCCCAATTCTCTTGCACTGAATGCTCTGTTGTGCCCCAAAACGGTACAGTTTCCTGTGGGCTGCAGGCTGAGTCCTACAGTGGGGCTTGTGTGTCCCCAATCCCCCGGAGTAGGGTGCCAGGACCCTGGGGAGGGGCCCCTCTGTGGCTAACCTAGTGTAAGGTTTAGGGTCCAGGAGCCCGGCAAGGACAATCTGCAGGCTGTGCAGCGAGCTCTGTGGAGGGCTGAGAGGAGGCCATGGCGGATGGTGAACATAGGCCTCAGGGTTGGGGCACGGGGGGCTGCCAAAAGTGGGGACAGGCCCTGGGGGCCTCCCCATGTTCTCATGCCCTGTAGGCTCCGTAGAGCCCCAAGGGGCACAGTTTCCTTTCTGGTGGCAAGCTGAGTCCTGCGGTGTGGTACAGGTACCCCAATTCCCTGGGGCTGTGGTGTAAGGCTCCTGGGAGTCCCCCACACCCGCGGCCGACCTAGGGCTAGGGTTAGGCCCCAGGAGCCCCGCAGGCCCGATCTGCTGGCTGTATGGCGAGCTACATGGGCTGAGGTGAGGGTGCAGGGAGGGTGAGCGTGGGCTTCAGGGTTGGGTTGCGGGAGGCCACCGACGTTCGCTGGTGGCTCAGGAGGGCCCTCCTGGTTCTCCCACCCTGAACGCTCTATGGCCTCCCAAGGCGCATGGTTTCCTGCGGGGTGGCAGACTGAGTCCTGCTGTGGGGCTCAGGTGTCCCAAATCCCCGTGGCTCTGGCTCCAGGCTCCTGGGGAGGGGCCCCTCCACAGATGAACTAGGGTTAGGGTTGGGGCCCAGGAACCCCGCAGGCCAGATCTGCCCGCTATGTGGCGAGCACTGCCGCGGGCTGAGGTGAGGGTGTGGGGTGGGGTGAGCATGGGCTTCAAGCTTGGGTTTAGGGATCGCTGAAGTTCGCTGGGGACTCTGGGGGCCCTCCTGGTTCTCCCGCCCTGAATGCTCTACAGCCTCCCAAGGAGCACGGTTTCCTGTGGGCTGGCAGGCTTTATCCTGCAGTGGGGCTCAGGTGTCCCCAGTACCTGGGGCTGTGGCACCGGGACCCAGGGGAGGGGCCCTACCCAGCCAAACTAGGGTCAGGTCTAGGCCCCAGGAACCCGGCAGGCCTGATCTGCCGGCTCTGCGACGCGCTTGGTGGCAAGCTGAAGGGAAGGCGTGGGGCGGGATGAGCGTGGGCCTCAGGGTTGGGGTGTAGGGGGCCGCCGAGGATCGCTGGGGTCTCAGAGGGGCCCTACCAGTTCTCCTGAACGGGATGCTCTGCGGCGCCCCAAGGGGCATGGTTTCCTGAGGGGTAGCAGGCTGAGTCCCGTGGTGTGTTCCAGGGGTACCCAATCCCCAGGGTTAGGGTACGGATTAGGGTACGGGTTAAGGTTAGAGTATGGATTATGGTTAGGGTATGGGAGAGGGTAGGGTTTAGGGTTAGGGTAAGGAGAGGGTATGGGTTAGGTTTGGGTTTAGGGGTTACAAGTTAGACGTTATGGGTTAGGGTACAGATTAGGGTTCAGGGTACGGGTTAGGGTTTAGGGTTTGGGTTTAGGGTTAGGGTTAGGGTTGGAGTAGGGGTTAGGTTTAGGGTACGGATTAGGGTTAGGGTACTGGTTAGGGTACGCATTAGGGTACGGTTATGGTTAGTGTTGGCATTCGGATTAGGGTACGGTTTAGGGTACGGGTTAGGGTACGGGTTAGGGTTAGGGTACAGTTTAGGGTTATGGTACAGGCCAGGTTACGGTTTAGGGTTAGGGTTAGGGTACGGGTTAGGGAATGGGTTAGGGATAGGGATAGGGTACGGTTTAGGGTTAGGGTATGGGTGTGGGTACGGGTTAGGGTACAGGTTAGGGTTAGGTATGGGTTAGGGTATGGGTTAGGGTCCGGGTTAGGGATAGGGTACAGGTTAGGGTATGGGTTAAGGTTAAGGTAAGGGTACTGGTTAGGGTTAGGGTACGGGTTACGGTTTAGGGTTTAGGTTTATGGTTAGGGTATGGGTTAGGTTTAGGGTACGGGTACGGTTAGGGTACGGGTATGGTACGAGTTAGGGTATGGGTTATGGTCAGGGTTCAGGGTTAAGGTTAGGGTATGGGTTAGGGTACTTGTTAGGGTTAAGGTTAAGTTTAGGGTACGGTTTAAGTTATGGGTTAGGGTACAGTTTAGGGTTAGGGTTAGGGTACAGGTTTGGGTACGCGTTAGAGTACGTGTTAGGGTTAGGGTACAGGTTAGGGTTCGGGTTAGGGTATGGGTTAAAGTTAGGGTTAGAGTATGGGTTAGGGTAAGGGTTAGGGTTAGGTTACTGGTTAGGGGTAGGGTTAGCTGAAGGGGTAGGGTTAGGGGTAGGGTTAGGGTTATGATAGGGGTCGGGGTATGGTTAGGGTTTAGGGTTAGGGTTTGGGGTTTGGCTTAGTGGTTAAGGTAAGGGTTTAGTGTTTAGGGTTTCGGGTTTAGGGTTAGGGGTTAGGATTTAGGGTTTAGTGTTAATGTAGGGTTTAGGGTTTAAGGATTAGGGTTTAGGGTTAGGTTTAGGTTAGGGTCAGGGTTAGGGTAAGGGTTAGGGGTTAGTGTTAGGGTTAGGGTGAGGGTTAGGGGTTAAGGTTTAGGGTTTAAGGTTAGGGGTTAAGGTTTAGGGTTAGACCCCAGTAGGCCAGCAGGACCGATGCAACGGCTGTGCGGCGATCGGAGGAGTGGGCCAATGTGAAGGCGCTGGTGAGCGGCAGCATGGGCCCAACCATTTTGGTGCAGGAGGGCCTTCGAAAGTCGCCGGGGCCTCGGAGTGCCTTGCCCGTTCTCCCGCTCTGAATGACTAGCGGGGCCCCTAGCGGCTCGGGTGGCTGAAGGGCAACAGGGTGAGTCCGGCACATGGGCTTGTGGTCCCCATCCTCGGCGTTGCGGAGCCACGCCACTCGGGAAGTGCCTCTCGGGGGCTGACCTACACTTAGGGTTAGTCCCCAGGAGGCCGGCAGGCCCGATACACCACATGTGCAGTGATTGGAGCGGTGGGCCGAGGTGAGGGTGCTGGTGAACATGAGCCTGGGCCGAAGCGTTTTGGTTCCGGGCACCTTCGAAGGTTGGAGGGAGTTCGGAGGGCCCTGCCAGTTCTCCAACACTGAATGAATGGTGGTGCCCCTAGCGGCACGTTTAGGAAGGGACCCTCAGGGGCCGTCCTAGGGTGTAGGGTTAGCGCCCAGTAGGCCGGCAGGCCAGATCTGCCAGCTGTGCGAAGGGCAGAGGTGTGGGCCGAGTTGAGGGCGATGGCGAGCGGGAGCATGGGCCCCAGGGTTTTGGCGCCCTGGGCCTTGCAATGTTGCCATGGCTCGGAGGGCCCTGCCCTTTCTCCTGCCCTGAATAACCAGCGGCGCCCCTAGTGGCTCCGTTGGCGGTGGGGCAGCAGGGTGAGTCCTGCACTGTGGCTTGGGGATCCCCAATCCCCGGCGTTGCGGGGGCAGGCCCCTTGGGAGGAGCTCCTCGTGGGCTGACCTAGGGTTAGAGTTAGCCCCCAGGAGGCTGGCAGGCCCAATCCTCTGGCTGGGCGGCGAGAGGTGGGCGGGCAGAGGTAAAGGCGCTGCCGAGCGGGAGCGAGGGCCCCTGCATTTTGGCGTGGGAGGCTTCAAATGTCGCTGGTTTCTCCAGGGCCCTGTCGTTCTCCCGCCCTGAATGACCGGCGGCACCCCTAGCGGCCCGGGTGGCGGCATTGAGGCAGGGTGATTCTGGCTCTGGGGCTTGGGGTTCCCGATCCCCAGTGTAGCAGCAGCAGGACCCTTGGGAGGGGCCCCTGAGGGGCCGACCTAGGATTAGGGTTAAGACCCAGGAGGCCGGCAGGCCCAATCCGCCCGCTGGGCTGAGAGCTGAGGGGCAAGCCAAGGTGAGGGCGTGGGGAGTGGGAGCGTGGGCACCAGCGTTTTGGACCAGGGAGCCCTTGAAAGTCACCGGGGGCTCGGAAGGCCCTGCCCCTTCTCTCGCCCTGAATGACCTGCGGCGTCCCTAGCGGCCCGGGTGGCGACAGTGCGGCAGGGTGAGTCTGGATCTGGGGCTCTGAGTCACCAAACCCCAGCGTTACAGAACCAGGCCCCTTGGGATGTCCCCCATGGGGCCGACCTAGGGTTTTGGTTAGCCCCCAGGAGCCCGGCAGGCCTTATCCACCAGCTCTGCAGCAACCAGAGGGGCGGGCCAAGGGGAGGGCGCTGGTGAGCAGGAGCGTGGGAGCCACCTTTTTGCGCAAGGGTGCTTTGAAGGTCGCAGGGGAAACGGAGCACCCTGCCACTTCTCCCACACTGAATGACCCGTGGCTCCCCTAGCGGCCTGGGTGGTGGCGCGGCAGCAGGTGAGTCCGGCGCTGGGTCTCAGGGGTCCCCAATCCACTGTGTTGCGGCGCCAGGCCCCTTGGGAGGGGCCCCTCGGGGGCTGACCTAGGTTAGGGTCAGCCCCCAGGACGCCAGCAGGCTCAATCCGCCAGCTGTGCGGCGAATGGAGTGGTGGGTCGAGGTGAGGTCTCTGTCGAGAGGGAGCTTGGGCCCAAGCATTTTGGCTCCGGGGGCCTTTTAATGTTTCCGGGGACTCGGCGGGCCATGCCCATTCTCCTCCCTGAGTGACTGGCAGTGCCCCTAGCTGCCCAGGTGGCAGCGGGGCGGCAGGGTGAGTCAGGCGCTGCGGCTCGGGTATCCCCAATCCCCGGTGTTGCGGCGCCAGGCCCCTTGGGAGGGGCCCCTCGGGGGCCAACCTAGGGTTAGGTTTAGCCCCTAGGAGGCCGGCAGGCCCTATTCGCCAGCTGTGTGGAGACTGGAGTGTCGGACCGAGGTGAGGGCGCTGGTGAGCGGGAGCGTGGGCTCGGGTGTTTTGGCGCGGGGGGCTTTTGAAGGTCGCCGTGTCTCGGAGGGCCCTGCCTGTTCTCCCGCCCTGAATGAACGGCAGCACCCCAAGCCCCCGGGTGGCAGCTGGGTGGCAGGGTGAGTCAGGGGCTGAGGCTCAGGATCCCCAATCTCCAGCGTTGGAGCGCCAGGCCCCTTGGGATGGGCCCCTCGGTGGTCAATCTAGGGTTACGGTTAGCCCCCAGAAGGCCAGTGGTCCCGATCAGCGGCTGTGCAACACGCGAAGGGTTGGGCCGAGGTGAGGGCGCTGGCGAGCCTTAGCATGAGCCCAAGCCAAGCACGGGGGGCCTTTGAATGTCAGCGGGTGCTCGGAGGGCCCTAACCATTTTCTTGCTCTGATTGAACGGTGGGCCCCTAGCGGCTCGGGTGGCTGAAGGGAAGCAGGGTGAGTCTGGCACTTGGGCTCGGTGTCCCCATCCCCAGCGTTGCGATGCCAGGCCCCTTGGGAAGGGCCCCAGGGGTGCCGACCTATGGTTAGGGTTAGCCCCCAGGAGTCCGGCAGGTCCGATACACCACCTGTGCGTCGAGCGGCGAGTTGGGCCGAGGTGAGGGTGCTGGTGAACATGAGCCTGAGCCCAAGTGTTTTCGTTTGGGGCGCCTTCGAAGATCGGCAGTTTTCGGAGGGCCCAGCCCGTTCTCCCACCCTGAATGAACGGTGGCATCCCTAGCGGTCCGGGTGGGGCGGGGCGGCAGGGTGTAACTGACGATGGGGTTGGGGGTCCCCAATCCCCAGCATTGGGCCGCCAGGCCCCTTAGGAGGGGCCCTTCAGGGGCCAACCTAGAGTTAGGGTTAGCCCCTAGGTGGCCAGCAGGCCCTATTCGCCAGCTGTGTGGAGAGCGGAGTGGCGGACCGAGGTGAGGGCGCTGGTGAGCGGGAGCGTGGGACCTAGCATTTTGGTGCGGGTTGCCTTTGAAGGTCGCAGGGGACTGGAGGGCCCTGCCCATTCTACCACTCTGAATGAGGACGGCGCCCCTAGCGGGCCGGGTCGCGGCAGGGCGGCAGGGTGAGTCTGGCGCTGGTGCTCGGGGGTCCCCAATCCCTGTCGTGGTGGCGCCAGACCCCTGGGAGGGGCCCCTCGACATCCAACCTACTGTTAGTCCCCAGGAGGCCGGCAGGCCCGATCCGGCGGTTGTGCGGCTTGTGGAGGGGCTGGCCGAGGTGAGGGCGCTGGTGAGCGGGAGCGTGGGCCAAAGCATTTTGGCGTGGGAGGACTTCAAATGTCACCGGAGGCTCGGAGGGCCCTGCCCATTCTCCAACCCAGATGACCGGCGGCGCCTCTAGCGGCCCGGGTGGTGGCGGGGCATCAGGGTGCGTCCGGCAGGTTGCTTTGGGGGTGCCCAATCCCCCGCATGGTGGCGCCAGGCCCCTTGGGATGGGCCCCTCAGGAGCCAAGCTAGGATTATGGTTAGCTCCAGGCGGCCGGCAGGCCTGATCCACCGGCTGTGCGGCGAGCGGAGGGGCGGGCCAAGGTGGGGGCGCTGGGGAGTGGGAGCGTGGGCCCAAGCGTTTTAGTGTGGGGGGCCTTCAAAAGTCGGCGGGGGCTTGGAGGGCCCTGCCCGTTCTCCTGCCCTGAATAACCGGCGGCGCCCCTAGCACCCCAGGTTGCAGTGGGGCGGCCGTATGAGTCCGGCGCTGGGGCTCGGGGGTCCCCAATCCCAGGCCTTGCAGCTCCAGGCTCCTTGGGAGGGGCCCATCGGGGGCCGACCTAGGTTTAGGGTTAGCCCCCAGGAAGCTGGCAGGCCTGATCCGCCAGCTGTGTAGCCAGCAGAGGGGCAGGCCGAGGTGAGGGCGCTGTCGAGCGGGAGCCCGGGCCCAAGCATTTTGGCGTGGGGGCATTCGAAAGTCACTGGGGGTTAAGAGCGCACTTCCCGTTCTACCTCGCTGAAAGCCCAACGGCGTACCTAGCGGCTCGGGTTGCGGAGGGGCGGCAGGGTGAGTACGGTGCTGGGGCTCGGGGATCCCTAATCCCCGGCATTGCAGCACCAGACCCCTTGGGAGGGGCCCCTCGGGGGCTGACATAGGGTTTGGGTTAGCCTCCAGGAGGCCGGCAGGCCCAATCCACCAGTTGTGCGGCGAACGGAGGGTCAGGCGGAGGTGAGGCCACTGGCGAGCGGGAGCATGGGCCCAGGTGTTTTGGCGTGGGGGTCCTTCAAAGGTCGCCGGAGGCTCAGAGGGCCCTGCACGTTCTTCCACCCTGAATGACCGGCGGCTACCCTAGCGGCCCGGGTAGAGGACGGGCGGTATGGTGAGTCAGGCGCTGGGGCTCGGTGTCCCCAACCCTCGGCGTTGGGGCGCCAGGCCACTTCGGAAGGGCTCTAGGGGGCCGACCGAGCATTACTGTTAGCCCCCAGGAGGCCGGCAGACCCGATCTCCCAGCTGTGTGGCGAGCAGAGGGGCGGGCCATGGTGAGGGCGCTGTTGAGTGGAATCGTGGGCCCAAGAGTTTTGGCGTGGGGGGCATTCAAAAGTCGCTGGGGGCTCAGAGTGCCCTTCCCGTTGTACCGCGCTGAATGCCCGACAGCGCACCTAGCGGTGCGGGTTGCACAGGGGCGGCAGGGTGAGTCCAGTGCTGGGGCTCAGGGGTCCCCAATCCCAGGCGTTGCGGATCCAGGGCCCTTGGGATGGGCCACTCTGGGGCCAACCAAGGGTTATTGTTAGCCCCCAGGAGGCCAGTAGGCCCAATCCGCCGGCTGTGCGGCAAGTGGAGGCATGGGCCCAGGTGAGGGCGGTTGAGAGCAAGAGCGTGGGCTCAAGCGTTTTGGCACGGGGGGCCTTTGAAATCATCGGGGGTTCAGCGGGCCCTTCCTGTTCTCCCACCCTGAATGACCAGCGGCACCCCTAGCGGCCTGGGTGGTGGCGTGGCGGCAGGATGAGACTGGCAATGGGGCTCGGGGGTCCCCATTCCCTGGCATTGCGGCGCCAGGCCGCTTGGAGCGGCCCCTTGGGTGCCGAGCTTGGGTTAGGGTTAGCCCCCAGGAGGCTGGCAGGCCTGATCGGCCAGGTGTGCGGCGAGTGAAGTGGCGTGCAGAGGTGATGGCACTGGCGAGCGGGAGCGTGGGCCTAAGCGTTTTGGCGCTGGGGGCATTTGAAAGTCGCCGGGGGCCCAGAGCGCCCTACAGGTTCTCCCACCCTGAATGACCGGTGGCGCCCCTAGGGGCCGGTAGGGGAGGGGCAGTAGAGTGAGTCCAGCGCTAGGGCTCGGGGGTCCCCAATCCCCGGCATTGTGGCACCAGGCCTTTGGAAGGGACCCCTCGGGGTCCGACCTAGGGTTAGGGTTAGCCCCCAGGAAGCAGGCCGGCCCGATCCGCTAGCTTTCGGCAAGTGGAAGGGCGGCCTGAGAAGAGGGCGCTGACAAACAGGAGCGTGACCCCAAGCGTTTTGGTGCGGGGGGCCTTCGAATGTCGCCGGGGGCTCGGAAGCCCCTGCCCGTTCTCCCGCCCTGAATGACCGTGGTGCCCCTAGCGGTCCGGGTGGCGGCGGGAAGGCAGGGTGAGTCCCACGCAGGGGCTTGGGTGTCCTCAATCCCCGGCGTTGTGGCGCTAGGCCCCTTGAAAGGGGCCCCTCGGGGGGGACCTGGGTGTAGGGTTAGCCCCAGGAGGCCGGCAGGCCCAATCCGCAGGCTGTGTGGCATACGGTGGGGCGGGCCGAGGTGAGGCCGCTGGCGAGTGGGAGCATGGCTCCAAGCATTTTGCAAAGTGGGCCTTCGAAGGTCGTCGAAGTCTCGGAGGGCCCTGCCCGTTCTACTGCCCTGTATAACCGGGGGCACCCCTAGCACCCTGGGTGGCGGTGGGGCAGCCGGGTGAGTCCAGTGCTGGAGCTTGGGGGTCCCCAATCCCAGGCGTTGCTGCTCCAGGCCCCTTGGGATGGGCCCCTCGAGGACCGACCTAGGGTTATGGTTAGTCCCAGGTGGCCGGCAGGCCCGATCCGCCGGCTGTGTGGCGAGCGGAGGGGCGGGCCAAGTTGAGGGCGCTGGCGAGCTGGAGCGAGAGCCCAAGCGTTTTGGCGCGGTGGGCCTTCGAAGGTCGCCGGGGGCTCGGAGGGCCATTCCCGTTCTCCCATCCTGAATGAGGACGGCGCCCCTATCGGGCCGGGTCGTGGCGGGGCAGCAGGGTGAATCAGGCGCTGGTGCTCGGGGGTCCCCAATCCCCAGCCAGGCGGTGCCAGGCCCCTTGGGAGAGGCCCCTTGGGCGCCAAAGTAGGGTTTGGGTTAGCCCCAGGAGGCCGGCAGGCGTACGGAGGTGCTGGCCGAGGTGAGGACGCTGATGAGGGGGAGCGTGGGCCCAAGAGTTTTCGCTCGTGGGCCTTCGATGTTCGCTGGGGGCTCGGAGGGCACTGCACGTTCTCCCGCACTGAATGACCGGCGGCACCCCTAGCGGCCAGGGTGGCGGTGGGGCTGCAGGGTGATTCCAGCGCTGGGGTCGGGGGTCCCCAAACCCCGGCGTGTTTTGCGCCAGGCACCTTGGGAGGGGCCTTCGTGGGCCGACCTAGTGTTAGGGTTAGACCAAAGGAGGTCGGCAGGCCCGATCTGCCAGGTGTGCAGTGAGTGGAGTGGCGGGCCGAGGTGAGGGCGCTGGCGACAGGGTTCGTGGGCCCAAGTGTTTTGGCTCTGGGGGCCTTCGAAGGTCACCAGGAGCTCTGAGGCCCTGCCCGCTCTACCGCCCTGAATGACCGGCGGCGTCCCTAGCGGCCCGGGTGGCGGCAGGGCGGCAGGGTGCGTCCGGCGCTGGGGCTCGAGAGTCCCCAATCCCTGGCGTGGCAACGCCAGGCCCCTTTGGAGGGGCCCTCAGGGACCGAACTAGGGTTAGGGTTAGCCCCCAGGAGGCCGGCAGGCCCGATCTCCCAACTGTGTGGGGAGTGGAGAGGTGGGCCGAGGTGAGGGTGCAGGGGAGCGGGTATGTGGGCCCAAGCATTTTGAGGCTAGGGCCTTCGATGGTCGCCGGGGGCTCGGAGGGCCCTGCACATTCTCCCGCCATGAAGGACCAGCGACGCCCCTAGCTCCCTGGGTGGCAGCGGGGGTGGCAGGGTCAGTCCGGCACTCGTGCTTGGGTTTCCCCAATCCCCAGCGTTGCGGTGCCAGGCCCCTTGGGAGGGGCCCCTCGGGGACTGTCCTAGGGTTAGGTTAACCCCCAGGAGGCCAGCAGTCCCGATCCGCCGACTGTGCAGTGAGCAGAGGGATTGACTGTGGTAGGGCGCAGTCGAGCGGTAGCGTGGTACCTAGCGTTTTGGTGTGGGGGGCCTTCTTATTTCACCGGAGGCTCGGAGGGCCCTGCCGGTTATCCCGCCCTGAATGCCCGGCGGCGCCCCTAGCGGCCCATGTGGTGGCGGGGCAGCAGGGTAAGTCCAGCGCTGCTCCTCGGGGGTTTCCAACACCCAGCATTGCGGTGCCAGGTCACTTGGGATGGGGCCCTAGGAGACCTACCTAGGGTTAGTGTTAGCCCCCAGGAGGCTGGGAGGCCCGATCTGCTGGCTGTGCAGCGTGCGGAAGGGCGGGCCGAGGTGAGGGCACTGGAGAGTGGAAGCGTGGGCCCAAGCGTTTTGGCGAGGGAACCCTTCGAAAGTTGCCGCGGCTCGGAGGGCACTGCCCATTCTCCCGCTCTGAATGACCGGCAGCACCCCTAGCAGCCCTGGAGGCAGCGTAGCGGCAGTGTGAGTCTGGTGCTGGGGCTCCGGGGTCCCAAATCCCCGTCGTTGCGGAGCCAGGCCCCTTGGGATGGGCCCCTAGCAGGCCTACCTAGGGTTAGTGTTAGCCCCCAGGAGGCTGGGAGGCTTGATCCGCAGGCTGTGCAGCAAGTGGAGGGGTGGGCCGAGGTGAGGGCACTGGTTAACGGAAGTGTTGGCCCAAGCGTTTTGCCTGGGGGGGCTTTCGAAGGTTGCCGGGGGCTCGGAGGGCCCTGCCCGTTCTCCCGCCTTAAATGACCATAGGGGCCCCTTGTTGCCCCGGTGGCAGTGGAGCAGCAAAGTGAGTCTGGCGCTGCGGCTCGGGGGTCACCAATCCCCAGCGTTGCGGCCCCAGGCCCCTTGAGAGGGCCCCCTCGGTTGCCGACCTAGGGTTAGGGTTACCCCCAGGAGGCCAGTAGGCCCAATCTGCTGGCTGTGCGGTGAGCGGAGGGGCAGGTTGAGATGAGGGCGTTGGCGTGCGGGAACGTGGGCCCAAAATTTTGGAGCGAGGGGCCTTCGAAGGTCACCAGGGGCTCAGAGGGTCCTGCCCGTTCTCCCGCCCTGAATGACCGGGGGTGCCCCTTGTGGCCCGGGTGGCAGTGGGGGGCATGGTGAGTCCGGCGCTGGGGCTCAGGAGTCCCCAATCCCCATCGTTGTGGCGCCAGGCCCCTAGGGAGGGGGCAATAGGGGGCTGACCTAGGGTTTGGCTTAGCCCCCAGAAGGCCCGCAGGCCCGATCCACCAGCTGTGTGCGGAGCGGAGGCGAGGGCCGAGGTAAGGGCGCTGGCCAGCGGGAGCGTTGGCCCAAGCGTTTTGGTGCGGGGGGCCTTCGAAGGTGGCCGGTGACTTGGAGGGCCCTTGCCATTCTCCCTCCCTGAATGAATGGCGGCACCCCTAGGTGCCCAGGTGGCTGTAGGGCGGGAGGGTGATTTGGGCGCTGGAGCTCGGGAGTCCCGAATCCCCGGTGTTGCGGCAATAGGAACCTGGGATGGGCCCCTCCGGCGCCCACCAAAGGTTAGGGTAACACCCAGGAGGCTGGCAGTCCAGATCCACAGGCTGTGCAGCGAGCGGAGGGGCGGACCGAGGTGAGGGCGCAGGCGAGCGGGAGCATGGGACCAAGCGTTTTGGCGCGGGGGGCCTTCGAAGGTCGCCAGGGGATCGGAGGGATCTGCCAGTTCTCCCTCCCAGAATGACCAACGGTGTTCCTAGTGGCCCGGGTGGTGGCGGGGCAACACAGTGAGTCCGGCGCTGGGGCTCGGGGGTCCCAAATCCCAGGCATTGCGGTGCCAGGCCCCTTCGGAGGGGCCCCTCAGGGACCAACTTAGGGTTATGGGTAGCCCCAGGAGGAGGGCAGGCCTCATCCACTGGCTCTGCAGCGAGTGGAGGAGCGAGCCAAGGTGAGGGCGCTGAGGAGCGGGAGCGTGGGCTCAAGCGTTTTTCATGGGGGGGCCTTCGAAGGTCGCCGTGGGCTCGGAGGGCCCTGCCCGTTCTCCCGCACTGAATGACCAGGGGCACCCCAAGCATCCCGGGTGGCGGCGGGGCAGCAGGGTGAGTCCGGCGCTGGGGCTCGGGGGTCCCTAATACCTGGCGTTGTGGCGCCAGGCCCCTTGGGACGTGCCCCTCGGGGGCTGACCTAGGGTTTGGGTTAGCCCCCAGGAGACTGGCACGCTCATTCCGCCCATGTGCAGTGAATGGAGGTTTGGGTCGAGGTGAGGTAGCTGGCGATCGGGAGCGTGGGCCAGAGCATTTGGCTTTGGATCGGGGTGCCTTCGAAGGTCGCACGTGGCTCGGAGGGTCCTGCCCGTTCTGTAGCAAAAAGGACTGGCGACACCCCTAGCTCCCCATGTGGCAGCGGGGCAGCAGGGTGTGTCCGGCGCTGGGACTTGGGGGTCCCCAATCCCTGGCATGTGGTGCCAGGCCACTTGGGAGGGGCCCCTTGGGGGTGACCTAGGGATAGGGTTAGCCCCCAGGAAGCCAGCAGGCCGGATCCGCCAACTCTGCAGCGAGCGGAGGGGTGGGCCGAGATTAGGGAGCAGGCGAGCAGGAGCGTGGGAGCCAGAGTTTTGCGCGGGGGGCCTTCGAAGGTCGCAGGGGGATCAGAGGGCCCTGCCCGTTCTCTCTTCCTGAATGACTGGCAACGCCCCTAGCGCCCTGGGTGCTTGCGGGGTGGCAGAGTGAGTCCAGCCCTGGGGCTCGGGGGTCCCAAATCCCCAGCATTGCGGTGCCAGGCTCCTTGGGAGGGGCCCCTTGGGGGCCGACCTAGGGTAAGTGTTAGCCCCCAGGACTCCAGCAGGCCCTTTCCGCCAGCTCTGCAGCAGGCGGAGGGGCAGGCCGAGGTGAGGGCACTGGCGAGAGGGAGTGTGGGCCCAAGCGTTTTGGCGTGGGGGGCCTTCAAAAGTCGCCGGGGGCTTGGAGGGCCCTGCCCGTTCTCTCGCCCTGAAAGACTGTCGGTGCCCCTAGCAGCCCGGGTTGCTGTGGGGCGGCAGGGTGACTCCGGCGCTGGGCTCGGGGGCCCCAATCCCCGGCGTTGTGGCACCAGGCCCCTTGGGAAGGGCCCCTCGGGGGCCGACCTAGGCTTAGGGTTCATCCCCAGGAGGCTGGCAAGCACTGCGATAAGTGGCTCTGGCAATGTAACAAAAATGCCATACACTTATCTGTAAGAAATAACAGTGTACAGGAACCCTCTTAGCCCTAACATCATCCTTTGTGAATATGGAAGCCAGCCCCAAAGTGGTCGTGGAAGTCTGTCGAAAGGGCTAAGCACTTTTCTCTGAGTCACCACACTATACAGGGAAAGACCAATGTACATCATCTTTCACGAGTAGGAAGCATTAATGAAAAGGTTCTGGAATTTCGAGGACTCTGACCCATCCTTATTGGTAATAAACCACCGTGTACAGGAAAACACCTTCAACTCTCATCACCTCCTCAATCCTGATTCTGATTCAACTTTGGGTGTGTAGGACTAGGGAAATGTCCACATCTTATTAAGCTAAGAAAGAACGATGTCAGGGTAATGCCCGACAAGTCACATCAGCCTCCCTGAAGACGGAAGCAGGAATCAAGGTGGTTATGTTACCATGAGGTAAGGAAGATGAGCATATAAGTGAGAAACAACAGTGGGCAGGACCTCTCTTCCAACGAAGAGTATCTTTGCTTAATGTTGAATCCCTATGGTAAGTGGTTGTGGGCATTTGTGAGGTCAAAATCTTAAGTGTTTTGTAAAACCTCTTGGCCATTCACAGATGAGACTAAGGTAGTTGGGGACTCCTAGGCAGTGATTTGTCCACTGTCAAAAATATGAAAAGATAAAAGAGACAGATGAGGTCTCCTCAGGCATTGTCCTTTATCCTCATCCTCCGTGAGGATGGCCATCTCTGGACAGCTCAGTGGCAGGGTCTCATTCACAGTGGGGGCATCTGTTCCTCACAGACATCAGGCAGGGAAATGGATTTGGTTCTCTGTGCCAGCCCAGCCACAGCTGAGTGTCACAGCACCCTCTCGTGGGCTCATAAGAGTTTCACTGTCACCAGGCAGGTCATTGTATTTGATAAACCACTGTGAGAGTTTGCAGTCGCCTTCATCTGCAACCTCCTAGAGGCAAATGCAGGTGTCTGGTACCATGTGAAGTCATGTGAAGGCATTGTGAGAAAGTGTCCTTTTGCTTAAGAAAAACATGGCTGGGGCTCCTGGCTGGCTCAGCCAGTTAAGCATGTGCCTTTGGCTCAGGTTATGATCCCAGGGTTCTGGGATCGAGGCGAGGCTCCCTGTTCAGCAGGAAAGGAGTTAGGGAAATAGCTAGAACCCACAGAGAATGTGAATAAAGGGGAGTGAAATGGAATTTGGTCTGTGTTTTGCTTTAGGGATTGGAAGTTAGTTTTTTCTCAATTGTGATGGTTCTTGAAACAGAGAAGCTGTATTGGTTTTTTTTTACCTTTAATTTTTTTCTAATAATAATTTTTTATTATGATATTGTAGGCACTATACAGTATTTCCTTAGTTTTTGATGTAGTGTTCCATGATTCATTATTTGCATATAACACCCAGTGCTCCATGCAATATGTACCTTCCTTAATACCCATCACTGGCCCATCCCAATCCCCCACCCCTCTCCCCTCTGAAGCCCTCAGTTTGTTTCCCAGAGTCCATAGTCTCTCGTGGTTCATTCCCCCTTCTGTTTAGGGTCCATTGTCTAAAGGGACAGACAGTGGAAGTTCACCGAATATAAGATCGAAATTTCGTTGTTCATTATAGATGCCGCTAAGTAGTTCCCAGTCATTTCATTCTACTGTAGTAATTCATTATACCTGTGCAGGTGCACGTGGAAGACAATTGATGCATGTTTAGTGGTAATAAAACACGCCCCTCAGTAGTAGAATAATAGAGGATGCACATGTGTAAAATTATTCGACTGCAGCTTCCATGCTTTCCCTTTGGTTCCTTATTATCTCTGAAATTGGACAATTTTTGTTCTCTAGGCTTAAAACTCATTGTCAGTATTCAGAGTTTTTCAATGCTGATCTTCTCCTGTATAAGTTACCAAAAACCTAAAATATGTATGAAATTTAAAAAACGCTATATTGAAAATGACAGCAGGGAAGTTCCATTTTGTGAATATTGTGTCAATGGATCTCTATTTTGACATCAGTGTTCATTAGAAATGATGACATTTCATGTGAGTATAAATATCAATGTGAAAAAGAAAAGGTAGGAAGAACCTTGAATGTTTAAGTAATTGCTGAAATGACAGGTGTGTGTGTGTGTGTGTGTGTGTGTGTGTGTGTGTGTGTGTGTGTAATTGATTTTCAGTGAGTGGTTCAGCTTCTTGTAGGGCCTCCGAGAGAGCCCAGGTGAACCTTTCAATGAGTTGGTATCTGTTTTCAGAACATGGGAATCTCTTAGTCCAATAGTCAATCAGGCAAGCTTTGAGGTCTTGAAGAGTTTCAGTCCTCAGCGATGGTGTTGCAGACCCTTGTGAGCAAACCCTAGGGTATGCTCAGAGCCCTCATTTGCTGGTAGCAAGGTGTGACGATTTCAGACGGCATTTCCCAAAGAAGTACCTCTTGAGTCTCTGTCCTTATTAGTTCCCTACACTTCCTTACACTAGTTATGTGTTCAATGTGTTTCAGGATAATCCCCACATGTGATTTTTGCTATTTCCTACTAGTCCTATCTGTTTCTCATGTTCTTCTTTTATGGTAGGTGTTGGGAAGCAACCTGTGCAGTGTAGGAAGGGGTGTGGTAGTTGTCTGCCTTCAGAGGACCGAATGATGCCTAGAAATTGTACTGTAGTTTGAGGTCAATTGTCCATCCTCTGAGTGTCAGGAATTCCATCACTTTACATTGATGCTAGTCTGTTCTTCAAGCTGTCCTCAGAAATAAGGACGTCATCCATCTAGGGAATACTGGTTTGTGTGTATGTTTTCATTTTAGGAAAGGCCTTGCTGCTCCTGAAAATAATACTGTAGAGCACCCTTTCCTGTTCTTATTGGCCATCAGTCAATCTTTTGTGAAGTATTCCTTTATAAATAGACTTTTTATGGTTGATGAGCAGGAATTCTTATTGACAAGTCTTTGTCAGTGTGTGTATTGCAAATCTTACTTCCCAGCCTGTGGTTCACTTTTTCATTTTCTTATGGTCATAAGATAAGGAGAAATGTCACATTTTTATGAAGTCCCACTGAATTCTTTTAAATGGTTAGTGCACCCTATGTCCTGCCCCAAGATTGACAGGTTCTACGTTTTCTTTCAGAAACTGTCCAATGGGAAACACAATCCATCTCAAATTTATAAATTGCATTTTTAATTATAATAGGGTATTTATACACTGTTTTGGATTTTCTATGTACACAATCGTATTATCTTTGAATAGTCACAATTATCCCCTCAATTCTTATACTTTTTGTTTCTCTTGCCTTCTAACACTGGTAAATTCTCCAATGTAACGTTGAGTAGAGCAGCATTGTTTGAAGATTTTAATATACCTTTCTCAATATCTGACAGAAAAAGCAGACAAAACATTGGTAAAATGTGACCTAATGGACATATAGGGAACATTCCATAATAAGTGCAGAATACATTATTTTCAAGTGGTCATAGTCTCTTTACCCAAATAGATGATAGGTGGGGCCACGAATCAAGTCTACAAATGTTAAACCCTGAAATTAACTAGATTCTATTCTTAGACCACAGGGGAATTGAGCCACAGTCATAGGAAAAAGAAAACCAGGAAGTCCTTCAATGTTTAAAAATTAAATGGAACTTTGCTACATATCCTAAAGGTGAGAGAGGGAATCTCAATGGAAATTCTGAACCTTTTCTACATGAGGGCTCACACACAATGGCACTTTCTTTGTGAAGAGCATTATAATAACCTAGACAGGAGTTGAGCCTTAAGTCAGAGTTCTGCCTGCCCCAGCCACACCTGGCAGCCTTGGCCTGTGGTCCCCCTCAGCTGTCCTTTCTGGTGGCCCTGAGCTAAGGGGTCAACATGGCCATATGGAAATGGGAAGCTCCCCACTCATAGTGATGGCGGTGCCCCCTCCCCAGCTGCCCTTTCTGGTGGCTCTGAGCTAAGGGGGTCAACATGGCCGTATGGAAATTAGAAGCTCCCTACTCTTAGTGATGACGTTGCTATCGTATCATCCTCACCAGTCCAACAACATGATTTCTGAGTGAACTATGACACAAGAGCGACTTCTTGGCCTTCCTTCAGGTTTGAAAATCATCTGGTGAGTCATCTATTAGGAATATGGATTCAACATGTGTTCTTTCTTCTGGAAAAGAAATAGACCCAATAGCAATTATGGCTTCCTGAGCACCTGTTCCTGAGAGACATCATACTGGCTCTTTGTAGCATTCTGCCTCTTAAAATTCTCAACTAGGGTGTAGATATTTTTAGGCACATTTTCAGGTGGTTAGACAGGGACTCAGATGATATGAGTCACAGCGGATTTTAGTGTCAGAAACCTAAGTGGGATCCCCAAATTGACTCCAAATCCCTTGTTGTTCCATACAGGGTACTATTTCCCTCTTATCTCTGGTCTTCTCAATCTGGAAACCTATCAAGTATCAGGATTTTCTTGTCATGTGGAAAACTGGAACGAATTCAGCGGGCCTTTTCACGTCTGCCCATGGTGATCATTAAGATCATTATCTCAGTGGAGGACCTCTGGGTAAGATACTCAAAGATCCTTAGGAATACAGACAGTATAATATTTTCCTGGTATTAAAGTTACAGAAACCAACTATCATTTTTAGTCGATTCAGGCTCTGGTATGTTCAAACCGTTCTGTAAAACCGGTCTGAAATAGTATTTAAAAACCCTCAGCTCAGCCTCTTCTACAAAGTGAGCCAATGCTTATAAACATGGCTAAAATATTCCCTTACCTACGATGACTTCCCAGCCATCGTAGTGTTTATATGGTATGACTGTGACTTACATTAGTCACCATTTGCAGAGAAAGAACTTAGGGCATCCAGGGGGCACATCATGTTGAAATTAGTTTGTGACAATGAGCTACTGTGTTTTATTCTGCAGTCCAAGGGAATGGTGCCAGACATCTCTAAGGTGTCTAGCAGTTCTACAATTCTGATTTTAAGTGGTCTGTGTGCTTCAGAGATTTGGGCAGGAGAAGGGCAGGAGTCCAGAGACTGTGAACACTCTGTCACCTGTGCTGACCATGGAGCAGGCAGCCTTCTGTGGACAACATTTTGATTTCTTGGTACTGTTGTGAAAGGTGCTTTTGTCTCACATTCCTCCATTTAGGAGTAATTATAATGATGAAAGTAATTTTTATCTTATATCATCTGTGGGCCCTGATCCTGGGCTCCCAGGGAAGCTATCCTTTAACATTTTACTCGGCTCAAAATGACTGGGCAACACCTCAAAGCATGGGCCCTATTTCTGCCCCAAGCACATGTTGTACATCTGCTTCGAGAAGAAAACAATAACCAAAAATGCCAACATAAAGATAAGACAAAATAAAGAACCTCTTTGGCTCCCATAATATTAAAGTCATACTGACATGTATATACTGAAAATGCATGAAATCATTGCATTTCCTAAAGCCCAAGTCTTGGAGGGTCTGAGAGTCACTGACCTTGCCCAGAACCAGGCACACCCCAGCAGGGAGGGCTGGTGAAGAAAGGGAAGGGGCAGGACTCTGAGGGTGGTCTGCAGCTAGAGGGGTCCCTGGAAGGGGCCTGGTGTGTGTGGAGGCCCCAGCCCACGAGCCCACCCATGCCTGTGCCTGGTGTTGGGTAGAGGAGGCTCCTCTTGGGCCCCCTGCACTTTCAGGGTTCCAGGGGCTTGAGGGTGGGTTGCCCAGCATCCAAGGAGCTCAGGCACAGCCCTCCCAGACAATTCACCACTTGGGGGTGGAGCTACATCACTGTGGGCGGTCCCTGATTTGCAGTGGGTTGCAGACCTGGGGCAGAATGGGCACTGAGAGAGAGAGAGTTGCCCTGTGGAGATCCCTGCTGGTGAGTGAGCAGCATGCACTGGGGTGGGGGTCCGGGTCAGGGTGCGCCCCAGGTGGGAGGCAGGGTTCTGGAAGGGAACGTGGAGAGGGTTCATTGTGTGGACTCAGGTGAGTTTTCCTTTTCCATTTAAAGTCTCTTCTGCCCCATGTCCTCAACTGGCCTTATTCTCCATCCCTGTGAACTATAGGGCGCCCGCTCACCTGAGCTTTTGTGGGATGGGTTGCAGAATTTCAGGGTTCCCCTGTTCCCCTGGAAGAGTGCGGGAAAGGACCTCACACAATCCCCACCTTCAGTTCTCTGACACAGTGCAGGTGATGCCTCTTGGGCATTAACCCGAATTCAGCAGGGTGTGCCCTGGTCCCCCAGGCACAGGTGTGGCAGTAGCAAGCCCCAGAGCCGTCCCCCAACTTAGCATTATGCCCCCTGTGCCCCCAGGTTAGTGGTAATTGGCTATTAGAAGCATGCAGGAAAATCCTCCAGGTGGGGGCCTGGAGGCGGGCGTAAACCAGACCCCACTCTAGTTGCATTGGGAATAGACGAATTGAGGGTTTCTTTAGAAGAGTAAGTCTGCTTTCCAGAAAAGGCAAGGTCATTGGTCTGTTGAGAATGAAGATAATTACTGCTAAACAACAAGTATGTGTTGCCCCTTCGCCCAGAAACCGAAGCAGGTGTGCAGGCTTTAGGTCAGAGGTGCCTTCTTCTCCACAGCTGAGAACACTTCTCTGCTCTGGCTCCTAGACACCCGAGGTTTTGAACGTCAGCATCAGAGTCAGCGAGGCAGATTGTCACAGGACGCCAGTGTTCAGAGAAAGCACAGGTATGTTTGGCAAAATGTCCTATCTATGTCAGGGCTGGAGGTAAAACCTCTCATTATCCCAAAACCTCCTGGGCTTTTCTCTTTTCTCTAGTTGAGCCACAAAGTAAAATTGAAGTAGCTGTCAGCATTCTGGGTTTGGTGCAAGAATTACTTAGTTTCCCTGCAGGTAGAACTTTGCACGGGATCACAATTTCTCTGTCCATTTATTGCTTACAAATGTATTTTGACCATCTGTTTCCTAGGAACCCTCTTTTATTAGAAAGGGAAGGTGAGATTCACTCTCTGCCTGTTTGTAACATCTAATTTGTTCCTTCATCTAACAATGTTTATCCAGTTGGGCCTAAGATATGGTTGAGTGGCCAGCATCTAGAGTTAGATGGCTTTTTTTCATCTGATACAGACTTGGATGATGTCTTTTGACAAAGGTGATATTTCATCATTGATTAGTTTATTCATCAGAAGAGTTAAAATTAGGGTGGAGGGAAAATTCAAAATTATCCAAAGCGGCCTGTTCCTGTTTAAAAGTTGAGCTTGACTTTCTAGTTTTACTAAAAGTATTATCTCGATATTTTGAGGTGCCATATTCTCTCTGTAGTTTCTTTGGTGGTGGAGTCAGAAGGAGAGTCTGGGAATTCTTTCGGAGAGTGGCATGCTGGTGGCTTCAAGGGGCTTGGCGTCAGGAGCCTTGGGGTGAATTCTGCAACTGCTTGTCTGACCCTGGGTGCATCTCCCAGAGGTTTTGTTTCCTCTTATGAAATTGCCGGCAGATAATGTTCTGCTTGAAGGGGAACCCTCCCATCCTGTTGGTGGGAATGCAAAGTGGTGCAGCCAGTCTAGGAAACAGTGTGGGGGTTCCTCAAAAAGTTAAACATTGAACAACCCCATGATCCAGCTATTGCTCTCCTAGGTATTTACCCAAAGGATACAAAAATGTGGATTCAAAGGGGGTCCATGCACCATGATGTTTAGAGCAGCAATGTCCACAGTAGCCAAATTATGGAGAGAATCCCAAAGTCCATGCACTGATGAATGGATCAAGCAGATGTGGGATACCTATATATAATGGAATATGACCCAGCTTCAAAAAGAATGAAATCTTACCACTTGCGAGGATTTGGATGGATCTAGAGTGTATTAAGCTAAGCAAAATCAGTGAGGAAAGACTAATATCCTATCCTCTCACGCTTGTGGAATTTCAGAAAGAAAACAGATGCACAGAGTGTTGGGGTGATGAGAGAGGCAAACAAGGAACTAGACTCAACCTTGGAGAACAAACTGAGTGTTGCTGCAGGACAGGGGTGTGGGGGGAAGAGTTAAATGGGTGAGGGGTATTAAGGAGGGTACTTGTGATGAGCACCAGGTACTGTATGCAGGTGAGGAATCACTAAATCCTACCCCTGAAGCGAATATTCCATGGCATGTGAACTAAGTGGAATTTAAGTAAAAGAAGAAAGGAAAAAGTGTTCTGCTTCATGAAGAGTGAGGTAAAATTGTAGTGATTTGGGCTGTACTATTCTATAGAGGATAGATGTAAAACACCCTGTTGTAGGATACACTAGTTTCTTATCACATAAGGAATACTCAGAGAGCTGCAATGAAAGATTCAGGTCTCAGAGCATGTTCATGTTCCACTGATATGTTACAGTTTGCACAGGTAGGAAAGAAGGTGGAGAGAAAGGCAACAGAAGGGGAAAGTAGGTGTGAACCTTTCATTAGTTAGCATTATATCTTTCTCATGAAAGCCTTGCGCCAGTGTGATTTTGGAAGAAGAGGCGGAATCCGGGAGCATTGGAGGAGACAGGGGAGTTCCAGGTCTGGTTAAAGCTGACAGGGGTCCCAGATGAGAGCTGAATGCATTCTGCAGCAGGGTGTGGGCAGGGTGGTCTCCAGGGGTGGCTGTGGGTCTCCTGGGTGAGAGTTGTGACAGGTGAGGGCTGTGTGCAAGTTCCTGGCTGAGGACAAGTGAGGCACAGGCGGAGAGCTGGCAGAGAACCTTCTTCTGGGCCACCAGCCTCACCCAACACACACAGCCTCATCTTCTGTCCCTGTCACTCCAATTCAGACTTCTCCGAAGGTGAGTGAGAACACATCAAGAGCATTCTGAACAAAAGGGAAAGCATGTGCAATGGCTCTGGGGCAGGAGATTTCCAGGTATGTCCAGGAGCAGCAAGAAGGCCCTGTGGCCACAGGAGACAGCTTAGGACATGAGCTCAGAGAGGTGACAGAAAGCCATTCCAGGGCTATAACCCCATGAGACCCTGTTTCACTGGGCCATCCTGGCTACAGTGTTGAGAACAGATTACAGAGGGTTGAAGACGGCAAGGCAGGTCAATGACGAGGCTTTTCCAGGAACTCAGGCACTGTGGACCAGACAGGTGGCCTTGGATGGAGTGGTTAGACCTATTCTGGGTCCATTTTGAAGATGGAGCTCACAGGATTTGCTGATGGGTTAGCTATTAGGAGCAGCAGAACGGAGGCGTTGGGGTAACTCCCAGCTGTTGTGGGTTGTCCTGATCGAGGGGAAGGAGAGTGTTTCTGGGGATAGGAGGTAGTCTGTGTTCCGCATCCTGAGGAAGGTGCCTTTCCCGGTGGGTCTGCTGAGATTTGTGTCTGGGAGAACCTTTCACATCTCCTCCCTCAGCAATGCTCAAGTACAAGTATCCCCCACTTTTTAAGCGTTCACAGTAAGACACTGGGCTTTCTTGAAAGAACTATGTTATTACCCAGCTTCAGTAAGAGGAAGAGACCTGAAGAGGCTTTCCCTCTTATGCAAAAAGGTGAACAGTGAGAATCGCGTTCAGCATCTGTTTTGGGGAGAAGCACAACAGAGGCAGCGTGCACCCCAACCAGCTCCTTCCCCTGGGAACAGCTATCCACATCCAGCCACCAGCACTTTGAATGGTGTCTGTGAGCCTCTGCTGTGCTTTATCTTCATTTATGCTGGGCCTCCCTTAGAAACTTGTGTCCTGAGGCCTAAGAAAAGCCAAAGAGAAGGAATTTTGGAGTCTGAGCACACTGTCTAATTGTTCCGTGTAAATTAATGGCCATTCCTTCTTGACACCATTTCTGCTGTGCAAGGTTTCTCAGAAGCCCTGTACTTTCAAAGAGCAGGGAAACCTATACCCGATGCTTCAGGGTTAGTTTTAGACTCCATGCTGGACAGAACATTTCATGACTGTCGGATTTTCTCACTTCAACATTGAGACTTTGACCACCTTCACCCGTTTCTACCATCCCATCCCCGAATCTGGCACCTACCAATCTGCTCTCAGTGTCTATGTGTTCAGTATTTGTTTATTCCTCGTGGAATGTACATGAGAGCATCTGGTATTGGTCTTTCTGTGTCTGAGTTACTTGGCATAAGGCCCCCAAGGTCTGTGTTTCCATGTCTGGTTCTTGTGAATAATGCTGCAGTGAACGTGGGAGTGCATCTGTCTTTTTGAGGCAGTATTTTTGTGTTCTCCGAATCAATACTCAGTAGAGCCATTACTGGGTCATGGGGTAGTTGCATTAATTTTTTCAGGAACCTCCATACCGTTTGTCACAGTGGCTGCACCAATTTCCATTTCCACCAACAATGCTCAGAGTCCTCTTGTCTGCACACCCTTGACCCCACCTGGTGTCTGTCTCTGGGACAATAGGTGTTCCAACACTTGTGAGGGAATAGCCAGTTGTGGGTTTGACTGATGTTTCCCTGACGATATTTAGTGATGTCGAACAACTTTTTCTGTCTGTTGGCACCTGTGAGCTGTCTTTGGAAAGTATCTATTCACATATTCCCCACATTTTTTATACACTTTTTTTTTGTTTGTTTGTTTTGATTTGTATGAGTGTTGTGTGTATTTTGGATGTTAGCCTCTTCTCACACATATGATTCACAGATATTTTTTTTCTTATTGGGTCTGTGGCCTTGTAAGTTTTTGCTGGTTTCTTTTTCCGTGTGGAAGATTTCAGTTGAAGTTGTTCCACCTGTTTATTTTTGCTTTTGTTGCCTTTGCATTTGGTGTCCAATCTGAAGACTCTTTGCCAAAACCAATGTCGAGAGACTTAGTACCTGTGTCTTCTTGGAGGTTTATGGATTCAGGTCTTACGTTCATATCATTCATCCATTAAAAATTTTGTGTGTGGTGTAAGAAAGTGACCCAGTTATATTCTTCTGCATTTAGTGTCCAGTTTGCCTGTTACCGCTCACTGAAGAGACAGTCCTTCCCTCATGGCATATCTTCTGCTGCTGTGTCGTAAGTTAGGATCATCTACGTGTGGGTAAGTTTCTGAGCTTTCTGTTCTGTTCCACTGACCTGGTGTCTGTGTTTATGCCAGTACCATCCTGTTTTGATGACAACAGCTTTGTAATCTAGCTTGAAATCCAACAGTGTGTTGTCTGCACCTTTCTTTCTCCAGGTTTC
Source organism: Ursus americanus (assembly GCF_024610735.1). NCBI lineage: Eukaryota > Metazoa > Chordata > Mammalia > Carnivora > Ursidae > Ursus > Ursus americanus. The sequence goes on from NW_028273624.1 coordinate 2,104,650, forward strand.
TTTGGGTATTTGGGGTGTTTTATGATTACATACAAGTTTGAGGACTGTTTTCTATTTGCTCGAATAATGCCACTGGAATTCAGATAGGGATTTCATCACATGTGTCAATTGCTTTGGGTACGATGGACATGTTCACATAATTAACTCTTCCAGTTAAGGAGCATGGCGTATGCTTCCATTTGTTTGTGTTGCCTTCCAAATCTTTGACCCATACATCCTGCCCCCCTCGACACACATGTTTTTCATTTCTTTTCTGCCATGTGTTGAGTGTACTATGTCTTTCTCATTCTTGGTTGCTTTTATTCCTAAATTTTTTTTGATGCAATTGTAAATGGCATTGCTTTTTTAATTTCTCTTTGCGAAAGTGTGTCATCAGTATACAGAAATGCAAGAAGTTGGGTCATCTGGGTGGCCCCATAGGTGAAGCGTCTGCCTTCAGCTCAGGTCATGAACCCAGAGTTCTGGGTTCGAGCCCCATGTTGGGCTCCCCGCTTACAGAGGGTCTGTTTCTCCCTCTTTCTCACACTCCCCCTGCTCGTGCTTTTTCTCTTCCTGTCAAATAAATAAATAAAATTTGAAAATACATAAAGACAACAGGTCTCTGTATATTGACTTTATATCCTGCAGCTTTCTTGAATTTGTTTATTCTAACAGTTTTTTTTTTTTTTGTGGAATCATTCGGGATTTCATGTCATTTGCAAATAGTGACAGTTTTCCTGTATGGATTTCATATCTTTCTTTTTTTAAAATGATGTCACCCTACAGTACTTCATTTGTTTTTGATGTAGTGTTCCATGATTCATTGTTTGCATATAACACCAAGTGCTCATTATGACACATGCCCTCCTTTTTTAAAAAAAGAATTTATTTATTTATTCAACAGATATAGAGACTGCCAGCGAGAGAGGGAACACAAGCAGGGGGAGTGGGAGAGGAAGAAGCAGGCTCACAGCGGAGGAGCCTGTTGTGGGGCTCGATCCCATAATGCCGGGATCACGCCCTGAGCCAAAGTCAGACGCTTAACCGCTGTGCCACCCAGGGGCCCCAACAGGTGCCCTCCTTAATACCCATCACCAGGTTAACCCATTACCCTACCCCTCCCTTTCTGCAATCTTCAGTTTGTTTCCCAGTGTCAATAGTCTCTCATGGTTCATCTCCCCCTCTCATTCCCCCCCTTCACTTTTCCCTTCCTTCTTCTAATGTCCTCCATGCTACTCCTTCCGTTCCACATAGGAGTGAAACCATATGATAATTGTCTTTCTCTGCTTGACTTAATTTCACTTAGCATAATCCCCTCCTGGTCCATCCACGTTGGTGCAAATGGGGGGTATTCATCCTTTCTGATGACTGAGTAATATTCCATTGTATAGATGAACCACATCTTCTTTGTCCAATCATCTACTGAAGGACATCTTGGCTCCTTCCACAGTTAGGCTATTATGGACATTGCTGCTATGTACATTGGGATACAGGTGCCCCTTCTTTTCATTACTCTGTGTCTATGGGGTAAATACCCAGTAGTTCAATTGGTGGGTCTTAGGATAGCTCTGTTTTTAACGTCTTGAGGAACCTCCATATTGTTTTCAAAAGTGGCTGTACCAGCTTGAATTCTCACGAGTAGTGTAAGAGGGCTCCCCTTTCTTCACATACTCTCTGACTTTTTTTTATTTCTGTCTTGTTAATTTTTTTTCAAGATTTTATTTATTCATTCCACAGAGATAGAGACATCCAGCGAGAGAGGGAACACAAACAGGGGAGTGGGAGAGGAAGAAGCAGGCTCATAACGGAGGAGCCTGATGTGGGGCTCGATCCCATAATGCCAGGATCACGCCCTTAGCCGAAGGCAGAGGCTTAACCTCTGTGCCACCCAGGTGCCCCCTGCCTTGTTAATTTTAACATTTCTAACTGGTGTAAGGTGGTATCTCATTGTCATTTTGATTTGTATTTGCCTGGTGGCAAGTGATGTGGAGCATTTTTTCATGTGTCTGTTGGCCATTTGTATGTCTTCTCTGGAGAAGTATCTCTTTGTGTCTTCTGCCCATTTTTTTGATGTCGAGTTTGAGGAGTTCTTTATAGATCTTGGATACCAACCCTTTATCTGTAATATCATTTGCAGATATCTTCTTCAATTCCATAGGTTGCCTTTTTGTTTTTTGATCATTTGCTTTGCCAAGCAGAAGCCTTTTATCCTGATGAAGTGCCAATAGTTCATTTTTTGCTTTTATTTCCTGTGCCTTTAGAGACGTGGCTTGCAAGAAGTTGTTGTGTCCAAGGTTGAAGAGTTCTTTTGATTTTGATATGAGACAGGAATCCATTATCTTATTTTCCTGATTGTATTCGAGTCCTCTGTCTTTCTTGGTGAGTCTAGCTAAGTTTGTCAGTTTTGTTTATCTTTCCAAAAAAGGCTGCTCTCATTTTCATTGGTTTTTTTTTTTTTGTCTTTTTAGTCTCCGTTGGATTTATTAATGCATTCCTTTTTGTTATTTCCTTATTTCTACTAATTTGGGGCTTTGTTTGTTGTTTTTTTTTTTTCTACTTATTTACCACATAAAGCAGGTTGTTTATTGGAGAGCATTTTCATGGATTGATGAAGACTTTAATTTCTATGAATATCCCCCATAAAGCTACTTTTGCTGCATCCCATAAGTTTTTGTAGGTTGTCTTTTTCATCAGTGACCAGGTACTTCTAAAAGTTTTTTGATTTCTTCTTTGACTGTTGGATGTTCAGTAGCATGTTGTTAAATCTCCACATATTTTTTAAGATTATTTTAGTATCTGACAGAGAGTGAGACAGCGAGAGAGGGAACGCAAGCAGGGGGGTGGGAGAGGGAGAAGCAGGCTTCCCACTGAGCAAGGAGCCTGATTTGGCGCTAGATCCCAGGATCCGGGGTCAAGACCTGAGCTGAAAGCACATCCTTAACGACTGAGGCACCCAGGCCCCAAAAATCTCCACCTATTTTTGACTGTCCCATTTTTTTCTTGAGACTGATTTCTAATTTCATATCATTGTGGTTGGACAAGATTTGAAGCAGAAGGTGAAAAGAGCATTCAGATGAAAGGTTTGTTTCCTGGAGGGTTTTCTGAGGGCAGACCATGAGTTCAGTGGGGATGGAGGAAGGTTTTGTGAGACGGGGGGTGGGGTTAACCCTCGTTAGAATTACTGACTACTACCATGCAGGCTGTGTGCTACCGTTCACACCATAGTCCTGATGGACTTGTACTTCATTAAATATTTTCTAGGAGGTGTAGGCATAGCCTTTACTTAAAGAAAGGTGCCATGTGGGTTCATGGCATTACCCCAGGTCAGCAACCAGGATGTATGGTATTGTGGGGGATCAGAAGCAGGCTTTCTGTGGGAAGCGACAGAAATAGTGTATGGTGAGCTCCATGACCATAGGTGAGGTCCCTAGTGACCCACTGGGTGTTGGGTTCTGTGGATCTGTCTCATCAGGTGCTGTGGAATTCAGGGACACCCTCCTGTCTGTGGATTTGTGTGGAGACAGGTAGACATCAGTGTCTGGCCAGGCACGAGGGTCGCAATGGACCACCACCAGAGGTGCAGCGTGCGGGGGAGCCACTGCTTAGTTTCCCCGAAAGCTGACCAGGGTCTGTGACCGTGATTCCTAGCATCTGCAAGGGAAGAGGAGGCCGGGGTGGTGCACACTCCCTAGACTTGTGCTCAGGACTAGTCTGGAGCCCACTGAAGTCAGCCACACCTGGCACAAAAGGCACCCAGTCAGTGTAGCTGTGGGCACTGCTCCCATGGCACTTTTGGGCCGGCTCCATGCTGCCACCTCCTCTTTTCATCATCATCTTCAAGGTCATGTGCCTCTGCTCTTGCCCCATGGCCTCCGGGGTATTGTCCGTCCTCCATCTGGCCCTCGTCCCTGGTGCCCTGTGCAGTCCGATGACAGGGTAGCCTTCTCGAGACAAACATCTGGCCCCGATGGAAAACTTCCATGGATCTCTTGTGATGCGAGGATGATGCCCTGCCCTGGAAGGGGGCTGCAGTTCCAAAATCAGGAGAGCCATGTCTCCCTTTTCAGCATGGCCTGCACTCCCCTCAGTCTTCTTCAGGGAAGCTCTCGCCACTTCCTGAGCTGACAGCTCTGAACTTAAAAATGAATGTTATTTTACATATCTCTATGCTTTAGTTCATCCATGGCATGTCTTTCAACCCCGTTAGTGGGTTTTTTTTTTTTTTTAGCAGTTCTGAAGGGCTGTCTGCTCAAGGAGGGGATGACCTGGGCAGGGCAGCTTTCCCTCTCATCTCCCTCAGCATGTCTCTGAGCCCTGAGGCCAGCTGTCCCACTGAGGATTGAGGGACCTGAGCCAGCCCATTCTGAGCCCAGGCTGTGTCAGCTCATAGACTGATGCGTGTCGGAGTGGTGGGCAGCTGGCATGGGCCAGGGGCAGGCAGTGTCTCCTTCTCATTCCTTCCCTCCCTTCCTCCCAGAAGTAGCTCAGAGCAGCCTTCAACCCCTGCATCTCCAGATCCCTTGACCTGTGCCTCCTGTGTTCAGCTGGTGACCTTGGAGTTTCGCATGTATTCTAGCTCCCGTACCCTCTCCCATAGCAGTTCCTGGATCAGGGGAGGGGTCGGACCCTTGTCTGTTTTTGATCTTCTTCCTGTCCCGCACCGAGCCCACCGACCGTTTCATCTTCCATGTATGTGCTTGGAAGCAAGCCCATCCACAGGAAACCTATTAGCCAAGTGGATCCAGGCAATGAACATTGAAGTAGAGATCCAGAATCCATAATAAACCTGCTCTGAAACCTGTCCCAAAGTCTGTGACTCTCTCACACTGAAACAGAAACAATAATAGCTTTCTGGACTGTGAAGTGATATGTGTCTCTACTTCCAATCTTGAATGCATAGGTGCTGAACCTGGACAGAAAGGGACCATGGCTCCCGTGGGCTGGGATCCACAGTAAGAACGCAGTGAAATCTGAATTTTAGGCATTAAGTGAATAATTATTGTAGAGTGAATCCCAAGTAGGGCTTTTGCACATTGCACAGGAAAAGCTTTTTCAAAGAGGTTTCTGAAAGAAAAATCTTTTTTTAAAATTTATTTTAATTCCATTAGAGCTAACATACAGTGTTACATTCGTTTCAGGTGTACAGTAGAGTGATTCAGTAATTCTATATATTACAAAGTGGTCATCAAGAAAAGTGTCCTCTTAATCCCCTTCATCTATTTCACTCATCCCTCTATCCACCTCCTCTCTGGTAACCATCCGTTTGTTCTCTATTGAAAAGAGTTTGTATTTTGGTGTGTCTCCTTTTTCTCTTTTAGTTATTTATTTTTGTTTGTTTTTTAAATTCCCCATTAGAGTGACATCATATGGGATTTGTCTTTCTCTGACTGACTGATTTTAGTTTGGATAATACTCTCTAGCTCCATCCATGTGGCTGCAAATGGCAAGGTTTCATTCTTTTTCAAGCCGAGTAATACTCCATTGTGTGTGTGTGTGTGTGTGTGTGTGTGTGTGTGTGTGTGTGTGTGAATACACACATCTATCATCTCATTTGTCAATTTTTCTACAGACACTTGGGTTGCTTCCATATTGTGATATTGTAAATAATAGTGCAAGAAACATAGGGGTGCACGTATCCTTTTTACTTACTGTTTTCCTATTCTTTGGGTAAATACGAGTAGTGTGATTGTTGGATCGTAGGGTAGTTCTATATTTAATTTTTTGAAGAAACTTCATACTGTTTTCCACGGTGGCCACCACAGTTTGCATTCCCGCCCACAGTTCACGAGGATTCCCCTTCATCCACATCCTCCCAACACCTGCTCTTTGTTGTGCTTTTGATGTTAGCCATTCTGACAGGTTTGATGTAATACCTCATTGTCCTTTGGATTTACATTTTCCTGATGATGGGTGATGGTGAACATCTTTTCACGGGACTCTTGGCCATTTGTATTTCTTCTTTGGAGAAATGTCCATGTCTTCTGCCTATTTTTTAACTGGATTATTTGTTTTTTGGGGGGTCGAGTAGTATCAGTTGTATATGTTTTGGACACTATTCCTTTATTGCATATGATCTTTGCAAATATCTTCTCCCTTTGAGTAGGTTGTCTTATTACTTTTACGTTTTCATTGTTCTTCTGCCGTGTGGAAACTTTTTATTTTGCTGTATTCCCAATAGTTTTTTTTTGCTTTCATTTCCTTTGCCTCAGGACACAGTCTAGAAAAACGTTGGTATGGTCCATGTCAAGAAGTTACTGTCTTCCCTCCTGTAGGATTTTTATGGATTCAGTTCTCATATTGAGGTCTTGAAACTGTTTTGTGTTTGTCTTTATTGTGTAAGAAAGCAGTCTAATTTCATTCTTTTGTGCGTAGCTGTCTAGTTTTCCCAACACCATTTGCTGTAGAGACTGTCCTTTTCCCTTTTGATATCGTTGCTTGCTTTGTGGAAGATTCATGGACCACATAATTATGGGTTTCTGTCTGAACTTGTATCCTGTTCCTTTGGTCGCTGTTTCTATTTTTGTGCCGTACTCTCTTGTTAGGATGACTGCAGCTTTGTAGTATAACCTGAAATCTGAAATTGTGAGTCCTCCAGCTTTGTTTTTCTTTTCCACATTGCACTGGCTGTTCGAAATCTTTAGTGGATCCATACAAATGTTTAGGATTGTTTATTCGAGGTCTTTTGTTCTTTAATTTAAATTCAATTAGCCAACTTACAGTACACCATTAGTTTCAGATGTAGTCTTAAATAAATTTTCAGTCGTGTGTAACACCCAGTGCTCATTGTATCATGTGGCCTCCTTAATGCTACTCACCCAGTTACCCCCCCCCCCCAACTTCTCCAACAATCATCAGTTTCTTGCGATAGTTAAGAGTCCATCATGGGTTTTCTCCCTCTCTGATGACTTCCCATTCTATTTTCCCTTCCTTCCCCTATGGTCTTCTTCCTTGTTTCTGATATTCCACATAGGAGTGAAAGCATATGATCATTGTCTTTCTTTCATTGACTTATTCCACTCAGCATAATACCCTCCAGCTCCACCCATGTCGGTGTGATGGTAAGTATTCATCCTTTCTGATGGCTGAGTAATATTCCATTATATATATATATGATCCACATCTTCTTTATCCATTCATCTGTCCATGATCATCTGCACTCCTTCCACAGTTTGTCTATGATGGACATTGCTGCTATGAACACTGGGGTGCATGTGTCCCGTCTTCACTACATCTGTCTCTTTGGGGTCGATACCCCGTAGTGCAATTGCTGGGACATAGGGTAGCTTTATTTATAACTTCTTGAGGAAACTCTGTACCATTTTCAAGAGTGGCTGTACCGCACTGCATTCTTACAGGGGTGTAAGAGGGTTCCCATTTCTCCACATCCTCTCCAAGATGTGTAGTTTCATGTCTTCTTATTTTTAGATATTCGGCCTCGTGTGGTAGGGCATCTATAGGGGTTAAGATTTCCATTTCCCTGAAGCCAAGTGATATGAAGCATTTATGCATGTGTCTTTTGGTCACCAGTATGTCGTCATCATTGAAATGACTTCCCATTTTAATCCATCTCAAGACCTAAAGCTGGGTAAGGCACTGAAGCTGGATGATGCCATCGGTTGGAAGTGTGGAGAATTTCAAAAGATCTCCGTGGAGAGCAAGTTTAAAGGTCAGTGTGAAGCTACTAATTGGATCCGGGGAGATCTCTGAAAGTGGGGGTTGCCTGGGATGGGCTGAGGGGGGCCCTCCGATTTTCCTATGAATCCTTGCTGCAGCCCCAAATGGACAGTTTCCTGATGTGGGGCAGGCTGAGTCCTCTAGTCGTGCAGAGGTGAGCCCAATGCCTGGTGCCTTGGAGGCAGGCAAACGGGGAGGGACCCTCAGCAGAAGACCCAGGGTTAGGTTAGGCCTCAAGAGACAGCAGGTCCGAACTGCCCAGTGCTCAGAGAACTCCCAGGCCGAGTGAGATGAGGGCACAAGGGCGGGTGAGTGTGAGCCTGAGGTTCCATCCGGAAGGGCCCACAAAGGTCGGGGTTCAGCAGAAGGAGCTCTCAGGGGGTGCCCCAATTCTCTTGCCCTGAATGCTCTGTTGTGCCCCAAAATGGTACAGTTTACTGTGGGTTGCAGGCTGAGTCCTACGGTGGGTCTTGGGTGTCCCCAATCCGCTGGAGTGGGGTGCCAGGACCCCGGGGAGGGGCCCCTCTGTGGCCAACCTTGGGTAAGGGTTAGTGTTCAGGAGCCCGGCAGGGACAATCTGCAGGCTGTGCGGCGAGCTCTGTGGAGGGCTGAGAGGAGGCCATTGGGGAGGGTGAGCATTGGCCTCAGGGTTGGGGCACGGGGGGCTGCCAAAGGATGGGGATGGGCTCCGGGGGCCTCCCCAAGTTCTCGTGCCCTGTAGGCTCTGTAGAGCCCCGAGGGGCACGGTTTCCTGTGGGGTGGCAAGCTGAGTCCTGCGGTGGGGCACAGGTATCCCAATTACCCGGGTCTGTGGTGTAAGGCTCCTGGGGAGGCCCCCAAACCCATGGCAGACCTAGGGCTAGGGATAGGCCCAGGAGCCCCGCAGGCCCGATCTGTTGGCTGTATGGCGAGCTACACGGGCTGAGGTGAGGATGTGGGGAGAGTGAGCATGGGCCTCAGGGTTGGGGTGCGGGAGGCCACCGAAGTTCGCTGGTGGCTCAGGAGGGCCCTCCTGGTTCTCCCGCCCTGAATGCTCTATGGCCTCCCAAGGCACACGGTTTCCTGCAGGGTGGCAAACTGAGTCCTGCTGTGGGGCTCAGGTGTCCCGAATCCCCGCGGCTGTGGCTCCAGGCTCCTGGGGAGGGGCCCCTCCACAGATGAACTATGGTTAGGGTTGGGGCCCAGGAATCCCGCAGGCCAGATCTGCCCACTATGTGGCAAGCTCCGCCCTGGGCTGAGTTGAAGGTGCGGGGTGGGGTGAGCATGGGCTTCACGGTTGAGTTTAGGGATCGCCGAAGTTCGCCGGGGGCTCTGGGGGCCCTCCTGGTTCTTCCGCCCTGAATGCTCTACAGCCTCCCAAGGGGCACAGTTTCCCGCGGGCTGGCAGGCTTTATCCTTCAGTGGGGCTCAGGTGTCCCCATTCCCTGGGGCTGCGGCACCGGGCCCCAGGGGAGGGGCCCTACCCAGCCGACCTAGGGTCAGGTGTAGGCCCCAGGAACCCAGCAGGCCTGATCTGCCGGCTCTGCGACGAGTTCGGTGGCAACCTGAAGGGAAGGCGTGGGGCGGGATGAGTGTGGGCCTCAGGGTTGGGGTGTAGGGGCCACCGAGGATCCCTGGGGGCTCAGGGGGGCCCTACCAGTTCTCTTGCATGGGATGTTCTGTGGCGCCCCAATGGGCATGGTTTCCTGAGGGGTGGCAGGATGAGTCCCGTGGTGGGGCTCAGGTGTACCCAATCCCTGGGGTTAGGGTACAGATTAGGGTATGGGTTGAGGTTAGGGTATGGGTTAAGGTTAGGGTATGGGTTACGGTTAGGGTATGGGTGAGGGTAGGGGTTAGGGTTAGGGTAAGGAGAGGGTACGGGTTAGGGTTGGGTTTTGGGGTTACAGGTTAGAGGTTATGGGTTAGGGTACAGATTAGGGTTTAGGGTACGGGTTAGGGTTTAGGGTTCGGGTTTAGGGTTAGGGTTAGGGTTGGAGTACGGGTTAGGTTTAGGGTATGGGTTAGGTTTAGGGTATGGGTTAGGGTACGCATTAGGGTACGGTTTAGGGTACAGGTTAGGGGACGGTTTAGAGTAAGTGTTGGCGTACGGATTTGGGTACGGCATAGGGTACGGATTAGGGTTAGGGTACGGGTTAGGAAACACGTTAGGGATTGGGATTGGGTACGGTTTAGGGTTAGGGTATGGGTTAGGGTACGGGTTAGGGTACAGATTAGGGTTAGGTATGGGTTAGGGTATGGGTTAGGGTCCAGGTTAGTGATAGGGTACGGGTTAGTTTATGGGTTAGGGTACGGGTTAGGGTATGGGTTAAAGTTAAGGTAAGGGTACTGGTTAGGGTTAGGGTAAGGGTTACAGTTTAGTGTTTAGGGTTACGGTTAGGGTATGGGTTAGGGTTAGGTTATGGGTAGGGTTAGGGTACGGGTTATGGTATGAGTTAGGACATGGGTTAGTGTCAGGTTTTAAGGTTTAGTGTTAAAGTTAGGGTATGGGTTAGGGTACTTGTTAGGGTTACGGTTAGGTTTAGGGTACGGTTTAAGTTACGGGTTAGGGTACAGTTTAGGGTTAGGGTTAGGGTATGGGTTAGAGTACGTTTTAGGGTTACGGTTAGGGTTAGGGTACAGGTTAGGATTAGGGTTAGGGTACGGGTAGGGTTAGGGTTAGGGTACGGGTTAGGGTTAGGTTTAGGGTTAGGTTACGGGTTATGGGTAGGGTTAGCTGAAGGGGTAGGGTTAGGGGTTAGGGTTAGGGGTTAAGTTTTAGGGTTTAAGGTTAGGTGTTAGGGTTTAGGCTTAGGGTTAGACCCCAGTAGGCCAGCAGGACCGATGCGCCTGCTGTGCGGGGAGCGGAGGAGTGGGACGAGGTGAGGGCGCTGGCGAGCAGGAGTATGGTATCCAGCGTTTTGGCGCAGGAGGCCTTTGAACATTGCTAGAGGCTCGGAGGGCCCTGCCCGTTCTCCCGCCCTAAATGACCAGTGACGCCCCAGCGGGCCGATGTCGACGGGGCGGCAGGGTGAGTCCGGCACTGCAGCTCGGGTGTCCCCAGTCCCCGGCTTTGGTCACCAGTCCCCTTGTGAGGGCCCCCTCTGGGGCCAATCTAGTGTTAGGGTTAGCCCCCAGGAGGCCAGCAGGCCCCATACGCCAGCTGTGCGGTGAGCGGAGGGGCGGGCCATGGTGAGGGACTGGCGAGCTGGAAGGTGGTACCCCCAAATTTTGGCGCCGGGGGCCCTCAAATGTCGCCGGGGACTCAGAGGGCCCTGCCCATTCTCCTGCCCTGAATGAGTGGCGGCTCCACTAGCAGCCCGAGTGGTGGCGGGGCGGCAGGGTGGGTCTGGCGCTGAGGCTCGGGGGTCTCCAATGCCAGACGTTGCAGCACGAGGCCCCTTGGGAGAGGCCCCTTGGGGGCCGACCTAGGGTAAAGGTTAGCTCCTGGAGGCCGTAGGCACAATCCGCAGTCTGGGGCGAATGGAGACGCGGTCGAAGATCAGGGCGCTGGCGAGCAGGAGAGTGGGCCCCAGCCTTTTGGCGCTGGGGGCCTTCGAAGGTCACCGGGGCAGGGAGGGCCCTGCCCATTCTCCAGCCCTGAATGATCGGCGGTACCCTAGTGGCCCGGGTGTGGGCGGGGAGGAACGGTGAGTCCAGCGTTGTGACTCGGGGGTCCCCAATCCCTGGCATTCGGCGGCAGTCCCTTTGGGAGGGGCCCCTTGGAGGCCGACCTAGGGTTAGGGTTAGCCCCCAGGAGGCTGGCAGGCTCGATCCACCGGCTCCGTGGCAAATGGAGGGGTGGGCCAAGGTGAGGTCGCTGGCGAGCGGAAGCGTGGGCCCCAACATTTTGGCTCGGTGGGCCTTCGAATGTCACAGGGGGCTCGGAGGGCCCTGCTCGTTCTCCTGCCATGAAGGACCGGCGACGCCCTTAGCTCCCTGGGTGGCAGCGGGGTGGCAGGGTCAGTCCTGCACTGGTGCTTGGGTTTCCCCAATCCCCAGCATTGCGGCGCCAGGCCCCTTGGGAGGGGCCCCTCGGGGACTGTCCTAGGGTTAGGTTAACCCCCAGGAGGCCGCAGTCCAGATCCGCCGGCTGTGCAGTGAGCGGAGGGATTGACCGTGGTAGGGCGCAGTCGAGCGGTAGCGTGGTACCCAGCGTTTTGGCGTGGGGGCCTTCTTATTTTACCGGAGGCTCGGAGGGCCCTGCTGGTTATCCCGCCCTGAATGCCCGGCGGCACCCCTAGCGGCCCACGTGGCGGCGGGGCGGCAGGGTGAGCCCGGCGCTGGGGCTTGCAGGTCCCCAATCCCTGCCGTTGCGGCACCAAGCCTCTTGGGAGGGGCCACTCTGGGGCCCACCTAGGGTTACGGTTAGCCCCGAGGAGCCTGGGAGGCAGGATCTGCCAGCTGTGTGGCTAGAGGGGGGGCAGGCCGAGGTGAGGGCGCTGTAGAGCGGGAGCATGGGCCTCAGCGTTTTGGCATGGGGGACCTACGAATGTCGCCGGGGGCTCGGAGGGCCGTGCCCGTTCCCCCACCCTGATTGACCGGCGGTGCCCCAAGTGCCCCGGGTGGCGGCAGAGGGGCAGGTTGAGTACATCGCTGGGGCTTGTGGGTCCCCAATGTCCGGCGTCGCGGTGCCAGGCCCTTTGGGAGTGCCCTTCGGGGGCCGACCTAGGGTTAGGGTTAGCCCCCAGGAGGCCGGCAGTCCGGATACGATGGCTGTGGGGCGAGCGGAGGGGTGGGCCGAGGTGAGGGTGCTGGGGAGCGGGATTGTGGGCCCCTGCATTTTGGCGCTGGAGGCTTCAAACGATGCTTGTTTCTCCAGGGCCCTGTCCCTTCTACCGCCCTGAATGACCGGCGGCGCCCCTAGCGGCCCGTGTGGCAGTGTTGTGGGAGGGTGAGTCTGGCTCTGGGGCTTGGAGTCCCAGATCCCAGGCTTAGTGGCACCAGGACCCTTGGGAGGGGCCCTAGGGTTAGGGTTAGCCCCAAGGAGACCGTCAGGCCCAATCCGCACACTGTGCGGCGAGCGGAGGTGCGGGCCCAGGTGAGGGCGCTGGGGAGCAGGAGCGTGGGAACCAGCGTTTTGGCGTGGGGAGCCTTTGAAGGTCACCGGTGGCTCAGAAGGCCCTGCCCTTCTCTCGCTCTCTATGACCGGCTGCGCCCCTAGCAGCCCGGGTGGGTACAGTGCGGCAGGGTGAGTCTGGCTCTGGGGCTCTGAGTCACCAATCCCCAGCATTGCAGAGCCAGGCTTCTTGGGATGTCCCCACAGGGCCGACCTAGGTTTTGGTTAGCTGCCAGGAGCCCGGCAGGCCCTATCCACCAGCTCTGAAGCAAGCGGAGGGGCGGGCCAAGGTGAGGGCACTGGCGAGCAGGATCCTGGGAGCCAACGGTTTTGCACGGGGAGCCTTCAATGGTCAGCGTGGGCTCGGACGGCCCTGCCCGATCTCCTGCCCTGATTGACCGGCGGGGTCTCTAGTGGCTCGGGTGGCTGAAGGGCAGCAGGGTGAGTCCGGCACATGGGCTCGGGGTCCCCATCCCCAGTGTTGCAACGCCAGGCCCCTTGGGAAGGGCCCCTCGGGGGCCGACCTATGGTTAGGGTTAGCCTCCAGGAGCGCCGCAGGCCCGATACACCACCTGTGCGTCGAGCGGAGAGTTGGGCCGAGGTGAGGGTCCTGGTGAACATGAGCCTGGGCCCAAGCGTTTTGGTTCGGTGTGCCTTCGAATGTCGGCAGGGGTTCGGAGGGCCCTCCAGTTCTCCCACCCTGAATGCATGGCGGCGCCCCTAGCGGCCTGTGTGGGTTGGGGCGGCAGCGTGAATCCGGCGCTGGGGCTTGGGGGTCCCCAATCCCTGGCGGTGCGGCGTCAGGCCCCTTAGGAAGGGACCTTCAGGGGCTGTCCTAGGGTTAGTGTTAGTGCCCAGGAGGCCGGCAGGCCCGAGTCGCTGGCTCTGCGAAGAGTGGAGGTGTGGGCCGAGTTGAGGGTGATGCAGAGCGGGAGCGTGATCCCCAGCGTTTTGGCGCCCTGGGCCTTCGAATGTTGCCATGTCTCGAAGGGCCCTGCCTGTTCTCCTGCCCTGAATAACAAGCGGCGCGCTTTGTGGCTCCGTTGGCGGTGGGGTGGCAAGGTGATTCCCGTGCTGCAGCTCAGGTATCCCCAATCCCCGGCGTTGCAGCACCATGCCGCTTGGGAAGGGCCCCTCGGTGGTCGACCTAGGGTTAGAATTTGCCCCCAGGAGGCCAGCAGGCCTGATCCGCGGGCTCTACTACGAGCGGAGGTGCGGGCCGAGATGAGGATGCTGGCGAACAGGAGGGTGGGCCCAACCGTTTTGGCGCGGGGGGCCTTCGTAGGTCGCCGGGGGCTCGGAGGGCCCTACACGTTCTCCCGCCCTGAATGACCGGCGGCGCCCCTAGCGGCTCGGCTGCTGGCAGAGTGGTAAGGTTAGTCTGGTGCTGGGGTTCGGGGGTCCCCAATCCCCGCATTGCGGTGCCAGGCCCCTTGGGAACGGCCCCTCGGTGGTCGACCTAGGGTTAGGGTTAACCCCCAGGAGGCCGGCAGTCCCGATCCACCCATTGGGTGGCGAGCGGAGGGGTGGGATGAGGTGAGGGTGCTGACGAGTGCGAGCCTGGACCCAAGCGTTTTGGTGCGGTGGGCCTTCGAAGGACAAGGGGGGCTCGGAGGCCCCTGCCCGTGCTCACGCCCTGAATGACCAGTGGCGCCTCTAGAGGCCCGGGTGTCAGCGGGGCAGCACGGTCAGTCCGGCGCTGGAGCTCATGGTTCAGCAGTCCCAGGCGTTGAGGCGCCAGGACCCATCGGACGGGTCCCTGGTGGGCCGACCTAGGGTTTGAGTTAGCCCCCAGGAGTCGGGCAGGCCTGATCCGCCCTCTGTCGGGCGAGCGAAGGGGCAGGCCTAGGTGAGGGCGCTGGCGAGCGGGAGCATGGGCCCAAGCGTTTTGGCGCGGGGTGCCTTCAAATGTCACCGTGGGCTAGGAGGGCCCTGCCCGTTCTCATACCCTGTATGACCGGCGGCGCCCCTAGAAGCCCAGATGGTGGCGGAGCGGCAGGTTGAGTCCGACGCTAGGGCTCTGGGGTCCCCAATTACCAGCGTTGTGGCCCCAGACCCCTTGAGAGGGCCCCCTTGGGTGCCGACCTAGGGTTAGGGTTACCCCAGGAGGCCAGTAGGCCCGATCTGCCAGCTGTGCAGTGAGCAGAGGGGCGGGTTGAGATGACGGCGTTGGCGAGCGGGAACGTGGGCCCAAAGTTTTGGAGTGAGGGGCCTTCGAAGGTCACCAGGGGCTCAGAGGGTCCTGCCCATTCTCCTGCCCTGAATGACAGGGGGTGCCCCTTGTGGCCCGGGTGGCAGTGGGGGGCATGGTGAGTCTGGCGCTGGGGCTCAGGAGTCCCCAATCCCCCTCGTTGCAGCGCCAGGCCCCTTGGGAGGGGCCACTAGGGGGCAGACCTAGGGTTTGGGTTAGCCCCCAGAAGGCCCCCAGGCCTGATCCGCCAGCTGTGTGGCGAGCGGGGGGGGAGGGCCGAGGTAAGGGCGCTGGCGAGCCAGAGCGTGGGCCCAAGCATTTTGGTGCGGGGGTCCTTCGAAGGTCGGGGTGGGCTCGGAGGGCCCTGCCCATTCTCCTGCACTGAATGACTAGCGGCACCCCTAGCGGCCCGGGTGGCGGCGGGGCAGCACGGTGATTCCGGCGCTGGGGCTCGGGGGTCCCTAATACCCGGCGTTGCGGCGCCAGGCCCCTTGGGACGGGCCCCTCGGGGGCTGACCTAGGGTTAGGGTTAGCCCCCAGGAGACTGGCAGGCTCGTTACACCCATGTGCAGAGAATGGAGGTGTGGGTCCAGGTGAGGTAGCTGGCGAGCGGGAGCGTGGGCCAGAGCATTTGGCTTTGGATCCGGGTGCCTTCGAAGGTCGTAGGTGGCTCAGAGGGTCCTGCCCGTTCTGTCGCCCTGAAGGACTGGCGACGCCCCTAGCACCCCATGTGGCAGCGGGGCGGCAGGGTGCGTCCGGCGCTGGGACTTGGGGTCCCCAATCCCTGGCATGTGGTGCCAGGCCACTTGGGAGGGGCCCCTTGGGGGTGACCTAGGGATAGGGTTAGCCCCCAGGAAGCCAGCAGGCCCGATCCGCCAGCTCTGCAGTGAGCAGAGGGGTGAGCCGAGGTTAGGGCGCTGGGGAGCAGGAGCGTGGAAGCCAGAGTTTTTGTGCGGGGAGCCTTCGAAGGTCGCAGGGGGATCAGAGGGCCCTGCCCGTTCTCCCTTCCTGAATGACTGCCCACGCCCCTAGCGCCCTGGGTGATTGCGGGTGGCAGAGTGAGTCCAGCACTGGGGGTCGGGGGTCCCAAACCCCTGGCATTGCGGTGCCAGGCTCCTTGGGAGGGGCTTCTCGGGGGCCGACCTAGGGTAAGTGTTAGCCTCCAGGATTCCAGCAGGCCCCTTCTGCCAGCTCTGCGGCAGGCAGAGGGGCAGGCCGAGGTGAGGGCACTAGCGAGAGGGAGTGTAGGCCCAAGCGTTTTGGTGCGGGGGGCTTCAAAGGTCGCTGGGGGCTTGGAGGGCCCTGCCTGTTCTCTCGCCCTGAAAGACTGGCGGTGCCCCTAGCAGCCCGGGTTGCTGGGGGGTGGCAGGGTGACTCCGGCGCTGGGCTCGGGTGTCCACAATCCCCGGCGTTGTGGCGCCAGGCCCCTTGGGAGGGGCCCCTCGGGGGCCGACCTCGGGTTAGGGTTCTTCCACAGGAGGCCGGCAAGCCCAGCGCTAAGTGGCTCTGGCAATGTAACAAAAATGCCATACACTTATCTGTAAGAAATAACAGTGTACAGGAACCCTCTTAGCCCTAACATCATCCTTTGTGAATATGGAAGCCAGCCCCAAAGTGGTCGTGGAAGTCTGACGAAAAGGCTAAGCACTTTTCTCTGAGTCACCACACTATACAGGGAAAGACCAATGTACATCATCTTTCACGAGTAGGAAGCATTAATGAAAAGGTTCTGGAATTTTGAGGACTCTGACCCATCCTTATTGGTAATAAACCACCGTGTACAGGAAAACACCTTCAACTCTCATCAGCCTCCTCAATCCTGATTCCGATTCAACTTTGGGTGTGTAGGACTAGGGAAATGTCCACATCTTATTGCTAAGAAAGAACGATGTCAGGGTAATGCCCTTCAGGTCACCTCAGCCTTCCTGAAGACGGAAGCAGGAATCAAGCTGGTTATGTTACCATGAGGTAAGGAAGATGAGCATATAAGTGAGAAACAACAGTGGGCAGGACCTCTCTTCCAAGGAACAGTATCTTTGCTTAATATTGAATCCCTATGGTAAGTGGTTGTGGGCATTTGTGAGGTCAAAATCTTGAGTGTTTTGTAAAACCTCTTGGCCATTCACAGATGAGACTAAGGTAGTTGGGGACTCCTAGGCAGTGATTTGTCCACTGTCAAAAATATGAAAAGATAAAAGAGACAGATGAGGTCTCCTCAGGCATTGTCCTTTATCCTCATCCTCCGTGAGGATGGCCATCTCTGGACAGCTCAGTGGCAGGGTCTCATTCACAATGGGGGCATCTGTTCCTCACAGACATCAGGCAGGGAAATGGATTTGGTTCTCTGTGCCAGCCCAGCCACAGCTGAGTGTCACAGCACCCTCTCGTGGGCTCATAAGAGTTTCACTGTCACCAGGCAGGTCATTGTGTTTGATAAACCACTGTGAGAGTTTGCAATTGCCTTCATCTACAACCTCCTAGAGGCAAATGCAGGTGTCTGGTACCATGTGAAGTCATGTGAAGGCATTGTGAGAAAGTGTCCTTTTGCTTAAGAAAAACATGGCTGGGGCTCCTGGCTGGCTCAGCCAGTTAAGCATGTGCCTTTGGTTCAGGTTATGATCCCATTGTTCTGGGATCGAGCCCGGGCTCCCTGCTCAGCTGGAAAGGAGGTAGGGAAATAGCTTAGAACCCACAGAGAATGTGAATAAAGGGGAGTGAAATGGAACTTGGTCTGTGTTTGGCTTTAGGGATTGGAAGTTAGTTTTTTCTCAATTGTGATTGTTCTTGAAACAGAAAAGCTGTATTGTTTTTTTTTTACCTTTTTTTCTAGTAACAATTTTTTATTATTATATGTTAGTCACTATACAGTATTTCCTTAGATTTTGATGTAGTGTTCCGTGATTCATTATTTGCATATAACACCCAGTGCTCCATGCAATATGTACCTTCCTTAATACCCATCACTGGCCCATCCCAATCCCCCACCCCTCTCCCCTCTGAAGCCCTCAGTTTGTTTCCCAGGGTCCATAGTCTCTCGTGGTTCATTCCCCCTTCTGTTTAGGGTCCATTTTCTAAAGGGACAGACAGTGGAAGTTCACCGAATATAAGATCGAAATTTCATTGTTCATTATAGATGCTGCCAAGTAGTTCCCAGACATTTCATTCTACTGTAGTAATTCATTATACCTGTGCAGGTGCATGTGGAAGATAACTGATGCATGTTTAGTGGTAATAAAACACGCCCCTCAGTAGTAAAATAGTAGAGGATGCACATGTGTAAAATTATTCGACTGCAGCTTCCATGCTTTGCCTTTGGTTCCTTATTATCTATGAAATTGGACAATTTTTGTTCTCTAGGCTTAAAACTCATTGTCAGTATTTAGAGTTTTTCAATGCTGATCTTCTCCTGTATAAGTTACCAAAAACCTAAAATATGTATGAACTTTAAAAAACGCTATATTGAAAATGACAGCAGGGAAGTTCCATTTTGTGAATATTGTGTCAATAGATCTCTATTTTGACATCAGTGTTCATTAGAAATGATGACATTTCATGTGAGTATAAATATCAATGTGAAAAAGAAAAGGTAGGAAGAACCTTGAATGTTTAAGTAATTGCTGAAATGACAGGTGTGTGTGTGTGTGTGTGTGTGTGTGTGTGTGTGTGTGTGTGTAATTGATTATCAGTGAATGGTTCACCTTCTTATAGGGCCTCCGAGAGAGCCCAGGTGAACCTTTCAATGAGTTGGTATCTGTTTTCAGAACATGGGAATCTCTTAGTCCAATAGTCAATCAGGCAAGCTTTGAGGTTCTGAAGAGTTTCATTCCTCAGAGATGGTGTTGCAGAGCCTTGTGAGCAAACCCTAGGTATGCTCAGAGCCCTCATTAGCTGGTACCAACGTGTGACGATTTCAGACAACATTTCCCAAAGAAGTACCTCTTGAGTCTCTGTCCTTGTCAGTTCCCTACACTTCCTTACACTAGTTATGTGTTCAGTGTGTTTCAGGATAATCCCCACATGTGATTTTTGCTATTTCCTACTAGTCCTATCTGTTTCTCATCTTGTTCTTTTATGGTAGGGGTTGGGAAGCAACCTGTGTGGTGTAGGAAGGGGTGTGGTAGTTGTCTGCCTTCAGAGGACCGAATGCTGCCTAGAAATTGTACTGTAGTTTGAGGTCAATTGTCCATCCTCTGAGTGTCAGGAATTCCATCACTTTACTTTGATGCTAGTCTGTTCTTCAAGCTTTCCTCAGAAATAAGGACGTCATCCATCTAGGGAATACTGGTTTGTGTGTATGTTTTCATTTTAGGAAAGGCCTTGCTGCTCCTGAAAATAATACTGTAGAGCACCCTTTCCTGTTCTTATTGGCCATCAGTCAATCTTTTGTGAAGTATTTGTTTATAAATAGACTTTTTATGGTTGATGAGCAGGAATTCTTTATTGACAAGTCTTTGTCAGTGTGTGTATTGCAAATCTGTACTTCCCAGCCTGCGGTTCACTTTTTCATTTTCATATGGTCATAAGATAAGGAGAAATGTCACATTTTTATGAAGTCCCACTGAATTCTTTTAAATGGTTAGTGCACCCTATGTCCTACCCCAAGATTGACAGGTTCTATGGTTTCTTTCAGAAACTGTCCAATGGGAAGCTACAATCCATCTCAAATTTATAAATTGCATTTTTAATTCTAATAGGGTATTTATAGACTGTTTTGGATTTTCTATGTACACAATCGTATTATCTGTGAATAGTCACAATTATCCCCTCAATTCTTATACTTTTTGTTTCTCTTGCCTTCTAACACTGGTAGACTCTCCGATGCCACGTTGAATAGAGCAGCATTGTTTGAAGATTTTAATATACCTTTCTCAATATCTGACAGAAAAAGCAGACAAAACATTGGTAACAAATGTGACCTAATTGACATATAGGGAACATTCCATAATAAGTGCAGAATACATTATTTTCAAGTGGTCATAGACTCTTTACCCAAATAGATGATAGGTGGGGCCACGAATGAAGTCTACAAATGTTAAACCCTGAAATTAACTAGATTCTATTCTTAGACCACAGGCGAATTGAGCCACAGTCATAGCGAAAAGAAAACCAGGAAGTCCTTCAATGTTTAAAAATTAAATGGAACTTTGCTACGTATCCTAAAGGTGAGAGAGGGAATCTCAATGGAAATTCTGAACCTTTTCTACGTGAGGGCTCACACACAATGGCACTTTCTTTGTGAAGAGCATAATAATAACCTAGCCAGGAGCTGAGCCTTAAGTCAGAGTTCTGCCTGCCCCAGCCACACCTGGCAGCCTTGGCCTGTGGTCCGCCTCAGCTGTGCTTTCTGGTGGCCCTGAGCTAAGGGGGTCAACATGGCCATATGGAAATGGGAAGCTCCCCACTCATAGTGATGGCGGTTCCCCCTCCCCAGCTAACCTTTCTGGTGGCTCTGAGCTAAGGGGGTCAACATGGCCGTATGGAAATTAGAAGCTCCCCACTCTTATTGATGACGTTGCTATCGTATCATCCTCACCAGTCCAACAACATGATTTCTGAGTGAACTATGACACAGCGTGACTTCTTGGCCTTCCTTCAGGTTTGAAAATCATCTGATGAGTCATCTATTAGGAATATGGATTCAACATGTGTTCTTTCTTCTGGAAAAGAAATAGAACCAATAGCAATTAGGGCTTCCTGAGCACCTGTACTTGAGAGACATCATACTGGCTCTTTGTAGCATTCTGCCTCTTAAACTTCTCAACTAGGGTGTAGATATTTTTAGGCACATTTTCAGGTGGTTAGACAGGGACTTGGATGATATGAGTCACAGAGGATTTTAGTGTCAGAAACCTAAGTGGGATCCCCAAATTGACTCCAAATCCCTTGTTGTTCCATACAGGGTACTATTTCCCTCTTATCTCTGGTCTTCTCGATCCGGAAACCTATCAAGTATCAGGATTTTCATGTCATGTGGACAACTGGAACGAATTCAGCAGGCCTTTCACCTCTGCCCATGGTGATTATTAAGATCATTATCTCAGTGGAGGACCTCTGGGTAAGATACTCAAAGATCCTTAGGAACAGAGACAGTATAATATTTTTCTGGTATTAAAGTTCCTGAAACCAACTATCTTTTTTAGTCCATTCAGGCTCTGGTATGTTCAGAGGGTGCTGTAAAACAGGTCTGAAATAGTATTTAAAAACACTCAGCTCAGCCTCTTCTACAAAGTGAGCCAATGCTTATAAACATATCTAAAATATTCCCTTACCTACGATGACTTCCCAGCCATCGTAGTGTTTATATGGTATGACTGTGACTTACATTAGTCAACATTTGCAGAGAAAGAACTTAGTGCATCCAGTGGGCACTTCATGTTGAAATTAGTTTGTGACAACGAGCTACTGTGTTTTATTCTGCAGTACAAATGAATAGTGCCAGACATCTCTAAGGTGTCTAGCAGTTCTACAATTCTGATTTTAAGTGGTCTGTGTGCTTCAGAGATTTGGGCAGGAGAAGGGCAGGAGCCCAGAGACTGTGAACACTTCTGTTACCTGTGCTGACCATGGAGCAGGTAGCCTTCTGTGGGCATCATTTTGATTTCTTGGTACTCTTGTGAAAGGTGCTTTTGTCTCAAATTCCTCCATTTTAGAAGTAATTATAATGATGAAAGTAATTTTTATCTTATATCATCTGTGCGCGCTGATCCTGGGCTCCCAGGGAAGTTATCCCTTTACACTTTACCCGGCTCAAAATGACTAGGCAAAACCTCAAAGCATGGGCCTTGTTTCTGCCCCAAGCATGTTGTACATCTGCTTTGAGAAGAAAACAATAACCAAAAATGCCAACATAAAGATAAGAAAAAATAAAGAACCTCTTTGGCTCCCATAAGATTAAAGTCATACTGACATGTACATACTGAAAACATAAGAAAGAGTCTGCCACTTTCTGGAATCTAAGAAGATCCTCATTGTGGTGTGTAACTCTGTATGTAAAACAAAACAGAAAAAAATACATAAGCGTGCCCCAAAAGTTCCTTCCCCGGAGCACTCCCTTCTTGGTGAAGATTGTGTCTCCCAGGCAGCTGTCCTGACTTGGGTTTGAATAAAGGTCTCTTCCTTTCTCTCTAAAATGTTTTTAAAAGTTCATTCATGCAATGTCGACAATAACAGTGTTTTCTATTTAAGTGAGAAATAAATGTTCCACTCTAGTTGCATTGGGAATAGACGAATTGAGGGTTTCTTTAGAAGAGTAAGTCTGCTTTCCAGAAAAGGCAAGGACATTGGTCTATTGAGAATGAAAATAATTACTGCTAAACAACAAGTATGTGTTGCCCCTTCGCCCAGAAACCGAAGCAGATGTGCAGGCTTTAGGTTAGAGGTGGCTTCTTCTCCCCAGCTGACAGCACTTCTCTGCTCTGGCTCCAAGACACCCGAGGTTTTGAACGTCAGCATCGGAGTCAGCGAGGCAGCTTGTCACAGGACGCCAGTGTTCAGAGAAAGCACAGGTATGTTTGGCAAAATGTCCTATCTATGTCAGGGCTGGAGGTAAAACCTCTCATTATCCCAAAACCTCCTGGGCTTTTCTCTTTTCTCTAGTTGAGCCACAAAGTAAAATTGAAGTAGCTGTCAGCATTCTGGGTTTGGTGCAAGAATTACTTAGTTTCCCTGCAGGTAGAACTTTGCAGGGGATCACAATTTGTCTGTCCATTTATTGCTTACAAATGTATTTTGACCATCTGTTTCCTAGGAACCCTCTTTTATTAGAAAAGGAAGGTGAGATTCACTCTGTGCCTGTTTGTAACATCTAATTTGTTCCTTCATCTAACAGTGTTTATTCAATTGGGCCTAAGATATGGTTGAGTGGCCAGCATCTAGAGTTAGGTGGCTTTATTCATCTGATACAGACTTGGGTGATGTCATTTGACAAAGGTGATGTTTCATCATTGATTAGTTTATTCATCAGAAGAGTTAAAATTAGGGTGGAGGGAAAATTCAAAATTATCCAAAGCGGCCTGTTCCTGTTTAAAAGTTCAGTTTGACTTTCTAGTTTTACTAAATGTATTATCTCGATATTTTGAGGTGCCATATTCTCTCTGTAGTTTCTTTGGTGGTGGAATCAGAAGGAGAGTCCGGGAATTCTTTTGGATAGTGGCATGCGGTGGCTTCAAGGGGCTTGGCGTCAGGAGCCTTGGGGTGAAGTCTGCAACTGCTTGCCTAACCCTGGGTGCATCTCCCAGAGGTTTTGTTTCCTCTTATGAAATTGCCCGCAGATAATGTTCTGCTTGAAGGGGACCTTGCAGGTGAGGAATCACTAAATCCTACTCCTGAAGCGGATATTCCATCGCATGTGAACTAACTGGAATTTAATAAAAGAAGAAAGGAAAAAGTGTTCTGCTTCATGAAGAGTGAGGTAAAATTGTAGTGATTTGAGCTGTAGTCTTCTATAGATGATATTTGTAAAACACCCTGTTGTAGGATACACTAGTTGCTTATCACATAAGGAGTCCTCAGAAAGCTGCAATGAAAGATTCAGGTCTCAGAGCATGTTCATGTTCCACTGATATGTTACAGTTTGCACAGGTAGGAAAGAAGGTGGAGAGAAAGGCAACAGAAGGGGAAAGTAGGTGTGAACCTTTCATTAGTTAGCGTTATAGCTTTCTCATGAAAGCCTTGCGCCAGTGTGATTTTGGAAGCAGAGAGGTAATCCGGGAGCTTTGCAGGAGATGGGGGAGTTGCAGGTCTGGGTAAAGCTGGCAGGGGTCCCAGAGGAGAGCTGAATGCATTCTGCAGCAGGGTGTGTTCAGGGTGGGCTCCAGGGGTGGCTGTGGGTCTCCTGGGTGAGACTTGTGACAGGTGAGGGCTGTGTGCAAGTTCCTGGCTGAGGACAAGGGAGGCACAGGTGGAGAGCTGGCAGAGAACCTTCTTCTGGGCCACCAGCCTCACCCAACACACACAGCCTCATCTTCTGTCCCTGTCACTCCAATTCAGACTTCTCCGAAGGTGAGTGAGAACACATCAAGAGCATTCTGAACAAAAGGGAAAGCATGTGCAATGGCTCTGGGGCAGGAGAATTCCAGGTATGTCCAGGAGCAGCAAGAAGGCCCTGTGGCCACAGGAGACAGCTTAGGACATGAGCTCAGAGAGGTGACAGAGGGTGACAGAAAGCCATTCCAGGGCTATAAACCCATGAGACCCTGTTTCACTGGGCCATCGTGGCTACAGTGTTGAGAACAGATGACAGAGGGTTGAAGATGGCAAGTAGGTCAATGACGAAGCTTTTCCAGTTACTCAGCCACTGTGGACCAGACAAGTGGCCTTGGATGGAGTGGTTAGACCTATTCTGGGTCTATTTTGAAGATGGAGCTCACAGGATTTGCTGATGGGTTAGCTATTAGAAGCAGGAGAATGGAGGAATTGGGGTAACTCCCAGCTGTTGTGGGTTGTCCTGATTGAGGGGAAGGAGAGGGTTTCTGGGGGTAGGAGGTAGTCCGTGTTCTGCATGCTGAGGAAGGTACCTTTCCCAGTGGATCTGCTGAGGTTTGTGTCTGGAAGAACCTTTCACATCTCCTCCCTCAGCATTGCTTAAGTACAATTATCCCCCACTTTTTGAACGTTCACAGTAAGACACTGGGCATTCTTGAAAGAACTACATTTATTACCCAGCTTCAGTAAGAGGAAGATACCTGAAGAGGATTTTCCTCTTATGAAAAAAGGTGAACAGTGAGAATCGCGTTCAGCATCTGTTTTGGGGAAAAGCACAACAGAGGTGGCATGCACCCTAACCAGCTCCTTCTCCTGGGAACCGCTCTCCGCATCCAGCCACCAGCACTTTGAATGGTGTCTGTGAGCCTCTGCTGTGCTTTATCTTCATTTATGCTGGGCCTCCGTTAGAAACTTGTGTCCTGAGGCCTAAGAAAAATCAAAGAGAAGGAATTTTGGAGTCTGAGCACACTAAATGTTCCGTGTAAATTAATGGCCATTCCTTCTTGACACCATTTCTGCTGTGCAAGGTTTGTCAGAAGTCCTGTACTTTTGAAGAGCAGGGAAACCTATACCCCATGCTGTGGGGTTAGTTTTAGTCTCCATGCTGGACAGAACATTTCATGACTGTCGGATTTTCTCACTCAAACATTGAGACTTGGACCACCTTCACCCGTTTCTACCACCCCATCCCCGAATCTGGCACCTACCAATCTGCTCTCAGTATCTATGCGTTCAGTATTTGTTTATTCCTCGTGGAATGTACATGAGAGCATCTGGTAGTGGTCTTTCTGTGTCTGAGTTACTTGGCATAAGGCCCCCAAGGTCTGTGTTTCCATGTCTGGTTCTTGTGAATAATGCTGCAGTGAATGTGGGAGTGCATCTGTCTTTTTGAGGCAGTATTTTTGTGTTCTCTGAATCAATACTCAGTAGAGCCATTACTGGGTCATGGGGTAGTTGTATTTATTTTTTCAGGAACCTCCATACCGTTTGTCACAGTGGCTGCACCAATTTCCATTCCCACCAACAGTGCACAGTGTCTCCTCGTCTGCACACCCATGACCCCACTTTTTGTCTGTCTCTGGGACAATTGCTGTTCCAACAGTTGTGAGGGGATAGCCGATTGTGGGTTTCACTGATGTTTCCCTGACGATGATTAGTGATGTCGAACAACTTTTTCTATCTGTTGGCACCTGTGTGCCATCTTTGGAAAGTATGTATTCACATATACCCCCCATTTTTATACCTTTTTTTGTTTGTTTGTTTTGATTTGTATGAGTGTTGTGTGTATTTTGGATATTAGCCTCTTCTCACACATATGATTCACAGATATTTTTTTCATATTGGGTCAGTGGCCTTTTAAGTTTTTGCTGGTTTCTTTTGCCGTGTGGAAGATTTCAGTTTGATGTTGTTCCACTGGTTTATTTTTGCTTTTGTTGTCTTTGCATTTGGTGTCCGATCTGAAGACTCTTTGCCAAAACCAATGTCGAGAGACTTAGTACCTGTGTCTTCTTGGAGGTTTATGGATTCAGATCTTATGTTCAAATCATTCATCCATTAAAAATTTTGTGTGTGGTGTAAGAAAGTGACCCAGTTATATTCTTCTGCATTTAGTGTCCAGTTTGCCTGTTACCGCTCACTGAAGAAACAGTCCTTCCCTTATGGCATATCTTCTGCTGCTGTGTCATAAGTTAGGATCATCTACGTGTGGGTAAGTTTCTGAGCTTTCTGTTCTGTTCCACTGACCTGGTGTCTGTGTTTCTGCCAGTACCATCCTGTTTTGATGACAACAGCTTTGTAATCTACCTTGAAATCCAGGAGTGTGTTGACTGCACCTTTCTTTCTCCAGGTTCCTTTGGGTATTTGGGGTCTTTAGTGACTCCATCCAAGTTTGAGGACTGTTTTCTATTTCCTCGAATAATGCCACTGGAATTCAGATAGGGATTTCATCACATCTGTCGATTGCTTTGGGTACGATGGACATGTTCACATAATTAACTCTTCCAGTTAAGGAGCATGGCGTATGCTTCCATTTGTTTGTGTTGCCTTCCAAATCTTTGACCCATACATTCCGCCCCCCTCGACAGATATGTTTTTCATTTCTTTTCTGCCATGTGTTGAGTGTACTATGTCTTTCTCATTTTTGGTTACTTTTATTCCTAGATTTTTTTGATGCAATTGTAAATGGCATTGCTTTTTAAATTTCTCTTTACGATATGTGTCATCAATATACAGAAATGCAAGAAGTTGGGTCATCTTGGTGGCCCCATAGGTGAAGCATCTGCCTTCAGCTCAGGTCATGATCCCAGAGTTCTGGGATTGAGCCCCGTGCTGGGCCCCCGCTTAGCAAGGGTCTGCTTCTCCCTCTTTCTGACACTCCCCCTGCTCGTGGTTTTTCTCTTCCTGTCAAATAAATAAATAAAATCTGAAAAAAAATAAAGACAACAGGTCTCTGTATATTGACATTATATCCTGCAGCTTTCTTGAATTTTTTTATTCTAACAGTTTTTTTTTTTTTTTTTTTTTTTGTGGAATCTTTCGGGATTTCATGTCATTTGCAAATAGTGACAGTTTTCCTTTATGGATTTCATATCTTTCTCTTTTTTTAAAATGATGTTAGTCACCCTACAGTACTTCATTTGTTTTTGATGTAGTGTTCCATGATTCATTGTTTGCATATAACACCTAGTGCTCATTATGAATCGTGCCCTCCTTAATACCCATCACCAGGATAACCCATTCCCCTACCCCTCCCTTTCTGCAACCTTCAGTTTGTTTCCCAGTGTCAATAGTCTCTCATGGTTCATCTCCCCCTCTCATTCCCCCTCTTCACTTTTCCCTTCCTTCTCCTAATGTCCTCCATGCTATTCCTTCCATTCCACATAGGAGTGAAACCATATGATAATTGTCTTTCTCTGCTTGACTTAATTTCACTTAGCATAATCCCCTCCTGGTCCATCCACGTTGGTGCAAATGGTGGGTATTCATCCTTTCTGATGACTGAGTAATATTCCATTGTACAGATGACCACATCATCTTTGTCCATTCATCTGCTGAAGGACATCATGGCTCCTTCCACAGTTTGGCTGTTATGGACATTGCTGCTATGAACATTGGGATACTGGTGCCCCTTCTTTTCATTACTCTGTGTCTATGGGGTAAATACCCAGTAGTACAATTGGTGGGTCGTAGGATATCTCTGTGTTTAACGTCTTGAGGAGCCTCCATATTGTTTTCAAAAGTGGCTGTACCAGCTTGAATTCTCACGAGTAGTGTAAGAGGGCTCCCCTTTCTCCACATCCTCTCTGACTTTTTTTTATTTCCTGTCTTGTTAATTTTTTTCAAGATTTTATTTATTTATTCCACAGAGATAGAGACAGCCAGCGAGAGAGGGAACACAAGCAGGGGGAGTGGGAGAGGAAGAAGCAGGCTCATAACGGAGGAGCCTGATGTGGGGCTCGATCCCATAATGCCAGGATCACGCCCCTAGCCGAAGGCAGACACTTAACTGCTGTGCCACCCAGATGCCCCCTGCCTTGTTAATTTTAACCATTCTATCTGGTGTAAGTTGGTATCTCATTGTCGTTTTGATTTGTATTTGCCTGATGGCAAGTGATGTGGAGCATTTTTTCATGTGTCTGTTGGCCATTTGTGTTTCCCCTCTGGAGAAGTATCTCTTTGTGTCTTCTGCCCATTTTTTGGGTGTCGAGTTAGAGGAGTTCTTTATAGATCTTGAATACCAGCCCTTTATCTGTAATATCATTTGCAGATATCTTCTTCGATTCCATAGATTGCCTTTTTGTTTTGTTGATCATTTGCTTTGCCGAGCAGAAGCTTTTTATCCTGATGAAGTGCCAATAGTTCATTTTTGCTTTTATTTCCTTTGCCTTTAGAGACGTGGCTTGCAAGAAGTTGTTGTGTCCAAGGTTGAAGAGTTCTTTTGATTTTGATATGAGACAGGAATCCATTATCTTCCTTTCCTGATTGTATTGGAGTCCTCTGTCTTTCTTGGTGAGTCTAGCTAAGTTTGTCAGTTTTGTTTATCTTTCCAAAAAAGGCAGCTCTCATTTTCGTTGTTTTTTTTTTTTTGTCTTTTTAGTCTCCTTTGGATTTATTTATGCATTCCTTTTTGTTATTTCCTTATTTCTACTAATTTGGGGCTTTGTTTGTTGTTTTTTTTTTCTACTTCTTTACCACATAAATCAGGTTGTTTATTGGAGAGCATTCTCATGGATTGATGAAGACTTGAATTGCTACGAATGTCCCCCATAAAGCTACTTTTGCTGCATCCCATAAGTTTTTGTAGGTTGTCTTTTGCATCAGTGTCAAGGTACTTCTAAAAATTTTTTGTTTTCTTCTTTGACTGTTGGTTGTTCAGCAGCATGTTGTTAAGTCTCCACATATTTTTTTAAGATTATTTGAGTATCTTACCGAGAGTGAGACTGCGAGAGGGGGAACGCAAGCAGGGGGGTGGGAGAGGGAGAAGCGGGCTTCCAACTGAGCAAGGAGCCTGATTCGGGGCTAGATCCCAGGATCCTGGGATCACGACCTGAGCTGAAAGCAGATCCTTAACGACTGAGCCACCCAGGCCCCCCAATCTCCACCTATTTTTGACTGTCCCATTTTTTTCTTGAGACTGATTTCTAGTTTCATATCATTGTGGTTGGACAAGATTTGAAGCAGAAGGTGAAGAGAGCATTCAGATGAAAGGTTTGTTTCCTGGAGGGTTTTTTGAGGCATACCATGAGTTCAGTGGGGATGGAGGAAGGTTTTGTGAGACGGGAGTTGGGGTTAACCCTTGTTAGAATTACTGACTACTACCATGCAGGCTGTGTGCTACTGTTCACACCATAGTCCTGATGGACTTGTACTTCATTAGAAATATTTTCTAGGAGGTGTAGGCATAGCCTTCTCTAAAAGAAAGGTGCCATGTGGGTTTATGGCATGACCCCAGGTCAGCAACCAGGATGTATGGTATTGTGGGGGATCAGAACCAGGCTTTCTGTGGGAAGTGACAGAAATGGGGTATGGTGAGCTCCATGACCATAGGTGAGGTCCCAAGTCACCCACTGGGTGTTGGGTTCTGTGGATCTGTCTCATCAGGTGCTGTGGAATTCAGGGACACCCTCCTGTCTGTGGATTTGTGTGGAAACAGGTAGGCATCAGTGTCTGGCCTGGCATGAGGGTCGCACTGGACCACCACCAGAGGTGCAGCGTGCGGGGGAGCCACTGCTTGGTTTCCATGAAAGCTGACCAGGGTCTGTGACCGTGATTCCTAGCAGCTGCAAGGGGAGAGGAGGCCGGGGTGGTGCACACTTCCTAGACTTGTGGTCAGGAGTAGTCTGGAGCCCACTGAAGTCAGCCACACCTGACACAGAAGGCACCCAGTTAGTGTAGCTGTGGGCACTGCTCCCATGTTACTTTCAGGCTGGCTCCGTGCTGCCACCTCATGCTTTTCATCATCATCTTCAAGGTCATGTGCCTCTGTTCTTGCCCCATGGCCTCTGGAGTATTGTCCGTCCTCCATCTGGCCCTCGTCCCTGGTGCCCTGTGCAGTCCGATGACAGGGTACCCTTCTCGAGACAAACATCTGGCCCTGATGGAACACTTCCATGATCTTGTGTGATGCGAGGTTGATACCCTGCCCTGGAAGGGGGCTGCAGGTCCCCAATCAGGAGAGCCATGTCTCCCTTTTCAGCATGGCCTCCCCTCCCCTCAGTCTTCTTCAGGGAAACTCTCCCCACTTCCTGAGATGACAGCTCTGAACTTAAAAATGAATGTTATTTTACATATCTCTATGCCTTAGTTCATCCATGGCATGTCTTTCAACCCCGTTAGTGGTTTTTTTTTTAGCAGTTCTGAAGGGCAGTCTGCTCAAGGAGGGGATGACCTGGGTGGGGCAGCTTTCCCTCTCATCTCCCTCAGCATGTCTCTGAGCCCTGGGGCCAGCTGTCCCACTGAGGATTGAGGGACCCAAGACAGCCCATCCTGAGCCCAAGCTGTGTCAGCTGTGTAGACTGATGCGTGTCGGAGCGGTGGGCAGCTGGCATGGGCCAGGGGCAGGCAGTATCTCCTTCTCATTCCTTCCCTCCCTTCCTCCCAGAGGTAGCTCAGAGCAGCCTTCAACCCCTGCACCTCCAGATCCCTTGACCTGTGCCTCCTGTGTTCAGCTGGTGACCTTGGAGTTTCGCATGGATTCTACCTCCCGTACCCTTTCCCGTAGCAGTTCCTGGATCAGGGAAGGGGTCTGACCCTTGTCTGATTTTGGTCTTCTTCCTGTCCCGCAGCAAGCCCACCCACCTTTGCATCTTCCATGTATGTGCTTGGAAGCAAGCCCATCCACAGGAAACCTATTAGCCAAAGGGATCCAGGCAATGAACATTGAAGTAGAGATCCAGTATCCATAATAAACCTGCTCTGAAACCTGTCCCAAAGTCTGTGACTCTCTCACACTGAAACAGAAACAATAATAGCTTTCTGGACTGTGAAGTGACATGTGTCTCTACTTCCAATCTTGAATGCATAGGTGCTGAGCCTGGACTGAAAAGGACCATGGCTCCCGCGGGCTGGGATCCACGATAAGAACTCAGTGAAAACTGAATTTGAGGCATGGAGTGAATAATTATTGTAGAGTGAATCCTCCCAAGTAGGGTTTATGCACATTGCACAGGAAAAGATTTTTCAAAGAGGTACCTGAAAGAAAAATCTTTTAAAAAATTTATTTTAATTCCAGTAGAGCTAACATACAGTGTTACATTTGTTTCAGGTGTACAATAGAATGATTCAGTAATTATATATTACTCAGTGGTCATCAAGAAAAGCGTCCTCTTAATCCCCTTCATCTATTTCACTCATCCCTCTATCCACCTCCTCTCTGGTAACCATCCGTTTGTTCTCTATTGTTAAGAGTTTGTATTTTGGTGTATCTCCTTTTTCTCTTTTAGTTATTTATTTTTGTTTGTTTCTTAAGTTCCCCATTAGAGTGACATTGTATGGGATTTTTCTTTCTCTGCCTGATTTTAGTTAGGATAATACTCTCTAGCTCCATCCATGTGTCTGCAAATGGCAAGGTTTCATTCTTTTTCAAGCCGAGTAATACTCCATTGTGTGTGTGTATGTGTGTGTGTGTGTGTGTGTGTGTGTCCGTGTGTGTCCGTGTGTGTGTGTGTGTGTGTGAATACACACATCTATCATCTCATTTGTCAATTTTTCTACAGACACTTGGGTTGCTTCCATATTGTGATATTGTAAATAATGGTGCAAGAAACATAGGGGTGCACGTATCCTTTTACGTTACTGTTTTCCTATTCTTTGTGTAAATAGGAGTAGTGTGATTGTTGGATCATAGGGTAGTTCTATATTTAATTTTTTGAGGAACCTTCGTACTGTTTTCCACGGTGGCCACCACAGTTTGCATTCCCACCCACAGTTCGCGAGGATTCCCCTTTATCCACATCCTCCCAACACCTGCTCTTTGTTGTGCTTTTGATGTTAGCCATTCTGACAGGTTTGAGGTATTACCTCATTGTCCTTTGGATTTACATTTTCCTGATGATGGGTGATGGTGAACATCTTTTCACGGGACTGTTGGCCATTTGTATTTCTTCTTTGGAGAAATGTCTGTCCATGTCTTCTGCCTATTTTTTAACTGGATTATTTGTTTTTTTGGGGGTCGAGTAGGATCAGTTCTATATGTTTTGGACACTATCCCTTCATTGCATATGATCTTTGCAAATATCTTCTCCCTTTGAGTAGGTTGTCTTATTATTTTTACGTTTTCATTGTTCTTCTGCCGTGTGGAAACTTTTTATTTTACTGTATTCCCAATAGTTTATTTTTGCTTTCATTTCCTTTGTCAGGACACAGTCCAGAAAAACGTTGGTATGGTCCATGTCAAGAAGTTACTGTCTTCCCTCCTGTAGGATTTTTATGGATTCAGGTCTCATATTGAGGTCTTGAAACTGTTTTGTGTTTGTCTGTATTGTGTAAGAAAGCAGTTTAATTTCATTCTTTTGTGCGTAGCTGTCTAGTTTTCCCAACACCATTTGTTGTAGAGACTGTCCTTTTCCCTTTTGATATCGTTGCTTGCTTTGTGGAAGATTCATGGACCACATAATTGTGGGTTTCTGTCTGAACTTGTATCCTGTTCCTTTGGTCGCTGTGTCTATTTTTCTGCCATACTGTCTTGTTAGGATGACTGCAGCTTTGTAGTATAACCTGAAATCTGAAATTGTGAGTCCTCCAGCTTTGTTTTTCTTTTCCACATTGCACTGGCTGTTCAGAATCTTTAGTGGTTCCACAGAAATGTTTAGGATTGTTTATTCGAGGTCTTTTGTTCTTTAATTTAAATTCAATTAGCCAACTTACAGTACACCATTAGTTTCAGATGCAGTCTTCAATAAATTTTCAATCGTGTGTAACACCCAGTGCTCATTGTATCGTGTGACCTCCTTAATGCTACTCACCCAGTTACCCCCCCCCAACTTCTCCTCCAACAATCATCAGTTTCTTGTGATAGTTAAGAGTCCATCATGGGTTTTCCCCCTCTCTGATGACTTCCCATTCTATTTTCCCTTCCTTCCCCTATGGTCCTCTTCCTTGTTTCTGATATTCCACATAGGAGTGAAAGCATATGATCATTGTCTTTCTTTCATTGACTTATTCCACTCAGCATAATACCCTCCAGCTCCACCCAGGTCAGTGTGATGGTAAGTATTCATCCTTTCTGATGGCTGAGTAATATTCCATTATATATATGATCCACATCTTCTTTATCCATTCATCTATCCATGGTCATCTGCACTCCTTCCACAGCTTGTCTATTATGGATATTGCTGCTATGAACACTGTGATGCATGTGTCCCGTCTTCAGTACCTGTCGCTTTGGGGTAAATACCCAGTAGTGCAATTGCTGGGACATAGGGTAGCTTTATTTATAACTTCTTGAGGAAACTCCGTACCATTTTCAGGAGTGGCTGTACCGGACTGCATTCGTATAGGGGTGTAAGAGGTTTCCCGTTTCTCCACATCCTCTCCAACATGTATAGTTTCATGTCTTCTTATTTTTAGATATTTGGCCTCGTGTGATATGGCATGTATAGGGGTTTAGATTTGCATTTCCCTGAAGCCAAGTGATATGAAGCATTTATGCATGTATCTTTTGGTCACCAGTACGTCGTCATCAGTGAAGTGACTTCCCATTTTAATCCATCTCAAGAGCTAAAGCTGGGTAAGGCACTGAAGCTGGATAATGCCATCAGTTGGAATTGTGGAGAATTTCAAAAGATCTCCGTGGAGAGCAAGTTCAGTGTGAAGCTACTAATTGGATCCGGGGACATCTCTGAAAGTGGGGTTGCCTGGGATGGGCTGAGGGGGACCCTCTGATTTTCCTATGAATCCTTGCTGCAGCCCCAAATGGACAGTTTCCTGATGTGGGGCAGGCTGAGTCTTCTAGTCGTGCAGAGGTGAGCCCAATGCCTGGTGCCTTGGAGGCAGGCAAACGGGGAGGGACCCTCAGCAGAAGACCCAGGGTTAGGTTAGGCCTCAAGGACAGCAGGTCTGAACTGCCCAGTGCTCAGAGAGCTCCCAGGCCGAGTGAGATGAGGGCACAAGGGCGGGTGAGTGTGAGCCTTGGGGTTTCATCCGGAAGGGCTCACAAAGGTCGGGGTTCACCAGAAGGGGCTCTCAGGGGGTGCCCCAATTCTCTTGCCCTGACTGCTCTGTTGTGCACCAAAATGGTACAGTTTACTGTGGGCTGCAGGCTGAGTCCTACGGTGGGGCTTGGGTGTCCCCAATCCCCCGGACTGTGGTGCCAGGACCCTGGGGAGGGGCCCCTCTGTGGCCAACCTAGGGTAAGGGTTAGGGTCCCGGAGCCCGGCAGGGACAATCTGCAGGCTGTGAGGTGAGCTTTGTGGAGGGCTGAGAGGAGGCCATGGGGGAGGTTGAGCATGGGCCTCAAGGTTGGGGCATGGGGGGCTGCCAAATGTGGGGACGGGCTCTGAGGGCCTCCCCAAGTTCTCGTGCCCTGTAGGCTCCATAGAGCCCCAAGGGGCAATGTTTCCTGTCAGGTGGCAAGCTGAGTCCTCTGGTGGGGTACAGGTATCCCAATTCCCCGGGGCTGCGGTGTAAGGCTCCTGGGGAGGCCCCCACACCTGCGGCCGACCTAGGGCTAGGGTTAGGCCCCAGGAGCCCCGCAGGCCCGATCTGCTGGCTGTATGGCTAGCTACACGGGCTGAGGTGAGGGTGTGGGGAGGGTGAGCGTGGGCCTCAGGGTTGGGGTGTGGGAGGCCGCCAAAGTTCGCTGGTGGCTCAGGAGTGCCCTCCTGGTTCTCCCGCCCTGAATGCTCTATGGCCTCCCAAGGCGCATGGTTTCCTGTGGGGTGGCAGACTGAGTCCTGCTGTGGGGCTCAGGTGTCCCGAATCCCCGTGGCTGCGGCTCCAGGCTCCTGGGGAGGGGCCCCTCCACAGATGAACTAGGGTTAGGGTTGGCGCCCAGGAACCCCGCAGGCCAGATCTGCCCACTATGTGGCGAGCTCTGCCATGGGCTGAGGTGAGGGTGCAGGCTGGGGTGAGCATGGACTTCAAGGTTGGGTTTAGGGATCACCAAATTCGCCGGGGGCTCTGGGGGCCCTCCTGGTTCTCCCGCCCTGAATGCTCTATAGCCTCCCAAGGGGCACGGTTTCCTGCGGGCTGGCAGGCTTTGTCCTGCAGTGGGGCTCAGGTTTCCCCAGTCCCTGGGGCTACGGCACCGGGCCCCAGGGGAGGGGCCCTACCCAGCGGA
This sequence comes from Ursus americanus, assembly GCF_024610735.1. Taxonomy (NCBI): domain Eukaryota; kingdom Metazoa; phylum Chordata; class Mammalia; order Carnivora; family Ursidae; genus Ursus; species Ursus americanus. The sequence continues at coordinate 2,139,789 of NW_028273624.1, forward strand.
CCCAGGGTCAGGTGTAGGCCCCAGGAACCCGGCAGGCCTGATCTGCCGGCTCTGCGATGAGCTCGGTGGCAAGCTGAAGGGAAGGCGTGGGGTGGGATGAGCGTGGGCCTCAGGGTTGGGGTGTATGGGGCCGCCGAGGATCGCTGGGGGCTCAGGGGGGCACTACCAGTTCTCCTGCATGGGATGCTCTGTGGCGCCCCAAGGGGCATGGTTTCCTGAGGGCTGGCAGGTTGAGTCCCGTGGTGGTGCTCAGGTGTACCCAATCCCCGGGGTTAGGGTATGGATTAGGGTATGGGTTCAGGTTAGGGTATGGGTTACGGTTAGGGTATGGGTGAGGGTAGAGGTTAGAGTTAGGGGAAGGAGAGGGTACGGGTTAGGGTTGGGTTTAGGGGTTACAGGTTAGAGGTTATGGGTTAGGGTACAGATTAGGGTTTAGGGTACGGGTTAGGGTTTAGGGTTTGGGGTTAGGGTTGGGGTTAGGGTTGGAGTACGGGTTAGGTTTAGGGTATGGGTTAGGGTTAGGGTACGAGTTAGGGTACGCATTAGGGTATAGTTTAGGGTACGTGTTAGGTTACGGTTTAGGGTAAGTGTTGTCGTACGGATTTGGGTACGGTTTAGGGTACAGGTTAGGGTACGGGTTAGGGTTAGGTTACAGTTTAGGGTTATGGTACAGGTTAGGTTACGGTTTAGGGTTAGGGTTAGGGTACGGGTTAGGGAACGGGTTAGGGATAGGTATAGGGTACGGTTTAGGGTTAGGGTATGGGTTGGGGTACAGGTTAGGGTACAGGTTAGGGTTAGGTATGGGTTAGGGTATGGGTTAGGGTCCGGGTTTGGGATAGTGTACAGGTTAGGGTATGGGTTAGTGTACGCGTTAGGGTATGGGTTAAGGTTAAGGTAAGGGTACTGGTTAGGGTAGGGTACGGGTTACGGTTTAGGGTTTAGGGTTACAGTTAGGGTACGGGTTAGGGTTAGGTTATGGGTTGGGTTAGGGTACAGGTTATGGTACGATTTAGGGTATGGGTTAGGGTCAGGGTTTAGGGTTTAGGGTTAAGGTTAGGGTACAGGTTAGGGTACGGGTTAGGTTTAGATTTAGGGTTAGTTTACGGGTTAGGGGTAGGGTTAGCTGAAGGGGTAGCGTTAAGGGTAGGGTTAGGGTTTGGGGTTAGTGGTTAAGGTAAGGGTTTATTGTTTAGGGCTTCGGGATTAGGGTTAGGGTTTAGGGTTTAGTGTTAATGTTAGGGTTTAGGGTTTAAGGATTAGGGGTTATGGTTAGATTTTGGGTAGGGGTAGGGGTTAAGGTTTAGGGTTTAAGGTTAGGGGTTAGGGTTTAGAGTTAGGGTTAGACCTCAGTAGGCCAGCAGGACCAATGCGCCGGCTGTGCGGCGAGCAGAGGAGTGGGCCGAGGTGAGGGCGCTGGCTAGCGGGAGTATGGTATCCAGCGTTTTGGCGCAGGGGCCTTTGAACGTCACTAGAGGCTCAGAGGGCCCTGCCCGTTCTAACACCCTGAATAACCGGCGTGCCCCTAGAGGCTCCGTTGGTGGTGGGGCAGCAGAGTGAGTCCCAAGCTGTGGCTCGGGTAATCCCAATCCCTGGTGTTGCAGTGCCAGGCCCCTTGGGAAGGGCTCCTCGTGAGCCGACCTAGGGTTAGATTTAGACCCCATTAGGCCGGTAGGCATGATCCTCTGGCTAGGCGGCTAGAGGTGGGTGGGCCGAGGTAAAGGTGCTGGGGAGCGGGATGGTGGGCCCCTGCATTTTGGCGCAGGAGGCTTCAAATGTCGCCAGTTTCTCCAGGGCCCTGTCTGTTCTCCCACCCTGAATGACCGGCGGCGCCCCTAGCGGCCCGGGTGGCAGCGATGTGGGAGGTTGAGTCTGGCTCTGGGGCTTGGGGTACCAGATCCCCGGCGTAGTGGCACCAGGACCCTTGGGAGGGGCCCCTGGGGCGACGACCTAGGGTTAAGGTTAGCCCCAAAAAGACCGTCAGGCCCAATCCGCACACTGTGCGGCGAGTGGAGGTGCGGGCCGAGGTGAGGGCGCTGGGGAGCAGGAAAGTGGGCCCAAGCGTTTTAGCGCAGGAGGTCTTCGAAGGTCGCAGGGGGTTCAGAGGGCCCTGCCCCTTCTCCCTCCTTGAATGATCGGCGGCGCCCTTACTGGGCCAGTTGGCGGCAGGGCGGCAGGTAGAGTCTGGCGCTGGGGCTCGGGTGTCCCCAATCCCCGGTGTTGCAGTGCAAGGCCCCTTGGGAGGGGCCCCTCGTGGGCCGACCAAGTGTTAGAGTTAGCCCCCAGGATGCCAGCAGGCCTGATCTGCCGGGTGTGCGGCAAGCGGAAGGGCGGGCCGAGATGTGGGTGCTAGCGAGCAGGAGTGTGGGCCCAAGCGTATTCGCAAGTTGGACCTTCGAAGGTCTCCAGGGGCTCGAAGGGCCCTGCCTGTTCTCCCGCACTGAATGACCGGCAGCGCCCATAGCGGCTCGGGTGGCGTCGGGGTGACAGGGTGAGTCTGGCGCTGGAGCTCAGGGGTCCCCAATCCCTGGCATTGCTGCGCCAGGCCCCTTGGGAGGTTCCCCTCGGGGGCCAACCTAGGGTTAGTGTTAGCCCCCAGGAGGCCCGCAGGCCCGATCCGCTGGCTGTGCAGCCAGCAGAGGGGCTGGCTGAGGTGAGGGCGCTGGTGAGCGGAAGCATGGGCCCAAGCATTCTGGCGCCTGGGGCCTTAGAAGTTCACTGGGACTGGGAGGGCCCTGTCCATTCTCCCACCCTGAATGACCGGCAGTGCCCTAGCTGCCTAGGTGCCGGCGGGGCAGCAGGGTGAGCCCAGCACTGGGGCTGGGGGTCATCAATCCCCAGTGTTGCATCGACAGTCCCCTTGGGAGGGGCCCCCGGGGGGCCAACCTAGGGTTAGGGTTAGCTCCGAGGAGGCCGGCAGGCCCGATCTGCCAGCTGTGTGGCGAGCGGAGGGGCAGGCCGATGTGAGGGCGCTGAAGAGCAGGAGCGTGGGCCCAAGCGTTTTGGCGCGGGAAGCCTTCGAAGGTCGCCGGGGGATCGGAGGACCCTGCCCGTTTTCCCGCCCTGAATGACCTGCGGCGCCCCTGGGGCCCGGATGGCGGCAGGCTGACAGGGTGAGTCCGTCGCTGGGGTTGGGGGGTTCCCAATCCCCGGTGTTGAAGCACCAGGCCCCTTTGCAGGGGCCCCTCGGAGGCTGACCTAGGGTTATGGTTAGCCCCCAGGAGGCCGCAGGCCCAATCCACCGGCTGTGCGGTGAGCAGAGGGGAGGGCCGAGGTGAGGGCGCTGGCGAGCGGTAGCGTAGGCCCATGAGTTTTGGCGCGGGGGGCCTTCGAAGGTCGCCGGGGCTCAAGAAGCCCTGCCCGTTCTCCCGCACTGAATGTCCGGCGGTGCCCCTAGTGGCTCAGTTGCCGGCGGGGGAGCATGGTGAGTCGGATGCTGGGGCTAGCGGTCCGCAAACCCAGGTGTTGCGGTGCCAGGCCCGTTGGGAGGGGCCTCTCGGGGGCCGACGAAGGGATAGGGTTAGCCCCCAGGAGGCTGGCGGGCCCTATCCGCCGGCTGTGCGGCGAGCGGAGGGGCAGGCCGAGGTGAGGGCACTGGCTACCGGGAGAGTGGGCGCAAGCTTTCTGGCGCGGGGGGCCTTCGAAAGAGGCCGGGGGCCCGGGGGGCCCTTCCCGTTCTAACGCCCTGAATGAGGACGGCGCCCCTAGCGGGCCGGGTGGTGAGGAGCGGCAGAGTGCGTCCGGCGGTGGGGTTCGGGTGTCCCCAATCCCCAGCGTGGCGGCGCCAGGCCCCTTGGGAGGGGCTCCTCTGGGGCCGACCTAGGTTTAGGGTTAGCCCAAAGGAGGCCGGCAGGCCCGAACCGCCGGCTGTGCGGCGAGCAGAGGGGCGGGCCGAGGTGAGGGCGCTGGCGAGGGGGAGCATGGGCCCAGGGTTTTGGCACAGGGGGCCTTGGATTGTCACTGGGGGCTTGGAGGGCCCTGCCCATTCTCACACACGAAATGACCGGTGGCGCCCCTGTCGGCCAGGGTGGCGGCGTGTCGGCAGGATGAGTCTGGAGCTGGGGCTCAGTGGTCCCCGATCCCCGGCGCAGTGGCTCCAGGCACTTGGGAGGGGTCCCTCGGGGGCCAACATATGGTGAGTGTTAGCCCAAAGGAGGCCGGCGGGCCCAATCCGCCGGCTGTGCAGCGAGCGGAGGGGTGGGCCGACGTTAATGTGCTGGCAAGCGGGAGCATGGGCCCAAGCGTTTTGGCATGGGGGGCCTTCGAAGCTCACCGGGGGCTCGGAGGGCCCAGCAAGTTCTCCTGCCCTGAATGCCCGGCGGCTCCCTAGCGGCCAGGGTGGCGGCGGGGAGGCAGGGTGAGTCCGGAGCTCGGGCTCTGGGGTCCCCAGTACCCGGCATGGCATTGCCAGGCCGCTTGGGAGGGGTCCCTCGGGGGCCGAGCTAGGGTTCTCGTTAGCCCAAAGGAGGCCGGCAGGCCCAATTGGCCGGCTGTGCGGCGAGGGGAGGGGTGAGCCAAGGTGAGGGCGCTGGCGAGCGGGAGCTTAGGCCCAAGCGTTTTGGTGCGGGGGGCCTTCGAAGGTCATCGGGGGCTCGGAGGGCCCTGCCCGTACTCCCTCCCTGAATGACCGGTGGCGCCCCTAGCGTCCTGGGTGGCGGCGGGGCGGCAAGGTGAGTCTGGAGTAGGGCTCAGGGGTCCAAATGCCCCGGCGTGGCGGCGCCTGGCCCCTTGGGAGGGGTCCCTCGGGGGCCGACCTAGGGTTGAGGTTAACCCAAAGGAGGCCGGGCCCGATCCGCCGGCTGTGCAGAGAACGGAGGGGCGGGGCGAGGTGAGGGCGCTGGCGAGCGGGAGCGTGAGCCCAAGCGTTTTGGCGTGTTGGGCCTTCGAAGGTCACCGGGGGCTCAGAGGGCCCTGCCCGTTCCCCAGCCCCGAATGAGGACGGTGCCCCTAGCGATCCGGGTCGCAGCGGGGCGACAGGGTGAGTTCAGCCCTGGTGCTCGGGGGTCCCCAATCACCCACGTGGCGGCGCCAGGCCCCTTGGGATGGGCCCCTCGGGAGCCGACCTAGGGTTAGGGTTAGCCCCAGGAGGCCGGCAGTCCAGATCTGCCGGCTGTGCGGCGAGCGGAGGGGCGGGCTGAGGAGAGGGTGCTGGCGAGCAGGAGCCTAGGCCCAAGCATTTTGTCACGGGGGGCCTTCAAAGGTCACTGGGGGCTCGGAGGGTCCTGCCCGTTCTCCCGCCCTAAATAACCGGTGGCGCCCCTAGCAGCCCGGGTGGCGGCAGGGCGGCAGGGTAAGTAATGCGCTGGGGCTTGAGGGTCCCCAATCCCCAGCGTGGCATCGCCAGGCCCCTTGGGAGGGGCCCCTCGTGAGCAGACCTAGAGTTAGGGTTAGTTCCCAGGAGGCTGGCAGGCCCAATCCGCTGTCTGTGCGGCGAGAGGGGGGGCGGACCGAGGTGAGGGCGCTTGCTAGCGGGAGCGTGGGCCCAAGCGTTTTGGCGTGGGGGGCCTCAAAGGTCGCCAGGGGCTCGGAGGGCCCTGCCCATTCTCCCGCTCTGAATGACTGGTGGCGTCCCTACTGGCCCGGTAGCTGTGGGGCGGAAGGGTGACTCCAGTGCTGAGGCTTGGGGGTCACCAATCCCCGGCGTTGTGGCACCAGGCCTTTGGAAGTGGCCCCTTGGGGTCTGACCTAGGGTTAGTGTTAGCCCCCAGGAAACAGGCAGGCCTGATCCGCTAGCTGTTCATCGAGTGGAGGGGCGGGCCGAGAAGAGGGCACTGGCGAGTGGGAGCGTGGGCCCAAGCATTTTGGCGCGAGGGGCCTACGAAGGTCGCGGGGGCTCAGAGGGCCCTGCCTGTTCTCCAGCACTGAATGACCGGCGGCGCCCCTAGCGGACTGGGTGGTGGTGGGGTGGCAGGGAGAGTCCAGCACTGGTGCTCGGGGGTCCCCAATCCCCGGCATTGCGATGCCAGGCCCCTTGGGAGGGGCCCCGTGGGGACAGACCTAGGGTTAGGGTTACACCCAGGGTGCTGACAGGCCCGATCCTACGGCTGTGCGGCGAGCGGAGGGGCGGGCCGAGGTGAGGGCGCTGGCTAGCGGGAGCGTGGGTCAAGTGTTTTGGTGCAGGGGGCCCTTCGAAGGTCGTGGGGGGATCGGAGGACCCTGCCCGTTCTCCCGCACTCAATGACCGGTGGCGCTCCTAGTGGTGCAGGTGGCAGGGGGCGGCCGGGTGAGTCCGGCACTGGGGTTCAGGGGTCCCCAATCCCCGGCGTTACGACTGCAGGCCCCTTGCTAGGGGCCCCTCGGGGGCCGACATATGGTAAGGGTTAGCCCCCAGGAGGCCCGCAGGCCCGATCCGCCAGCTCTGCGGTGAGTGGAGGGGTGGTCGGAGGTGAGGCCGCTGGCAATCTGGAGAGTGGGCCCAGTCATTTTGGCGCGGGGGTCCTTCGAAAGTCGCTGGAGGCTTGGAGGGCCCTGTACGTTCTTCTGCCCTGAATGACCGGCAGCTCCCCTAGCGGCCCGGGTGGAGGAGGGGTGTTAGGGTGACTTGGGCGCTGGGGCTTGGGGGTCCCCAATCCTCGGCGTTGGGGCGCCAGGCCCCTTTGGAAGGGCTCTAGGGGGCCGACCAAGGGTTATTGTTAGCCCCCAGGGGGCCAGCAGGCCAGATCCGCCGGCTGTGAGGCAAGCGGAGGGGTGGACCCAGGTGAGGGCGCTTGAGAGCAAGAATGTGGACCCAAGCGTTTTGGCACAGGGCGCCTTCGAAGGTAATCGGGGGTTCGGAGGGCCCAACCCGTTCTGCCCTGAATGACCAGCGGCGCTACTAGCGGCCCAGGGGGGCGGGGCGGCAGGGTGAGCCCGGCACTGGGGCTTGGGGGTCCCCAATCTCCGGCGTTGCGGGGGCAGACCCTTGGTAGTGGCCCCTCGGGGGCCGACCTAAGGTTACAGTTAGCCCCCAGGAGGCCGGCAGGCCCGATGTGCCAGCTGTGTGGCGAGCGGAGGGGCGGGCCGAGGTGAGATCGCTGGCGAGCGGGAGCTTGGCCGAAGCGTTTTGGCGCGGGAATCCTTCGATGGTCACCGGGGGATCGGAGGACCCTGCCCGTTTTCCCGCCCTGAATGACCTGCGGCGCCCCTGGGGCCCGGGTGGCAGCAGGGCAGCAGGGTGAGCCATCGCTGGGGTTGGGGGGTTCCCAATCCCCAGTGTTGCGGCACCAGGCCCCTTCGCAGGGGCCCCTCGGAGGCTGACCTAGGGTTATGGTTAGCCCCCAGGAGGCCGCAGGCCCAATCCACCGGCTGTGCGGTGAGCAGAGGGGAGGGCCGAGGTGAGGGCGCTGGCGAGCGGTAGCGTAGGCCCATGAGTTTTGGCGCGGGGGGCCTTCGAAGGTCGCCGGCGCTCAAGAAGCCCTGCCCGTTCTCCCGCACTGAATGTCCGGTGGTGCCCCTAGCGGCTCAGTTGCCGGCGGGGGAGCATGGTGAGTCCGGCGCTGGGGCTCAGGAGTCCCCAATCCCCGTCGTTGCGGCGCCAGGCCCCTTGGGAGGGGCCACTAGGGGGCCGACCTAGGGTTTGGGTTAGCCTCCAGAAGGCCCACAGGCCCGATTCACCATCTGTGCGGCGAGCGGAGGGGAGGGCCGAGGTAAGGGCGCTGGCGAGCGGGAGCATGGGCCCAAGCATTTTGGTGCAGGGGGCCTTCGAAGGTCGCCGGTGGCTTGGAGGGCCCTGGCCATTCTCCCTCCCTGAATGAACAGCGGCGCCCCTAGCGGCCCAGGTGGCGGTAGGGCGGGAGGGTCAGCTGGGCGCTGGGGCTCAGGAGTCCCCAGTCCCCAGTGTTGAGGCAATAGGAACCTGGGATGGGCCCCTCGGGGGCCCACCAAAGGTTAGGGTAACACCCAGGAGGCTGGCAGTCCTGATCCACCGGCTGTGCAGCGAGCGGAGGGGCGGAACGAGGTGAGGGCGCAGGCGAGTGGGAGCATGGGCCAAAGCATTTTGGCGCAGGGGGCCTTTGAAGGTCACCAGGGGCTTGGAGGGATCTGCCCGTACTCCCTCCCTGAATGACCGACGGTGTTCCTAGTGGCCTGGGTGGTGGCGGAGCAATACGGTGAGTCCGGCGCTGGGGTTCGGGGGTCCCCAATCCCAGGCATTGCGGTGCCAGGCCCCTTTGGAGGGGCCCCTCAGGGGCCAACCTAGGGTTATGGGTAGCCCCAGGAGGCGGGCAGGCCTCATCCACCAGCTCTGCAGCAAGCGGAGGGACGGGCCGAGGTGAGGGCACTGAGGAGCAGGAGCGTGGGCTCAAACGTTTTGGATAGGGGGGCCTTGGAAGGTCGCCGTGGGCTCGGAGGGCCCTGCCTGTTCTCTCACACTGAATGACCAGCGACACCCCTAGCGGCCCGGGTGGTGGAGGGGCAGCAGGGTGAGTCCGGCGCTGGGGCTCGGGGGTCCCCAACCCGGCGTTGCGGTCCCAGGCCCCTTGGGAGGGGCCCCTCAGCGGCCGACCTAGGGTTAGGGTTAGCCCCCTGGAGGCCGGGAGGCCCGATCTGCCAGCTGTGTGGGGAGCGGAGGGGCCGGCCGAGGTGAGGGCGCTGACTAGCGGGAGCGTGGGCGCAAGCGTCGTGGCGCAGGGGGCCTTCGAAGGTCGCCAGTGGCTCAGAGGGCCCTGTCCTTTGTTCCGGCCTGAATGACCTACAGCGCTCCTAGCGGCACGGGTGGTGGCGGAGCGGAAGTGTGAGTCCAGCGCTGAGGCTTGCGGGTCCAGAATCCCTGGCTTGTGGCGCCAGGCCCCTTGGGAGAGGCCCCTCGGGGGCCGACCTAGGGTTAGGGTTAGCTCCTAGGAATCCGGCAGGCCCGTATGCCGGCTGTGCAGCGAGCGGAGGGGCGGGACTTGGCGAGGGCGCTGGTGAGCAGGAGCATGGGCCCAAGCATTTTGGCGCAGGGGGCCTCTAATGGTCGCCGTGGCTCGGAGGGCCCTCCCCGTTCTCCCGCCCTGACTGACCGGCAGTGGCCCTAGAGGCCCGGGTGGCGGTGGGGTGGCAATGTGAGTCTGGCGCTGCGGCTCAGGGGTGACCAATTTCCGGCGTTGCAGCGCCAAGCCCCTTGGCAGGAATGACTCGGGGGCTGACCTAGGGTTAGGGTTAGACCTCAGAAGGCCGGCAGGCCTGAAACGCCAGCTGTGCGTAAAGCAGATGGGCGGGCCGAGGTGAGGGCGCTGGTGAGCGGGAGCGTGGGCCCACGCATTTTGGCACGGGAGGCCTACGAAGGCCGCAGGGGCCTGGGAGGTCCCTGCCTGTTCTCCCTCCCTGAATGACCGGCGTCACCTGCAGCGGCCCTGATGGCGGCGGGGCTACAGGTTGAGTCCGGTGCTGGGGGTCGGGGGTTCCCAATCCCCAGCATTGTGCCACCAGGCCCCTTGGAAGGGGCCCCTCGGGGGCTGACCTAGGGTTAGGGTCAGCCCCCAGGAGGCCGGCAGGCCCGGGAGCCTGGGCCCAAACGTTTTGGCGCAGGGGGCCTTTGAATGTCGCCGGGGGCTAGGAGGGCCCTGCCTGTTCTCCCGCCCTGAATGACCGGCTGCACCCCTAGCGGCCCGAATGGCAGCGGGGCGGCAGGGTGACTCCGGCGCTGCAGCTTGGTCCCCAATCCCCGGCGTTGCAGCGCCAGGGCCCTTGGCAGGGGCCCCTTGGGTCTGACCTAGGGTTAGGGTTAGCCCCCAGGAGGCCGGCAGGCCCAATCCTCCAGCTGTGCAGGAGCAGAGGGGTGGGATGAGATGAGGGCACTGGCGAGCGGGAAGGTGGGGCCAAGCATTTTGGCGCGAGGGGCCTTCAAAGGTTGCCAGGGGCTCGGAGGGCCCTGCCTGTTCTCCTGCCCTGAATGACTGACGGCGCCCTTCATGGCCCGTTTAGCAGCGGGGCGGCAGGGAGAGTCTGGTGCTGGGGCTCGGGGGTCCCCAATCCCCGGCGTTGCAGCGCCAGGCCCTTTGGGATGGGCCCCTAGGGGGCCTACCTAGGGTAGGGTTAGCTGCCAGGAGGCTAGGATGCCTGATCTGCCGGCTGTGCGGCGAGCAGAGGGGCAGGCTGAGGTAAGGGCGATGGCAAGCAGGACCATGGGCCCTAGTGCTTTGGTGCAGGGGGCCTTCGAAGGTCGTTGGGGGCTCGGAGGGCCCTGCCCATTCTCCCGCACTGAATGACCGGCAGTGCCCCTAGTGGCCCGGGTGGCGGCGGGGGGCATGGTGAGTCCGGCGCTGGGGCTCGGGAGTCCCCTTTCCCCGTCGTTGTGGCACCAGGCCCCTTGGGAGGGGCCACTAGGGCCGACCTAGGTTTAGGGTCAGCCCCCAGAAGGCCCACAGGCCCGATCCGCCAGCTGTGAGGCGAGCGGAGGGGAGGGCCGAGGTAAGGGCGCTGGCCAGCGGGAGCGTGGGGCCAAGCGTTTTGGTGCGGGGGGCCTTCGAAGGTCACCGGTCGCTCGGAGGGCCCTGCCCGTTCTCCCTCCCTGAATGAATGGCGGCGCCCCTAGCGGCCCAGGTGGCGGTAGGGCAGGAGGGTGAGTCCGGCACTGGGGCTCGGGAGTCCCCAATCCCAGGCATTGCGGTGCCAGGCCCCTTCGGAGGGGCATCTCAGGGGACAACCTAGGGTTCTGGAGGAGTGCAGGCCTCATCTGCTGGCTCTGTGGCGAGCGGAGGGGCGGGCCGAGGTGAGGGCACTGAGGAGCAGGAGCGTGGTCTCAAGTGTTTTGGATGCGGGGGCCTTCGACGTTCGCCAGGGGCTCGGAGGGCCCTGCCCATTCTCCCGCCCTGAATGACCAGCGGCACCCCTAGTGGCCCGGGTGGTGATGGGGTGGCAGGGAGACTCCGGCGCTGGGGATCGGGGCTCCTTAATACCCGGCGTTGTGGCCTCAGGTCCCTTGGGACGGGACCCTCGGGGGCCGACCTAGGGTTAGGGTTAGCCACCAGGAGGCTGGCAGGCTCGTTCCGCCCATGTGCGGTGAATGGAGGTGTGGGTTGAGGTGAGGTAGCTGGCGAGTGGGGGCGTGGGCCAGAGCATTTAGGCTTTGGCTTGGGGTGCCTTCGAAGGTTGCAGGAGGCTTAGAGGGTCCTGCCCGTTCTGTCGCCCTGAAGGACTGGTGATGCCCCTAGTGCCCCATGTGGCGGCAGGGCGGCAGGGTGCATCCGGTGGTGGGACTCGGGGGTCCCCAATCCCTGGCATGCGGCGCCAGGCCACTTGGGAGGGGCCCCTCGGGTGCGACCTAGGCATAGGGTTAGCCCCCAGGAAGCCAGCAGGCCCGATCCGCCAGCTCTGCAGCGAGAGGAGGGGTGGGCCGAGGTTAGGGCGCTGGGGAGCAGGAGCGAGGGATCCAGAGTTTTTGCACGGGGGGCCTTTGAAGGTCGCAGGGGGATTGGAGGGCCTTGCCCGTTCTCCCTTCTTGAATGACTGGCAACGCCCGTAGCGCCCTGGGTGCTTGCGGGGTGGCAGAGTGAGTCCAGCACTGGGGTTCGGGGGTCCCAAATCCCCAGCATTGAGGTGCCAGGCTCCTTGGGAGGGGCCCCTCGGGGGCCGACCTCGAGTTAGGGTTCTTCCACAGGAGGCCAGCAAGCCCGGCGCTAAGTGGCTCTGACAATGTAACAAAAATGCCATACACTTATCTGAAAGAAATAACAGTGTACAGGAACCCTCTTAGCCCTAACATCATCCTTTGTGAATATGGAAGCCAGCCCCAAAGTGGTCGTGGAAGTCTGACGAAAGGGCTAAGCACTTTTCTCTGAGTCACCACACTGTACAGGGAAAGAGCAATGTACATCATCATTCACGAGTAGGAAGCATGAATGGAAGGTTCTGGAATTTCGAGGACTCTGACCCATCCTTATTGGTAATAAACCACCGTGTACAGGAAAACACCTTCAACTCTCATCACCTCCTCAATCCTGATTCCGATTCAACTTTTGGTGTGTGGGACTAGGGAAATGTCCACATCTTATTGCTAAGAAAGAACGATGTCAGGGTAATGCCCTTCAAGTCACCTCAGCCTCCCTGAAGACGGAAGCAGGAATCAAGGTGGTTATGTTACCATGAGGTCAGGAAGATGAGCATATAAGTGAGAAACAACAGTGGGCAGGACCTCTCTTCCAACGAACAGTATCTTTGCTTAATGTTGAATCCCTGTGGTAAGTGGTTGTGGGCATTTGTGAGGTCAAAATCTGAAGTGTTTTGTTAAACCTCTTGGCCATTCACAGATGAGACTAAGGTAGTTGGGGACTCCTAGGCAGTGATTTGTCCACTGTCAAAAATATGAAAAGATAAAAGAGACAGATGAGGTCTCCTCAGGCATTGTCCTTTATCCTCATCCTCTGTGAGGATGGCCATCTCTGGACAGCTCAGTGTCAGAGTCTCATTCACATTGGGGGCATCTGTTCCTCACAGACATCAGGCAGGGAAATGGATTTGGTTCTCTGTGCCAGCCCAGCCACAGCTGAGTGTCACAGCACCCTCTCGTGGGCTCATAAGAGTTTCACTGTCACCAGGCAGGTCATTGTATTTGATAAACCACTGTGAGAGTTTGCAATTGCCTTCACCTGCAACCTCCAGAGGCAAATGCAGATCTCTGGTACCATGTGAAGTCATGTGAAGGCTTTGTGAGAAAGTGTCCTTTTGCTTAAGAAAAACATGGCTGGGGCTCCTCGCTGGCTCAGCCAGTTAAGCATGTGCCTTTGGCTCAGGTTATGATCCCAGGGTTCTGGAATCGAGCCAAGGGTCCCTGCTCAGCAGGAAAGGAGTAGGGAAATAGCTTAGAACCCACAGAGAATGTGAATAAAGGGGAGTGAAATGGAACTTGGTCTGTGTTTTGCTTTAGGGATTGGAAGTTAGTTTTTTCTCAATTGTGATTGTTCTTGAAACAGAACAGCTGTATTGTTTTTTTTTACCTTTAATTTTCTTCTAGTAACAATTTTTTATTATTATATGTTAGTCACTATACAGTATTTCCTTAGTTTTTGATGTAGTGTTCCGTGATTCATTATTTGCATATAACACCCAGTGCTCCATGCAATATGTACCTTCCTTAATACCCATCACTGGCCCATCCCAATCCCCCACCCCTCTCCCCTCTGAAGCCCTCAGTTTGTTTCCCAGAGTCCATAGTCTCTCGTGGTTCATTCCCCCTTCTGTTTAGGGTCCATTGTCTAAAGGGACAGACAGTGGAAGTTCACCAAATATAAGATCGAAATTTCATTGTTCATTATAGATGCCGCCAAGTAGCTCCCAGACATTTCATTCTACTCTAGTAATTGATTATACCTGTGCAGGTGCACGTGAAAGATAACTGATGAATGTATACTGGTAATAAAACACGCCCCACAGTAGTAGAATAATAGAGAATGCACATGTGTAAAATTATTCGACTACGGCTTCCATGCTTTCCCTTTGGTTCCTTGTTATCTATGAAATTGGACAATTTTTGTTCTCTAGGCTTAAAACTCATTGTCAGTATTCAGAGTTTTTCAATGCTGATCTTCTCCTGTATAAGTTACCAAAAACCTAAAATATGTATGAACTTTAAAAAACGCTATATTGAAAATGACAGCAGAGAAGTTCCATTTTGTGAATATTGTGTCAATGGATCTCTATTTTGCCATCAGTGTTCATTAGAAATGATGACATTTCATGTGAGTATAAATATCAATGTGAAAAAGAAAAGGTAGGAAGAACCTTGAATGTTTAAGTAATTGGTGAAATGACAGGTGTGTGTGTGTGTGTGTGTGTGTGTGTGTGTGTGTGTGTGTGTGTAATTGATTTTCAGTGAATGGTTTAGGTCCTTGTAGGGCCTCTGAGAGAGCCCAGGTGAACCTTTCAATGAGTTGGTATCTGTTTTCAGAACATGGGAATCTCTTAGTCCAATAGTCAATCAGGCAAGCTTTGAGGTCTTGAAGAGTTTCAGTCCTCAGCGATGGTGTTGCAGACCCTTGTGAGCAAACCCTAGGTATGCTCAGAGCCCTCATTAGCTGGTACCAACGTGTGACGATTTCAGACAGCATTTCCCAAAGAAGTACCTCTTGAGTCTCTGTCCTTGTCAGTTCCCTACACTTCCTTACACTAGTTATGTGATCAGTGTGTTTCAGGATAATCCCCACATGTGATTTTTGCTATTTCCTACTAGTCCTATCTGTTTCTCATCTTGTTCTTTTATGGTAGGGGTTGGGAAGCAACCTGTGTGGTGTAGGAAGGGGTGTGGTAGTTGTCTGCCTTCAGAGGACCGAATGCTGCCTAGAAATTGTACTGTAGTTTGAGGTCAATTGTCCATCCTCTGAGTGTCAGGAATTCCATCACTTTACTTTGATGCTAGTCTGTTCTTCAAGCTGTCCTCAGAAATAAGGACGTCATCCATCTAGGGAATACTGGTTTGTGTGTATGTTTTCATTTTAGGAAAGGCCTTGCTGCTCCTGAAAATAATACTGTAGAGCACCCTTTCCTGTTCTTATTGGCCATCAGTCAATCTTTTGTGAAGTATTCGTTTATAAATAGACTTTCTATGGTTGATGAGCAGGAATTCTTTATTGACAAGTCTTTGTCAGTGTGTGTATTGCAAATCTTTACTCCCCAGCCTGCGGTTCACTTTTTCATTTTCTTATGGTCATAAGATAAGGAGAAATGTCACATTTTTATGAAGTCCCACTGAATTCTTTTAAATGGTTTGTGCACCCTATGTCTTACCCCAAGATTGACAGGTTCTACGTTTTCTTTCAGAAACTGTCCAATGGGAAGCTACAACCCATTTTCTCTGTCCATTTATTGCTTACAAATTTCACATTTTTATGAAGTCTCACTGAATTCTTTTAAATGGTTAGTGCACCCTATGTCCTACCCCAAGATTGACAGGTTCTACGTTTTCTTTCAGAAACTGTCCAATGGGAAGCTACAATCCAATTTCTCTGTCCATTTATTGCTTACAAATGTATTTTGACCATCTGTTTCCTAGGAAACCTATTTTGTTATTATTATTATTATTATTATTATTATTATTATTATTATTATTATTATTTTAAATTGCATTTTTAATTCTAAAAGGGTATTTAAAGACTGTTTTGAATTTTCTATGTACACAATCGTGTTATCTGTGAATAGTCACTATTATCCCCTCAATTCTTATACTTTTTGTTTCTCTTGCCTTAAAACACTGGTAGATTCTCCGATGCCACGTTGAATAGAGCAGCATTGTTTAAAGATTTTCATATACCTTTCTCAATATCTGACAGAAAAAGCAGACAAAACATTGGTAACAAATGTGACCAAATTGACATATAGGGAACATTCCATAATAATTGCAGAATACGTTATTTTCAAGTGGTCATAGACTCTTTACCCAAATAGATGATAGGTGGGGCCACGAATCAAGGCTACAAATGTTAAACCCTGAAATTAACTAGATTCTATTCTTAGACCAGAGGGGAATTGAGTCACAGTCATAGCGAAAAGAAAACCAGGAAGTCCTTCAATGTTTAAAAATTAAATGGAACTTTGCTACATATCCTAAAGGTCAGAGAAGGAATCTCATTGGAAATTCTGAACCTTTTATACATGAGGGCTCACACACAATGGCACTTTCTTTGTGAAGAGCATAATAATAACCTAGACAGGAGTTGAGCCTTAAGTCAGAGTTCTGCCTGCCGCAGCCACACCTGGCAGGCTTGGCCTGTGGTCCCCCTCAGCTGTGCTTTCTGGTGGCCCTGAGCTAAGGGGGTCAACATGGCCATATGGAAATGGTAAGCTCCCCACTCAAAATGATGGCGGTGCCCCCTCCCCAGCTGCCCTTTCTGGTGGCTCTGAGCTAAGGGGGTCAACATGGCCGTATGGAAATTAGAAGCTCCCCACTCTTAGTGATGACGTTGCTATCGTATTGTCCTCACCAGTCCAACAACATGATTTGTGAGTGAACTATGACACAAGAGTGACTTCTTGGCCTTCCTTCAGGTTTGAAAATCATCTGGTGAGTCATCTATTAGAAATAGGATTCAACATGTATTCTTTCTTCTGGAAAAGAAATAGACCCAATAGCAATTATGGCTTCCTGAGCACCTGTTCTTGAGAGACATCATACTGGCTCTTTGTAGCATTCTGCCTCTTAAACTTCTCAACTAGGGTGTAGATATTTTTAGGCACATTTTCAGGTGGTTAGACAGGGACTCGGATGATATGAGTCACAGAGGATTTTAGTGTCAGAAACCTAAGTGGGATCCCCAAATTGACTCCAAATCCCTTGTTGTTCCATACAGGGTACTATTTCCCTCTTATCTCTGGTCTTCTCGATCTGGAAACCTATCAAGTATCAGGATTTTCTTGTCATGTGGACAACTGGAACGAATTCAGCGGGCCTTTACACCTCTGCCCATGGTGATCATTAAGATCATTATCTCAGTGGAGGACCTCTGGGTAAGATACTCAAAGATCCTTAGGGATACAGACAGTATAATATTTTTCTGGTATTAAAGTTCCTGAAACCAACTATCTTTTTTAGTCCATTCAGGCTCTGGTATGTTCAGAGGGTGCTGTAAAACAGGTCTGAAATAGTATTTAAAAACACTCAGCTCAGCCTCTTCTACAAAGTGAGCCAATGCTTATAAACATGGCTAAAATATTGCCTTACCTACGATGACTTCCCAGCCATCCTAGTGTTTATATGGTATGACTGTGACTTACATTAGTCAACATTTGCAGAGAAAGAACTTAGTGCATCCAGGGGGCACTTCATGTTGAAATTAGTTTGTGACAACGAGCTACTGTGTTTTATTCTGCAGTCCAAGGGAATGGTGCCAGACATCTCTAAGGTGTCTAGCAGTTTTACAATTCTGATTTTAAGTGGTCTGTGTGCTCCAGCGATTTGGGCAGGAGAAGGGCAGGAGTCCAGAGACTGTGAACACTTCTGTTACCTGTGCTGACCATGGAGCAGGTAGCCTTCTGTGGGCATCATTTTGATTTCTTGGTACTCTTGTGAAAGGTGCTTTTGTCTCAAATTCCTCCTTTTTAGGAGTAATTATAATGATGAAAGTAATTTTTATCTTATATCATCTGTGGGCCCTGATCCTGGGCTCCCAGGGAAGCTATCCTTTAACATTTTAACTGGCTCAAAATGATTGGGCAAAAACTCAAAGCATGAGCCCTATTTCTGCCCCAAGTACATGTTGTACATCTGCTTCAAGAATAAAACAATAACCAAAAATGACAACATGAAAATAAGAAAAAATAAAGAACCTCTTTGGCTCCCATAAGATTAAAGTCATACTGACATGTACATACTGAAAATGCATGAAATCATTGCATTTCCTAAAGCCCAAGCCTTGGAGGGTCTGAGAACCACTGACATTGCCCAGAACCAGGCACACCCCAGCAGGGAGGGGTGGTGCAGAAAGGGAAGGGGCAGGACTCTGAGGGAGGTCTGCAGCTAGAGGGGTCCCTGGAAGGGGCCAGGTGTGTGTGGGGAGCCCGGCCCAGGACCCCAACCATGCCTGTGCTGGGTGTTGGGTAGAGGAGGCGCCTCTTGGACTCCCTGCACTTTCAGGGTTCCAGGGGCTTGAGGGCAGGTTGCCTGGCATCCCAGGGGCTGGGGCACCACCCTCCCTGACCAATCACCGCTTGGGGGTGGAGCTACATCTCTGTGGGCTGTTCCAGAGTTGCAGTGGGGTGCAGACCTGGGGCAGAAGAAGGGGCACTGGGAGAGAGAGAGTTGCCCTGTGGAGGTCCCAGCTGCTGAGTGAGCAGAATGCACCAGGGGCGGGGGGGTTCGGGGGTAGGGTGCGACCCAGGTGGGAGGCAGGGTTCTCGAAGGGCACTTGGAGAGGGTTCATTGTGGGGACTCAGGTGAGTTTTCTTTTCCCCTTTAAAGTCTCTTCTGCCCCATGTCCTCAACTGGCCTTATTCCCCATACCAGTGAACTCCAGGGCGCCCAATCACCTGAGCTTTTGTGGGATGGGTTGCAGAATTTCAGGGTTTCCCCTGTTCCCTGGAAAAGTGTGGGTAAGGACCTCACAGAGTCCCCACCTTCAGTGATGTGTCCCCCTGTTCTCTGACACAGTGCAGGTGATGCATCTTGAGCAGTACCCCGAGTTCAGCAGGGTGTGCCCTGGTCCCCCAGGCACAGGTGTGGCAGTAGCAAGCCCCAGAGCCATACCCAACTTCAGCATTATGCCCCGTGTGCCCCCAGGTTAGTGGTCATTGGCTGTTGGAATCATGCAGGAAAATTCTCCAGGTGGGGGCCTGGAAGCGGGTGTAAACCAAACCCCACTCTAGTTGCACTGGGAATAGACAAATTGAGGGTTTCCTTAGAAGAGTAAGTCTGCTTTCCAGAAAAGGCAAGGTCATTGGTCTATTGAGAATGAAGATAATTACTGCTAAACAAGAAGTATGTGTTGCCCCTTTGCCCAGAAAACGAAGCAGGTGTGCAGGCTTTAGGTCAGAGGTGCCTTCTTCTCCACAGCTGACTGCACTTCTCTGCTCTGACTCCAAGACACCCGAGGTTTTGAACGTCAGTATCGGAGTCAGCGAGGCAGCTTGTCACAGGACGCCAGTGTTCAGAGAAAGCACAGGTATGTTTGGCAAAATGTCCTAACTATGTCAGGGCTTTAGGTAAAACCTCTCATTATCCCAAAACCTCCTGGGCTTTTCTCTTTTCTCTAGTTGAGCCACAAAGTAAAATTGAAGTAACTGTCAGCATTCTGGGTTTGGTGCAAGAATTACAATTTTCCCTGCTGGTAGAACATTGCAGGGGATCACAATTTCTCTGTCCATTTATTGCTTACAAATGTATTTTGACCATCTGTTTCCTAGGAACCCTCTTTTATTAGAAAGGGAAGGTGAGATTCACTCTGTGCCTGTTTGTAACATCTAATTTGTTCCTTCATCTAACAGTGTTTATTCAATTGGGCCTAAGACATGTTTGAGTGGCCAGCATCTAGAGTTAGGTGGCTTTTTTCATCTGATACAGCCTTGGATGATGTCATTTGACAAAGGTGATGTTTCATCATTGATTAGTTTATTCATCAAAAGAGTTAAAATTAGGGTGGAGGGAAAATTGAAAATTATCCAAAGCGGCCTGTTCCTGTTTAAAAGTTGAGCTTGACTTTCTAGTTTTACTAAATGTATTATCTCGATATTTTGAGGTGCCATATTCTCTCTGTAGTTTCTTTGGTGGTGGAGTCAGAAGGAGAGTCTGGGAATTCTTTTGGATAGTGGCATGCTGGTGGCTTCAAGGGGCTTGGCGTCAGGAGCCTTGGGTGAAGTCTGCAACTGCTTGTCTGACCCTAGGAGCATCTCCCAGAGGTTTTGTTTCCTCTTATGAAATTGCCGGCAGATAATGTTCTGTTGGTGAGAATGCAAAGTGGTGCAGCCAGTCTGGGAAACAGTGTGGGGGTTCCTCAAAAAGTTAAACATTGAACAACCCCATGATCCAGCAATTGTTCTCCTAGATATTTACCCAAAGGATACAAAAATGCAGATTTAAAGGGGGAACCTGAACCATGATGTTTATAGCAGAAATGTCCACAGTAGCCAAACTATGGAGAGAATCCCAACATCCATGCACTGATGAATGGATAAAGCAGATGTGGGATACATATATATAATGGAATATGACCCAGCTTCAAAAAGAATGAAATCTTACCATTTGCAAGGATGCGGATGGATCTAGAGTGTATTAAGCTAAGCAAAATCAGTGAGGAAAGACAAATATCCTATGCTCTTACGCTTGTGGAACTTCGGAAAGAAAACAGATGAACAGAGTGGAGGGGCGATGAGAGAGGCAAACAAGGAAATAGACTCAACATTGGAGAACAAACTGAGTGTTACTGCAGGACAGGGGCATGGGGGGAAGAGTTAAATGGGTGAGAGGTATTAAGGAGGGCATTTGTGATGAGCATCGGGTTCTGTACGCAGGTGAGGAATCGCTAAATCCTACCCCTGAAGCAAATGTTCCATGGCATGTGACTAACTGGAATTTAAGTAAGAGAAGAAAGGAAAAAGTGTTCTGCTTCATGAAGAGTGAGGTAAAATTGTAGTGATTTGGGCTGTACTATTCTATAGATGAGAGTTGTTAAACACCCTGTTGTAGGATACACTAGTTGCTTATCACATAAGGAGTCTTCAGAAAGCTGCAATGAAAGATTCAGGTGTCAGAGTATGTTCATGTTCCACTGATATGTTACAGTTTGCACAGGTAGGAAAGAAGATGGAGAGAAAGGCAACAGAAGGGGAAAGTAGGTGTGAACCTTTCATTACTTAGCATTATAGCTTTCTCATGAAAGCCTTGCGCCAGTGTGATTATGGAAGCAGAGGGGAATCCGGGAAATTTGCAGGAGACGGGGGAGTTCCAGATCTGGGTAAAGCTGCCAAGGGTCCCAGAGGAGAGCTGAATGCATTCTGCAGCAGGGTGTGGGCGGGGTGGGCTCCAGGGGTGGCTGTGGGTCTCCTGGGTGAGAGTTGTAACAGGTGAGGACTGTGTGCAAGTTCCTGGCTGAGGACAAGTGAGGCACAGGTGGAGAGCTGGCAGAGAACCTTCTTCTGGGCCACCAGCCTCACCCAACACACAGCTTCATCTTCTGTCCCTTTCACTCCAATTCAGACTTCTCCGAAGGTGAGTGAGAACACATCAAGAGCATTCGAAACAGAAGGGAAAGCATGTGGAAAGGCTCTGGGGCAGGAGAATTCCAGGTATGTCCAGGAGCAGCAAGAAGGCCCTGTGGCCACAGGAGACAGCTTAGGACATGAGCTCAGAGAGGTGACAGATGGTGACAGAAAGCCATTCCAGGGCTATAACCCCATGAGACCCTGTTTCACTGGGCCATCCTGGCTACAGTGTTGAGAACAGATGACAGAGGGTTGAAGATGGCAAGGCAGGTCAATGACGAAGCTTTTCCAGGAACTCAGGCACTGTGGTCCAGACAGGTGGCCTTGGATGGAGTGGTTAGACCTATTCTGGGTCCATTTTGAAGATGGAGCTCACAGGATTTGCTGATGGGTTAGCTATTAGGAGCAGGAGAACAGAGGAATTGTGGTAACTCCCAGCTGTTGTGGGTTGTCCTGATCGAGGGGACGGAGTGGGTTTTTCGGGTGGTAGGAGGTAGTCCGTGTTCTGCATGCTGAGGAAGGTGCCTTTCCCAGTGGATCTGCTGAGGTTTGTGTCTGAGAGAACCTTTCACTTCTCCTCCCTCAGCAATGCTCAAGTACAAGTATCCCCCACTTTTTAAACGTTCACAGTAAGACACTTGGTTTTCTTGAAATAACTACATAATTACCCATCTTCAGTAAGAGGAAGAGACCTGAAGAGGATTTTCCTCTTATGAAAAAAGGTGAACTGTGAGAATCGCGTTCATCATCTGTTTTGGGGAGAAGCTCCTTCCGTTGGGAACCGCTCTCCGCATCCAGCCACCAGCACTTTGAATGGTGTCTGTGAGCCTCTATTGTGCTTTATCTTCATTTATGCTGGGCCTCCGTTAGGTACTTGTGTCCTGAGGCCTAAGAAAAGCCAAAAGAAGGAATTTTGGGGTCTGAGCACACTGTCTAATTGTTCCGTGTAAGTTAATGGCCATTCCTTCTTGACACCATTTCTGCTGTGCAAGGTTTCTCAGAAGCCCTGCACTTTCAAAGAGCAGGGAAACCTATACCCCATGCTGCGGGGTTAGTTTTAGTCTCCATGCTGGACAGAACATTTCATGACTGTCAGATTTTCTCACTCAAACATTGAGACTTTGACTACCTTCACCCATTTCTACCACCCCATCCCCGAATCTGGCACCTACCAATCTGCTATCAGTATCTATGCATTCAGTATTTGTTTATTCCACGTGGAATGTACATGAGAGCATCTGGGATTGGTCTTTCTGTGTCTGAGTTACTTGGAATAAGGTCCCCAAGGTCTGTGTTTCCAGGTCTGATTCTTGTGAATAATGCTGCAGTGAACGTGGGAGTGCATCTGTCTTTTTGAGGCAGTATTTTTGTGTTCTCCGAATCAATACTCAGTAGAGCCATTACTGTGCCATGTGGTAGTTTCATTTATTTTTTCAGGAACCTCCATACCATTTGTCACAGTGGCTGCACCAATTTCCATTCCCACCAACAGTGCACAGTGTCTCCTCCTCTGCAAACCCTTGACCCCAACTGGTGTCTGTCTCTGGACAATTGGTGATCCAACTGTTGTGAGGGGATAGCCGATTGTGGGTTTGACTGATGTTTCCCTGACGATTTTTAGTGATGTCTAACAACTTTCTCTGTCTGTTGGCACCTGTGTGCCATCTTTGGAAAGTATCTATTCACATATTCCCCACGTTTTTTTATACAGTTTTTTTTTTGTTTCTTTTGATTTGTATGAGTGTTGTGTGTATTTTTGATATTAGCCTCTTCTCACACATATGATTCGCAGATATTTTTTTCTTATTGGGTCAGTGGCCTTTTAAGTTTTTGCTGGTTTCTTTTGCCGTGTGGAAGATTTCAGTTTGATATTGTTCCACTTGTTTATTTTTGCTTTTGTTGCCTTTGCATTTGGTGTCCGATCTGAAGACTCTTTGCCAAAACCAATGTCGAGAGACTTAGTACCTGTGTCTTCTTGGAGGTTTATGGATTCAGGTCTTATGTTCAAATCATTCATCCATTAAAAATTTTGTGTGTGGTGTAAGAAAGTGGCCCAGTTATATTCTTCTGCATTTACTGTCCAGTTTGCATGTTACCGCTCACTGAAGAGACGGTCCTTCCCTCATGGCATATCTTCTGCTGCTGTGTCGTAAGTTAGGATCATCTACGTGTGGGTAAGTTTCTGAGCTTTCTGTTCTGTTCCACTGACCTGGTGTCTGTGTTTATGCCAGTACCATCCTGTTTTGATGACAACAGCTCTATAATCTAGCTTGAAATCCAGGAGTGTGTTGACTGCACCTTTCTTTCTTCAGGTTGCTTTGGGTATTTGGGGTCTTTTGTGATTCCATACAAGTTTGAGGACTGTTTTCTATTTGCTCGAATAATGCCAGTGGAATTCAGATAGGGATTTCATCACATCTGTCAATTGCTTTGGGTACAATGGACATGTTCACATAATTAAATCTTCCAGTTAAGGAGCATGGCGTATGCTTCCATTTGTTTGTGTTGCCTTCCAAATCTTTGACCCATACATTCTGCCCCCCTCGACACACATGTTTTTCATTTCTTTTCTGCCATGTGTTGAGTGTACTATGTCTTTCGCATTTTTGGTTACTTTTATTCCTAGATTTTTTTTTTGATGCAATTGTAAATGGCATTGCTTTTTTAATTTCTCTTTGCGAACGTGTGTCATCAGTATACAGAAATGCAAGAACTTGGGTCATCTGGGTGGCCCCATAGGTGAAGCGTCTGCCTTCAGCTCAGGTCATGATCCCAGAGTCCTGGATTGAGCCCCATGTTGGGCTCCCCGCTTAGCGAGGGTCTGCTTCTCCCTCTTTCCTACACTCCCCCTGCATGTGCTTTTTCTCTTCCTCTCAAATAAATAAATAAAATCTGAAAAAAATAAAGACAACAGGTCTCTGTATATTGACTTTATATCCTGCAGCTCTCTTGCATTTGTTTAAACTAACTGTTTTTGTGTGTGTGTGTGTGTGTAATCTTTCGGGATTTCATGTCATTTGCAAATAGTGACAGTTTTCCTGTATGGATTTCATATCTTTCTCTTTTTTTAAAATGATGTTAGTCACCCTACAGTACTTCATTTGTTTTTGATGAAGTGTTCCGTGATTCATTGTTTGTATATAACACCTAGTGCTCATTATGACACGTGCCCTCCTTAATACCCATCACCAGGATAACCCATTCCCCTACCCCTCCCTTACTGCAACCTTCAGTTTGTTTCCCAGTGTCAACAGTCTCTCATGGTTCCTCTCCCCCTCTCATTCCCCCCCTTCACTTTTCCCTTCCTTCTTCTAATGTCCTCCATGCTATTCCTTCCATTCCACATAGGAGTCAAACCTTATGATAATTCTCTTTCTGTGCTTGCCTTAATTTCACTTAGCATAATCCCCTCCTGGTCAATTCACATTGGTGCAAATGGTGGGTATTCATCCTTTCTGATGACTGAGTAATATTCCATTGTATAGATGAACCACATCTTCTTTGTCCATTCATCTGCTGAAGGACATCTTGGCTCCTTCCACAGTTTGGCTATTATGGACATTGCTGCTATGAACATTGAGATACAGGTGCCCCTTCTTTTCATTACTCTGTGTCTATGGGGTAAATACCCAGTAGTGCAATTGTTGGGTCATAGGATAGCTCTGTGTTTAATGTCTTGCGGAACATCCATATTGTTCAAAAGTGGTTATACCAGTTGAATTCTCACGAGTAGTGTAAGAGGGCTCCCCTTTCTCCACATCATCTCTGACTTTTTGTAATTTCCTGTCTTGTTAATTTTTTTCTCAAGATTTTATTTATTTATTTGATAGAGATAGAGACAGCCAGTGAGAGAGGGAACACAAGCAGGGGGAGTGGGAGAGGAAGAAGCAGGCTCATAGCGGAGGAGCCTGATGTGGGGCTCGATCCCATAATGCCAGGATCACGCCCTTAGCCGAAGGCAGATCCTTAACCTCTGTGCCACCCAGGTGCCCCCTGCCTTGTTAATTTTAACCATTCTTACTGGTGTAAGGTGGTATCTCATTGTCGTTTTGATTTGTATTTGCCTGATGGCAAGTGATGTGGAGCATTTTTTCATGTGTCTGTTGGCCATTTGTATGTCTTCTCTAGAAGTATCTCTTTGTGTCTTCTGCCCATTTTTTGTGTGTCGAGTTTGAGGAGTTCTTTATAGATCTTGGATACCAGCCCTTTATCTGTAATATCATTTGCAGATATCTTCTTCTTTTCCATAGGTTGCCTTTGTGTTTTGTTGATCGTTTGCTTTGCTGTGCAGAAGGTTTTTATCTTGATGAAGTGCCAATAGTTCATTTTTGCTTTTATTTCCTTTGCCTTTAGAGACATGGCTTGCAAGAAGTTGTTGTGTCCAAGGTTGAAGAGTTCTTTTGATTTGGATATGATACAGGAATCCATTATCTTTCTTTCCTGATTGTATTCGAGTCCTCTGTCTTTCTTGGTGAGTCTAGCTAAGTTTGTCAGTTTTATTTATCTTTCCAAAAAAGGCACCTTTCAATTTCATTGTTTTTGTTTTTTTTTTTTTTTGGTCTTTTTAGTCTCTGTTGGATTTATTTATGCATTCCTTTTTGTTATTTTCTTATTTCTACTATATTGGGTCTTTGTTGTTTTATTTTTTACTTCTTTACCACATAAATCAGGTTGTTAATGGAGACCCTTCTCATGGATTGATGAAGACTTGAGTTTCTATGAATGTCCCCCATAGAGCTACTTTTGCTGCATCCCATAAGTTTTTGTAAGTTGTCTTTTTCATCAGTGTCAAGGTACTTCTAAAATCTTTTTTGATTTCTTCTTTGACTGTTGGTTGTTCGGTAGCATGTTTTTAATTCTCCACATATTTTTTTGAGATTATTTAAGTATCTGACAGAGAGTGAGACAGTGAGAGAGGGAACGCAAGCAGGAGGGGTGAGAGAGGGAGAAGCGGGCTTCCCACTGAGCAAGGAGCCTGATTCCAACCTAAATCCCAGGATCCTGGGATCAGGACCTGAGCTGAAGGCAGATCCTTAACAACTGATCCACCCAGGCTCCCCAATCTCCACCTATTTTTGACTGTCCCATTTTTTTCTTGAGACTGATTTCTAGTTTCATATCTTTGTGGTTGGACAAGATTTGAAGCAGAAGGTGAAGAGCATTCAGATTAAAAGTTTGTTTCCTGGAGGGATTTCTGAGGGCAGACCATGAGTTCTGTGGGGACGGAGGAAGGTTTTGTGAGACGGGGGTGGGGTTAACCCTTGTTAGAATTACTGACTACTACCATGCAGGCTGTGTGCTACTGTTCACACCGTAGTCCTGATGGACTTGTACTTCATTAGGAACATTTTCTAGGAGGTTTAGGCATAGCCTTCTCTTAAAGAAAGGTGCCATGTGGGTTCATGGCATGACCCCAGGTCAGCAACCAGGATGTATGGTATTGTGGGGGATGAGAAACAGGCTTTCTGTGGGAAGTGACAGAAATAGTTTATGGTGAGCTCCATGACCATAGGTGAGGTCCCGAGTGACCCACTGGGTGTTGGGTTCTGTGGATCTGTCTCATCAGGTGCTGTGGAATTCAGGGACACCCTCCTGTCTGTGGATTTGTGTGGAGACAGGTAGACATCAGTGTTTGGCCAGGCACAAGGGTCGCCCTGGACCACCACCAGAGGTGCAGCGTGTGCGGGAGCCACTGCTTGCTTTCCACGAAAGCTGACCAGGGTCTTTGACCGTGATTTCTAGCAGCTGCAAGGGGAGAGGAGGCCGGGGGTGGTGCACACTTCCTAGAGTTGTGGTCAGGACTAGTCTGGAACCCACTGAAGTCAGCCACACTGGGCACAGAAGCCCCCCAGTCAGTGTAGCTGTGGGCACTGCTCCCATGGTACTTTCGGGCCGGCTCCATGCTGCCACCTCCTGCTTTTCATCATCATCTTCAAAGTCATGTGCCTCTGCTCTTGCCCCATGGCCTCCGGGGTATTGTCAGTCCTCCATCTGGCCCTCGTCCCTGTTGCCCTGTGCAGTCCGATGCCAGGATAGCCTTCTCGAGACAATCATCTGGCCCTGATGGAACACTTCCATGGATCTCGTGTGATGCAAGGATGAAGCCCTGCCCTGGAAGGGGGCTGCAGGTCCCCAATCAGGAGAGCCATGTCTCCCTTTTCAGCATGGCCTGCCCTCCCCTCAGTCTTCTTCAGGGAAGCTCTCCCCACTTCCTGAGATGACAGCTCTGAACTTAAAAATGAATGTTATTTTACATATCTCTATGCCTTAGTTCATCCATGGCATGTCTTTCAACCCCGTTAGTGGGGTTTTTTTTTTTTAGCAGTTCTGAAGGGCTGTCTGCTCAAGGAGGGGATGACCCGGGTGGGGCAGCTTTCTCTCTCATCTCCCTCAGCATGTCTCTGAGCCCTGGGGCCAACTGTGCCACTGAGGATTGAGGGACCCGAGCCAGCTCATCCTGAGCCCAGGCTCTGTCAGCTGTGTAGACGGATGCGTGTCAGAGTGGTGGGCAGCGGCATGGGCCAGGGGCAGGCAGTGTCTCCTCATTCCTTCCCTCCCTTCCTCGCAGATATAGCTCAGAGCAGCCTTCAACACCTGCATCTCCAGATCCCTTGACCTGTGCCTCCTGTGTTCAGCTGGTGACCTTGGAGTTTTGCATTGATTCTACCTCCCATACCCTCTCCTGTAGCAGTTCCTGGATCAGGGGAGTGGTGGGACTCTTGTCTGCTTTTGATCTTCTTCCTGTCCCTCACCAAGCCCACCCACCTTTGCATCTTCCATGTAAGTGTTTGGAAGCAAGCCCATCCACAGGGAACCTATTAGCCAAATGGATCCAGGCAAAGAACATTGAAGTAGAGATCCAGGATCCATAATAAACCTGCTCGGAAACTTGTCCCAAAGTCTGTGACTCTCTCACAATGTAACAGAAACAATAATAGCTTTCTGGACTGTGAAGTGACATGTGTCTCTACTTCTAATCTTAAATGCATAGGTGCTGAGCCTGGACTGAAAAGGACCATGGCTCCCGTGGGCTGGGATCCACAGTAAGAACTCAGTGAAATCTGAATTCAAGGCATAGAGTGAGTAATTATTGTAGAGTGAATCCTCCCAAGTAGGGCTTATGAACAATGCACAGGAAAAGCTTTTTCAAAGAGGTTTCTGAAAGAAAAATCTTTTTTAAAAATTTATTTTAATTCCAGTAGAGCTAACCTACAGTGTTACATTCGTTTCAGGTGTACAATAGAGTGATTCAGTAATTCTATAAATTACTCAGTGGTCATCAAGAAAAGTGTCCTCTTAATCCGCTTCATCTATTTGACTCATCCCTCTATCCACCTCCTCTCTGGTATCCATCCGTTTGTTCTCTATTGTTAAGAGTTTGTATTTTGCCACACCCATACTCAGGCAACCCTGTTTGGGTAGAGTTGCCCTGTCCCCTGCGAGGGGGGATGGGTGTGGGAACGCTGTGAGCCACTATTTCCAGGCTTTTGTTCCCTGGCATCTTTCTCTGGCGGTCTGCTGTGCCTCTTCTGAGAGTCAGAGCAGCAGAGGCTGAATTGTCACAGAACAGAGGGATTGCGGCATGTTCTTCACGGATGTTCTGGCCACTTTAACTCCGTTACTGTTGGTGCTGCTCAACCCCATAGCGTCCCTGGATGTGTGCCCCACACCTGGTGTCCCTGTCCTCACTTCCAGGGCAGGTGCATCTCTGTCCTTTGTGTTTCTAAGGCCACCAGCCACCAGCCGTCCCCTGGAGCTCCCAGATCTCCAGGTCTCAGTCTGGATCCCGTGAGCACACCAGGATTACGGAGTTTCCTGAGAAGCCTGGTGGCATACCACCTCCTTCAGGGTCTCAGTCTGCTGTTTCCTGGGTGCCAACCACGAGTTCGCCCGCTGCCCCATGCAGGTGGCCCACCAGCCGCCAGCCGCCCCGTGTGCTCCCGGGTCTCTGGGTCTGTCTATTCCCGGTGAGCACACTGGGATTCCGGAGTTCCGTGAGAAGCCTGGTGGTGGGCGCACCTGGTTCAGGGTCTCAGTCTGCTGTTTCCTGGGTTCTGACCATGAATCTGCCCTCTCCCCTGTGCAGGTGGCCTGCCAGCCTCCAGTGGACCCGCACGCGCTCCAGGAGCTCTCATTCTCATTCTGGATCCCATGAGCACACTGGGATTCCTGTGTTCTGGGAGATGCCTAGTGGTGTGCTCTCTGGGCTCACCAGTCTCAGTCCTCTCTCTAGGGGTGCCTTCTGTGAATCTGCCAGCTCCCCTGTGCAGGTGGCTGCTACTTCCTGGCGCCCAAATGCGGTGGCTCCCTCCCCCTTCCTTTTATCTTCCAGTATCTGTGCCAGGTTTCAGGACTCCCCGCTTCCTACCTCAATACACAGCGCTGGAGATGTTCATTTGTAGAGATCCAGATATATCTTCCTGCCTCTCAGGCTGATTCCGTGGTTGTTTAGGCTGGCCTGCTACCTATCCAGCAGGACTCAGGGGATCTGCGGAAAAAGGAGTCCCCTACTCCTCCACCATCTTAACTCCTCTCTTGTACCTGAAATAGTATTTAAAAACACTCAGCTCAGCCTCTTCTACAAAGTGAGCCAATGCTTATAAACCTGGCTAAAATATTGCCGTACCTACGTTGACTTCCCAGCCATCCTAGTGTTTAAATGGTGTGACTGTGACTTACATTAGTCAACATTTGCAGAGAAAGAACTTAGTGCATCCAGGGGGCACTTCATGTTGAAATTAGTTTGTGACAACGAGCTACTGTGTTTTATTCTGCAGTCCAAGGGAATGGTGCCAGACATCTCTAAGGTGTCTAGCAGTTCTACAATTCTGATTTTAAGTGGTCTGTGTGCTTCAGAGATTTGGGCAGGAGAAGGGCAGGAGTCCAGAGACTGTGAACACTTCTGTTACCTGTGCTGACCATGGAGCAGGTAGCCTTCTGTGGGCATCATTTTGATTTCTTGGTACTCTTGTGAAAGGTGCTTTTGTCTCAAATTCCTCCATTTAGTAGTCATTATAATGATGAAAGTAATTTTTATCTTATATCATCTGTGGGCCCTGATCCTGGGCTCCCAGGGAAGCTATCCTTTAACATTTTAACTGGCTCAAAATGATTGGGCAAAAACTCAAAGCATGGGCCCTATTTCTGCCCCAAGCACATGTTGTACATCTGCTTTGAGAAGAAAACAACCAAAAATGCCAACATGAAGATAAGAAAAAATAAAGAACCTCTTTGGCTCCCATAAGATTAAAGTCATACTGACATGTACATACTGAAAATGCATGAAACCATTGCATTTCCTAAAGCCAAAGCCTTGGAGGGTCTGAGAGCCACTGACCTTGCCCAGAACCAGGCACACCCCAGCAGGGAGGTCTGGTGCAGAAAGGGAAGGGGCAGGACTCTGAGGGTGGTCTGCAGCTAGAGGGGTC
The DNA here is from genome assembly GCF_024610735.1 of Ursus americanus. NCBI lineage: Eukaryota > Metazoa > Chordata > Mammalia > Carnivora > Ursidae > Ursus > Ursus americanus. The sequence continues at coordinate 2,169,794 of NW_028273624.1, forward strand.
CCTAGAAGGGGCCAGGTGTGTGTGGGTGCCCTGGCCCATGACCCCACCCATTCCTGTGCCGGGTGTTGGGTAGAGGAGGCGCCTCTTGGCCCCCCTGCACTTTCAGGGTTCCAGGGGCTTGAGGGCGGGTTGCCCAGCATCCAAGGGGCTCAGGCACCAACCTCCCCAACCATTCACTGCTTGGGGGTGGAGATGTCTCTGTGGGCAGTCCCAGATTTGCAGTGGGTTGCAGAATTGGGGCAGAAGAAGGGGCACTGAGAGAGAGAGAGTTGCCCTGTGGAGATCCCTGCTGGTGAGTGAGCAGCTTGCACTGGGGTGGGGGTCTGGGGGTAGGGCGCGCCCCAGGTGGGAGGCAAGGTTTTGGAAGGGCACGTGGAGAGGGTTCATTGTGGGTACTCAGGTGAGTTTTCTTTTTCCCTTTAAAGTCTCTTCTGCCCCATGTCCTCAACTGACCTTATTCCCCATACCCGGGAACTCCAGGGCACCCACTCACCTGAGCTTTTGTGGGATGGGTTGCAGAATTTCAGCGTTTCCCGTGTTCCCCTGGAAGAGTGCGGGTAACGACCTCACACAAACCCCACTTTCAGTTCTCTGACACAGTGCAGATGATGAATCTTGAGCAGTACCCTGAGTTCAGCAGGGTGTGTCCTGGTCCCCCAGGCACAGGTGTGGCAGTAGCAAGCCCCAGAGCCATCCCCCAACTTCAGCATTATGTCCCGTGTGCCCCTGGGTAGTGGTAATTGGCTATTAGAATCATGTAGGAATATCCTCCAGGTGGGGGCCTGCAGGCGGGCGTAAACTAGACCCCACTCTAGTTGCATTGGGAATAGATGAATTGAGGGTTTCTTTAGAAGAGTAAGTCTGCTTTCCAGAAAAGGCAAGGTCATTGGTCTATTGAGAATGAAGATAATTACTGATAAACAACAAGTATGTGTTCCCCCTTCGCCCAGAAACCGAAGCAGGTGTGCAGGCTTTAGGTCAGAGGTGCCTTCTTCTCCCCACCTGACAGCAATTCTCTGCTCTGGCTCCAAGAAACCCGAGGTTTTGAACGTCAGCATCAGAGTCAGCGAGGTAGCTTGTCACAGGATGCCAGTGTTCACAGAAAGCAAAGGTATGTTTGGCAAAATGTCCTATCTATGTCAGGGCTGGAGGTAAAACCTCTCATTATCCCAAAACCTCCTGGCCTGTTCTCTTTTCTCTAGTTGAGCCACAAAGTAAAATTGAAGTAGCTGTCAGCATTCTGGGTTTGGTGCAGGAATTACTTAGTTTCCCTGGAGGTAGAACGTTGCAGGGGATCACAATTTCTCTGTCCATTTATTGCTTACAAATGTATTTTGACCATCTGTTTCCTAGGAACCCTCTTTTATTAGAAAGGGAAGGTGAGATTCACTCTGTGCCTGTTTGTAACATCTAATTTGTTCCTTCATCTAACAGTGTTTATTCAATTGGGCCTAAGATATGGTTGAGTGGCCAACATCTAGAGTTAGGTGGCTTTTTTCATCTGATACAGACTTGGATGATGTCATTTGACAAAGGTGATGTTTCATCATTGATTAGTTTATTCATCAGAAGAGTTAAAATTAGGGTGGAGGGAAAATTGAAAATTTTCCAAAGCGGCCTGTTCCTGTTTAAAAGTTGAGCTTGACATTCAAGTTTTACTAAATGTATTATCTCGATATTTTGAGGTGCCATATTCTCTCTGTAGTTTCTTTGGTGGTGGAGTCAGAAGGAGAGTCTGGGAATTCTTTTGGATAGTGGCATGCTGGTGGCTTCAAGGGGCTTGGCGTCAGGAGCCTTGGGGTGAACTCTGCAACTGCTTGTCTGACCCTAGATGCATCTCCTAGAGGTTTTGTTTCCTCTTATGAAATTGCTGGCAGATAATGTTCTGCTCAAAGGGGAAGCCTCCCATCCTGTTGGTGGGAATGCAAAGTGGTGCAGCCAGTCTGGGAAACAGTGTGGGGGTTCCTCAAAAAGTTAAACATTGAACAACCCCATGATCCAGCAATTGCTCTCCTAGGTATTTACCCAAAGGATACAAAAATGTGGATTCGAAATGGGTACATGCACCATGATGTTTATAGCAGAAATGTCCACAGTAGCCAAATTATAGAGAGAATCCCAACGTCCATGCACTGATGAATGGGTAAAACAGATGTGGGATACATATATATACACTGGAATATGTCCCAGATTCAAAAAGAATGAAAACTTACCATTTGCAAGGATGTGGATGGACCTAGAGTGTATTAAGCTAAGCAAAATCATTGAGGAAAGACAAATATCCCATGCTCTCATGCCTGTGGAACTTCAGAAAGAAAACAGATGAACAGAGTTGAGGAGTGATGAGAGAGGCAAACAAGGAAATAGACTCAACCTTGGAGAACAAACTGAGTGTTGCTGCAGGACAGGGGCATGGGGGGAAGAGTTAAATGGGTGAGGGGTATTAAGGAGGGCACTTGTGATGAGCACCGAGTTCTGTATGCAGGTGAGGAATCACTAAATCCTACCCCTGAAGCGAATATTCCATGGCATGTGAACTAACTGGAATTTAAGTAAGAGGAGAAAGGTAAAAGTGTTCTGCTTCATGAAGAGTGAGGTAAAATTGTAGTGATTTGGGCTGTACTATTCTATAAATGAGAGTTGTAAATCACCCTGTTGTAGGATACACTAGTTTCTTATCACATAAGGAGTCCTCAGAAAGCTGCAATGAAAGATTCAGGTCTCAGAGCATGTTCATGTTCCACTGATATGTTACAGTTTGCACAGGTAGGAAAGAAGGTGGAGAGAAAGGCAACAGAAGGGGAAAGTAGGTGTGAACCTTTCATTAGTTAGCGTTATAGCTTTCTCATGAACGCCTTGCGCCAGTGTGATTTTGGAAGCAGAGAGGTAATCCGGGAGCTTTGCAGGAGATGGGGGAGTTCCAGGACTTGGTAAAGCTGACAGGGGTCCCAGAGGAGAGCTGAATGCATTCTGCAGCAGGGTGTGGGCAGGGTGGGCTCCAGGGTTGGCTGTGGGTCTCCTGGGTGAGAGTTGTGACAGGTGAGGGCTGTGTGCAAGTTCCTGGCTGAGGACAAGTGAGGCACAGGTGGAGAGCTGGCAGAAAACCTTCTTCTGGGCCACCAGCCTCACCTAACACACACAGCCTCATCTTCTGTCCCTGTCACTCCAATTCAGACTTCTCCGAAGGTGAGTGAGAACACATCAGGAGCATTCTGAACAGAAGGGAAAGCATGTGCATAGCTCTGGGGCAGGAAAATTCCAGCTATGTCCTGGAGTAGCAAGATGGCCCTGTGGCCACAGGAGACAGCTTAGGACATGACCTCAGAGAGGTGACAGAAAGCCATTCCAGGGTTATAACCCCATGAGACCCTGTTTCACTGGGCCATCCTGGCTACAGTGTTGAGAACAGATGACAGAGGGTTGAAGATGGCAAGGCAGGTCAATGACAAAGCTTTTCCAGGAACTCAGGCACTGTGGTCCAGACAGGTGGCCTTGGATGGAGTGGTTAGACCTATTCTGGGTCCATTTTGAAGATGGAGCTCACAGGATTTGCTGATGGGTTAGCTATTAGGAGCAGGAGAAGGGAGGAATTGGGGTAACTCCCAGCTGTTGTGGGTTGTCCTGATCGAGGGGAAGGAGAGGGTTTCTCGGGTGGTAGGAGGTAGTCCGTATTCCACATGCTGAGGAAGGTGCCTTTCCCAGTGGATCTGCTGAGGTTTGTGTCTGGGAGAACCTTTCACATCTCCTCCCTCAGCAATGCTCAAGTACAAGTATCCCCCACTTTTTAAACGTTCACAGTAAGACACTGGGCTTTCTTGAAAGAACTACGTTATTACCCAGCTTCAGTAGAGGAAGAGACCTGAAGAGGATTTCCCTCTTATGAAAAAAGGTGAACAGTGAGAATCGCATTCAGCATCTGTTTTGGGGAGAAGCACGACAGAGGCGTCGTGCACCCCAACCTGCTCCTTCCGCTGGGAACTGCTCTCCGCATCCAGCCACCAGCACTTTGAATGGTGTCCGTGAGCCTCTGCTGTGCTTTATCTTCATTTATGCTGGGCCTCCATTAGAAACTTGTGTCCTGAGGCCTAAGAAAAGCCAAAGAGAAGGAATTTTGGAGTCTGAGGACACTATCTAATTGTGCCGTGTAAATTAATGGCCATTCCTTCTTGAACACCATTTCTGCTGTGCAAGGTTTCTCAGAAGCCCTGTACTTTCAAAGAGCAGGGAAACCTATACCCCATGCTGCGGGGTTAGTTTTAGTCTCCATACTGGACGGAACATTTCATGACTGTCGGATTTTCTCACTCAAACATTGAGACTTTGACCACCTTCACCCATTTCTAACACCCCATCCCCGAATCTGGCACCTACCAATCTGCTATCAGTATCTATGCATTCAGTATTTGTTTATTCCACGTGGAATGTACATGAGAGCATCTGGGATTGGTCTTTCTGTGTCTGAGTTACTTGGAATAAGGCCCCCAAGGTCTGTGTTTCCATGTCTGGTTCTTGTGAATAATGCTGCAGTGAACGTGGAAGTGCATCTGTCTTTTTTAGGCAGTATTTTTGTGTTCTCTGAATCAATACTCAGTAGAGCCATTAATGGGTCATGTGGTAGTCGCATTTATTTTTTCAGGAACCTCCATACCGTTTGTCACAGTGGCTGCACCAATTTCCATTCCCACCAACACTGCACAGTGTCTCCTCGTCTGCACACCCTTGACCCCACCTGGTGTCTGTCTCTGGGACAATTGCTGTTCCAACTGTTGTGAGTGGATAGCCGATTGTGGGTTTGACTGATGTTTCCCTGATGATGATGAGTGATGTCTAACAACTTTTTCTGTCTGTTGGCACCTGTGTGCCATCTTTAGAAAGTATCTATTCACATATTCCCCACATTTTTTATACAATTTTTTTGTTTTGATTTGTATGAGTGTTGTGTGTATTTTGGATATTAGCCTCTTCTCACACATATGATTCGCAGATATTTTTTTTCTTATTGGGTCAGTGGCCTTTTAAGTTTTTGCTGGTTTCTTTTGCCGTGTGGAAGATTTCAGTTTGAGTTCCACTTGTTTATTTTTGCTTTTGTTGCCTTTGCATTTGGTGTCCGATCTGAAGACACTTTGCCAAAACTAATGTCGAGAGACTTAGTACCTGTGTCTTCTTGGAGGTTTATGGATTTAGGTCTTATGTTCAAATCATTCATCCAGTAAAAATTTTGTGTGTGGTGTAAGAAAGTGGACCAGTTATATTCTTCTGCATTTAGTGTCCAGTTTGCCTGTTACCGCTCACTGAAGAGACAGTCCTTCCCTCATGGCATATCTTCTGCTGCTGTGTCGTAAGTTAGGATCATCTACGTGTGGGTAAGTTTCTGAGCTTTCTGTTCTGTTCCACTGACCTGGTGTCTGTGTTTCTGCCAGTACCATCCTGTTTTGATGACAACAGCTTTGTAATCTAGCTTGAAATCCAGGAGTGTGTTGACTGCACCTTTCTTTCTCCAGGTTGCTTTGGGTATTTGGGGTCTTTTGTGATTCCATACAAGTTTGTGGACTGTTTTCTATTTGTTCGAATAATGCCGCTGGAATTCAGATAGGGATTTCATCATATCTGTCGATTGCTTTGGGTACGATGGACATGTTCACATAATTAACTCTTCCAGTTAAGGAGCATGGCGTAAGCTTCCATTTGTTTGTGTTGCCTTCCAAATCTTTGACCCATACATCCTGCCCCCCTCGACACACATGTTTTTCATTTCTTTTCTGCCATGTGTTGAGTGTACTATGTCTTTCTCATTTTTGGTTACTTTTATTCCTAGATTTTTTTTGATGCAATTATAAATGGCATTGCTTTTTGAATTTCTCTTTGCAAAAGTGCGTCATCAGTATGCAGAAATGCAAGAAGTTGGGTCACCTGGGTGGCCCCATAGGTGAAGCTTCTGCCTTCATCTCAGGTCATGAACTCAGAGTTCTGACATTGAGCCCTGTGTTGGGCTCCCCGTTTAGCGAGGGTCTGCTTCTCCCTCTTTCGGACACTCCCCCTGCCCTTGCTTTTTCTCTTCCTCTCAAATAAATAAATAAAATATGAAAAAAAAAAGAGAACAGGTCTCTGTATATTGACTTTATATCCTGCAGCTTTCTAGAATTTGTTTATTCTAACAGTTTTTTTTTTTTGTGTGTGTGTGTGTGGAATCTTTCGGGATTTCATGTCATTTGCAAATAGTGACAGTTTTCCTGTATGAATTTCATATCCTTCTATTTTTTTAAAATGATGTTAATCACCCTACAGTACTTCATTTGTTTTTGATGAAGTGTTCCATGATTCATTGTTTGCATATAACACCTAGTGCTCATTATGACACGTGCCCTTCTTCTTTTTAAAAAGAATTTATTTATTTATTCGACAGATAGAGACAGCCAGAGAGAGAGGGAACTCAAGCAGGGGGAGTGGGAGAGGAAGAAGCAGGCTCACAGCGGAGGAGCCTGTTGTGGAGTTCGATCCCCTAATGCCGGGATCACGCCCTGAGCCGAAGGCAGATGCTTAACCGCTGTGCCACCCAGGTGCCCCAACACGTGCCCTCCTTAATACCCATCACCAGGATAACCCATTCCCCTACCCTCCCTTTCTGCAACCTTCAGTTTGTTTCCCAGTGTCAGTAGTCTCTCATGTTTCATTTCCCCTCTCATTACCTCACTTCACTTTTCCCTTCCTTCTTCTAATGTCCTCCATGCTATTCCTTCCATTCCACATAGGAGTGAAATCATATGATAATTGTCTTTCTCTGCTTGCTTTAATTTCACTTAGCATAATCCCCTCCTGGTCCATGCACGTTTGTGCAAGTGGTGGGTATTCATCCTTCTGTCGACTGAGTAATATTCCATTGTATAGATGAACCACATCTTCTTTGTCCATTTATCTGCTGAAGGACATCTTGGCTCCTTCCACAGTTTGGCTATATGGACATTGCAGCTATGAACATTGGGATACAGGTGCCGCTTCTTTTCATTACTCTGTGTCTATGGGGTAAATACCCAGTAGTGCAATTGGTGGGTCGTAGGATATCTCTGTGGTTAACGTCGTGAGGAACATCCATATTGTTTTCAAAAGTGGCTGTACCAGCTTGAATTCTCACGAGTAGTGTAAGAGGGCTCCCCTTTCTCCACATCCTCTCTGACATTTTTTTATTTCTGTCTTGTTAATTTTTTTTTCAAGATTTTATTTATTTATTCCACAGAGATAGAGACAGCCAGCGAGAGAGGGAACACAAGCAGGGGGAGTGGGAGAGGAAGAAGCAGCATCATAACGGAGGAGCCTGATGTGGGGCTCGATCCCATAATGCCAGGATCATGCCATGAGCCGAAGTCAGACGCTTAACCGCTGTGCCACCCAGGTGCCCCCTGCCTGGTTAATTTTAACCATTCTAACTGGTGTAAGGTGGTATCTCATTGTCGTTTTGATTTGTATTTGCCTGATGGCAAGTGATGTGGAGCATTTTTTCATGTGTCTGTTGGCCATTTGTATGTCTTCTCTGGAGAAGTATCTCTTTGTGTCTTCTGCCCATTTTTTGGGTGTCGAGTTTGAGGAGTTCTTTATAGATCATGGAAACCAGCCCTTTATCTGTAATATCATTTGCAGATATCTTCTTCGATTCCATAGGTTGCCTTTTTGTTTTTTGATCATTTGCTTTGCCAAGCAGAAGCTTTTTATCCTGATGAAGTGCCAATAGTTCATTTTTGCTTTTATTTCCTTTGCCTTTAGAGACGTGGCTTGCAAGAAGTTGTTGTGTCCAAGGTTGAAGAGTTCTTTTGATTTTGATATGAGACAGGAATCCATTATCTTATTTTCCTGATTGTATTCGAGTCCTCTGTCTTTCTTGGTGAGTCTAGCTAAGTTTGTCAGTTTTGTTTATTTTTCCAAAAAAGGCCGCTCTCATTTTCATTGTTTTTTTTTTTGTCTTTTTAGTATCCATTGTATTTATTTATGCATTCCTTTTTGTTATTTCCTTATTTCTACTAATTTGGGGCTTCGTTTGTTTTTTTTTTCTACTTCTTTACCACATAAATCAGGTTGTTTATTGGAGACCATTCTCATGGAATGATGAAGACTTCAATTGCTATGAATGTCCCCCATAAAGCTACTTCTGCTGCTTAAAACTCATTGTCAGTATTCAGAGTTTTTCAATGCTGATCTTCTCCTGTATAAGTTACCAAAAACCTAAAATATGTATGAACTTTAAAAAACGCTATATTGAAAATGACAGCAGGGAAGTTCCATTTTGTGAATATTGTGTCAATGGATCTCTATTTTGACATCAGTGTTCATTAGAAATGATGACATTTCATGTGAGTATAAATATCAATGTGAAAAAGAAAAGGTAGGAAGAACCTTGAATGTTTAAGTAATTGGTGAAATGACAGCTGTGTGTGTGTGTGTGTGTGTGTGTGTGTGTGTGTGTGTGTGTTTAATTGATTTTCAGTGAATGGTTCAGCTTCTTGTAGGGCCTTCGAGAGAGCCCAGGTGAACCTTTCAATGAGTTCGTATCTGTTTTCAGAACATGGGAATCTCTTAGTCCAATAGTCAATCCGGCAAGCTTTGAGGTCTTGAAGAGTTTCAGTCCTCAGCGATGGTGTTGCAGACCCTTGTGAGCAAACCCTAGGGTATGCTCAGAGCCCTCATTAGCTGGTACCAAGGTGTGACGATTTCAGACAGCATTTTCCAAAGAAGTACCTCTTGAGTCTCTGTCCTTGTCAGTTCCCTACACTTCCTTACACTAGTTATGTGATCAGTGTGTTTCAGGATAATCCCCACATGTGATTTTTGCTATTTCCTACTAGTCCTATCTGTTTCTCATCTTCTTCTTTTATGGTAGGGGTTGGGAAGCAACCTGTGTGGTGTAGGAAGGGGTGTGGTTGTTGTCTGCCTTCAGAGGACCGAATGATGCCTAGAAATTGTACTGTAGTTTGAGGTCAATTGTACATCCTCTGAGTGTCAGGAATTCCATCACTCTACTTTGATGCTAGTCTGTTCTTCAAGCTGTCCTCAGAAATAAGGATGTCATCCATCTAGGGAATACTGGTTTGTGTGTATATTTTCATTTTAGGAAAAGCCTTGCTGTTCCTGAAAATAATACTGTAGAGCACCCTTTCCTGTTCTTATTGGCCATGAGTCAATCTTTTGTGAAGTATTCATTTATAAATAGACTTTCTATGGTTGATGAGCAGGAATTCTTTATTGACAAGTCTTTGTCAGTGTGTGTATTGCAAATCTTTACTTCCCAGCCTGCGGTTCACTTTTTCATTTTCTTATGGTCATAAGATAAGTAGAAATGTCACATTTTTATGAAGTCCCACTGAATTCTTTTAAATGGTTAGTGCACCCTATGTCCTACCCCACGATTGACAGGTTCTACGTTTTCTTTCAGAAATTGTCCAATGGGAAGCACAATCCATCTCAAATTTATGAATTGCATTTTTAATTCTAATAGGGTATTTATAGACTGTTTAGGATTTTCTATGTACACAATCGTATTATCTGTGAATAGTCACAATTATCCCCTCAATTCTTATACTTTTTGTTTCTCTTGCCTTCTAACGCTGGTAGATTCTCTGATGCAACGTTGAATAGAGCAGCATTGTTTGAAGATTTTAATATACCTTTCTCAATATCTGAAAGAAAAAGCAGACAAAACATTGGTAACAAATGTGACCTAATTGACATATAGGGAACATTCCATAATAAGTGCAGAATACATTATTTTCAAGTGGTCATAGACTCTTTACCCAAATAGATGATAGGTGGGGCCACGAATCAAGTCTACAAATGTTAAACCCTGAAATTAACTAGATTCTATTCTTAGACCACAGGGGAATTGAGCCACAGTCATAGCGAAAAGAAAACCAGGAAGTCCTTCAATGTTTAAAAATTAAATGGAACTTTGCTACATATCCTAAAGGTCAGAGAAGGAATCTCAATGGAAATACTGAACCTTTTCTACATGAGGGCTCACACACAATGGCACTTTCTTTGTGAAGAGCATTATAATAACCTAGACAGGAGTTGAGCCTTAAGTCAGAGTTCTGCCTGCCCCAGCCACACCTGGCAGCCTTGGCCTGTGGTCCCCCTCAGCTGTCCTATCTGGTGGCCCTGAGCTAAGGGGTCAACATGGCCATATGGAAATGGGAAGCTCCCCACTCATAGTGATGGCAGTGCCCCCTCCCCAGCTGCCCTTTCTGGTTGCTCTGAGCTAAGGGGGTCAACATGGCCATATGGAAATTAGAAGCTCCCCACTCTTAGTGATGACGTCGCTATCGTATCATCCTCACCAGTCCAACAACATGATTTCTGAGTGAAATATGACACAGGAGCGACTTCTTGGCCTTCCTTCAGGTTTGAAAAACATCTGGTGAGTCATCGATTAGGAATATGGATTCAACATGTGTTCTTTCTTCTGGAAAAGAAATAGACCCAATAGCAATTAGGGCTTCCTGAGCACCTGTTCCTGAGAGACATCATACTGGCTCTTTGTAGCATTCTGCCTCTTAAACTTCTCAACTAGGGTGTAGATATTTTTAGGCACATTTTCAGGTGGTTAGACAGGGACTCGGATGATATGAGTCACAGAGGATTTTAGTGTCAGAAACCTAAGTGGGATCCCCAAATTGACTCCAAATCCCTTGTTGTTCCATACAGGGTACTATTTCCCTCTTATCTCTGGTCTTCTCGATCTGGAAACCTATCAAGTATCAGGATTTTCTTGTCATGTGGACAACTGGAACAAATTCAGTGGGCCTTTTCACCTCTGCCAATGGTGATCATTAAGATCATTATCTCAGTGGAGGACCTCTGGGTAAGATACTCAAAGATCCTTAGGAATACAGACAGTATAATATTTTCCTGGTATTAAAGTTACTGAAACCAACTATCTTTTTTAGTCGATTCAGGCTCTGGTATGTTCAGAGGGTGCTGTAAAACAGGTCTGAAATAGTATTTAAAAACACTCAGCTCAGCCTCTTCTACAAAGTGAGCCAATGCTTATAAACATGGCTAAAATATTCCCTTACCTACGATGACTTCCCAGCCATCGTAGTGTTTATATGTTATGACTGTGACTTACATTAGTCAACATTTGCAGAGAAAGAACTTAGTGCATCCAGGGAGCACTTCATGTTGAAATTAGTTTGTGACAATGAGCTACTGTGTTTTATTCTGCAGTCCAAGGGAATGGTGCCAGACATCTCTAAGGTGTCTAGCAGTTCTACAATTCTGATTTTAAGTGGTCTGTGTGCTTCAGAGATTTGGGCAGGAGAAGGGCAGGAGTTCAGAGACTGTGAACACTTCTGTCACCTGTGCTGACCATGGAGCAGGCCGCCTTCTGTGGACATCATTTTGATTTCTTGGTACTCTTGGGAAAGTGCTTTTGTCTCACATTCCTCCATTTAGGAGTAATTATAATGATAAAAGTAATTTTTATTTTATATCATCTTTGGGCCCTGATCCTGGGCTCCCAGGGAAGCTATCCTTTAACATTGTACCTGGCTCAAAATGACTGGGCAAAACCTCAGTGCATGGGCCCTATTTCTGCCCCAAGCACATGTTGTACATCTGCTTCGAGAAGAAAACAATAACCAAAAATGCCAACATAAAGATAAGAAAAAATAAAGACCCTCTTTGGCTCCCATAAGATTAAAGTCATACTGACATATACATACTGAAAATGCATGAAAACATTGCATTTCCTAAAGCCCAAGTCTTGGAGGGTCTGAGAGTCACTGACCTTGCCCAGAACCAGGGACACCCCAGCAGGGAGGGCTGGTGCAGAAAGGGAAGGGGCAGGTCTTTGAGGGTGGTCTGCAGCTAGAGGGGTCCCTGGAAGGGGCCAGGTGTGTGTCGGGGCCCCAGCCCACGAGCCCACCCATGCCTGTGCCTGGTGTTGAGTAGAGGAGGCTCCTCTTGGGCCCCCTGTACTTTCAGGGTTCCAGGGGCTTGAGGGCAGGTTGCCTAGCATTCAAGGAGTTCAGGCACCACCCTCCCAGACCATTCACCACTTGGGGGTGTAGCTCCATCACTGTGGGCGGTCCCAGATTTGCAGTGGGTTGCAGTCCTGGGGCAGAAGAAGGGGCACTGAGAGAGAGAGAGTTGCCCTGTGGAGATCCCTGCTGGTGAGTGAGCAGCTTGCACTGGGGTGATGGTCCGGGGGTAGGGTGCGCCCCAGGTGGGAGGCAGGGTTCTGGAAGGGCACGAGGAGAGGGTTCATTGTGGGGACTCAGATGAGTTTTCTTTTTCCCTTTAAAGTCTGTTCTGTCCCATGTCCTCAACTGGCCTTATTCTCCATACCCGTGAACTCCAGGGCGCCCGCTCCCCTGAGCTTTGGTGGGATTGGTTGCAGAATTTCAGGGTTTCCCCTGTTCCCCTGGAAGAGTGCGGGAAAGGACCTCACATAATCCCCACCTTCAGTTCTCTGACACAGCGCAGGTGATGCCTCTTGAGCAGTACCCCGAGTTCAGCAGGGTGTGCCCTGGTCCCCCAGGCACAGGTGTGGCAGTAGCAAGCCCCAGAGCCATCCCCCAACTTCAGCATTATGCCCCCTGTGCCCCCGGGTTAGTGGTAATTGGCTATTAGAATCATGCAGGAAAATCCTCCAGGTGGGGGCCTGGAGGCGTGCGTAAACCAGACCCCACTCTAGTTGCATTGGGAATAGACGAATTGACGGTTTCTTTAGAAGAGTAAGTCTGCTTTAGAGAAAAGGTAAGGTCATTGGTCTGTTGAGAATGAAGATAATTACTGAGAAACAACAAGTATGTGTTGCCCCTTGCCCAGAAACCGAAGCAGGTGTGCAGGCTTTAGGTCAGAGGTGCCTTCTTCTCCCCAGCTGACAGCACTTCTCTGCTCTGGCTCCAAGACACCCGAGGTTTTGAACGTTAGCATCGGAGTCAGCGAGGCAGCTTGTCACAGGACGCCAGTGTTCAGAGAAAGCACAGGTATGTTTGGCAAAATGTCCTATCTATGTCAGGGCTGGAGGTAAAACCTCTCATTATCCCAAAACCCCCTGGGCTTTTCTCTTTTCTCTAGTTGAGCCACAAAGTAAAATTGAAGTAGCTGTCAGCATTCTGGGTTTGGTGCAAGAATTACTTACTTTCCCTGCAGGTAGAACTTTGCAGGGGATCACAATTTCTCTGTCCATTTATTGCTTACAGATGTATTTTGACCATCTGTTTCCTAGGAACCCTCTTTTATTAGAAAGGGAAGGTGAGATTCACTCTGTGCCTGTTTGTAACATCTAATTTGTTCCTTCATCTAACACTGTTTATTCAATTATGCCTTAGATATGGTTGAGTGGCCAGCATCTAGAGTTAGGTGGCTTTTTTTCATCTGATACAGACTTGGATGATGTCATTTGACAAAGGTGATGTTTCATCATTGATTAGTTTATTCATCAGAAGAGTTAAAATTAGGGTGGAGGGAAAATTCAAAATTATCCAAAGCGGCCTGTTCCTGTTTAAAAGTTGAGCTTGACTTTCTAGTTTTACTAAAAGTATTATCTCGATATTTTGAGGTGCCATATTCTCTCTGTAGTTTCTTTGGTGGTGGAGTCAGAAGGAGAGTCTGGGAATTCTTTTGGATAGTGGCATGCTGGTGGCTTCAAGGGGCTTGGCGTCAGGAGCCTTAGGGTGAAGTCTGCAACTGCTTGCCTGACCCTGGGTGCATCTCACAGAGGTTTTGTTTCCTCTTATGAAATTGCCGGCAGATAATGTTCTGATTAAAGGGGAACCCTCCCATCCTGTTGGTGGCAATGCAAAGTGGTGCAGCCAGTCTAGGAAACAGTGTGGGGATTCCTTAAAAAGTTAAACATTGAACAACCCCATGATCCAGCAATTGCTCTCCTAGGTATTTACCGAAAGGATTAAAAAATGCGGATTCAAAGTGGGTCCATGCACCATGATGTTTATAGCAGCAATGTCCACAGTAGCCAAACTATGGAGAGAATCCCAAAGTCCATGCACTGATGAATGGATAAAGCAGATGTGGGATACCTATATATAATGGAATATGACCCAGCTTCAAAAAGAATGAAATCTTACCATTTGCAAGGATGTGGATGGACATAGAGTGTATTAAGCTAAGCAAAATCAGTGAGGAAAGACAAATATCCTATCCTCTCACGCTTTTGGAATTTCAGAAAGAAAACAGATGAACAGAGTTGAGGGGTGATGAGAAAGGCAAACAAGTAAATAGACTCAACTGAGGAGAAAAAACTGAGTGTTGCTGCAGGACAGGGGCGTGGGGGGAAGAGTTAAACGGGTGAGGGGTATTAAGGAGGGTACTTGTGATGAGCACCGGGTACTGTATGCAGGTGAGGAATCACTAAATCCTACCCCTGAAGTGAATATTCCATGGCATGTGAACTAACTGGAATTTAAGTAAAAGAAGAAAGGAAAAAGTGTTTTGCTTCATGAAGAGTGAGGTAAAATTGTAGTGATTTGGGCTCTACTATTCTATAGATGAGAGTTGTAAAACACCCTGTTGTAAGATACACTAGTTTCTTATCACATAAAGAGTCCTCAGAAAACTGCAATGAAAGATTCAGGTCTCAGAGCATGTTCATGTTCCACTGATATGTTACAGTTTGCACAGGTAGGAAAGAAGGTGGAGAGAGAGGCAACAGAAGGGGAAAGTAGGTATGAACCTTTCATTAGTTAGCGTTATAGCTTTCTCATGAAAGCCTTGCGCCAGTGTGATTTTGAAAGAAGAGGGGGAATCCGGGAGCTTTGCAGGAGACGGGGGAGTTCCAGGACTGGGTAAACTGACAGGGGTCCCACAGGAGAGCTGAATGCATTCTGCAGCAGGGTGTGGACAGGGTGGGCTCCAAGGGTGGCTGTGGGTCTCCTGGGTGAGAGTTGTGACAGGTGAGGGCTGTGTGCAAGTTCCTGGCTGAGGACAAGTGAGGCACAGGCGGAGAGCTGGCAGAGAACCTTCTTTTGGGCTACCAGCCTCACCCAACACACAGAGCCTCATCATCTGTCCCTGTCATGCCAATTCAGACTTCTCAGAAGGTGAGTGAGAACACATCAAGAGCATTCAAAACAGAAGGGAAAGCATGTGCAATGGCTCTGGGGCAGGAGAATTCCAGGTATGTCCAGGAACAGCAAGAAGGCCCTGTGGCCACAGGAGACAGCTTAGGACATGACCTCAGAGAGGTGAAAGAAAGCCATTCCAGGGCTATAACCCCATGAGACCCTGTATCACTGGGCCATCCTGGCTACAGTGTTGAGAACAGATGACAGAGGGTTGAAGACGGTAAGGCACGTCAATGACGAAGCTTTTCCAGGAACTCAGGCACTGTGGACCAGACAGGTGGCCTTGGATGGAGTGGTTAGACCTATTCTGGGTCCATTTTGAAGATGGAGCACACAGGATTTGCTGATGGGTTAGCTAGTAGGAGCAGGAGAACGGAGGAGTTGGGGTAACTCCCAGCTGTTGTGGGTTGTCCTGATCGAGGTGAAGGAGAGGGTTTCTCGTGGGGTAGGAGGTAGTCCGTGTTCCGCATGCTGAGGAAGGTGCCTTTCCCGGTGGATATGCTGGATTTGTGTCTGGGAGAAACTTTCACATCTCCTCCCTCAGAAATGCTCAAGTAAAAGTATCCCCCACTTTTTGAACGTTCACAGTAAGACACTGGGCTTTCTTGAAAGAACTATATTATTACGCATCTTCAGTAAGAGGAAGAGACCTGAAGAGGATTTCCCTCTTATGAAAAAAGGTGAACAGTGAGAATCGCGTTCAGCATCTGTTTTGGGAAGAAGCACAACAGAGGCAGCGTGCACCCCAACCAGCTCCTTCCTCTGGGAACTGCACTCCGCATCCAGCCAAGAGCACTTTGAATGGTGTCTGTGAGCCTCTGCTGTGCTTTATCTTCATTTATGCTGGGCCTCCCTTAGAAACTTGTGTGCTGAGGCCTAAGAAAAGCCAAAGAGAAGGAATTTTGGAGTCTGAGGACACTGTCTAATTATTCCGTGTAAATTAATGGCCATTCCTTCTTTACACCATTTCTGCTGTGCAAGGTTTCTCAGAAGCCCTGTACTTTCAAAGGGCAGGGAAAACTATACCGCATGCTGCAGCGTTAGTTTTAGTCTCCATGCTGGACAGAACATTTCATGACTGTCGGATTTTCTCACTCAAACATTGAGACTTTGACCACCTTCGACCGTTTCTACCACCCCATCCCCGAATCTGGCACCTACCAATCTGCTCTCAGTTTCTATGCGTTCAGTATTTGTTTATTCCTCGTGGAATGTACATGAGAGCATCTGGTAGTGGTCTTTCTGTGTCTGAGTTACTTGGCATAAGGCCCCCAAGGTCTGTGTTTCCATGTCTGTTTCTTTTGAATAAATCTGCAGTGACCGTGGGAATGCATCTGTCTTTTTGAGGCAGTATTTTTGTGTTCTCCGAATCAATACTCAGTAGAGCCATTACTGGGTCATGTTGTAGTTGCTTTTATTTTTTCAGGAACCTCCATACCATTTGTCACAGTGGCTGCACCAATTTCCATTCCCACCAACAGTGCACAGAGTCTCCTCCTCTGCACACCCTTGACCCCACCTGGTGTCTGTCTCTGGGACAATAGGTGTTCCAACAGTTGTGGGGGAATAGCCAATTGTGGGTTTGACTGATGTTTCCCTGACGATATTTAGTGATGTGGAACAACTTTTTCTGTCTGTTGGCACCTGTGTGCCATCTTTGGAAAGTATCTATTCACATATTCCCCACATTTTTTATACAGTTTTTTTTTTTTGGTTTTGATTTGTATGAGTGTTGTGTGTATTTTGGATATTAGCCTCTTCTCACACATATGATTCGCAGATATTTTTTTTCTTATTGGGTCTGTGGCCTTGTAAGTTTTTGCTGGTTACTTTTTCCATGTGTAAGATTTCAGTTTGAAGTTGTTCCACTTGTTTATTTTTGCTTTTGTTGCCTTTGCATTTGGTGTCCGATCTGAAGACTTTTTGCCAAAACTAATGTCGAGAGACTTAGTACCTGTGTCTTCTTGGAGGTTTATGGGTTCAGTTCTTACGTTCATATCATTCATCCAGTAAAAATTTTGTGTGTGGTGTAAGAAAGTGACCCAGTTATATTCTTCTGCATTTAGTGTCCAGTTTGCCTGTTACCGCTCACTGAAGAGACAGTTCTTCCCTCATGGCATATCTTCTGCTGCTGTGTCGTAAGTTAGGATCATCTACGTGTGGGTAAGTTTCTGAGCTTTCTGTTCTGTTCCACTGACCTGGTGTCTGTGTTTCTGCCAGTACCATCCTGTTTTGATGACAACAGCTTTGTAATCTAGCTTGAAATCCAGGAGTGTGTTGACTGCACCTTTCTTTCTCCAGGTTGCTTTGGGTATTTGGGGTCTTTTGTGATTCCATACAAGTTTGAGGACTGTTTTCTATTTGCTCGAATAATGCCACTGGAATTCAGATAGGCATTTCATCACATCTGTCAATTGCTTTGGGTACGATGGACATGTTCACATAATTAACTCTTCCATTTAAGGAGCATGGCATAAGCTTCCATTTGTTTGTGTTGCCTTCCAAATCTTTGACCCATACATCCTGCCCCCCTCGACACACATGCTTTTCATTTCTTTTCTGCCATGTGTTGAGTGTACTATGTCTTTCCCATTCTTGGTTAGTTTCATTCCTAGATTATTTTTGATGCAATTGTAAATGGCATTGCTTTTTTAATTTCTCTTTGCGAAAGTGTGTCATCAGTATACAGAAATGCAAGAAGTTGGGTCATCTGGGTGGCCCCATAGGTGAAGCGTCTGCCTTCAGCTCAGGTCATGATCCCAGAGTTCTGGGATCGAGCCCCGTGTTTGGCTCCCTGCTTAGCAAGAGTCTGCTTCTCCCTCTTTCTCATACTCCCCCTGCTCGTGCTTTTTCTCTTCCTGTCAAATAAATAAATAAAATTTGAAAATAAATAAAGACAACAGGTCTCTGTATATTGACTTTATATCCTGCAGCTTTCTTGAATTTGTTTATTCTAACAGTTGTGTTTTGTTTTTTTTTTGTTGTTGTGGTGGTTTTTTGTGTTTTTTTTTTTTTTTTGTGGAATCATTTGGGATTTCATGTCATTTGCAAATAGTGACAGTTTTCCAGTACGGATTTCATATCTTTCTTTTTTTAAAATGATGTCACCCTACAGTACTTCATTTGTTTTTGATGTAGTGTTCCATGATTCATTGTTTGTATATAACACCTAGTGCTCATTATGACACGTGCCCTCCTTTTTTTAAAAAAAGAATTTATTTATTTATTCGACAGATATAGAGACTGCCAGCGAGAGAGGGAACACAAGCAGGGGGAGTGGGAGAGGAAGAAGCAGGCTGACAGCGGAGGAGCCTGTGGTGGGGCTCGATCCCATAACACCGGGATCACGCCCTGAGCCAAAGGCAGATGCTTAACCTCTGTGCCACCCAGGCGCCCCAACACGTGCCCTCCTTAATACCCATCACCAGCATAACCCATTCCCCTTCTCCTCCCTTTCTGCAACCTTCAGTTTGTTTCCCAGTGTCAGTAGTCTCTCACGGTTCATCTTCCCCTCTCATTCCCCCCCTTCACTTTTCTCTTCCTTCTTCTAATGTCCTCCATGCCATTCCTTCCATTCCACATAGGAGTGAAACCATATGATAATTGTCTTTCTCTGTTTGACTTAATTTCACTTAGCATAATCCCCTCCTGGTCCATCCACGTTGGTGCAAATGGGGGGTATTCATCCTTTCTGATGACTGAGTAATATTCCATTGTATAGATGAACCACATCTTCTTTGTCCATTCATCTGCTGAAGGACATCTTGGCTCCTTCCACAGTTTGGCTATTATGGACATTGCTGCTATGAACATTGGGATACAGGTGCCCCTTCTTTTCATTACTCTGTGTCGATGGGGTAAATACCCAGCAGTACAATTGGTGGGTCGTAGGATAGCTCTGTGTTTAATGTCTTGAGGATCCTCCATATTGTTTTCAAAAGTGGCTGTACCAGCTTGAATTCTCACGAGTAGTGTAAGAGGGCTCCCCTTTCTTCACATCCTCTCTGACTTTTTTTTATTTCTGTCTTGTTAATTTTTTTCGAGATTTTATTATTTCATTCAACAGAGATAGAGACATCCAGCGAGAGAGGGAACAGAAGCAGGGGAGTGGGAGAGGAAGAAGCAGGCTCATAACGGAGGAGCCTGATGTGGGGTTCGATCCCATAATGCCAGGATCACACCCTTAGCCGAAGGCAGATGCTTAACCAGGTCAGCAACCAGGATGTATGGTATTGTGGGGGATCAGAACCAGGCTTTCTGTGGGAAGTGACAGAAATAGGGTATGGTGAGCTCCATGACCATACTTGAGGTCCCAGGTGACCCACTGGGTGTTGGGTTCTGTGGATCTGTCTCATCAGGTGCTGTGCAATTCAGGGACACCCTCCTGTCTGTGGATTTGTGTGGAGACAGGTAGACATCACTGTCTGGCCAGGAACGAGGGTCGCACTGGACCACCACCAGAGGTGCAGCGTGCGGGGGAGCCACTGCTTGGTTTCCACGAAAGCTGACCAGGGTCTGTGAACGTGATTCCTAGCAGCTGCAAGGGGAGAGGAGGCCGGAGGTGGTACACACTTCCTAGACTTGTGGTCAGGACTAGTCTGGAGCCCACTGAAGTCAGCCACACCGGGCACAGAAGGCACCCAGTCAGTGTAGCTGTGGGCACTGCTCCCAATGCACTTTTGGGCCGGCTCCATGCTGCCACCTCCTGCTTTTCATCATCATCTTCAAGGTCATGTGCCTCTGCTCTTGCCCCATGGCCTCCGGGGTATTGTCCATCCTCCATCTGGCCCTCGTCCCTGGTGCCCTGTGCAGTCCGATGCCAGGGTAGCCTTCTCGAGACAAACATCTGGTCCTGATGGAACACTTTCATGGATCTCATGTGATTGAGGATGATGCCCTGCCCTGGAAGGGGGCTGCAGGTCCCCAATCAGGAGAACCATGACTCCCTTTTCAGCATGGCCTGCCCTCCCCTCAGTCTTCTTCAGGGAAGCTCTCCCCACTTTCTGAGCTGACAGCTCTGAACTTAAAAATGAATGTTATTTTACATATCTCTATGCCTTAGTTCATCCATGGCATGTCTTTCAACCCCGTTAGTGGGTTTTTTTTTTTTTAGCAGTTCTGAAGAGCTGTCTGCTCAAGGAGGGGATGACCTTGGTGGGGCAGCTTTCCCTCTCATCTCCCTCAGCATGTCTCTGAGCCCTGGGACCAGCTATCCCACTGAGGATTGAGGGACATGAGCCAGCCCATCCTGAGCCCAGGCTGTGTCAGCTGTGTAGACGGATGCGTGTCGGAGTGGTGGGCAGCTGGCATGGGCCAGGGGCAGGCAGTGTCTCCTTCTCATTCCTTCCCTCCCTTCCTCCCAGAGGTAGCTCAGAGCAGCCTTCAACCCCTGCATCTCCAGATCCCTTGACCTATGCCTCCTGTGTTCAGCTGGTGACCTTCGAGTTTCGCATGGATTCTACCTCCCGTACCCTCTCCTGTAGCAGTTCCTGTATCAGGGGAGGGATTGGACTCTTGTCTGCATTTGGTCTTCTTCCTGTCCCACACCAAGCCCACCCACCTTTGCATCTTCTATATATGTGCTTGGGAGCAAGCCCATCCACAGGGAACCTATTAGCCAAATGGATCCAGGCAATGAACATTGAAGTAGAGATCCAGGATCCATAGTATACCTGCTCTGAAACCTGTCCCAAAGTCTGTGACTCTCTCACACTGAAACAGAAACAATAATAGCTTTCTGGACTGTGAAGTGACATGTGTCTCTACTTCCAATCTTGAATGCATAGGTGCTGAGCCTGGACAGAAAAGGACCATGGCTCCCGTGGCCTGGGATCCATGGTAAGAACTCAGTGAAATCTGAATTCGAGGCATAGAATGAATAATTATTGTAGAGTGAATCCTCCCAAGTAGGGCTTATGCACATTGCACACGAAAAGCTTTTTCAAAGAGGTTCCTGAAAGAAAAATCTTTTTTAAAAATTTATTTTAATTCCAGTAGAGCTAACATACAGTGTTACATTCTTTTCAGGTGTACAAGAGAGTGATTCAGTAATTCTATATATTACTCAGTGGTCATCTAGAAAAGTGTCCTCTTAATCTGCTTCATCTATTTCACTCATCCCTCTATTCACCTCCTCTCTGGTAACCATCCGTTTGTTCTCTCTTGTTAAGAGTTTGTATTTTGGTGTGTGTCCTTTTTCTCTCTATTTATTTTTGTTTGTTTCTTCAATTCCCCATAAGAGTGACATCGTATGGGATTTGTCTTTCTCTGACTGACTGATTTCAGTTAGCATAATACTCTCCAGCTCCATCTATGTGGCTGCAAATGGCAAGGTTTCATTCTTTTTCAAGCCGAGTAATACTCCATTGTGTGTGTGTGTCTGTGTGTGTGTGTGTGTGTTTGTGAATACACACATCTGTCATCTCATTTGTCAATTTTTCTACAGACACTTGGGTTGCTTCCATATTGTGATATTCTAAATAATGGTGCAAGAAACATAGGGGTGCACATATCCTTATAAGTTACTGTTTTCCTAGCCTTTGGGGAAATACCAGTAGAGTGATTGTTGGATCGTAGAGTAGTTCTATATTTAATTTTTTGAGGAACCTTCATACTGTTTTCCACGGTGGCCACCACAGTTTGCATTCCCACCCACAGTTTGCGAGGATTCCCCTTTATCCACATCCTCCCAACACCTGCTCTTTGTTGTGCTTTTGATGTTAGCCATTCTGACAGGTTTGATGTAATACCTCATTGTCCTTTGGATTTAAATTTTCCTGATGATGCGTGATGGTGAATATCTTTTCACGGGACTGTTGGCCATTTGTATCTCTTCCTTGGGGAAATGTCTGTCCATGTCTTCTGCCTATTTTTTAACTGGATTATATGTTTTTTTGGGTTCAGGTAGTATCAGTTCTATACGTTTTGGACACTATCCCTTTATTGCATATGATCATTGCAAATATCTTTTCCCTTTGAGTAGGTTGTCTTATTATTTTTACGTTTTCATTGTTCTTCTGCCATGTGGAAACGTTTTATTTTGCTGTATTCCCAATAGTTTATTTTTGTTTTCATTTCCTTTGCCTCAGGAGACAGTCCAGAAAAACGTTGGTATGGTCCATGTCAAGAAGTTACTGTCTTCCCTCCTGTAGGATTTTTACGGATTCAGGTCTCATATTGAGGTCTTGAAACTGTTTTGTGTTTGTCTGTATTGTGTAAGAAAGCAGTCTAATTTCATTCTTTTGTGCGTAGCTGTCTAGTTTTCCCAACACCGTTTGTTGTAGATAATGACCTTTTCCCTTTTGATATCGTTGCTTGCTTTGTGGAAGATTCATGGACCACATAATTGTGGGTTTCTGTCTGAACTTGTATCCTGTTCCTTTGGTCGCTGTGTCTATTTTTGTGCCGTACTGTCTTGTTAGGATGACTGCAGCTTTGTAGTATAACCTGAAATCTGAAATTGTGAGTCCTCCAGCTTTGTTTTTCTTTTCCACATTGCACTGGCTGTTCGGAATCTTTAGTGGTTCCATACAAATGTTTAGGATTGTTTATTCGAGGTCTTTTATTCTTTAATTTAAATTCAATTAGCCAACTTACAGTACACCATTAGTTTCAGATGTAGTCTTCAATAAATTTTCAGTCGTGTGTAACACCCAGTGCTCATTGTATCGTGTGACCTCCTTAATGCCACTCACCCAGTTACCCCCCCCAACTTCTCCTCCAGCAATCATCATTTTATTTGCGATAGTTAAGAGTCTATCATGGGTTTTCTCCCTCTCTGATGACTTCCCATTCTATTTTCCCTCCCTTCCCCTATGGTCTTCTTCCCTTTTTCTGATATTCCACATAGGAGTGAAAGCATATGATCATTGTCTTTCTTTCATTGGCTTATTCCACTCAGCATAATACCCTCCAGCTCCACCCAGGTCGGTGTGATGGTAAGTGTTCATGCTTTCTGATGGCTGAGTAATATTCCAGTATATATATGATCCACATCTTCTTTATCCATTCATCTGTCGATGGTCATCTGCATTCTTTCCACAGTTTGTCTATTATGGATATTGCTGCTATGAACACTGGGGTGCATGTGTCCCGTCTTCACTACCTCTGTCTCTTTGGGGTAAATACCCAGTAGTGCAATTGCTGGGACATAGGGTAGCTTTATTTATAACTTCTTGAGGAAACGCCGTACCATTTTCAAGAGTGGCTGTAATGGACTGCATTCGTACAGGGGTGTAATAGGGTTCCCGTTTCTCCACATCCTCTCCAACATGTATAGTTTCATGTCTTCTTATTTTTACATATTCGGCCTCGTGTGATATGGCATCTATAGGGGTTTAGATTTGCATTTCCCTGAAGCCAAATGATATGAAGCATTTATGCATGTATCTTTTGGTCACCAGTACGTCATCATCAGTGAAATAACTTCCCATTTTAATCCATCTCAAGACCTAAAGCTGGGTAAGGCACTGAAGCTGGATGATGCCATCGGTTGGAAGTGTGGAGAATTTCAAAAGATCTCCGTGGAGAGCAAGTTTAAAGGTCAGTGTGAAGCTACTAATTGGATCTGGGGAGATCTCTGAAAGTGGGGGTTCCCTGGAATGGGCTGAGGGGGGCCCTCCGATTTTCCTATGAATCCTTGCTACAGCCCCAAATGGACAGTTTCCTGCTGTGGGGCTGGCTGAGTCCTCTAGTCGTGCAGAGGTGAGCCCAATGCCTGGTGCCTTGGAGGCAGGCAAATGGGGAGGGGACCCTCAGCAGAAGACCCAGGGTTAGGTTAGGCCTCAAAAGACAGCATTTCTGAACTGCCCAGTGCTCAGAGAACTCCCAGGCCGAGTGAGATGAGGGCACAAGGGCGGGTGAATATGAGCCTTGGGGTTTCATCCAGAAGGGCCCACAAATGTCGGAGTTCACCAGCAGGGGCTCTCAGGGGGTGCCCCAATTCTCTTGCCCTGAATGCTCTGTTGTGCCCCAAAATGGTACAGTTTCCTGTGGGCTGCAGGCTGAGTCCTATGGTGGGGCTGGGGTGTCCCCAATCCCCCAGAGTGCGGTGCCAGGACCCTGGGGAAGGGCCCCTCTGTGGCCAACCTAGGGTAAGGGTTAGGGTCCAGGAGACCGGCAGCGCTAATCCGCAGGCTGTGCGGTGAGCTCCGTGGAGGGCTGAGATGAGGTCATGGGGGAGAGTGAGCATGGGCCTCAGGGTTGGGGCATGGGGGCTGCCAAAGCTGAGGACAGGCTCCAGGGGCCTCCCCAAGTTCTCGAGCCCTGTATGCTCCATAGAGCCCCAAGAGGCACAGTTTCCTGCGGGGGTGGCAGGCTTTGTCCTGCAGTGGGGCTCAGGTGTACCCAGTCCCCGGGGCTACGGCCTGGGCCCCGGGGGAGGGCCCTCCCCAGCCGACCTAGGGTCAGGGCTACGCCCCAGGAACCTGACAGGCCTGATCTTCCGGCTTTGCGACAAGCTCGGTGGCAGGCTGAAGGGAAGGCGTGGGGCGGGATGAGCGTTGGCATCAGGGTTGGGGTGTAGGGGGCCGCCGAGGATCGCTGGGGGCTCAGGTGGGCCCTACCAGTTCTCCTGCACGGGATGCTCTGTGGCGCCCCAAGGGGCATGGTTTCCTGTGGGGTGGCAGGCTGAGTCCTGTGGTGGGGTTCAGGTGTACCCAATCCCCAGGGTTAGGGTACAGATTAGGGTACGGGTTAGGGTATGGGTTACTGTTAGTGTACGGGTGAGGGTAGGGGTTAGGGTTAGGGTAAGGTGAGGGTACGGGTTGGGGTTGGCTTTAGGGGTTACAGGTTAGGGGTTATGGGTTAGGGTACGGATTAAGGTTTAGGGTACGGGTTAGGGATTAGGGTTTGGGTTTAGGGTTAGGATTAGGGTTGGTGTTCGGGTTAGTGTTAGGGTATGGGTTAGGGTTAGTGTATGGGTTAGGGTAGACATTAGGTAAGGTTTAGGGTATGGGTTAGGGTACAGTTTAGGGTACGGGTTAGCGTACGGGTTAGGGTACAGTTTAGGGTACGGTTTAGGGTTAGGGTACGGGTTAGGGTTATGGTACGGGTTTGGTTATGGTTTAGGGTTAGAGTTAGGATACGAGTTAGGGAACAGGTTAGGGATAGGGTACGGTTTAGGGTTAGGGTATGGGTTAGGGTACATGTTAGGGTTAGGTACGGGTTAGGGTATGGGTTACGGTCCGGGTTAGGGATAGGGTACGGGTTAGTGTATGGGTTAGGGTACGGGTTAGGGTACGGTTTAGGGTACGGTTTAGGGTTAAGGTATGGGTTAGGGTTATGGTACGGGTTTGGTTACGGTTTAGGGTTAAAGTTAGGATACGAGTTAGGGAACAGGTTAGGGATAGGGTACGGTTTAGGGTTAGAGTACAGGTTAGGGTACATGTTAGGGTTAGGTACGGGTTAGGGTATGGGTTAGAGTTCGGGTTAGGGATAGGGTACGGGTTAGCATATGGGTTAGAGTACGGGTTAGGGGTAGGGTTAGCTGAAGGTGTAGGGTTGGGGGTAGGGTTGGGGGTAGGGTAGGAGTTGGGGTAGGTTTAGGGTTTAGGGTTAGGGTTTGGGGTTTGGGGTTAGCGGTTAGGGTTAGGGTTTAGAATTTAGGCTTTTGGGTTTAGGGTTAGGGATTAAGGTTTAGGGATTAGTGTTAGTGTTAGGGTTTAGGGCTTAAGGTTTAGGGTTTAGGGTTAGGGTTAGGTTTAGGGTAAGGGTTAGGGTTTAGGGTTAGGGTTAGGGGTTAGGGTTTAGGGCTTAGGGTTAGGGGTTAGGGGTTAGGGTTAGAGTTAGACCCCAGTAGGCCAGCAGGCCCGATCCACCTGCTGTACCACGAGCGGATGGTCGTGCCGAGGTGAGGGCGATGGTGAGCGGGAGTGTGGGCTCCTGAGTTTTGGCGTGGGGGAGCTTTGAAGGTCGCCGGGGGCTCAGAGGGACCTGCCCATACTCCCGCCCTGAATGACCAGCGGCGCCCTTAGCAGACCGGGTGGCGCATGTCAGCAGCGTGAGGTGCTGGGGCTCGGTGTCCCCAATTCCTGGCATTGCTGCGCCAGGCCCCTTGTGAGAGGCCCCTCAGGGGCCCACCTAGTGTTAGGGTTAGCCCCCAGGATGCCGGCAGGCCCAATCCGCCAGCTCTGCAGCGAGTGGAGGGGTTGGCCGAGATTAAGGCGCTGGGGAGCAGGCGCATGCGAGCCAGAGTTTTTGGGCGGGGGGGCCTTTGAAGGTCCCAGGGGGATCGGAGGGCCCTGCCCGTTCTCCCTTCCTGAATGACTGGCAACGCCCCTAGCACCCTGGGTGATTGCCCGGTGGCAGAGTGAGTCCAGCACTGGGGCTCGGGGGTCCCAAATCTCCGGCATTGCGGTGCCAGGCTCTTTGGGAGGGGCCACGCGGGGGCCGACCTAGGGTAAGTGTTAGCCCGCAGGAGTCCAGCAGGCCCGTTCCGCCAGCTCTGAGGCAGGTGGAGGGTCAACCCAAGGTGAGTGCACTGGCGAGAGGGAGTGTGGGCCCAAGCGTTTTGGCGCGGGGGGGCCTTCGAAGGTCGCCGGGGGCTTGGAGGGCCCTGCCCGTTCTCTCGCCCTGAAAGACTGGCGGCGCCCCTAGCAGCCGGCATTGCTGCGGGGCGGCAGGGTGACTCCGATGCTGGGCTCAGGGATCCCCAATCCCCGGCGCTGTGGTGCCAGGCCCCTTGGGAGGGGCCCCTCGGGGGCCCACATAGGGTTAGTGTTAGTCCCCAGGAGGCCGGCAAACCCGGTGCTAAGTGGTTCTGGCAATGTAACAAAAATGCCATAAACTTATCTGTAAGAAATAACAGTGTACAGGAACCCTGTTAGCCCTAATATCATCATTTGTGAATATGGAAGCCAGCCCCAAGTGGTCGTGGAAGTCTGAAGAAAGGGCTAAGCACTTTTCTCTGAGTCACCACACTATACAGGGAAAGACCAATGTACATCATCTTTCACGAGTAGGAAGCATTAATGAAAAGGTTCTGGAATTTCGAGGATTCTGACCCATCCTTATTGGTAATAAACCACCCTGTACAGGAAAACACCTTCAACTCTCATCAGCCTCCTCAATCCTGATTCCGAATCAACTTTGGGTGTGTAGGACTAGGGAAATGTCCACATCTTATTGCTAAGAAAGAATGATGTCAGGGTAATGCCCTTCAAGTCACATCAGCCTTCCTGAAGACGGAAGCAGGAATCAAGCTGGTTATGTTACCATGAGGTAAGGAAGATGAGCATATAAGTGAGAAACAACAGTGGGCAGGACCTCTCTTCCAAGGAACATTATCTTTGCCTAATGTTGAATCCCTATGATAAGTGGTTGTGGCCAATTGTGAGGTGAAAATCTTGAGTGTTTTGTAAAATCTCTTGGTCATTCACAGTTGAGACTAAGGTAGTTGGGGACTCCTAGGCAGTGATTTGTCCACTGTCAAAAATATGAAAAGATAAAAGAGACAGATGAGGTCACCTCAGGCATTGTCCTTTATCCTCATCCTCCGTGAGGATGGCCATCTCTGGACAGCTCAGTGGCAGGGTCTCATTCACAGTGGGGGCATCTGTTCCTCACAGACATCAGGCAGGGAAATGGATTTGGTTCTCTGTGCCAACCCAGCCACAGCTGAGTGTCACAGCACCCTCTCGTGGGCTCATAAGAGTTTCACTATCACCAGGCAGGTCATTGTATTTGATAAACCACTGTAGGAGTTTGCAATTGCCTTCATCTGCAACCTCCTAGAGGCAAATGCAGATCTCTGGTACCATGTGAAGTCATGTGAAGGCATTGTGAGAAAGTGTCCTTTTGCTTAAGAAAAACATGGCTGGGGCTCCTGGCTTGCTCAGCCAGTTAACCATGTGCCTTTGGCTCAGGTTATGATCTCAGGGTTCTGGGATCGAGCCCGGGCTCCCTGCTCAGCAGGAAAGGAGGTAGGGAAATAGCTTAGAACCCACAGAGAATGTGAATAAAGGGGAGAGAAATGGAACTTGGTCTGTGTTTGGCTTTAGGGATTGGAAGTTAGTTTTTTCTCAATTGTGATTGTTCTTGAAACAGAACAGCTGTATTGTTTTTTTTTACCTTTAATTTTTTTCTAGTAACAATTTTTTATTATTATATGTTAGTCACTATACAGTATTTCCTTAGTTTTTGATGTAGTGTTCCGTGATTCATTATTTGCATATAACACCCAGTGCTCCATGCAATATGTACCTTCCTTAATACCCATCACTGGCCCATCCCAACCCCCCCACCCCTCTCCCCTCTGAAGCCCTCAGTTTGTTTCCCAGAGTCCATAGTCTCTCGTGGTATATTCCCCCTTTTGTTTAGGGTCCATTGTCTAAAGGGACAGACAGTGGAAGTTCACCAAATATAAGATCGAAATTTCATTGTTCATTATACATGCCACCAAGTAGTTCCTAGACATTTCATTCTACTGTAGTAATTCATTATACCTGTGCAAGTGCACGTGGAAGACAATTGCTGCATGTATAGTGGTAATAAAACATACCCCTCAGTAGTAGAATAATAGAGGAGGCATATGTGTAAAATTATTCAACTACAGCTTCTATGCTTTCCCTTTGGTTCCTTATTATCTATGAAATTGGACAATTTTTGTTCTCTAGGCTTAAAACTCATTGTCAGTATTCAGAGTTTTTCAATGCTGATCTTCTCCTGTATAAGTTACCAAAAACCTAAAATACGTATGAACTTTAAAAAACGCTATATTGAAAATGACAGCAGGGAAGTCCCATTTTGTGAATATTGTGTCAATGGATCTCTATTTTGACATCAGTGTTCATTAGAAATGATGACATTTCATGTGAGTATAAATATCAATGTGAAAAAGAAAAGGTAGGAAGAACCTTGAATGTTTAAGTAATTGGTGAAATGAAAGGTGTGTGTGTGTGTGTGTGTGTATGTGTGTATGTGTGTGTGTGTGTAATTGATTTTCAATGAATGGTTCAGCTACTTGTAGGGCCTCCGTGAGAGCCCAGGAGAACCTTTCAGTAAGTTGGTATCTGTTTTCAGAACATGGGAATCTCTTAGTCCAATAGTCAATCAGGCAAGCTTTGAGGTCTTGAAGAGTTTCAGTCCTCAGCGATGGTGTTGCAGACCCTTGTGAGCAAACCCTAGGATATGCTCAGAGCCCTCATTAGCTGGTACCAACGTGTGACGATGTCAGACAACATTTCCCAAAGAAGTACCTCTTGAGTCTCTGTCCTTCTCAGTTCCTTACACTTCCTTACACTAGTTATGTGATCAGTGTGTTTCAGGATAATCCCCACATGTGATTTTTGCTATTTCCTACTAGTCCTATCTGTTTCTCATCTTCTTCGTTTATGGTAGGGGTTGGGAAGCAACCTGTGTGGTGGAGGAAGGGGTGTGGTAGTTGTCTGCCTTCAGAGGACCGAATGCTGCCTAGAAATTGTACTGTAGTTTGAGGTCAATTGTCCATCCTCTGAGTGTCAGGAATTCCATCACTTTACTTTGATGCTAGTGTGTTCTTGTTCTTCAAGCTGTCCTCAGAAATAAGGACATCATCCATCTAGGGAATACTGGTTTGTGTGTATGTTTTCATTTTAGGAAAGGCCTTGCTGTTCCTGAAAATAATACTGTAGAGCACCCTTTCCTGTTCTTATTGGCCATCAGTCAATCTTTTGTGAAGTATTCATTTGTACATAGACTTTTTATGGTTGATGAGCAGGAATTCATTATTGACAAGTCTTTGTCAGTGTGTGTATTGCAAATCTTTACTTCCCAGCCTGCAGTTCACTTTTTCATTTTCTTATGGTCATAAGATGAGGAGAAATGTCACATTTTTATGAAGTCCCACTGAATTCTTCTCAATGGTTATTGCACACTATGTCTTACCCCAGGATTGACAGGTTCTACGTTTTCTTTCAGAAACTGTCCAATGGGAAGCTACAATCCATCTCAAATTTATAAATTACATTTTTAATTCTAATAGGGTATTTATAGACTGTTTTGGATTTTCTATGTACACAATCGTATTATCTGTGAATAGTCACAATTATCCCCTCAATTCTTATACTTTTTGTTTCTCTTGCCTTCTAACACTGGTAGATTCTTCGATGCCACGTTGAATAGAGCAGCATTGTTTGAAGATTTTAATATACCTTTCTCAATATCTGAAAGAAAAGCAGACAAAACATTGGTAACAAATGTGACCTAATTGACATATAGGGAACATTCCATAATAAGTGCAGAATACATTATTTTCAAGTGGTCATAGACTCTTTAGCCAAATAGATGATAGGTGGGGCCATGAATCAAGGCTACAAATGTTAAACCCTGAAATTAACTAGGTTCTATTCCTAGACCACAGGGGAATTGAGCCACAGTCATAGCGAAAAGAAAACCAGGAAGTCCTTCAATGTTTAAAAATTAAATGGAACTTTGCTACATATCCTAAAGGTGAGAGAGGGAATCTTAATGGAAATTCTGAAACTTTTCTACATGAGGGCTCACACACAATGGCACTTTCTTTGTGAAGAGCATTATAATAACCTAGACAGGAGTTGAGCCTTAAGTCAGAGTTCTGCCTGCCCCAGCCACACCTGGCAGGCTTGGCCTGTGGTCCCCCTCAGCTGTCCTTTCTGGTGGCCCTGAGCTAAGGGGGTCATCATGGCCATATGGAAATGGGAAGCTCCCCACTCATAGTGATGGCGGTGCCCACTCCCCAGCTGCCCTTTCTGGTGGCTCTGAGCTAAGGGGGTCAACATGGCCATATGGAAATCAGAAGCTCCCCACTCTTAGTGATAACGTTGCTATCGTATCGTCCTCACCAGTCCAACAATATGATTTCTGAGTGAAATATGACACAAGAGCGACATCTTGGCCTTCCTTCAGGTTTGAAAATCATCTGGTGAGTCATCTATTAGGAATATGGATTCAACATGTGTTCTTTCTTCTGGAAAAGAAATAGACCTAATAGCAATTATGGCTTCCTGAGCACCTGTTCTTGAGAGACATCATACTGCCTCTTAATAGCATTTTGCCTCTTAAACTTGAATCTAGGGTGTAGATATTTTTAGGCACATTTTCAGACGGTTACAAAGGGACTCAGATGATATGAGTCACAGAGGATTTTAGTGTCGGAAACCTAAGTCACATCCCCAAATTGACTACAAGTCCCTTGTTGTTCCATACAGGGTACT
Source organism: Ursus americanus (assembly GCF_024610735.1). Classification (NCBI taxonomy): domain Eukaryota; kingdom Metazoa; phylum Chordata; class Mammalia; order Carnivora; family Ursidae; genus Ursus; species Ursus americanus. The sequence goes on from NW_028273624.1 coordinate 2,201,034, forward strand.
ATTTCCCTCTTATCTCTGGTCTTCTCGATCTGGAAACCTATCAAGTATCAGGATTTTCTTGTCATGTGGACAACTGGAATGAATTCAGCGGGCCTTTTCACATCTACCCATGGTGATCATTAAGATCATTATCTCAGTGGAGGACCTCTGGGTAAGATACTCAAAGATCCTAAGGAATACAGACAGTATAATATTTTTCTGGTATTAAAGTTACTGAAACCAACTATCTTTTTCAGTCCATTCAGGCTCTGGTATGTTCAGAGGGTGCTGTAAAACAGGTCTGAAATAGTATTTAAAAACACTCAGCTCAGCCTCTTCTACAAAGTGAGCCAATGCTTATAAACATGGCTAAAATATTCCCTTACCTACGATGACTTCCCAGCCATCGTAGTGTTTATATGGTATGACTGTGACTTATATTAGTCAACATTTGCAGAGAAAGAACTTACTGCATCCAGGGGGCACTTCATGTTGAAATTAGTTTGTGACAACGAGCTACTGTGTTTTATTCTGCAGTCCAAGGGAATGGTGCCAGACATCTCTAAGGTGTCTAGCAGTTCTATAAATCTGATTTTAAGTGGTCTGTGTGCTTCAGTGATTTGGGCAGGAGAAGGGCAGTAGTCCAGAGACTGTTAACACTTCTGTTACCTGTGCTGACCATGGAGCAGTAAGCCTTCCGTGGGCATCATTTTGATTTCTTGGTACTGTTGTGAAAGGTGCTTTTGTCTCAAATTCCTCCATTTAGGAGTAATTATAATGATAAAAGGAATTTTTATCTTATATCATCTGTGGGCCCTGATCCTCGGCTCCCAGGGAAGCTATCCTTTAACATTTTACCCAGCTCAAAATGACTGGGCAACACCTGAAAGCATGGGCCCTATTTCTGCCCCAAGCACATGTTGTACATCTGCTTTGAGAAGAAAACAATAACCAAAAATGCCAACATAAATATAAGAAAAAATAAAGAACCTCTTTGGCTGTCATAAGACTAAAGTCATACTGACATGTACATACTGAAAACATAAGAAAGAATCTGTCACTTTCTGGAATCTAAGAAGATCCTCATTGTGGTTTGTAACTCTGTACCTGAAACAAAACAGAAAAAAAATATATAAGCCTGCCCCAAATGTTCTTTCCCCGGAGCACTCCCTTCTTGGTGAAGATTGTGTCTCCCAGGCAGCTGTCCTGACTTGTGTTTGAATAAAGGTCTCTTCCTTTTTCTCTAAAATGTTTTTAACAGTTCATTCACGCAGTGTCGACAATAACAGTGTTTTCTATTTAAGTGAGAAATAAACGTTCCACTCTAGTTGCATTGGGAATAGACGAATTGAGGGTTTCTTTAGAATAGTAAGTCTGCTATCCAGAAAAGGCAAGGTCATTGGTCTATTGAGAATGAAGATAATTACTGCTAAACAACAAGTACGTGTTGCCCCTTCGCCCAGAAACCAAAGCAGGTGTGCAGGCTTTAGGTCAGAGGTGCCTTCTTCTCCCCAGCTGACGGCACTTCTCTACTCTGGCTACAAGACACCAGAGGTTTTGAACGTCAGCATTGCAGTCAGCGAGGCAGCTTGTCACAGGACGCCAGTGTTCAGAGAAAGCACAGGTATGTTTGGCAAAATGTCCTATCTATGTCAGGGATGGAGGTAAATCTGTCATTATCCCAAAATCTCCTGGGCTTTTCCCTTTTCTCTAGTTGGGCCACAAAGTAAAATTGAAGTAGCTGCCAGCATTCTGGGTTTGTTGCAAGAATTACTTAGTTTCCCTGCAGGTAGAACTTTGCAGGGGATCACAATTTGTCTGTCCATTTATTGCTTACAATGTATTTTGACCATCTGTTTCCTATGCACCCTCTTTTATTAGAAAAGGAAGGTGAGATTGACTCTGTGCCTGTTTGTAACATCTAATTTGTTCCTTCATCTAACAGTGTTTATTCAATTGGGCCTAAGATATGGTTGAGTGGCCAGCATCTAGAGTTAGGTGGCTTTTTTCATCTGATACAGACTTGGATGATGTCATTTGACAAAGGTGATGTTTCATCATTGCTTAGTTTATTCATCAGAAGAGTTAAAATTAGGGTGGAGGGGAAATTCAAAATTATCCAAAGCGGCCTGTTCCTGTTTAAAAGTTGAGCTTGACTTTCTAGTTTTACTAAAAGTATTATCTCGATATTTTGAGGTGCCATATTCTCTCTGTAGTTTCTTTGGTGGTGGAGTCAGAAGGAGAGTCTGGGAATTCTTTTGGATAGTGGCATGCTGGTGGCTTCAAGGGGTTGACGTCAGGATCCTTGGGGTGAAGTCTGCAACTGCTTGCCTGACCCTGGGTGCATCTCCCAGAGGTTTTGTTTCCTCTTATGAAATTGCCGGCAGATAATGTTCTGCTTAAAGGGGAACCCTCCCATCCTGTTTGTGGGAATGCAAAGTGGTGCAGCCAGTCTGGAAAACAGTGTGGGAGTTCCTCAAAAAATTAAACATTGAAAAACCACATGATCCAGCAATTGCTCTCCTATGTAATTACCCAAAGGATACAGAAATGCAGATTTGAAGGGGGTCCATGCACAATGATGTTTATGGCAGTAATGTCCACAGTAGCCAAACTATGGAGAGAATCCCAAAGTCCATGCACTGATGAATGGATAAAGCAGATGTGGGATACATATATATAATGGAATATGACCCAGCTTCAAAAAGAATGAAATCTTACCATTTGCAAGGATGTGGATGGATCTAGAGTGTATTAAGCTAAGCAAAATCAGTGAGGAAGGACAAATATCCTATACTCTAATGCTTCTGGAAATTCAGAAAAAAAAAAAGGTGAACAGAGTGGAGGGGTGATGAGAGAGGCAAACAAGGAAATAGACTCAACCTTGGAGAACAAACTGAGTGTTGCTGCAGGACAAGGGTGTGGGGGGAAGTGTCAAATGGGTGAGGGGTATTAAGGAGGGCACTTGTGTTGAGCACCGGGTACTGTATGCAGGTGAGGAATCACTAAATCCTACCCCTGGAGCAAATATTCCATGGCATGTGAACTAACTGGAATTTAAGTAAAAGAAGAAAGGAAAAAGTGTTCTGCTTCATGAAGAGTGAGGTAAAATTGTAGTGATTTGGGCTGTACTATTCTATAGAGGATAGATGTAAAACAACCTGTTGTAGGATACAATAGAGTCTTATCACATAAGGAGTCCTCAGAAAGCTCCAATGAAAGATTCAGATCTCAGAGCATGTTCGTGTTCCACTGATATCTTACAGTTTGCACAGGTAGGAAAGAAGGTGGAGAGAAAGGCAACAGAAAGGGAAAGTAGGTGTGAACCTTTCATTAGTTAGCATTATAGCTTTCTCATGAAATACTTGCACCAGTGTGATTTTGGACGCAGAGGGGGAATATGGGAGCTTTGCAGGAGACGGGGGAGTTCCAGGACTGGGTAAAGCTGACAGGGGTCCCAGAGGAGAGCTGAATGTATTCTGCAGAAGGGTGTGTTCAGGGTGGGCTCCAGGGGTGGCTGTGGGTCTCCTGGGTGAGAGTTGTGACAGGTGAGGGCTGTGTGCAAGTTCCTGGCTGAGGACAATTGAGGCACAGGCGGAGAGCTGGCAGAGAATCTTCTTCTGAGCCACCAGCCTCACCCAACACACACAGCCTCATATTCTGTCTCTGTCACTCCAATTCAGACTTCTCAGAAGGTGAGTGAGAACACATCAAGAGCATTCTGAACAGAAGGGAACGCATGTGCAAAGTCTCTGGGGCAGGAGAATTCCAGGTATGTCCAGGAGCAGCAAGAAGGCCCTGTGGCCACAGGAGACAGCTTAGGACATTACCTCAGAGAGGTGACAGAGGGTGACAGAAAGCCATTCCAGGGCTATAACCCCATGAGACCCTGTATCACTGGGCCATCCTGGCTACAGTGTTGAGAACAGATGACAGTGGGTTGAAGATGGCAAGGCAGGTCAATGACGAAGCTTTTCCAGGAACTCAGGCACTGTGGACCAGACAGGTGGCCTTGGATGGAGTGGTTAGACCTCTTGTGGGTCCATTTTGAATATGGAGCTCACAGGATTTGCTGATGTGTTAGCTATTAGGAGCAGGAGAAGGGAGGAATTGGGGTAACTCCCAGCTGTTGTGGGTTGTCCTGATCAAGGGGAAGGAGAGGGTTTCTCGTGGGGTAGGAGGTAGTCTGTGTTCTGCATGCTGAGGAAGGTGCCTTTCCCAGTGGATCTGCTGAGATTTGTGTCTGGGAGGACCTTTCACATCTCCTCCCTCAGCAATGCTCAGGTATAAGTATCCCCCACTTTTTAAACGTTCACAGTAAGACACTGGGCTTTCTTGAAAGAACTACATTATTACCCAGCTTCAGTAAGAGGAACATACCTGAAGAGGATTTCCCTTTATGAAAAAAGGTGAACAGTGAGAATCGCGTTCAGCATCTGTTTTGGGGAGAAGCATGAAAGAGTCGGCGTGCACCCCAACCAGCTCCTTTCTCTGGGAACCACTCTCCGCATCCAGCCACCAGCACTTTGAATGGTGTCTGTGGGCTTCTGCTGTGCTTTATCTTCATTTATGTTGGGCCTCTGTTAGAAACTTGTGTCCTGAGGCCTAAGAAAAGCCAAAGAGAAGGAATTTTGGAGTCTGAGCACACTGTCTAATTGTTCGTGTAAATTAATGGCCATTCCTTCTTGACACCATTTCTGCTGTGCAAGGTTTCTCAGAAGCCCTGTACTTTCAAAGAGCAGGGAAACCTATACCCCATGCTGCGGGGTTAGTTTTAGTCTCCATGCTGGACAGAATATTTCATGACTGTCGGATTTTCTCACTCAAACATTGAGACTTTGACCACCTTTACCCGTTTCTTCCACCCCATCCCCGTATCTGGCACCTACCAATCTGCTCTCAGGATCTATGCGTTTAGTATTTTTTTATTCCACGTGGAATGTACATGAGAGCATCTGGTATTGGTCTTTCTGTGTCTGAGTTACTTAGCATAAGGCCCCCAAGGTCTGTGTTTCCATGTCTAGTTCTTGTGAATAATGCTGCAGTGAACGTGGGAGTGCATCTGTCTTTTTGAGGCAGCATTTTTGTGTTCTTCAAATCAATACTCAGTAGAGCCATTACTGGGTCATGGGGTAGTTTATTTATTTTTTCAGGAACCTCCATACCGTTTGTCACAGTGGCTGCACCAATTTCCATTTCCACCAACAGTGCACAGTGTCTCCTCATCTGCACACCCTTGACCCCACCTGGTGTCTGTCTCTGGGACAATTGCTGTTCCAACACTTGTGAGCGGATAGCCGATTGTGGGTTTGACTGATGTTTCCCTGACGATATTTAGTGATGTCGAACAACTTTTTCTGTCTGTTGGCACCTGTGTGCCATCTTTGGAAAGTATCTATTCACATATTCCTCCCATTTTTTTATATAGTTTTTTTTGTTTGTTTGTTTTGATATGTAGGAGTGTTGTGTGTATTTTGGATATTAGCCTTTTCTCACACATATGATTTGCAGATATTTTTTTCTTATTGGGTCAGTGGCCTTTTAAGTTTTTGCTGGTGTCTTTTGCCGTGTGTAAGATTTCAGTTTGATGTTGTTCCACTTGTTTATTTTTGCTTTTGTTGCCTTTGCATTTGGTGTCCGATCTGAAGACTCTTTGCCAAAACCAATGTCGAGAGACTTAGTACCTGTGTCTTCTTGGAGGTTTATGGATTCAGGTCTTATGTTCAAATCATTCATCCATTAAAAATTTTGTGTGTGGTGTAAGAAAGTGACCCGGTTATATTCTTCTGCATTTAGTGTCCAGTTTGCCTGTTACCGCTCACTGAAGACACAGTCCTTCCCTCATGGCATATCTTCTGCTGCTGTGTCGTAAGTTAGGATCATCTACGTGTGGGTAAGTTTCTGAGCTTTCTGTTCTGTTCCACTGACCTGGTGTCTGTGTTTATGCCAGTACCATCCTGTTTTGATGACAACAGCTTTGTAATCTAGCTTGAAGTCCAGGAGTGTGTTGACTGCACCTCTTTCTCCAGGTTGCTTTGGGTATTTGGGGTCTTTTGTGATTCCATACAAGTTTGTGGACTGTTTTCTATTTCCTCGAATAATGCCACTGGAATTCAGATAGGCATTTAATCACATCTGTCGATTGCTTTGGTTATGATGGACATGTTCACATAATTAACTCTTCCAGTTAAGTTGCATGGTGTATGCTTCCATTTGTTTGTGTTGCCTTCCAAATCTTTGACCCATACATTCTGCCCCCCTCGACACATATTTTTCATTTCTTTTCTGCCATGTGTTGAGTGTACTATGTCTTTCTCATTCTTGGTTACTTTTATTTCAAGATTTTTTTATGCAATTTTAAATGGCGTTGCTTTTTTAATTTCTCTTTGCGAAAGTGTGTCATCAGTATACAGAAATGCAAGAAGTTGGGTCATCTGGGTGGCTCCATAAGTGAAGCATCTACCTTTAGCTCAGGTCATGATCCCAGAGTTCTGGGATTGAGCCCCGTGTTGGGCTGCCCGCTTAGCGAGGGTCTGCTTTTCCCTCTTTCTGGCACTCCCCCTGCTCGTGCTTTTTCTCTTCCTGTCAAATAAATAAATAAAATCTGAAAAAAATAAAGACAAGAGGTCTCTGTATATTGACATTATATCCTGCAGCTTTCTTGAATTTTTTTATTCTAACAGGTTTTTTTTTGTGTGTGTGGAATCTTTCGGGATTTCATGACATTTGCAAATTGTGCCAGTTTTCATGTATGGATTTCATATCTTCTCTTTTTTTAAAATTTTTATTCACCCTACAGTACTTCATTTGTTTTTGATGTAGGGCTCCATGATTCATTGTTTGCATATAACACCTAGTGCTCATTATGACACGTGCCCTCCTTTTTTTTAAAAAAAGAATTTATTTATTTATTCGACAGAGATAGACACAGCCAGCAGGAGAGGGAACACAAGCAGGGGGCGTGGGAGAGGAAGAAGCAGGCTCACAGCGGAGGAGCCTGTTGTGGGGCTCGATCCCATAACGCCGGGATCACGCCCTGAGCTGAAGGCAGATGCTTAACTGCTGTGCCACCCAGGCACCCCAACACGTGCCCTCCTTAATACCCATCACCAGGATAACCCATTCCTCTTCCCCTCCCATTCTGCAACCTTCAGTTTTTTTTCCCAGTGTCAGTAGTCTCTCATGGTTCATCTCCCCCTCTCATTCCGCCCCTTCACTTTTCCCTTCCTTCTTCTAATGTCCTCTATGCTATTCCTTCCATTCCACATAGAAGTGAAACCATATGATAATTGTCTTTCTCAGCTTGACTTAATTTCACTTAGCATAATCCCCTCCTGGTCCATCCACGTTGGTGCAAATGGTGGGTATTCATCCTTTCTGATGACTGAGTAATATTCCATTATATAGATGAACCACATCTTCTTTGTCCATTCATCTGCTGAAGGACATCTTGGCTCCTTCCACAGTTTGGCTATTATGGACATTGCTGCTATGAACATTGGGATACAGGTGCCCTTCTTTTCATTACTCTGTGTCTATGGGGTAAATACCCAGTAGTGTAATTGGTGGGTGATAGGATAGCTCTGTGTTTAACGTCTTGAGGATCCTCCATATTGTTTTCAAAAGTGGCTGTACCAGCTTGAATTCTCACGAGTAGTGTAAGAGGGCTCCCCTTTCTCCACATCCTCTCTGACTTTTTTTTATTTCCTGTGTTGCTAATTTTTTTTCAAGATTTTATTTATTTATGCCACAGAGATAGAGACAGCCAGCGAGAGAGGGAACACAAGCAGGGGGAGTGGGAGAGGAAGAAGCAGGCTCATAATGGAGGTGCCTGATGTGGGGCTCGATCCCATAATGTCAGAATCACGCCCTGAGGCGAAGGCAGATGCTTACCCACTGTGCCACCCAGGTGCCCCCTGTCTTGTTAATTTTAACCATTCTAACTGGTGTACGGTGGTATCTCATTGTCGTTTTGATTTGTATTTGCCTGATGGCAAGTGATGTGGAGCATTTCTTCATGTGTCTGTTGGACATGTGTATGTCTTCTCTGGAGAAGTATCTGTGTCTTCTGCCCATTTTTCGGTGTCGAGTTTGAGGAGTTCTTTATAGATCTTGGATACCAGCCCTTTATCTGTAATATCATTTGCAGATATCTTCTTCGATTCCATAGGTTGCCTTCTTGTTTTGTTGATCTTTTACTTTGCCGAGCAGAAGCTTTTTATCCTGATGAAGTGCCAATAGTTCATTTTTGCTTTTATTTCCTTTGCCTTTAGAGACCTATCTTGCAAGAAGTTGTTGTGTCTAAGTTTGAAGAGTTCTTTTGATTTTGATATGAGACAGGAATCCATTATCTTTCCTTCCTGATTATATTCGAGTCCTCTTTCTTGGTGAGTCTGGCTAAGTTTGTCAGTTTTGTTTATCTTTCCAAAAAAGGCAGCTCTCATTTTCATTGTTTTTTTTTTCTTTTTTGGTCTTTTTAGTCTCCGTTGGATTTATTTATGCATTCCATTTTGTTATTTCCTTATTTCTACTAATTTGGGGCTTTGTTTGTTGTTTTATTTTCTACTTCTTTACCACATAAATCAGGTTGTTTATTGGAGATTATTCTCATGGATTGATGAAGATTTGAATTTCTATGAATGTCCCCCATAAAGCTACTTTTGCTGCATCCCATAAGTTTTTGTAGGTTGTCTTTTTCATCAGTGTCGAGGTACTTCTAAATTTTTTTTGATTTCTTCTTTGACTGTTGGTTGTTCAGTAGCATGTTGTTAAATCTCCACATATTTTTTTAAGATTATTTATGTATCTGACAGAGAGTTAGACAGTGAGAGATGAACGCAAACATGGGGGTGGGAGAGGGTGAAGCGGGCTTCCCACTGAGCAAGGAGCCTGATTCGGGGCTAGACCCCAGGATCCTGGGATCACGACCTGAGCTGAAAGCAGATCCTTAACGACTGAGCCACCAAGGCCCCAAAAATATCCACCTATTTTTGACTGTCCCATTTTTTTCTTGAGACTGATTTCTAATTTCCTATCATTGTGGTTGGACAAGATTCGAAGCAGAAGTGAAGAGAGCATTCAGATGAAAGGTTTGTTTCCTGGAGGGTTTTCTGAGGGCAGACCATGAGTTCAGTGGGGATGGAGGAAGGTTTTGTGAGACGGGGGGTAGGGTTAACCCTTGCTAGAATTACTGACTACTACCATGCAGGCTGTGTGCTACCATTCACACCGTAGTCCTGATGGACATGTACTTCATTAGGAATATTTTCTAGGAGGTGTAGGCATAGCTTTCACTTAAAGAAAGGTGCCATGTGGGTTCATGGCATGACCCCAGGTCAGCAACCAGGATGTATGGTATTGTGGGGGATGAGAAACAGGCTTTCTGTGGGAAGTGACAGAAATAAGGTATGGTGAGCTCCATGACCATAGGTGAGGTCCCGAGTGACCCACTGGGTGTTGGGTTCTGTGGATCTGTCTCATCAGGTGCTGTGCAATTCAGGGACACCCTCCTCTCTGTTAATTTGTGTGGAGACAGGTAGACATCAGTGTCTGGCCAGGCACGAGGGTCGCACTGGACCACCACCAGAGGTGCAGCGTGTGGGGGAGCCACTGCTTGGTTTCCACGAAAGCTGACCAGGGTCTTTGACCTTGATTCCTAGCAGTTGCAAGGGGAGAGGAGGCCGGGGGTGGTGCACACTTCCGAGAGTTGTGTTCAGGACTAGTCTGGAGCCCACTGAAGTCAGCGACACCGGGCACAGAAGTCACCCAGTCAGTGTTGCTGTGGGCACTGCTCCCATGGTACTTTCGGGACGGCTCCATGCTGCCACCTCCTGCTTTTCATCATCATCTTCAAGGTCATGTGCCTCTGCTCTTGCCCCATAGCCTCCGGGTTATTGTCTGTCCTCCATCTGGCCCTCGTCCCTGGTGCCCTGTGCAGTCCGATGCCAGGGTAGCCTTCTTGAGACAAACATCTGGCCCTGATGGAACACTTTCATGGATCTTGTAGGTTGCGAGGATGATGCCCTGCCCTGGAAGGGGGCTACAGGTCCCCAATCAGGAGAGCCATGTCTCCTTTTTCAGCATGGCCTGCCCTCCCCTCAGTCTTCTTCAGGGAAGCTCTCCCCACTTCCTGAGATGACAGCTCTGAACTTAAAACTGAATGTTATTTTACATATCTCTATGCCTTAGTTCATCCATGGCATGTCTTTCAACCCCGTTAGTGGGTTTTTTTTAGCAGTTCTGAAGGGCTGTCTGATCAAGGAGGGGATGACCTGGGTGGGGCAGCTTTCCCTCTCATCTCCCTCAGCATGTCTCTGAGCCCTGGGACCAGCTCTCCCACTGAGGATTGAGGGACATGAGCCAGCCCATCCTGAGCCCAGGCTGTGTCAGCTGTGTAGACGGATGCGTGTCGGAGTGGTGGGCAGCTGGCATGGGCCAGGGGCAGGCAGTGTCTCCTTCTCATTCCTTCCCTCCCTTCCTCCCAGAGGTAGCTCAGAGCAGCCTTCAACCCCTGCATCTCCAGATCCCTTGACCTATGCCTCCTGTGTTCAGCTGGTGACCTTGGAGTTTCGCATGGATTCTACCTCCTGTACCCTCTCCCGTAGCAGTTCCTGGATCAGAGGAGGGATCGGACTCTTGTCTGCATTTGGTCTTCTTCCTGTCCCGCACCAATCCTATCCACCTTTGCATCTTCCATGTATGTGCTTGGAAGCAAGCCCATCCACAGGGAACCTATTAGCCAAATGGATCCAGGCAATGAACATTGAAGTAGAGATCCAGGATCCATAATATACCTGCTCTGAAACCTGTCCAAAAGTCTGTGACTCTCTCACACTGAAACAGAAACAATAATAGCTTTCTGGACTGTGAAGTGACATGTGTCTCTACTTCCAATCTTGAACGCATAGGTGCTGAGCCTGGACAGAAAAGGACCATGGCTCCCGTGGCCTGGGATCCACAGTAAGAACTCAGTGAAATCTGAATTCAAAGCATAGAGTGAATAATTATTGTAGAGTGAATCCTCCCAAGTAGGGCTTATGCACAGTGCACAGGAAAAGCTTTTTCAAAGAGGTTCCTGAAAGAAAAATCTTTTTTAAAAATTTATTTTAATTCCAGTAGAGCTAACATACAGTGTTACATTCTTTTCAGTTGTCCAATAGAGTGATGCAGTAATTCTATATATTACTCATTGGTCATCAAGAAAAGCATCCTATTAATCCCCTTCATCTATTTCACTCATCCCTCTATCCACCTCCTCTCTGGTAACCATCCGTTTGTTCTCTATTGTTAAGAGTTTGTATTTTGGTGTGTCTCCTTTTTCTCTTTTAGTTATTTATTTTTCTTTGTTTTTTAAATTCCCCATTAGAGTGACATCGTATGGGATTTGTCTTTCTCTGACTGACTGATTTTAGTTAGGATAATACTCTCTAGCTCCATCCATGTGTCTGCAAATGGCAAGGTTTCATTCTTTTTCAAGCCGAGTAATACTCCATTGTATGTGTGTATGTGTGTGTGTGTGTGTGTGTGTGTGTGAATACACACATCTATCATCTCATTTGTCAATTTTTCTACAGACACTTGGGTTGCTTCCATATGGTGATATTGTAAATAATGGTGCAAGAAACATAGGGGTGCACGTATCCTTTTACGTTACTGTTTTCCTATTCTTTGGGTAAATACAAGTAGTGTGATTGTTGGATCGTAGGGTAGTTATATATTTAATTTTTTGAGGAACCTTCATACTGTTTTCCACGGTGGCCACCACAGTTTGCATTCCCACCCACAGTTCACGAGGATTCCCCTTTATCCACATCCTCCCAACACCTGCTATTTGTTGTGCTTTTGATGTTAGCCATTCTGACAGGTTTGAGGTATTACCTCATTGTCCTTTGGATTTACATTTTCCTGATGATGGGTGATGGTGAACATCTTTTCACGGGACTGTTGGCCATTTGTATTTTTTCTTTGGAGAAATGTCTGTCCATGTCTTCTGCCTATTTTTTAACTGGATTATTTGTTTTGGGGGTCGAGTAGTATCAGTTGTATATGTTTTGGACACTATCCCTTTATTGCCTATGATCTTTGCAAAATATCTTCTCCCTTTGAGTAGGTTGTCTTATTATTTTTACGTTTTCATTGTTCTTCTGCCATGTGGAAACTTTTTATTTTGCTGTATTCCCAATAGTTTTTTTTTGCTTTCATTTCCTTTGCCTCAGGAGACAGTCTAGAAAAACGTTGGTATGGTCCATGTCAAGAAGTTACTGTCTTCCCTCCTGTAGGATTTTTATGGATTCAGGTCTCATATTGAGGTCTTGAAACTGTTTTGCGTTTGTCTTTGTTGTGTAAGAAAAGAGTCTAATTGCATTCTTCTGTACGTAGCTGTCTAGTTTTCCCAACACCATTTGTTGTAGAGACTGTCCTTTTCCCTTTTGATATCGTTGCTTGCTTTGTGGAAGATTCATGGACCACATAATTGTGGGTTTCTGTCTAAACTTGTATCCTGTTCCTTTGGTCACTGTGTCTATTTTTGTGCTGTACTGTCTTGTTAGGATGACTGCAGCTTTGTAGTATAACCTGAAATCTGCAATTGTGAGTCCTCCAGCTTTGTTTTTCTTTTCCACATTGCACTGGCTGTTTGGAATCTTTAGTGGTTCCATACAAATGTTTAGGATTGTTTATTCGAGGTCTTTTGTTCTTTAATTTAAATTCAATTAGCCAACTTACAATACATCATTAGTTTCAGATGTAGTCTTCAATAAATTTTCAGTCGTGTGTAACACCCAGTGCTCATTGTATCGCGTGACCTCCTTAATGCTACTCACCCAGTTACCCCCCCAACTTCTCCTCCAACAATCATCAGTTTCTTGCGGTAGTTAAGAGTCCATCATGGGTTTTCTCCCTCTCTGATGACTTCCCATTCTATTTTCCCTTCCTTGCCCTATGGTCTTCTTCCTTGTTTCTGATATTCCACATAGGAGTGAAAGCATATGATCATTGTCTTTCTTTCATTGACTTATTCCACTCAGCATAATACCCTCCAGCTCCACCCAGGTCGGTGTGATGGTAAGTATTCATCCTTTCTGATGGCTGAGTAATATTCCATTATATATATATATATATATATATTCCACATCTTCTTTATCCATTCATCTGTCGATGGTCATCTGCATTCTTTCCACAGTTTGTCTATTATGGATATTGCTGCTATGAACACTGGGGTGCATGTGTCCCGACTTCGCTACCTCTGTCTCTTTGGGGTAAATACCCAGTAGTGCAATTGCTGGGACATAGGGTAGCTTTATTTATAACTTCTTGAGGAAACTCCGTACCATTTTCAAGAGTGGCTGTACCAGACTGCATTCGTACAGGTGTGTAAGAGGGTTCCCGTTTCACCACATCCTCTCCAACATGTATAGTTTTATGTCTTCTTATTTTTAGATATTCACCCTCGTGTGATATGGCATCTATAGGGGTTTAGATTTGCATTTCCCTTAAGCCAAGTGATATGATGCATTTATGCATGTATCTTTTGGTCACCAGTACGTCATCATCAGTGAAATAACTTCCCATTTTAATCCATCTCAAGACCTAAAGCTGGGTAAGGCACTGAAGCTGGATGATGCCATCGGTTGGAATTGTGGAGAATTTCAAAAGATCTCCGTGGAGAGCAAGTTTAAAGGTCAGTGTGAAGCTACTAATTAGTTCTGGGGAGATCTCTCAAAGTGGGGGTTGCCTGGGATAGGCTGAGGGTGGCCCTCCGATTTTCCTATGAATCCTTGCTGCAGCCCCAAATGGACAGTTTCCTGCTGTGGGGCAGGCTGAGTCCTCTAGTCGTGCAGAGGTGAGCCCAATGCCTGCTGCCTTGGAGGCAGGCAAACAGGGAGGGACCCTCAGCAGAAGACCCAGTGTTAGGTTAGGCCTCAAGAGACAGCAGGTCCGAACTGCCCAGTGCTCAGAGAACTCCCAGGCCGAGTGAGATGAGGGCACAAGGGCGGGTGAGTGTGAGCCTTTGGGTTTCATCCGAAAGGGCCCACAAAGGTCGGGGTTCACCAGAAGGGGCTCTCAGGGGTGCCCCAATTCTCTTGCCCTGAATGCTGTGTTGTGCCCCAAAATGGTACAGTTTACTGTGGGCTGCAGGCTGAGTCCTACGGTGGGGCTTGGGTGTCCCAAATCCCCTAGAGTGGGGTGCCAGGACCCTGGGGAGGGACCCTTCTGTCACCAACCTAGGGTAAGGGTTAGGGTCCAGAAGCCTGCCAGGGACAATCTGCAGGCTGTGCAGCGAGCTCTGTGGAGGGCTGAGAGGAGGCCATGGGGGAAGGTGAGCGTGGGACTCAGGGTTGGGGCACGGGGGGCTGCCAAATGTGGGGATGGGCTCTGGGGGCCTCCCCAAGTTCTCGTGTCCTGTAGGCTCCGTAGAGTCCCAAGGGGCACGGTTTCCTGTCAGGTGACAAGCTGAGTCCTGCGGTGGGGCCAGGTAACCCAATTCCCCGGGGCTGCTGTGTAAGGCTCCTGGGGAGGCCCCCACACCCGCGGCCGACCTAGGGCTAGGGTTAGGCCCCAGGAGCCCCGCAGGCCCAATCTGCTGGCTGTATGGCGAGCTACACGGGCTGAGGTGAGGGTGTGGGGAGGGTGAGCGTGGGCCTCAGGGTTGGGGTGCGGGAGGCCGCCGAAGTTCGCTGGTGGCTCAGGATGCTCCTCCTTGTTCTCCCGCCCTGAATGCTCTATGGCCTCCCAAGGTGCACGGTTTCCTGCAGGGTGGCAGACTGAGTCTTGCTGTGGGGCTCAGGTGTCCCGAATCCCCGCAGCTGTGGCTCCAGGCTCCTGGGGAGGGGGCCCTCCACAGATGAACTAGGGTTAGGGTTGGGGCCCAGGTACCCCGCAGGCCAGATCTGCCCACTATGTGGTGAGCTCCACTGCGGGCTGAGGTGAGGGTGTGGGGTGGGGTGAGCATGGGCTTCAAGCTTGGGTTTAGGGATCGCCGAAGTTCGCTGGGGGCTCTGGTGGCCCTCCAGATTCTCCCGCGCTGAATGCTCTATAGCCTCCCAAGGGGCACGGTTTCCTGCAGGCTGGCAGGCTTTGTCCTGCAGTGGGGCTCAGGTGTCCCCAGTCCCTGGGGCTGCGGCACCGGGCCCCAGGGGATGGTCCCTACCCAGCCGACCTAGGGTCAGGTCTAGGCCCCAGGAACCCGGCAGGCCTGATCTGCCGGCTCTGCGACGAGCTCGGTGGCAAGCTGAAGGGAAGGCGTGGGGCGGGATGAGCGTGGGCCTCAGGGTTGGGGTGTAGGGGGCCGCCCAGGATCACTGGGGGCTCAGGGGGGCCCTACCAGTTCTCCTGCACGGTATGCTCTGTGGCGCCCCAAGGGGCATGGTTTCCTGAGTGGTGGCAGGCTGAGTCCCGTGGTGGGGCTCATGTGTACCCAATCCCCGGGGTTAGGTTACGGATTAGGTTACGGGTTAAGGTTAGGGTATGGGTTACGGTTAGGGTATGGGTGAGTGTAGGGGTTAAGGTTAGGGTAAGGAGAGGGTACAGGGTAGGGTTGGGTTTAGGGGTTACAGGTTAGAGGTTATGGGTTAGGGTACAGATTAGGGTTTAGGGTACGGGTTAGGGTTTAGGGTTTGGGTTTAGGGTTAGGGTTAGGGTTGGAGTACGGGTTAGGGTTAGGGTAGGGGTTAGGGTTAGGTTATGGGTTAGGGTATGCATTAGGGTACGGTTTAGGGTACGGGCTAGGGTACAGTTTAGGGTAAGTGTTGGCGTACGGAAATGGGTACGGTTTAGGGTACAGGTTAGGGTTAGTGTACGGGTTAGGGTTAGGGTACAGTTTACGGTTATGGTACAGGTTAGGTTACGGTTTAGGGTTAGGGTGAGGGTACGGGTTAGGGATCAGGTTAGGGATAGGTATAGGGTAAGGTTTAGGGTTAGGGTATGGGTTAGGGTACTGGTTAGGGTACAGGTTAGTTTTAGGTATGGGTTAGGATATGGGTTAGGGTCCGGGTTAGGGATAGGGTACGGGTTAGGGTATGGGTTAAGGTTAAGGTAAGGGTAGTGGTTAGGGGTAGGGTACGGGTTACAGTTTAGCGTTTAGGGTTACGGTTAGGGTACGGATTAGGGTTAGGATACAGGTAGGGTTAGGTTACGGGTTATGGTATGAGTTATGGTATGGGTTAGGGTCAGGGTTTAGGGTTTAGGGTTAAGGTTATAGTACGGGTTAGGGTACTTGTTAGGGCTACGGTTAGGTTTAGGGTACGGTTTAAGTTACGGGTTAAGGTACAGTTTATGGTTAGGGTTATGGTACGGGTTAGGGTACGGGTTAGAGTACATGTTAGGGTTTCGGCTAGGGTTAGGGTACATGTTAGGGTTAGGGTTAGGGTACGGGTTAGAGTTACGGTTAGAGTACGGGTT
This sequence comes from Ursus americanus, assembly GCF_024610735.1. Lineage (NCBI taxonomy): Eukaryota > Metazoa > Chordata > Mammalia > Carnivora > Ursidae > Ursus > Ursus americanus. The sequence continues at coordinate 2,217,411 of NW_028273624.1, forward strand.
AGCTTACGGGTTAGGGTTAGGTTTAGGGATAGGTTACGGGTTAGGGATAGGGTTAGCTGAAGGGGTAGGGTTAGGGGTAGGATTAGTGGTATGGTAGGGGTCCGGGTAGGGTTAGGGTTTAGGGTTAGTGTTTGGGGTTTGGGGTTAGTGGTTAAGGTTAGGGTTTAGTGTTTAGGGTTTCGGGATTAGGGTTAGGGGTTAGGGTTTAGGGTTTAGTGTTAATGTTAGGGTTTAGTTTTAAGGATTAGGGTTTAGGGTTAGGTTTAGTGTAGGGTTAGGGTTAGGGTTAGGGTTAGGATTAGGGGTTAAGGTTTAGGGTTTAAGGTTAGGGGTTAGGGTTAGGGTTAGACCCCAGTATGCCAGCAGGACTGATGCGCCGGCTGTGCGGCGAACGGACGAGGGGGCCGAGGTGAGTGCGCTGGCGAGCGGGATTATGGTATCCAGCGTTTTGGCGCATGGGGCCTTTGAATGTCGCTAGAGCCTTGGAGGGCCCTGTCCGTTCTCCTGCCCTGAATGACCAGCGGCACCCCGAGCGGTCCGCGTGGTGGCGAGTTGGCAGTGTGAGTCTGGCACTGCGGTTTGGGGGTCTCCAATGCTATGCGTTGCAGTGCAAGGCCCCTTGGGAGGGGCCCCTCTGGGGCCGTCCTAGGGTTAGTGTTAGCACCCAGGAGCCTGGCAGGCATGATCCACCAGCTGTGCGGTAGAGGAGGGCCAGGCCAAGGTGAGGGCGCCACCGAGCTGGAGCGTGGGCCCAAGCATTATGTCACGGGGGGCCTTGGAAGGTCGCTGGGGTTTGGAGGGCCCTGCAGGTTCTCCCTCCCTGAATGGCCAGCGGCGCCCCTAGTGGCCTTGTGGGTGGCGGGGTGGCATGGTGAGTTCGGCGCGGGGGCTCGTGGGTCCCCAATCCCTGGCGTTGCTGCACCAGGCCCCTTGGGATGTTCCCTTCGGGGGCCAACCTAGGGTTAGGGTTGGCCCCCAGGAGGCTGGCAGGCCCGATCTGCTGGCTGTGTGAGGAGCGGTGTTGCGGGCTGAGTTTTGGGCGATGGCGAGTGGGAGCTTGGTCCCCAGCACTTTGGCGCCCTTGGCCTTCGAATGTTGCCATGGCTCATAGTGCCCTGCCCATTCTCCTGCCCTGAATAAGCAGCTGCGACCCTAGCATATCCGTTGGTGGTGGGGCGGCAGGGTGAGTCCCGCACTGTGGCTCCGGGATCCCCAATCCCCAGTGTTGCGGAGCCAGGCCCCTTGGAAGGGGCTCCTCCTGGGCTGACCTAGGGTTAGAGTTAGCCCCCAGGAGGCCAGCAGGCCCAATCCTCTGGCTGGGCAGCGAGAGGTGGGAAGGCCGAGGTAAAGGCGCTGGGAAGCAGGAGCGTGGGCCCCTGCATTTTGGCGCAGGAGGCTTCAAATGTGGCAGGTTTCTCCAGGGCCCTGACCTTTCTACCACCCTGAATGACCGGCAGCGCCCCTAGCGCCCTGGGTGGCGACAGTGTGGCAGGGTGAGTCCGGCTCTGGGGCTCTGAGTCACCAATCTCAAGCGTTGCAGAGCCAGGCCCCTTGGGTTTCGGTTAGCCCCCAGGAGCCTGGCAGGCACTATCCACTGGCTCCAGCAAGCGGAGGGGCGGGCCGAGGTGAGGGCGCTGGGGAGCAGGAGCTTGGGAGCTTGGGAGCCAACTTTTTTGAGTGGGGGGCCTTCGAAGGTCACAGGGGAAATGGAAGGCCTTGCCAGTTCTCCCAACTGAATGACCTGTGGCGCCCCTAGCGGCCTGGGTAGCGGCAGGGCGGCAGGTGAGTCCGGCGCTGGGGCTCAGGGGTCTCCAATCCACCGAGTTGCTGCACCAGGCCCCTTGGCAGGGTGCCCTCGGGGGCTGACCTAGGGTTAGGGTCAGACCCCAGGACGCCAGAAGGCTCAATCCGCCAGCTGTGCGGAGAAAGGTGTAGTGTGTCGAGGTGAGGTCTCTGTGGAGCGGGAGCGTGGGCCCAAGCGTTTTGGCGCGGGGGGCCTTCGAATGTCTTCGGGGACTCGGTGGGCCCTACCCATTCTCCTCCCTGAATGACCGGCGGCGCACCTAGCTGCCCTGGTGGCGGCGGGGTGCAGGGTGAGTCAGGCGCTTTGGCTCTGGTATCTCCAATCCCCAGCGTTGCGGTGCCAGGCCCCTTGGGAGCGGCCCCTCGGGTGCCAACCTAGGGTTAGGTTTAGCCCCTAGGAGGCAGGCAGGCCCTATTCACCAGCTGTGTGGATAGCGGAGTGGCGGACTGAGTTGAGGGCGCTGGTGAGTGGGAGCGTGGGCCCGGGCGTTTTGACGCCGGGGGCCTTTGAAGGTCACCGTGTCTCTGAGGGCCCTGCCCTTTCTCCCTCCCTGAATAATGGCAGCACCCCAAGACCCTGGGTGGCAGCTCGGCGGCAAGGTGAGTCCGGCGCTGGGGCTCAGGGGTCCCCAATCCCCGGCGTTGTGTCGCCAGGCCCATTGGGAAGGGCCGCTCGGAGGCCATTCTAGGGTTGCGTTTAGCCCCCAGAAGGCCAGTGGACCCGATCAGCGGCTGTGCAACAAGCGGAGGGTTGCCCCGAGTTGAGGGCGCTGGCGAGCCTGAGCATGACCCCAAGCATTTTAGTGCGGGAGGCCTTTGAAGGTCAGCGGGGGCTCGGAGGGCCCTGCCATTTCTCCTTCCCTGAATGAATGGCGGCGCCCCTAGCGGCCCATGTGGGGCGGGGCGGCAGGGTGCATCTGGCGCTTGGGCTTGGGGGTCCCCAATCCCCGGCATTGCAGCGCCAGGCCCCTTAGGAAGGGAACCTCAGGGGCTGTCCTAGGGTTAGGGTTAGCGCCCAGGAGGCCGGCAGGCCCGATCCGCTGGCTGTGCAAGGAGCGGAGGTATGGGCCGAGTTGAGGGCGATGGCGAGCGAGAGCTTGAGCCCCAGCGTTTTGGCGCACTGGGTCCCGGAATGTTGCCATGGCTTGGAGTGCCTTGCCCCTTCTCCTGCCCTAAATAAACAGCGGTGCCCTAGCGGCTCTGTTGGCGGTGGGGGGGGAGGGTGAGTCCCATGCTGCGGCTCGGGGTCCCCATCCCCAGTGTTGTGACGCCAGGCCCCTGGGATGGACCCCTCGGGGGTCAACCTAGCCTTCGATTTAGCCCCCAGGAGGCTGGCAGGCCCTATTCGTAACCTGTGTGGAGAGTGAAGTGGCAGACCGAGGTGAGGGAGCTGGTGATTGGGAGCATGGGCCTGGGCGTTTTGGCACGGGGGGCCTTCGAAGGTCACTGTATCTTGGAGGGCCCTGCCCGTTCTCCTGCCCTGAATGAACAGCAGCACCCCAAGCCCCCGGGTGGCGGCTGGGCATCAGGATGAGTCAGGTGTGGGGCGGGGCGGCAGCGTGCATCCTGCGCTGGGGCTTGGGGGTCCGCAATCCCCGGCATTGCAGCGCCAGGCCCCTTGGGAAGGGATCCTCAGGGGCCGTCCTAGGGTTAGGGTTAGCGCCCAGGAGGCCGGCAGGCCCAAGTCGCCGGCTGTGCGAGGAGCGGAGGTGCAGACCAAGTTGAGGGTGCTGGTGAACGTGAGCGTAGGCCCAAGCGTTTTGATTCGGGGGACCTTCGAGCATAGGCGGGGGTTCGGAGTGCCCTGCCCCTTCTCCCACCCTGAATGAACAGCGGCGTCCCTAGCGGCCGAGTGGGGAGGGGTGAAAGGGTGCATCCAGCGCTGGGGCTTGGGGGTCCCCAATCCCCGGCGATGCGGCGCCAGGCCCCTTGGGAGAGGCCCCTCGGGAGCAACCTAGGGTTAGGTTTAGCCCCCAGGAGGCTGGCAAGCCCTATTCGCCAGCTGTGTGGAGAGTGGAGTGGCGGACGGAGGTGAGGGCGCTGGTGAGTGGGAGGGTGGGTCTGCCGTTTTTGTGCGGGGGGCCTTCGAAGGTCACTGTGTCTGGGAGGGCCCTGCCTGTTCTCCCGCCCTGAATGATCGACAACACCCCAAGCCCCTCGGTGGTGGCTGGGCGGCAGCGTGAGTCAGGTGCTGAGGTTCGGGGTCCCCAATCCCCGGCGTTGCTGCGCCAAGCCCCTTGGGAGTGGACCTTTGGGGATCGATCTAGGGTTATGCTTAGCCCCCAGGTGGCCGGTGGACCCGATCAGCGGCTGTGCGGCACGTGGAGGGTTGGGACGAGGTGAGGGCACTGGCGAGACTGAACATGAGCCCAAGCTTTTTATTGCGGGGGGCCTTCGAAGGTCAGCGGGGGTTTGGAAGGCCATGGCAGTTCTCCCACCCTGAATGAATGGCGGCGCCCCTAGCGCCCCGTGTGAGGCGGGGCGCCAGGGTGCATCCGGCACTGGATCTTGGGGGTCCCCAATCCCCGGCGTTGTGACGACAGGCACCTTGGGTAGGGCCCCTCAGGGGCTGATGTATGGTTAGGGTTAGCTCCCAGGAGGCCGGCAGGCCCTGGGCCTTCGAATGTTGCCATGGCTCGAAGGGCCCTGCCCGTTCTCCTGCCCTGAATAACTAGCGGCGCCCTTAGCGGCTCCGTTGGAGGTGGGGCGGCAGGGGGAGTCCCACGCTGCGGCTCGGGGATCCCCAATCCCCGGCGTTGCGGGGCCAGGCCCCTTGGGAGGGGCTCGTAGGGGGCCGACCTAGGGTTAGAGTTAGCACCCAGGAGGCGGCAGGCCCAATCCTCTGGCTGGGCAGCGAGAGGTGCGCGGGCCGAGGTAAAGGCTCTGGCGAGGGGGAGCGTGGGCCCCTGCATTTTGGCGGGAGGCTTCAAATGTCGCCGGTTTCTCCAGGGCCTTGTCCCTACATTCGCCCTGAATGAACGGCGGCGCCCCAGGCGGCCTGGGCGGCGACAGTGCGGCAGGGGAGTCCGGTTCTGGGGCTCTGAGTCACCAATCCCCAGCGTTGCAGAGCCAGGCCCCTTGGGATGTGCCCCACGGGGCGGACCTAGGGTTTTGGTTAGCCCCAGGAGCTTGGCAGGCCCTATCCACCGGCTCTGAATCAAGTGGAGGGGCGGGCCGAGGTGAGGGCACTGGGAGCAAGAGCATGGGAGCCAACGTTTTTGCGGGGGGGGCCTTCGAAGGTCACCTGGGGCTCGGAGGTCCCTGCCCGTTCTCCTGTCCTGATTGACCGGTGGTCCCCTAGCGGCTTGGGTGGCTGAAGGGCAGCAGGGTGAGTCTGGCACTTGGGCACGGGGTCCCCATCCCCAGCGTTGCGTCACCAGGTCCCTTGGGAAGGGCCCCTCGGGGGCCGACCTATGGTTAGGGTTAGTCCCCAGGAGCCACGCAGGCCCGATACACCACCTGTGCATCGAGAGGACAGTTGGGCCGAGGTGAGGGTGCTGGTGAACGTGAGCCAGGGCCCAAGGGTTTTGGTTCGGGGCGCCTTCGAAAGTCGACGTGGGTTCTGAGGGCCCTGCCAGTTCTCCCACCCTGAATGAATGGTGGCGCCCCTAGCGGCCCGTGTGGGGCGGGGCGGCGGCGTGCATCCGGCGCTGGGGCTTGGGGGTCCGCAATCTCCGGCATTGCCGCGCTGGGCCCCTTAGGAAGGGATCCTCAGGGGCCGTCCTAGGGTTAGGGTCAGCGCCCAGGAGGCCAGCAGGCCCGAGTCGCCGGCTCTGCAAGGAGCGGAGGTGAGGGCCGAGTTGAGGGTGCTGGTGAACGTGAGCGTGGGCCCAAGCATTTTGATTCCGGGCTCCTTCGAGCATAGGCGGGGGTTCGGAGGGCCCTGCCCGTTCTCCCACCCTGAATGAACGGCGGCGCCCCTAGCAGCCCGGGTAGGGAGGGGCGACAGGGTGCATCCTGTGCTGGGGCTTGGGGGTCCCCAATCCCCGGTGATGGGGCACCAGGCCCCTTGGGAGAGGCCCCTCGGGGGCAACCTAGTGTTAGGTTTAGCCCTCAGGAGGCCGGCAGGCCCTATTCGCCAGCTGTGTGGAGAGTGGGGTGGCGGACGGAGGTGAGGGCGCTGGTGAGTGGGAGGGTGGGTCTGCCGTTTTTGCGCAGGGGGGCTTCAAAGGTCACCGTGTCTCGGAGGTCCCTGCCCGTTCTCCTGTCCTGATGGACCGGTGGTCCCCTAGCGACTTGGGTGGCTGAACGGCAGCAGGGTCAGTCTGGCACTTGGGCACGGGGTCCCCATCCCCAGCGTTGTGTCACCAGGACCCTTGGGAAGGGCCCCTCGTGGGCCGTCCTAGGGTTAGGGTTAGCGCCCAGGAGGCCGGCAGGCCCGAGTCGCGGGCTGTGCGAGGAGCGGAGGTGTGGGCCGAGTTGAGGGTGCTGGTGAACATGAGCGTGGGCCCAAGTGTTTTGATTCCAGGTGCCTTCGAGCATAGGCGGGGGTTCGGAGGGCCCTGCCCGTTCTCCCACCCTGAATGAATGGCGGCGCCCCTAGCGGCCTGTGAGGGGAAGGGCGACAGGGTGCATCAGGCACTGGGGCTTGGGGGTCCCCAATCCCCGGCGATGCGGCGCCAGGCCCCTTGGGAGAGGACGCTCGGGGGCAACCTAGGGTTAGGTTTAGGCTCCAGGAGGCCGGCAGGCCCTATTCGCCAGCTGTGTGGAGAGTGCAGTGGCGGATGGAGGTGAGGGTGCTGGTGAGTGGGAGGGTGGGTCTGCCGTTTTTGCACGGGGGGCCTTCGAAGGTCGCCATGTCTGGGAGGGCCCTGCCTGTTCTCCCGCCCTGAATGATTGGCAACACCCCAAGCCCCCGGGTGGCGGCTGGGCGGCAGGGTGAGTCAGGTGCTGAGGTTCGGGGTCCCCAATCCCCGGCGTTGCTGCGCCAAGCCCCTTGGGATTGGACCTTTGGGGATCGATCTAGGTTTATGGATAGCACCCAGGAGGCCGGTGGACCCTACCAGCAGCTGTGCGGCACGCAGAGGGTTGGGACGAGGTGAGGGCACTGGCGAGACTGAGCATGAGCCCAAGCTTTTTAGTGCGGGGGGCATTCGAAGGTCGGCGGGGCCTCGGAGGGACCTGCCCGTTCTCCCGCTCTGAATGATCGGCGGGGCCCCTAGCGGCTCGGGTGGCTGAAGGGCAGCAGGGTGAGTCCGGTACTTGGGCTCGGGGTCCCCATCCCCAGCGTTGAGTCGCCAGGGCCCTTGGGAAGGGCCCCTCGAGGGCCGACCTAGGGTTAGGGATAGCCCCCAGGAGGCCGGCAGTCCCGATACACCACCTGTGCGTCGAGCGGCGAGTTGGGCCGAGGTGAGGGTGCTGGTGAACATAAGCCTGGGCCCAAGCGTTTTGGTTCGGGGCACCTTCGAAGGTCGGCGTGGGTTCAGAGGGCCCTGGCAGTTCTCCCACCCTGAATGAATGGCGGCGCCCCTAGCGGCCTGTGTGAGTCGGGGTGGCAGGGTGCATCCGGCGCTGGGGCTTGGGGGTCCCCAATCCCCGGCTTTGCAACTCCAGGCCCCTTGCGAGTGGCCCTTCGAGGGCCGACCTACGGTTAGGGATAGCCCCCAGGAGGCCGGCACGCCCTATCAGCCGACTGTGAGGCGAGCGGAGGAGTGGGCCGACGTGAAGGCGCTGGTGAGCGGGAGCATTGGCCCAAGCATTTTGCTGTGTGGGGGCCTTCGATAGTCGCCCGGGGCTTGGAGTGCCATGCCCATTCTCTCGCTCTGAATGACCGGCGGGACCCTAGCGGCTCGGGTGGCTGAAGGGCAGCAGGGTGAGTCCGGCACTATTCCTCAGTGTCCCTATCCCCAGCGTTGTGGTGCCAGGCCACTCAGGAAGGGCCTCTCGGGGTCCGACCTACAGTTAGGGTTAGTCCCCAGGAGGACAGCAGGCTTGATACACCACATGTGCAGCGAGCGGAGTGGTGGGCCGAGGTGAGGGTGCTGGTGAACATGTGTCTGGGCCGAAGCGTTTTGGTTCGGGGCACCTTCAAAGGTCAGAGGGAGTTAGGAGGGCCCTGCCAGTTCTCCAACACTGAATGAATGGTGGCGACCCTAGCGGCATGTGTGTTGCGGGGCGGTAGGGTGCATCCGGAGCTGGGTCTCAGGGGTCCCCAATGCCCGGCTTTGCGGCGCCAGGCCCCTTAGGAAGGGACCCTCAGGGGCCGTCCTAGGGTTAGGGTTGGCACCCAGGAGGCCGGCAGGCCCGATCTGCCGCCTGTGCGATGGGCGGAGGGGCGGTCCGAGGTGAGGGCGCTGGGGAGCGGGAGCATGGGCACCAGTGGTTTGGCGTGGGGGGCCTTTGAAGGTCACAGGGGGCTCGGGAGGCCCTGCCACTTCTTTCACTCTGAATCACCGGCGGCACCCGCAGCGACCTGGGTGGTGACAGTGCAGCAGGGTGAGTCTGGCTCTGGGGTTCTGAGTCTCCAATCCCAAGCATTGCAGAGCCAGGCCCCTTGGGATCTGCCCCACGGGGCCGACCTAGGGTTTCGGTTAGCCCCCAGGAGCCCGGGAGGCACTATCCACCAGCTCTGAATAAAGCAGAGGAGCAGGCCAAGGTGAGGACCCTGGCGAGCAGGAGCATGGGAGCCAACATTTTGCGCGGGGGGCCTTCGAAGGCCGCAGGGGAAATGGAGGGCCCTGCCAGTTCTCCCACCCTGAATGAACTGAAGCACCCCTAGCGGCCTGAGTGATGGAGGGGCGGTAGGTGAATCTGGCGCTGGGCTCGGGGTCCCCAGTCCACCTCATTGCGCCGCCAGGCCCCTTGGGAGGGGCCCGTCGGGGGCTGACCTATGGTTAGGGTTAGCCCCCAGGACCCCGGCAGGTTCAATCTGCCAGCTGTGCGGCGAATGGAGTGGTGGGTCGAGGTGAGGCCTCTGTTGAGCGGGAGCATGGGCCCAAGCGTTTTGGCGCCAGAGGCCTTCGAATGTCTCCGGGGACTCGCCGTGCCGTGCCCAATCTCCTCCCTGAGTGACTGGCAGCGCCCCCAGCAGCCCAGGTGGTGGCGGGGTGGCAGGGTCAGTCAGGCACTGTGGCTTGGGTATCCCCAATCCCCAGTGTTGCGGCGCCAGGCCCCTTGGGAGGGCCCCTCGGGGCCAACCTAGGGTTAGGTTTAGCCCCTAGGAGGCCCGCAGGCCCTATTCCCCAGCTGTGTGGAGACTGGAGTGGCAGACCAAGGTGAGGGCGCTGGTGAGCAGGAGCATGGGCCCCGTTGTTTTGGCCTGGGGAGCCTTTGAAGGTCTCCGTGTCTTGGATGGCCCTGCCCATTCTCCGGCCCTGAATGAACGGCACCACCCCAAGCCCCCGCGTGGCAGCTGGGCGGCAGGATGAGTCCAGTGCTGAGGCTTGGCCATCCCCAATCCCCGGTGTTGCGGCGCCAGGCCCCTTGGGAGGGGCTGCTCGGGGTCGATCTAGCGTTTCAGTTAGCCCCCAGAAGGCCAGTGGACCCGATCAGCGGCTGTACAACACGCGGAGGGTTGGGCCGAGGTGAGGATGCTGGCTAGCCTGAGCATGAGCCTAAGCGTTTTAGCGCGGGGGGCCTATGAACGTCAGCAGATGCTCGGAGGGCCCTAACCATTCTCCTACACTGATTGACCGGTGGGCCCCTAGTGGCTCGGGTGGCTGAAGGACAGCAGGGTGAGTCCGGCACTTGGGCTCGGTGTCCCCATCCCCAGCGTTGCGACGCCAGGCCCCTTGGGAAGGGACCCTTGGGGGCCGACCTATGGTTAAGGTTAGTCCCCAGGAGACCTGCAGGCCCGATACACCACCTGTGCATCGAGCGGAAAGTTGGGCCGAGTTGAGGGTGCTTGTGAACATGAGCCTGGGTCCAAGCGTTTTGGTTCGGGGCGCCTTCGAAGGTCGGAGGGGTTTGGAGTGCTCTGCCCGTTCCCCCAGCCTGAATGAACGGCTACCCCCCTAGCAGTCTGGGTGCGGAGGGGCGGCAGGGTGCACCCGGCGCTGGGGCTTGGGGGTCCCCAATCCCCGGTGTTGTGACACCAGGCCCCTTGGGAAGGGCTCCTCCTGGGCCGGCCTAGGGTTAGAGTTAGCCCCCAGGATGCCAGCAGGCTCAATCCGCCAGCTGTGTGGCTAATGGAAGGATGGGTCGATGTGAGGTCTCTGTCGAGCGTGCGCGGGCCGAAGCGTTTTGGCGCCAGGGTCCTTCGAATGTCTCTGGGGACTTGGCGGGCCCTAGCCATTTACCTCCCTGAATGACCGGCGGTGCCTGTAGCGGCCTGGGTGGCAGTGTTGTGGCAGGGTGAGTCTGGCTCTGGGGCTTGGGGTCCCCGATCCCCGGCGTAGCGGCACCAGGACCCTTGGGAGGGGCCCCTGGGGGGCCGACCTAGGGTTAGGGTTAGCCCCCAGGAGGCCGGCAGGCCCTTTTCGCAACCTGTGTGGAGAGCGAACTGGCGGACCGAGGTGCGGGCGGTGGTGATTGGGAGCGTGGGCCTGGGCGTTTTGGTGTGGGGGGCCTTCGAAGGTCGGTGGGGGTTTGGAGGGCCGTGCCCGTTCTCCCACCCTGAATGACTGGTGGCGCCCCCAGCCGCCCTGGTGGCGGCAGGGTGGCAGCGTGAGTCAGGCTCTGCAGCTCGGGTATCTCCAATCCCCAGCGTTGTGGCACCAGGCCCCTTGGGAGCGGCCCCTCGGGTGCCAACCTACGGTTAGGTTTAGCCCCTAGGAGGCTGGCAGGCCCTATTCATCAGCTGTGTGGATAGCAGAGTGGTGGACCGAGGTGAGGGCACTGGTAAGCGGGAGCGTGGGCCCGGGCGTTTTGGTGCGGGGGGCCTTTGAAGGTCACCGTGCCTCGGAGGGCCCTGCCCATTTTCCCTCCCTGAATAATGGCAGCACCCCAAGCCCACGGGTGGAGGCTGGGCCTGGCTCTGGGGCTTGGGGTCCCCGATCCCCAGCGAAGCGGCACCAGGACCCTTGGGAGGGGCCCCTGGGCGGCCGACCTAGGGTTAGGGTTAGCACCCAGGAGGCCTGCAGGCGGGATCCGCCCGCTGTGAGGGGAGCGGAGGGGCAGGCCGAGGTGAGGGCGCTGGAGAGCAAGAGCGTGGGCCCAAGCGTTTTGCCACCTGGGGCCTTCGAATGTCTCCGGGGACTCAGATGGCCTTGCCCATTCTCCTCCCTGAATGACCGGCGGCGTACCTAGCAGCCCAGGTGGCGGCAGGGCAGCATGTGAGTCCGGCGCTGGGGCTCGGGGATCCCCAATCTACCGCGTTGCGGCATCAGGCTCCTTGGTGGGGGCCCCTCGGGGGCTGACCTAGGGTTAGGGTTAGCCTCCAGGACGCTGGCAGGCTCAGTCCGCCAGCTGTGTGGCGAATGGAGGGGTGGGTCGAGGTGAGATCTCTGTTGAGTGGGAGCGTGGGGCCAAGCGTTTTGGCACCGGGGTCCTTCGAATGTCTCAGGGGACTCAGCGGGCCCTGACCGTTCTCCTCCCTGAATGACCGGCGGTGCCCCTAGCAGCATAGGTGGCAGCAGGGAGGCAGGGTGAGTCAGGCGCTTTGGCTCGGGTATCCCCAATACCCAGTGTTGAGGCGCCAGGCTCCTTGGGAGTGGCCCCTCAGGGGCTAACCTAGGGTTAGGTTTAGCCCTTAGGAGGCCATCAGGCCCTATTCACCAGCTGTGTGGAGAGCGGAGTGGCCGACCGAGGTGAGGGCGCTGGTGAGCGGGATGGTGGGCCTGGCGTTTTGGCGTGGGGGGCCTTTGAATGTCACTGTGTCTCAGAGGGCCCTACCCGTTCTCCCGCCCTGAATGAATGGCACCACCCCAAGTCCCCGGGTGGCGCCTGGGTGGCAGGGTGAGTCCAGTGCTGAGGCTCTGGTGTTCCCAATCCCCAGCGTTGTGGGGGCAGGCCCCATGGGAGGGGCTCCTCGTGGGCCTACCTAGGGTTAGAGTTAGCCCCCAGGAGGCTGGCAGGCCCAATCCTCAGGCTGGGCAGGGATAGGTGGGCAGGCCGAAGTAAAGGTGCTGGGGAGCGGGAGCTTGGTCCCTTGCATTTTGGTGCAGGAGGCTTCAAATGTTGCAGGTTTCTCCAAGGCCCTGTCCCTTCTCCAGCCCTGAATGACCGGTGGCGCCCCTAGCGGCCTGGGTGGCAGCGTTGCGGCAGGGTGAGTCTGGCTCTGGGCCTTGGGGTCCCCGATCCCCAGCGTAGTGGTACCAGGACCCTTGGGAGTGGCCCCTGGGGGGCCGACCTAGGGTTAGGGTTAGCCCCCAGGAGGCCGGAAGGCCCCATCTGCCCACTGTGCGGGGAGCGGAGGGGTGGGCCAAGGTGAGGGTGCTGGGGAGCGGGAGCATGTGCTGGGGCATTTTGGTGCAGGGGGCCTTTGAAGGTAACCTGGGGCTCCGAAGGCCCTGCCCCTTCTCTCTCCCTGAATCACCAGCGGCGCCCCTAGCGGCCTGGGTGGCGACAGTGCATCAGGGTGAGTTCGACTCTGGGGCTCTGAGTCACCAATCCCCAGCGTTGCAGAGCCAGGCCCCTTGGGATGTGCCCCACGGGGCCGACCTAGGGTTTCGGTTAGCCCCCAGGAGCCCGGCAGGCCCTATCCACCGGCTACGAACCAAGAGGAGGGGCGGGCCGAGGTGAGGGCGCTGGTGAGCAGGAGCATGGGAGCCAAGGTTTTTGCGCGGGGGGCCTTCGAAGGTCAGCGGGGTCTCGGAGGGCCCTGTGGGTTCTCCTGCCCTAATTGAGCGGGGGGCCCCTAGCGGCTCGGGTGGCTGAAGGGAAGCAGGGTGAGTCCAGCACTTGGGCTCGGGGTCCCCATCCCCAGCGTTGCGACGCAAGGCCCCCTGGGAAGTCCCCTCGGTGGCCAACCTATGGTTAGGGTTAGCCCACAAGAGGCTGGCAGGCCAGATACACCACCTGTGCATCGAGTGGAGAGTTGGGCCGAGGTGAGGGTGCTGGTGAACATGAGCCTGGGTCCAAGCGTTTTGGTTCGGGGTGCCTTCGAAGGTTGGCGGGGGTTCGGAAGGCCCTGCCCGTTCTCCCACCCTGAATGAACGGCGGCGCCCTAGCGGCCCGGGTGGGGCGGGGTGGCAGGGTGCATCCGGCGCTGGGGCTTGGGGGTCCCCAATCCCCGGCGTTGCAGCGCCAGGCCCCTTGGGAGGGGCCCCAAGGGGGCCAACCTAGGTTTAGGTTTAGCCCCGAGGAGGCTGGCAGGCCCTATTCACCAGCTTTTTGGAGACTGGAGTGGCGGACCGAGGTGAGGGCGCTGGTGAGTGGGAGCGTGGGCCTGGGTGTTTTGTCTCGGGGAGGCTTTGAACGTTTCCGTGTCTCGGAGGACCCTGCCCGTTCTCCCGCCCTGAATGAACGGCAGCACCCCAAGACCCGGGTGGCGGCTGGCTGGCAGGGTGAATCCAGTGCTGAGGTCCCCAATCCCCGGCGTTGCGGCGTCAGACCCCTTGGGAGGGGCCCTTCGGGGGTCGATCTAGGGTTACGGTTACCTCCAGAAGGCCTGTGGACCCGATCAGCGTCTGTGCAACACGCAGAGGGTTGGGCCGAGGTGAGGGTGCTGCCGAGCCTGAGCATGAGCCCAAGTGTTTTATCGTGGGGGGCTTTTGAAGTTTGGTGGGGGCTCGGAGGGTCCTGCCCGTTCTCCTTCCCTGATTGACCGGTTGGCCCCTAGCGGCTCGGGTGGCTGAAGGGCAGCAGGGTGAGTCCGCCACTTGGGCTCAGGGTCCCCATTGCCAGCGTTGCGACGCCAGGTCCCTTGGGAAGGGCCCATCGGGGGCTGACCTGTAGTTAGGGTTATCCCCCAGGAGGCCAGCAGGCCCGATACACCACCTGCGCGTCGAGCGGAGGGGTGGGCCGAGGTGGGGGCGCTGGGGAGCAGGAGTGTGGGCCCAAGCGTTTTGGTGTGGGGGGCCTTCAAAAGTCGGCGGGGGCTTGGAGGGCCCTGCCCATTCTCCTGCCCTGAATAACCGGCGGCGCCCCTAGTGCCCCGGGTTACCGTGGGGCGGCCGTATGAGTCTGGCGCTGGGGCTCAGGGGTCCCCAATCCCAGGCCTTGCAGCTCCAGGCTCGTTGGGAGGGGCCCATCGGGGGCCAACCTAGGTTTAGGGTTAGCCCCCAGGAAGCTGGCAGGCCTGATCCGCTGGCTGTGTAGCGAGCAGAGGGGCAGGCCGAGGTGAGGGCGCTGTTGAGCGGGAGCGTGGGCCCAAGCATTTTGGCGTGGGGGCATTCGAAAATCACCGGGGGTTAAGAGCGCACTTCCCGTTCTACCTTGCTGAAAGCCGGACGGCATACCTAGCGGCTCAGGTTGCGGAGGGGCGGCAGGGTGAGTACAGTGCTGGGGCTCAGGGATCCCTAATCACCGGCATTGCAGCACCAGACCCCTTGGGAGGGGCCCCTCGGGGTCTGACATAGGGTTTGGGTTAGCCTCCAGGAGGCCGGCAGGCCCGATCCACCAGTTGTGCGGCGAATGGAGGGTCAGGCGGAGGTGAGGCCACTGGCGAGTGGGAGCATGGGCCCAGGCGTTTTGGCATGGGGGTCCTTCAAAAGTCGCCTGAGGCTCAGAGGGCCCTGCACATTCTTCTGCCCTGAATGACCGGCGGCTACCCTAGCGGCCCGGGTAGAGGATGGGCGGTATGGTGAGTCAGGGGCTGGGGCTTGGGGTCCCCAATCCTTGGCGTTGGAGCTCCAGGCCCCTTCAGAAGGGGTCTAGGGGCCGACCGAGCATTACTGTTAGCCCCCAGGAGGCCGGCAGACCCGATCTGCCAGCTGTATGGTGAGCAGAGGGGCGGGCCAAGGTGAGGGCGCTGTTGAGCGGAATCCTGGGCCCAAGAGTTTTGGCGTGGGGGGCATTCAAAAGTTGCCGGGGGCTCAGAGCACCCTTCCCGTTCTACCGCACTCGGGGGTCAATCTAGGGTTACGGTTAGCCCCCAGAAGACCGGTGGACCCGATCAGCGGCTGTGCAACACGTGGAGGGTTGCCCCGAGGTGAGGGCGCTGGCGAGACTGAGCATGAGCCCAAGCGTTTTAGGGTGGGGGTCCTTTGAAGGTCAGCAGGAGCTCGGAGGGCCCTAACCTTTCTCCTGCACTGATTGACCAGTGGGCCCCTAGCGGCTCGGGTGGCTGAAGGGCAGCAGGGTGAGTCCGGCACTTGGGCTCGGTGTCACCATCCAGCGTTGCGACACCAGGCACCTTGGGAAGGGACCCTGGGGGGCCGACCTATGGTTAGGGTTAGCCCTCAGGAGTCCGGCAGGCCCGATACACCACCTGTGTGTCGAGCGGAGAGTTGGGCCGAGGTGAGGGTGCTGGTGAACATGAGCCTGAGCCCAAGCGTTTTGGTTCGGGGCAACTTCGAAGGTCGGCGGGGGTTCGGAGGGCCCTGCCAGTTCTCCCACCCTGAATGAATGGCAGCGCCCCTAGCAGCCCGTGTGGGGCGGGGTGGCAGGGTGCATCAGGCACTGGGGCTTGGGGGTCCCCAATCCCTGGCATTGTGGCGCCAGGCCCCTTAGGAAGGGACCCTCAGGGGCCGTCCTAGTGTTAAGGTTAGCGCCCAGGAGGCCAGCAGGCCCAAGTAGCCGGCTCTGCGAGGAGCGGAAGTGTGGGCCGGTTTGAGGGCGATGGCGAGTGGGAGCGTGGTCCCCAGGGTTTTGGCGCCCTGGGCCTTCGAATGTTGTCATGGCTCAGAGGGTCCTGCCCGATCTCCTGCCCTGAGTAACCAGTGGCGCTCCTAGCGGCTCCGTTGGCAGTGGGGCGGCAGGGTGAGTCCTGCACTTTGGGTCGGGGATCCCCAATCCCCGGCGCTGCTGTGCCAGGCTCCTTGGGAGGGGCTCCTCGTGGGCGACCTAGGGTTAGAGTTAGCCCCCAGGAGGCTGGCAAGCCCAATCCTCTGGCTGGGCGGCGAGAGGTGGGCGGGCAGAGGTAAAGGCCCTGCCCAGCGGAAGCGTGGGCCCCTGCATTTTGGCGTGGGAGGCTTCAAATTTCGCTGATTTCTCCAGGGCCCTGTCCCTTCTCCCACCCTGAATGACCAGTGGCGCCCCTAGCGGCCCGGTTGGTGGCAGGGCGGCAGGTGAGTCCGGCGCTGGGGCTCAGAGGTTCCCAATACACCGCGTTGCGGCGCCAGGCCCCTTGTGAGGGGCCCCTTGGGGGATGACCTAGGGTTAGGCTTAGCCCCCAGGACGCTGGCAGGCTCAATCCGCCAGCTGTGCGGAGAATTGAGGGGTGGGTCGAGGTGAGATCTCTGTGGAGCGGGAGCTTGGGCTCAAGGATTTTGGCGCCAGGGGCTTTCGAATGTTTCTGGGGACTCGACGGGCCCTGCCCATTCTCCTCCCTGAGTGAATGGCAGCGCCCCTAGCAGCCTAGGTGGTGGCGGGGCGGCAGGGTGAGTCAGGCACTGTGACTTGGGTATCCCCAATCCCCAGCATTGTGGCGCCAGGCCTCTTGGGAGGGGCCCTTGGGGGCGACCTAGGGATAAGGTTAGTCCCCAGGAAGCCAGCAGGCCCGATCCCCCAGCTCTGCAGTGAGCGGAGGGGTGGGCCGAGGTTAGGGAGCAGGCGAGCAGGTGCTTGGGAGCCAGAGTTTTTGCGCGGGGGTCCTTCGAAGGTCGCAGGGGGATCGGAGGGCCCTGCCCGTTCTCCCTTCCAGAATGACTGGCAACGCCCCTAGCGCCCTGGGTGCTTGCTGGGTGGCAGAGTGAGTTCAGCACTGGGGCTCGGGGGTCCCAAATCCCCAGCATTGCGGTGCCAGGCTCCTTGGGAGGGGCCCCTCGGGGGCCGACCTAGGGTAAGTGTTAGCCCCCAGGAGTCCAGCAGGCCCCTTCCACCAGCTCTGCAGCAAGCAGAGGGGCAGGCCGAGGTGAGGGCAATGGCGAAAGGGAGTGTGGGCCCAAGCGTTTTGGTGCAGGGGGCCTTCAAAAGTCCCGGTGGCTTGGAGGGCCCTGCCCGTTCTCTCACCCTGAAAGACTGGCGGCGCCCCTAGCAGCCCGGGTTGCTGGGGGCAGCAGGGTGACTCCGGCGCTGGCCTCGGGGGTCCCCAATCCCCGGCACTGTGGCACCAGGCCCCTTGGGAGGGGCCCCTCGGGGGCCGACCTAGGGTTAGGGTTTGTCCCCAGGAGGCCGGCAAGCCCGCGCTAAGTGGTTCTGGCAATGTAACAAAAATGCCATACACTTATCTGTAAGAAATAACAGTGTCCAGGAACCCTCTTAGCCCTAACATCATCCTTTGTGAATATGGAAGCCAGCCCCAAAGTGGTTGTGGAAGTCTGACGAACGCGCTAAGCACTTTTCTCTGAGTCACCACACTATACAGGGAAAGACCAATGTACATCATCTTTCACGAGTAGGAAGCATTAATGAAAAGGTTCTGAAATTTCGAGGACTCTGACCCATCCTTATTGGTAATAAACCACCGTGTACAGGAAAACACCTTCAACTCTCATCAGCCTCCTCAATCCTGATTCTGATTCAACTTTGGGGGTGTAGGACTAGGGAAATGTCCACACCTTATTGCTAAGAAAGATCGATGTCAGGGTAATGCCCTTCAAGTCACATCAGCCTTCCTGAAGACGGCAGCAGGAATCAAGCTGGTTATGTTACCATGAGGTAAGGAAGATGAGCATATAAGTGAGAAACAACAGTGGGCAGGACCTCTCTTCCAACGAACATTATCTTTGCTTAATGTTAAATCCCTATGGTAAGTGGTTGTGGGCATTTGTGAGGTCAAAATCTTGAGTGTTTTGTAAAACCTCTTGGCCATACACATATGAGACTAAGGTAGTTGGGGACTCCTAGGAAGTGATTTGTCCACTGTCAAAAATATGAAAAGATAAGAGACAGATGAGGTCTCCTCAGGCATTGTCCTTTATCCTCATCCTCCGTGAGGATGGTCATCTCTGGACAGCTCAGTGACAGGGTCTCATTCACAGTGGGGGCATCTGTTCCTCACAGACATCAGGCAGGGAAATGGATTTGGTTCTCTGTGCCAGCCCAGCCACAGCTGAGTGTCACAGCACCCTCTCGTGGGCTCATAAGAGTTTCACTGTCACCAGGCAGGTCATTGTATTTGATAAACCACTGTGAGAGTTTGCAATTGCCTTCATCTGCAACCTCCTAGAAGCAAATGCAGGTCTCTGATACCATGTGAAGTCATGTGAAGGCATTGTGAGAAAGTGTCCTTTTGCTAAAGAAAAACATGGAGCTGGGGCTCCTGGCTGGCTCAGCCAGTTAAGCATGTGCCTTTGGCTCAGGTTATGATCCCAGGGTTCTGGGATCGAGCCGAGGCTCCCTGCTCAGCAGGAAAGGAGGTAGGGAAATAGCTTAGAACCCACAGAGAATGTGAATAAAGGGGAGTGAAATGGAACTTGGTCTGTGTTTTGCTTTAGGGATTGGAAGTTAGTTTTTTCTCAATTGTGATTGTTCTTGAAACAGAAAACCTGTATTTTTTTTCCTTTAATTTTTTTCTAATAATAATTTTTTATTATGATATGTTAGTCACTATACAGTATTTCCTTAGATTTTGATGTAGTGTTCCGTGATTCATTATTTGCATATAACACCCAGTGCTCCATGCAATATGTACCTTCCTTAATACCCATCACTGGCCCATCCCAATCCCCCACCCCTCTCCCCTCTGAAGCCCTCAGTTTGTTTCCCAGAGTCCATAGTCTCTCGTGGTTCATTCCCCCTTCTGTTTAGGGTCCATTGTCTAAAGGGACAGACAGTGGAAGTTCACCAAATATAAGATCGAAATTTCATTGTTCATTATAGATACCACCACGTAGTTCCCCGACATTTCATTCTACTGTAGTAATTCATTATACCTGTGCAGGTGCACGTGGAAGACAATTGATGCATGCAGAGTGGTAATAAAACACGCCCCTCAGCAGTAGAATAATAGAGGATGCACATGTGTAAAATTATTCGACTACAGCTTCCGTGCTTTCCCTTTCGTTCCTTATTATCTATGAAATTGGACAATTTTTGTTCTCTAGGCTTAAAACTCATTGTCAGTATTTAGAGTTTTTCAATGCTGATCTTCTCCTGTATAAGTTACCAAAAACCTAAAATATGTATGAACTTTAAAAAACGCTATTTTGAAAATTACAGCAGGGAAGTTCCATTTTGTGAATATTGTGTCAATGGATCTCTATTTTGACATCAGTGTTCATTAGAAATGATGACATTTCATGTGAGTATAAATATCAATGTGAAAAAGAAAAGGTAGGAAGAACCTTGAATGTTTAAGTAATTGGGGAAATGACAGGTGTGTGTGTGTGTGTGTGTGTGTGTGTGTGTGTGTGTGTAATTGATTTTCAATGAATGGTTCAGCTTCTTGTAGGACCTCCGAGAGAGCCCAGGTGAACCTTTCAATGAGTTGGTATCTGTTTTCAGAACATGGGAATCTCTTAGTCCAATAGTCAATCAGGCAACCTTTGAGGTCTTGAAGAGTTTCAGTCCTCAGCGATGGTGTTGCAGACCCTTGTGAGTAAACCCTAGGGTATGTTCAGAGCCCTCATTAGCTGGTACCAATGTGTGACAATTTCAGACAGCATTTCCCAAAGAAGTACCTCTTGAGTCTCTGTCCTTGTCAGTTCCCTACACTTCCTTACACTAGTTATGTGATCAGTGTTTCAGGATAATCCCCACATGTGATTTTTGCTATTTCCCACTAGTCCTATCTGTTTCTCATCTTCTTTTATGGTAGGGGTTGGGAAGCAACCTGTGTGGCGTAGGAAGGGATGTGGTAGTTGTCTGCCTTCAGAGGACCGAATGATGCCTAGAAATTGTACTGTAGTTTGAGGTCAATTGTCCATCCTCTGAGTGTCAGGAATTCCATCACTTTACTTTGATGCTAGTCTGCTCTTCAAGCAGTCCTCAGAAATAAGGACGCCATCCATCTAGGGAATACTGGTTTGCGTGTATGTTTTCATTTTAGGAAAGGCCTTGATGTTCCTGAAAATAATACTGCAGAGCACCCTTTCCTGTACTTATTGGCCATCAGTCAATCTTTTGTGAAGTATTTGTTTATAAATAGACTTTTTATGGTTGATGAGCAGGAATTCTTTATTGACAAGTCTTTGTCAGTGTGTGTATTGCAAATCTTTACTTTCCAGCCTGCGGTTCACTTTTTCACTTTCTTATGGTCATAAGATAAGGAGAAATGTCACATTTTTATGAAGTCCCACTGAATTCTTTTAAATGGTTAGTGCACCCTATGTCCTACCCCAAGATTGACAGGTTCTACGTTTTCTTTCAGAAACTGTCCAATGGGAAACACAATTCATCTCAAATTTATAAATTACATTTTTAATTCTAATAGGGTATTTATAGACTGTTTTGGATTTTCTATGTACACAATCGTATTATCTGTGAATAGTCAAATTATCCCCTCAATTCTTATACTTTTTGTTTTTCTTGCCTTCTAACACTGGTAGATTCTCTGATGCCACGTTGAATAGAGCAGCATTGTTTGAAGATTTTAATATACCTTTCTCAATATCTGACAGAAAAAGCAGACAAAACATTGGTAACAAATGTGACCTAATTGACATATAGGAAACATTCCATAATAAGTGCAGAATACATTATTTTCAAGTGGTCATAGACTCTTTACCCAAATAGATGATAGGTGGGGCCACGAATCAAGGCTACAAATGTTAAACCCTGATATTAACTAGATTCTGTTCTTAGACCACAGGGGAATTGAGCCACAGTCATAGCAAAAAGAAAACCAGGAAGTCCTTTAATGTTTAAAAATTAAATGGAAGTTTGCTACATATCCTAAAGGTCAGAGAGGGAATCTCAATGGAAATTCTGAACCTTTTCTATGAGGGCTTACACACAATGGTACTTTATTTGTGAAGAGCATTATAATATCCTAGACAGGTGTTGAGCCTTAAGTCAGAGTTCTGCCTGCCCCAGCCACACCTGGCAGGCTTGGCCTGTGGTCCCCCTCAGCTGTCCTTTCTGGTGGTCCTGAGCTAAGGGGGTCATCATGGCCATATGGAAATGGGAAGCTCCCCACTCATAGTGATGGCAGTGCCCCCTCCCCAGCTGCCCTTTCTGGTGGCTCTGAGCTAAGGGGGTCAACATGGCCATATGGAAATTAGAAGCTCCCCACTCTTAGTGATGACGTTGCTATCGTATCATCCTCACCAGTCCAACAACATGATTTTTGAGTGAAATATGACACAAGAGCGACTTCTTGGCCTTCCTTCAGGTTTGAAAATCATCTGGTGAGTCATCTATTAGGAATATGGATTCAACATGTGTTCTTTCTTCTGGAAAAGAAATAGACCCAATAGCAATTATGGCTTCCTGAGCACCTGTTCTTGAGAGACATCATACTGGCTCTTTGTAGCATTCTCCCTTAAACTTCTCAACTAGGGTGTAGATATTTTTAGGTACATGTTCAGGTGGTTAGACAGGGACTTAGATGATATGAGTCACAGAGGATTTTAGTGTCAGAAACCTAAGTGGGATCCCCAAATTGACTCCAAATCCCCTGTTGTTCCATACAGGGTACTATTTCCCTCTTATCTCTGGTCTTCTCGATCTGGAAACCTATCAAGTATCAGGATTTTCTTGTCATGTGGACAACTGGAACGAATTCAGCGGGCCTTTTCACCTCTGCCAATGGTGATCATTAAGATCATTATCTCAGTGGAGGACCTCTGGGTAAGATACTCAAAGATCCTTAGGAATACAGACAGTATAATATTTTCCTGGTATTAAAGTTACTGAAACCAACTATCTCTTTTAGTCGATTCAGGCTCTGGTATGTTCAGAGGGTGCTGTAAAACAGGTCTGAAATAGTATTTATTAACACTCAGCTCAGCCTCTTCTACAACGTGAGCCAATGCTTATAAACATGGCTAAAATATTCCCTTACCTACGATGACTTCCCAGCCATCGTAGTGTTTATATGGTATGACTGTGACTTACATTAGTCAACATTTGCAGAGAAAGAACTTAGTGCATCCAGGGGGCACTTCATGTTGAAATTAGTTTGTGACAATGAGCTACTGTGTTTTATTCTGCAGTCCAAGGGAATGGTGCCAGACATCTCTAAGGTGTCTAGCAGTTCTACAATTCTGATTTTAAGTGGTCTGTGTGCTTCAGAGATTTGGGCAGGAGAAGGGCAGGAGTTCAGAGACTGTGAACACTTCTGTTACCTGTGCTGACCATGGAGCAGGCCGCCTTCTGTGGACATCATTTTGATTTCTTGGTACTCTTGGGAAAGGTGCTTTTGTCTCACATTCCTCCATTTAGGAGTAATTATAATGATGAAAGTAATTTTTATCTTATATCATCTGTGGGCCCTGATCCTGGGCTCCCAGGTAAGCTATCCTTTAACATTTTACCCAGCTCAAAATGACTGGGCAAAACCTCAAAGCATGGGCCCTATTTCTGCCCCAAGCACATGTTGTACATCTGCTTCGAGAAGAAAACAATAACCAAAAATGCCAACATAAAGATAAGAGAAAATAAAGAACCTCTTTGGCTCCCATAAGATTAAAGTCATACTGACATGTGCATACTGAAAATGCATGAAATCATTGCATTTCCTAAAGCCCAAGTCTTGGAGGGTCTGATAGTCACTGACTATGCCCAGAACCAGGCACACCCCAGCAGGGAGGGCTGGTGCAGAAAGGGAAGGGGCAGGACTCTGAGGGTGGTCTACAGCTAGAGAGGTCCCTAGAAGGGGCCAGGTTGTGTGGGGGCCCCAGCCCACGAGCCCACCCATGCCTGTGCCTGGTGTTGGGTAGAGGAGGCTCCTCTTGTGCCCCCTGCACTTTCAGGGTTCCAGGGGCTTGAGGACTGGTTGCGCAGCATCCAAGGAGCTCATGCACCACCCTCCCAGACCATTCACCACTTGGGGGTGGAGCTACATCACTGTGGGCTGGCCCAGATTTGCAGTGGGTTGCAGACTTGGGGCAGAAGAAGGGGCACTGAGAGAGAGAGAGTTGCCCTGTGGAGATCCCTGCTGGTGAGTGAGCAGCATGCACTGGGGTGGGGGTCCGGGGGTAGGGTGCGCCTCAGGTGGGAGGCAGGGTTCTGGAAGGGCACATGGAGAGGGTTCATTGTGGGGACTCAGGTGAGTTTTCTTTTTCCCTTTAAAGTCTGTTCTGTCCCATGTCCTCAACTGGCCTTATCTCCATACCCGTGAACTCCAGGGCGCCCGCTCCCCTGAGCTTTGGTGGGATTGGTTGCAGAATTTCAGGGTTTCCCCTGTTCCCCTGGAAGAGTGCGGGAAAGGACCTCACACAATCCCCACATTTAGTTCTCTGACACAGTCCAGGTGATGCCTCTTGAGCAGTACCCCGAGTTCAGCAGGGTGTGCCCTGGTCCCCCAGGCACAGGTGTGGCAGTATCAAGCCCCAGAGCCATCCCCCAACTTCAGCATTATGCCCCCTGTGCCCCCGGGTTAGTGGTAATTGGCTATTAGAATCATGCAGGAAAATCCTCCAGGTGGGGGCCTGGAGGCGTGCGTAAACCAGACCCCACTCTAGTTGCATTGGGAATAGATGAATTGAGGGTTTCTTTAGAAGAGTAAGTCTGCTTTCCAGAAAAGGCAAGGTCATTGGTCTGTTGAGAATGAAGATAATTACTGACAAACAACAAGTATGTGTTGCCCCTTCACCCAGAAACCGAAGCAGGTGTGCAGGCTTTAGGTCAGAGGTGCCTTCTTGTCCCCAGCTGACAACACTTCTCTGCTCTGGCTCCAAGACACCCGAGGGTTTGAACGTTAGCATCGGAGTCAGCGAGGCAGCTTGTCACAGGACGCCAGTGTTCAGAGAAAGCACAGGTATGTTTGGCAAAATGTCCTATCTATGTCAGGGCTGGAGGTAAAACCTCTCATTATCCCAAAACCCCCTGGGCTTTTCTCTTTTCTCTAGTTGAGCCACAAAGTAAAATTGAAGTAGCTGTCAGCATTCTGGGTTTGGTGCAAGAATTACTTACTTTCCCTGCAGGTAGAACTTTGCAGGGGATCACAATTTCTCTGTCCATTTATTGCTTACAAATGTATTTTGACCCTCTGTTTCCTAGGAACCCTCTTTTATTAGAAAGGGAAGGTGAGATTCACTCTGTGCCTGTTTGTAACATCTAAATTGTTCCTTCATCTAACAGTGTTTATTCAATTGGGCCTAAGATATGGTTGAGTGGCCAGCATCTAGAGTTAGGTGGCTTTTTTTTTCATCTGATACAGACTTGGATGATGTCATTTGACAAAGGTGATGTTTCATCATTGATTAGTTTATTCGTCAGAAGAGTTAAAATTAGGGTGGAGGGAAAATTGAAAATTATCCAAAGCAGCCTGCTCCTGTTTAAAAGTTGAGCTTGACTTTCTAGTTTTACTAAATGTATTATCTCGATATTTTGAGGTGCCATATTCTCTCTGTAGTTTCTTTGGTGGTGGAGTCAGAAGGAGAGTCTGGGAATTCTTTTGGATAGTGGCATGCTGGTGGCTTCAAGGGGCTTGGCGTCAGGAGCCTTGGGGTGAACTCTGCAACTGCTTGCCTGACCCTGGGTGCATCTCACAGAGGTTTTGTTTCCTCTTATGAAATTGCTGGCAGATAATATTCTGCTTAAAGGGGAACCCTCCCATCCTGTTGGTGGCAATGCAAAGTGGTTCAGCCAGTCTGGGAAACAGTGTGGGGGTTCCTCAAAAAATTAAACATTGAAAAACCCCATGATTCAGCAATTGCTCTCCTATGTAATTACCCAAAGGATACAGAAATGCAGATTCGAAGGGGGTCCATGCACAATGATGTTTATGGCAGTAATGTCCACAGTAGCCAAACTATGGAGAGAATCCCAAAGTCCATGCACTGATGAATGGATAAAGCAGATGTGGGATACCTATATATAATGGAATATGACCCAGCTTCAAAAAGAATGAAATCTTACCATTTGCAAGGATGTGCATGGACCTAGAGTGTATTAAGCTAAGCAGAATCAGTGAGGAAAGACAAATATCCTATGCTCTCACACTTGTGGAATTTCAGAAAAAAAAAAAAACAGATGAACAGAGTGGAGGGGTGATGAGAGAGGCAAACAAGGAAATAGACTCAACCTTGGAGAACAAACTGAGTGTTGCTGCAGGACAGGGGCGTGGGGGGAAGAGTTAAATGGGTGAGGGGTATTAAGGATGGTACTTGTGATGAGCACCGGGTACTGTATGCAGGTGAGGAATCACTAAATCCTACCCCTGAAGCGAATATTCCATGGCATGTGAACTAACTGGAATTTAAGTAAGAGAAGAAAGGAAAAAGTGTTCTGCTTCATGAAGAGTGAGGTAAAATTGTAGTGATTTGGGCTGTACTATTCTATAGATGAGAGTTGTAAAACACCCTGTTGTAAGATACACTAGTTTCTTATCACATAAGGAGTCCTCAGAAAGCTGCAATGAAAGATTCAGGTCTCAGAGCATGTTCATGTTCCACTGATATGTTACAATTTGCACAGGTAGGAAAGAAGGTGGAGAGAAAGGCAACAGAAGGGGAAAGTAGGTGTGAACCTTTCATTAGTTAGCATTATATCTTTCTCATGAAAGCCTTGCGCCAGTGTGATTTTGGAAGAAGAGGGGGAATCCAGGAGCATTGCAAGAGATGGGGGAGTTCCAGGTCTGGGTAAAGCTGACAGGGTTCCCAGATGAGAGCTGAATGCATTCTGCAGCAGTGTATGGGCAGGGTGGGCTCCAAGGGTGGCTGTGGGTCTCCTGGGTGAGAGTTGTGACAGGTGAGGGCTCTGTGCAAGTTCCTGGCTGAGGACAAGTGAGGCACAGGCGAGAGCTGGCAGAGAACCCTCTTCTGGGCCACCAGCCTCACCCAACACACACAGGCTCATCTTCTGTCCCTGTCACTCCAATTCAGACTTCTCCGAAGGTGAGTGAGAACACATCAAGAGCATTCTTAACAGAAGGGAAAGCATGTGCAAAGGCTCTGGGGAAGGAGAATTCCAGGTATGTCCAGGAGCAGCAAGAAGGCCCTGTGGCCACAGGAGACAGCTTAGGACATTACCTCAGAGAGGTGAAAGAAAGGCATTCCAGGGCTATAACCCCATGAGACCCTGTTTCACTGGGCCATCCTGGCTACAGTGTTGAGAACAGATGACAGAGTGTTGAAGACGGCAAGGCACGTCAATGACGAAGCTTTTCCAGGAACTCAGGCACTGTGGACCAGACAGGTGGCCTTGGATGGAGTGGTTAGACCTATTCGGGGTCCATTTTGAAGATGGAGCTCACAGGATTTGCTGATCGGTTAGCTATTAGGAGCAGGAGAACGGAGGAGTTGGGGTAACTCCCAGCTGGTGTGGGTTGTCCTGATCGAGGGGAAGGAGAGGGTTTCTGGGGGTAGGATGTAGTCCATGTTCCGCATGCTGAGGAAGGTGCCTTTCCCGGTGGATCTGCTGAGATTTGTGTCTAGGAGAACCTTTCACATCTCCTCCCTCAGTAATGCTCAAGTACAAGTGTCCCCCACTTTTTAAACGTTCACAGTAAGACATTGGGCTTTCTTGAAAGAACTATGTTATTACCCAGCTTCAGTAAGAGGAAGAGACCTGAAGAGGATTTCCCTCTTATGAAAAAAGGTGAACAGTGAGAATCACGTTCAGCATCTGTTTTGGGGAGAAGCACAACAGAGGCGGCGTGCACCCCAACCAGCTCCTTCCGCAGGGAACCGCTCTCCGCATCCAGCCACCAGCACTTTGAATGGTGTCTGTGAGCCTCTGCTGTGCTTTATCTTCATTTATGCTGGGCCTCCCTTAGAAACTTGTGTGCTGAGGCCTAAGAAAAGCCAAAGAGAAGGAATTTTGGTGTTTGAGCGCACTGTCTAATTGTTCCGTGTAAATTAATGGCCATTCCTTCTTGACACCATTTCTGCTGTGCAAGGTTTCTCAGAAGCCCTGTACTTTCAAAGAGCAGGGAAACCTATACCTCATACTGCGGGGTTAGTTTTAGTCTCCATGCTGGACAGAACATTTCATGACTGTCGGATTTTCTCACTCAAACATTGAGACTTTGACCACCTTTACCCGTTTCTACCACCCCAACCCTGAATCTGGCACCTACCAATCTGCTCTCAGTGTCTATGCGTTCAGTATTTGTTTATTCCTCGTGGAATGTACATGAGAGCATCTGGTATTGGTCTTTCTGTGTCTGAGTTACTTGGCATAAGGCCCCCAAGGTCTGTGTTTCCATGTCTGGTTCTTGTGAATAATGCTGCAGTGAACGTGGGAGTGCATCTGTCTTTTTGAGGCAGTATTTTTGTGTTCTCCGAATCAATACTCAGTAGAGCCATTATTGGGTCATGTCGTAGTTGCTTTTATGTTTTCAGGAACCTCCATACCGTTTGTCACAGTGGCTGCACCAATTTCCATTCCCACCAACAGTGCACAGAGTCTCCTCTTCTGCACACCCTTGACCCCACCTGGTGTCTGTCTCTGGGACAATAGGTGTTCCAACAGTTGTGACGTTTCCCTGACGATATAGTGATGTGGAACAACTTTTTCTGTCTGTTGGCACCTGTGTGCCGTCTTTGGAAAGTATCTATTCACATATTCCCCACATTTTTTATACCGTTTTTTTTTTTGTTTGTTTGTTTTGATTTGTATGAGTGTTGTGTATATTTTGGATATTAGCGTCTTCTCACACATATGATTCACAGATATTTTTTTTCTTATTGGGTCTGTGGCCTTGTAAGTTTTTGCTGGTTTCTTTTTCCGCGTGGAAGATTTCACTTTGAAGTTGTTCCACTTGTTTATTTTTGCTTTTGTTGCCTTTGCATTTGGTGTCCGATCTGAAGACACTTTGTCAAAACCAATGTCGAGAGACTTAGTACCTGTGTCTTCTTGGAGGTTTATGGATTCATGTCTTACATTCATATCATTCATCCATTAAAAATTTTGTGTGTGGTGTAAGAAAGTGACCCAGTTATATTCTTCTGCATTTAGTGTCCAGTTTGCCTGTTACCGCTCACTGAAGAGACAGTCCTTCCCTCATGGCATATCTTCTGCTGCTGTGTCATAAGTTAGGATCATCTACGTGTGGGTAAGTTTCTGAGCTTTCTGTTCTGTTCCACTGACCTGGTGTCTGTGTTTATGCCAGTACCATCCTGTTTTGATGACAACAGCTTTGTAATCTAGCTTGAAATACAGGTGTGTGTTGACTGCACCTTTCTTTCTCCAGGTTCCTTTGGGTATTTGGGGTGTTTTGTGATTCCATACAAGTTTGAGGACTGTTTTCTACTTGCTGGAATAATGCCACTGGAATTCAGATAGGGATTTCATCACATCTGTCGATTGCTTTGGATACGATGGACATGTTCACATAATTAACTCTTCCAGTTAAGGAGCATGGCGTATGCTTCCATTTGTTTGTGTTGCCTTCCAAATCTTTGACCCATTCATCCTGCCCCCCTCGACACACATGCTTTTCATTTCTTTTCTGCCATGTGTTGAGTGTACTATGTCTTTCTCATTCTTGGTTACTTTTATTCCTAGATTTTTTTTATGCAATTGTAAATGGCATTGCTTTTTTAATTTCTCTTTACGACAGTGTGTCATCAGTATACAGAAATGAAAGAAGTTGGGTCATCTGGGTGGCCCCATAGGTGAAGCGTCTGCCTTCAGCTCAGGTCATGAACCCAGAGTTCTGGGATCGAGCCCCGTGTTGTGCTCCCCGCTTAGCGAGGGTCTGCTTCTCCCTCTTTCTGACACTCCCACTGCTTGTGCTTTTTCTCTTCCTGTCAAATAAATACATAAAATTTGAAAATAAATAAAGACAACAGGTCTCTGTATATTGACTTTATATCCTGCAGCTTTCTTGAATTTGTTTATTCTTACAGTTTTTTTTTTTTTTTTTTGTGGAATCTTTCGGGATTTCATGTCATTTGCAAATAGTGACAGTTTTCCTGTATGGATTTCATATCTTTCTTTTCTTAAAATGATGTCACCCTACAGTACTTCATTTGTTTTTGATGTAGTGTTCCATGATTCATTGTTTGCATATAACACCTAGTGCTCATTATGACACGTGCCCTCCTTTTTTTTTAAAAGAATTTATTTATTTATTCGACAGATATGGAGACTGCCAGCGAGAGAGGGAACACAAGCAGGGGGAGTGGGAGAGGAAGAAGCAGGCTCACAGCGGAGGAGCCTGTTGTGGGGCTCAATCCCATAACGCCGGGATCACGCCCTGAACCGAAGGCAGACGCTTAACCGCTGTGCCACCCAGGCGCCCCAACACGTGCCCTCCTTAATACCCATCACCAGGATAACTCATTCCTCTTCCCCTCCCTTTCTGCAACCTTCAGTTTGTTTCCCAGTGTCAGTAGTCTCTCATGGTTCATCTTCCCCTCTCATTCCCACCCCTTCAGTTTTCCCTTCCTTCTTCTAATGTCCTCCATGCTATTCCTTCCGTTCCACATAGGAGTGAAACCATATGATAATTGTCTTTCTCTGCTTGACTTAATTTCACTTAGCATAACCCCCTCCTGGTCCATCCACGTTGGTGCAAATGGTGGGTATTCATCCTTTCTGATGACTGAGTAATATTCCATTGTATAGATGAACCACATCTTTTTTGTCCATTCATCTGCTGAAGGACATCTTGGCTCCTTCCACAGTTTGGCTATTATGGACATTGCTGCTATGAACATTGGGATACAGGTGCCCCTTCTTTTCATTACTCTGTGTCGATGGGGTAAATACCCAGTAGTGCAATTGGTGGGTCATAGGATAGCTCTGTGTTTAACGTCTTGAGGAACCTCCATATTGTTTTCAAAAGTGGCTGTTCCAGCTTGAATTCTCACGAGTAGTGTAAGAGGGCTCCCCTTTCTTCACATCCTCTCTGACTTTTTTTTTATTTCTGTCTTGTTAATTTTTTTTCAAGATTTTATGTATTCATTCCACAGAGATAGAGACAGCCAGCGAGAGAGGGAACACAAGCAGGGGGAGTGGGAGAGGAAGAAGCAGGCTCATAAAGGAGGAGCCTGATGTGGGGTTCGATCCCATAATGCCAGGATCACGCCCTTAGCCGAAGGCAGATGCTTAACCTCTGTGCCACCCAGGTGCCCCCTGCCTTGTTAATTTTAACCATTCTAACTGGTGTAAGGTGGTATCTCATTGTCATTTTGATTTGTATTTGCCTGGTGGCAAGTGATGTGGAGCATTTTTTCATGTGTCTGTTGGCCATTTGTATGTCTTCTCTGGAGAAGTATCTCTTTTTGTCTTCTGCCCATTTTTTGGGTGTCGAGTTTGAAGAGTTCTTTATAGATCTTGGATACCAACCCTTTATCTGTAAAATCATTTGCAGATATCTTCTTCAATTCCATAGGTTGCCTTTTTGTTTTTTGATCATTTGCTTTGCCGAGCAGAAGCTTTTTATCCTGATGAAGTGCCAATAGTTCATTTTTTGCTTTTATATTCCTTTGCCTTTAGAGACGTGGCTTACAAGATGTTGTTGTGTCCAAGGTTGAAGGGTTCTTTTGATTTTGATATGAGACAGGAATCCATTATCTTTCTTTCCTGATTGTATTCGAGTCCTCTGTCTTTCTTGGTGAGTCTAGCTAAGTTTGTCAGTTTTGTTTATCTTTCCAAAAAAGGCTGCTCTCATTTTCATTTTTTTTTCTTTTTAGTCTCTGCTGGATTTATTTATGTATTCGTTTTTGTTATTTCCTTATTTCTACTAATTTGGGGCTTTGTTATTTTTTTTCTACTTCTTTACCACATAAATCCGGTTGTTTATTGGAGAGCATTTTCATGGATTGATGAAGATCTGAATTTCTATGAATGTCCCCCATAAAGCTACTTTTGCTGCATCCCATAAGTTTTTGTAGGTTGTCTTTTTCATCAATGTCAAGGTACTTCTAAAATTTTTTTGATTTCTTCTTTGACTGTTGGTTGTTCAGTAGCATGTTGTTAAATCTCCACATATTTTTTAAGATTATTTAAGTATCTGACAGAGAGTGAGACAGCGAGAGAGGGAACGCAAGCAGGGGGGTGGGAGAGGGAGAAGCGGGCTTCCCACTGAGCAAGGACCTGATTTGGGGCTAGATCCCAGGATCCGGGGTCAAGACCTGAGCTGAAAGCACATCCTTAACGACAGAGCCACCCAGGCCCCAAAAATCTCCACCTATTTTTGACTGTCCCATTTTTTTCTTGAGACTGATTTCTAATTTCCTATCATTGTGGTTGGACAAGATTTGAAGCAGAAGGTGAAGAGAGCACTCAGATGAAAGGTTTGTTTCCTGGAGGGTTTTCTGAGGGTAGACCATGAGTTCAGTGGGGATGGAGGAAGGCTTTGTGAGACGGGGGGTGGGGTTAACACTTGTTAGAATTACTGACTACTACCATGCAGGCTGTGTGCTACTGTTCACACCATAGTCCTGTTGGACTTGTACTTCATTAAATATTTTCTAGGAGATATAGGCATAGCCTTCACTTAAAGAAAGGTGTCATGTGGGTTCATGGCATGACCCCAGGTCAGCAACCAGAATGTACGGTATTGTGGGGTATCAGAACCAGGCTTTCTGTGGGAAGTGACAGAAATAAGGTATGGTGAGCTCCATGACCATAGGTGAGGTCCCGAGTGACCCACTGGGTGTTGGGTTCTGTGGATCTGTCTCATCAGGTGCTGTGGAATTCAGGGACACCCTCCTGTCTGTGGATTTGTGTGGAGACAGGTAGACATCACTGTCTGGCCAGGCACGAGGGTCGCACTGGACCACGACCAGAGGTGCAGCGTGCGGGGGAGCCACTGCTTGGTTTCCATGAAAGCTGACCATGGTCTGTGACCGTGATTCCTAGCAGTTGCAAGGGGAGAGGAGGCCGGGGGTGGTGCACACTTCCTAGACTTGTGGTCAGGACTAGTCTGGACCCCACTGAAGTTAGCCACACCGGGCACAGAAGGCACCCAGTCAGTGTAGCTCTGGGCACTGCTCCCATGGCACTTTTGGGCCAGGTCCATGCTGCAACCTCCTGCTTTTCATCATCATCTTCAAGGTCATGTGCCTCTGCTCTTGCCCCATGGCCTCCGGGGTATTGTCCGTCCTCCATCTGGCCCTCGTCCCTGGTGCCCTGTGCAGTCCGATGCCAGGGTAGCCTTCTCGAGACAAACATCTGGCCCTGATGGAACACTTCCATGGATCTCGGGTGATGCGAGGATGATGACCTGCCCTGGAAGGGGGCTGCAGGTCCCCAATCAGGACAGCCATGTCTCCCTTTTCAGCATGGCCTGCCCTCCCCTCAGTCTTCTTCAGGGAAGCTCTCCCCACTTCCTGAGATGACAGCTCTGAACTTAAAAATGAATGTTATTTTACATATCTCTATGCCTTAGTTCATCCATGGAATGTCTTTCAACCCCGTTAGTGGGGTTTTTTTTAGCAGTTCTGAAGGGCTGTCTGCTCAAAGAGGGGATGACCTGGGTGGGGCAGCTTTCCCTCTCATCTCCCTCAGCATGTCTCTGAGCCCTGGGGCCAGCTGTCCTACTGAGGATTGAGGGACTCAAGCCAGCCCATCCTGAGCCCAGGCTGTGTCAGCTCATAGACTGATGCGTGTCGGAGTGGTGGGCAGATGGCATGGGCCAGGGGCAGGCAGTGTCTCCTTCTCATTCCTTCCCTCCCTTCCTCCCAGAGGTAGCTCAGAGCAGCCTTCAACCCCTGCATCTCCAGATCCCTTGACCTGTGCCTCCTGTGTTCAGCTGGTGACCTTGGAATTTCACATGGATTCTACCTCCCGTACCCTCTCCCATAGCAGTTCCTGGATCAGGGGAGGGATCGGA
The DNA here is from genome assembly GCF_024610735.1 of Ursus americanus. Classification (NCBI taxonomy): domain Eukaryota; kingdom Metazoa; phylum Chordata; class Mammalia; order Carnivora; family Ursidae; genus Ursus; species Ursus americanus. The sequence goes on from NW_028273624.1 coordinate 2,249,971, forward strand.
CCCTTGTCTGCTTTTGGTCTTCTTCCTGTCCCGCACCAAGCCCACCCACCTTTGCATCTTCCATGTATGTGCTTGGAAGCAAGCCCATCCACAGAGAACCTATTAGCCAAATGGATCCAGGCAATTTTCATTGAAGTAGAGATCCAGGATCCATAATAAACCTGCTCTGAAACCTGTCCCAAAGTCTGTGACTCTCTCACACTGAAACAGAAACAATAATAGCTATCTGGACTGTGAAGTGATATGTGTCTCTACTTCCAATCTTGAATGCATAGGTGCTGAGCCTGGACTGAAAAGGACCATGGCTCCCGTGGGCTGGGATCCATGGTAAGAACTCAGTGAAATCTGAATTTTAGGCATTAAGTGAATAATTATAGTAGAGTGAATCCTCCCAAGTAGGGCTTTTGCACATTGCACAGGAAAAGCTTTTTCAAAGAGGTTTCTGAAAGAAAAATCTTTTTTTAAAATTTATTTTAATTCCATTAAAGCTAACATACAGTGTTACATTAGTTTCAGGTGTACAGTAGAGTGATTCAGTATTTCTATATATTACTCAGTGGTCATCAAGAAGTGTCCTCTTAATCCCCTTCATCTATTCCACTCATCCCTCTATCCACCTCCTCTCTGGTAACCATCCGTTTGTTCTCTATTGTTAAGAGTTTGTATTTTGGTGTGTCTCCTTTTTCTCTTTTAGTTATTTATTTTTGTTTGTTTTTTAAATTCCCCATTAGAGTGACATCATATGGGATTTGTCTTTCTCTGACTGACTGATTTTAGTTTGGATAATACTCTCTAGCTCCATCCATGTGTCTGCAAATGGCAAGGTTTCAATCTTTTGCAATCCGAGTAATACTCCATTGTGTGTGTGTATGTGTGTGTGTGTGTGTGTGTCTGTGTCTGTGTGTGTGTGTGTGAATACTCACATCTATCATCTCATTTGTCAATTTTTCTACAGACACTTGGGTTGCTTACATATTGTGACATTGTAAATAATGGTGCAAGAAACATAGAGGTGCACGTATCCTTTTTACTTACTGTTTTCCTATTCTTTGGCTTGGAGGGTCCTGCCCATTCCCCCACCCTGAATGACCGGCGGCGCCCCAAGTGGCCCGGGTGGCAGCGGAGGGGCATTTTGAGTACATCGCTGGGGCTTGGGGGTCCCCAATGTCCGGCATCGCGGTGCCAGGCCCTTTGGGAGTGCCCTTCGGGGGCCGACCTAGGGTTAGGGTTAGCCCCCAGGAGGCCTGCAGTCCCAATACGATGGCTGTGGGGCGAGCGGAGGGGTGGGCCGAGGTGAGGGCGCTGGGGAGCAGGATTGTGGGCCCCTGCATTTTGGCGCTGGAGGCTTCAAATATCTCCGGTTTCTCCAGGGCCTTGTCCCTTCTCCCGCCCTGAATGACCGGCGGTGCCCCTAGCGGCCTGGGTGGCAGCGTTGTGGGAGGGTGAGTCTGGCTCTGGGGCTTGGAGTCCCAGATCCCGGGCGTAGTGGCACCAGGACCCTTGGGAGGGGCCCCTGGGAGGCCAACCTAGGGTTAGGATTAGCCCCAAGGAGACCTTCAGGCCTAATCCGCACACTGTGCGGCGAGCGGAGGTGTGGGCCGAGGAGAGGGCAATGGGGAGCGGGAGCGTGGGCACCAGCGTTATGGTGTGGGGAGCCTGTGAAGGTCACCTGTGGCTCAGAAGGCCCTGCCCTTCTCTCGCTCTCTATGACCGACAGCTCCCCTAGTGACCCGGGTGGGTACAGTGCGGCAGGGTGACTCTGGCTCTGGGGCTCTGAGACACCAATCCCCAGAATTGCAGAGCCAGGCCCCTTGGGATGTCCCCACAGGGCCGACCTAGGGTTTTGATTAGCTGCCAGGAGCCCAGCAGGCCCTATCCACCGGCTCTGAAGCAAGTGGGGTGGGCCTAGGTGAGGGCGCTGGTGAGCAGGATCCTGGGAGCCAACGTTTTTGCGCGGGGAGCCTTCAAAGGTCAGCGTGGGCTCAGAGGGCCCTGCCCAATCTCCTGCCCTGATTGACCAGCGGGGCCTCTAGTGGCTCGGGTGGCTGAAGGGCAGCAGGGTGAGTCAGGCACATGGGCTCGGGATCCCCATCCCCAGAGTTGCGACGCCAGGCCCCTTGGGAAGGGCTCCTCGGGGGCTGATGTATGGTTAGGGTTAGTCTCCAGGAGCACCGCAGGCCCGATACACCACCTGTGCGTCGAGGGGATAGTTGGGGCGAGGTGAGGGTGCTGGTGAACATGAGCCTGGGCCCAAGCGTTTTGGTTTGGTGTGCCTTCGAATGTCTGTAGGGGTTCGGAGGGCCCTCCACTTCTCCTACCCTGAATGAATGGCGGCGCCCCTAGCGGCCCGTGTGGGGTGGGGCGGCAGCGTGCAACTGGCGCTGGGGCCTGGGGGTCCCCAATCCCCGGCGTTGCGGCTCCAGACCCCTTAGGAAGGGAGCTTCAGGGGCTGTCCTAGGGTTAGGGTTAGCGCCCAGGAGGCCAGCAGGCCCCAGTCGCAGGCTGTGCGAGGAGCGGAGGTGCGGGCCAGGTTGAGGGCGATGCCCAGCAGGAGCATGGTCCCCAGCATTTTGGCGCCCTGGGCCTTCGAATGTTGCCATGGCTCGGAGGGCCCTGCCCTGTCTCCTGCCCTGAATAACGAGCGACGCCCCTAGGGGCTCGGTTGGCAGTGGGGCGGCAGGGTGAGTCCTGCTCTGCGGTTCAGGGATCCCCAATCCCCAGCGTTGCGGGGCCAGGCCCCTTGGGAAGGGCTCCTCGTGGGCCGACCTAGGGTTAGAGTTAGCCCCCATGAGGCCGGCAGGCCCAATCCTCTGGCTGGGAGGGGAGAGGTGGGTGGGAGGAGGTAAAGGCGCTGGCGAGCGGGAGCCTGGGCCTCTGCATTTTGGCACGGGAGGCTTCAAATATCTCCGATTTCTCCAGGGCCCTGTCCCTTCTCCCGCCCTGAATGACTGGCGGTGCCCCTAGCGGCCTGGGTGGCAGGGTTGCGGCAGGGTGAGTCTGGCTCTGGGGCTTGGGGTCCCCGATCCCTGGCGTAGCGGCACCAGGACCCTTGGGAGGGGCCCCTGGGGGGCCGACCTAGGGTTAGGGTTAGCCCCCAGGAGGCCGGCAGGCCCTATCTGCCCGCTGTGCGGCGAGTAGAAGGGTGGGCCAAGGTGAGGGCGCTGGGGAGTGTGAGTGTGGGCACCAGCGTTTTGGTGCGGGGAGCCTTTGAAGGTCACCGTGGGCTCAGAAGTCCCTGCCCCTTTTCTCCCCCGAATGACCGGCGGCGCCCCTAGTGGCCCAGGTGGCGATAGTGCAGCAGGGTGAGTCTGGCTCTGGGGCTCTGAGTCACCAATCCCCAGTGTTGCAGAGCCAGGCCACTTGGGATGTGCCCCATGGGGCAGACCTAGGGTTTTGGTTAGCCCCCCGGAGCCCAGCAGGCCCTATCCACTGGCTCTGAATCAAGCGGAGGGGCGGGCCGAGGTGAGGGCTCTAGGAGCAGGAGCATGGGAGCCAACGATTTTGCGCACGGGGCCTTCGAAGGTCAGCATGGGCTCGGAGGTCCCTGCTCGTTCTCCTGTCCTGATTGACCCGTGGTCCCCTAGCGGCTTGGGTGGCTGAAGGGCAGCAGGGTGCGTCCGGCACATGGGCTCGGGGTCCCCATCCCCAGCGTTGCGACGCCAGGCCCCTTTGGAAGGGCCCCTCGGGGGCCGACCTATGGTTAGGGTTAGCCTCCAGGAGCCCCGCAGGCCCGATACACCACCTGTGCGTCGAGGGGAGAGTTGGGGCGAGGTGAGGGTGCTGGTGAACATGAGCCTGGGCCCAAGCGTTTTGGTTCGGGGCGCCTTCGAAAGTTGGCGGGGATTCGGAGGGCCCTGTCTATCCTCCCACCCTGAATGAATGGCGGTGCCCCTAGCGGCCTGGATGGGGAGTGGCGACAGGGTGCATCCGGCGCTGGGGCTTGGGGGTCCCCAATCTCCGGCATTGTGGCACCAGGCCCCTTGGGAGGGGCCCTTCGGGGGCCAACCTAGGGATAGGTTTAGCCCCTAGGAGGCCAGCAGGCCCTATTCGCCAGCTGTGTGGAGAGCAGAGTGGCAGACCTAGGTGAGGGCACTGGTGAGTGGGAGGGTGGACCTAGGTGTTTTGGTGCAGGGAGACCCTGAAGGTCACTGGGGACTCTGAAGGACCTGCCACTTCTCTCGCCCTGAATGACCAGCGGCGCCCCTAGCTGCCTGGGTGGCGACAGTGTGGTAGGGTGAGTCTGGCTCTTGGGCTCTGAGTCACCAATCCCAAGCATTGCAGAGCCAGACCCCTTGGGATGTGCCCCACGGGGCCGACCTAGGGTTTTAGTTAGCCCCCAGGAGCATGGCAGGCACTATCCACTGGCTCTGCAGCAAACGGAGGGGCGGGCCGAGGTGAGGGCGCTGGGGAGCGGGAGCATGGGCACCAGTGTTCTGGCGCGGGGAACCTTTGAAGGTCACTGGGGACTCAGAAGGCCCTGCCCTTCTCTCACCATGCATGACCGGTGGCGCCCCTAGAGGCCCAGGTGGCGATAGTGCGGCAGGGTGAGTCCGGCTCTGGGGCTCTGAGTCACCAATCCCCAGCGTTGCGGAGCCAGGCCCCTTGGGATGTGCCCCACGGGGCCGACCTAGGGTTTTCCTTAGAACCAAGAGCCCGGCAGGCCCTTTCCAACGGGTCTGAATGAAGCAGAGAGTTGGGCCGAGGTGAGGGTGGTGGTGAACATGAGCCTGGGCCCAAGCGTTTTGGTTCAGAACGCCTTCAAAGGTCGGCGGGGGTTCGAAGTGCCCTGCAGGTTCTCCCACCCTGAATGAATGGCGGCGCCCCTAGCGGCCCAGGTGGTAAGGGGTGGCAGGGTGAGTTAGGCCCTGCAGCTCGGGTATCTCCAATCCCCAGGGATGCGGTGCCAGGCCCTTTGGGTGGGGCCCCTCGGATGACAACTTAGGGTTAGGTTTAGCCCCTAAGAACTCGGCAGGTCCTATTCGCCAGCTGCGTGGAGAGTGGAGCGGCGGACCGAGGTGAGGGCGCTGGTGTTTGGGTGCGAGGGCCCGGGCGTTTTGGCGTGGGGGGGACTCGAAAGTCACCGTGTCTCAGAGGGCCCTGCCCGTTCTCCCGCCCTGAATGAACGGCAGCACCCCAAGCCCCTGGGTGGCGGCTGGGTGGCAGGGTGAGTCAGGTGCTGAGGCTCAGGGTCCCCAATCCCCGGCATTGCGGCGCCAGGCCCCTTGGTAGGGGCCCCTCGGGGGTCGATCTAGGGTTACAGTTAGCCCCCCGGAGGCTGGTGGACCCGATCAGCATCTGAGTGGCACGCAGCAGGGTGGGCCGAGGTGAGGGCACTGGCGAGCCTGAGCATGAGCCCAAGCGTTTTAGCGTGGGGGGTCTTCGAAGGTCAGTGGGGGCTCGGAGGGACCTGCCCATTCTCCCACTCTGAATGATCGGCGGGGCCCCTAGTGGCTCAGGTGGCTGAAGGGCAGCAGGGTGAGTCCGGCACTTGGGCTCGGTTGCCCCATCCCTGGCGTTGGGGCACCAGGCCACTTGGGAAGGGCCCCTCGGGGGCCGACCTACAGTTAGGGTTAGCTCCCAGGAGGCTGGCAGGCCCTATACACCACCTGTGCGTGGAGCGGAGAGTTGGGCCGAGGTGAGGTTTCTGGTGAACATGAGCCTGGGCACAAGCATTTTGGTTCTGGGCGCCACTGGGGGTTCGGAGGACTCTGCCAGTTCTCCCACCCAGAATGAATGGCGGCGCCCCTAGCGGCCTGTGTGGGGCGGGGCGGCAGGGTGTACTGGGCGCTGGGGCTTGGGGGTTGCCAATCCCCAGAGTTCCGCCGCAAGGCTCCTTAGGATGGGACCCTCAGGGGCCATCCTAGGGTTAGGGTTAGCGCCCAGGAGGCCGGCAGGCCCGATCCGCCAGCTGTGCGAGGAGTGGAGGTGTGGGCCGAGTTGAGGGGGATGCCGAGCGGGAGTGGGGGCCCCAGCGTTTTGGCGTCCTGGGCCTTCGAATGTTGCCATGTCTCAGAGGGCCCTGCCCATTCTCCTGCCCTGAATAACCAGCGGCACCCCTAGCAGCTCCGTTGGCGGTGGGCCTGCAGGGTGTGTTTGGAGCTGGGGCTCGGGGGTCCCCAATCTCTGTCGTTGCGGTGCCAGGCCCCTTGGGAGGGGCCCCTCGAACGCCGACCTAGATTTAGGGTTATTTCCCAGGGCACCGGCAGGCCCGATCCGCCAGTGTGTGGCAACGGTGGGGTGGGCTGAGGTGAGGGCGCTGGTGAGCGGGAGCGTGGGCCCAAGCGTTTTGGCGTGGGGGGCCTTCAAAAGTTGCCAGGGGACTGGAGGGCCCTGCCCGTTCTCCCGCCCTGAATAACCGGCGGCGCCCCTGGTGCCGCGGGTTGTGGTGGGGTGGCTGGGTGAGTCCGGTGCTGGGGCTCGGAGGCCCCCAATCCCAGGCCTTGCAGCTCCAGGCTCCGTGGGAGGGGCCCACTGGGGGCCAACCTAGGTTTAGGGTTAGCCCCCATGAAGCTGGCAGGCCTCATCCACTGGCTGTGCTGTGAGCAGAGCAGCGCGCTGAGGTGAGGGCGCTGGCATACGGAGGCGTGGGCCCAGCCTTTTGGCGTGCGGGGCCTTCGAAAGTCGCTGGGGGCTCGGAAAGCCCTGCCCGTTCTCCCGACCTGAAAGACCGGTGGTGCCCCTAGTGGCCCGGGTTGCGGTGGGGCAGCACGGTAAGTCCGGAGCTGGGGCATGGGGGTCCCCAATACTCTGCGTTGGGGCGCCAGGCCCCTTGGGAAGGGCCCTCGGGGTCCTAACCAGCGTTAGTATTAGCCCCCAGGAAGCCGGCAGGCCGATCCGCTAGCTGTGTAGAGAGCAGTGGGGCAGGCCAAGGTGAGGGCACTGTAGAGCGGGAGCATGGGCCCAAGCGTTTTGGCGTGGGGGCATTCAAAAGTTGCCAGGGGTTCAGAGCGCACTTCGGTTCTACTGCGCTGAAAGCCCGACGGTGCACCTAGCGGCTCGGGTTGCAGAGGGGCGGCAGAGTGAGTCTGGTGCTGGGGCTCGGGGTCCCCAATCCCCGGTGTTGCAGCGCCAGGCCCCTTGGGAGGGGCCCCTCGGGTGCGACCTAGTGTTAGGGTTAGCCCCCAGGAGGCCCACAGGCCTGATCCGCCAGCTCTGCGGCGAGCGGAGTGGTTGGCCGAGGTGAGGGCGCTCGCGATCGGGAGCGTGGGCCCAAGCGTTTTGGCACGGAGGGCCTTCGAAGGTCGCTGGTGGCTCTGAGGTCCCCGCACGTTCTCCCGCCCTGAATGAGGACAGCGCTCCTAGCGGGCCGGGTCCTGGCGAGGTGACAGGGTGTCTTGCACTGGTGCTCGGGGGTCGCCAAGCCCCGGCTTAGCGGTGCCAGGCCCATTGGGAGGGGCCCCTCTTGGGCCGACGTATGGTTTGGGTTAGCTCCCAGGAGGCCTTCAGGCCCAATCAGCCAGCTGTGCGGTGAGCGGAGGGGCGGGCCGAGGTGAGGCTGCTGGCGAGCGGGAGCACGGGCCCAAGGATTTTGGTGCTGGGAGCCTTCAAAGGTCTCTGGGTGCTCTGAGGGCCCTGCCCGTTCTCCTGCCCTGAATGACCAGCGGCGCCCCTATCGGCCAGAGTGGAGGCGGGGCAACACATTGAGTCTGGCGCAGGGTCTCAGGGGTCCCCAATCCCCACGTGCCGCACCAAGCCCCTTGGGAGGGGCCCTCGTGGGCCGAACTATGGTTAGGGTTAACCCCCAGGAGGCCAGCAGGCCCGATCCGCCGGCTGTGCTGCGAGGGGAGGCGTGGGCCGAGGTGAGGGCGCTGGCGAGAAGGAGCATGGGCCTAAGCGTTTTGGGATGGAGGGCCTTCGAATGTCACAGGGGGCTTGGAGGGCCCTACACATTCTCCCGCCCTAAATGACCGGTGGCGCCCCTAGCGGCCCGGCCGCCGGCAGAGCGGTAAGGTTAGTCTGGTGCTGGGGTTTGGGGCTCCCCAATCCCCGCATTGCGATGCCAGGCCCCTTGGGAAGGGCCCCTCGGTGGTCGACCTAGGGTTAGGGTTAGCCCCCAGGAGCCACGCAGGCCCGATACACCACCTGTGCATCGAGAGGACAGTTGGGCCGAAGTGAGTGTGCTGGTGAACATGAGCCTGGGTCCAAGCGTTTTGGTTCGGTGCGCCTTCGAAGGTCGGCGGGGGTTCGGAGGGCCCTGCCAGTACTCCCACCCTGAATGAATGGCGGTGCCCCTAGCGGCCCGTGTGGGGTGGGGCGGCAGCGTGCATCCGGCGCCGGGGATTGGGGGTACCCAATCCCCGGCGTTGCGGTGCCAGGCCCCGTAGGAAGGGACCCTCAGGGGCCGTCCTAGGGTTCTAGTTAACGCCCAAGAGGCCGGCAGGCCCGAGTCGCCGGCTGTGCAAGGAGCGGAGGTGCGGGCCGAGTTGAGGGTGCTGGTGAACATGAGCCTGGGCCCAAGCGTTTTGATTCGGGGCACCTTCAAATGTAGGTGGGGGCTTGGAGGGCCCTACCCGTTCTCCCGCCCTGAATGACCGGCTACACTCCTAGCGGCCTGTGTGGCGGCAGGGCGGCAGGGTGAGTCTGGCGCTGGGGCACAGGGGTCCACAATTCCCGGTGTTGCGGTGCCAGGGCCCTTGGGAGGGGCCCTTGGGGGTCGATCTAGGGTTACGGTTAGCCCCCAGCAAGCCGGTGGACCCGATCAGCGGCTGTGCAGCACGCGGAGGGTTGGGCCAAGGTGAGGGCGCTGGCGAGACTGAGCATGATCCCAAGTGTTTTAGTGCGGGGGGTCTTCGAAGGTCGGTGCGGGTCAGAAGGACCTGCCCGTTCTCCCGCTCTGAATGACCGGCGGGGCCCCTAGAGGCTCCGGGGCCTGAAAGGCAGCAGGTTGAGACCGGCACTTGGGTTGGGGTCCCCATTCCCGGCATTGTGGCGCCAGGCCACTTGGGAAGGGCCCCTCCGTGGCCGACCTACAGTTAGGGTTAGCCCTCAGGAGGCCAGCAGGCCCGATACACCGCCTGTGCATAGAGAGGACAGTTGGGCCTAAGTGAGGGTGCTGGTGAACATGAGCCTGGGCCCAAGCGTTTTGGTTCTGGGCGCCTTCGAAGGTCGGCGGGGTTTCGGAGGGCCCTGCCAGTTCTCCCACCACGAATGAATGGCGGCGCCCCTAGCGGCCCGTGTGGGGCGGGGCGGCAGCGTGCGTCCGGCGCTGGGGCTTGCTGGTCGCCAATCTCCGGCGTTGCACTGCAAGGCTCCTTAGGAAGGGACCCTCAGGGGCCGTCCTAGGGTTAAGGTTAGCGCCCAGGAGGCTGGCAGGCCCGAGTCGCCGGCTGTGCGAGGAGTGGAGGTGTGGGCCGAGTTGGGGGGGATGCGGAGAGGGAGCGTGGGCCTCAGCATTTTGGCGTCCTGGGCCTTTGAATGTTGCCATGTCTCGGAGGGCCCTGCCCATTCTCCTGCCCTGAATAACCAGCGGCGCCCTTAGCGGCTCCATTGCGGTGGGGTTGCAGGGTGAGTCCTGAGCTGCGGCTCAGGGATCCCCAATCCCCAGCATTGTGGGGCCAGGCCCTTTGGGAGGGGCTCCTCCTGGGCCGACCTAGGGTTAGAGTTAGCACCCAGGAGGCCAGCAGGCCCAATCCTCTGGCTGGTTGGCAAGAGGTGGGTGGGCGGAGGTAAAGGCCCTGGGGAGCGGGAGCGTGGGCCCCTGCATTTTGGCGCGGGAGGCTTCAAATGTCGCCAGTTTCTCCAGGGCCCTGTCCCTTCTCCCGCCCTGAATGAGTGGTGGCGCCCCTAGTGGCCTGGGTGGCGGCGTTGCGGCAGCGTGAGTCTGGTTCTGGGTCTTGGAGTCCCCGATCCCCGGCGCATAGGCACAAGAATCCTTGGGAGGGACCCTGGAGGGCCGACCTACAGTTAGGGTTAGCCCCCACAAGGCCGGCAGGGTGGATCCACCCTCTGTGCAGGGAGCGGAGGGGCGGGCCGAGGTGAGGGCGCTGGGGAGCGGGAGCGTGGGCACCAGGGTTTTGGCAAGGGGAGCCTTCGAAGGTCGCCAGTGGCTTGGAGGACCCTGTCCGTTCTTGCGCCCTGAATGACCGGCGGCGCCCCTAGTGGCCTGAGTGGCAGCAGGGAGGCAGGGTGAGTCTGGCGATGGGGCCTGTGGTCCTAGTCCCAGGCTTGGTGGCCACAGGCCCCTTGGGAGGGGCCCCTCTGGGGCCTGACTAGCTTTAGGGTTACCCCCAGGAGTCCAGCAGCCTGATCCGCTGGCTGTGCGTCGAGCGGAGGGGCGGGCCGAAGTGAATGCGCTGGCGAGCCGGAGCGTGGGCCCAAGTGTTTTGGCGTGGGGGGCCTTCAAAGGTCACCAGGGGCTCAGAGGGCCCTGCCTGTTCTCTCGACCTGTGATGACGTTGCCCCTAGCATGCCGGGTCACGGCGGGGTGGCAGGGTGAGTCTGGAGCTAGGGCTCGTGGGTCCCCAATCCCCAGTGTGGCGGCGCCAGGCACTTGGGAGTGGTCCCTCGGGGGCCTACCTAGGGTTAGGGTTAGCCCAAAGGAGGCCGGCAGGCCCGTTCTGCCGGCTGTGCGGTGAGAGGAGTGGTGGTCCAAGGTGAGGGCACTGGCGAGCGGGAGCGTGGGCCCAAGGGTTTTGGCGCGGGACTCCTTCAAAAGTCGCCGGGGGCTCAGAGATCCATGCCCCTTCTCCCGCCCTGAATGACTGGCGGCGCCCCTAGCAGCCCGGGTGGCGGCGGGGAGGCTGGGTGAGTCTGGCGCTCATGCTCGTGGGTCCCCAATATCTGGCCTTGCAGAGCCAGTACCCTTGGGAAGGGCCCCTCGGGGGCCGACCTAGGTTTAGGGTTAGCCCCCAGGAGCCCGGCAGGCCCGATCCGCCAACTGTGTTGCGAGCGGAGTGGAGGGCTGAGGTGAGCGCGCTGGCGAGCAGGAGCGTGGGCCCAAGCATTTTGGCGCAGTGGCCTTCGAAGGTCACCGGGGGCTCAGAGGGCCCTGCCCCTTCCTCTGCCCTGAAGGACCGGCGGCGCCCCTAGCAGCCCGGGTGGCGGCGGGGTGGCAGTGAAAGTCTGGCGCTGGGGCTCGATTGTCCCCAATCCCCAGAGTGATGGCGCCAGTCCCCTTGGGAGGGGCTCCTCAGGGGCTGAATTAGGGTTAGGGTTAGCCCCCAGGAGGCTGGCAGGCCCGATCCGATCCACTGGCTGTGTGGTGAGCGGAGGGTGGGGCCCAGGTGAGGGCAATGGTGAACAGGAGCGGGGGCCCAAGCGTTTTGGCGCACGTTGCCTTTGAAGGTCTCAGGGGGCACGGAGGGCCCTGCAAGTTCTCCCACTCTGAATGAGGACGGCGACCCTAGCAAGCCAGGTCTTCGCAGGGCACCAGGGTGAGTCCGGCACTGGTGCTCGGGGGTTCCCAATCCCCGGCGTGGTGGTGCCAGACCCCTTGGGAGGGGCCCCTCGACAGCCAACCTAGGGTTAGGGTTAGACCCCAGGAGGCCGCCAGGCCCTATCCGCTGGTTGTGCAGCTTGCGGAGGGGCTGGCCAAGGTGAGGGCATTGGTGAGCAGAAGCGTGGGCCAAAGCATTTTGGCGCGGGGGGCCTTCGAATGTCACCGGGGGCTTGGAGGGCCCTGCCCGTTCTCCAACCTAGACGACCGGTGGCGCCCCTAGCGGCCTGGGTGTCGGTGGGGTGGCAGGGTGTGTCTGGTGGTTTGGCTCGGGGGTCCCCAATCACCAGCGTGGCAGCGCCAGGCCCCTTGGAAGGGGCCTCTGGTGAGCTGACCTAGGGAAGGTTTAGCCCCCAGGAGGCCAGCAGACCCGATCTGCCGGCTGTGCGGCGAGCGAGGGGTGGGCTGAGGTGAGCACGTTGGCGACCGGGAGCGTGGGCCCAAGCATTTTGGCACAGGGGGCCTTCGAATGTCACCGGGGGCTCGGAAGGCCCTGCCCGTTCTCCCGCCTTGAAAGACCGGTGGCTCCCCTAGCGGCCGGTGTGGTGGTGGGCCAGCAGCGTGAGTCTGGAGCTGGGGCTCGGGGGTCCCCAATCCCCGGCGTGGCAGCGCCGGGCACTTGGGAGTGGTCCCTTGGGTGCCGACCTAGCGTTAGGGTTAGCTCAATGGAGGCCAGCAAGCCCCATCCACCGGCTGTGCGGATTATGGAGTGGCAGGCCAAGGTGAGGGCTCTGGCTAGCGGGAGCATGGGCCCAAGTGTTTTTGCACGGGGGGCCTTCCAAGGTCGCCGGGGGCTCAGAGGTCCCTGCCTGTTCTCCTGCCCTGAATGAGTGTCGGCGCCCCTAGCAGCCCGGGTGGCTGCAGGGCGGCAGGGTGAGTTCGGCGCTGGTGCTTGGGGGTCCCCAAGCAGGGGCATGGCGGTTCCACGCCCCTTGGGAGGGGCACCTCGGGGGCTGACATAGGGTTTGTGTTAGCCCCCAGGAGGCCGGCAGGCCCGATCTGCCAGCTGTGCGGCGTGCAGAGGGGCAGGCTGAGGTAAAGGTGCTGGAGAGCAGGAGCGTGGGCCCAGGCGTTTTGGCGTGGGGGCCTTCGAAGATCGAGGGTGGCTCGGAAGGCTCTGCACGTTCTCCAGCCGGGAATGACCGGCGGCGCCCCTAGCGGCCCTGGTGGCGGCGGGGCGGCAGGGTGCGTCTGGTGTTGCGGCTCAGGTGTCCCCAATCCCTGGCGTGGCAGTGCCAGGCCCCTTGGGACGGGCCCCTCTGGGGCCGACCTAGGGTTAGGGTTAGCCCCCAGGAGGATTGCAGGCCCGATCCGCCAGCTGTTCAGAGAGTGGAAGGGCTGGCCGACGTGAGGGCGCTGGTGAGTGGTAGCTTGGCCCAAGCGTTTTGGTGCGGGAGGCCTTGGATGTTCGCCAGGGGCTCGGAGGGCCTTGCCAGTTCTCCCACCCTGAATGACCGGCGGCGCCTCTAGCGGCCATGGTGGCAGCAGGGTGAGTCTGGAGCTGGGGCACAGGGGTTCCCAATCCCCGGTGTGGCGGCTCCAGGCACTTGGGGGGGAACCTCAGGGGCTGACCTAGGGTTAGGGTTAGCTCAAAGGAGGCCATCAGGCCCGATACACCAGCTGTGCAGTGAGGGGAGTGGCGGGCCGAGGTCAGGGCGCTGGCAAGCAGGAGCGTGGGCCCAAGCGTTTTGGCGAGGGGGCCTTCGAAGTTCGCCGGGGGCTCGGAAGGACCCTGCCCGTTCTCCCGCCCTGAATGACCTGCGGCGCCCCTAGCGGGCCGGGTGACGGCGGGGCTGCAGGGTGTGTTCAGAGTTGGGGCTCGGGGGTCCCCAATCTCTGTCGTTGTGGTGCCAGGCCCCTTGGGAGGGGCCCCTCGGGCGCCGACCTAGAGTTAGGGTTATCCCCCAGGGCACTGGCAGGCCCGATCCGCCGGCTGTGTGGCGACGGTGGTGCGGGCTGAGGTGAGGGCGCTGGTGAGTGGGAGCATGGGCCCAAGCGTTTTGGCGTGGGGGGCCTTCAAAAGTTGCCGGGGGCTCGGAGGGCCCTGCCCATTCTACCGCCCTGAGTAACCAGCTGCGCCCCTGGTGCCCTGGGTTGTGGTGGGGTGGCCGGGTGAGTCCGGTGCTGGGACTCGGGGGTCCCCAATCCCAGGCCTTGCAGCTCCAGGCTCCTTGGGAGGGGCCCATCGGGGGCCAACCTAGGTTTAGGGTTAGCCCCCAGGAAGCTGGCAGGCCTCATCCGCTGGCTGTGCTGTGAGCAGAGCGGCGCACCGAGGTGAGGGCGCTGGCGTACGGGGGCGTGGGCCCAGCCTTTTGGCGCGGGGGGCCTTCGAAAGTCCCTGGGGGCTCGGAAGGCCTTGCCCGTTCTCCCGACCTGAATGACCGGCGATGCCCCTAGTGGCCCGGGTTGCGGTGGGGCGGCATGGTAAGTCCGGCGCTGGGGCGCGGGGGTCCCCAATACTCGGCGTTGGGGCGCCAGGCCCCTTGGGAAGGGCCCTCGGGGTCCGAACCAGCGTTAGTGTTAGCCCCCAAGAGGACGGCAGACCTGATCCGCCAGCTGTGTAGCGAGCAGTGGGGCAGGCCGAGGTGAGGGCACTGTAGAGCGGGAGCGTGGGCCCAAGCGTTTTGGCGTGGGGGCATTCGAAAGTCACCGGGGGTTCAGAGTGCACTTCGGGTTCTACTGCGCTGAAAGCCCGATGGCGCACCTAGCGGCTCGGGTTGCAGAGGGGCGGCAGGGTGAGTCCAGTGCTGGGGCTCGGGAATCCCCAATCCCTGGCGTTTCGGCACCAGACCCCTTGGGAGGTGTCCCTCGGGCCTGACTTAGGGTTTGGGTTAGCCTCCAGGAGGCCAGCAGGCCGGATCTGCCAGCTGTGCAGCGAGTGGATGGTCGGGCAGAGGTGAGGTTGCTGGCGAGCGGGAGCATGGGCCCAAGCGTTTTTGCGTGGGGGGGGTTCAAAGGTCGCCGGGGACTCGGAGGGCCCTGCCCTATCTCCCGCCCTGAATGAGGACGTTGCCCCTAGCGGGCCGGGTCACAGTGAGGCGGTACGGTGAGTCCGGCACTGGGGCTCGGGAGTCCCCAATCCCTGGCATGGCGGTGCCAGGCCCCTTGGGAGGGGCCCCTTGGGTGCCGACCTAGGCTTAGAGTTATCCCCCCGGAGGCCAGCAGCCCCGATCTGCCCGCTGTACGGCGAGTGATGTGGCGGGCTGGAGTGAGGGTTCTGGCGAGCGGGAGCGTGGGCCCGAGTGTTTTCGCACGGGGGCCTTCGAAGGTCGCCGTTGGCTCGGAGGGCCCTGCCTGTTCTCCCGCCCTTAATGACCGGCGGGGACCCTGGTGGCCCGGGTGCAGTGGGGCGGGAGGGTGAGTCTGGCAATGGGGCTCGGGGGACACGAAACCCCGGCGTTGTGGCGCCAGGCACCTTGGGAGAGGCCCCTCGGGGGCTGACTTAGGTTTAGGGTTAGCCCCCAGGAGGCCGGCAGGCCCGATCCGCTGGCTGTGCGGCGAGTGGAGGGGCGGGCCGAGTTGAGGGTGTTGGCGAGCGGGAGCATGGGCCCAAGTATTTTGGCAAGGGTGGCCTTCGAAGGTCGCCGGGGGCTCGGAGGGCCCTGCCCGTTCTCCCGCCCTGAATGACTGGCAGCACCCCTAACGGCCCGGGTGGAGGCGGGGCGGTAGGGTGGCTCCAGAGCTGGGGATCTGGGGTCCCCAATCCCCGGCGTGGCGGCGCCAGGCCCATTGGGAGGGGCCCCTCGGGGGCTGATGTAGGGTTTGGGTTAGCCCCCAGGAAGCTGGCAGGCCCGATCCGCCACATGTGCGGTGTGCGGAGGGGCTGGCCTAGGTGAGGGCGCTGGCGAGCTGGACCGTGGGCCCAAGCGTTTTGGCGCGGGGGTCTTCGAATGTCGCCCGGGGCTCTGAGGGCCCTGCCCGTTCTCCCACCTGAATGAGGACAGCGCCCCAAGTGTGCCAGGTCACGGCGCGGTGGCAGGGTGAGACTGCCGCGGGGGCTCGGGGGTCCCTGAGCCCCGGCATGGCAGAGCCAGGCCCCTTGGGAGGGGCCCCTCGGGCACCGACGTAGGGTTTGTGTTAGCTCCAGGAGGCCGGCAGGACCTATCCGTAGGCTGTACTGCGAGCCGAAGGACAGGTCGACGTGAATGCACTGGCAAGTGGGAGTGTGGGCCCAAGCGTTTTGGCGAGAGGGTTTCAAAGATTGCAGGGGGCTCGGAGAGCCCTGCCCGTTCTAACGCCCTGAATGAACGGCGGCGCCCCTAGCGGCCCGGGTGGCGGCGGGGCGGCAGGGTGAGTCAGGCGAGGGGGCTTGGGGGACCCCAATCCCAGGCGTGGTGGTGCCAGGCACCTTGGGAGGGGCCCCTTGGGGGCCAACCTAGGTTTAGGGTTAGCCCCCAGGAGGCCGGCAGGCCCTTTCCGCCAGCTGTGTGACGAGCGGAGGATGGACCGAGGTGAGGGCACTGGCGAACAGGAGCTTGGGCCCAATAGTTTTGGCGCGGGGGGCCTTCGAAGGTTGCCAGGGGCTCGTAGGGCCCTGCCCGATCTCCCGCCCTGAATGAGGAAGGTGCCCCTAGCGGGCCGGGTCGCAGCGGGGCGGCAGGGTGAGTTCAGCCCTGGTGCTCGGGGGTCCCCAATCCCTGGCGTGGCAGCGCCAGGCCCCTTGGGAGGGGCCCCTCGTGAGCCGACCTGGGGTTAGGGTTAGCCCAAAGGAGGCCGGCAGGCCCCATCCACCGGCTGAGCGGATTACGGAGTGGTGGGCCAAGGTGAGGGCTCTGGCGAGCGGGAGCATGGTCCCAGGTGTTTTGGCACAGGGGCCTTCGAAGTTCGAGGGTGGCTCGGAAGGCTCTGCATGTTCTCCAGCCCCGAATGACCGGTGGCGCCCCTAGCGGCCCGGGTGGCGGCGGAGTGGCAGGGTGCATCTGGTGTTGTGGCTCGGGGGTCCCCAATCCCCGGCGTGGCAGTGCCAGACCCCTTGGGACGGTCCCCTCTGAGACCGACCTAGGGTTAGGGTTAGCCCCCAGGAGAATGGCAGGCCCGATCCACCAGCTGTGCAGAGAGTGGAGGGACGGTCCGAAGTGAGGGCGCTGGTGAGTGGTAGCGTTGGCCCAAGCGTTTTGGTGCAGGAGGCCTTGGACATTCGCCGGGGGCTCGGAGGGCCCTGCCCATTTTCACGCCCCATGAGGACATTGCTCCTAGCAGGCTGGGTCGTGGAGGGGCAGCAGGGTGAGCCCGCAACAAGTGCTCGCGGGTCCCCAAACCCCGGCATGGCAGCGCCAGGCGCTTGGGAGTGGTCTCTCGGGGGCCGACCTAGGGTAGGGTTAGCCTAAAGGATGCCAGCAGGCCCGATCTGCCGTATGTGCGGTGAGCGGAGGGGCTAGCCGAGGTGACGGCGGTGGCGAACAGGAGCGTGGGCCCAAGCGTTTTGGCGCAGATGGCCTTTGAAGGTCGCCGGGGGCTCGGAGGGCCCTGCCCATTCTCCCGCCCTGAATGACCGGCGCCGCCCCAAGCAGCCCGGGTGGCGGAGGGGCAGTAGGTTGAGTTGGGCCCTGGGGCTCGGGGGTCCCCAATCCCCGACATTGAGGCGCCAAGCCCCGTGGGAGGGGCCCCTCGGGTCCGACCTAGGGTTAGGGTTAGCCCCCAGGAGGCTGGCAGGCACAATCCGCCAGCTGTGTGGCAAGCGGAGGGGCGGGCCGAGGGGCAGGCGCTGGAGAGCGGGAGAATAGTCCTAAGCGTTTTGGCGCGGGGGGCCTTCGAAGTTCGCCAGGGGCTCGGAGGGCCCTACCCGTTCTCCCGCTCTGAATGACCTGTGGCACCCCTAGCAGCCCGGATGACGGCGGGGCAGCAGCGTGAGTTTGGCTCTGGGGCTCGGTGTCCCCAATCCCTGTATTGTGGCACCAGGCCCCTTGGGAGGGGCCCATCGGGGGCCGAACAAGGGTTAGGGTTAGCACCCAGGAGGCAGGCAGGCCCGATCCACCAGCTGTGTGACGAGTGGAGGGGCGGGCCGAGGTGAGGGCGCTGGCGAGCGGGAGCGTGGACCCAAGCATTTTTGTGCGGGGGTCCTTCGAAGTTCGCAGGTGGCTCGGAAGGGCTTGCCCGTTCTGCCACCCTGAATGACCAGCGGCACCCCTAGCAGCCCGGTGGCATCGCGGCGGCCGTGTGAGTCCGGCGCTGGGGCTTGGGGGTCCCAATCCCTGGCGTTGGGCAGCCAGGCCCCTTGGGAGATTCCCTCGGGGGCCGACCTAGGGTTAGGGTTATCCCCCAAGAGCCTGTTAGGCCCAATCTGCCAGCTGTGCAGCGAGCGGAGGGGTGGGCTTAGGTGAGGGCATTGGTGAGCGGGAGCGTGGACCCAAGCATTTTGGCGCAGGTTGCCTTCGAAGATCGCCAGGGGATCGGAGGGCCCTGCCCGTTCTCACTCCCTGAATGACCGGCGGCGCCCCTAGCGGCCCGGGTGGCGGCGGGGTGACACGGTGAGTCCGGCGGTGGGGCTCGGGGGTCCCCAATCCCAGGCATTGCGGTGCCAGGCCCGTTCGGACAGGCCCCTCAGGGGCCCACCTAGGGCATATGGGTAGTCACCAGGAGGAGGGCAGGCTTCATCTGCCAGCTCTCCGGCAAGCGGAGGGTCAGGCCGAGGTGAGGGCGCTGAGGGGCGGGAGCGTGGGCTCAAGCGTTTTGGATGGGGAGGCCTTCGAATGTCGCCGCGGGCTCGGAGGGCCCTGTCCGTTCTCCCACCCTGAATGACCAGTGGCACCCCTAGCGGACTGGGTGTCAGTGGGGCGGCAGGGTGAGTCCAGCGCTGGGGCTCGGGGGTCCCCACTCCCCGGCATTGCGGCACCAGGCCCTTTGGGAGGGGCAGCTCCGGGCCCGTCCTAGGGTAAGGGTGAGCCCCCAGGAGGCCGGCAGTTCCGATCCAGCAGCTGTGAGGTGAGCGGAGGGGCGGGCCGAGGTAAGGGTGCTGGCGAGCGGGAGCGTGGGCCAAAGGGTTTTGGCGTGGGGTGCATTCGAAAGTCGCTGGGGACTTGGAGGGCCCTGCCCGTTCTCCCGCCCTGAATGACCGGCGGAGCCCCTAGCGGCTTGGGTGGCAGTTGAGCCGCAGGGTGAGTCCGGTGCTGGGGCTCGGGGGTCCGAATCCCTGATGTTGTGGGCCAGGCCCCTTGGGAAGGGCCCCTCAGGGGCCGACCTAGTGTTAGGGTTAGTCCCAAATATGCTGGCAGGCCTGATCCCCCGGCTGCGTGGCGATCGGAGGGGCGGGCCGAGGTGAAGCGTTGGCGAGCGGGAGCGTGGGCCCAAGCGTTTTGGCGCGGGGAGACTTTGAAGTTCGCCAGGGGCTTGGAGGGACCTACCCATTCTCCCGCCCTGAATGACCGGCGGCGCCCCTAGCAGGCCGGGTGGCGGCGGGGCGGCATGGTGTGTTCTGAGCTCGGGTTCGGGGGTTCGCAATCCCTGCGTTGCAAGGCCAGGCCCCTTGGGAGGGGCTCCTTGGGGGCCAACCTAGGGTTAGGGTTAGCCCCCTGGAGGCCAGCAGCCCAGATCCTCCATCTGTGCAGCGAGTGGAGGGGCAGGCCGAGCTGAGGGCACAGGCAAGCGTGATCGTGGGCCCAAGCGTTTTGGCGCGGGGTGCCTTCGAAGGCCATCCGGGGCTTAGAAGGCCCTGCCTGTTCTCACACCCTGAATGATCAGTGGCGCCGCTAGTGGCCTGGGTGTTGGCGGGGCGGCAAGGTGAGTCTGGCGCTGCGGCTCGGGGGTCAGCAATCAGACACGTTGTGGCGCCAGGCCCCATCGTACGAGCCCCTCCGGGGCCAACCTAGGGTTAGGGTTAGCCCCCAGGAGGCCGGCAGGCCCGATCTGCCGGCTGTGGGGCGAGGGGAGGGGCGGGCCGAAGTGAGGGCACTGGCGAATGGGACCGTGGGCCCAAGCATTTTGGCACGGGGCTCCTTCGAATGTCGTCGTGGGCTAGGAGAGCCCCGCTTGTTCTCCCGCTCTGAATGACCGGCGGTGCCCCTAGCGGTCCAGGTGGCAGCGGGACAGCAAGGTGAGTCCTGGCTGGGGCTCGGGGGTCCCAATCTCTGGCTTTGCCATGCCAGACCCCTTGGGAGGGGCCCCTCGGGAGCCGACCTAGGGTTAGTGTCAGCCCCCAGGAGGCCATCAGGCCCGATCCGCCAGTTGTGCGGCGAGCGGAGGGGCGCGGAGGTGAAGGCGCTGGCGAGCCGGAGCGTGGGCCCAAGCGTTTTGGCTTGGTGGGCCTTCGAAGGACGACAGGGACTCCGAGGGCCCTGTCCCTTCTCCCGCACTGAATATCCTGCGGCGCCCCTAGCAGCCGGGTGGCGGCGGGGCGGCAGGATGAGTCCGGTGCTGGGGCTCGGGGGTTCGCAATCCCCGGTGTTGCGCTGCCAGGCTCCTTGGAATGGACCACTCGGGGGCCGACCAAGGGTTAGGGTTAGCCCCCAGGAAGCCGGCAGGCCCGATCTGCCAGCTGTGCGGCGAGCAGAGGGGCGGGCCGAAGTGAGGGCACTGACTAGCGGGAGCGTGGGCCCAAGTGTTTTGGCGCGGGGGGCCTTCGAAGGTCTCCGGTGGCTCTGAGGGCCCTTCACATTCCTCCGCCCTGAATGACCGGCAGCGCCCCTACTGGCCCGGGTGGCGGCGGGGTGGCAGGTTGAGTCCAACACTGGGGCTCTGGGGTCCCCAATCCCCGGTGTTGTGGCGCCAGGCCCCTTGGGAGGTGCCCCTCGGGGGCCGACCTAGGCTTAGGGTTAACCCCCAGGAGGCCGGTAGGCCCGATCCGCTGGCTGTGTGGCGAACGGAGGGATGGGCCGATGTGAGGGCACTGGAGAGAGTGAGCCCGGGCCCAAGCGTTTTGGTGCGGGTGACCTTCGAAAGTCGCCAGGGGCTCGGAGGGCCCTGCCTGTTCTCCCGCCCTGAGTGACCAGTGGCGCCCATAGTGGCCCGGGTGGCGGCGGTCCGGCAGGGTGAGTCTGACACTGGGGCTCAGGGGTCCCCAATCCCCGGCGTTGCAGCTCTAGGCCCCTTGGGAGGGGCTCCTCGGGGGCTGACCTAGGATTAGGATTAGCCCCCAGGAGGCCGGCAGGCCCGATCTGCCAGTTGTGTGGCGAGTGGAGGGACGGGCCGAGGTGAGGGCGCTGGCGAGCGGGAGTGTGGGCTGAAGCATTTTGGCGGAGGTACCTTTGAAGGTCGTCTGGGGCTTGGAGGGCCCTGCCCGTTCTCACGCCCTGAATGACCGGCGGCGCCGCTAGCGGCCCGGGTGTCGGTGGGGCAGCACAGTGAGTCTGGCGCTGCAGCTCGGGGTTCAGCAATCAGAGACGTGGCGCCAGGCCCCATCGGATGAGCCCCTCGAGGGCCGACCTAGGTTTAGGGTTAGCCCCCAGGGGGCCAGAGGCCCGATCCGCCGGCTGTGCAGCGAGCGGAGGGGCAGGCCGAGGTGTGGGCGCTGGAGAGCGGGAGCGTGTGCCCAAGCGTTTTGGCGTGGGGGGCCTTCAAAGGTGGCCGGGGGCTCGAAAGGCCCTTCCCATTCTTCCGCCCTGAATGACCGGCGGTGCCCCTAGCGGCCCGGGTAGTGGCAGGGCGGCAGGTTGAGTCTAACGCTGGGGCTCTGTGGTCCCAAATCCCCGGCTTTGCGGTGCCAGGCCCCTTGGGAGGGGCCCCTCGGGGGCCGCCCTAGTGATCGTGTTAGCCCACAGGAGGCCGGCAGGCCTGATCAGCCGGCTGTCAGGCGAGCGGAGGGGCAGGCCGAGATGAGGGCGCTGGTGAGAAGGAGTGTGGGCCCAAGCGTTTTGGCATGGGGGGCTTCAAAGGTCACAGAAGGCTCGGAGGGCCCTGCCCATTCTCCTGCCCTGAATGACGCACGGCGCCCCTAGCAAACTGGGTGGCCGGGTGGTGGCAAGTTGAGTCCGGTGCAGGGGCTCGGGGGCACCCCATCCCTGGCGTTGCGGTACCCGGCCTCTTCGGCGCCGCCCTAGGGTTAGGGTTAGCGCACAGGAGGCTGGCAGGCTTGCTCCACCAGCTGTGGGGCGAGTGGAGGGGCAGGCCGAGGTGAGGGCGCTGGCGAGCGGGAGCGTGGGCCAGAGCATTTTGGCTTTGGCTCGGGGTGCCTTCGAAGGTCACAGGTGACTCGGAGGGTCCTGCCCGTTCTGTTGCCCTGAAGGACTGGCGAAGCCCCTAGTGCCCCACGTGGTGGTGGGGCGGCAGGGTGCGTCCGGCACTGGGAGTTGGGGGTCCCCAATCCCTGGCATGCGGCGCCAGGCCACTTGGGAGGGGCCATTTGAGGGCGACCAAGGGATAGGGTTAGCCCCCAGGAAGCCAGCAGGCCTGATCCGCCAGCTCTGCAGCGA
Organism: Ursus americanus; assembly: GCF_024610735.1. Taxonomy (NCBI): domain Eukaryota; kingdom Metazoa; phylum Chordata; class Mammalia; order Carnivora; family Ursidae; genus Ursus; species Ursus americanus. The sequence goes on from NW_028273624.1 coordinate 2,271,748, forward strand.
GCTTAGGGGTGGGCCGAGGTTAGGGTGCTGGCGAGCAGGAGAGTGGGAGCCAGAGTTTTTGCATGGGGGGCCTTTGAAGGTCGCAGGCAGATCAGAGGGCCCTGCCCGTTCTCCCTTCCTGAATGACTGGCAACGACCCTAGCGCCCTGGGAGCTTGGGGGTGGCAGAGTGAGTCCAGCACTGGGGCTCGGGGTTCCCAAATCCCCGGCATTGAGGTGCCAGGCTCCTTGGGAGGGGCACCTCAGGGACCGACCTAGGGTAAGTGTTAGCCCCCAGGAGTGCAGCAGGCCCGTTCCCCCAGCTCTGCGGCAGGCGTAGGGGCAGGCCGAGGTGAGGGCACTGGCGAGAGGGAATGTGGACCAAAGCATTTTGGCACGGGGGGACTTCAAAAGTCGCTGGGGGCTTGGAGGGCCCTGCCCGTTCTCTCGCCCTGAAAGACTGGCGGCCCCCCTAGCAACCCGGGTTCCTGTGGGGTGGCAGGGTGACTCCGGCGCTGGGCTCGGGGATCCCCAATCCCTGGCGTTGTGGTGCCAGGCCCCTTGGGAGAGGCCCCTCGGGGGCCGACCTACGGTTAGGGTTCGTCCCCAGGAGGCCGGCAAGCCCGCGCTAAGTGGTTCTGGCAATGTAACAAAAATGCCATACACTTATCTGTAAGAAATAACAGTGTACAGGAACGCTCTTAGCCCTAACATCATCCTTTCTGAATATGGAAGCCAGCCCCAAGGTGGTCGTGGAAGTCTGACGAAAGGGCTAAGCACTTTTCTCTGAGTCACCACACTATACAGGGAAAGACCAATGTACATCATCTTTCACAAGTAGGAAGCATTAATGAAAAGGTTCTGGAATTTCGAGGACTCTGACCCATCCTTATTGGTAATAAACCACCGTGTACAGGAAAACACCTTCAACTCTCATCAGCCTCCTCAATCCTGATTCCGATTCAACTTTGGGTGTGTAGGACTAGGGAAATGTCCACATCTTATTGCTAAGAAAGAACGATGTCAGAGTAATGCCCGACAAGTCACATCAGCCTTCCTGAAGACGGCAGCAGGAATCAAGGTGGTTATGTTACCATGAGGTAAGGAAGATGTGCATAGAAGTGAGAAACAACAGTGGGCAGGACCTCTCTTCCAACGAACAGTATCTTTGCTTAATGTTGAATCCCTATGGTAAGTGGTTGTAGGCATTTGTGAGGTCAAAACCTTAAGTGTTTTGTAAAACCTCTTGGTCATTCACAGATGATACTAAGGTAGTTGGGGACTCCTAGGCAGTGATTTGTCCACTGTCGAAAATATGAAAAGATAAAAGAGACAGATGAGGTCTCCTCAGGCATTGTCCTTTATCCTCATCCTCCGTGAGGATGGCCATCTCTGGACAGCTCAGTGGCAGGGTCTCATTCACAGTGGGGGCATCTGTTCCTCACAGACATCAGGCAGGGAAATGGATTTGGTTCTCTGTGCCAGCCCAGCCACAGCTGAGTGTCACAGCACCCTCTCGTGGGCTCATAAGGGTTTCACTGTCACCAGGCAGGTCACTGTATTTGATAAACCACTGTAAGAGTTTGCAATTGCCTTCATCTGCAACCTCCTAGAAGCAAATGCAGGTCTCTGGTACCATGTGAAGTCATGTGAAGGCATTGTGAGAAAGTGTCCTTTTGCTTAAGAAAAACATGGAGCTGGGGCTCCTGGCTTGCTCAGCCAGTTAAGCATGTGCCTTTGGCTCAGGTTATGATCCCAGGGTTCTGGGATCGAGCCGAGGCTCCCTGCTCAGCAGGAAAGGAGGTAGGGAAATAGCTTAGAACCCACAGAGAATGTGAATAAAGGGGAGTGAAATGGAACTTGGTCTGTGTTTTGCTTTAGGGATTGGAAGTTAGTTTTTTCTCAATTGTGATTGTTCTTGAAACAGAAAAGCTGTATTGGTTTTTTTTTTACCTTTAATTTTTTTCTAATAATAATTTTTTTATTATGATATGTTAGTCACTATACAGTATTTCCTTAGATTTTGATGTAGTTTTCCGTGATTCATTATTTGCATATAACACCCAGTGCTCCATGCAATATGTACCTTCCTTAATACCCATCACTGGACCATCCCAATCCCCCACCCCTCTCCCCTCTGAAGCCCTCAGTTTGTTTCCCAGAGTCCATAGTCGCTCGTGGTTCATTCCCCCTTCTGTTTAGGGTCCATTGTCTAAAGGGACAGACAGTGGAAGTTCACCAAATATAAGATCAAAATTTCATTGTTCATTATAGATGCCGCCAAGTAGTTCCCAGACATTTCATTCTACTGTAGTAATTCATTATACCTGTGCAGGTGCACGTGGAAGACAATTGATGCATGTATAGTGGTAATAAAACACGCCCCTCAGTAGTAGAATAAGAGAGGATACATATGTGTAAAATTATTCGACTACAGCTTCCATGCTTTCCCTTTGGTTCCTTATTATCTATGAAATTGGACAATTTTTGTTCTCTAGGCTTAAAACTCATTGTCAAGTATTCAGAGTTTTTCAATGCTGATCTTCTCCTGTAAAAGTTACCAAAAATCTAAAATATGTATGATCTTGAAAAAATGCTATATTGAAAATTACAGCAGGGAAGTTTCATTTTGTGAATATTGTGTCAATGGATCTCTATTTTGACATCAGTGTTCATTAGAAATGATGACATTTCATGTGAGTATAAATATCAATGTGTAAAAGAAAAGGTAGGAAGAACCTTGAATGTTTAAGTAATTGGTGAAATGACAGTGTGTGTGTGTGTGTGTGTGTGTGTGTGTGTGTGTGTGTGTAATTGATTTTCAGTGAATGGTTCAGCTTCTTGTAGGGCCTTCGAGAGAGCCCAGGTGAACCTTTCAATGAGTTGTTATCTGTTTTCAGAACATGGGAATCTCTTAGTCCAATAGTCAATCCGGCAAGCTTTGAGGTCTTGAAGTCCTCAGGGATGGTGTTGCAGACCCTTGTGAGCAAACCCTAGTGTATGGTCAGAGCCCTCATTAGCTGGTACCAAGGTGTGACGATTTCAGACAGCATTTCCCAAAGAAGTACCTCTTGAGTCTCTGTCCTTGTCAGTTCCCTACACTTCCTTACACTAGTTATGTGATCAGTGTGTTTCAGGATAATCCCCACATGTGATTTTTGCTATTTCCTACTAGTCCTATCTGTTTCTCATCTTCTTCTTTTATGGTAGGTGTTGGGAAGCAACCTGTGTGGTGGAGGAAGGGGTGTGGTAGTTGTCTGCCTTCAGAGGACTGAATGATGCCTAGAAATTGTACTGTAGTTTGAGGTCAATTGTCCATCCTCTGAGTGTCAGGAATTCCATCACTTTACTTTGATGCTAGTCTGTTCTTCAAGCTGTCCTCAGAAATAAGGACGTCATCCATCTAGGGAATACCAGTTTGTGTGTATGTTTTCATTTTAGGAAAGGCCTTGCTCTTCCTTAAAATAATACTGTAGAGCACCCTTTCCTGTTGTTATTGGCCATCAGTCAATCTTTTGTGAAGTATTCGTTTATAAATAGACTTTCTATGGTTGATGAGCAGGAATTCTTTATTGACAAGTCTTTGTCAGTGTGTGTATTGCAAATCTTTACTTCCCAGCCTGCGGTTCACTATTTCATTTTCTTATGGTCATAAGTTAAGGAGAAATGTCACATTTTTATGAAGTCCCACTGAATTCTTTTAAATGGTTAAAGCACCCTATGTCCTACCCCAAGATTGACAGGTTCTACATTTTCTTTCAGAAACTGTCCAATGGGAAGCTACAATCCATCTCAAATTTATAAATTGCATTTTTAATTCTAATAGGGTATTTATAGACTGTTTTGGATTTTCTATGTACACAATTGTATTATCTGTGAATAGTCACATTTATCCCCTCAATTCTTATACTTTTTGTTTCTCTTGCCTTCTAACACTGGTAGATTCTCCGATGCAACGTTGAATAGAGCAGCATTGTTTGAAGATTTTAATATACCTTTCTCAATATCTGAAAGAAAAAGCAGACAAAACATTGGTAACAAATGTGACCTAATTGACATATAGGGAACATTCCATAATAAGTGCAGAATACATTATTTTCAAGTGGTCATAGACTCTTTACCCAAATAGATGATAGGTGGGGCCACGAATGAAGTCTACAAATGTTAAACCCTGAAATTAACTAGATTCTATTCTTAGACCACAGGGGAATTGAGCCACAGTCATAGCGAAAAGAAAATCAAGAAGTCCTTCAATGTTTAAAATTAAATGGAACTTTGCTACATATCCTAAAGGTCAGAGAGGGAATCTCAATGGAAATTCTGAACCTTTTCTACATGAGGGCTCACACACAATGGCACTTTCTTTGTGAAGAGCATTATAATAACCTAGACAGGAGTTGAGCCTTAAGTCTGAGTTCTTCCTGCCCCAGCCACACCTGGCAGCCTTGGCCTGTGGTGCCCCTCAGCTCTCCTTTCTGGCGGCCCTGAGCTAAGGGGGTCAACATGGCCATATGGAAATGGGAAGCTCCCCACTCATAGTGATGATGGTGCCCCCTCCCCAGCTGCCCATTCAGGTGGCTCTGAGCTAAGGGGGTCAACATGGCCGTATGGAAATTAGAAGCTTCCCACTCTTAGTGATGACGTTGCTATCGTATCATCCTCACCAGTCCAACAACATGATTTCTGAGTGAACTATGACACAAGAGTGACTTCTTGGCCTTCCTTCAGGTTTGAAAATCATCTGGTGAGTCATCTATTAGAAATATGGATTCAACATGTGTTCTTTCTTCTGAAAAGAAATAGACCCAATAGCAATTATGGCTTCCTGAGCACCTGTTCTTGAGACACATCATACTGGCTCTTTGTAGCATTCTGCCTCTTAAACTTCTCAACTAGGGTGTAGATATTTTTAGGCACATTTTCAGGTGGTTAGACAGGGACTCGGATGATATGAGTCACAGAGGATTTTAGTGTCAGAAACATAAGTGGGATTCCCAAATTGATTCCAAATCCCTTGTTGTTCCATACAGGGTACTATCTTCCTCTTAACTCTGGTCTTCTCGATCTGGAAACCTATCAAGTATCAGGATTTTCTTGTCATGTGGACAACTGGAACGAATTCAGCGGGCCTTTTCACCTCTGCCCATGGTGATCATTAAGATCATTATCTCAGTGGAGGACCTCTGGGTAAGATACTCAAAGATCCTTAGGAATAGAGACAGTATAATATATTTCTGGTATTAAAGTTACTGAAACCAACTATCTTTTTTAGTCCATTCTGGCTCTGGTATGTTCAGAGGGTGCTGTAAAACAGGTCTGAAATAGTGTTTAAAAACACTCAGCTCAGCCTCTTCTACAAAGTGAGCCAATGCTTATAAACATGGCTAAAATATTGCCTTACCTATGATGACTTCCCAGCCATCGTAGTGTTTATATGGTATGACTGTGACTTATATTAGTCAACATTTGCAGAGAAAGAACTTACTGCATCCAGGGGGCACTTCATGTTGAAATTAGTTTGTGACAACGAGCTACTGTGTTTTATTCTGCAGTCCAAGGGAATGGTGCCAGACATCTCTAAGTTGTCTAGCAGTTCTACAATTCTAATTTTAAGTGGTCTGTGTGCTTCAGAGATTTGGGCAGGAAAAGGGCAGGAGTCCAGAGACTGTGAACACTTCTGTTACCTGTGCTGACCATGGAGCAGGCAGCCTTTCGTGGGTATCATTTTGATTTCTTGGTACTCTTGTGAAAGGTGCTTTTGTCTCAAATTCCTCCATTTAGGAGTAATTATAATGATGAAAGTAATTTTTATCTTATATCATCTGTGGGCCCTGATCCTGGGCTTCCAGGGAAGCTATCCTTTAACATTTTACCCAGCTCAAAATGACTGGGCAAAAACCTAAAAGCATGGGCCCTATTTCTGCCCCAAGCACATGTTGTACATCTGCTTCGAGGAGAAAACAATAACCAAAAATGCCAACATAAAGATAAGAAAAAATAAAGAACATCTTTGGCTCCCATAAGATTAAGGTCATACTGACATGTACATACTGAAAACATAAGAAAGAATCTGTCACTTTCTGGATCTAAGAAGATCCTCACTGTAGTGTGTAACTCTGTATGTAAAACAAAACAGAAAAAAATATATAAGCCTGCCCCAAATGTTCCTTCCCCGGAGCACTCCCTTCTTGGTGAAGATTGTGTCTCTCAGACGGTTGTCCTGACTTGGGTTTGAATAAAGGTTTCTTCCTTTCTCTCTAAAATGTTTTTAAAAGTTCATTCATGCAGTGTCGACAATAACAGTGTTTTCTATTTAAGTGAGAAATAAATGTTCCACTCTAGTTGCATTGGGAATAAACGAATTTAGGGTTTCTTTAGAAGAGTAAGTCTGCTATCCAGAAAAGGCAAGGTCATTGGTCTATTGAGAATGAAGATAATTACTGGTAAACAACAAGTATGTGTTGCCTCTTTGCCCAGAAACCAAAGCAGGTGTGCAGGCTTTAGGTCAGAGGTGCCTTCTTCTCCCCAGCTGACAGCACTTCTCTGCTCTGGCTCCAAGACACCCGAGGTTTGAACGTCAGCATCGGAGTCAGCGAGGCAGCTTGTCACAGGACGCAGTGTTCAGAGAAAGCACAGGAATGTTTGGCAAAATGTCCTAACTATGTCAGGGCTGGAGGTAAAACCTCTCATTATCCCAAAACCTCCTGGGCTTCTCTCTTTTCTCTAGTTGAGCCACAAAGTAAAATTGAAGTAGCTGTCAGCATTCTGCGTTTGGTGCAAGAATTACTTAGTTTCCCTGCTGGTAGAACTTTGCAGGGGATCACAATTTCTCTGTCCATTTATTGCTTACACATGTATTTTGACCATCTGTTTCCTAGGAACCCTCTTTTATTAGAAAGGGAAGGTGAGATTCACTCTGTGCCTGTTTGTAACATCTAATTTGTTCCTTCGTCTAACAGTGTTTATTCAATCGGGTCTAAGATATGGTTGGGTGGCCAGCATCTAGAGTTAGGTGGCTTTTTTTCATCTGATACAGACTTGGATGATGTCATTTGACAAAGGTGATGTTTCATCATTGATTAGTTTATTCATCAGAAGAGATAAAATTAGTGTGGAGGGAAAATTCAAAATTATCCAAAGCAGCCTGCTCCTGTTTAAAAGTTGAGCTTGACTTTCTAGTTTTACTAAATGTATTATCTCGATATTTTGAGGTGCCATATTCTCTCTGTAGTTTCTTTGGTGGTGGAGTCAGAAGGAGAGTCTGGAAATTCTTTTGGATAGTGGCATGCTGGTGGCTTCAAGGGGCTTGGCGTCAGGAGCCTTGGGGTGAAGTCTGCAACTGCTTGCCTGACCCTGGGTGCATCTCCCAGAGGGTTTGTTTCCTCTTATTAAATTGCCCGCAGATAATGTTCTGCTTAAAGGGGAACCCTCCCATCCTATTGGTGGGAATGCAAAGTGGTGCAGCCAGTCTGGGAAAAGTCTGGGGGTTCCTCAAAAAGTTAAACATTGAACAACCACATGATCCAGCAATTGCTCTCCTAGGTATTTACCCAAAGGATACAGAAATGCAGATTCGAAGGGGGTCCATGCACCATGATGTTCATGGCAGTAATGTCCGCAGTAGCCAAACTATGGAGAGAATCCCAAAGTCCATGCACTGATGAATGGATAAAGCAGATGTGGGATACATATAAATAATGGAATATGACCCAGCTTCAAAAAGAATGAAATCTTACAATTTGCAAGGATGTGGATGGATCTAGAGTGTATTAAGCTAAGCAAAATCAGTGAGGAAAGACAAATATCCTATACTCTCACGCTTCTGGAATTTCAGAAAAAAAACAGATGAACAGAGTGGAGGGGTGATGAGAGAGGCAAACAAGGAAATAGACTCAACCGTGGAGAACAAACTGAGTGTTGCTGCAGGGCAAGGGTGTGGGGGGAAGTGTTAAATGGGTGAGGGGTATTAAGGAGGGCACTTGTGATGAGCACCGGGTACTGTATGCAGGTGAGGAATCACTAAATCCTACTCCTGAAGCAAATATTCCATGGCATGTGAACTAACTGGAATTTAAGTAAAAGAAGAATGGAAAAAGTGTTCTGCTTCATGAAGAGTGAGGTAAAATTGTAGTGATTTGGGCTGTACTATTCTATAGAGGATAGATGTAAAACACCCTGTTGTAGGATACAATAGAGTCTTATCACATAAGGAGTCCTCAGAAAGCTGCAATGAAAGATTCAGATCTCAGAGCATGTTCGTGTTCCACTGATATGTTACAGTTTGCACAGGTAGGAAAGAAGGTGGAGAGAAAAGAAACAGAAGGAGAAAGTAGGTGTGAACCTTTCATTAGTTAGCGTTATAGCTCTCTCATGAAAAACTTGCACCAGTGTGATTTTGGAAGCAGCGGGGGAATCGGGAGCTTTGCAGGAGACAGGGGGGAGTTCCAGGTCTGGGTAAAGCTGACAGGGGTCCCAGAGGAGAGCTGAATGCATTCTGCAGCAGGGTGTGTTCAGGGTGGGCTCCAGGGGTGGCTGTGAGTCTCCTGGGTGAGAGTTGTGACAGGTGAGGGCTGTGTGCAAGTTCCTGGCTGAGGACAAGTGAGGCACAGGCGGAGAGCTGGCAGAGAACCTTCTTCTGGGCCACCAGCTTCACCCAACACACACAGCCTCATCTTCTGTCCCTGTCACTCCAATTCAGACTTCTCCGAAGGTGAGTGAGAACACATCAAGAGCATTCTGAACAGAAGGGAAAGCATGTGCAAAGGCTCTGGGGCAGGAGAATTCCAGGTATGTCCAGGAGCAGCAAGAAGGCACTGTGGCCACAGGAGACAGCTTAGGACATGAGCTCAGAGAGGTGACAGAGGGTGACAGAAAGCTATTCCAGGGCTATAACCCCATGAGACGCTGTTTCACTGGGCCATCCTGGCTACAGTGTTGAGAACAGATGACAGAGGGTTGAAGATGGCAAGGCAGGTCAAGGACGAAGCTTTTCCAGGAACTCAGACACTATGGACCAGACAGGTGGCCTTGGATGGAGTGGTTAGACCTATTCTGGGTCCATTTTGAAGATGGAGCTCACAGGATTTGCTGATGGGTTAGCTATTAGGAGCAGGAGAACAGAGGAATTGGGGTAACTCCCAGCTGTTGTGTGTTGTCCTGATGAAGGGGAAGGAGAGGGTTTCTCGGGGGGTAGGAGGTAGTCCGTGTTCTGCATGCTGAGGAAGGTGCCTTTCCGGTGGATCTGCTGAGGGTTGTGTCTGGGAGGACCTTTCACATCTACTCCCTCAGCAATGCTGAAGTACAAGTATCCCCCACTTTTTAAACGTTCACAAAGACACTGGGCTTTCTTGAAAGAACTACATTATTACCCAGGTTCAGTAAGAGGAAGAGACCTGAAGAGGATTTCCCTCTTATGAAAAAAGGTGAACAGTGAGAATCGCGTTCAGCATCTGTTTTGGGAAGAAGCACAACAGAGGCAGCGTGCACCCCAACCAGCTCCTTCCTCTGGGAACCGCTCTCCGCATCCAGCCACCAGCACTTTGAATTGTGTCTGTGAGCCTTTGCTGTGCTTTATCTTCATTTATGCTGGGCCTCCATTGGAAACTTGTGTGCTGAGGCCTAAGAAAAGCCAAAGAGAAGGAATTTTGGAGTCTGAGCACACTGTCTAATTGTTCGTGTAAATTAATGGTCATTCCTTCTTGACACCATTTCTGGTGTGCATGGTTTCTCAGAAGCCCTGTACTTTCAAAGAGCAGGGAAACCTATACCCCATGCTGCATGGTTAGTTTAGTCTCCATGCTGGACAGAACATTTCATGACTGTCGGATTTTCTCACTCAAACATTGAGACTTTGACCGCCTTCACCCGTTTCTACCACCCCATCCCCGAATCTGGCACCTACCAATCTGCTCTCATTATCTATGCGTTCAGTATTTATTTATTCCACGTGGAATGTACATGAGAGCATCTGGTATTGGTCTTTCTGTGTCTGAGTTACTTGGCATAAGGCCCCCAAGGTCTGTGTTTCCATGTCTGGTTCTTGTGAATAATGCTGCAGTGAACGTGGGAGTTCATCTGTCTTTTTGAGGCAGCATTTTTGTGTTCTTCAAATCAATTCTCAGTAGAGCCACTACTGGGTCATGGGGTAGTTGCATTAAATTTTTCAGGAACCTCCATACCATTTGTCACAGAGGCTGCACCAATTTCCATTCCCACCAACAGTGCACAGTGTCTCCTCGTCTGTACACCCTTGACCCCACCTGGTGTCTGTCTCTGGCACAATTGCTGTTCCAACAGTTGAGAGAGGATAGCCGATTGTGGGTTTGACTGATGTTTCCCTGACGATGATTAGTGATGTCGAACAACTCCTTCTGTCTGTTGGCACCTGTGTGCCATCTTTGGAAAGTATCTATTCACATATTCCTCCCATTTTTTTAATAGTTTTTTTGTTTTGATTTGTATGAGTGTTGTGTGTATTTTGGATATTAGCCTCTTCTCACACATATGATTCACAGATAATTTTTTCTTATTGGGTCAGTGGCCTTTTAAGCTTTTGATGGTTTCTTTTGCTGTGTGGAAGATTTCAGTTTGATGTTGTTCCACTTGTTTATTTGTGCTTTTGTTGCCTTTGCATTTGGTGTCCGATCTGAAGACTCTTTGCCAAAACCAATGTCGAGAGACTTAGTACCTGTGTCTTCTTGGAAGTTTATGGATTCAGGTCTTATGTTCAAATCATTCATCATTAAAAATTTTGTGTGTGGTGTAAGAAAGTGACCCAGTTATATTCTTCTGCATTTAGTGTCCAGTTTGCCTGTTACCGCTCACTGAAGACACAGTCCTTCCCTCATGTCATATCTTCTGCTGCTGTGTCGTAAGTTAGGATCATCTACGTGTGGGTAAGTTTCTGAGCTTTCTCTACTGTTCCACTGACCTGGTGTCTGTGTTTATGCCAGTACCATCCTGTTTTGATGACAACAGCTTTGTAATGTAGCTTGAAATCCAGGAGTGTGTTGACTGCACCTTTCTTTCTTCACGTTGCTTTGGGTATTTGGGGTCTTTTGTGATTCCATACAAGTTTGAGGACTGTTTTCTATTTCCTCGAGTAATGCCACTGGAATTCAGACAGACATTTCATCACATCTGTCGATTGCTTTGGGTACGATGGACATGTTCACATAATTAACTCTTCCAGTTAAGGAGCATGGCGTATGCTACCATTTGTTTGTGTTGCCTTCCAAATCTTTGACCCATACATTCTGCCCCCCTGGACACACATATTTTTCATTTCTTTTCTGCCATGTGTTGAGTGTACTATGTCTTTCTCATTCTTGGTTACTTTTATTTCTAGATTTTTTGATGCAATTGTAAATGGCATTGTTTTTTTAATTTCTCTTGGCGAAAGTGTGTCATCAGTATACAGAAATGCAAGAAGTTGGGTCATCTGGGTGGCTCCATATGTGAAGCGTCTGCCTTCAGCTCAGGTCATGATCCCAGAGTTCTGGGATTGAGCCCCGTGTTGTGCTCCCCACTTAGTGAGGGTCTGCTTCTCCCTCTTTCTGACACTCCCCCTGCTCATGCTTTTTCTCTTCCTGTCAAATAAATAAATAAAATCTGAAATAAATAAAGACAACAGATCTTTGTATATTGACTTTATATCCTGCAGCTTTCTTGAATTTGTTTATTCTAACAGGTTTTTTTTTTTTTTTGAGGAATCTTTCCGGATTTCCTGTCATTTGCAAATTGTGACAGTTTCCTTATGGATTTCATATCTTTCCCTTTTTTAAAAATTGTTATTCACCCTACAGTACTTCATTTGTTTTTGATGTAGTGTTCCATGATTCATTGTTTGCATATAACACCTAGTGCTCATTATGACACGTGCCCTCCTTTTTTCTTTTAAAGAATTTATTTATTTATTCGACAGAGATAGAGACAGCCAGCAAGAGAAGGAACACAAGCAGGGGAGTTGGAGAGGTAGAAGCAGGCTCATAACGGAGGAGCCTGATGTGGGGCTCAATCCCATAATGCCAGGATCACGCCCTGAGTCGAAGGCAGACGCTTAACCACGGTGCCACCCAGGTGCCCCCTGCCTTGTTAAATTTAACCATTCTAACTGGTGTAAGGTGGTATCTCATTGTCGTTTTGATTTGTATTTGCCTGATGGCAAGTGATGTGGAGCATTTTTTCATGTGTCTGTTGGCCATTTGTATCTCTTTGTGTCTTCTGCCCATTTTTTGGGTGTTGAGTTTGAGGACTTCTTTATAGATCTTGGATACCAGCCCTTTATCTGTAATATCATTTGCAGATATCTTCTTCGATTTCATAGGTTGCCTTTTTGTTTTGTTGATCATTTGCTTTGCCGAGCAGAATATTTTTATCCTGATGAAGTTCCAATACTTCATTTTTGCTTTTATTTCCTTTGCCTTTAGAGACGTGGCTTGCAAGAAGTTGTTGTGTCCAAGGTTGAAGAGTTCTTTTGATTTTGATATGAGACAGGAATCCATTATATTTCTTTCCTGATTGTATTCGAGCCCTCTGTCTTTCTTGGTGAGTCTACCTAAGTGTCAGTTTTGTTTCTCTTTCCAAAAAAGGCAGCTCTCATTTTCATTGTTTGTTTGTTTGTTTTTTTTTTTGTCTTTTTAGTCTCCGTTGGATTTATTTATGCATCCTTTTTGTTATTTCCTTATTTCTACTAATTTGGGGCTTTGTTTGTTGTTTTATTTTCTACTTCTTTACCAAATAAATCAGGTTGTTTTTTGGAGAGCATCATATGGATTGATGAAGACTTGAGTTTCTATGAATGTCCCCCATAAAGCTACTTTTGCTGCATCCCATAAGTTTTGTAGGTTGTCTTTTTCATCAGGGTCAAGGTACTTCTAAAATTTTTTTGATTTCTTCTTTGACTGTTGGTTGTTCTGTAGCATGTTGTTAAATCTCCACATATTTATTTAAGATTCTTTAAGTATCTGACAGAGAGTGAGACAGCAAGAGAGGGAACGCAAGCACGGGGGTGGGAGAGGGAGAAGCGGGCTTCCCACTGAGCAAGGATCCTGGGATCACGACCTGAGCTGAAAGCAGATCCTTAACGACTGAGCCACCCAGGCCCCAAAAATCTCCACCTATTTTTGACTGTCTCATTTTTTTCTTGAGACTGATTTCTATTTTCATATCATTGTGGTTGGACAAGATTTGAAGCAGAAGGTGAAGAGAATATTCAGATGAAAGGTTTGTTTCCTGGAGGGTTTTCTGCGGGCAGACCATGAGTTCCGTGGGACGGAGGAAGGTTTTGTGAGACGGGGGTGGGGTTAACCCTTGTTAGAATTACTGACTAGTACCATGCAGGCTGTATGCCAATGTTCACACCATAGTCCTGATGGACTTGTACTTCATTAGAAATATTTTCTAGGAGGTGTAGGCATAGCCTTCACTTAAAGAAAGGTGCCATGTGGGTTCATGGCATGACCCCAGGTCAGCAACAAGGATGTATGGTATTGTGGGTGATCAGAAACAGGCTTTCTGTGGGAAGTGACAGAAATAAGGTATGGTGAGCTCCATGACCATAGGTGAGGTCCCGAGTGACCCACTGGGTGTTGGGTTCTGTGGATCTGTCTCATCATGTGCTGTGGAATTCAGGGACACCCTCCTCTCTGTGGATTTGTGTGGAGACAGGTAGACATCAGTGTCTGGCCAGGCACGAGGGTTGCACTGGACCACCACCAGAGGTGCAGCGTGCAGGGGAGCCACTGCTTGGTTTCCACGAAAGCTGACCAGGGTCTGTGACCATGATTCCTAGCAGCTGCAAGGGGAGAGGAGGCCGGGGGTAGTGCACACTTCCTAGACTTGTGTTCAGGACTAGTCTGGAGCACACTGAAGTCAACCACACCGAGCACAGAAGGCATCCAGTCAGTGTAGCTGTGGGCACTGCTCCCATGGTACTTTTGGGCCGGATCCATGCTGCCACCTCCTGCATTTCATCATCATCTTCAAGGTCATGTGCCTCTGCTCTTGCCCCATGGCCTCCGCGGTATTGTCCGTCCTCTATCTGTCCCTCTTCCCCGGTGCCCTGTGCAGTCCGATGCCAGGGTAGCCTTCTTGAGACAAACATCTGGCCCTGATGGAACACTTCCATGGATCTCGTGTGATGCTAGGATGATGCCCTTCCCTAAAAGGGGGCTGCAGATCCCCATCAGGAGAGCCATGTATCCCTTTTCAGCATGGCCTGCCCACCCCTCAGTCTTGTTCAGGGAAGCTCTCCCCACTTCCTGAGATGACAGCTCTGAACTTAAAAATGAATGTTATTTTACATAAATCTATGCCTTAGTTCATCCATGGCATGTCTTTCAACCCCGTTAGTGGGGTTTTTTTTTAGCAGTTCTGAAGGGCTGTCTGCTCAAGGAGGGGATGACCTGGGCAGGGCAGCTTTCCCTCTCATCTCCCTCAGCATGTCTCTGAGCCCTGGGGCCAGCTGTCCCACTGAGGATTGAGGGACCCGAACCAGCCCATCCTGAGCCCAAGCTGTGTCAGCTCATAGACAGATGTGTGTTGGAGCGGTGGGCAGCTGGCATGGGCCAGGGACAGGCAGTGTCTCCTTCTCATTCCTTCCCTCCCTTCCTCCCAGAGGTAGCTCAGAGCAGCCTTCAACCCCTACATCTCCAGATCCCTTGACCTGTGCTTCCTGTGTTCAGCTGGTGACCTTGGAGTTTCCCATGGATTCTACCTCCTGTACCCTCTCCTGTAGCAGTTCGTGGATCAGAGGAGGGGTCGGACCCTCTCTGTTTTAGGTCTTCTTCCTGTCCCGCACCAAGCCCACCCACCTTTGCATCTTTCATGTATGTGCTTGGAAGCAAGCCCATCCACAGGGAACCTATTAGCCAAATGGATCCAGGCAATGAACATTGAAGTAGAGATCCAGGATCCATAATAAACCTGCTCTGAAACCTGTCCCAAAGTCTGTGACTCTCTCACACTGAAACAGAAACAATAATAGCTTTCTGGACTGTAAAGTGACATGTGTCTCTACTTCCAATCTTGAATGCATAGGTGCTGAGCCTGGACAGAAAAGGACCATGGCTCCCGTGGGCTGGGATCCATGGTAAGAACTCAGTGAAATCTGAATTCAAGGCATAGAGTGAATAATTATTGTAGAGTGAATCCTCCGAAGTACGGCTTATGCACAGTGCACAGGGAAAGCTTTTTCAAAGAGGTTCCTGAAAGAAAAATCTTTTGTTAAAATTTATTTTAATTCCAGTAGAGCTAACATACAGTGTTACATTCGTTTCAGGTGTCCAATAGTGATTCAGTAATTCCATATATTACTCAGTGGTCGTCAAGAAAAGCGTCCTCTTAATCCCCTTCATCTATTTCACTCATTCCTCTATTCACCTCCTCTCTGGTAACCATCCGTTTGTTCTCTGTTGTTAAGAGTTTGTATTTTGGTGTGTCTCCTTTTTCTCTTTTAGTTATTTATTTTTGTTTGTTTCTTAAATTCCCTATTAGAGTGACATCGTATGGGATTTGTCTTTCTCTGACTGACTGACTTTAGTTAGGATAATACTCTCTAGCTCCATCCATGTGGCTGCAAATGGCAAGGTTTCATTCTTTTTCAAGCCGAGTAATACTTCATTGTGTGTGTATGTGTGTGTGTCTCTGTGTGTGTGTGTGTGTGTGTGTGTGTGTGTGTGTGTGAATACACACATCTATCATCTCATTTGTAAATTTTTCTACAGACACTTGGGTTGCTTCCATATTGTGATATTGTAAATAATGGTGCAAGACACATAGGGGTGCACGTATCCTTTTAAGTTACTGTTTTCCTATTCTTTGGGTAAATATGTGTAGTGTGATTGTTGGATCATAGGGTAGTTCTATTTTTAATTTTTTGAGGAACCATCATACTGTTTTCCACGGTGGCCACCACAGTTTGCATTCCCACCCACAGTTTGCGAGGATTCCCCTTTATCCACATCCTCCCAACACCTGCTCTTTGTTGTGCTTTTGATGTTAGCCATTCTGACAGGTTTGAGGTATTACCTCATTGTCCTTTGGAATTACATTTTCCTGATGATGGGTGATGGTGAACATCTTTTCACGGGACTGTTGGCCATTTGTATTTCTTCTTTGGAGAAATGTCTGTCCATGTCTTCTGCCTATTTTTTAACTGAATTATTTGTTTTTTGGGGGTCGAGTAGTATCAGTTCTATATGTTTTGGACACTATCCCTTTATTGCATATGATGTTTGCAAATATCTTCTCCCTTTGAGTAGGTTGTCTTATGATTTTTACGTTTTCATTGTTCTTCTGCCATGTGGAAACTATTTATTTTGCTGTATTCCCAATAGTTTATTTTTGCTTTCATTTCCTTTGCCTCAGGACACAGTCTAGAAAAACGTTGGTATGGTCCATGTCAAGAAGTTACTGTCTTCCCTCCTGTAGGATTTTAATGGATTCAGGTCTTATATTGAGGTCTTGAAACTGTTTTGTGTTTGTCTGTATTGTGTAAGAAAGCAGTCTAATTTCATCCTTTTGTGCGTAGCTGTCTAGTTTTCCCAACACCATTTGTTGTAGTGACTGTCCATTTCCCTTTTGATATCGTTGCTTGCTTTGTGGAAGATTCATGGACCACATAATTATGGGTTTCTGTCTGAACTTGTGTCCTGTTCCTTTGGTCGCTGTGTCCAGTTTTGTGCCGTACTGTCTTGTTAGGATGACTGCAGCTTTGTAGTATAACCTGAAATCTGAAATTGTGAGTCCTCCAGCTTTGTTTTTCTTTTCCACATTGCACTGGCTGTTTGGAATCTTTAGTGGTTCCATACAAATGTTTAGGATTGTTTATTCGAGGTCTTTTGTTCTTTAATTTAAATTCAATTAGCCAACTTACAGTACATCATTAGTTTCAGATGTAGTCTTCAATAAATTTTCAGTCGTGTGTAACACCCAGTGCTCATTGTACCGTGTGACCTCCTTAATGCTACTCACCCAGTTACCCCTCCCAACTTCTCTTCCAGCAATCATCAGTTTCTTGCGATAGTTAAGAGTCCATCATGGGTTTTCTCCCTCTCTGATGACTTCCCATTCTATTTTCCCTTCCTTGCCCTATGGTCATCTTCCTTGTTTCTGATATTCCACATAGAAGTGAAAGCATATGATCATTGCCTTTCTTTCATTGACTTATTCCACTCAGCATAATACCCTCCAGCTCCACCCAGGTCGGTGTGATGGTAAGTACTCATCCTTTCTGATATCTGAGTAATATTCTATTATATATATGATCCACATCTTCTTTATCCATTCATCTGTCCATGATCATCTGCACTCCTTCCACAGTTTGTCTATGATGGATATTGCTGCTATGAATACTGGGGTGCATGTGTCCCGTCTTCACTACCTCTGTCTCTTTGGGGTCGATACCCAGTAGGGCAATTGCTGGGACATAGGGTAGCTTTATTTATAACTTCTTGAGGAAACTCCGTACCATTTTCAAGAGTGGCTGTACCGGACTGCATTCGCACAGGGGTGTAAGAGGGTTCCCGTTTCTCCACATCCTCTCCAAGATGTGTAGTTTCATTTCTTCTTATTTTTAGATATTCGGCCTCGTGTGATATGGCATCTATAGTGGTTTAGATTTGCATTTCCCTGAAGCCAAGTGATATGAAGCATTTATGCATGTATCTTTTGGTCACCGCTACCTCATCATTAGTGAAGTGACTTCTCATTTTAATCCATCTCAAGACCTAAAGCTGGGTAAGTCTCTGAAGCTGGATGATGCCATCGGTTGGAAGTGTGGAGAATTTCAAAAGATCTCCATGGAGAGCAAGTTTAAAGGTCAGTGTGAAGCTACTAATTGGACCTGGGGAGATCTCTGAAAGTGGGGATTGCCTGGGATGGGCTGAGGGGGGCCCTCCGATTTTCCTATGAATCCTTGCTGCAGCCCCAAATGGACAGTTTCCTGCTGTGGGGCAGGCTGAGTCCTCTAGTCGTGCAGAGGTGAGCCCAATGCCTGGTGCCTTGGAGGCAGGCAAACGGGGAGTGACCCTCAGCAGAAGACCCAGGGTTAGGTTAGGCCTCAAGGACAGCAGGTCTGAACTGCCCAGTGCTCAGAGAGCTCCCAGGCCGAGTGAGATGAGGGCACGAGGGCGGGTGAGTGTGAGCCTTGGGGTTTCATCCGGAAGGGCCCACAAAGGTCGGGGTTCACCAGAAGGGGCTCTCAGGGGTTGCCCCAATTCTTGCCCTGAATGCTCTGTTCCCCAAAATGGTGCAGTTAACTGTGGGCTGCAGGCTGAGTCCTACGGTGGGGCTTGGGTGTCCCCAATCCCCCAGAGTGGGGTGCCAGGACCCTGGGGAGGGACCCCTCTGTGGCCAACCTAGGGTAAGGGTTAGGGTCCAGGAGCCCGGCAGGGACATACTGCAGGCTGTGCGGCGAGCTCTGTGGAGGGCTGAGAGGAGGCCATGGGGGAGGGTGAGCATGGGCCTCAGGGTT
Organism: Ursus americanus; assembly: GCF_024610735.1. NCBI lineage: Eukaryota > Metazoa > Chordata > Mammalia > Carnivora > Ursidae > Ursus > Ursus americanus. The sequence continues at coordinate 2,290,201 of NW_028273624.1, forward strand.
GGGGCACGGGGGACTGCCAAAAGTGGGGACGGGCTCCGGGGGCCTCCCCAAATTCTCGTGCCCTGTAGGCTCCGTAGAGCCCCCAGGGGCACGGTTTCCTGTCGGGTGGCAAGCTGAGTCCTGCGGTGGGGCACAGGTATCCCAATTCCCCAGGGCTGCAGTGTAAGCCTCCTGGGGAGGCCCCCACACCCACGGCCGAGCTAGGGCTAGGGTTAGGCCCCAGGAACCCCGCAGGCCTGATCTGCTGGCTGTATGGCTAGTTACCCGGGCTGAGGTGAGGGTGTGGGGAGGGTGAGCGTGGGCCTCAGGGTTGGGGTGCGGGAGGCCGCCGTTGTTCGCTGGTGGCTCAGGAGGGCCCTCCTGGTTCTCCCACCCTGAATGCTCTATGGCCTCCCAAGGTGCACGGTTTCCTGCGTGGTGGCAGACTGATTCCTGCTGTGGGGCTCAGGTGTCCCGAATCCCCGCGGCTGCGACTTCAGGCTCCTGGGGAGGGGCCCCTCCACAAATGAACTAGGGTTAGGGTTGGGGCCCAGGAACCCCGCAGGCCAGATCCGCCCGCTATGTGGCGAGCTCCACCGCGGTCTGAGGTGAGGGTGCGGGGTGGGGTGAGCATGGGCTTCAAGGTTGGGTTTAGGAATCGCCGAAGTTCGCCTGGGGCTCTGGGAGCCCTCCTGGTTCTCCCGCCCTGAATGCTCTACAGCCTCCCAAGGGGCACTGTTTCCTGTGAGCTGGCACGCTTTATCCTGCAGTGGGGCTCAGGTGTCCCCAGTCCCTGGGGCTGTGGCACCGGGCCCCAGGGGAGGGGCCCTACCCAGCCGACATAAGGACAGGTCTAGGCCCCAGGAACCCGACAGGCCTGATCTGCCAGCTCTGCGACGAGCTCGGTGGCAAGCTGAAGGGAAGGCGTGGGGCGGGATGAGCGTGGGCCTCAGGGTTGGGGTGTAGGGGGCCACCGAGGATCGCTTGGGTCTCAGGGGGGCCCTACCAGTTCTCTTGCACGGGATGCTCTGTGGCGCCCCAAGGGGCATGGTTTCCTGAGGGGTGGCAGGCTGAGTCCCGTGGTGGGGCTCAGGTGTACCCAATCCCCGGGGTTAGGGTACGGATCAGGGTATGGATTAAGGTTAGGGTATGGGTTACGGTTAGAGTACGGGTGAGGGTAGGGGTTAGGGTTAGGGTAAGGAGAGGGTACGGGTTAAGGTTGAGTTTAGGGGTTACAGGTTAGAGGTTATGGGTTAGGGTACAGATTAGGGTTTAGGGTATGGGTTAGGGTTTAGGGTTTGGGTTTAGGGTTAGGGTTAGGGTTGGAGTACGGGTTAGGTTTAGGGTACAGGTTAGGGTTAGGGTACGGGTTAGGGTACGCATTAGGGTACAGTTTAGGGTACGGGTTAGTGTATGATTTAGGGTAAGTGTTGACATACGGATTTGGGTATGGTTTAGGGTACGGGTTAGGGTTACGGTACGGGTTAGGGTTAGGGTATAGTTTAGGGTTATGGTACAGGTTAGGTTACGGTTTAGGGTTGGGGTTAGGGTACGCGTTAGGGAACGGGTTAGGGATAGGGATAGGGTATGGTTTATAGTTAGTGTATGGGTTAGGGTTCGGGCTAGGGTACAGGTTAGGGTTAGGTATGGGTTAGGGTCCGGGTTAGGGATAGGGCACGGGTTAGGGTATGGGTTTGGGTACGGGTTAGGGTATGGGTTAAGGTTAAGGTAAGGGTACTGGTTAGGGTTAAGGTACGGGTTACAGTTTAGGGTTTAGGGTTACGGTTAGGGTACAGGTTAGGGTTAGGGTACGGGTAGGGTTAGGGTATGGTTTATGGTACGAGTTAGGGTATGGGTTAGAGTCCGGGTTTGGGGTTTAGGGTTAAGGTTAGGGTACAGGTTAAGGTACTTGTTAGGGTTACGGTTAAGGTTAGGGTACGGTTTAAGTTATGGGTTAGGGTACAGTTTAGGGTTAAAGTTAGGGTACGGGTTAAGGTATGGGTTAGAGTACGTGTTACGGTTACGGTTAGAGTTAGGGTACAGGTTAGGGTTAGGGTTAGGGTACGGGTGAGGGTACGGGTTAGGGTTAGGTTTAGGGTTAGGTTACGGGTTAGGGGTAGGGTTAGCTGAAGGGGTAGGGTGAGGGGTAGTGTTAGGGGTATGGTAGGGGTCGGGGTAGGGTTAGGGTTTAGGGTTAGTGTTTGGGGTTTGGGGTTAGTGGTTAGGGTTAGGGTTTCATGTTTAGGGTTTCGGGATTAGGGTTAGGGCTTAGGGTTTAGGGTTTAGTGTTAATGTTAGGGTTTAAGGTTTAAGGATTAAGGTTTAGGGTTAGGTTTAGGGTAGGGTTAGGGTTAGGGTAAGGGTTAGGGGTTAGAGTTACGGTTAGGATTAGGGTTTAAGGTTCAGGGTTTAAGGTTATGGGTTAGGGTTTAGGGTTAGTGTTAGACCCCAGTAGGCCAGCAGGACTGATGCGCCAGCTGTGCGGCGAGCGGAGGTGTGGGCCGAGGTGAGGGCGCTGGCGAGCGAGGGAATAGTATGCAGTGTTTTGGCGCGAGGGGCCTTTTACGTCACTAGAGGCTCGGAGGGCCCTGCCCGTTCTCCCGCCCTGAATGACCGGAGGCGCCCCTAGCGACCCGTGTGGTGGCGGGGTGGCAGTGTGAGTCTGGCAATGCGGTTTAGGTGTCCCCAATGCTGTGCGTTGCAGCTCAAGGCCCCTTGGGAGGGGCCCCTCTAGGGCCGTCCTAGGGTTAGTGTTAGCACCCAGGAGTCCGGCAGGCATGATCCGCCAGCTGTGCGGTAGCAGAAGGCCAGGCCGAGGTGAAGATGCCAGCGAGCTGGAGCGTGGGCCCAAGCATTTTGGCACGGGGGGGCCTTGGAAGGTCGCCGGGGGATTGGAGGGCCCTGCCGGTTCTCCCGCCCTGAATGGCCAGAGGCGCCCTTAGCGGCCCGGGTGGTGGCAGGGCGGCACGGTGAGTATAGCACTGGGGCTCGGGGGTCCCCAATCCCTGGCGTTGCTGTGCCAGGCCCCTTGTGAGGTTCCGCTCGGGGGCCAACCTAGGGTTAGGGTTAGCCCCCAGGAGGCTGGCAGGCCCGATCCGCTGGCTGTGCGTGAGCAGAGGGGCGGGCCGAGGTCAGGGCGCTGGTGAGCAGGAGCATGGGCCCAAGCATTTTGGCGCATGGGGGCTTAGAAGTTCACTGGGACTCGGAGGGCCCTGCCCGTTCTCCCGCCCTGAAAGACCGGCAGCACGCCTAGTGGCCTGGTTTGCAGCGGGACGGCAAAGTGAGTCCTGGCTTGGGCTCGGGGGTCACCAATCCCTGGCACTGAGGCACCAGGCCCCTTCGAAAGGGCCCCTCATAGGCCACCCTAGGGGTAGTGTTAGCCCCCAGGAGGCGGGCAGGCCTGATGTGCCGGCTGTGCAGCGACCGGAGGGGCGGGCCAAGGTGAGGGCGCTGGGGAGTGGGAGCGTGGGCCCAAGCGTTCTGGCGCAGGCGGCCTTTGAAGGTCGCCGGGGGCTCGGAGGGCCCTGCCCGTTCTCCCACCCTGAAAGACCGGCAGCACGCCTAGTGGCCCGGGTTGCGGCAGGGCAGCAGGGTAGAGTCTGGCGCTGGGGCTTTGGGGTCCCCAATCCCAGGTGTTGCGGCGATAGGCGACTTGGGATGGGCCCCTCAGTGGCCGACCTAGGGTTAGAGTTTGCACCGAGGAGGCTGGAAGTCCGGATCCACCCGCTCTGCAAGGAGCGGAGGGGTGGGCTGAGATGAGGGCGCTGGCGAGCAGGAGCGTGGACCCAAGCGTTTTGGTGCTGGGGCCTTCAAAGGTCGCCGGGGGCTCGGAGGGCCCTGCACGTTCTTCTGCCCTGAATGCCCGACGGCGCACCTAGCGGCCCGGGTTGCAGAGGGGCAGCAGTGTGAGTCCGGTGCTAGGGCTCAGGGGTCTCCAATCCCCGGTGTTGCAGCGCCAGGCCCCTTGGGAGGGGCCCCTCGGGTGCGACCTAGTGTTAGGGTTAGCCCCCAGGAGGCCCTCAGGCCCGATTCGCCAGCTGTGTGGCGAGCGGAGGGTCGGGCGGAGGTGAGGCCGCTGGCGAGCAGGAGCATGGGCCCAGGAGTTTTCGAGGGGGGGTCCTTCGAAGGTCGCCAGGTGCTCAGAGGGCCGTTCACGTTCTTCCGCCCTGAATGACAGGCGACTACCCTGGCGGCCCGGTTAGAGGAGGGGCGGTAGGGTGAGTCTAGCGCTGGGGCTCGGGGTCCCCAGTCCTCGGCGTTGGGGTGCCAGGCCCCTTCGGAAGGGCTCTAGGGGGCTGACCAAGCATTACTGTTAGCCCCCAGGAGGCTGGCAGACCCGATCTGCCGGCTGTGTGTTGAGCAGAGGGGCAGGCCTAGGTGAGGGCGCTGTCGAGCGGGAGTGTGGGCCCAAGCGTTTTGGCACGGGGGGCCTTCGAATGTTGCCAGGGGCTTGGAGGGATCTGCCCGTTCTCCCTCCCTAAATGACCGACAGTGCTCCTAGTGGCCTGGGTGGTGGCAGGGCGACACGGTGAGTCCGGCGCTGGGGCTCGGGTGTCCCCAATCTCAGGCATTGTGGTGTCAGGCCCCTTCAGAGGGGCCCCTCAGGGGCCAACCTAGGGTTATGGGTAGCCTCCAGGAGGAGGGCAGGCCTCATCCACCGGCTCTGCAGCGAGTGGAGGGGTGGGCCAAGGTGAGGGCACTGAGGAGCAGGAGCATGGGCTCAAGCGTTTTGGATGGGGGGGCCGTTGAGTGTCGCCATGGACTCGGAGGGCCCTGCCCATTCTCCCGCCCTGAATGACCAGCGGCACCCCTGGCCACATGGGAGGGGCCCCTTGGGGGCGACCTAGGGATAGGGTTAGCCCCCAGGAAGCCAGCAGGCCCGATCCGCCAGCTCTGCAGCGAGTGGAGGGGTGGGCCGAGGTTAGGGCGCTGGCGGGCAGGAGTGTGGGAGCCAGAGTTTTTGCGTGGGGGGCCTTCGAATGTCGCAGGGTGATCGGAGGGCCCTGCCCGTTCTCCCTTCCTGAATGGCAACGACCCTAGTGCCCTCGGTGCCTATGGGGTGGCAGAGTGAGTACAGCACTGGGGCTCGGGGGTCCCAAATCCACGGCATTGCGGTGCCAGGATCCTTGGGAGGGGCCCCTCGGGGGTGACCTAGGGTAAGTGCTAGCCCCCAGGAGTCTAGGAGGCCCATTCCGCCAGCTCTGCAGCAGGCGGAGGGGCAGGCCGAGGTGAGGGCGCTGGCGAGAGGGAGTGTGGGCCCAAGCATTTTGGCACAGGGGCCTTCGAAGGTCGCCGGGGGCTTGGAGGGCCCTGCCCGTTCTCTTGCCCTGAAAGACTGGCGGTGCCCCTAGCAGCCCGGGTTGCCACGGGGCAGCAGGCTGACTCCGGTGCTGGGCTCGGGGGCCCCAATCCCCGGCGTTGTGGCACAAGGCCCCTTGGGAGGGGCCCCTCGGGGGCCGAGCTAGGGTTAGGGTTCGTCCCCAGGAGACCGGCAAGCCCGGCGCTAAGTGGTTCAGGCAAGGTAACAAAAATGCCATACACTTATCTGTAAGAAATAACAGTGTACAGGAACCCTCTTAGCCCTAACATCATCCTTTCTGAATATGGAAGCCAGCCCCAAAGTGGTCGTGGAAGTCTGACGAACGCGCTAAGCACTTTTCTCTGAGTCACCACACTATACAGGGAAAGACCAATGTACATCTTCTTTCACGAGTAGGAAGCATTAATGAAAAGGTTCTGGAATTTCAAGGACTCTGACCCATCCTTATTGGTAATAAACCACCGTGTACAGGAAAACACCTTCAACTCTCATCAGTCTCCTCAATCCTGACTCCCATTCAACTTTGGATGTGTAGGACTAGGGAAATGTCCACATCTTATTGCTAAGAAAGAACGATGTCAGGGTAATGCCCTTCAAGTCACATCAGCCTTCCTGAAGACGGAAGCAGGAATCAAGGTGGTTATATTACCATGAGGTAAGGAAGATGTGCATAGAAGTGAGAAACAACAGTGGGCAGGACCTCTCTTCCAAGGAACAGTATCTTTGCTTAATGTTCAATCCCTATGGTAAGTGGTTGTGGGCATTTGTGAGGTCAAAATCTTGAGTGTTTTGTAAAACCTCTTGGCCATTCACAGATGAGACTAAGGTAGTTGGGGACTCCTAGGCAGTGATTTGTCCACTGTCAAAAATATGAAAAGATAAAAGAGACAGATGAGGTCTCCTCAGGCATTGTCCTTTATCCTCATCCTCCGTGAGGATGGCCATCTCTGGACAGCTCAGTGGCAGGGTCTCATTCACAGTGGGGGCATCTGTTCCTCACAGACATCAGGCAGGGAAATGGATTTGGTTCTCTGTGCCAGCCCAGCCACAGCTGAGTGTCACAGCACCCTCTCGTGGGCTCATAAGAGTTTCACTGTCACCAGGCAGGTCATTGTATTTGATAAACCACTGTGAGAGTTTGCAATCGCCTTCATCTGCAACCTCCTAGAGGCAAATGCAGGTGTCTGGTACCATGTGAAGTCATGTGAAGGCATTGTGAGAAATTGTCCTTTTGCTTAAGAAAAACGTGGCTGGGGCTCCTGGCTGGCTCAGCCAGTTAAGCATGTGCCTTTGGCTCAGGTTATGTTCTCAGGGTTCTGGGATCGAGCCCGGGTTCCCTGTTCAGCAGGAAAGGAGTTAGGGAAATAGCTTAGAACCCACAGAGAATGTGAATAAAGGGGAGTGAAATGGAATTTGGTCTGTGTTTTGCTTTAGGGATTGGAAGTTAGTTTTTTCTCAATTGTGATTGTTCTTGAAACAGAGAAGCTGTATTGGATTTTTTTTACCTTTATTTTTTTTCTAATAATAATTTTTTATTATGATATGTTAGTCACTATACAGTATTTCCTTAGTTTTTGATGTAGTGTTCCGTGATTCATTATTTGCATATAACACCCAGTGCTCCATGCAATATGTACCTTCCTTAATACCCATCACTGGCCCATCCCAATCCCCCACCCCTCTCCCCTCTGAAGCCCTCAGTTTGTTTCCCAGAGTCCATAGTCTCTCGTGGTTCATTCCCCCTTCTGTTTAGGGTCCATTGTCTAAAGGGACAGACAGTGGAAGTTCACCAAATATAAGATCGAAATTGAATTGTTCATTATAGATGCCGCTAAGTAGTTCCCAGACATTTCATTTTACTGTAGTAATTCATTATACCTGTGCAGGTGCACATGGAAGACAATTGATGCATGCAGAGTGGTAATAAAACACGCCCCTCAGTAGTAGAATAATAGGGGATGCATATGTGTAAAATTATTCGACTACAGCTTCCATGCTTTCCCTTTGGTTCCTTATTATCTATGAAATTGGACCATTCTTGTTCTCTAGGCTTAAACCTCATTGTCAGTATTTAGAGTTTTTCAATGCTGATCTTCTCCTGTATAAGTTACCAAAACCTAAAATATGTATGAATTTTAAAAAACGCTATATTGAAAATGACAGCAGGGAAGTTCCATTTTGTGAATATTGTGTCAATGGATCTCTATTTTGACATCAGTGTTCATTAGAAATGATGACATTTCATGTGAGTATAAATATCAATGTGAAAAAGAAAAGGTAGGAAGAACCTTGAATGTTTAAGTAATTGGTGAAATGACAGGTGTGTGTGTGTGTGTGTGTGTGTGTGTGTGTGTGTGTGTGTGTGTAATTGATTTTCAGTGAGTGGTTCAGCTTCTTGTAGGGCCTCCGAGAGAGCCCAGGTGAACCTTTCAATGAGTTGGTATCTGTTTTCAGAACATGGGAATCTCTTAGTCCAATAGTCAATCAGGCAAGCTTTGAGGTCTTGAAGAGTTTCAGTCCTCAGCGATGGTGTTGCAGACCCTTGTGAGCAAACCCTAGGTATGCTCAGAGCCCTCATTAGCTGGTACCAACGTGTGACGATTTCAGACAGCATTTCCCAAAGAAGTACCTCTTGAGTCTCTGTCCTTGTCAGTTCCCTACACTTCCTTACACTAGTTATGTGATCAGTGTGTTTCAGGATAATCCCCACATGTGATTTTTGCTATTTCCTACTAGTCCTATCTGTTTCTCATGTTCTTCTTTTATGGTAGGTGTTGGGAAGCAACCGGTGTGGTGGAGGAAGGGGTGTGGTAGTTGTCTGCCTTCAGAGGACCGAATGATGCCTAGAAATTGTACTGTAGGTTGAGGTCAATTGTCCATCCTCTGAGTGTCAGGAATTCCATCACTTTACTTTGATGCTAGTCTGTTCTTCAAGCTGTCCTCAGAAGTAAGGACGTCATCCATCTAGGGAATACTGGTTTGTGTGTATGTTTTCATTTTAGGAAAGGCCTTTCTGTTCCTGAAAATAATACTGTAGAGTACCCTTTCTGGGTTTTATTGGACATCAGTCAATATTTTGTGAAGTATTCCTTTATAAATAGACTTTTTATGGTTGATGAGCAGGAATTCTTTATTGACAAGTCTTTGTCAGTGTGTGTATTGCAAATCTTTACTTCCCAGACTGTGGTTCACTTTTTCATTTTCTTATGGTCATAAGATAAGGAGAAATGTCACATTTTTATGAAGTCCCACTGAATTCTTTTAAATGGTTAGTGCACCATATGTCCTACCCCAAGATTGACAGGTTCTGCATTTTCTTTCAGAAACTGTCCAATGGGAAGCTACAATCCATCTCAAATTTATAAATTGCATTTTTAATTCTAATAGGGTATTTATAGACTGGTTTGTATTTTCTATGTACACAATCATATTATCTGTGAATAGTTACAATTATCCCCTCAATTCTTATACTTTTTGTTTCCCTTGCCTTCTAACAGTGGTAGATTCTCCGATGCCATGTTGAATAGAGCAACATTGTTTGAAGATTTTAATATACCTTTCTCAATATCTGACAGAAAAAGCAGACAAAACATTGGTAAAAATGTGACCTAATTGACATATAGGGAACATTCCATCATAAGTGCAGAATACATTATTTGCAAGTGGTCATAGACTCTTTATCCAAATAAATGACAGATGGGGCCACGAATCAATGCTACAAATGTTAAACCGTGAAATTAACTAGATTCTATTCTTAGACCACAGGCGAATTGAGCCACAGTCATAGCGAAAAGAAAACCAGGAAGTCCTTCAATGTTTAAAATTAAATGGAACTTTGCTACATATCCTAAAGGTGAGAGAGGGAATCTCAATGGAAATTCTGAACCTTTTCTACATGAGGGCTCACACACAATGGCACTTTCTTTGTGAAGAGCATTATAATAACCTAGACAGGAGTTGAGCCTTAAGTCAGAATTCTGCCTGCCCCAGCCACACCTGGCAGCCTTGGCCTGTGGTCCCCCTCAGCTGTCCTTTCTGGTGGCCCTGAGCTAAGGGGGTGAACATGGCCGTATGGAAATTAGAAGCTCCCCACTCTTAGTGATGACGTTGCTATCGTATTGTCCTCACCAGTCCAACAACATGATTTCTGAGTGAAACATGACACAAGAGCGACTTCTTGGCCTTCCTTCAGGTTTGAAAATCATCTGGTGAGTCATCTATTAGAAATATGGATTCAACATGTGTTATTTCTTCTAGAAAAGAAATAGACCCAATAGCAATTATGTGTTCCTTAGCACCTGTTCCTGAGAGACATCATACTGGCTCTTTGTAGCATTCTGCCTCTTAAACTTCTCAACTAGGGTGTAGATATTTTTAGGCACATTTTCAGACGGTTAGAAAGGGACTCAGATGATATGAGTCACAGAGGATTTTAGTGTCAGAAACCTAAGTGGGATCCCCAAATTGACTCCAAATCCCTTGTTGTTCCATACAGGGTACTATTTCCCTCTTATCTCTGGTCTTCTCAATCTGGAAACCTATCAAGTATCAGGATTTTCTTGTCATGTGGACAAATGGAACGAATTCAGCGGGCCTTTTCACCTCTGCCCATGGTGATCATTAAGATCATTATCTTAGTGGAGGACCTCTGGGTAAGATACTCAAAGATCCTTAGGAATACAGACAGTATAATATTTTTCTGGTATTAAAGTTACTGAAACCAACTATCTTTTTTTTGTCCATTCAGGCTCTGGTATGTTCAGAGGGTGCTGTAAAACTGGTCTGAAATAGTATTGAAAAACACTCAGCTCAGCCTCTTCTACAAAGTGAGCCAATGCTTATAAACATGGCTAAAATATTCCCTTACCTACGATGACTCCCCAGCCATCGTAGTGTTTATATGGTATGACTGTGACTTACATTAGTCAACATTTGCAGAGAAAGAACTTAGTGCATCCAGGGGGCACTTCATGTTGAAATTAGTTTGTGACAACGAGCTACTGTGTTTTATTCTGCAGTCCAAGGGAATGGTGCCAGACATCTCTAAGGAGTTCTAGCAGTTCTACAATTCTGATTTTAAGTGGTCTGTGTGCTTCAGAGATTTGGTCAGGAGAAGGGCAGGAGTCCAGAGACTGTGAACACTTCTGTTACATGTGCTGACCATGGAGCAGGTAGCTTTCTGTGGGCATCATTTTGATTTCTTGGTACTCTTGTGAAGGTGCTTTTGTCTCAAATTCCTCCATTTAGGAGTAATTATAATGATGAAAGTAATTTTTATCTTATATCATCTGTGGGCCCTGATCCTGGGATCCCAGGGAAGCTATCCTTTAACATTTTACCCGGTTCAAAATGATTGGGCAAAACCTCAAAGCATGGGCCCTATTTCTGCCCCAAGCACATGTTGTACATCTGCTTCAAGAAGAAAACAATAACCAAAAATGCCAACATGAAGATAAGAAAAAATAAAGAACCTCTTTGGCTCCCATAAGATTAAAGTCATACTGACATGTACATACTGAACATGCATGAAATCATTGCATTTCCTAAAGCCCAAGCCTTGGAGGGTCTGAGAGCCACTGATCTTGCCCAGAACCAGGCACACCCCAGCAGGGAGGTCTGGTGCAGAAAGGGAAGGGGCAGGACTCTGAGGGTGGTCTGCAGCTAGAGGGGTCCCTGGAATGGGCCAGGTGTGTGTGGGGAGCCCAGCCCAGGACCCCACCTATGCCTATGCTGGGTGTTGGGTAGAGGAGGCACCTCTTGGACCCCCTGCACTTTCAGGGTTCCAGGGGCTTGAGGGCGGCTTGCCTGGCTTCCCAGGGGCTGGGGCACCACCCTCCCTGACAAATCACCTCTTGGGAGTGGAGCTACGTCTCTGTGGGCTGTTCCAGAGTTGCAGTGGGGTGCAAACCTGGGACAGAAGAAGGGGAACTGGGAGAGAGAGAGTTGCCCTGCGGAGGTCCCGGCAGGTTAGAGAGCAGCGTGCACCGTGGGTGGGGGGGTCTGGGGGTAGGGTGCGCCCCAGGTGGGAGGCAGGGTTCTGGAAGGGCACCTGGAGAGGGTTCATTGTGGGAACTCAGGTGAGTTTTCTTTTTCCTTTTAAAGTCTCTTCTGCCCCATGTTCTCAACTGGCCTTATTCCCCATACCTGTGAACTCCAGGGCGCCCACTCACCTGAGCTTTTGTGGGATTGGTTGCAGAATTTCAGGGTTTCCCCTGTTCCCCGGGAAGAGTGCGGGTAAGGACCTCACAGAGTCCCCACCTTCAGTGATGTGTCCCACGGTTCTCTGACACTGTGCAGGTGATGCATCTTGAGAAGTACCTCAAGTTCAGCAGGGTGTGCCCTGGTCCCCCAGGCACAGGTGTGGCCATAGCAAGCCCCAGAGCCGTCCCCCAACTTCAGCATTATGCCCCGTGTGCCCCCAGGTTAGTGGTAATTGGCTGTTAGAATCATGCAGGAAAATCCTCCAGGTGGGGGCCTGAAGGAGGGCGTAAACCAGACCCCACTCTAATTGCATTGGGAATAGACGAATTGAGGGTTTCTTTAGAAGAGTAAGTCTGCTTTCCAGAAAAGGCAAGGTCATTGGTCTATTGAGAATGAAGATAATTACTGATATACAACAAGTATGTGTTGCCCCTGCACCCAGAAACCGAAGCAGGTGTGCAGGCTATAGGTCAGAGGTGCCTTCTTCTCCCCAGCTGACAGCACTTCTCTGCTCTGGCTACAAGACACCCGAGGTTTTGAACGTCAGCATCGGAGTCAGCGAGGCAGCTTGTCACAGGACGCCAGTGTTCAGAGAAAGCACAGGTATGTTTGGCAAAATGTCCTATCTATGTCAGGGCTGGAGGTAAAACCTCTCATTATCCCAAAACCTCCTGGGCTTTTCTCTTTTCTCTAGTTGAGCCACAAAGTAAAATTGAAGTAGCTGTCAGCATTCTGGGTTTGGTGCAAGAATTACTTAGTTTCCCTGGAGGTAGAACTTTGCAGGGGATCACAATTTCTGTCCATTTATTGCTTACAAATGTATTTTGACCATCTGTTTCCTAGGAACCCTCTTTTATTAGAAAGGGAAGGTGAGATTCACTCTGTGCCTGTTTGTAACATCTAATTTGTTCCTTCATCTAACAGTGTTTATTCAATTGGGCCTAAGATATGGTTTAGTGGCCAGTATCTAGAGTTAGGTGGCTTTTTTCATCTGATACAGACTTGGATGATGTCATTTGACAAAGGTGATGTTTCATCATTGATTAGTTTATTCACCAGAAGAGTTAAAATTAGGGTGGAGGGAAAATTCAAAATTATCCAAACCGGCCTGTTCCTGTTTAAAAGTTGAGCTTGACTTTCTAGTTTTACTAAATGTATTATCTCGATATTTTGAGGTGCCATATTCTCTCTGTAGTTTCTTTGGTGGTGGAGTCAGAAGGAGAGTCTGGGAATTCTTTTGGATAGTGGCATGCTGGTGGCTTCAAGGGGCTTGGCGTCAGGAGCCTTGGGGTGAAGTCTGCAACTGCTTGTCTGACCCTGGGTGCATCTCCCAGAGGTTTTGTTGCCTCCTATGAAATTGCCGGCAGATAATGTTCTGCTTAAAGGGGAACCCTCCCATCCTGTTGGTGGGAATGCAAAGTGGTGCAGCCAGTCTGGGAACCAGTGTGGGGGTTCCTCAAAAAGTTAAACATTGAACAACCCCATGATCCAGCAATTGCTGTCCTACGTATTTACCCAAAGGATACAGAAATGCAGATTCGAAGGGGGTCCATGCACCATAATGTTTATAGCAGCAATGTCCACAGTAGCCAAACTATGGAGAGAATCCCAAAGTCCATGCACTGATGAATGGATAAAGCAGATGTGGGATACATATATATAATGGAATATGACCCAGCTTCAAAAAGAATGAAATCTTACCATTTGCAAGGATGTGGATGGATCTAGAGTGTATTAAGCTAAGCAAAATCAGTGAGGAAAGACAAATATCCTATGCTCTCACGCTTGTGGAATTTCAGAAAAAAAAACAGATGAACAGAGTTGAGGGGTGATGGAGAGGCAAACAAGGAAATAGACTCAACCTTGGAGAACAAACTGAGTGTTGCTGCAGGACATGGGCGTGGGTGTAAGAGTTAAATGGGTGAGGGGTATTAAGGAGGAATCTTGTGATGAGCACCGGGTACTGTATGCAGGTGAGGAATCACTAAATCTTACCCCTGAAGTGAATATTCCATGGCATGTGAACTAACTGGAATTTAAGTAAAAGAAGAAAGGAAAAAGTGTTCTGCTTCATGAAGAGCGAGGTAAAGTTGTAGTGATTTGGGCTGTACTCTTCTATAGATGAGAGTTGTAGAACACCCTGTTGTAGGATACACTAGTTTCTTATCACATAAGGAGTCCTCAGAAAGCTGCAATGAAAGATTCAGATCTCAGAGCATGTTCATGTTCCACTGATATGTTACAATTTGCACAGGTAGGAAAGAAGGTGGAGAGAAAGGCAACAGAAGGGGAAAGTAGGTGTGAACCTTTCATTAGTTAGTGTTATAGCTTTCTCATGAAAGCCTTGCGCCAGTGTGATTTTGGAAGAAACGGTGGAATCCGGGAGCTTTGCAGGAGATAGGGGAGTTCCAGGTCTGGGTAAACTGACAGGGGTCCCAGAGGAGTGTTGAATGCATTCTGCAGCAGGGTGTGGGCAGGGTGGGCTCCAGGGGTGGCTGTGGTCTCCTGGGTGAGAGTTGTGACAGGTGAGGGCTGTGTGCAAGTTCCTGGCTGAGGACAAGTGAGGCACAGGCAGAGAGCTGGCAGAGAACCTTCTTCTGGGCCACCAGCCTCACCCAACACACACAGCCTCATCTTCTGTCCCTGTCACTCCAATTCTGACTTCTCCGAAGGTGAGTGAGAATACATCAAGAGCATTCTTAACAGAAGGGAAAGCATGTGCAAAAGCTCTGGGGCAGGAGAATTCCAGTTATTTCCAGGAGCAGCAAGAAGGACCTGTGGCCACAGGAGACAGCTTAGGACATGAGCTTAGAGAGGTGAAAGAGGGTGACAGAAAGCTATTCCAGGGCTATAACCCCATGAGAAGCTGTTTCACTGGGCCATACTGGCTACAGTGTTGAGAACAGATTACAGAGGGTTGAAGATGGCAAAGCAGGTCAATTATGAAGCTTTTCCAGGAACTCAGGCACCGTGGAACGGACAGGTGGCTTTGGATGGAGTGGTTAGACCTCTTCTGGGTCCATTTTGAAGATGGAGCTCACAGGATTTGCTGATGGGTTAGCTATTAGGAGCAGGAGAACAGAGGAATTGGGGTAACTCTCAGGTGTTGTGGGTTGTCCTGATCGAGAGGAAGGAGAGGGTTTCTCAGGGGGTAGGAGGTAGTCGGTGTTCAGCATGCTGAGGAAGGTGCCTTTCCCAGTGGATCTGCTGAGGTTTGTGTCTGGGAGGACCTTTCACATCTCTTCCCTCAGCAATGCTCAAGTACAAGTATCCCCCACTTTTTAAACGTTCACAGTAAGACACTGGGCTTTCTTGAAAGAACTACGTTATTACCCAGCTTCAGTAAAAGGAAGACACCTGAAGAGGATTTCAATCTTATGAAAAAAGGTGAACAGTGAGAATCGCGTTCAGCATCTGTTCTGGGGAGAAGCACGACCGAGGCGGCGTGCACCCCAACCAGCTCCTTCCTCTGTCAACCGCTCTCCGCTTCCAGCCACTAGCACTTTGAATTGTGTCTGTGAGCCTCTGCTGTGCTTCATCTTCATTTATGCTGGGCCTCCGTTAGAAACTTGTGTGCTGAGGCCTAAGAAAAGCCAAAGAGAAGGAATTTTGGAGTCTGAGCACACTGTCTAATTGTTCGTGTAAATTAATGGTCATTCCTTCTTGACACCATTTCTTCTGTGCAAGGTTTCTCAGAAGCCCTGTACTTTCAAAGAGCAGGGAAACCTATACCCCATGCTGCGGGGTTAGTTTTAGTCTCCATGCCTGACAGACCATTTCATGACTAGGATTTTCTCACTCAAACATTGAGACTTTGACCATCTTCACCCTTTTCTACCACCGCATCCCCGAATCTGGCACCTACCAACCTGCTCTCAGTATCTATGCGTTCAGTATTTGTTTATTCCACGTTGAATGTACATGAGAGCATCTGGTATTGGTCTTTCTGTGTCTGAGTTACTTGGCATAAGGCCCCCAAGGTCTGTGTTTCCATGTCTGGTTCTTGTGAATAATGCTGCAGTGAACGTGGGAGTGCATCTGTCTTTTTGAGGCAGCATTTTTGTGTTCTTAAATCAATACTCAGTAGAGCCATTACTGGGTCATGGGGTAGTTGTATTTATTTTTTCAGGAACCTCCATACCATTTGTCACAGTGGCTGCACCAATTTCCATTCCCACCAACAGTGCACAGTGTTTCCTCGTCTGCACACCCAGAACCCACCTGGTGTCTGTCTCTGGGACAATTGCTATTCCAACAGTTGTGAGAGGATAGCCGATTGTGGGTTTGACTGATGTTTCCCTAACGATGATTAGTGATGTCGAACAACTTTTTCTGTCTGTTGGCACCTGTGTGCCATCTTTGGAAAGTATCTATTCACATATTCCTCCCATTTTTTATATAGTTTTTTTTTTATTTGTATGAGTGTTGTGTGTATTTTGGATATTAGCCTCTTCTCACACATATGATTCGCAGATATGTTTTTCTTATTGGGTCAGAGGCCTTTTAAGTTTTTGATGGTTTCTTTTGCCGTGTGGAAGATTTCAGTTTGATGTTGTTCCACTTGTTTATTTTTGCTTTTGTTGCCTTTGCATTTGGTGTCCGATCTGAAGACTCTTTGCCAAAACTAATGTCAATAGACTTAGTACCTGTGTCTTCTTGGAGGTTTATGGATTCAGGTCTTATGTTCAAATCATTCATCCATTAAAAATTTTGTGTGTGGTGTAAGAAAGTGACCCAGTTATATTCTTCTGCATTTAGTGTCCCCTTTGCCTGTTACCGCTCACTGAAGAGACAGTCCTTCCCTCATGGCATATCTTCTGCTGCTGTGTCGTAAGTGAGGATCATCTACGTGTGGGTAAGTTTCTGAGCTTTCTGTACTGTTCCACTGACCTGGTGTCTTTGTTTATGCCAGTACCATCCTGTTTTGATGACATCAGCTTTATAATCCAGCTTGAAATCCAGGAGTGTGTTGACTGCACCTCTTTCTCCAGGTTGCTTTGCGGATTTGGTGTCTTTTGTGATTCCATACAAGTTTGAGGACTGTTTTCTATTTCCTCGAATAATGACACAGGAATTCAGATAGGGATTTCATCACATCTGTCGATTGCTTTGGGTACGATGGACATGTTCACATAATTAACTCTTCCAGTTAAGGAGCATGGCGTATGCTACCATTTGTTTGTGTTCCCTTCCAAATCTTTGACCCATACATTCTGCCCCCCTGGACACACATATTTTTCATTTCTTTTCTGCCATGTGTTGAGTGTACTATGTCTTTCTCATTCTTGGTTACTTTTATTCCTAGATTTTTTTTGATGCAATTTTAAATGGCGTTGCTTTTTTAATTTCTCTTTGCGAAAGTGTGTCATAAGTATACAGAAATGCAAGAAGTTGGGTCATCTGGGTGGCTCCATAAGTGAAGCGTCTACCTTCAGCTCAGGTCATGATCCCAGAGTTCTGGGATCGAGCCCCGTGTTGGGCTCCCTGATTAGCGAGGGTCTGCTTTTCCCTCTTTCTGACACTCCCACTGCTCGTGCTTTTTCTCTTCCTGTCAAATAAATAAATAATATTTGAAAAATAATGACAACAGGTCTCTGCATATTGACTTTATATCCTGCAGCTTGTTTGAATTTTTTTATTCTAACAGTTTTTTTTTTTTTTTTGTGGAATCTTTCGGGATTTTATGTCATTTGCAAATTGTGCCAGTTTTCCTGTATGGATTTAATATCTTCTCTTTTTTTAAAAATTGTTATTCACCCTACAGTACTTCATTTGTTTTCGATGTAGTGTTCCATGATTCATTGTTTGCATATAACACCTAGTGCTCATTATGACAAGTGCCCTCCTTTTTTTTTAAAGAATTTATTTATTTATTCAACAGAGATAGAGACAGCCAGCGAGAGAGGGAACACTAGCAGGGGGAGTGGGAGAGGAAGAAGCAGGCTCACAGCGGAGGAGCCTGTTGTGGGGCTCGATCCCATAATGCCAGGATCACGCCCTGAGCCGAAGGCAGATGCTTAACCACTGTGCCACCCAGGTGCCCCCTGTCTTGTTAATTTTAACCATTCTAACTGGTGTAAGGTGGTATTTCATTGTCGTTTTGATTTGTATTTGCCTGATGGCAAGTGATGTGGAGCATTTTTTCATGTGTCTGTCGGCCATTTGTATGTCTTCTCTGGAGAAGTATCTCTTTGTGTCTTCTGCCCATTTTTTGGGTGTCGAGTTTGAGGAGTTCTTTATAGATCTTGGATACCAGCCCTTTATCTGTAATATCATTTGCAGATATCTTCTTCAATTCCATAGGTTGCCTTTTGTTTTGTTGATTGTTTGCTTTGCCGAGCAGAAGCTTTTTATCCTGATGAAGTGCCAATAGTTCATTTTTGCTTTTATTTCCTTTGCCTTTAGAGACGTGGCTTGCAAGAATTGTTGTGTCCAAAGTTGAAGAGTTCTTTTGATTTTGATATGAGACAGGAATCCATTATCTTTCTTTCCTGATTGTATTTGAGTCCTCTGTCTTTCTTGGTGAGTCTAGCTAAGTTTGTCAGTTTGTTTATCTTTCCAAAAAAGGCAGCTCTCATTTTCATTGGGTTTTTTTTTGTCTTTTTAGTCTTTGTTGGATTTATTTATGCCTTCCTTTTTGTTATTTCCTTATTTCTACTAATTTGGGGCTTTGTTGGTTGTTTTTTTTTTTCCAATTCTTTACCACATAAATCAGGTTGTTTATTGGAGAGCATTCTCATGGATTGATGAACACTTGAATTTCTATGAATGTCCTCCATAAAGCCACTTTTGCTGCATCCCATAAGTTTTTGTAGGTTGTCTTTTTCATCAGCGTCAAGGTACTTCTAAAATTTTTTTGATTTCTTCTTTGACTGTTGGTTGTTCAGTAGCATGATGTTAAATCTCCACATATTTTTTAAGATTCTTTAAGTATCTGACAGAGAGTGAGACAGCGAGAGAGGGAATGCAAGCAGCGGGGTGGGAGAGGGTGAAGCGGGCTTCCCACTGAGCAAGGAGCCTGATTCGGGGCTAGATCCCAGGATCCTGGGATCACGACCTGAGCTGAAAGCAGATCCTTAACGACTGAGCCACCCAGGCCCCAAAAATCTCCACCTATTTTTGACAGTCCCATTTTTTTCTTGAGACTGATTTCTAGTTTCATATCATTGTGGTTGGATAAGATTTGAAGCAGAAGGTGAAGAGAGCATTCAGATGAAAGGTTTGTTTCCTGGAGGGTTTTCTGTGGGCAGACCACGAGTTCAGTGGGCAGGAGGAAGGTTTTATGAGATGGGGGGTGGGGATAACCCTTGTTAGAATTACTGACTACTACCATGCAGGCTGTGTGCTACCGTTCACATCATAGTCCTGATGGACTTGTACTTCATTAGAAATATTTTCTAGGAGGTGTAGGCATAGTCTTCACTTAAAGAAAGGTGCCATGTGGGTTCAGCAACCAGGATGTATGGTACTGTGGGGGATCAGAAACAGGCTTTCTGTGGGAAGTGACAGAAATAAGATATGGTGAGCTCCATGACCATAGGTGAGGTCCCGAGTGACCCACTGGGTGTTGGGTTCTGTGGATCTGTCTCATCAGGTGCTGTGGAATTCAGGGACACCCTCCTGTCTGTGGATTTGTGTGGATACAGGTAGACATCAGTGTCTGGCCAGGCACGAAGGTCGCACTAGACCACCACCAGAAATACAGCGTGCGGTGGAGCCACTGCTTGGTTTCCCCGAAAGCTGACCAGGGTCTGTGACTGTGATTCCTAGCAGCTGCAAGGGGAGAGGAGGCCGGGGGTGGTGCACACTTCCTAGAGTTGTGGTCAGGACTAGTCTGGAGCCCACTGAAGTCAGCCACACAAGGAACAGAAGGCACCAAGTCAGTGTAGCTGTGGGCACTGCTCCCTTGGTACTTTCGGGCCAGCTCCATGCTGCCACCTCCTGCTTTTCATCATCATCTTCAAGGTCATGTGCCTCTGCTCTTGCCCCATGGCCTCCGGGGTATTGTCCGTCCTCCATCTGGCCCTCGTCCCTGGTGCCCTGTGCAGTCCGATGCCAGGGTAGCCTTCTTGAGACAAATATCTGGCCCTGATGGAACACTTCCATGGATCTCCTGTGATGCGAGGATGATGCCCTGCCCTGGAAGGGGCCTGCAGGTCCCCAATCAGGACAGCCATGTCTCCCTTTTCAGCATGGCCTGCCCTCCCCTCAGTCTTCTTCAGGGAAGCTCTCCCCACTTCCTGAGCTGACAGCTCTGAACTTAAAAATGAATGTTATTTTACATATCTCTATGCCTTAGTTCATCCATGGCATGTCTTTCAACCCCGTTAGTGGGTTTTTTTCTTTTTTAGCAGTTCTGAAGGGCTGTCTGATCAAGGAGGGGATGACGTGGGTGGGGTAGCTTTCCCTCTCATCTCCCTCAGCATGTCTCTGAGCCCTGGGGCCAGCTATTCCAGTGAGGATTGAGGAACCCGAGCCAACCCATCCTGAGCACAGGCTGTGTCAGCTCATAGACTGATGCGTGTTGGTGGGCAGCTGGCATGGGCCAGGGGCAGGCAGTGTCTCCTTCTCATTCCTTCCCTCCCTTCCTCCCAGAGGTAGCTCAGAGAAGCCTTCAACCCCTGCATCTCCAGATCCCTTGACCTATGCCTCCTGTGTTCAGCTGGTGACCTTGGAGTTTCGCATCGATTCTACCTCCCGTACCCTCTCCCGTATCAGTTCCTGCATCAGGGGAGGGGTCGGACCCTTGTCTGTTTTTGGTCTTCTTCCTGTCCCGCACCAAGCCCACCCACCTTTGCATCTTCTATGTATGTGCTTGGAAGCAAGCCCATCCACAGGGAACCTATTAGCCAAATGGATCCTGGCAATGAACATTGAAGTAGAGATCCAGGATCCATAATAAACCTGCTCTGAAACCTGTCCCAAAGTCTGTGACTCTCTCACACTGAAACAGAAACAATAGTAGCTTTCTGGACTGTGAAGTGTCATGTGTCTCTACTTACAATCTTGAATGCATAGGTGCTGAGCCTGGACTGAAAAGGACCATGTCTTCCGTGGCCTGGAATCCACGGCAAAAACTCAGTGAAATCTGAATTTGAGGCATGGAGTGAATAATTATTGTAGAGTGAATCCTCCCAAGTAGGGCTTATGCACATTGCACAGGAAAAGCTTTTTCAAAGAGCTTCCTGAAAGAAAAATCTTTTTTAAAATTTATTTTAATTCCAGTAAAACTAACATACAGTGTTACATTCGTTTCAGGTGTACAATAGAGTGATTCAGTAATTCTATATATTACTCAGTAGTCATCAAGAAAAGCGTCCTCTTAATCCCCTTCATCTATTTCACTCATCCCTCTATCCACCTCCTCTCTGGTAACCATCCGTTTGTTCTCTATTGTTAAGAGTTTGTATTTTGGTGTGTCTCCTTTTTCTCTTTTAGTTATTTATTTTTGTTTGTTTTTTAAATTCCCCATTAGATTGACATCGTATGGGATTTGTCTTTCTCTGACTGACTGATTTTAGTTAGGATAATACTCTCTAGCTCCATCCATGTGTCTGCAAATGGCAAGGTTTCATTCTTTTTCAAGCCGAGTAATACTCCATTGTGTGTGTGTGTGTGTGTGTGTGTGTGTGTGTGTGTGTGTGTGAATACACACATCTATCATCTCATTTGTCAATTTTTCTACAGACACTTGGGTTGCTTCCATATTGTGATATTGTGAATAATGGTGCAAGAAACATAGGGGTGCACATATCCTTTTAAGTTACTGTTTTCCTATTCTTTGGGTAAATACGAGTAGTGTGATTGTTGGATCGTAGGGTAGTTCTATATTTAATTTTTTGAGGAACCTTCATACTGTTTTCCACGGTGGCCACCACAGTTTGCATTCCCACCCACAGTTCGTGAGGATTCCCCTTTATCCACATCCTCCCAACACCTGCTCTTTGTTGTGCTTTTGATGTTAGCCATTCTGACAGGTTTGAGGTATTACCTCACTGTCCTTTGGGTTTACATTTTCCTGATGATGGATGATGGTGAACATCTTTTCACGGGACTGTTGGCCATTTGTATTTCTTCTTTGGAGAAATGTCTGTCCATGTCTTCTGCCTATTTTTTAACTGGATTATTTGTTTTTGGGGGGTTGAGTAGAATCACTTGTATATGTTTTGGACACTATCCCTTTATTGCATATGATCTTTGCAAATATCTTCTCCCTTTGAGTAGGTTGTCTTATTATTTTTACGTTTTCATTGTTCTTCTGCCGTGTGGAAACTTTTTATTTTGCTGTATTCCCAATAGTTTATTTTTGTTTTCATTTCCTTTGCCTCAGGAGACAGTCTAGAAAAACGTTGGTATGGTCCATATCAAGAAGTTACTGTCTTCCCTCCTGTAGGATTTTTATGGATTCAGGTCTCATATTGAGGTCTTGAAACTGTTTTGTGTTTGTCTTTATTGTGTAAGAAAGCAGTCTAATTTCATTCTTTTGTGCATAGCTGTCTAGTGTTCCCAATACCATTTGTTGTAGAGACTGTCCTTTTCCCTTTTGATATCGTTGCTTGCTTTGTGGAAGATTCATGGACCACATAATTGTGGGTTTCTGTCTGAACTTGTATCCTGTTCCTTTGGTGGCTGTGTCTATTTTTGTGCCGTACTGTCTTGTTAGGATGACTGCAGCTTTGTAGTATAACCTGAAATCTGAAATTGTCAGTCCTCCAGCTTTGTTTTTCTTTTCCACATTGCACTGGCTGTTCAGTATCTTTAGTGGTTCCATACAAATGTGTAGGATTGTTTATTCGAGGTCTTTTGTTCTTTAATTTAAATTCAATTAGCCAACTTACAGTACATCATTCGTTTCAGATGTAGTCTTCAATAAATTTTCAGTCATGTGTAACACCCAGTGCTCATTGTATCGTGTGACCTCCTTAATGCTACTCACCCAGTTACCCCCCCCCCAACTTCTCCTCCAACAATCATCAGTTTCTTGCGATAGTTAAGCGTCCATTATGGGTTTTCTCCCTCTCTGATGACTTCCCATTCTATTTTCCCTTCCTTCCCCTATGGTCTTCTTCCTTGTTTCTGATATTCCACATAGGAGTGAAAGCATATGATCATTGTCTTTCTTTCATTGACTTATTCCACTCAGCATAATACCCTCCAGCTCCACCCAGGTCGGTGTGATGGTAAGTATTCATCCTTTCTGATGGCTGAGTAATATTCCATTATATATATGATCTACATCTTCTTTATCCATTCATCTATCCATGGTCATCTGCACTCCTTCCACAGTTTGTCTATTATGGATATTGCTGCTATGAACACTGGTGTGCATGTGTCCCGTCTTCACTACCTCTGTCTCTGGGGGTAAATACCCAGTAGTGCAATTGCTGGGACATCGGTAGCTTTATTTATAACTTCTTGAGGATACTCCGTACCATTTTCAAGAGTGGCTGTACCGGACTGCATTCGTACAGGGGTGTAAGAGGGTTCCCATTTCTCCACATCCTCTCCAACATGTATAGTTTCATGTCTTCTTATTTTTATATATTCGGCCTCGTGTAATATGGCATTTATAGGGGTTTAGATTTGCATTTCCCTGAAGCCAAGTGATATGAAGCATTTATGCATGTATCTTTTGGTCACCAGTACGTCGTCATAAGTGAAGTGACTTCCCATTTTAATCCATCTCAAGACCTAAAGCTGGGTAAGTCTCTGAAGCTGGATGATGCCATCGGTTGGAAGTGTGGAGAATTTCAAAAGTTCTCCATGGAGAGCAAGTTTAAAGGTCAGTGTGAAGCTACTAATTGGATCCGGGGAGATCTCTGAAAGTGGGGGTTGCCTGGGATGGGCTGAGGGGGGCCCTCCGATTTTCCTATGAATTCTTGCTGCAGCCCCAAATGGACAGTTTCCTGCTGTGGGGCAGGCTGAGTCCTCTGTCGTGCAGAGGTGAGCCCAATGCCTGGTGCCTTGGAGGCAGGCAAATGGGGAGGGACACTCAGCAGAGGACCCAGGGTTAGGTTAGGCCTCAAGAGACAGCAGGTCCGAACTGCCCAGTGCTCAGAGAACTCCCAGGCCGAGTGAGATGAGGGCACAAGGGTGGGTGAGTGTGAGCCTTGGGGTTCCATCCGGAAGCGCCCACAAAGGTCGGGGTTCACCAGAAGGGGCTCTCAGGGTGTGCCCCAATTCTCTTGCCCTGAATGCTCTCTTGTTCCCCAAAATGGTGCAGTTTACTGTGGGCTGCAGGCTGAGTCCTACGGTGGGGCTTGGGTTTCCCCAATCCCCCGGAGTGTGGTGCCAGGAATCTAGGGAGGGACCTCTCTGTGGCCAACCTAGGGTAAGGGTTAGGGTCCAGGAGCCCGGCAGGGACAATCTTTAGGCTGTGGGGCGAGCTCTGTGGATGGCTGAGAGGAGGCCATGGGGGAGGGTGAGAATGGGCCTCAGGGTTGGGGAACGGGGGGCTGCCAATGATGGGGATGGGCTCCAGGGGCCTCCCCAAGTTCTCATGCCCTGTAGACTCCGTAGAACCCCAAGGGGCATGGTTTCCTGTCGGGTGGCAAGCTGAGTCCTGCGGTGGGGCACAGATATCCCAATTCCCCGGGTCTGCGATATAAGGCTCCTGGGGAGACCCCCAAACCCGCAGCCGGCTTAGGGCTAGCGTAAGGCCCCAGGAGCCCCGCAGGCTGGATCTGCTGGCTGTATGGCGAGCTACACGGGCTGAGGTGAGGGTGTGGGGAGGGTGAGCGTGGGCCTCAGGGTTGGGGTGCGGGTGGCCGTTGAAGTTCGCTGGTGGCTCAGGAGGGCCCTCCTGGTTCTCCCGCCCTGAATGCTCTATGGCCTCCCAAGGCACACGGTTTCCTGCGGGGTGGCAGACTGAGTCCTGCTGTGGGGCTCAGGTGTCCCGAATCCCCGCAGCTGTGGCTCCAGGCTCCTGGGGAGGGGCCCCTCCACAGATGAACTAGGGTTAGGGTTGGGGCCCAGGAACCCCGCAGGCCATGTCTGCCCACTATGTGGCGAGCTCCGCCGCGGGCTGAGGTGAGGGTGCAGGGTGGGGTGAGCATGGGCTTCAAGGTTGGGTTTAGGGATCGCCGAAGTTCACCGGGGTTCTGGGGGCCCTCCTGGTTCTCCCACCCTGAATGCTCTACAGCCTCCCAAGGGGCACGGTTTCCTGCAGGCTGGCAGGCTTTGTCCTGCAGTGGAGGTCAGGTGTCCCCAGTCCCTGGGGCTTTGGCACCGGGCCCCAGGGGAGGGGCCCTACCCAGCCGACCTAGGGTCAGGGCTAGGCCCCAGGAACCCGGCAGGCCTGATCTGCCGGCTCTGCCATGAGCTCAGTGGCAAGCTGAAGGGAAGGCATGGGGCGGGATGAGCGTGGGCCTCAGGGTTGGGGTGTAGGGGGTCGCCGAGGATTGCTGGGGGCTCAGGGGGGCCCTACCAGTTCTCCTGCAGGGGATGCTCTGCAGCGCCGCAAGGGGCATGGTTTCCTGAGGGGTGGCAGGCTGAGTCCCGTGGTGGGGCTCAGGTGTACCCAATCCCCGGGGTTAGGGTACGGATTAGGGTACGGGTTAAGGTTAGGGTATGGGTTACGGTTAGGATATGGGTTAGGGATAGGGTAAGGAGAGGGTACGGGTTAGGGTTGGGTTTAGGGGTTACAGGTTGGAGGTTATGGGTTAGGGTACAGATTAGGGTTTAGGGTACGGGTTAGGGTTTAGGGTTTAGGGTTAGGGTTGGAGTACGGGTTAGGTTTAGGGTACGGGTTAGGGTTAGGGTACGGGTTAGGGTACGCATTAGGGTACGGTTTAGGGTACGGGTTAGGGTACAGTTTAGGGTAAGTATTGGCCTACCGATTTGGGTACGGTTTAGGGTACGGGTTAGGGTTAGGGTACCGGTTAGGGTTAGGGTGCAGTTTAGGGTTATGGTACAGGTTAGGTTACGGTTTAGGTTTAGGCTTAGGGTACGGGTTAGGGAACGGGTTAGGGATAGGGATAGGGTACGATTTAGGGTTAGGTTATGGGTTAGGGTACGGGTTAGGGTACAGGTTAGGGTTAGGTATGGGTTAGGGTCCGGGTTAGGGATAGGGCACGAGTTAGGGTATGGGTTAAGGTTAAGGTAAATGTACTGGTTAGGGTTAGGGTACGGGTTACGGTTTAGGGTTTAGGGTTACAGTTAGGGTACGGGTTAGGGTTAGGGTACGGGTAGGGTTTGGGTACGGGTTATGGTACGAGTTATGGTATGGGTTAAGGTCAGGGTTTAGGGTTAAGGTTAGGGTATGGGTTAGGGTACTTGTTAGGGTTATGGTTAGGTTTAGGGTATGGTTTAAATTACGGGTTAGGATACAGTTTACGGTTAAGGTTAGGGTATGGGTTAGGGTATGGGTTAGAGTACGTGTTAGGGTTACGGTTAGGGTTAGGGTACAGGTTAGGGTTAGGTTTAGGGTACGCGTTAGAGTTAGGGTTAGAGTACGGGTTAGGGTACGGGTTAGGGTTAGGTTTAGGGTTAGGTTATGGGTTAGGGGTAGGGTTAGCTGAAGGGGTAGGGTTAGGGGTAGGGTTAGGGGTATGGTAGGTGTCTGGGTAGGGTTAGGGTTTAGGGTTAGGGTTTGGGGTTTGGGGTTAGTGGTTAAGGTTAGGGTTTCATGTTTAGGGTTTCCGGATTAAGGTTAGGGGTTAGGGTTTAGGGTTTAGTGTTAATGTCAGGGTTTAGGGTTTAAGGATTAGGGTTTAGGGTTAGGTTTAGGGTAGGGTTAGGTTTAGGGTAAGGGTTAGGGGTTAGCGTTAGGTTTAGGATTAGCGGTTAAGGTTTGGGTTTAAGGTTAGGCATTAGGGTTTAGGGTTAGGGTTAGACCCCAGTAGGCCAGCAGGACCTATGCCCCGGCTGTGCGGCAAGTGGAGGAGTGGGCCAAGGTGAGGGCGATGGCGAGCGGGAGTATGGTATCCAGCGTTTTGTCGCTGGGGGCCTTTGAAAGTCGCTAGAGGCTTGGAGGGCCCTGCCCGTTATCCCGCCCTTAATGACCAGCGGTGCCCCTAGCGGCCCGGGTGGTGGCAGTGTGGCAATGTGAGTCTGGCACTACGGTTTGGGGGTCCCCAATGCCGTGTGTTGCAGCGCCAGGCCCCTTGGGAGGGGCACCTCTGGGGCCCTCCTAGGGTTAGTGTTAGCTCCCAGGAGTCCAACAGGCATGATCCGCCAGCTGTGTGGTAGCATAGGACCGGGCCAAGGTGAAGGCGCCGGCAAGCTGGAGCGTGGGCCCAAGCATTTTGGCGCGGGGGGCCTTGGAAGGTCGCCGGGGGATTCAAGGGCCCTGCCGGTCCTCCCGCCCTGAATGGCCAGAGGCGCCCTTAGCCGCCCAGGTGGTGGCGGCATGGCATGGTGAGTACGGCGCTGGGGCTCGGGGGTCCCCAATCCCCGGTGTGGCAGCACCAGGCCCCTTGGGAGGGGCCCCTCGGGTGCGACCTAGTGTTAGGGTTAGCCCCCAGGGGGCCGACAGGCCCAATCCCATGGCTGTGTGGAGAGCGGATGGGCGCGCTGAGGTGAGGGGGCTGGCAAGTGGGAGCATGGGCCCAAACGTTTTGGTGCGGGGGGCCTTCGAATGTTGCCGGGGTCTCGGAGGGCCCTGTCCATTCTCCTGCCCTGAAGACTGGCGACGCCTCTAGCGTCGCGCATGGCGGCGGGGCATCCGGGTGATTCCGGCGCTGGGACTCGGGGTTCCCAAATCCCCGGTGTTGCGGCTCCAGGTCCCTTGGGCGGGTACCTCGGGGGCCGATCTATGGTTAGGGTTAGACCCCAGGAGGCCGGCAGGCCAGATCTGGCAGCTATGCGGCGAGTGGAGGGGCGGGCGGAGGTGAGGCCGCTGGCGAGCGGGAGTATGGGCCCAGGCGTTTTGGCGCGGAGGTCCTTCGGATGTCACCAGGGGCTTGGAGTGCCCTGCCCGTTCTCCCGCCCTGAATGACTGTCAGCTCTCCTAGCGGCCCCGGTGGTGGCAGGTCGGCATGTTGAGTCCAGCCTTGGGGCTCGGGGGTCCCTAATCCCTGGGGTTGCTGCGCCAGGCCCCTTGGGAGGGGCTCCTTGGGTGCCGCCCTAGGGTTAGGGTTAACCCCCAGGACACCAGCAGGCCCTATCTGCTGGCTGTCCAGCGAGCAGAGGGGTGGACCGAGGTGAGCGCCCTGGTGAGTGGGATCGTGGGCCCAAGCGTTTTGGCATGGGGGCCTTCAAAGGTCGCCGGGGGCTTGGAGGGCCCTGCCAGTTCTGCCCCCCTGAATGACCGGGGGCACCCCTAGCAGCCCGGGTGGTGGCATGGGGGCAGGGTGAGACCGCAGTCGGGGCTCGGCTTCCCCAATCCCCGGCATTGCGGTGCCAGTCCCCTTGGGAGGGGTCCCTCTGGGGCCCAACTTGGGTTAGGGTTAGCCCCCAGGAGGGCGGCAGGCCCGATCCGCCAGCTCTGTGCCAATTGAAGTGGCGTGCTGAGTTGAGGGTGCTGGCGACCAGGAGCGTCGGCCCAAGCATTTTGGCGCGGATGGCCTTCGTAGTCGCCATAGGCTCGGAGGGCGCTGCTCGTTCTCCTGCCCTGAATGACCGGCAACGCCCGTAGCGGCCCGGTTGGTGACGGGGCGTCAAGGTGAGTCCGGCACTGGGGAGGGGTCCCCAATCCCCGGTGTGGTGGCGCCAGGCACTTGGGTGTGGTCCCTCGGGGGCCGATCTAGGGTAGGGTTAGCCCAAAGGAGGCCGGTAGGCCCAATTCGCCAGCTGTGCTGCAAGCGGAGTGGTGGGCCAAGGTGAGGGCACTGGCCATCGGGAACGTGGGCACAAGCGTTTTGTTACGGGGGGGCTTCGAAAGTCGCTGGTGGCTCGGAGGCCCCTGCCTGTTCTCCCGCCCTGAATGAGGACGGCGCTAATAGCGGGCAGGGTCACGGCGAGGAGGCAGGGTGAGTCTTGCACTGGTGCTCGGGGGTCCCCAAGCCCCGGCGTGGCGGTGCCAGGCCCCTTGGGAGGGGCCCCTCAAGGGGCGACGTATGGTTTGGGTTAGCTCCCAGGAGGCCGTCAGGCCCGATCAGCCAGGTGTGCGTCGAGCGGAGGGGCGGGCCGAGGTGAGGCTGCTGGCGAGTGGGAGCATGGGCCCAAGCATTTTGGCGTGGGGAGCCTTCGAAGGTCTCCGGGTGCTCTGAGGGCCTTGTCCGTTCTCCCGCCCTGAATGACCGGCAGTGCTCCTATAGGCCAGGGTGGAGGAGGGGCGGCACGTTGAGTCTTGCACAGGGGCTCGGTGGTCCCCAATCCCCACTTTGCAGCGCCAAGCCCCTTTGGAGGGGCCCTCGTGGGCCAACATACGGTTAGGTTTAACCCCCAGGAGGCCAGCAGGCCTGATCCACCAGCTGTGCCGCGAGCAGAGGCACGGGCAGAGGTGAGGGCGCTGGCGAGAAGGAGCATGGGCCTAAGCGTTTTGGGGTGGGGGGCCTTTGAATGTTGCAGGGGGCTCAGAGGGCCCTGCCCGTTCTCCCACCCTGAATGACCGGCGGCGCCCCTATCGGCCCAGGTGGAGGCGGGGCGGCAGGGTGAGTCTGGCGCTGGGGCTCGGGGGTCCAAAATCACGGGCGTTCCGGCACGAGGCCTGTTGGGAGAGGCCCCTCTGCGGCCAACTAGGGTTAGTGTTAGCCCCCAGGAGGCCTGCAGGTCTGATCCGCTGGCTGTGAGGTGAATGGAGGGGTGAGCCGAGATGAGGTCGCTGGCGAGCGAGAGCGTGCACCCAAGCGTATTGGCTTGGGGGGCCTTCGAGGTCGCCAGGGGCTCGGAGGGCCCTGCCCGTCCTTCCGTCCTGAAAGACCGACGGCGCCCATAGCGGCCCAGGTGGCGATGGGGAGGCGTGGTGAGTCCGACACTGGGTTTCATGGGTTCTCAATCCCCGGCGTTGCGGTGCAAGGCCACTTAAGAGGGGCCCCTCAGGGGTCGACCTAGGTTTAGGGT
The DNA here is from genome assembly GCF_024610735.1 of Ursus americanus. NCBI lineage: Eukaryota > Metazoa > Chordata > Mammalia > Carnivora > Ursidae > Ursus > Ursus americanus. The sequence continues at coordinate 2,319,644 of NW_028273624.1, forward strand.
TAGCACCCAGGATGCCAGAAGGCCCGATCCGCCTGCTGTGCGGCGAGTGGAAGGGTGGCCCGAGGTGAGGGCGCTTCGAGCGGGAGCGTGGGCCCAAGCATTTTGGCATGGGGGGCCTTCAAAGGTCGCCGAAGACTCAGAGTGCCCTGCCCGTTCTCCCGCCCTGAATGACCGGTGGCGCCCCAAGCAGCCTGGGTGGTGGTGGGGCGCAGGGTGAGTCCGGCACTGGGGCTCGGGGTCCCCAACCCGGCGTTGCGGTCCCAGGCCCCTTGGGAGGGTCCCCTCGTGGGCCGACCTAGGGTTAGTGTTAGTCCCCAGGAGGCTGGCAGGCCCGATCCGCCGACTGTGTGGAGAGCGGAAGCGCTGGCCGAGGTGAGGCCGCTAGTGAGCGGGAGCGTGGGCCCTAGCGTTCTGGCGCGTGCGGCGTTCGAAATTTCCCGGGGGCTCTGAGGGCCCTGCCGGTTCTCTCGCCCTGCATGATCCTCGGTTATCCTAGGGGCCTGGGTGGAAGGGGGGGGCAGGGTGAGTCTGGTGCTTGGGCTTGGGGGTCCCAAATCCCCAGCGTCGTGGCACCAGCACCTTGGGAGGGGCCCCTCCGGGGCCGACCTAGGGTTAGTGTAAGTCCCCAGGAAGCCGGCAGGCCCGACCCGCCGGCTGTGTGGCGTCCAGAGGGGCAGGCTGAGGTGAGGGCGCTGGCGAGCGGGAGTGTGGGCCCAGGCATTTTGGCACGGGTGCCTTCGAAGGTCACCAGTGGCTCGGAGGGCCCTGCCCGTTCTCTTGCCCTGAATGACCGGCGGCGACCCTAGCAGCTCGGGTGGCCTGGGGGCGGCAAGTTGAGTCCAGCGCTGGGGCTCGTGGGTACCCAATCCCCGGCGTTGCGGTGCCAGGCCTCTTGGGAACTGACCTAGGGTTAGGGTTAGCCCCCAGGAGGCTCTCAGGCCGGATCCGCCGGCTGTGTGGAGAGCGGAAGTGTTGGCCGAGTGGAGGCCGCTGGTGAGCCGGAGCGTGGACCCAAGTGTTCTGGCGCAGGCAGCCTTCGAAGGTCGCCAGGGGCTCGGAGGGCCCTGCCCGTTCTCCCTGAATGAATGTCCGGCAGCACGCCTAGCGGCCCGGGTTGTGGCAGGGCAGCAGGGTAGAGTCTGGCGCTGGGGCTCGGGGGTCCCCAATCCCAGGCGTTGCGGCGATAAGCACCTTGGGATGGCCCCCTCGGTGGCCGACCTAGGGTTAGAGTTTGCCCCCAGGAGGCCAGCAGTCCTGATCCGCCCACTCCGCAAGGAGCAGAGGGGTGGTCCGAGATGAGGGTGCTGGCGAGCAGGTGCTTGTGTCAAGCGTTTTGGTGCCGGGGGCCTTCAGAGGTCGCCGGGGGCTCAGAGGGCCCTGCACGTTCTTCCGCCCTGAATGACTGGTGGCTACCCTAGCAGCCCGGGTAGAGGACGGACAGTAGGATGAGTCAGGCGCTGGGGTTCAGGGTCCCCAATCCTCGGCGTTGGGGCACCAGGCCCCTTCGGAAGGGCTCTAGGGGACCGACCAAGCATTACTGTTAGCCCCCAGAAGGCCGGCAGACCTCATCTGCCGGCTGTGTGGCGAGCAGAGGGGCAGGCTGAGGTGAGGGCGCTGTCGAGCGGAAGCATGGGCACAAGCGTTTTGGCGTGGGGGGGAATTCGAAAGTAGTCGGGGGCTCAGAGCGTCCTTCCCCTTTCTACCACACTGAATGCCCGACGGCACACCTAGCGGCCCGGGTTGCAGAGGGGCAGCAGTGTGAGTCCGGCGCTAGGGCTCGGGGGTCCCCAATCCCCGTTGTTGCAGCGCCAGGCCCCTTGGGAGGGGCCCCTTGGGTGCGACCTAGTGTTAGGGTTAGCACCCAGGAGGCCGGCAGGCCCGATTCGCCAGCTGTACGGGGAGCGGAGTGTCGGGCGGAGGTGAGGCCACTGGCAAGCAGGAGCCCGGGCCCAGGAGTTTTCGCGGGGGGGTCCTTCGAAGGTTGCCGAGTGCTCGAAGTGCCGTACACGTTCTTCCGCCCTGAATGACAGGCGGCTACCCTAGCGGCCCAGTTAGAGGAGGGGTGGTAGGGTGAGTCTGGCGCTGGGGCTCGGGGTCCCCAGTCCTCGGCGTTGGGGTGCCAGTCCCCTTCGGAAGGGCTCTAGGGGGCCGACCAAGCATTACTGTTAGCCCACAGGAGGCCGGCAGACCCAATCCACCGGCTGTGCGGCGAGCGGAGGGGCGGACCGAGGTGAGGGCACTGGGGAACGGAAGTGTTGGGTGAAGCGTTTTGCCTGGGGGGGCTTTCGAAGGTCGCTGGGGACTTGGAGGGCCCTGCCTGTTCTCCCGCCCTAAATGACCATAGGGGCCCCTAGCGGCCCCGGTGGCAGTGGAGCAGCAAAGTGAGTCCGGCGCTGCTGCTCGGGGGTCACCAATTCCCAGCATTGCAGCCCCAGGCCTCTTGGGAGGGCCCCCTCAGGTGCCGACCTAGGGTTAGGGTTACCCCCAGGAGGCCGGGAAGCCCGGTCTGCCGGCTGTGTGGCGAGCGGAGGGGCAGGTTGAGATGAGGGCGTTGGCGAGTGGGAATGTGGGACCAAAGTTTTAGAGGGAGGGTCCTAGAAGGTCGCCAGGGGCTCAGAGGGTCCTGCCCGTTCTCCCTCCCTGAATGACCGACGGTGCCCCTCGCAGTACTGGTGGCAGCGGGGCAGCAGGGTGAGTCTGGCACTGGGTCTCGGGGGTCCCCAATGCCCGGCGTTGTGTCGCCAGGACCTTGGGAAGGGCCATTTGGGGGTCGACCTTGGGTTAAGTTAGCCCCCAGGAGGCCCACAGGCCTGATCCGCCAGCTATGCGGCGAGCGGAGGGGTGGTCCGAGGTATGGGCACAGGCGAGCAGGAGCTTGGGCCCAATCGTTTTGGCACGGGGGTCTTCGAAGGTCACCAGGGCCTTGGAGGGCCCTGCCTGTTTTCCCGCCCTGAATGACTGATGGTGCTCCTAGCAACCGGGGTGGCGGCGGGGTGCCACGGTTAGTCCCGCGCTGGGGCTCGGGGTCAGCAATCCCAGCCGTTGTGGCGCCAGGCCCCATCAGAGGGGCCCCTCGGGGGCTGACCTAGGGTTAGGTTTAGCCACCAGAAGGCCGGCGGGCCTGATCCACTGGCTATCCGGTGAGCTGAGGGGCAGGACAAAGTGAGGGCGCTGGCATGCGGGAGCCTGGGTTCAAGCGTTTTGGCGCGGGGTATCTTTGAAGTTCGCCGGGGGCTCAAAGGGCCCTGCCCGTTTTCCAGCCTTGAATATCCAGCGGCAACCCTAGCGGCCCGGGTGGCGGCGGGGCGGCAGGGTGAGTCCGGCGCTGGGGCACGGGGTTCCCCAATCCCCGGCGTTATGGCGCCAGGCCCCTTGGGAGGGGCCCTTTGAGGACAGAACTAGGGTTAGGGTTAGCCCCCGGTAGGCCAGCAGGCCCTATCCGCCAGCTGTGCGTTGAGCGGAGGGGTGGGCCGAGGTGAGGGCTCTGGAGAGCGGGAGCGAGGGCCCAAGTGTTTTGGCGTGGGGGGACTTCGATGGTTGCTGGGGGCTCGGAGGGCCTTGCCCATTCTGTCGCCGTGAATGACCGGCGGCGCCCCTACCAGCCCGGGTGGCAGCGGGGCAGTAGGGTGAGTCTGGCGCTGGGGATCGGGGGTTCCCGATCCCCAGCATTGCTGCGCCAGGCCCCTTGGGAAGGGCCCCTAGTGGGCCAAGCTAGGAATAGGGATAGTCCCCAGGAGGCCGGCAGGCCCGATCCACTGGCTGTGAGTCTAGCGGAGGGACGGGCCAAGGTGAGGGCGCTGGCGCATGGGAGCATGGGCCCAAGCGTTTTGGCGCGGGGGGCCTTCGAAAGTTGCCTGGGGCTCAGAGGGCCCTGCCCCTTCTCCCGCCCTGAATGACCAATGGCACCCCTAGCGGACCGTGTGGCAACGGGGCAGCAGGGTGACTCTGGCGCTGGGGCTTGGGGGTCCACAATCCCTGGCGTTGCGGCGCCAGGTGCCTTGGGAGGGGCCCCTCGTGGGCTGACCTATGGTTAGGGTTAGCCCCCAGGAAGCCAGCAGGCCCGATCGGCCAGCTTTGCGGTGAGCGGAGGGGCAGGCCGAGGTGAGGGCGCTGACAAGTGGGAGTGTGGGCACAAGCGTTTTGTTTAGGGGGGCCTTCGAAGGTCGCCCGTGGCTCGGAGGGCCCTTCCTGTTCTCACGCCCTGAATGACCAATGGTGCCGCTAGCGGCCCGTGTGGCGGGGGGGCGGCATGGTGAGTCTGGCTCTGTGGCTCAGGGGTCAGCAATCCCAGGCGTTGTCGTGCCAGGCCCCATTGGACTGGCCCCTCGGGGGACGACCTAGGGTTAGGGTTAGCCCCCAGGAGGCCGGCAGGTCCCATCCGCCAGCTGTGCGGCGAGTGGAGGGGTGGGCCGAGTGAGGGCGCTGGCGAGCGGGAGCGTGGGCCGAAGCATTTTGTCACGGGGGGCCTTCAAAGGTCTCCAGGGGCTCAGAGGGCCCTATCTGTTCTCCCGCCCTGAATGACAATTGGCTCCCCTAGTGGCCCGGGTGTGGCGGGGCAGCAGGGTGAGTCCGGCGCTGGGGCTCAGGAGTCCTCAATCCCTGGCGTTGCGGCGCCATGCCCCTTGGGATGGGCCCCTAGGGGGCCTACCTAGGGTTAGGGTTATCCACCAGGAGTCTGGGAGGCCCGATCCGTCAGCTGTGCGGCGAGCGGAGTGGCGGACTGAGGTAAGGGCACAGGTGAGCGGGAGCGTGGGCCCAAAGCGTTTTAGTGCGGGGGGCCTTCAAAAGTCGCCGGTGGCTCGGAGGGCCCTGCCCGTTCTCCCTCCCTGAATGACTGGCGGTGCCCCTAGCGGCCCAGGGAGCGGTAGGGCGGGAGGGTGAGTCCGGCGCTGGGGCTCGGGAGTCCCCTATCCCCGGTATTGTGGCAATAGGAACCTGGGATGGGCCCCTCGGGGGCCCACCAAAGTTAGGGTAACACCCAGGAGGCTGGCAGTCCCGATCCACAAGCTGTGCAGCGAGCGGAGGGGCGGACCGAGGTAAGGGCACAGGGAGTGGGAGCATGGGCCCAAGCGTTTTGGCGTGGGGGGGCCTTCGAAGGTCGCCAGGGGCTCGGAGGGATCTGCCCGTACTCCCTCCCTGAATGACCGACAGTGCTCCTAGCGGCCCGGGTGGCGGCAGGGCAACACAGTGAGTCCAGCGCTGGGGTTCGGGGGTCCCCAATACCCGGGGTTGCGGCGCCAGGCCCCTTGGGACGGGCCCCTGGAGGGCCGACCTAGGGTTAGGCTTAGGCCCCAGGAGGTCGGCAGTCCCTATCAGCCGGGTGTGCAGCGAAGGGGTGGGCCGAGGTGAGGGCGCTGGCGAGTGGGAGCGTGGGCCGAAGCGTTTTGTCATGGGGAGCCTTCAAAGGTCTCCGGGGGCTCAGAGGGCCCTACCGGTTCTCCCGCACTGAATGACCGGCGGCTCCCCTAGCAGCCCGGGTGGTGGCTGAGCTGCAGGGTGAGTCCGGCGCTGGGGCTCAGTAGTCCCAAATCCCGGCGTTGCTGCGCCAGGCCCCTTGGGATGGGCCCCTGGGGGGCCTACCTAGGGTTAGGGTTAGCCCCCAGGAGGCTGGGAGGCCTGATCCGTGGGCTGTACGGCGAGAGGAGGGTCAGGCCGAGGTAAGGGCTATGGCGAATGGGAGCGTGTTCCCAAGCGCTTTGAGGCAGGGGGCTTTCGAAAGTCGCTGGGGGCTCGGAGGGCCCTGCCGTTCTCCCGCCCTGAATGACTGGTGGTGCCCCTTGTGGCCCGGGTGGTGGTGGGAGGCATGGTGAGTCCGGCGCTGGGGCTCAGAAGTCCCCAATCCTCCTCATTGCGGCGCCAGGCCCCTTGGGAGGGGCCACTAGGGAGTCGACCTAGGGTTCGGGTTAGCCCCCAGAAGGCCCACAGGCCCGATCCGCCATCTGTGTGGCGAGCTGAGGGGATGGCCGAGGTAAGGGCGCTGGCGAGCAGGAGCGTGGGCCCTAGCGTTTTGGTGCGGGGGGCCTTCGAAGGTCGCTGGAGTCTTGGAGGGCCCTGCCCCTTCTCCCTCCCTGAATGACCGGCGGTGCCCCTAGCAGTCCAGGTGGCGGTAGGGCAGGAGGGTGAGTCGGGCGCTGGGGCTCGGGATTCCCAAATTCCCAGTGTTGGGGCAATAGGAACCTGGGATGGGCCCCTCGGGGGCCCACCAAAGGTTAGGGTAACACCCAGGAGGATGGCAGTCCCAATCCACTGGCTGTGCTGCGAATGGAGGGGCAGACCGAGGTGAGGGCATAGGCGAGCGGGAGCATGGGCCCAAGCGTTTTGGCGCGGGGGGCCTTCGAATGTCACCAGGGGCTTGGAGGGATCTGCCTGTGCTCCCTCCATGAATGACCGACAGTGCTTCTAGCGGTCCAGGTGGCGGCGGGGCAACATGATGAGTCCGGCACTGGGACTCGGGGGTCCCCAATCCCAGGCATTGCGGTGCCAAGCCCCTATGGAGGGGCCCCTCAGGGGCAAACCTAGGGTTATGGATAGCCTCCAGGAGGAGGGCAGGCCTCATCCACCAGCTCTGCACCGTGCGGGGGGTGGGCCGAGGTGAGGGCGCTGGCAAGCAGGAGCGTGGGAGCCAGAGTTTTTGCGCAGGGGGCCTTCGAAGGTTGCAGGGGGATAGGAGGGCCCTGCCCGTTCTCACTTCCTGAATGACTGGCAACGCCCCTAGCGCCCTGGGTGCTTGTGGGGTGGCAGAGTGAGTCCAGCACTGGGGCTCGGGGTTCCCAAATCCCCGGCATTGCGGTGCCAGGCTCCTTGGGAGGGGCCTCTCGGGGGCCGACCTAGGGTAAGTGTTAGCCCCCAGGAGTCCAGCAGGCCCGTTCCCCCAGCTCTACAGCAGGCAGAGGGGCAGGCCGAGGTGAAGGTGCTGGCGAGAGGGAGTGTGGGCCCAAGCGTTTTGGCGCGGGGGGCCTTCGAATGTCACCGGGGCTTGGAGGGCCCTGCCCATTCTCTCGCCCTGAATGACTGGCGGCGCCCTTAGCAGCCCGGGTTGCTGTGGGGCGGCAGGGAGACTCAGGCGCTGGCCTCGGCGGTCCCCAATACCCGGTGTTGTGGTGCCAGGCCCCTTGGGAGGGGCCCCTTGGGGGCTGACTAGGGTTAGGGTTTGTCCCCAGGAGGACGGCAAGCCCAGCGCTAAGTGGTTCTGGCAATGTAACAAAAATGCCATACACTTATCTGTAAGAAATAACAGTGTACAGGAACCCTCTTAGCCCTAACATCATCCTTTCTGAATATGGAAGCCAGCCCCAAGGTGGTCCTGGAAGTCTGACGAAAGGGCTAAGCACTTTTCTCTGAGTCTCCACACTATACAGGGAAAGACCAAAGTACATCATCTTTCACGAGTAGGAAGCATTAATGAAAAGGTTCTGGAATTTCGAGGACTCTGACCCATCCTTATTGGTAATAAACCACCCTGTACAGGAAAACACCTTCAACTCTCATCAGCCTCCTCAATCCTGATTCCGATTCAACTTTGGGTGTGTAGGACTAGGGAAATGTCCACATCTTATTGCTAAGAAAGAACGATGTCAGGGTAATGCCCTTCAAGTCACCTCAGCCTTCCTGAAGATGGAAGCAGGAATCAAGGTGGTTATGTTACCATGAGGTAAGGAAGATGAGCATATAAGTGAGAAACAACAGTGGGCAGGACCTCTCTTCCAACGAACAGTATCTTTGCTTAATGTTGAATCCCTATGGTAAGTGGTTGTGGCCATTTGTGAGGTGAAAATCTTAAGTGTTTTGTAAAACCTCTTGGTCATTCACAGATGAGACTAAGGTAGTTGGGGACTCCTAGGCAGTGATTTGTCCACTGTCAAAAATATAAAAAGATAAGAGACAGATGAGGTCTACTCAGGCATTGTCCTTTATCCTCATCCTCCGTGAGGATGGTCATCTCTGGACAGCTCAGTGACAGGGTCTCATTCACAGTGGGGGCATCTGTTCCTCACAGACATCAGGCAGGGAAATGGATTTGGTTCTCTGTGCCAGCCCAGCCACAGCTGAGTGTCACAGCACCCTCTCGTGGGCTCATAAGGGTTTCACTGTCACCAGGCAGGTCATTGTATTTGATAAACCAGTGTGAGAGTTTGCAATTGCCTTCATCTGCAACCTCCTAGAAGCAAATGCAGGTGTCTGGTACCATGTGAAGTCATGTGAAGGCATTGTGAGAAAGTGTCCTTTTGCTTAAGAAAAACATGGAGCTGGGGCTCCTGGCTGGCTCAGCCAGTTAAGCATGTGCCTTTGGCTCAGGTTATGATCCCAGGGTTCTGGGATCGAGCCCGGGCTCCCTGCTGAGCAGGAAAGGAGTTAGGGAAATAGCTTAGAACCCACAGAGAATGTGAATAAAGGGGAGTGAAATGGAACTTGGTCTGTGTTTTGCTTTAGGGATTTAAGTTAGTTTTTTCTCAATTGTGATTGTTCTTGAAACAGAAAAGCTGTATTGGTTTTTTTTACCTTTAATTTTTTTCTACTAATAATTTGTTATTATGATATGTTAGTCACTATACAGTATTTCCTTAGTTTTTGATGTAGTGTTCCGTGATTCATTATTTGCATATAACACCCAGTGCTCCATGCAATATGTACCTTCCTTAATACCCATCACTGGCCCATCCCAATCCCCCACCCCTCTCCCCTCTGAAGCCCTCAGTTTGTTTCCCAGAGTCCATAGTCTCTCGTGGTTCATTCCCCCTTCTGTTTAGGGTCCATTGTCTAAAGGGACAGACAGTGGAAGTTCACCAAATATAAGATAGAAATTTCATTGTTCATTATAGATGCCGCCAAGTAGTTCCCAGACATTTCATTCTACTGTAGTAATTCATTATACCTGTGAAGGTGCACGTGGAAGACAATTGATGCATTCATAGTGGTAATAAAACACGCCCCTCAGTAGTAGAATAAGAGAGGATGCATATGTGTAAAATTATTCGACTACAGCTTCCATGCTTTCCCTTTGGTTCCTTATTATCTATGAAATTGGACAATTTTTGTTCTCTAGGCTTAAAACTCATTGTCAAGTATTCAGAGTTTTTCAATGCTGATCTTCTCCTGTATAAGTTACCAAAAACCTAAAATATGTATGAACTTTAAAAAGCGCTATATTGAAAATGACAGCAGGGAAGTTCCATTTTGTAAATATTGTGTCAATGGATCTCTATTTTGACATCAGTGTTCATTAGAAATGATGACATTTCATGTGAGTATAAATATCAATGTGAAAAAGAAAAGGTAGGAAGAACCTTGAATGTTTAAGTAATTGGTGAAATGACAGGTGTGTGTGTGTGTGTGTGTGTGTGTGTGTGTGTGTGTGTGTGTAATTGATTTTCAGTGAATGGTTCAGCTCCTTGTAGGGCTTCCGAGAGAGCCCAGGTGAACCTTTCAATGAGTTGGTATCTGTTTTCAGAACATGGGAATCTCTTAGTCCAATAGTCAATCAGGCAAGCTTTGAGGTCTTGAAGAGTTTCAGTCCTCAGCAATGGTGTTGCAGAACCTTGTGAGCAAACCCTAGGGTATGGTCAGAGCCCTCATTAGCTGGTACCAAGGTGTGACGATTTCAGACAGCATTTCCCAAAGAAGTACCTCTTGAGTCTCTGTCCTTGTCAGTTCCCTACACTTCCTTACACTAGTTATGTGATCAGTGTGTTTCAGGATAATCCCCACATGTGATTTTTGCTATTTCCTACTAGTCCTATCTGTTTCTCATCTTCTTCTTTTATGGTAGGGGTTGGGAAGCAACCTGTGTGGTGGAGGAAGGGGTGTGCTAGTTGTCTGCCTTCAGAGGAACAAATGATGCCTAGAAATTGTACTGTAGTTTGAGGTTAATTGTCCATCCTCTGAGTGTCAGGAATTCCATCACTTTACTTTGATGCTAGTCTGTTCTTCAAGCTGTCCTCAGAAATAAGGACGTCATACATCTAGGGAATACTGGTTTGTTTGTATGTTTTCATTTTAGGAAAGGCTTTGCTGTTCCTGAAAATAATACTGTAGAGCACCCTTTCCTGTTCTTATTGGCCATCAGTCAATCTTTTGTGAAGTATTCGTTTATAAATAGACTCTATGGTTGATGAGTAGGAATTATTTATTGACAAGTTTTTGTCAGTGTGTGTATTGCAAATCTTTACTTCCCAGCCTGCGGTTCACTTTTTCATTTTCTTATGGTCATAAGATAAGGAGAAATGTCACATTTTTATGAAGTCCCACTGAATTCTTTTAAATGGTTAGTGCACCCTATGTCCTACCCCAAGATTGACAGGTTCTACGTTTTCTTTCAGAAACTGTCCAATGGGAAGCTACAATCCATTTTCTCTGTCCATTTATTGCTTACAAATGTCACATTTTTATGAAGTCCCACTGAATTCTTTTAAATGGTTAGTGCACCCTATGTCATACCCCAAGATTGACAGGTTCTACGTTTTCTTCAGAAACTGTCCAATGGGAAGCTACAATCCAATTTCTCTGCCCATTTATTGCTTACAAATGTATTTTGACCATCTGTTTCCCAGGAAACCTCTTTTATTATTATTATTATTATTATTATTATTATTATTATTATTATTATTATTTTAAATTGCATTTTTAATTCTAATATGATATTTAAACACTGTTTTTGATTTTCTATGTACACAATCGTATTATCTGTGAATAGTCACAATTATCCCCTCAATTCTTATCCTTTTTGTTTCTCTTGCCTTAAAACACTGGTAGATTCTCCGATGTCACAATAAATAGAGCATCATTGTTTGAAGATTTTAATATACCTTTCTCAATATCTGAAAGAAAAAGCAGACAAAACATTGGTAACAAATGTGACCTAATTGACATATAGGGAACATTCCATAATAAGTGCAGAATACATTATTTTCAAGTGGTCATAGACTCTTTACCCAAATAGATGATAGGTGGGGCCAAGAATCAAGTCTACAAATGTTAAACCCTGAAATTAACTAGATTCTATTCTTAGACCACAGGGGAATTGAGCCACAGTCATAGCGAAAAGAAAATCAAGAAGTCCTTCAATGTTTAAAATTAAATGGAACTTTGCGACATATCCTAAAGGTCAGAGAGGGAATCTCAATGGAAATTCTGAAACTTTTCTACATGAGGGCTCACACACAATGGCACTTTCTTTGTGAAGAGCATTATAATAACCTAGACAGGAGTTGAGCCTTAAGTCAGAGTTCTGCCTACCCCAGCCACACCTGGCAGGCTTGGCCTGTGGTCTCCCTCAGCTGTCCTTTCTGGTGGTCCTGAGCTAAGGGGGTCAACATGGCCATATGGAAATGGGAAGCTGCCCACTCATAATGATGACGGTGCCCACTACCCAGCTGCCCTCTCTGGTGGCTTTGAGCTAAGGGGGTCAACATGGCCGTATGGAAATTAGAAGCTCCCCACTCTTAGTGATGACGTTGCTATCGTATCATCCTCACCAGTCCAACAACATGATTTCTGAGTGAAATATGACACAAGAGTGACTTCTTGGAATTCCTTCAGGTTTGAAAATCATCTGATGTGTCATCTATTCGAAATATGGATTCAACATGTGTACTTTATTCTGGAAAAGCAATAGACCCAATAGCAATTATGGCTTCCTGAGATCTTGTTCTTGAGAGACATCATACTGGCTCTTTGTAGCATTCTGCCTCTTAAACTTCCCAACTAGGGTGTAGATATTTTTAGGCACATTTTCAGACGGTTAGAAAGGGACTCGGATGATATGAGTCACAGAGGATTTTAGTGTCAGAAACCTAAGTGGGATCCCCAAACTGACTCCAAATCGCTTGTTGTTCCATACAGGGTACTATTTCCCTCTTATCTCTGGTCTTCTCAATCTGGAAACCTATCAAGTATCAGGATTTTCTTGTCATGTGGACAACTGGAATGAATTCAGCGGGCCTTTTCACGTCTGCCCATGGTGATCATTAAGATCATTATCTCAGTGGAGGACCTCTGGGTAAGATACTCAAAGATCCTTAGGAATAGAGACAGTATAATATTTTTCTGGTATTAAAGTTACTGAAACCAACTATCTTTTTTAGTCCATTCAGGCTCTGGTATGTTCAGAAGGTGCTGTAAAACAGGTCTGAAATAGTATTTAAAAACACTCAGCTCAGCCTCTTCTACAAAGTGAGCCAATGCTTATAAATATGGCTAAAATATTCCCTTACCTACGATTACTTCCCAGCCATCATAGTGTTTATATGGTATGACTGTGACTTACATTAGTCAACATTTGCAGAGAAAGAACTTAGTGCATCCAGGGGGCACTTCATGTTGAAATTAGTTTGTGACAACGAGCTATTGTGTTTTATTCTGCAGTCCAAGGGAATGGTGCCAGACATCTCTAAGGTGTCTAGCAGTTCTACAATTCTGATTTTAAGTGGTCTGTGTGCTTCATAGATTTGGGCAGGAGAAGGGCAGGAGTCCAGAGACTGTGAACACTTCTGTTACCTGTGCTGACCATGGAGCAGGTAGCCTTCTGTGGGATTCATTTTGAATTCTTGGTACTCTTGGGAAAGGTGCTTTTGTCTCAAATTCCTCCATTTAGGAGTAATTATAATGATGAAAGTAATTTTTATCTTATATCATCTGTGGACCCTGATCCTGGGCTCCCAGGGAAGCTATCCTTTAACATTTTACCCGGCTCAAATTGATTGGGCAAAACCTGAAAGCATGGGCCCTATTTCTGCCCCAAGCACATGTTGTACATCTGCTTCGAGAAGAAAACAATAACCAAAAATGCCAACATAAAGATAAGAAAAAATAAAGAACCTCTTTGGCTCCCATAAGATTAAAGTCATACTGACATGTACATACTGAAAACATAAGAAAGAGTCTGTCACTTTCTAGAATCTAAGAATATCCTCATTGTGGTGTGTAACTCTGTACTTAAAAGAAAACAGAAAAAAATATATAAGCCTGCCCCAAATGTTCCTTCCCCGGAGCACTCCCTTCTTGGTGAAGATTGTGTCTCCCAGGAAGCTGTCCTGACTTGGGTTTGAATAAAGGTCTCTTCCTTTCTCTCTAAAATGTTTTTAAAAGTTCATTCACGCAATGTCGATAATAACAGTGTTTTCTATTTAAGTGAGAAATAAATGTTCCACTCTAGTTTTATTGGGAATAGACGAATTTAGGGTTTCTTTAGAAGAGTAAGTCTGCCTTCCAGAAAAGGCAAGGTCATTGGTCTATTGAGAATGAAGATAATTACTGCTAAACAACAAGTATGTGTTACCCCTTCGCCCAGAAACCGAAGCAGGTGTGCAGGCTTTAGGTCAGAGGTGACTTCTTGTCCCCAGGTGACAACACTTCTCTGGTCTGGCTCCAAGACACCCGAGGTTTTGAACGTCAGCATCGGAGTCAGCGAGGCATCTTGTCACAGGACGCCAGTGTTCAGAGAAAGCACAGGTATGTTTGGCAAAATGTCCTATCTATGTCAGGGCTGGAGGTAAAACCTCTCATTATCCCAAAACCTCCTGGGCTTTTCTCTTTTCTCTAGTTGAGCCACAAAGTAAAATTGAAGTAGCTGTCAGCATTCTGCGTTTGGTGCAAGAATTACTTAGTTTCCCTGCAGGTAGAACTTTGCAGGGGATCACAATTTGTCTGTCCATTTATTGCTTACAAATGTATTTTGACCATCTGTTTCCTAGGAACCATCTTTTATTAGAAAGGGGAGGTGAGATTCACTCTGTGCCTGTTTGTAACATCTAATTTGTTCCTTCATCTAACAGTGTTTATTCAATTGGGCCTAAGATATGGTTGAGTGGCAAGCATCAAGAGTTAGGTGGCTTTTTTTCATCTGATACAGACTTGGATGATGTCATTTGACAAAGGTGATGTTTCATCATTGATTAGTTTATTCATCAGAAGAGTTAAAATTAGGGTGGAGGGAAAATTCAAAATTATCCAAAGCGGACTGTTCCTGTTTAAAAGTTGAGCTTGACTTTCTAGTTTTACTAAATGTATTATCTCGATATTTTGAGGTGCCATATTCTCTCTGTAGTTTCTTTGGTGGTGGAGTCAGAAGGAGAGTCTGGGAATTCTTTTGGATAGTGGCATGCTGGTGGCTTCAAGGGGCTTGGCGTCAGGAGCCTTGGGGTGAAGTCTGCAACTGCTTGCCTGACCCTGGGTGCATCTCACAGAGGTTTTGCTTCATCTTATGAAATTGCCAGCAGATAATGTTCTGCTTAAAGGGGAACACTCCCATCCTGTTGGTGGCAATGCAAAGTGGTGCAGCCAGTCTAGGAAACAGTGTGGGGGTTCCTCAAAAAGTTAAACATTGAACAACCCCATGATTCAGCAATTGCTCTCCTAGGTATTTACCCAAAGGATACAAAAATGCAGATTCAAAGGGGGTACATGCACCATGATGTTTATAGCAGCAATGTCCACAGTAGCCAAACTATGGAGAGAATCCCAAAGTCTATGCACTGATGAATGGATAAAGCAGAAGTGGGATACATATATATAATGAAATATGACCCAGCTTCAAAAAGAATGAAATCTTACCCTTTGCAAGGATGTGGATGGACCTAGAGTGTATCAAGCTAAGCAAAATATTTGAGGAAAGAGAAATATCCTATGCTCCCACGCTTGTGGAATTTCAGAAAGAAAACAGATGAACAGAGTGGAGGGGTGATGAGAGAGGCAAACAAGGAAATAGACTCAAACTTGGAGAACAAACTGAGTGTTGCTGCAGGACAGGGGCATGGGGGGAAGAGTTAAATGGGTGAGGGGTATTAAGGAGGGCACTTGTGATGAGCACCGGGTACTGTATGCAGGTGAGGAATCACTAAATCCTACCCCTGAAGCGAATATTCCATGGCATGTGAACTACCTGGAATTTAAGTAAAAGAAGAAAGGAAAAAGTGTTCTGCTTCATGAAGAGTGAGGTAAAATTGTAGTGATTTGGGCTGTACTATTCTATAGATGAGAGATGTGAAACACCCTGTTGTAGGATACACTAGTTTCTTATCACATAAGGAGTCCTCAGAAAGCTGCAATGAAAGATTCAGATCTCAGAGCATGTTCGTGTTCCACTGATATGTTACAGTTTGCACAGGTAGGAAAGAAGGTGGAGAGAGAGGCAACAGAAGGGGAAAGCAGGTGTGAACCTTTCATTTGTTAGCATTATAGCTTTCTCATGAAAGCTTTATGTCAGTGTGATTTTGGAAGCAGAGGGGGAATCCGGGAGCTTTGCAGGAGACAGGGGGGAGTTCCAGGTCTGGGTAAAGCTGACAGGGGTCCCAGAGGAGAGCTGAATGCATTCTGCAGCAGGGTGTGGGAAGGGTGGGCTCCAGGGGTGGCTGTGGGTCTCCTGGGTGAGAGTTGTGACAGGTGAGGGCTGTGTACAAGTTCCTGGCTGAGGACAAGTGAGGCACTGGCTGAGAGCTGGCAGAGAACCTTCTTCTGGGCCGCCATCCTCACCCAACACACAGCCTCATCTTCTGTTCCTGTCACTCCAATTCAGACTTCTCCAAAGTTGAGTGAGAACACATCAAGAGCATTCTTAACAGAAGGGAAAGCATGTGCAAAGGCTCTGGGGCAGGAGAATTTCAGGTATGTCCAGGAGCAGCAAGAAGGACCTGTAGCCACAGGAGACAGCTTAGGACATGACCTCAGAGAGGTGTCAGAAAGCCATTCCAGGGCTATAACCCCATGAGACCCTGTTTCACTGGGCCATCCTGGCTGCAGTGTTGAGAACAGATGACAGAGGGTTGAAGATGGCAAGGGAGTTCAATGACGAATCTTTTCCAGGATCTCAGGCACTGTGGACCAGACAGGCGCCCTTGGATGGAGTGGTTAGACCTATTCTGGGTCCATTTTGAAGATGGAGCTCGCAGGATTTGCTGATGGGTTAGCTATTAGGAGCTGGAGAACGGAGGAATTGGGGTAAATCCCATCTGTTGTGGGTTTTCCTGATCGAGGGGAAGGAGAGGTTTTCTCAGGGGGTAGGAGGTAGTCCGTGTTCCGCATGCTGAGGAAAGTGCCTTTCCCGGTGGATCTGCTGAGGTTTGTGTCTGGGAGTACCTTTCACATCTCCTCCTTCAGCAATGCTCACGTACAAGTATCCCCCACTTTTTAAACGTTCACAGTAAGACACTGGGCTTTCTTGAAAGAACTATGTTATTACCCAGCTTCAGTAAGAGGAAGAGACCTGAAGAGGATTTCCCTCTTATGAAAAAAGGTGAACAGTGAGAATCGCGTTCAGCATCTGTTTTGGGGAGAAGCACGACAGAGGCGGCGTGCACCCCAACCAGGTCCTTCCGCTGGGATCCGCTCTCCGCATCCAGCCACCAGCATTTTGAATGGTGTCTGTGAGCCTCTGCTTCTGCTTTATCTTCATTTATGCTGGGCCTCCATTAGAAACTTGTGTCCTGAGGCCTAAGAAAAGCCAAAGAGAGGAATTTTGGAGTCTGAGCACACTGTCTAATTATTCCGTGTAAATTAATGGTCATTCCTTCTTGACACCATTTCTGCTGTGCAAGGTTTCTCAGAAGCCCTGTACTTTCAAAGAGCAGGGAAACCTATACCCCATGCTGCAGGGTTAGTTTTAGTCTCCATGCTGGACAGAACATTTCATGACTGTCGGATTTTCTCACTCAAACATTGAGACTTTGACCACCTTCACCCGTTTCTAGCACCCCATCTCCGAATCTGGCACCTACCAATCTGCTCTCAGTATCTATGCGTTCAGTATTTGTTTATTCCTCGTGGAATGTACATGAGAGCATCTGGTATTGGTCTTTCTGTGTCTGAGTTACTTGGCATAAGGCCCCCAAGGTCTGTGTTTCCATGTCTGGTTCTTGTGAATAATGCTGCAGTGAACGTGGGAGTGCATCTGTCTTTTTGAGGCAGTATTTTTGTGTTCTCCAAATCAATACTCTGTAGAGCCATTACTGGGTCATGTGGTAGTTGTATTTATTTTTTCAGGAACCTCCATACCATTTGTCACAATGGCTGCACCAATTTCCATTCCCACCAACAGTGCACAGTGTCTCCTTGTCTGCACACCCTTGACCCCACCTGGTGTCTGTCTCTGGGAAAATTGCTGTTCCAACAATTGTGAGGGGATAGCCGATTGTGGGTTTGATGATGTTTCCCTGTCGATATTAAGTGATGTCGAATAACTTTCTCTGTCTGTTGGCACCTGTGTGCCATCTTTGGAAAGTATCTATTCACATATTCTCCCATTTTTTAATACAGATTTTTTTTTGTTTTGATTTGTACGAGTGTTGTGTGTATTTTGGATATTAGCCTCTTCTCACACATATGATTCGCAGATATTTTTTCTTATTGGGTCAGTGGCCTTTTAAGTTTTTGCTGGTTTCTTTTGCCAAGTGGAAGATTTCAGTTTGAAGTTGTTCCACTTGTTTATTTTTGCTTTTGTTTCTTTGCGTTTGGTGTCGGATCTGAAGACTCTTTGCCAAAACCTATGTCGAGAGACTTAGTACCTGTGTCTTCTTGGAGGTTTATGGATTCAGGTCTTATGTTCAAATCATTCATCCATTAAAAATTTTGGTGGTGTAAGAAATTGACCCAGTTATATTCTTCTGCCTTTAGTGTCCAGTTTGCCTGTTACCGCTCACTGTAGACACAGTCCTTCCGTCATGGCATATCTTCTGCTGCTGTGTCATAAGTTAGGATCATCTACGTGTGGGTAAGTTTCTGAGCTTTCTGTTCTGTTCCACTGACCTTGGGTCTGTGTTTATGCCAGTACCATCCTGTTTTGATGACAACATCTTTGTAATCTAGCTTGAAATCCAGGAGTGTGTTGACTGCACCTTTCTTTCTTCAGGTTGCTTTGCGTTTTTGGGGCCTTTTGTGATTCCATACAAATTTGAGGACTGTTATCTATATCCTTGAATAATGCCACTGGAATTCAGATAGGGATTTCATCACATCTGTCGATTGCTTTGGGTACGATGGACATGTTCACATAATTAACTCTTCCAGTTAAGGAGCATGGCGTATGCTTCCATTTGTTTGTGTTGCCTTCCAAATCTTTGAACCACACATTCTGCCCCCCTCGACACACATGTTTTTCATTTCTTTTCTGCCATGTGTTGAGTGTACTATGTCTTTCGCATTTTTGGTTACTTTTATTCCTAGATTTTTTTTGATGCAATTGTAAATGGCATTGCTTTTTTAATTTCTCTTTGCGAAAGTGTGTCATCAGTATATAGAAATGCAAGAAGTTGGGTCATCTGGGTGGCCCCATAGGTGACGTGTCTGCCTTCAGCTCAGGTCATGATCCCAGAGTTCTGGGATTGAGCCCCGTGTAGGGCTCCCCGCTTATCGAGGGTCTGCTTCTCCCTCTTTCTGACACTACCCCTGCATGTGCTTTTTCTCTTCCTCTCAAATAAATAAATAAAATCTGAAAAAAAGTAAAGACAACAGGTCTCTGTATATTGACTTTATATCCTGCAGCTTTCTTGAATTTGTTTAAATTAACAGGTTTTTTTTTTTTTTTTGCGGAATCTTTCGGGATTTCATGTCATTTGCAAATAGTGACAGTTTTCCTGTATGGATTTCATATCTTTCTCCTTTTTTAAAATGATGTTAGTCACCCTACAGTACTTCATTTGTTTTTGATGAAGTGTTCCATGATTCATTGCTTGCATATAACCCCTAGTGCTCATTATGACACGTGCCCTCCTTAATACCCATCACCAGGATTACCCATTCCCCTACCCTCCCTTTCTGCAACCTTCAGTTTGTTTCCCAGTGTCAATAGTCTCTCATGGTATATCTCCCCCTCTCATTCCCCCCCTTCACTTTTCCCTTCCTTCTTCTAATGTTAGATGCTATTCCTTCCATTCCACATCGGAGTCAAACCTTATGATAATTGTCTTTCTCTGCTTGATTTAATTTCACTTAGCATAATCCCCTCCTGGTCCATCCACCTTGGTGCAAATGGTGGGTATTCATCCTTTCTGATGACTGAGTAATATTCCATTGTATAGATGAACCACATCTTCTTCGTCCATTCATTTGCTGAAGGACATCTTGGCTCCTTCCACAGTTTGGCCATTATGGACATTGTTGCTATGAACTTTGGGATACAGGTGTCCCTTCTTTTCATTACTCTGTGTCTATAGGGTAAATACCCAGTAGTGCAATTGGTGGGTCATAGGATAGCTCTGTGTTTAATGTCTTGAGGAACCCCCATATTGTTCAAAAGTGCCTATACCAGCTTGAATTCTCACGAGTAGTGTAAGAGGGCTCCCCTTTCTCCATATCCTCTCTGACTTTTTGTAATTTCCTGTCTTGTTAATTTGTTTTTCAAGATTTTATTTATTTATTCCACAGAGATAGAGATGGCCAGCGAGAGAGGGAACACAAGCAGGGGGAGTGGGAGAGGAAGAAGCAGGCTCATAGCGGAGGAGCCTGATGTGGGGCTTGATCCCGTAATGCCAGGAATACGCCCTTAGCCGAAGACAGACGCTTAACCTCTGTACTACCCAGGTGCCCCCTGTGTTGTTAATTTTAACCATTCTAACTGGTATAAGGTGGTATCTCATTGTCGTTTTGATTTGTATTTGCCTGATGGCAAGTGATGTGGAGCATTTTTTCATGTGTCTGTTGGCCATTGTATGTCTTCTTTGGAGAAGTATCCCTTTGTGTCTTCTGCCCATTTTTTGGGTGTCGAGTTTGAGGAGTTCTTTATAGATCTTGGATACTAGCCCTTTATCTGTAATATCATTTGCAGATATCTTCTTCGATTCCATAGGTTGACTTTTTGTTTTGTTGATCATTTGCTTTGCCCTGCAGAAGCTTTTTATCTTGGTGAAGTGCCAATAGTTCCTTTTTTGCTTTTATTTCCTTTGCCTTTAGAGATGTGGCTTGCAAGAAGTTGTTGTGTCCAAGTTTGAAGAGTTCTTTTGATTTTGATATGAGACAGGAATCCATTATCTTTCTTTCCTGATTGTATTCGAGTCCTCTGTCTTTCTTGGTGAGTCTAGCTAAGTTTGTCAGTTTTGTTTATCTTTCCAAAAAAGGCAGCTTTCATTTTCATTGTTTTTTTTTTTTGTCTTTTAGTCTCCGTTGGATTTATTTATGCATTCCTTTTTGTTATTTCCTTATTTCTACTAATTTGGGGCTTTGTTTGTTGTTTTATTTTCTACTTCTTTACCACATAAATCAAGTTGTTTGTTGGAGACCATTCTCATGGATTGATGAAGACTTGAGTTTCTATGAATGTCCCCCATAAAGCTACTTTTGCTGCATCCCTTATGTTTTTGTAAGTTGTCTTTTTCATCAGTGTCAAGGTACTTCTAAAATCTTTTTTGATTTCTTCTTTGACTGTTGGTTGTTCAGTAGCTTGTTGTTAAATCTCCACGTATTTTTTTAAGATTATTTAGGTATCTGACAGAGAGTGAGACAGTGAAAGAGGGAATGGAAGCAGGGGGGTGGGAGAGGGAGAAGCGGGCTTCCCGCTGAGCAAGGAGCCTGATTCCAGGCTAAATCCCAGGATCCTGGGATCAGGACCTGAGCTGAAGGCAGATCCTTAACAACTGATCCACGCAGGCCCCCCAATCTCCACCTATTTTTGACTGTCCCATTTTTTTCTTGAGACTGATTTCTAGTTTCATATCTTTGTGGTTGGACAAGATTTGAAGCAGAAGGTGAAGAGAACATTCAGATAAAGGTTTGTTTCCTGAATTGTTTTCTGAGGGCAGAGCATGAGTTCCGTGGGATGGAGGAAGGTTTTGTGAGACGGGGGTGGGGTTAACCCTTGTTAGAATTACTGACTACTACCATGCAGGCTGTGTGCTACTGTTCACACCGTAGTCCTGATGGACTTGTACTTCATTAGAAATATTTTCTAGGAGGTGTAGGCATAGCCTTCTCTTAAAGAAAGGTGCCATGTGGGTTCATGGCATGACCCCAGGTCACCAACCAGGATGTATGGTATTGTGGGTGATCAGAAACAGGCTTTCTGTGGGAAGTGACAGAAATAAGGTATGGTGAGCTCCATGACCATAGGTGAGGTCCCGAGTGACGCACTGGGTGTTGGTTTCTGTGGATCTGTCTCATCAGGTGCTGTGGAATTCAGGGACACCCTCCTCTCTGTGGATTTGTGTGGAGACAGGTAGACATCAGTGTCTGGCCAGGCATGAGGGTCGCACTGGCCCACCACCAGAGGTGCAGCGTGCAGGGGAGCCACTGCTTGGTTTCCACGAAAGCTGCCCAGCGTCTGTGACTGTGATTCCTAGCAGCTGCAAGGGGAGAGGAGGCCGGGGGTGGTGCACACTTCCTAGACTTGTGGTCAGGTCTAGTCTGGAGCCCACTGAAGTCAGCCACACCTGGCCAGGAGGCACCCAGTCAGTGTAGCTTTGGGCACTGCTCCCATGGTACTTCGTGCCAGCTCCATGCTGCCACCTCCTGCTTTTCATCATCATCTTCAAGGTCATGTGACTCTGCTCTTGCCCCATGGCCTCCGGGGTATTGTCCGTCCTCCATCTGGCCCTCGTCCCTGGTGCCCTGTGCAGTCTGATGCCAGGGTAGCCTTCTCGAGACAAATATCTGGCCCTGATGGAACACTTCCATGGATCTCGTGTGATGCGAGGATGACGCCCTGCCCTGGAAGGGGGCTGCAGGTCCCCAATTAGGAGAGCCATGTCTCCCTTTTCAGCATGGCCTGCCCTCCCCTCAGTCTTCTTCAGGGAATCTCTCCCCACTTTCTGAGCGGACAGCTCTGAACTTAAAAATGAATATTATTTTACATATCTCTATGCCTTAGTTCATCCATGGCATGTCTTTCAGCCCCGTTAGTGGGGTTTTTTTTTAGCAGTTCTGAAGGGCTGTCTGCTCATGGAGGGGATGACCTGGGTGGGACAGCTTTCCCTCTCATCTCCCTCAGCATGTCTCTGAGCCCTGAGGCCAGCTGTCCCACTGAGGATTGAGGGACCCGAGCCAGCCCATCCTGAACCCAGGCTGTGTCAGTTGTGTAGACTGATGTGTTTTGGAGCGGTGGGCAGCCGGCATGGGCCAGGGGCAGGCAGTGTCTCCTTCTCATTCCTTCCCTCCCTTCCTCCCAGAGGTAGCTCAGAGCAGCCTTCAACCCCTGCATCTCCAGATCCCTTGACTTATGCCTTCTGTGTTCAGCTGGTGACCTTGGAGTTTCGCATGGATTCTACCTCCCGTACCCTCTCCTGTAGCAGTTCCTGGATCAGGGGAGGGGTTGGACCCTTGTCTGTTTTTGATCTTCTTCCTGTCCCGCACCAAGCCCACCCACCGTTGCATCTTCCATGTATGTGCTTGGAAGCAAGCCCATCCACAGGCAACCTATTAGCCAAATGGATCCAGGCAATGAACATTGAAGTAGAGATCCAGGATCCATAATAAACCTGCTCTGAAACCTGTCCCAAAGTCTGTGACTCTCTCACACTGAAACAGAAACAATAATAGCTTTCTGGACTGTGAAGTGACATGTCTCTCTAATTCCAATCTTGAATGCATAGGTGCTAAACCTGGACAGAAAAGGACCATGGCTCCCGTGGGCTGGGATCCATAGTAAGAACTCAGTGAAATCTGAATTCGAGGCATAGAGTAAATAATTATTGTAGAGCGAATCCTCCCAAGTAGGGCT
The DNA here is from genome assembly GCF_024610735.1 of Ursus americanus. NCBI lineage: Eukaryota > Metazoa > Chordata > Mammalia > Carnivora > Ursidae > Ursus > Ursus americanus. Next base: position 2,342,277 of record NW_028273624.1, read on the forward strand.
TATGCACAGTGCACAGGAAAAGCTTTTTTAAAGAGGTTCCTGAAAGAAAAATCTTTTTTAAAAATTTATTTTAATTCCAGTAGAGCTAACATACAGTGTTACATTCGTTTCAGGTGTACAATAGAGTGATTCAGTAATTCTATATATTACTCAGTGGTCATCAAGAAAAGTGTCCTCTTAATCCGCTTCATCTATTTCACTCATCCCTCTATCCACCTCCTCTCTGGTAACCATCCATTTGTTCTCTATTGTTAAGAGTTTGTATTTTCCCATGCCCATACTCAGGCAACCCTGTTTGGGTAGAGTTTCCGTGTCCCCTGCAAGGGTGAATGGGGGTGGGCATGCTCTGGGCCAGTATTTCCAGGCTTTTGTTCCCTGGCGGCTTTCTCTGGTGATCTGCTGTGCCTTTTCTGAGAGTCAGAGCAGCAGAGGCTGAATTGTCACAGAACAGAGGGAATGCGGCCCGTTCTCCACCCTTGTTCTGGCCACTTTAACTCCATTACTGTTGGTGCTGCTCAACCCTGTAGCATCCTGGGATGTGCACCCCACACCTGGTGTCCCTGGCCTCAATTCCGGGGCTAGTGCATCTCTGTCCTTTGTGTTTCTAATGCTGCCAGCCACCAGAAGACCTGATCTCTCTCTGGAAGCTCCTGGTCTCAGTCTGGATCCCCTGAGCACACCGGGATTCCAGAGTTCCATGAGAAGCCTGGTGGCTCTGGCACCTGGTTCAGGGTCTCAGTCTGCTGTTTCGCAGGTGCCTACCGCAAGTCCACCAGATCCCCTGTGCAGGTGGCCTGCCAGCCGCCAGCCGCCCAGTGGGCTCCCGGGTCTCCTGGTCTCAGTCTATGCCTGGTGAGCACACCGGGATTCCGGTGTTCCAGGAGAAGCCTGGTGGTGCACGCTCTGGGCTCACCGGTCTCAGTCCACTCTCTCCGGTGTGCCATCCATGAGTCCGCCCGCTCCCTGGTGCAGGTGGTTGCTGCTTCCGGACGCCAGAACATGGCGGCTCCCCCCCTTCCGTTTATCTTCTGATATCTGTGCCCGGTTTCAAGGCTCCCCGCTTCATACCTCAATACTCAGCGCTGGAGATGTTCATTTGTAGAGATCCAGATGTATCTTCCTGCCTCTCAGGCTGATTCCGTGGTTGTTTAGGCTGGTCTGGTACCTATCCAGCTCAACTCAGGGGACCTGCTGAAAAAGGGGTCTCCTACTCCTCCGCCATCTTAACTCCTCTCTTGTACCTGAAATAGTATTTAAAAACACTCAGCTCAGCCTCTTCTACAAAGTGAGCCAATGCTTATAAACATGGCTAAAATATTCCCTTACCTACGATGACTTCCCAGCCATCGTAGTTTTTAAATGGTATGACTCTGACTTACATTAGTCAACATTTGCAGAGAAAGAACTTAGTGCATCCAGGGGGCACTTCATGTTGAAATTAGTTTGTGACAACAAGCTACTGTGTTTTCTTCTGCAGTCCAAGGGAATGGTGCCAGACATCTCTAAGGTGTCTAGCAGTTCTACAATTCCGATTTTAAGTGGTCTGTGTGCTTTAGAGATTTGGGCAAGAGAAGGGCAGGAGTCCAGAGACTGTGAACACTTCTGTTACCTGTGCTGACCGTGGAGCAGGTAGCCTTCTGTGGGCATCATTTTGATTTCTTGGTACTCTTGTGAAGGTGCTTTTGTCTCAAATTCCTCCATTTAGGAGTAATTATAATGATGAAAGTAATTTTTATCTTATATCATCTGTGGACCCTGATCCTGGGCTCCCAGGGAAGCTATCCTTTAACATTTTACCCGGCTCAAAATGACTGGGCAAAACCTGAAAGCATGGGCCCTATTTCTGCCCCAAGCACATGTTGTACATCTGCTTCGAGAAGAAAACAATAACCAAAAATGCCAACATAAAGATAAGAAAAAATAAAGAACCTCTTTGGCTCCCATAAGATTAAAGTCATACTGACATGTACATACTGAAAATGCATAAAAACATTGCATTTCCTAAAGCCCAAGCCTTGGAGGGTCTGAGAGACTTGCCCAAAACCAGGCACACCCCAGCAGGGAGGGCTGGTGCAGAAAGGGAAGGGGCAGGACTCTGAGGGTGGTCTGCAGCTAGAGGGGTCCCTGGAAGGGGCCACGTGTGTGGGGGGACCGCGGCCCACGACCCCACCCATGCCTGTGCTGGGTGTTGGGTCGAGCAGGCGCTTCTTGGGCCCCCTGCACTTTCAGGGTTCCAGGGGCTTGAGGGCGGGTTGCCCAGCATCCAAGGGGCTCAGGCACCACCCTCACCAACCATTCACCGCTTGGGGGTGGAGCTATGTCTCTGTGGGCAGTCCCAGACTTGCAGTGGGTTGCAGACTTGGGGCAAAGAAGGGGCACTGAGAGAGAGAGAGAGTTGCCCTGTGGAGATCCCTGCTGGTGAGTGAGCAGCGTGCACTGGGGTGGGGGTCCGGGGGTAGGGTGCGCCCCAGGTGGGAGACAGGGTTCTGGAAGGGCATGTGGAGAGGGTTCCTTGTGGGGACTCAGGTGAGTTTTCTTTTTCCCTTTAAAGTCTCTTCTGCCCCATGTCCTCAACTGACTTTATTCCCCATACCCGTGAACTCCAAGACACCCACTCACCTGAGCTTTTGTGGGATGGGTTGCAGAATTTCAAGGTTTCCCCTGTTCCCCTGGAAGAGTGCGGGTAAGGACTTCACACAATCCCCACCTTCAGTTCTCTGACACAGTGCAGGTGATGCATCTTGAGCAGTACCCTGAGTTCAGCAGGGTGTGCCATGGTCCCCAGGCACAGGTGTGGCAGTAGCATGCCCCAGAGCCGTCCCCCAACTTCAGCATTATGCCCCGTGTGCCCCCGGGTTAGTGGTAATTGGCTATTAGAATCATGCAGGAAAATCCTCCAGGTGGGGGCCTGGAGGCGGGCATAAACCAGACCCCACTCTAGTTGCATTGGGAATAGACGAATTGAGGGTTTCTTTAGAAGAGTAAGTCTGCTTTCCAGAAAAGACAAGGTCATTGGTCTATTGAGAATGAAGATAATTACTGATAAACAACAAGTATGTGTTGCCCCTTCGCCCAGAAACCGAAGCAGGTGTGCAGGCTTTAGGTCAGAGGTGCCTTCTTCTCCCCAGCTGACGGCACTTCTCTGCTCTGGCTCCAAGACACACGAGGTTTTGAACGTCAGCATCGGAGTCAGCGAGGCAGCTTGTCACAGGACACCAGTGCTCAGAGAAAGCACAGGTATGTTTGGCAAAATGTCCTATCTATGTCAGGGCTGGAGGTAAAACCTCTCTTTATCCCAAAACCTCCTGGGCTTTTCTCTTTTCTCTAGTTGAGCCACAAAGTAAAATTGAAGTAGCTGTCAGCATTCTGGGTTTGGTACAAGAATTACTTAGTTTCCCTGCAGGTAGAACTTTGCAGGGGATCACAATTTCTCTGTCCATTTATTGCTTACAAATGTATTTTGACCATCTGTTTCCTAGGAACCCTCTTTTATTAGAAAGGGAAGGTGAGATTCACTCTGTGCCTGTTTGTAACATCTAATTTGTTCCTTCATCTAACAGTGTTTATTCAATTGGGCCTAAGATATGGTTGAGTGGCCAGCATCTAGAGTTAGGTGGCTTATTTTCATCTGATACAGACTTGGATGATGTCATTTGGCAAAGGTGATGTTTCATCATTGATTAGTTTATTCATCAGAAGCGTTAAAATTAGGGTGGAGGGAAAATTAAAAATTATCCAAAGCGGCCTGTTCCTGTTTAAAAGTTGAGCTTGACTTTCTAGTTTTACTAAATGTATTATCTCGATATTTTGAGGTGCCATATTCTCTCTGTAGTTTCTTTGGTGGTGGAGTCAGAAGGAGAGTCTGGGAATTCTTTTGGATAGTGGCATGCTGGTGGCTTCAAGGGGCTTGGCGTCAGGAGCCTTGGGGTGAATTCTGCAACTGCTTGCCTGACCCTGGGTGCATCTCCCAGAGGTTTTGTTTCCTCTTATGAAATTGCCAGCAGATAATGTTCTGATTAAAGGGGAACCCTCCCATCCTGTTGGTGGCAATGCAAAGTGGTGCAGCCAGTCTGGGAAACAGTGTGGGGGTTCCTCAAAAAGTTAAACATTGAACAACCCCATGATCCAGCAATTGCTCTCCTAGGTATTTACCCAAAGGATACAAAAATGCAGATTCAAAGGGGGTACATGCACCATGATGTTTATAGCAGCAATGTCCACAGTAGCCAAACTATGGAGAGAATCCCAAAGTCCATGCACTGATGAATGGATAAAGCAGATGTGGGATACATATATATAATGGAATATGACCCAGCTTCAAAAAGAATGAAATCTTACCATTTGCAAGGATGTGGATGGATCTAGAGTGTATTGAGCTAAGCAAAATCATTGAGGAAAGAGAAATATCCTATGCTCTCATGCTTGTGGAATTTCAGAAAGAAAACAGATGAACAGAGTGGAGGGGTGGTGAGAGAGGCAAACAAGGAAATAGACTCAAACTTGGAGAACAAACTGAGTGTTGCTGCAGGACAGGGGCGTGGGGGGAAGAGTTAAATGGGTGAGGGGTATTAAGGAGGGCACTTGTGATGAGCACCGGGTACTGTATGCAGGTGAGGAATCACTAAATCCTACCCCTGAAGCGAATATTCCATGGCATGTGAACTACCTGGAATTTAAGTAAAAGAAGAAAGGAAAAAGTGTTCTGCTTCATGAAGAGCGAGGTAAAATTGTAGTGATTTGGGCTGTACTATTCTATAGATGAGAGATGTGAAACACCCTGTTGTAGGATACACTAGTTTCTTATCACATAAGGAGTCCTCAGAAAGCTGCAATGAAAGATTCAGGTCTCAGAGCATGTTCATGTTCCACTGATATGTTACAGTTTGCACAGGTAGGAAAGAAGGTGGAGAGAGAGGCAACAGAAGGGGAAAGCAGGTGTGAACCTTTCATTTGTTAGCATTATAGCTTTCTCATGAAAGCTTTGCGCCAGTGTGATTTTGGAAGCAGAGGGGGAATCCGGGAGCTTTGCAGGAGACAGGGGAGTTCCAGGACTGGGTAAAGCTGACAGGGGTCCCAGAGGAGAGCTGAATGCATTCTGCAGCAGGGTGTGGGAAGGGGTGGCTGTGGGTCTCCTGGGTGAGAGTTGTGACAGGTGAGGGCTGTGTGCAAGTTCCTGGCTGAGGGCAAGGGAGGCACAGGCGGCGAGCTGGCAGAGAACCTTCTTCTGTGCCACCAGCCTCACCCAACACACAGCCTCATCTTCTGTTCCTGTCACTCCAATTCAGACTTCTCCGAAGGTGAGTGAGAACACATCAAGAGCATTCTTAACAGAAGGGAAAGCATGTGCAAAGGCTCTGGGGCAGGAGAATTTCAGGTATGTCCAGGAGCAGCAAGAAGGCCCTGTGGCCACAGGAGACACCTTAGGACATGACCTCAGAGAGGTGACAGAAAAAACCATTCCAGGGCTATAACCCCATGAGACCCTGTTTCACTGGGCCATCCTGGCTACAGTGTTGAGAACAGATGACAGAGGGTTGAAGATGGCAAGGCAGGTCAATGACAAAGCTTTTCCATGAACTCAGGCACTGTGGACCAGACAGGTGGCCTTGGATGGAGTGGTTAGACCTATTCTGGGTCCATTTTGAAGATGGAGCTCACAGGATTTGCTGATGGGTTAGCTATTAGGAGCAGGAGAACGGAGGAGTTGGGGTAACTCCCAGCTGTTGTGGGTTGTCCTGATCGAGGGGAAAGAGAGGGTTTCTGGGGGTAGGAAGTAGTCCGTGTTCTGAATGCTGAGGAATGTGCCTTTCCTGGTGGATCTGCTGAGGTTTGTGTCTGGGAGAACCTTTCACATCTCCTCCCTCAGCAATGCTCAAGTAGAAGTATTCCCCACTTTTTAAACGTTCACAGTAAGACATTGGGCTTTCTTGAAAGAACTACGTTATTACCCAGCTTCAGTAAGAGGAAGAGACCTGAAGAGGATTTCCCTCTTATGAAAAAAGGTGAACAGTGAGAATCGCGGTCAGCATCTGTTTTGGGGAGAAGCATGACAGAGGCGGCGTGCACCCCAACCAGCTCCTTCCGCTGGGAACCGCTCTCTGCATCCAGCCACCAGCACTTTGAATTGTGTCTGTGAGCCTCAGCTGTGCTTTATCTTCATTTATGCTGGGCCTCCGTTAGAAACTTGTTTCCTGAGGCCTAAGAAAAGCCAAAGAGAAGGAATTTTGGAGTCTGAGGACACTATCTAATTGTTCCGTGTAAATTAATGGCCATTCCTTCTTGACACCATTTCTGCTGTGCAACGTTTCTCAGAAGCCCTGTACTTTCAAAGAGCAGGGAAACCTATACCCCATGCTGCGGGGTTAGTTTTAGTCTCCATGCTGGACAGAACATTCCATGACTGTCGGATTTTCTCACTCAAACATTGAGACTTTGACCACCTTCACCCGTTTCTAGCACCCCATCTCCGAATCTGGCACCTACCAATCTGCTCTCAGTATCTATGCGTTCAGTATTTGTTTATTCCACGTGGAATGTACATGAGAGCATCTGGTATTGGTCTTTCTGTGTCTGAGTTACTTGGCATAAGGCCCCCAAGGTCTGTGTTTCCATGTCTGGTTCTTGTGAATAATGCTGCAGTGAACGTGGGAGTGCATCTGTCTTTTTGAGGCAGTATTTTTGTGTTCTCCAAATCAATACTCAGTAGAGCCATTACTTGTCCATGTGGTAGTTGCATTTATTTTTTCAGGAACCTCCATACCGTTTGTCACAGTGGCTGCACCAATTTCCATTCCCACCAACAGTGCACAGAGTCTCCTCATCTGCACACCCTTGACCCCACCTGGTGTCTGTCTCTGGGACAATTGCTGTTCCAACAGTTGTGAGGGGATAGCCGATTGTGGGTTTGATGATGTTTCCCTGACCATATTAAGTGATGTCGAACAACTTTCTCTGTCTGTTGGCACATGTGTGCCATCTTTGGAAAGTATCTATTCACATATTCCCCCCATTTTTTATACATTTTTTTTGTTTTGATTTGTATGAGTGTTGTGTGTATTTTGGATATTAGCCTCTTCTCACACATATGATTCGCAGATATTTTTTTTCTTATTGGGTCAGTGGCCATTTTAGTTTTTGCTGGTTTCTTTTTCCATGTGGAAGATTTCAGTTTGAAGTTGTTCCACTTGTTTATTTTTGCTTTTGTTGCCTTTGCATTTGGTGTCCGATCTGAAGACTCTTTGCCAAAACTAATGTCGAGAGACTTAGTACCTGTGTCTTCTTGGAGGTTTATGGATTCAGGTCTTATGTTCAAATCGTTTATCCATTAAAAATTTTGTGTGTGGTGTAAGAAAGTGACCCAGTTATATTCTTCTGCATTTAGTGTCCAGTTTGCCTGTTACCGCTCACTGAAGATACAGTCCTTCCCTCATGGTGTATCTTCTGCTGCTGTGTCGTAAGTTAGGATCATCTACGTGTGGGTAAGTTTGTGAGCTTTCTGTTCTGTTCCACTGACCTGGTGTCTGTGTTTATGCCAGTTCCATCCTGTTTTGAAGACAACAGCTTTGTAATCTAGCTTGAAATCCAGGAGTGTGTTGACTGCACCTTTCTTTCTCCATGTTACTTTGGGTATTTGGGGTCTTTTGTGATTCCATACAAGTTTGAGGACTGTTATCTATTTCCTCGAATAGTGCCGCTAGAATTCAGATAGGGATTTCATCACATCTGTCGATTGCTTTGGGTACGATGTACATGTTCACATAATTAACTCTTCCAGTTAAGGAGCATGGCGTAAGTTTCCATTTGTTTGTGTTGCCTTCCAAATCTTTGACCCATACATCCTGCGCCCCTTGACACACGTGTTTTTCATTTCCTTTCTGCCATGTGTTGAGTGTACTGTCTTTCTCATTTTTGGTTACTTTTATTCCTAGATTTTTTTTGATGCAATTGTAAATGGCATTGCTTTTTTAACTTCTCTTTGCGAAAGTGTGTCATCAGTATACAGAAATGCAAGAAGTTGGGTCATCTGGGTGGCCCCATAGGTGAAGCGTCTGCCTTCAGCTCAGGTCATGAACCCAGAGATCTGGGATCGAGCCCCCTGTTGGGCTCCCCGCTTATCGAGGGTCTGCTTCTCCCTCTTTCTGTCACTCCCCCTGCTCGTACTTTTTCTCTTCCTATCAAATAAATAAATAAAATCTGAAAAAAAGTAAAGACAACAGGTCTCTGTATATTGACTTTATATCCTGCAGCTTTCTTGAATTTGTTTATTCTAACAGATTTTTTTTGTGTGTGTGGAATCTTTCGGGATTTCATGTCCTTTGCAAATATTGATAGTATTCCTGTAAGGATTTCATATCTTTCTCTTTTTTTAAAATGATGTTAGTCACCCTACAGTACTTCATTTGTTTTTGATGTAGTGTTCCATGATTCATTGTTTGCATATAACACCTAGTGCTCATTATGACACGTGCCCTCCTTTTTTTTTAAAGAATTTACTTATTTATTCGACAGATATAGAGACAGCCAGCGAGAGAGGGAACACAAGCAGGGGGAGTGGGAGAGGAAGAAGCAGGCTCATGACGGAGGAGCCTGTTGTGGGGCTCGATCCCATAACGCCGGGATCACGCCCTGAGCCGAAGGCAGACGCTTTACCGCTGTGCCACCCAGGCGCCCCAACACGTGCCCTCCTTAATACCCATCACCAGGATTACCCATTCCCCTTCCTCTCCCTTTCTGCAACCTTCAGTTTGTTTCCCAGTGTTAGTAGTCTCTCATGGTTCATCTCCCCCTCTCATTCCCCCCTTCACTTTTCCCTTCCTTCTCCTAATGTCCTCCATGCTATTCCTTCCATTCCACATAGGAGTCAAACCATATGATAATTGTCTTTCTCTGCTTGACTTAATTTCACTTAGCATAATCCCCTCCTGATCCATCCACGTTGGTGCAAATGGTGGGTATTCATCCTTTCTGATGACTGAGTAATAGTCCATTGTATAGATGAACCACATCATCTTTGTCCATTCATCTGCTGAAGGACATCTTGGCTCCTTCCACAGTTTGGATATTATGGACACTGCTGCTATGAACATTGGGATACAAGTGCCCCTTCTTTTCATTACTCTGTGTCTATGGGGTAAATACCCAGTAGTGCAATTGGTGGGTCGTAGGATAGCTCTGTGTTTAACGTATTGAGGAACCTCCATATTGGTTTCAAAAGTGGCTGTACCAGCTTGAATTCTCACGAGTAGTGTAAGAGGGCTCCCCTTTCTTCACATCCTCTCTGACTTTTTTTTTATTTCTGTCTTATTAATTTTTTTTCAAGATTTTATTGATTTATTCTACAGAGATAGAGACAGCCAGCGAGAGAGGGAACACAAGCAGGGGGAGTGGGAGAGGAAGAAGCAGGCTCATGATGGAGGAGCCTGATGTGGGGCTCGATCCCATAAGGCCAGGATCACGCCCTGAGCCGAAGGCAGACGCTTAACCAATGTGACACCCAGGTGCCCCCTGCCTTGTTAATTTTAACCATTCTAACTGGTGTAAGGTGGTATCTCATTGTAGTTTTGATTTGTATTTGCCTGATGGCAATTGATGTGGAGCATTTTTTCATGTGTCGGCCATTTGTATGTCTTCTCTGGAGAAGTATCTCTTTGTGTCTTCTGCCCATTTTTTGGGTGTCGAGTTTGAGGAGTTCTTTATAGATCTTGGATACCAGCCCTTTATCTGTAAAATCATTTGCAGATATCTTCTTCAATTCCATAGGTTGCCTTTTTGTTTTTTGATCATTTGCTTTGCCAAGCAGAAGCTTTTTATCCTGATGAAGTGCCCATAGTTCATTTTTGCTTTTATTTCTTTGCCTTTAGAGACGTGGCTTGCAAGAAGTTGTTGTGTTCAAAGTTGAAGAGTTCTTTTGATTTTGATATGAGACAGGAATCCATTATCTTATTTTCCTGATTGTATTCGAGTCCTCTGTCTTTCTTGGTGAGTCTAGCTAAGTTTGTCAGTTTTGTTTATCGTTCCAAAAAAGGCCGCTCTCATTTTCATTGTTTTTTTTTTTGTCTTTTTAGTCTCCGTTGGATTTATTTATGCATTCCTTTTTGTTATTTCCTTATTTCTACTAATTTGGGGCTTTGTTTGTTGTTTTATTTTCTACTTCTTTACCACATAAATCAGGTTGTTTATTGGAGAGCATTCTCATGGATTGATGAAGACTTGAATTTCTATGAATGTCCCCCATAAAGTTACTTTTGCTGCATCCCATAAGTTTTTGTAGGTTGTCTTTTTATCAGTGTCAAGGTACTTCTAAAAAAATTTTGATTTCTTCTTTGACTGTTGGTTGTTCAGTAGCTTGTTGTTAAATCTCCACATATTTTTTTAAGATTATTTAGGTATCTGACAGAGAGTGAGACAGCAAGAGAGGGAACGCAAGCTGGGTGGTGGGAGAGGGAGAAGCAGGCTTCTGAATGAGCAACGAGCCTGATTTGGAGCTATATCCCAGAATCCTGGGATCAAGACCCGAGCTGAAAGGAGATCCTTAATGACTGAGCCACCCAGGCCTCAAAAATCTCCACCTATTTTTGACTGTCCCATTTTTTTCTTGAGACTGATTTCTAGTTTCATATCATTGTGGATGGACAAGATTTGAAGCAGAAGGTGAAGAGAGCATTCAGATGAAAGGTTTGTTTCCTGGAGGGTTTTCTGAGGGCAGACCATGAGTTCAGTGGGGACGGAGGAAGGTTTTGTGAGACGGGGGTGGGGTTAACCCTTGTTAGAATTACTGACTACTACCATGCAGGCTGTGTGCTACCGTTCACACCGTAGTCCTGATGGACGTGTACTTCATTAGAAATATTTTCTAGGATGTGTAGGCATAGCCTTCACTTAAAGAAAGATGGCATGTGGGTTCATGGCATGACCCCAGGTCACCAACCAGGATGTATGGTATTGTGGGTGATCAGAAACAGGCTTTCTGTAGGAAGTGACAGAAATAAGGTATGGTGAGCTCCATGACCATAGGTGAGGTCCCGAGTGACGCACTGGGTGTTGGGTTCTGTGGATCTGTCTCATCATGTTCTGTGGAAATCAGGGACACCCTCCTGTCTGTGGATTTGTGTGGAGACAGGTAGACATCAGTGTCTGGCCAGGCACGAGGGTCGCACTGGCCCACCACCAGAGGTGCAGCGTGCGGGGGAGCCACTGCTTGGTTTCCACGAAAGCTGACCAGGGTCTGTGACCGTGATTCCTAGCAGCCGCAAGGGGAGAGGAGGCCGGGGGTGGTGCACACTTCCTAGACTTGTGGTCAGGACTAGTCTGGATCCCACTGAAGTCAGCCACACCGGGCACAGAAGGTACCCAGTCAGTGTAGCTGTGGGCACTGCTCCCATGGTACTTTTGGGCCGGCTCAATGCTGCCACCTCCTGCTTTTCATCATCATCTTCAAAGTCATGTGCCTCTGCTCTTGCCCCATGGCCTCCAGGGTATTGTCCGTCCTCCATCTGGCCCTCGTCCCTGGTGCCCTGTGCAGTCCGATGCCAGGGTAGCCTTCTCGAGACAAACATCCGGCCCTGATGGAACACTTCCATGGATCTCGGGTGATGCGAGGATGATGCCCTGCCCTGGAAGGGGGCTGCAGGTCCCCAATCAGGACAGCCATGTCTCCCTTTTCAGCATGGCCTGCCCTCCCCTCAGTCTTCTTCAGGGAAGCTCTCCCCACTTCCTGAGATGACAGCTCAGAACTTAAAAATGAATGTTATTTTACATATCTCTATGCCTTAGTTCATCCATGGCATGTCTTTCAACCCCGTTAGTGGGGTTTTTTAGCAGTTCTGAAGGGCTGTCTGCTCAAGGAGGGGACGACCTGGGTGGGGCAGCTTTCCCTCTCATCTCCCTCAGCATGTCTCTGAGCCCTGAGGCCAGCTGTCCCACTGAAGATTGAGGGACTAGAGCCAGCCCATCCTGAGCTCAGGCTGTGTCAGCTCATAGACTGATGCGTGTCGGAGCGGTGGGCAGCTGGCATGGGTCAGGGGCAGGCAGTGTCTCCTTCTCATTCCTTCCCTCCCTTCCTCCCAGAGGTAGCTCAGAGCAGCCTTCAACCCCTGCATCTCCAGATCCCTTGACCTGTGCCTCCTGTGTTCAGCTGGTGACCTTGGAGTTTCGCATGGATTCTACCTCCCGTACCCTCTCCCATAGCAGTTCCTGGATCAGGGGAGGGTCGGACCCTTGTCTGTTTTTGGTCTTCTTCCTTTCCCACACCAAGCCCACCCACCTTTGCATCTTCCATGTATGTGCTTGGAAGCAAGCCCATCCACAGGGAACCTATTAGCCAAATGGATCCAGGCAATGAACATTGAAGTAGAGATCCAGGATCCATAATAAACCTGCTCTGAAACCTGTCCCAAAGTCTGTGACTCTCTCACACTGAAACAGAAACAATAATAGCTTTCTGGACTGTGAAGTGATATGTCTTTCTACTTCCAATCTTGAATGCAAAGGTGCTGAGCCTGGACTGAAAAGGACCATGGCTCCCGTGGGCTGGGATCCACGGGAAGAACTCAGTGAAATCTGAATTTGAGGCATGGAGTGAATAATTATTGTAGAGTGAATCCTCCCAAGTAGGGCTTATGCACATTGCACAGGAAAAGCTTTTTCAAAGAGCTTCCTGAAAGAAAAATCTTTTTTGAAAATTTATTTTAATTCCACTAGAGCTAACATACAATGTTACATTAGTTTCAGGTATACAATAGAGTGATTCAGTAATTCTACATATTACTCAGTGGTCATCAAGAAAAGTGTCCTCTTAATCCCCTTCATCTATTTCACTCATCCCTCTATCCACCTCCTCTCTGGAACCTTCCGTTTGTTCTCTATTGTTAAGAGTTTGTATTTTGGTGTGTCTCCTTTTTCTCTTTTAGTTATTTATTTTTGTTTGTTTCTTAAATTCCCCATTAGAGTGACATCGTATGGGATTTGTCTTTCTCTGACTGACTGATTTTAGTTAGGATAATACTCTCTAGCTCCATCCATATGGCTGCAAATGGCAAGGTTTCATTCTTTTTCAAGCCGAGTAATACTCCATTGTGTGTGTATGTGTGTGTGTCTCTGTGTGTATGTGTGTGTGTGTGAATACACACATCTATCATCTCATTTGTCAATTTTTCTACAGACACTTGGGTTGCTTCCATATTGTGATATTGTAAATAATGGTGCAAGAAACATAGGGGTGCACGTATCCTTTTACGTTTCTGTTTTCCTATTCTTTGAGTAAATATGAGTAGTGTGAATGTTGGATCATAGGGTAGTTCTATATATAATTTTTTGAGGAACCTTCATACTGTTTTCCACGGTGGCCACCACAGTTTGCATTCCCACCCACAGTTCAGGAGGATTCCCCTTTATCCACATCCTCCCAACACCTGCTCTTTGTTGTGCTTTTGATGTTAGCCATTCTGACAGGTTTGAGGTATTACCTCATTGTCCTTTGGATTTACATTTTCCTGATGATGGGTGATGTTGAACATCTTTTCACGGGACTGTTGGCCATTTGTATTTCTTCTTTGGAGAAATGTCTGTCCATGTCTTCTGCCTATTTTTTAACTGGATTATTTGTTTTTTGGGGGTTGAGTAGTATCAGTTGTATATGTTTTGGACACTATCCCTTTATTGCATATGATCTTTGCAAATATCTTCTCCCTTTGAGTAGGTTGTCTTATTATTTTTATGTTTTCATTGTTCTTCTGCCGTGTGGAAACTTTTTATTTTGCTGTATTCCCAATAGTTTATTTTTGCTTTCATTTCCTTTGCCTCAGGACACAGTCTAGAAAAACGTTGGTATGGTCCATGTCAAGAAGTTACTGTCTTCCCTCCTGTAGGATTTTTATGGATTCAGATCTCATATTGAGGTCTTGAAACTGTTTTGTGTTTGTCTTTATTGTGTAAGAAAGCAGTCTAATTTCATTCTTTTGTGTGTAGCTGTCTAGTTTTCCCAACACCATTTGTTGTAGAGACTGTCCTTTTCCCTTTTGATATCGTTGCTTGCTTTGTGGAAGATTCATGGACCACATAATTGTGGGTTTCTGTCTGAACTTGTATCCTGTTCCTTTGGTCGCTGTGTCTATTTTTGTGCCGTACTGTCTTGTTAGGATGACTGCAGCTTTGTAGTATAACCTGAAATCTGAAATTGTGAGTCCTCCACCTTTGTTTTTCTTTTCCACATTGCACTGGCTGTTCGGAATCTTTAGTGGTTCCATACAAATGTTTAGGATTGTTTATTCGAGGTCTTTTGTTCTTTAATTTAAATTCAATTAGCCAACTTACAGTACATCATTCGTTTCAGATGTAGTCTTCAATAAATTTTCAGTCTTGTGTATCACCCAGTGCTCATTGTATCGTGTGACCTCCTTAATGCTACTCACCCAGTTACCCCCCCCCAACTTCTCCTCCAACAATCATCAGTTTCTTGCGATAGTTAAGAGTCCATCATGGGTTTTCTCCCTCTCTGATGACTTCCCATTCTATTTTCCCTTCCTTCCCCTATGGTCTTCTTCCTTGTTTCTGATATTCCACATAGGAGTGAAAGCATATGATCATTGTCTTTCTTTCATTGACTTATTCCACTCAGCATAATACCCTCCAGCTCCACCCAGGTCGGTGTGATGGTAAGTATTCATCCTATCTGATGGCTGAGTAATATCCCATTATATATATGATCCACATCTTCTTTATCCATTCATCTATCCATGGTCATCTGCACTCTTTCCGCAGCTTGTCTATTATGGATATTGTTGCTATGAACACTGGTGTGCATGTGTCCTGTCTTCAATACCTCTGTCTCTGGGGGTAAATACCCAGTAGTGCAATTGCTGGGACATAGGGTAGCTTTATTTATAACTTCTTGAGGAAATTCTGTACCATTTTCAAGAGTGGCTGTACCGGACTGCATTCGTACAGGGGTGTAAGAGGGTTCCCGTTTCTCCATATCCTCTCCAACATATATAGTTTCATGTCTTCTTATTTTTAGATATTCAGCCTCGTGTGATATGGCATCTATAGGGGTTTACATTTGTATTTCCCTGAAGCCAAGTGATATGAAGCATTTATGCATGTATCTTTTGATCACCAGTACGTCGTTATCAGTGAAATGACTTCCCATTTTAATCTATCTCAAGACCTAAAGCTGGGGAAGGCACTGAAGCTGGATGATGCCATTGGTTGGAAGTGTGGAGAATTTCAAAAGATCTCCGTGGAGAGCAAGTTTAAAGGTCAGTGTGAAGCTACTAATTGGATCCGGGGAGATCTCTGAAAGTGGGGGTTGCCTGGGATGGGCTGAGGGGGGCCCTCCGATTTTCCTATGAATCCTTGCTGCAGCCCCAAATGGACAGTTTCCTGCTGTGGGGCAGGCTGAGTCCTCTACTCGTGCAGAGGTGAGCCCAATGCCTGGTGCCTTGGAGGCAGGCAAACGGGGAGGGACCCTCAGCAGAAGACCCAGGGTTAGGTTAGGCCTCAAGAGACAGCAGGTCCGAACTGCCCAGTGCTCAGAGAACTCCCAGGCTGAGTGAGATGAGGGCACAAGGGCGGGTGAGTGTGAGCCTTGGGGTTTCATCTGGAAGGGCCCACAAAAGTCGGGGTTCACCAGAAGGGGCTCTCAGGGGGTGCCCCAATTCTCTTGCTCTGAATGCTCTGTTGTGCCCCCAAACGGTACAGTTTCCTGTGGGCTGCAGGCTGAGTCCTACAGTGGGGCTTCGGTGTCCCCAATCCCCCGGAGTGGGGTGCCAGGGCCCTGGGGAGGGGCCCCTCTGTGGCCAACCTAGGGTAAGCGTTAGGGTCCAGGAGCCTGGCAGGGACTATCTGCAAGCTGTGTGGCGAGCTCTGTGGAGGGCTGAGAGGAGGCCATGGGGGAGGGTGAGAATGGGCCTCAGGGTTGGGGCATGGGAGGCTGCCAAGGATGGGGATGGGCTCCGGGGGCCTCCCCAAGTTCTCGTGCCCTGTAGGCTCCGTAGAGCCCCAAGGGGCACGGTTTCCTGTCAGGTGGCAAGCTGAGTCCTGCAGTGGGGCACAGGTATCCCAATTCCCCCGGGCTGCGGTGTAAGGCTCCTGGGGAGGCCCCCACACCCACAGCCGACCTAGGGCTAGGTTTAGGCCCAGGAGCCCCGCAGGCCCGATCTGCTGGCTGTATGGCTAGTTACAGGGGCTGAGGTGAGGGTGTGGGGGAGGGTGAGCGTGGGCCTCAGGGTTGGGGTGCGGGAGGCCACCGAAGTTCGCTGGTGTCTCAGGAAGGCCCTACTGGTTCTCCTGCCCTGAATGCTCTATGGCCTCCCAGGGTGCACGGTTTCCTGCGGGGTGGCAGACTGAGTCCTGCTGTGGGGCTCAGGTGTCCCGAATCCCCGCGGCTGCAGCTCCAGGCTCCTGGGGAGGGGCCCCTCCACAGATGAACTAGGGTTAGGGTTGGGGCCCAGGAACCCCGCAGGCCAGATATGCCCAGTATGTGGCGAGCTCCGCCGCGGCCTGAGGTGAGGGTGCGGGATGGGGTGAGCATGGGCTTCAGTGGTGGGTTTAGGGATCGCCGAAGTTCGCCGGGGGCTCTGGGGGCCCTCCTGGTTCTCCCGCCCTGAATGCTCTACAGCCTCCCAAGTGGCACGGTTTCCTGCGGGCTGGCAGGCTTTGTCCTGCAGTGGGGCTCAGGTGTCCCCAGGCCCTGGTGCTGCGGCACTGGGCCCCAGGGGAGGGGCCCTACCCAGCGGACCTAGGGTCAGGTCTAGGCCTCAGGAACCTGGCAGGCCTGATCTGCCGGCTCTGCGTCGAGGTCGGTGGCAAGCTGAAGGGAAGGCGTGGGGCAGGATGAGCATGGGCCTCAGGGTTGGGGTGTAGGGGGCTGCCGAGGATCGCTGGTGGCTCAGGGGGGCCCTACCAGTTCTTCTGCACAGGATGCTCTGCGGCGCCCCAAGGGGCATGGTTTCCTGAGGGGTGGCAGGCTTAGTCCCGTGGTTGGGCTCAGGTGTACCCAATCCCCAGGGTTAGGGTACGGATTAGGGTATGGGTTAAGGTTAGGGTATGGGTTACGGTTAGGGCATGGGTGAGGGTAGGGGTTAGGGTTAGGGTAAGGAGAGGGTACGGGTTAGGGTTGGGTTTAGGGGTTACAGGTTAGAGGTTATGAGTTAGGGTACAGATTAGGGTTTAGGGTACGGGTTAGGGTTTAGGGTTTGGGTTTAGGGTTAGGGTTTGGGTTGGAGTACGGGTTAGGTTTAGGGTACGGGTCAGGGTTAGGGTATGGGTTAGTGTACGCATTAGGGTACGGTTTAGGGTACGGGTTAGGGTACGGTTTAGGGTAAGTGTTTGCGTACGGATTTGGGTACGGCTTAGGGTACGGGTTATGGTTAGGGTACGGGTTAGGGAACAGGTTAGGGATAGGGATTGGGTACGGTTTAGGGTTAGGGTATGGGTTAGGGTACGGGTTAGGGTACAGGTTAGGGTTAGGTATGGGTTAGGCTATGGGTTAGGGTCCGGGTTAGAGATAGGGTACGGGTTAGGGTATGGGTTAGGGTACGGGTTAGGGTATGGGTTAACGTTAAGGTAAGGGTATGGGTTCAGGTTAAGGTAAGGGTACTGGTTAGGGTTAGGGTACAGGTAGGGTTAGGGTACGGGTCATGGTACGAGTTAGGATATGGGTTAGGGTCAGGGTTTAGGGTTTAGTGTTAAAGTAAGGGTATGGGTTAGGGTACTTGTTAGGGTTACGGTTAGGTTTAGGGTATGGTTTAAATTACGGGTTAGGATATAGTTTAGGGTTAGGGTTAGGGTACGGGTTAGAGTACGTGTTAGGGTTTCGGTTAGGGTTAGGGTATAGGTTAGGGTTAGGGTTAGGGTACGGGTTAGGGTTAGGTTTAGGTTTAGGTTACGGTTTAGGGGTAGGGTTAGCTGAAGGGGTAGGGTTAGGGTAGGGTTAGGGGTATGGTAGGTGTCGGGGTTGGGTTAGGGTTTAGGGTTAGGTTTTGGGGTTAGTGGTTAAGGTTAGGGTTTAGTGTTTAGGGTTTCGGGATTAGGGTTAGGGGTTAGGGTTTAGGGTTTAGTGTTAATGTTAGGGTTTAGGGTTTAAGGATTAGGGTTTAGGGTTAGGTTTAGGGTAGGGTTAGGGTTAGGGTAAGTGTTAGGGGTTAGGGTTAGGATTAGGGGTTAAGGTTTAGGGTTTAAGGTTAGGGCTTAGGGTTTATTTAGGGTTAGGGTTAGACCCCAGTAGGCCAGCAGGACCGATGCGCCGGCTGTGCGGCGAGTGGAGGAGTGGGACGATTGAGGGTGCTGGCGAGCTGGAGTATGGTATCCCGCGTTTTGGCACAGGGGACCTTTGAACACCACTCCTGGCTCGGAGGGCCCTGCCCATTCTCCCGCCCTGAATGACCGGCGGCGCCTCTAGCGGCCTGGGTCGTGGCGGGATGGCAGTGTGAGTCTGGCACTGCGGTTTGGGGGTCCCCAATGCCATGCGTTGCAGCGCAAGGGCCCTTGGGAGGGGCCCCTGGGGCCGTCCTAGGGTTACTGTTAGCACCCAGGAGTCCGGTAGACATGATCCGCCAGCTGTGCAGTAGCGGAGGGCCAGGCCAAGGTGAGGGCGCTGGCGAGCTGGGGCGTGGGCCCATGCAGTTTGGCGCGGGGGCCTTGGAAGGTCGCCTGGGGATTGGATGGCCCTGCCGGTTCTCCCGCCCTGAATGGCCAGAGGCGCCCCTAGCGACCCGGGTCGTGGCGGGGCAGCACGGTGAGTATGGCGCTGGGGCTCGGGGGTCCCCAATCCCTGGCGTTGCTGCGCCAGGCCCCTTGGGAGGTTCCCCTTGGGGGCCAACCTAAGGTTAGGGTTAGCCCCCAGGGGGCTGGAGGCCCGATCCGCTGGCTGTTTGGTGAGCAGAGGGGCGGGTCGAGGTGAGGGCGCTGGTGAGCGGGAGCATCAGCCCAAGCATTTTGGTGCGTGGGCCCTTAGATGTTCACCGGGACTCGGAGGGCCCTGCCCATTCTCCCGACCTGAATGACCGGTGGCGCTCCTAGTGGCCTGCGTGCCAGCGGGGTGGCAGGGTGAGTCCGGCGCTGGGGCTTGGGGGTCATCAATCCCCGGTGTTGCGGGACAGGCCCCTTGGGAGGGGCCCCTCAGGGGCCAACCTAGGGTTAGGGTTAGCCCCCAGGAGGCCGGCAGGCCCAATACGCCAGCTGTGCAGCGAGTGGAGGGGCGGGCCGAGGTGAGTGCCCTGGCGAGCTGGAAGGTGGTACCCAAAGTTTTGGCACCAGGGGCCCTCGAATGTCGCCGGGGACTCGGAGGGCCCTGCCCGTTCTCCCGCCCTGAATGAGTGGCGGCTCCCCTAGCAACCCGAGTGGTGGCGGGGCTGCAGGGTGGGTCTGGTGCTGAGGCTCGGGGGTCCCCAATGCCAGGCGTTGCGGCACCAGGCCCCTTGGGCGGGGCCCCTTGGGGGCCGAACTAGGGTAAAGGTTAGCTCCTGGAGGCCGGCAGGCACGATCCACAGTCTGGGGCGAATGGAGGTGTGGTCGAAGATCAGGGCACTGGCGAGCAAGAGAGTGGGCCCCAGCGTTTTGGCGCTGGGGGCCTTCGAAGGTCACCGGGGCAGGGAGGGCCCTACCCGTTCTCCCGCCCTGAATGACTGGCGGTACCCTAGCGGCCCGGGTGTGGTCGGGGCGGAACGGTGAGTCCAGCGTTGCGACTCGGGGGTCTCCAATCCCTGGCGTTCGGCGGCAGTCCCTTTGGGAGGGGCACCTTGGGGGCCGACCTAGGGTTAGGGTTATCCCCCAGGAGGCCGGCAGGCTCAATCCACCGGCTCTGTGGTGAATGGGGGGGTGGACCAAGGTGAGGTCGCTGGCGAACGGAAGCGTGGGCCCCAACATTTTGGCTCGGTGGGCTTTCAAATGTCGCAGGGGGCTCGGAGGGCCCTGCTCCTTCTCCCGCCATGAAGGACCGGCGACGCCCCTAGCTCCCCGGGTGGCAGCGGGGTGGCACGGTTAGTCCTGCACTGGTGCTTGGGTTTCCCAATCCCCAGCGTTGCGGCGCCCGGCCCCTTGGGAGGGGCCCCTCTGGGACTGTCCTAGGGTTAGGTTAACCCCCAGGAGGCCAGCAGTCCGGATCCGCAGGCTGTGCAGTGAGCGGAGGAGGGATTGACCGTGGTAGGGCGCAGTTGAGCAGTAGCGTGGTACCCAGTGTTTTGGCGTGGGGGGCCTTCTTATTTCACCGGAGGCTCGGAGGGCCCTGCCGGTTATCCCGCCCTGAATGCCCGGAGTCGCTCCTAGAGGCCCGCGTGGCGGCAGGGCGGCAGGGTGGCCCGGCGCTGGGCCTTGCGGGTCCCCAATCCCTGCCGTTGTGGCACCAAGCCTATTGGGAGGGGCCACTCTGGGGCCCATCTAGGGTTACAATTAGCCCTGAGGAGCCCGGGAGGCCAGATCCACCAGCTCTGTGGCTAGAGCAGGGGTGGGTTGAGGTGAGAGCGCTGTAGAGCGGGAGCATGGGCTTCAGCGTTTTGGCGCAGGGGACCTATAAATGTCGCTGGGGGCTCGGAGGGCCCTGCGCGTTCCCCCACCCTGAATGACCAGTGGCGCCCCAAGTGGCCCGGGTGGCGGCGGAGGGGCAGGTTGAGTACATCATTGGGGCTTGGGGGTCCTCAATCTCCAGCATCGTGGCGCCAGGCCCTTTGGGAGTGCCCTTCGGGGGCCGACCTGGGGTAAGGGTTAGCCCCCAGGAGGCCGGCAGGCCCAATAAGATGGCTGTGGGGCGAGCGGAGGAGTGGGCTGAGGTGAGGGCGATGGGGAGCAAGATTGTGGGCCCCTGCATTTTGGCACTGGAGGCTTCAAATATCTCCGGTTCCTCCAGGGCCCTGTCCCTTCTCCCGCCCTGAATGACCGGCGGCGACCCTAGCGGCCCGGGTGGCAGCGTTGTGGGAGGGTGAGTCTGGCTTTGGGGCTTGGGGTTCCAGATCCCTGGCGTAGTGGCACCAAAACCCTTGGGAGGGGCCCCTGGGGGGCCGACCTAGGGTTAGGGTTAACCCCCAGGAGACCGTCAGGCCCAACCGCACACTGTGCGGCGAGCTGAGGTGCGGCCCGAGGTGAAGGCGCTGGGGAGCGGGAGCGTGGGCACCAGCATTTTGGCACTGGGAGCCTTTGAAGGTCACCGGGGACTCAGAAGGCCCTGCCCTTCTCTCGCCCTCTATGACCCGCGGCGCCCCTAGCGGCCCAGGTGGGGACAGTGCAGCAGGGTGAGTCCGGCTCTGGGGCTCTGAGTCACCAATCCCCAGCATTGCAGAGCCAGGCCGCTTGGGATGTCCCCTCAGGGCCGACCTAGGGTTTTGGTTAGCTGCCAGGAGCCCGGCAGGCCCTATCCACCGGCTCTCAAGCAAGCGGTGGGCTGGGCCTAGGTGAGGGCGCTGGCGAGCAGGATCCTGGGAGCCAACGTTTTTGCGTGGGGAGCCTTCAAAGGTCAGCGTGGGCTCGGAGGGCCCTGCCCGATCTCTTGCCCTGATTGACCGGCGGGGCCTCTAGCGGCTCGGGTGGCTGAAGGGCAGCAGGGTGAGTGCGGCACATGAGCTCGGGGTCCCCATCCCCAGCGTTGCGACGCCAGGCCCCTTGGGAAGTGCCCCTCGGTGGCCGACCTATGCTTTGGGTTAGCCTCCAGGAGCCCCGCAGGCCCGATACACCACCTGTGCGTCGAGCGGAGAGTTGGGCCGAGGTGAGGGTGCTGGTGAACATGAGCCTGGGCCCAAGCGTTTTGGTTCGGTGCGCCTTCGAAGGTCGGCAGGGGTTCGGAGGGCCCTGCCAGTTCTCCCACCCTGAATGAATGGCGGCGCCCCTAGCGGCCTGTGTGGGTTGGGGTGGCAGCGTGCATCCGGCGCTGGGGCTTGGGGGCCCCCAATCCCTGGCGTTGCGACGCCAGGCCCCTTAGGAAGGGACCTTCAGGGGCTGTCCTAGGGTTAGGGTGAGCTCCCAGGAGGCCGGCAGGCCCGAGTCGCTGGCTCTGCGAAGAGCGGAGGTGCGGGCCGAGTTGAGGGTGATGCAGAGCGGGAGCGTGGTCCCCAGCGTTTTGGCGCCCTGGGCCTTCGACTGTTGCCATGGCTCAAAGGGCCCTGCCCGTTCTCCTGCCCTGAAGAACCAGAGGCGCCCTTAGCAGCTTCCTTGGCGGCAGAGCGGCAGGGTGAGTCCATGCTGCGGCTCGGGGATCCCCAATCCCCAGCGTTGTGGGGCCAGGCTTCTTGGGAGGGGCTCCTCTTGGGCGGACCTAGGTTTAGAGTTAGCACCCAGGAGGCCAGCAGGCCCAATCCTCTGGCTGGGCGGCGAGAGGTGGGCGGCCCAAGGTGAAGGCGCTGGGGAGCGGGAGCGTGGGCACCAGCGTTTTGGCACAGGGAGCCTTTGAAGGTCACCGGGGACTCAGAAGGCCCTGCCCTTCTCTCGCCCTCTATGACCCGCGGCGCCCCTAGCGGCCCAGGTGGGGACAGTGCGGCAGGGTGAGTCCGGCTCTGGGGCTCTGAGTCACCAATCCCCAGCATTGCAGAGCCAGGCCGCTTGGGATGTCCCCTCAGGGCCGACCTAGGGTTTTGGTTAGCTGCCAGGAGCCCGGCAGGCCCTATCCACCGGCTCTCAAGCAAGCGGTGGGGTGGGCCTAGGTGAGGGCGCTGGCGAGCAGGATCCTGGGAGCCAACGTTTTTGCGCGGGGAGCCTTCAAAGGTCAGCGTGGGCTCGGAGGGCCCTGCCCGATCTCTTGCCCTGATTGACCGGCGGGGCCTCTAGCGGCTCGGGTGGCTGAAGGGCAGCAGGGTGAGTGCGGCACATGAGCTCGGGGTCCCCATCCCCAGCGTTGCGACGCCAGGCCCCTTGGGAAGTGCCCCTCGGTGGCCGACCTATGCTTAGGGTTAGCCTCCAGGAGCCCCGCAGGCCCGATACACCACCTGTGCGTCGAGCGGAGAGTTGGGCCGAGGTGAGGGTGCTGGTGAACATGAGCCTGGGCCCAAGCGTTTTGGTTCGGTGCGCCTTTGAAGGTCGGCAGGGGTTCGGAGGGCCCTGCCAGTTCTCCCACCCTGAATGAATGGCGGCGCCCCTAGCGGCCTGTGTGGGTTGGGGTGGCAGCGTGCATCCGGCGCTGGGGCTTGGGGGCCCCCAATCCCTGGCGTTGCGACGCCAGGCCCCTTAGGAAGGGACCTTCAGGGGCTGTCCTAGGGTTAGGGTGAGCTCCCAGGAGGCCGGCAGGCCCGAGTCGCTGGCTCTGCGAAGAGCGGAGGTGCGGGCCGAGTTGAGGGTGATGCAGAGCGGGAGCGTGGTCCCCAGCGTTTTGGCGCCCTGGGCCTTCGACTGTTGCCATGGCTCAAAGGGCCCTGCCCGTTCTCCTGCCCTGAAGAACCAGCGGCGCCCTTAGCAGCTCCCTTGGCGGCGGAGCGGCAGGGTGAGTCCATGCTGCGGCTCGGGGATCCCCAATCCCCAGCGTTGTGGGGCCAGGCTTCTTGGGAGGGGCTCCTCTTGGGCGGACCTAGGTTTAGAGTTAGCACCCAGGAGGCCAGCAGGCCCAATCCTCTGGCTGGGCGGCGAGAGGTGGGCGGCCCGAGGTAAAGGCGCTGGCGATCGGGAGCATGGGCCCCTGCATTTTGGCGCAGGAGGCTTCAAATATCGCCGGTTTCTCCAGGGCCCTGTCCCTTCTCCCGCCCTGAATGACGGGCGGCGCCACTAGCATCCCGGGTGGCGACGTGGCGGTACGGTGAGTCTGGCTCTGGGTCTTGGGGTCCCTGATCCCCAGTGTAGCGGCACCAGGACCCTTGGGAGGGGCCCCTGGGTGGCTGACCTAGGGTTAGGGTTAGCCCCCAGGAGGCCGGCAGGTGGGATCAGGCCACTGTCCAGGGAGCGGAGGGCGGGGCCGAGGTGAGGGCGTTGGGGAGCGGGAGCGTGGGCACCAGCGTTTTGGCACGGGGAGCCTTTGAAGGCCACCGGGGGCTCGGAAGGCCCTGCCCCTTCTCTCGCCCTGAATGACCCGCAGTGCTCCTAGCGGCCCGGGTGGCGGCGTTGCGGTAGGGTGAGTGTGGCTCTGGGGCTTGAGGTCCCCGATCCCCGGCGAAGCGGCACCAGGACCCTTGGGAGGGGCCCTTGGGTGGCCGACCTAGGGTTAGGGTTAGCACCCGGGAGGCCGGCAGGCGGGATCCGCCCGCTGTGCGTGGAGCGGAGGGGCGGGCCGAGGTGAGGGCGCTGGCGAGCAAGAGCCTGGGCCCAAGCGTTTTGGCACCGGGGGCCTTCGAATGTCTCCGGGGACTCGGCGGGCCCTGCCCATTCTCCTCCCTGAATGACCGGCGGCGCCCCTAGCAGCCCAGGTGGCGGCGGGGCGGCATGTAAGTCCGGGCATAGGGCTCGGGGGTCCCCAGTCCACCGCGTTGCGGCGCCAGGCCCCTTGGGAGGGGCCCCTGGGAGGCTGACCTAGGGTGAGGTTTAGCCCCTAGGATGCCGGCAGGCCCTATTCGCCAGCCGTGTGGAGACTGGAGTGGCGGACCGAGGTGAGGGCACTGGTGAGCGGGAGCGTGGGCCCGGGTGTTTTGGCGCGGGGGGCCTTTGAAGGTCGCCGTGTCTTGGAGGGCCCTGCCCGTGCTCCCGCCCTGAATGAACGGCACCACCCCAAGCCCCCGGGTGGCGGCTGGGTGGCAGGGTGAGTCCAGTGCTGAGGCTCGGGGGTCCCCAATCCCCAGCGTTGCGGCGCCAGATCCCTTGGGAGGGGCCCCTCGGGGGTCGATCTAGGGTTGCGGTTAGCCCCCAGGAGGCCGGTGGACCCGATCAGCGGCTGTGCGGCACGCGGAGGGTTGGGCCGAGGTGAGGGCGCTGGCGAGACTGAGCATGAGCCCAAGCGTTTTAGTGCGGGGGGCCTTCGAAGGTCAGTGGGGGCTCGGAGGGACCTGCCCGTTCTCCCGCTCTGAATGACCGGCGGGGCCCCTAGAGGCTCCGGTGCCTGAAGGGCAGCAGGGTGAGACCGGCACTTGGGTTGGGGTCCCCATTCCCGGCGTTGTGGCGCCAGGCCACTTGGGAAGGGCCCCTCCGTGGCCGACCTACAGTTAGGGTTAGCCCCCAGGAGGCCAGCAGGCCCGATACACCGCCTGTGCGTCGAGCGGAGAGTTGGGCCGAGGTGAGGGTGCTGGTGAACATGAGCCCGGGCCCAAGCGTTTTGGTTCGGGGCGCCTTCGAAGGTCGGCGGGGGTTCGAAGGGCCCTGCCCGTTCTCCCACCCTGAATGAATGGCGGCGCCCCTAGCGGCACGTGTGGGGCAGGGCGGCAGGGTGCATCCAGCGCTGGGGCTTGGGGGTTCCCAATCCCCGGCGTTGCGGCGCCAGGCCCCTTAGGAAGCGACCCTCGGGGCCGTCCTAGGGTTAGGGTTAGCGCCCAGGAGGCCGGCAGGCCCGATCCGCCGGCTGTGCGAGGAGTGGAGATGCAGGCCGAGTTGAGGGCGATGGCAAGCGGGAGCTGGGCCCCAGCGATTTGGCATCCTGGGCCTTTGAATGTTGCCATGGCTCGGAGGGCCCTGCCCTTTCTCCTGCAATGAATAACCAGCAAGGCCCCTAGCGGCTCCGTTGGCAGTGGGGCGGCAGGGTGAATCCCAGGCTGCAGTTCGGGGATCCCCAATCCCCGGCGTTGTGGTGCCAGGCCCCTTGGGAGGGGCTCCTCGTGGGCCAACCCAGGGTTAGAGTTAGCCCCCATAAGGCCGGCAGGCCAGATCCTCTGGCTGGGCGGTGAGAGGTGGGCGGGCCGAGGTAAAAGCGCTGGGGTGCGGGATTGTGGGCCCCTGCATTTTGGGGTGGGAGGCTTCAAATGTCGCCGGTTTCTCCAGGGCCCTGTCAGTTCTCCCGCCCTGAATGACCGGCGGTGCCCCTCGCGGCCCGGGGGGCAGCGTTGTGGGAGGGTGAGTCTGGCTTTGGGGCTTGGGGTTCCAGATCCCTGGCGTAGTGGCACCAAAACCCTTGGGAGGGGCCCCTGGGGGGCCGACCTAGGGTTAGGGTTAGCCCCCAGGAGACCGTCAGGCCCAACCGCACACTGTGCGGCGAGCTGAGGTGCGGCCCGAGGTGAAGGCGCTGGGGAGCGGGAGCGTGGGCACCAGCGTTTTGGCACAGGGAGCCTTTGAAGGTCACCGGGGACTCAGAAGGCCCTGCCCTTCTCTTGCCCTCTATGACCCGCGGCGCCCCTAGCGGCCCAGGTGGGGACAGTGCGGCAGGGTGAGTCCGGCTCTGGGGCTCTGAGTCACCAATCCCCAGCATTGCAGAGCCAGGCCGCTTGGGATGTCCCCTCAGGGCCGACCTAGGGTTTTGGTTAGCTGCCAGGAGCCCGGCAGGCCCTATCCACCGGCTCTGAAGCAAGCGGTGGGGTGGGCCTAGGTGAGGGCGCTGGCGAGCAGGATCCTGGGAGCCAACGTTTTTGCGCGGGGAGCCTTCAAAGGTCAGCGTGGGCTCGGAGGGCCCTGCCCGATCTCTTGCCCTGATTGACCGGCGGGGCCTCTAGCGGCTCGGGTGGCTGAAGGGCAGCAGGGTGAGTGCGGCACATGAGCTCGGGGTCCCCATCCCCAGCGTTGCGACGCCAGGCCCCTTGGGAAGTGCCCCTCGGTGGCCGACCTATGGTTAGGGTTAGCCTCCAGGAGCCCCGCAGGCCCGATACACCACCTGTGCGTCGAGCGGAGAGTTGGGCCGAGGTGAGGGTGCTGGTGAACATGAGCCTGGGCCCAAGCGTTTTGGGTCGGTGCGCCTTCGAAGGTCGGCAGGGGTTCGGAGGGCCCTGCCAGTTCTCCCACCCTGAATGAATGGCGGCGCCCCTAGCGGCCTGTGTGGGTTGGGGTGGCAGCGTGCATCCGGCGCTGGGGCTTGGGGGCCCCCAATCCCTGGCGTTGCGACGCCAGGCCCCTTACGAAGGGACCTTCAGGGGCTGTCCTAGGGTTAGGGTGAGCTCCCAGGAGGCCGGCAGGCCCGAGTCGCTGGCTCTGCGAAGAGCGGAGGTGCGGGCCGAGTTGAGGGTGATGCAGAGCGGGAGCGTGGTCCCCAGCGTTTTGGCGCCCTGGGCCTTCGACTGTTGCCATGGCTCAAAGGGCCCTGCCCGTTCTCCTGCCCTGAAGAACCAGAGGCGCCCTTAGCAGCTTCCTTGGCGGCAGAGCGGCAGGGTGAGTCCATGCTGCGGCTCGGGGATCCCCAATCCCCAGCGTTGTGGGGCCAGGCTTCTTGGGAGGGGCTCCTCTTGGGCGGACCTAGGTTTAGAGTTAGCACCCAGGAGGCCAGCAGGCCCAATCCTCTGGCTGGGCGGCGAGAGGTGGGCGGCCCAAGGTGAAGGCGCTGGGGAGCGGGAGCGTGGGCACCAGCGTTTTGGCACAGGGAGCCTTTGAAGGTCACCGGGGACTCAGAAGGCCCTGCCCTTCTCTCGCCCTCTATGACCCGCGGCGCCCCTAGCGGCCCAGGTGGGGACAGTGCGGCAGGGTGAGTCCGGCTCTGGGGCTCTGAGTCACCAATCCCCAGCATTGCAGAGCCAGGCCGCTTGGGATGTCCCCTCAGGGCCGACCTAGGGTTTTGGTTAGCTGCCAGGAGCCCGGCAGGCCCTATCCACCGGCTCTCAAGCAAGCGGTGGGGTGGGCCTAGGTGAGGGCGCTGGCGAGCAGGATCCTGGGAGCCAACGTTTTTGCGCGGGGAGCCTTCAAAGGTCAGCGTGGGCTCGGAGGGCCCTGCCCGATCTCTTGCCCTGATTGACCGGCAGGACCTCTAGCGGCTCGGGTGGCTGAAGGGCAGCAGGGTGAGTGCGGCACATGAGCTCGGGGTCCCCATCCCCAGCGTTGCGACGCCAGGCCCCTTGGGAAGTGCCCCTCGGTGGCCGACCTATGGTTAGGGTTAGCCTCCAGGAGCCCCGCAGGCCCGATACACCACCTGTGCATTGAGCAGAGAGTTGGGCCGAGGTGAGGGTGCTGGTGAACATGAGCCTGGGCCCAAGCGTTTTGGTTCGGTGCGCCTTCGAAGGTTGGCAGGGGTTCGGAGCGCCCTGCCAGTTCTCCCACCCTGAATGAATGGCGGCGCCCCTAGCGGCCTGTGTGGGTTGGGGTGGCAGCGTGCATCCGGCGCTGGGGCTTGGGGGCCCCAATCCCTGGCATTGCGGCGCCAGGCCCCTTAGGAAGGGACCTTCAGGGGCTGTCCTAGGGTTAGGGTGAGCTCCCAGGAGGCCGGCAGGCCCGAGTCGCTGGCTCTGCGAAGAGCGGAGGTGCGGGCCGAGTTGAGGGTGATGCAGAGCGGGAGCGTGGTCCCCAGCGCTTTGGCGCCCTGGGCCTTCGACTGTTGCCATGGCTCAAAGGGCCCTGCCCGTTCTCCTGCCCTGAAGAACCAGAGGCGCCCTTAGCAGCTTCCTTGGCGGCGGAGCAGCAGGGTGAGTCCATGCTGCGGCTCGGGGATCCCCAATCCCCAGCGTTGTGGGGCCAGGCTTCTTGGGAGGGGCTCCTCTTGGGCGGACCTAGGTTTAGAGTTAGCACCCAGGAGGCCAGCAGGCCCAATCCTCTGGCTGGGCGGCGAGAGGTGGGCGGCCCGAGGTAAAGGCGCTGGCGATCGGGAGCATGGGCCCCTGCATTTTGGCGCAGGAGGCTTCAAATATCGCCGGTTTCTCCAGGGCCCTGTCCCTTCTCCCGCCCTGAATGACGGGCGGCGCCACTAGCAGCGCGGGTGGCGACCTGGCGGTACGGTGAGTCTGGCTCTGGGTCTTGGGGTCCCTGATCCCCAGTGTAGCGGCACCAGGACCCTTGGGAGGGGCCCCTGGGTGGCTGACCTAGGGTTAGGGTTAGCCCCCAGGAGGCCGGCAGGTGGGATCAGGCCACTGTCCAGGGAGCGGAGGGCGGGGCCGAGGTGAGGGCGTTGGGGAGCGGGAGCGTGGGCACCAGCGTTTTGGCACGGGGAGCCTTTGAAGGCCACCAGGGACTCGGAAGGCCCTGCCCCTTCTCTCGCCCTGAATGACCCGCAGTGCTCCTAGCGGCCCGGGTGGCGGCGTTGCGGTAGGGTGAGTGTGGCTCTGGGGCTTGAGGTTCCCGATCCCCGGCGAAGCGGCACCAGGACCCTTGGGAGGGGCCCCTGGGTGGCCGACCTAGGGTTAGGGTTAGCACCCGGGAGGCCGGCAGGCGGGATCCGCCCGCTGTGCGTGGAGCGGAGGGGCGGGCCGAGGTGAGGGCGCTGGCGAGCAAGAGCCTGGGCCCAAGCGTTTTGGCACCGGGGGCCTTCGAATGTCTCCGGGGACTCGGCGGGCCCTGCCCATTCTCCTCCCTGAATGACCGGCGGCGCCCCTAGCAGCCCAGGTGGCGGCGGGGCGGCATGTAAGTCCGGGCATAGGGCTCGGGGGTCCCCAGTCCACCGCGTTGCGGCGCCAGGCCCCTTGGGAGGGGCCCCTCGGAGGCTGACCTAGGGTGAGGTTTAGCCCCTAGGATGCCGGCAGGCCCTATTCGCCAGCCGTGTGGAGACTGGAGTGGCGGACCGAGGTGAGGGCACTGGTGAGCGGGAGCGTGGGCCCGGGTGTTTTGGCGCGGGGGGCCTTTGAAGGTCGCCGTGTCTTGGAGGGCCCTGCCCGTGCTCCCGCCCTGAATGAACGGCACCACCCCAAGCCCCCGGGTGGCGGCTGGGTGGCAGGGTGAGTCCAGTGCTGAGGCTCGGGGGTCCCCAATCCCCAGCGTTGCGGCGCCAGATCCCTTGGGAGGGGCCCCTCGGGGGTCGATCTAGGGTTGCGGTTAGCCCCCAGGAGGCCGGTGGACCCGATCAGTGGCTGTGCGGCACGCGGAGGGTTGGGCCGAGGTGAGGGCGCTGGCGAGACTGAGCATGAGCCCAAGCGTTTTAGTGCGGGGGGCCTTCGAAGGTCAGTGGGGGCTCGGAGGGACCTGCCCGTTCTCCCGCTCTGAATGACCGGCGGGGCCCCTAGAGGCTCCGGTGCCTGAAGGGCAGCAGGGTGAGACCGGCACTTGGGTTGGGGTCCCCATTCCCGGCGTTGTGGCGCCAGGCCACTTGGGAAGGGCCCCTCCGTGGCCGACCTACAGTTAGGGTTAGCCCCCAGGAGGCCAGCAGGCCCGATACACCGCCTGTGCGTCGAGCGGAGAGTTGGGCCGAGGTGAGGGTGCTGGTGAACATGAGCCCGGGCCCAAGCGTTTTGGTTCGGGGCGCCTTCGAAGGTCGGCGGGGGTTCGAAGGGCCCTGCCCGTTCTCCCACCCTGAATGAATGGCGGCGCCCCTAGCGGCACGTGTGGGGCAGGGCGGCAGGGTGCATCCAGCGCTGGGGCTTGGGGGTTCCCAATCCCCGGTGTTGCGGCGCCAGGCCCCTTAGGAAGCGACCCTCGGGGCCGTCCTAGGGTTAGGGTTAGCGCCCAGGAGGCCGGCAGGCCCGATCCGCCGGCTGTGCGAGGAGTGGAGATGCAGGCCGAGTTGAGGGCGATGGCGAGCGGGAGCTGGGCCCCAGGGATTTGGCATCCTGGGCCTTTGAATGTTGCCATGGCTCGGAGGGCCCTGCCTTTCTCCTGCAATGAATAACCAGCAAGGCCCCTAGCGGCTCCGTTGGCAGTGGGGCGGCAGGGTGAATCCCAGGCTGCGGTTCGGGGATCCCCAATCCCCGGCGTTGTGGTGCCAGGCCCCTTGGGAGGGGCTCCTCGTGGGCCAACCCAGGGTTAGAGTTAGCCCCCATAAGGCCGGCAGGCCAGATCCTCTGGCTGGGCGGTGAGAGGTGGGCGGGCCGAGGTAAAAGCGCTGGGGTGCGGGATTGTGGGCCCCTGCATTTTGGGGTGGGAGGCTTCAAATGTCGCCGGTTTCTCCAGGGCCCTGTCAGTTCTCCCGCCCTGAATGACCGGCGGTGCCCCTCGCGGCCCGGGGGGCAGCGTTGTGGGAGGGTGAGTCTGGCTTTGGGGCTTGGGGTTCCAGATCCCTGGCGTAGTGGCACCAAAACCCTTGGGAGGGGCCCCTGGGGGGCCGACCTAGGGTTAGGGTTAGCCCCCAGGAGACCGTCAGGCCCAACCGCACACTGTGCGGCGAGCTGAGGTGCGGCCCGAGGTGAAGGCGCTGGGGAGCGGGAGCGTGGGCACCAGCGTTTTGGCACAGGGAGCCTTTGAAGGTCACCGGGGACTCAGAAGGCCCTGCCCTTCTCTCGCCCTCTATGACCCGCGGCGCCCCTAGCGGCCCAGGTGGGGACAGTGCGGCAGGGTGAGTCCGGCTCTGGGGCTCTGAGTCACCAATCCCCAGCATTGCAGAGCCAGGCCGCTTGGGATGTCCCCTCAGGGCCGACCTAGGGTTTTGGTTAGCTGCCAGGAGCCCGGCAGGCCCTATCCACCGGCTCTGAAGCAAGCGGTGGGGTGGGCCTAGGTGAGGGCGCTGGCGAGCAGGATCCTGGGAGCCAACGTTTTTGCGCGGGGAGCCTTCAAAGGTCAGCGTGGGCTCGGAGGGCCCTGCCCGATCTCTTGCCCTGATTGACCGGCGGGGCCTCTAGCGGCTCGGGTGGCTGAAGGGCAGCAGGGTGAGTGCGGCACATGAGCTCGGGGTCCCCATCCCCAGCGTTGCGACGCCAGGCCCCTTGGGAAGTGCCCCTCGGTGGCCGACCTATGGTTAGGGTTAGCCTCCAGGAGCCCCGCAGGCCCGATACACCACCTGTGCGTCGAGCGGAGAGTTGGGCCGAGGTGAGGGTGCTGGTGAACATGAGCCTGGGCCCAAGCGTTTTGGTTCGGTGCGCCTTCGAAGGTCGGCAGGGGTTCGGAGGGCCCTGCCAGTTCTCCCACCCTGAATGAATGGCGGCGCCCCTAGCGGCCTGTGTGGGTTGGGGTGGCAGCGTGCATCCGGCGCTGGGGCTTGGGGGCCCCCAATCCCTGGCGTTGCGACGCCAGGCCCCTTAGGAAGGGACCTTCAGGGGCTGTCCTAGGGTTAGGGTGAGCTCCCAGGAGGCCGGCAGGCCCGAGTCGCTGGCTCTGCGAAGAGCGGAGGTGCGGGCCGAGTTGAGGGTGATGCAGAGCGGGAGCGTGGTCCCCAGCGTTTTGGCGCCCTGGGCCTTCGACTGTTGCCATGGCTCAAAGGGCCCTGCCCGTTCTCCTGCCCTGAAGAACCAGAGGCGCCCTTAGCAGCTCCCTTGGCGGTGGAGCGGCAGGGTGAGTCCATGCTGCGGCTCGGGGATCCCCAATCCCCAGCGTTGTGGGGCCAGGCTTCTTGGGAGGGGCTCCTCTTGGGCGGACCTAGGTTTAGAGTTAGCACCCAGGAGGCCAGCAGGCCCAATCCTCTGGCTGGGCGGCGAGAGGTGGGCGGCCCGAGGTAAAGGCGCTGGCGATCGGGAGCATGGGCCCCTGCATTTTGGCGCAGGAGGCTTCAAATATCGCCGGTTTCTCCAGGGCCCTGTCCCTTCTCCCGCCCTGAATGACGGGCGGCGCCACTAGCATCCCGGGTGGCGACGTGGCGGTACGGTGAGTCTGGCTCTGGGTCTTGGGGTCCCTGATCCCCAGTGTAGCGGCACCAGGACCCTTGGGAGGGGCCCCTGGGTGGCTGACCTAGGGTTAGGGTTAGCCCCCAGGAGGCCGGCAGGTGGGATCAGGCCACTGTCCAGGGAGCGGAGGGCGGGGCCGAGGTGAGGGCGTTGGGGAGCGGGAGCGTGGGCACCAGCGTTTTGGCACGGGGAGCCTTTGAAGGCCACCGGGGGCTCGGAAGGCCCTGCCCCTTCTCTCGCCCTGAATGACCCGCAGTGCTCCTAGCGGCCCGGGTGGCGGCGTTGCGGTAGGGTGAGTGTGGCTCTGGGGCTTGAGGTCCCCGATCCCCGGCGAAGCGGCACCAGGACCCTTGGGAGGGGCCCTTGGGTGGCCGACCTAGGGTTAGGGTTAGCACCCGGGAGGCCGGCAGGCGGGATCCGCCCGCTGTGCGTGGAGCGGAGGGGCGGGCCGAGGTGAGGGCGCTGGCGAGCAAGAGCCTGGGCCCAAGCGTTTTGGCACCGGGGGCCTTCGAATGTCTCCGGGGACTCGGCGGGCCCTGCCCATTCTCCTCCCTGAATGACCGGCGGCGCCCCTAGCAGCCCAGGTGGCGGCGGGGCGGCATGTAAGTCCGGGCATAGGGCTCGGGGGTCCCCAGTCCACCGCGTTGCGGCGCCAGGCCCCTTGGGAGGGGCCCCTGGGAGGCTGACCTAGGGTGAGGTTTAGCCCCTAGGATGCCGGCAGGCCCTATTCGCCAGCCGTGTGGAGACTGGAGTGGCGGACCGAGGTGAGGGCACTGGTGAGCGGGAGCGTGGGCCCGGGTGTTTTGGCGCGGGGGGCCTTTGAAGGTCGCCGTGTCTTGGAGGGCCCTGCCCGTGCTCCCGCCCTGAATGAACGGCACCACCCCAAGCCCCCGGGTGGCGGCTGGGTGGCAGGGTGAGTCCAGTGCTGAGGCTCGGGGGTCCCCAATCCCCAGCGTTGCGGCGCCAGATCCCTTGGGAGGGGCCCCTCGGGGGTCGATCTAGGGTTGCGGTTAGCCCCCAGGAGGCCGGTGGACCCGATCAGCGGCTGTGCGGCACGCGGAGGGTTGGGCCGAGGTGAGGGCGCTGGCGAGACTGAGCATGAGCCCAAGCGTTTTAGTGCGGGGGGCCTTCGAAGGTCAGTGGGGGCTCGGAGGGACCTGCCCGTTCTCCCGCTCTGAATGACCGGCGGGGCCCCTAGAGGCTCCGGTGCCTGAAGGGCAGCAGGGTGAGACCGGCACTTGGGTTGGGGTCCCCATTCCCGGCGTTGTGGCGCCAGGCCACTTGGGAAGGGCCCCTCCGTGGCCGACCTACAGTTAGGGTTAGCCCCCAGGAGGCCAGCAGGCCCGATACACCGCCTGTGCGTCGAGCGGAGAGTTGGGCCGAGGTGAGGGTGCTGGTGAACATGAGCCCGGGCCCAAGCGTTTTGGTTCGGGGCGCCTTCGAAGGTCGGCGGGGGTTCGAAGGGCCCTGCCCGTTCTCCCACCCTGAATGAATGGCGGCGCCCCTAGCGGCACGTGTGGGGCAGGGCGGCAGGGTGCATCCAGCGCTGGGGCTTGGGGGTTCCCAATCCCCGGCGTTGCGGCGCCAGGCCCCTTAGGAAGCGACCCTCGGGGCCGTCCTAGGGTTAGGGTTAGCGCCCAGGAGGCCGGCAGGCCCGATCCGCCGGCTGTGCGAGGAGTGGAGATGCAGGCCGAGTTGAGGGCGATGGCAAGCGGGAGCTGGGCCCCAGCGATTTGGCATCCTGGGCCTTTGAATGTTGCCATGGCTCGGAGGGCCCTGCCCTTTCTCCTGCAATGAATAACCAGCAAGGCCCCTAGCGGCTCCGTTGGCAGTGGGGCGGCAGGGTGAATCCCAGGCTGCAGTTCGGGGATCCCCAATCCCCGGCGTTGTGGTGCCAGGCCCCTTGGGAGGGGCTCCTCGTGGGCCAACCCAGGGTTAGAGTTAGCCCCCATAAGGCCGGCAGGCCAGATCCTCTGGCTGGGCGGTGAGAGGTGGGCGGGCCGAGGTAAAAGCGCTGGGGTGCGGGATTGTGGGCCCCTGCATTTTGGGGTGGGAGGCTTCAAATGTCGCCGGTTTCTCCAGGGCCCTGTCAGTTCTCCCGCCCTGAATGACCGGCGGTGCCCCTCGCGGCCCGGGGGGCAGCGTTGTGGGAGGGTGAGTCTGGCTTTGGGGCTTGGGGTTCCAGATCCCTGGCGTAGTGGCACCAAAACCCTTGGGAGGGGCCCCTGGGGGGCCGACCTAGGGTTAGGGTTAGCCCCCAGGAGACCGTCAGGCCCAACCGCACACTGTGCGGCGAGCTGAGGTGCGGCCCGAGGTGAAGGCGCTGGGGAGCGGGAGCGTGGGCACCAGCGTTTTGGCACAGGGAGCCTTTGAAGGTCACCGGGGACTCAGAAGGCCCTGCCCTTCTCTTGCCCTCTATGACCCGCGGCGCCCCTAGCGGCCCAGGTGGGGACAGTGCGGCAGGGTGAGTCCGGCTCTGGGGCTCTGAGTCACCAATCCCCAGCATTGCAGAGCCAGGCCGCTTGGGATGTCCCCTCAGGGCCGACCTAGGGTTTTGGTTAGCTGCCAGGAGCCCGGCAGGCCCTATCCACCGGCTCTCAAGCAAGCGGTGGGGTGGGCCTAGGTGAGGGCGCTGGCGAGCAGGATCCTGGGAGCCAAGGTTTTTGCGCGGGGAGCCTTCAAAGGTCAGCGTGGGCTCGGAGGGCCCTGCCCGATCTCTTGCCCTGATTGACCGGCGGGGCCTCTAGCGGCTCGGGTGGCTGAAGGGCAGCAGGGTGAGTGCGGCACATGAGCTCGGGGTCCCCATCCCCAGCGTTGCGACGCCAGGCCCCTTGGGAAGTGCCCCTCGGTGGCCGACCTATGGTTAGGGTTAGCCTCCAGGAGCCCCGCAGGCCCGATACACCACCTGTGCGTCGAGCGGAGAGTTGGGCCGAGGTGAGGGTGCTGGTGAACATGAGCCTGGGCCCAAGCGTTTTGGTTCGGTGCGCCTTCGAAGGTCGGCAGGGGTTCGGAGGGCCCTGCCAGTTCTCCCACCCTGAATGAATGGCGGCGCCCCTAGCGGCCTGTGTGGGTTGGGGTGGCAGCGTGCATCCGGCGCTGGGGCTTGGGGGCCCCCAATCCCTGGCGTTGCGACGCCAGGCCCCTTAGGAAGGGACCTTCAGGGGCTGTCCTAGGGTTAGGGTGAGCTCCCAGGAGGCCGGCAGGCCCGAGTCGCTGGCTCTGCGAAGAGCGGAGGTGCGGGCCGAGTTGAGGGTGATGCAGAGCGGGAGCGTGGTCCCCAGCGTTTTGGCGCCCTGGGCCTTCGACTGTTGCCATGGCTCAAAGGGCCCTGCCCGTTCTCCTGCCCTGAAGAACCAGAGGCGCCCTTAGCAGCTTCCTTGGCGGCAGAGCGGCAGGGTGAGTCCATGCTGCGGCTCGGGGATCCCCAATCCCCAGCGTTGTGGGGCCAGGCTTCTTGGGAGGGGCTCCTCTTGGGCGGACCTAGGTTTAGAGTTAGCACCCAGGAGGCCAGCAGGCCCAATCCTCTGGCTGGGCGGCGAGAGGTGGGCGGCCCAAGGTGAAGGCGCTGGGGAGCGGGAGCGTGGGCACCAGCGTTTTGGCACAGGGAGCCTTTGAAGGTCACCGGGGACTCAGAAGGCCCTGCCCTTCTCTCGCCCTCTATGACCCGCGGCGCCCCTAGCGGCCCAGGTGGGGACAGTGCGGCAGGGTGAGTCCGGCTCTGGGGCTCTGAGTCACCAATCCCCAGCATTGCAGAGCCAGGCCGCTTGGGATGTCCCCTCAGGGCCGACCTAGGGTTTTGGTTAGCTGCCAGGAGCCCGGCAGGCCCTATCCACCGGCTCTCAAGCAAGCGGTGGGGTGGGCCTAGGTGAGGGCGCTGGCGAGCAGGATCCTGGGAGCCAACGTTTTTGCGCGGGGAGCCTTCAAAGGTCAGCGTGGGCTCGGAGGGCCCTGCCCGATCTCTTGCCCTGATTGACCGGCAGGACCTCTAGCGGCTCGGGTGGCTGAAGGGCAGCAGGGTGAGTGCGGCACATGAGCTCGGGGTCCCCATCCCCAGCGTTGCGACGCCAGGCCCCTTGGGAAGTGCCCCTCGGTGGCCGACCTATGGTTAGGGTTAGCCTCCAGGAGCCCCGCAGGCCCGATACACCACCTGTGCATTGAGCAGAGAGTTGGGCCGAGGTGAGGGTGCTGGTGAACATGAGCCTGGGCCCAAGCGTTTTGGTTCGGTGCGCCTTCGAAGGTTGGCAGGGGTTCGGAGCGCCCTGCCAGTTCTCCCACCCTGAATGAATGGCGGCGCCCCTAGCGGCCTGTGTGGGTTGGGGTGGCAGCGTGCATCCGGCGCTGGGGCTTGGGGGCCCCAATCCCTGGCATTGCGGCGCCAGGCCCCTTAGGAAGGGACCTTCAGGGGCTGTCCTAGGGTTAGGGTGAGCTCCCAGGAGGCCGGCAGGCCCGAGTCGCTGGCTCTGCGAAGAGCGGAGGTGCGGGCCGAGTTGAGGGTGATGCAGAGCGGGAGCGTGGTCCCCAGCGCTTTGGCGCCCTGGGCCTTCGACTGTTGCCATGGCTCAAAGGGCCCTGCCCGTTCTCCTGCCCTGAAGAACCAGAGGCGCCCTTAGCAGCTTCCTTGGCGGCGGAGCAGCAGGGTGAGTCCATGCTGCGGCTCGGGGATCCCCAATCCCCAGCGTTGTGGGGCCAGGCTTCTTGGGAGGGGCTCCTCTTGGGCGGACCTAGGTTTAGAGTTAGCACCCAGGAGGCCAGCAGGCCCAATCCTCTGGCTGGGCGGCGAGAGGTGGGCGGCCCGAGGTAAAGGCGCTGGCGATCGGGAGCATGGGCCCCTGCATTTTGGCGCAGGAGGCTTCAAATATCGCCGGTTTCTCCAGGGCCCTGTCCCTTCTCCCGCCCTGAATGACGGGCGGCGCCACTAGCAGCGCGGGTGGCGACCTGGCGGTACGGTGAGTCTGGCTCTGGGTCTTGGGGTCCCTGATCCCCAGTGTAGCGGCACCAGGACCCTTGGGAGGGGCCCCTGGGTGGCTGACCTAGGGTTAGGGTTAGCCCCCAGGAGGCCGGCAGGTGGGATCAGGCCACTGTCCAGGGAGCGGAGGGCGGGGCCGAG
The DNA here is from genome assembly GCF_024610735.1 of Ursus americanus. Lineage (NCBI taxonomy): Eukaryota > Metazoa > Chordata > Mammalia > Carnivora > Ursidae > Ursus > Ursus americanus. Next base: position 2,379,798 of record NW_028273624.1, read on the forward strand.
GTGAGGGCGTTGGGGAGCGGGAGCGTGGGCACCAGCGTTTTGGCACGGGGAGCCTTTGAAGGCCACCAGGGACTCGGAAGGCCCTGCCCCTTCTCTCGCCCTGAATGACCCGCAGTGCTCCTAGCGGCCCGGGTGGCGGCGTTGCGGTAGGGTGAGTGTGGCTCTGGGGCTTGAGGTTCCCGATCCCCGGCGAAGCGGCACCAGGACCCTTGGGAGGGGCCCCTGGGTGGCCGACCTAGGGTTAGGGTTAGCACCCGGGAGGCCGGCAGGCGGGATCCGCCCGCTGTGCGTGGAGCGGAGGGGCGGGCCGAGGTGAGGGCGCTGGCGAGCAAGAGCCTGGGCCCAAGCGTTTTGGCACCGGGGGCCTTCGAATGTCTCCGGGGACTCGGCGGGCCCTGCCCATTCTCCTCCCTGAATGACCGGCGGCGCCCCTAGCAGCCCAGGTGGCGGCGGGGCGGCATGTAAGTCCGGGCATAGGGCTCGGGGGTCCCCAGTCCACCGCGTTGCGGCGCCAGGCCCCTTGGGAGGGGCCCCTCGGAGGCTGACCTAGGGTGAGGTTTAGCCCCTAGGATGCCGGCAGGCCCTATTCGCCAGCCGTGTGGAGACTGGAGTGGCGGACCGAGGTGAGGGCACTGGTGAGCGGGAGCGTGGGCCCGGGTGTTTTGGCGCGGGGGGCCTTTGAAGGTCGCCGTGTCTTGGAGGGCCCTGCCCGTGCTCCCGCCCTGAATGAACGGCACCACCCCAAGCCCCCGGGTGGCGGCTGGGTGGCAGGGTGAGTCCAGTGCTGAGGCTCGGGGGTCCCCAATCCCCAGCGTTGCGGCGCCAGATCCCTTGGGAGGGGCCCCTCGGGGGTCGATCTAGGGTTGCGGTTAGCCCCCAGGAGGCCGGTGGACCCGATCAGTGGCTGTGCGGCACGCGGAGGGTTGGGCCGAGGTGAGGGCGCTGGCGAGACTGAGCATGAGCCCAAGCGTTTTAGTGCGGGGGGCCTTCGAAGGTCAGTGGGGGCTCGGAGGGACCTGCCCGTTCTCCCGCTCTGAATGACCGGCGGGGCCCCTAGAGGCTCCGGTGCCTGAAGGGCAGCAGGGTGAGACCGGCACTTGGGTTGGGGTCCCCATTCCCGGCGTTGTGGCGCCAGGCCACTTGGGAAGGGCCCCTCCGTGGCCGACCTACAGTTAGGGTTAGCCCCCAGGAGGCCAGCAGGCCCGATACACCGCCTGTGCGTCGAGCGGAGAGTTGGGCCGAGGTGAGGGTGCTGGTGAACATGAGCCCGGGCCCAAGCGTTTTGGTTCGGGGCGCCTTCGAAGGTCGGCGGGGGTTCGAAGGGCCCTGCCCGTTCTCCCACCCTGAATGAATGGCGGCGCCCCTAGCGGCACGTGTGGGGCAGGGCGGCAGGGTGCATCCAGCGCTGGGGCTTGGGGGTTCCCAATCCCCGGTGTTGCGGCGCCAGGCCCCTTAGGAAGCGACCCTCGGGGCCGTCCTAGGGTTAGGGTTAGCGCCCAGGAGGCCGGCAGGCCCGATCCGCCGGCTGTGCGAGGAGTGGAGATGCAGGCCGAGTTGAGGGCGATGGCGAGCGGGAGCTGGGCCCCAGGGATTTGGCATCCTGGGCCTTTGAATGTTGCCATGGCTCGGAGGGCCCTGCCTTTCTCCTGCAATGAATAACCAGCAAGGCCCCTAGCGGCTCCGTTGGCAGTGGGGCGGCAGGGTGAATCCCAGGCTGCGGTTCGGGGATCCCCAATCCCCGGCGTTGTGGTGCCAGGCCCCTTGGGAGGGGCTCCTCGTGGGCCAACCCAGGGTTAGAGTTAGCCCCCATAAGGCCGGCAGGCCAGATCCTCTGGCTGGGCGGTGAGAGGTGGGCGGGCCGAGGTAAAAGCGCTGGGGTGCGGGATTGTGGGCCCCTGCATTTTGGGGTGGGAGGCTTCAAATGTCGCCGGTTTCTCCAGGGCCCTGTCAGTTCTCCCGCCCTGAATGACCGGCGGTGCCCCTCGCGGCCCGGGGGGCAGCGTTGTGGGAGGGTGAGTCTGGCTTTGGGGCTTGGGGTTCCAGATCCCTGGCGTAGTGGCACCAAAACCCTTGGGAGGGGCCCCTGGGGGGCCGACCTAGGGTTAGGGTTAGCCCCCAGGAGACCGTCAGGCCCAACCGCACACTGTGCGGCGAGCTGAGGTGCGGCCCGAGGTGAAGGCGCTGGGGAGCGGGAGCGTGGGCACCAGCGTTTTGGCACAGGGAGCCTTTGAAGGTCACCGGGGACTCAGAAGGCCCTGCCCTTCTCTCGCCCTCTATGACCCGCGGCGCCCCTAGCGGCCCAGGTGGGGACAGTGCGGCAGGGTGAGTCCGGCTCTGGGGCTCTGAGTCACCAATCCCCAGCATTGCAGAGCCAGGCCGCTTGGGATGTCCCCTCAGGGCCGACCTAGGGTTTTGGTTAGCTGCCAGGAGCCCGGCAGGCCCTATCCACCGGCTCTGAAGCAAGCGGTGGGGTGGGCCTAGGTGAGGGCGCTGGCGAGCAGGATCCTGGGAGCCAACGTTTTTGCGCGGGGAGCCTTCAAAGGTCAGCGTGGGCTCGGAGGGCCCTGCCCGATCTCTTGCCCTGATTGACCGGCGGGGCCTCTAGCGGCTCGGGTGGCTGAAGGGCAGCAGGGTGAGTGCGGCACATGAGCTCGGGGTCCCCATCCCCAGCGTTGCGACGCCAGGCCCCTTGGGAAGTGCCCCTCGGTGGCCGACCTATGGTTAGGGTTAGCCTCCAGGAGCCCCGCAGGCCCGATACACCACCTGTGCGTCGAGCGGAGAGTTGGGCCGAGGTGAGGGTGCTGGTGAACATGAGCCTGGGCCCAAGCGTTTTGGTTCGGTGCGCCTTCGAAGGTCGGCAGGGGTTCGGAGGGCCCTGCCAGTTCTCCCACCCTGAATGAATGGCGGCGCCCCTAGCGGCCTGTGTGGGTTGGGGTGGCAGCGTGCATCCGGCGCTGGGGCTTGGGGGCCCCCAATCCCTGGCGTTGCGACGCCAGGCCCCTTAGGAAGGGACCTTCAGGGGCTGTCCTAGGGTTAGGGTGAGCTCCCAGGAGGCCGGCAGGCCCGAGTCGCTGGCTCTGCGAAGAGCGGAGGTGCGGGCCGAGTTGAGGGTGATGCAGAGCGGGAGCGTGGTCCCCAGCGTTTTGGCGCCCTGGGCCTTCGACTGTTGCCATGGCTCAAAGGGCCCTGCCCGTTCTCCTGCCCTGAAGAACCAGAGGCGCCCTTAGCAGCTCCCTTGGCGGTGGAGCGGCAGGGTGAGTCCATGCTGCGGCTCGGGGATCCCCAATCCCCAGCGTTGTGGGGCCAGGCTTCTTGGGAGGGGCTCCTCTTGGGCGGACCTAGGTTTAGAGTTAGCACCCAGGAGGCCAGCAGGCCCAATCCTCTGGCTGGGCGGCGAGAGGTGGGCGGCCCGAGGTAAAGGCGCTGGCGATCGGGAGCATGGGCCCCTGCATTTTGGCGCAGGAGGCTTCAAATATCGCCGGTTTCTCCAGGGCCCTGTCCCTTCTCCCGCCCTGAATGACGGGCGGCGCCACTAGCAGCCCGGGTGGCGACGTGGCGGTACGGTGAGTCTGGCTCTGGGTCTTGGGGTCCCTGATCCCCAGTGTAGCGGCACCAGGACCCTTGGGAGGGGCCCCTGGGTGGCTGACCTAGGGTTAGGGTTAGCCCCCAGGAGGCCGGCAGGTGGGATCAGGCCACTGTCCAGGGAGCGGAGGGCGGGGCCGAGGTGAGGGCGTTGGGGAGCGGGAGCGTGGGCACCAGCGTTTTGGCACGGGGAGCCTTTGAAGGCCACCGGGGACTCGGAAGGCCCTGCCCCTTCTCTCGCCCTGAATGACCCGCAGTGCTCCTAGCGGCCCGGGTGGCGGCGTTGCGGTAGGGTGAGTGTGGCTCTGGGGCTTGAGGTTCCCGATCCCCGGCGAAGCGGCACCAGGACCCTTGGGAGGGGCCCCTGGGTGGCCGACCTAGGGTTAGGGTTAGCACCCGGGAGGCCGGCAGGCGGGATCCGCCCGCTGTGCGTGGAGCGGAGGGGCGGGCCGAGGTGAGGGCGCTGGCGAGCAAGAGCCTGGGCCCAAGCGTTTTGGCACCGGGGGCCTTCGAATGTCTCCGGGGACTCGGCGGGCCCTGCCCATTCTCCTCCCTGAATGACCGGCGGCGCCCCTAGCAGCCCAGGTGGCGGCGGGGCGGCATGTAAGTCCGGGCATAGGGCTCGGGGGTCCCCAGTCCACCGCGTTGCGGCGCCAGGCCCCTTGGGAGGGGCCCCTCGGAGGCTGACCTAGGGTGAGGTTTAGCCCCTAGGATGCCGGCAGGCCCTATTCGCCAGCCGTGTGGAGACTGGAGTGGCGGACCGAGGTGAGGGCACTGGTGAGCGGGAGCGTGGGCCCGGGTGTTTTGGCGCGGGGGGCCTTTGAAGGTCGCCGTGTCTTGGAGGGCCCTGCCCGTGCTCCCGCCCTGAATGAACGGCACCACCCCAAGCCCCCGGGTGGCGGCTGGGTGGCAGGGTGAGTCCAGTGCTGAGGCTCGGGGGTCCCCAATCCCCAGCGTTGCGGCGCCAGATCCCTTGGGAGGGGCCCCTCGGGGGTCGATCTAGGGTTGCGGTTAGCCCCCAGGAGGCCGGTGGACCCGATCAGTGGCTGTGCGGCACGCGGAGGGTTGGGCCGAGGTGAGGGCGCTGGCGAGACTGAGCATGAGCCCAAGCGTTTTAGTGCGGGGGGCCTTCGAAGGTCAGTGGGGGCTCGGAGGGACCTGCCCGTTCTCCCGCTCTGAATGACCGGCGGGGCCCCTAGAGGCTCCGGTGCCTGAAGGGCAGCAGGGTGAGACCGGCACTTGGGTTGGGGTCCCCATTCCCGGCGTTGTGGCGCCAGGCCACTTGGGAAGGGCCCCTCCGTGGCCGACCTACAGTTAGGGTTAGCCCCCAGGAGGCCAGCAGGCCCGATACACCGCCTGTGCGTCGAGCGGAGAGTTGGGCCGAGGTGAGGGTGCTGGTGAACATGAGCCCGGGCCCAAGCGTTTTGGTTCGGGGCGCCTTCGAAGGTCGGCGGGGGTTCGAAGGGCCCTGCCCGTTCTCCCACCCTGAATGAATGGCGGCGCCCCTAGCGGCACGTGTGGGGCAGGGCGGCAGGGTGCATCCAGCGCTGGGGCTTGGGGGTTCCCAATCCCCGGTGTTGCGGCGCCAGGCCCCTTAGGAAGCGACCCTCGGGGCCGTCCTAGGGTTAGGGTTAGCGCCCAGGAGGCCGGCAGGCCCGATCCGCCGGCTGTGCGAGGAGTGGAGATGCAGGCCGAGTTGAGGGCGATGGCGAGCGGGAGCTGGGCCCCAGGGATTTGGCATCCTGGGCCTTTGAATGTTGCCATGGCTCGGAGGGCCCTGCCTTTCTCCTGCAATGAATAACCAGCAAGGCCCCTAGCGGCTCCGTTGGCAGTGGGGCGGCAGGGTGAATCCCAGGCTGCGGTTCGGGGATCCCCAATCCCCGGCGTTGTGGTGCCAGGCCCCTTGGGAGGGGCTCCTCGTGGGCCAACCCAGGGTTAGAGTTAGCCCCCATAAGGCCGGCAGGCCAGATCCTCTGGCTGGGCGGTGAGAGGTGGGCGGGCCGAGGTAAAAGCGCTGGGGTGCGGGATTGTGGGCCCCTGCATTTTGGGGTGGGAGGCTTCAAATGTCGCCGGTTTCTCCAGGGCCCTGTCAGTTCTCCCGCCCTGAATGACCGGCGGTGCCCCTCGCGGCCCGGGGGGCAGCGTTGTGGGAGGGTGAGTCTGGCTTTGGGGCTTGGGGTTCCAGATCCCTGGCGTAGTGGCACCAAAACCCTTGGGAGGGGCCCCTGGGGGGCCGACCTAGGGTTAGGGTTAGCCCCCAGGAGACCGTCAGGCCCAACCGCACACTGTGCGGCGAGCTGAGGTGCGGCCCGAGGTGAAGGCGCTGGGGAGCGGGAGCGTGGGCACCAGCGTTTTGGCACAGGGAGCCTTTGAAGGTCACCGGGGACTCAGAAGGCCCTGCCCTTCTCTCGCCCTCTATGACCCGCGGCGCCCCTAGCGGCCCAGGTGGGGACAGTGCGGCAGGGTGAGTCCGGCTCTGGGGCTCTGAGTCACCAATCCCCAGCATTGCAGAGCCAGGCCGCTTGGGATGTCCCCTCAGGGCCGACCTAGGGTTTTGGTTAGCTGCCAGGAGCCCGGCAGGCCCTATCCACCGGCTCTGAAGCAAGCGGTGGGGTGGGCCTAGGTGAGGGCGCTGGCGAGCAGGATCCTGGGAGCCAACGTTTTTGCGCGGGGAGCCTTCAAAGGTCAGCGTGGGCTCGGAGGGCCCTGCCCGATCTCTTGCCCTGATTGACCGGCGGGGCCTCTAGCGGCTCGGGTGGCTGAAGGGCAGCAGGGTGAGTGCGGCACATGAGCTCGGGGTCCCCATCCCCAGCGTTGCGACGCCAGGCCCCTTGGGAAGTGCCCCTCGGTGGCCGACCTATGGTTAGGGTTAGCCTCCAGGAGCCCCGCAGGCCCGATACACCACCTGTGCGTCGAGCGGAGAGTTGGGCCGAGGTGAGGGTGCTGGTGAACATGAGCCTGGGCCCAAGCGTTTTGGTTCGGTGCGCCTTCGAAGGTCGGCAGGGGTTCGGAGGGCCCTGCCAGTTCTCCCACCCTGAATGAATGGCGGCGCCCCTAGCGGCCTGTGTGGGTTGGGGTGGCAGCGTGCATCCGGCGCTGGGGCTTGGGGGCCCCCAATCCCTGGCGTTGCGACGCCAGGCCCCTTAGGAAGGGACCTTCAGGGGCTGTCCTAGGGTTAGGGTGAGCTCCCAGGAGGCCGGCAGGCCCGAGTCGCTGGCTCTGCGAAGAGCGGAGGTGCGGGCCGAGTTGAGGGTGATGCAGAGCGGGAGCGTGGTCCCCAGCGTTTTGGCGCCCTGGGCCTTCGACTGTTGCCATGGCTCAAAGGGCCCTGCCCGTTCTCCTGCCCTGAAGAACCAGAGGCGCCCTTAGCAGCTCCCTTGGCGGTGGAGCGGCAGGGTGAGTCCATGCTGCGGCTCGGGGATCCCCAATCCCCAGCGTTGTGGGGCCAGGCTTCTTGGGAGGGGCTCCTCTTGGGCGGACCTAGGTTTAGAGTTAGCACCCAGGAGGCCAGCAGGCCCAATCCTCTGGCTGGGCGGCGAGAGGTGGGCGGCCCGAGGTAAAGGCGCTGGCGATCGGGAGCATGGGCCCCTGCATTTTGGCGCAGGAGGCTTCAAATATCGCCGGTTTCTCCAGGGCCCTGTCCCTTCTCCCGCCCTGAATGACGGGCGGCGCCACTAGCAGCCCGGGTGGCGACGTGGCGGTACGGTGAGTCTGGCTCTGGGTCTTGGGGTCCCTGATCCCCAGTGTAGCGGCACCAGGACCCTTGGGAGGGGCCCCTGGGTGGCTGACCTAGGGTTAGGGTTAGCCCCCAGGAGGCCGGCAGGTGGGATCAGGCCACTGTCCAGGGAGCGGAGGGCGGGGCCGAGGTGAGGGCGTTGGGGAGCGGGAGCGTGGGCACCAGCGTTTTGGCACGGGGAGCCTTTGAAGGCCACCGGGGACTCGGAAGGCCCTGCCCCTTCTCTCGCCCTGAATGACCCGCAGTGCTCCTAGCGGCCCGGGTGGCGGCGTTGCGGTAGGGTGAGTGTGGCTCTGGGGCTTGAGGTTCCCGATCCCCGGCGAAGCGGCACCAGGACCCTTGGGAGGGGCCCCTGGGTGGCCGACCTAGGGTTAGGGTTAGCACCCGGGAGGCCGGCAGGCGGGATCCGCCCGCTGTGCGTGGAGCGGAGGGGCGGGCCGAGGTGAGGGCGCTGGCGAGCAAGAGCCTGGGCCCAAGCGTTTTGGCACCGGGGGCCTTCGAATGTCTCCGGGGACTCGGCGGGCCCTGCCCATTCTCCTCCCTGAATGACCGGCGGCGCCCCTAGCAGCCCAGGTGGCGGCGGGGCGGCATGTAAGTCCGGGCATAGGGCTCGGGGGTCCCCAGTCCACCGCGTTGCGGCGCCAGGCCCCTTGGGAGGGGCCCCTCGGAGGCTGACCTAGGGTGAGGTTTAGCCCCTAGGATGCCGGCAGGCCCTATTCGCCAGCCGTGTGGAGACTGGAGTGGCGGACCGAGGTGAGGGCACTGGTGAGCGGGAGCGTGGGCCCGGGTGTTTTGGCGCGGGGGGCCTTTGAAGGTCGCCGTGTCTTGGAGGGCCCTGCCCGTGCTCCCGCCCTGAATGAACGGCACCACCCCAAGCCCCCGGGTGGCGGCTGGGTGGCAGGGTGAGTCCAGTGCTGAGGCTCGGGGGTCCCCAATCCCCAGCGTTGCGGCGCCAGATCCCTTGGGAGGGGCCCCTCGGGGGTCGATCTAGGGTTGCGGTTAGCCCCCAGGAGGCCGGTGGACCCGATCTGCGGCTGTGCGGCACGAGGAGGGTTGGGCCGAGGTGAGGGCGCTGGCGAGACTGAGCATGAGCCCAAGCGTTTTAGTGCGGGGGGCCTTCGAAGGTCAGTGGGGGCTCGGAGGGACCTGCCCGTTCTCCCGCTCTGAATGACCGGCGGGGCCCCTAGAGGCTCCGGTGCCTGAAGGGCAGCAGGGTGAGACCGGCACTTGGGTTGGGGTCCCCATTCCCGGCGTTGTGGCGCCAGGCCACTTGGGAAGGGCCCCTCCGTGGCCGACCTACAGTTAGGGTTAGCCCCCAGGAGGCCAGCAGGCCCGATACACCGCCTGTGCGTCGAGCGGAGAGTTGGGCCGAGGTGAGGGTGCTGGTGAACATGAGCCCGGGCCCAAGCGTTTTGGTTCGGGGCGCCTTCGAAGGTCGGCGGGGGTTCGAAGGGCCCTGCCCGTTCTCCCACCCTGAATGAATGGCGGCGCCCCTAGCGGCACGTGTGGGGCAGGGCGGCAGGGTGCATCCAGCGCTGGGGCTTGGGGGTTCCCAATCCCCGGCGTTGCGGCGCCAGGCCCCTTAGGAAGCGACCCTCGGGGCCGTCCTAGGGTTAGGGTTAGCGCCCAGGAGGCCGGCAGGCCCGATCCGCCGGCTGTGCGAGGAGTGGAGATGCAGGCCGAGTTGAGGGCGATGGCGAGTGGGACCTGGGCCCCAGCGTTTTGGCGTCCTGGGCCTTTGAATGTTGCCATGGCTCGGAGGGCCCTGCCCTTTCTCCTGCCCTGACGAACCAGCAAGGCCCCTAGCGGCTCCGTTGGTGGTGGGGCGGCAGGGTGAATCCCAGGCTGCGGTTCGGGGATCCCCAATCCCCGGCGTTGTGGTGCCAGGCCCCCTGGGAGGGGCTCCTCGTGGGCCGACCCAGGGTTAGAGTTAGCCCCCATAAGGCCGGCAGGCCAGATCCTCTGGCTGGGCAGTGAGAGGTGGGCGGGCCGAGGTAAAGGCGCTGGGGTGCGGGATTGTGGGCCCCTGCATTTTGGGGTGGGAGGCTTCAAATGTCGCCGGTTTCTCCAGGGCCCTGTCAGTTCTCCCGCCCTGAATGACCGGCGGTGCCCCTCGCGGCCCGGGGGGCAGCGTTGTGGGAGGGTGAGTCTGGCTTAGGGGCTTGGGGTTCCAGATCCCTGGCGTAGTGGCACCAAAACCCTTGGGAGGGGCCCCTGGGGGGCCGACCTAGGGTTAGGGTTAGCCCCCAGGAGACCGTCAGGCCCAACCGCACACTGTGCGGCGAGCTGAGGTGCGGCCCGAGGTGAAGGCGCTGGGGAGCGGGAGCGTGGGCACCAGCGTTTTGGCACAGGGAGCCTTTGAAGGTCACCGGGGACTCAGAAGGCCCTGCCCTTCTCTCGCCCTCTATGACCCGCGGCGCCCCTAGCGGCCCAGGTGGGGACAGTGCGGCAGGGTGAGTCCGGCTCTGGGGCTCTGAGTCACCAATCCCCAGCATTGCAGAGCCAGGCCGCTTGGGATGTCCCCTCAGGGCCGACCTAGGGTTTTGGTTAGCTGCCAGGAGCCCGGCAGGCCCTATCCACCGGCTCTGAAGCAAGCGGTGGGGTGGGCCTAGGTGAGGGCGCTGGCGAGCAGGATCCTGGGAGCCAACGTTTTTGCGCGGGGAGCCTTCAAAGGTCAGCGTGGGCTCGGAGGGCCCTGCCCGATCTCTTGCCCTGATTGACCGGCGGGGCCTCTAGCGGCTCGGGTGGCTGAAGGGCAGCAGGGTGAGTGCGGCACATGAGCTCGGGGTCCCCATCCCCAGCGTTGCGACGCCAGGCCCCTTGGGAAGTGCCCCTCGGTGGCCGACCTATGGTTAGGGTTAGCCTCCAGGAGCCCCGCAGGCCCGATACACCACCTGTGCGTCGAGCGGAGAGTTGGGCCGAGGTGAGGGTGCTGGTGAACATGAGCCTGGGCCCAAGCGTTTTGGTTCGGTGCGCCTTCGAAGGTCGGCAGGGGTTCGGAGGGCCCTGCCAGTTCTCCCACCCTGAATGAATGGCGGCGCCCCTAGCGGCCTGTGTGGGTTGGGGTGGCAGCGTGCATCCGGCGCTGGGGCTTGGGGGCCCCCAATCCCTGGCGTTGCGACGCCAGGCCCCTTAGGAAGGGACCTTCAGGGGCTGTCCTAGGGTTAGGGTGAGCTCCCAGGAGGCCGGCAGGCCCGAGTCGCTGGCTCTGCGAAGAGCGGAGGTGCGGGCCGAGTTGAGGGTGATGCAGAGCGGGAGCGTGGTCCCCAGCGTTTTGGCGCCCTGGGCCTTCGACTGTTGCCATGGCTCAAAGGGCCCTGCCCGTTCTCCTGCCCTGAAGAACCAGAGGCGCCCTTAGCAGCTCCCTTGGCGGTGGAGCGGCAGGGTGAGTCCATGCTGCGGCTCGGGGATCCCCAATCCCCAGCGTTGTGGGGCCAGGCTTCTTGGGAGGGGCTCCTCTTGGGCGGACCTAGGTTTAGAGTTAGCACCCAGGAGGCCAGCAGGCCCAATCCTCTGGCTGGGCGGCGAGAGGTGGGCGGCCCGAGGTAAAGGCGCTGGCGATCGGGAGCATGGGCCCCTGCATTTTGGCGCAGGAGGCTTCAAATATCGCCGGTTTCTCCAGGGCCCTGTCCCTTCTCCCGCCCTGAATGACGGGCGGCGCCACTAGCAGCCCGGGTGGCGACGTGGCGGTACGGTGAGTCTGGCTCTGGGTCTTGGGGTCCCTGATCCCCAGTGTAGCGGCACCAGGACCCTTGGGAGGGGCCCCTGGGTGGCTGACCTAGGGTTAGGGTTAGCCCCCAGGAGGCCGGCAGGTGGGATCAGGCCACTGTCCAGGGAGCGGAGGGCGGGGCCGAGGTGAGGGCGTTGGGGAGCGGGAGCGTGGGCACCAGCGTTTTGGCACGGGGAGCCTTTGAAGGCCACCGGGGACTCGGAAGGCCCTGCCCCTTCTCTCGCCCTGAATGACCCGCAGTGCTCCTAGCGGCCCGGGTGGCGGCGTTGCGGTAGGGTGAGTGTGGCTCTGGGGCTTGAGGTTCCCGATCCCCGGCGAAGCGGCACCAGGACCCTTGGGAGGGGCCCCTGGGTGGCCGACCTAGGGTTAGGGTTAGCACCCGGGAGGCCGGCAGGCGGGATCCGCCCGCTGTGCGTGGAGCGGAGGGGCGGGCCGAGGTGAGGGCGCTGGCGAGCAAGAGCCTGGGCCCAAGCGTTTTGGCACCGGGGGCCTTCGAATGTCTCCGGGGACTCGGCGGGCCCTGCCCATTCTCCTCCCTGAATGACCGGCGGCGCCCCTAGCAGCCCAGGTGGCGGCGGGGCGGCATGTAAGTCCGGGCATAGGGCTCGGGGGTCCCCAGTCCACCGCGTTGCGGCGCCAGGCCCCTTGGGAGGGGCCCCTCGGAGGCTGACCTAGGGTGAGGTTTAGCCCCTAGGATGCCGGCAGGCCCTATTCGCCAGCCGTGTGGAGACTGGAGTGGCGGACCGAGGTGAGGGCACTGGTGAGCGGGAGCGTGGGCCCGGGTGTTTTGGCGCGGGGGGCCTTTGAAGGTCGCCGTGTCTTGGAGGGCCCTGCCCGTGCTCCCGCCCTGAATGAACGGCACCACCCCAAGCCCCCGGGTGGCGGCTGGGTGGCAGGGTGAGTCCAGTGCTGAGGCTCGGGGGTCCCCAATCCCCAGCGTTGCGGCGCCAGATCCCTTGGGAGGGGCCCCTCGGGGGTCGATCTAGGGTTGCGGTTAGCCCCCAGGAGGCCGGTGGACCCGATCTGCGGCTGTGCGGCACGAGGAGGGTTGGGCCGAGGTGAGGGCGCTGGCGAGACTGAGCATGAGCCCAAGCGTTTTAGTGCGGGGGGCCTTCGAAGGTCAGTGGGGGCTCGGAGGGACCTGCCCGTTCTCCCGCTCTGAATGACCGGCGGGGCCCCTAGAGGCTCCGGTGCCTGAAGGGCAGCAGGGTGAGACCGGCACTTGGGTTGGGGTCCCCATTCCCGGCGTTGTGGCGCCAGGCCACTTGGGAAGGGCCCCTCCGTGGCCGACCTACAGTTAGGGTTAGCCCCCAGGAGGCCAGCAGGCCCGATACACCGCCTGTGCGTCGAGCGGAGAGTTGGGCCGAGGTGAGGGTGCTGGTGAACATGAGCCCGGGCCCAAGCGTTTTGGTTCGGGGCGCCTTCGAAGGTCGGCGGGGGTTCGAAGGGCCCTGCCCGTTCTCCCACCCTGAATGAATGGCGGCGCCCCTAGCGGCACGTGTGGGGCAGGGCGGCAGGGTGCATCCAGCGCTGGGGCTTGGGGGTTCCCAATCCCCGGCGTTGCGGCGCCAGGCCCCTTAGGAAGCGACCCTCGGGGCCGTCCTAGGGTTAGGGTTAGCGCCCAGGAGGCCGGCAGGCCCGATCCGCCGGCTGTGCGAGGAGTGGAGATGCAGGCCGAGTTGAGGGCGATGGCGAGCGGGAGCTGGGCCCCAGCGATTTGGCATCCTGGGCCTTTGAATGTTGCCATGGCTCGGAGGGCCCTGCCCTTTCTCCTGCAATGAATAACCAGCAAGGCCCCTAGCGGCTCCGTTGGCAGTGGGGCGGCAGGGTGAATCCCAGGCTGCGGTTCGGGGATCCCCAATCCCCGGCGTTGTGGTGCCAGGCCCCCTGGGAGGGGCTCCTCGTGGGCCAACCCAGGGTTAGAGTTAGCCCCCATAAGGCCGGCAGGCCAGATCCTCTGGCTGGGCGGTGAGAGGTGGGCGGGCCGAGGTAAAAGCGCTGGGGTGCGGGATTGTGGGCCCCTGCATTTTGGGGTGGGAGGCTTCAAATGTCGCCGGTTTCTCCAGGGCCCTGTCAGTTCTCCCGCCCTGAATGACCGGCGGTGCCCCTCGCGGCCCGGGGGGCAGCGTTGTGGGAGGGTGAGTCTGGCTTTGGGGCTTGGGGTTCCAGATCCCTGGCGTAGTGGCACCAAAACCCTTGGGAGGGGCCCCTGGGGGGCCGACCTAGGGTTAGGGTTAGCCCCCAGGAGACCGTCAGGCCCAACCGCACACTGTGCGGCGAGCTGAGGTGCGGCCCGAGGTGAAGGCGCTGGGGAGCGGGAGCGTGGGCACCAGCGTTTTGGCACAGGGAGCCTTTGAAGGTCACCGGGGACTCAGAAGGCCCTGCCCTTCTCTCGCCCTCTATGACCCGCGGCGCCCCTAGCGGCCCAGGTGGGGACAGTGCGGCAGGGTGAGTCCGGCTCTGGGGCTCTGAGTCACCAATCCCCAGCATTGCAGAGCCAGGCCGCTTGGGATGTCCCCTCAGGGCCGACCTAGGGTTTTGGTTAGCTGCCAGGAGCCCGGCAGGCCCTATCCACCGGCTCTGAAGCAAGCGGTGGGTTGGGCCTAGGTGAGGGCGCTGGCGAGCAGGATCCTGGGAGCCAACGTTTTTGCGCGGGGAGCCTTCAAAGGTCAGCGTGGGCTCGGAGGGCCCTGCCCGATCTCTTGCCCTGATTGACCGGCGGGGCCTCTAGCGGCTCGGGTGGCTGAAGGGCAGCAGGGTGAGTGCGGCACATGAGCTCGGGGTCCCCATCCCCAGCGTTGCGACGCCAGGCCCCTTGGGAAGTGCCCCTCGGTGGCCGACCTATGGTTAGGGTTAGCCTCCAGGAGCCCCGCAGGCCCGATACACCACCTGTGCGTCGAGCGGAGAGTTGGGCCGAGGTGAGGGTGCTGGTGAACATGAGCCTGGGCCCAAGCGTTTTGGTTCGGTGCGCCTTCGAAGGTCGGCAGGGGTTCGGAGGGCCCTGCCAGTTCTCCCACCCTGAATGAATGGCGGCGCCCCTAGCGGCCTGTGTGGGTTGGGGTGGCAGCGTGCATCCGGCGCTGGGGCTTGGGGGCCTCCAATCCCTGGCGTTGCGACGCCAGGCCCCTTAGGAAGGGACCTTCAGGGGCTGTCCTAGGGTTAGGGTGAGCTCCCAGGAGGCCGGCAGGCCCGAGTCGCTGGCTCTGCGAAGAGCGGAGGTGCGGGCCGAGTTGAGGGTGATGCAGAGCGGGAGCGTGGTCCCCAGCGTTTTGGCGCCCTGGGCCTTCGACTGTTGCCATGGCTCAAAGGGCCCTGCCCGTTCTCCTGCCCTGAAGAACCAGAGGCGCCCTTAGCAGCTCCCTTGGCGGCGGAGCGGCAGGGTGAGTCCATGCTGCGGCTCGGGGATCCCCAATCCCCAGCGTTGTGGGGCCAGGCTTCTTGGGAGGGGCTCCTCTTGGGCGGACCTAGGTTTAGAGTTAGCACCCAGGAGGCCAGCAGGCCCAATCCTCTGGCTGGGCGGTGAGAGGTGGGCGGCCCGAGGTAAATGCGCTGGCGATCGGGAGCATGGGCCCCTGCATTTTGGCGCAGGAGGCTTCAAATATCGCCGGTTTCTCCAGGGCCCTGTCCCTTCTCCCGCCCTGAATGACGGGCGGCGCCACTAGCAGCCCGGGTGGCGACGTGGCGGTACGGTGAGTCTGGCTCTGGGTCTTGGGGTCCCTGATCCCCAGTGTAGCGGCACCAGGACCCTTGGGAGGGGCCCCTGGGTGGCTGACCTAGGGTTAGGGTTAGCCCCCAGGAGGCCGGCAGGTGGGATCAGGCCACTGTCCAGGGAGCGGAGGGCGGGGCCGAGGTGAGGGCGTTGGGGAGCGGGAGCGTGGGCACCAGCGTTTTGGCACGGGGAGCCTTTGAAGGCCACCGGGGGCTCGGAAGGCCCTGCCCCTTCTCTCGCCCTGAATGACCCGCAGTGCTCCTAGCGGCCCGGGTGGCGGCGTTGCGGTAGGGTGAGTGTGGCTCTGGGGCTTGAGGTTCCCGATCCCCGGCGAAGCGGCACCAGGACCCTTGGGAGGGGCCCCTGGGTGGCCGACCTAGGGTTAGGGTTAGCACCCGGGAGGCCGGCAGGCGGGATCCGCCCGCTGTGCGTGGAGCGGAGGGGCGGGCCGAGGTGAGGGCGCTGGCGAGCAAGAGCCTGGGCCCAAGCGTTTTGGCACCGGGGGCCTTCGAATGTCTCCGGGGACTCGGCGGGCCCTGCCCATTCTCCTCCCTGAATGACCGGCGGCGCCCCTAGCAGCCCAGGTGGCGGCGGGGCGGCATGTAAGTCCGGGCATAGGGCTCGGGGGTCCCCAGTCCACCGCGTTGCGGCGCCAGGCCCCTTGGGAGGGGCCCCTGGGAGGCTGACCTAGGGTGAGGTTTAGCCCCTAGGATGCCGGCAGGCCCTATTCGCCAGCCGTGTGGAGACTGGAGTGGCGGACCGAGGTGAGGGCACTGGTGAGCGGGAGCGTGGGCCCGGGTGTTTTGGCGCGGGGGGCCTTTGAAGGTCGCCGTGTCTTGGAGGGCCCTGCCCGTGCTCCCGCCCTGAATGAACGGCACCACCCCAAGCCCCCGGGTGGCGGCTGGGTGGCAGGGTGAGTCCAGTGCTGAGGCTCGGGGGTCCCCAATCCCCAGCGTTGCGGCGCCAGATCCCTTGGGAGGGGCCCCTCGGGGGTCGATCTAGGGTTGCGGTTAGCCCCCAGGAGGCCGGTGGACCCGATCTGCGGCTGTGCGGCACGCGGAGGGTTGGGCCGAGGTGAGGGCGCTGGCGAGACTGAGCATGAGCCCAAGCGTTTTAGTGCGGGGGGCCTTCGAAGGTCAGTGGGGGCTCGGAGGGACCTGCCCGTTCTCCCGCTCTGAATGACCGGCGGGGCCCCTAGAGGCTCCGGTGCCTGAAGGGCAGCAGGGTGAGACCGGCACTTGGGTTGGGGTCCCCATTCCCGGCGTTGTGGCGCCAGGCCACTTGGGAAGGGCCCCTCCGTGGCCGACCTACAGTTAGGGTTAGCCCCCAGGAGGCCAGCAGGCCCGATACACCGCCTGTGCGTCGAGCGGAGAGTTGGGCCGAGGTGAGGGTGCTGGTGAACATGAGCCCGGGCCCAAGCGTTTTGGTTCGGGGCGCCTTCGAAGGTCGGCGGGGGTTCGAAGGGCCCTGCCCGTTCTCCCACCCTGAATGAATGGCGGCGCCCCTAGCGGCACGTGTGGGGCAGGGCGGCAGGGTGCATCCAGCGCTGGGGCTTGGGGGTTCCCAATCCCCGGCGTTGCGGCGCCAGGCCCCTTAGGAAGCGACCCTCGGGGCCGTCCTAGGGTTAGGGTTAGCGCCCAGGAGGCCGGCAGGCCCGATCCGCCGGCTGTGCGAGGAGTGGAGATGCAGGCCGAGTTGAGGGCGATGGCGAGCGGGAGCTGGGCCCCAGCGATTTGGCATCCTGGGCCTTTGAATGTTGCCATGGCTCGGAGGGCCCTGCCCTTTCTCCTGCAATGAATAACCAGCAAGGCCCCTAGCGGCTCCGTTGGCAGTGGGGCGGCAGGGTGAATCCCAGGCTGCGGTTCGGGGATCCCCAATCCCCGGCGTTGTGGTGCCAGGCCCCTTGGGAGGGGCTCCTCGTGGGCCAACCCAGGGTTAGAGTTAGCCCCCATAAGGCCGGCAGGCCAGATCCTCTGGCTGGGCGGTGAGAGGTGGGCGGGCCGAGGTAAAAGCGCTGGGGTGCGGGATTGTGGGCCCCTGCATTTTGGGGTGGGAGGCTTCAAATGTCGCCGGTTTCTCCAGGGCCCTGTCAGTTCTCCCGCCCTGAATGACCGGCGGTGCCCCTCGCGGCCCGGGGGGCAGCGTTGTGGGAGGGTGAGTCTGGCTTTGGGGCTTGGGGTTCCAGATCCCTGGCGTAGTGGCACCAAAACCCTTGGGAGGGGCCCCTGGGGGGCCGACCTAGGGTTAGGGTTAGCCCCCAGGAGACCGTCAGGCCCAACCGCACACTGTGCGGCGAGCTGAGGTGCGGCCCGAGGTGAAGGCGCTGGGGAGCGGGAGCGTGGGCACCAGCGTTTTGGCACAGGGAGCCTTTGAAGGTCACCGGGGACTCAGAAGGCCCTGCCCTTCTCTCGCCCTCTATGACCCGCGGCGCCCCTAGCGGCCCAGGTGGGGACAGTGCGGCAGGGTGAGTCCGGCTCTGGGGCTCTGAGTCACCAATCCCCAGCATTGCAGAGCCAGGCCGCTTGGGATGTCCCCTCAGGGCCGACCTAGGGTTTTGGTTAGCTGCCAGGAGCCCGGCAGGCCCTATCCACCGGCTCTCAAGCAAGCGGTGGGGTGGGCCTAGGTGAGGGCGCTGGCGAGCAGGATCCTGGGAGCCAACGTTTTTGCGCGGGGAGCCTTCAAAGGTCAGCGTGGGCTCGGAGGGCCCTGCCCGATCTCTTGCCCTGATTGACCGGCGGGGCCTCTAGCGGCTCGGGTGGCTGAAGGGCAGCAGGGTGAGTGCGGCACATGAGCTCGGGGTCCCCATCCCCAGCGTTGCGACGCCAGGCCCCTTGGGAAGTGCCCCTCGGTGGCCGACCTATGGTTAGGGTTAGCCTCCAGGAGCCCCGCAGGCCCGATACACCACCTGTGCGTCGAGCGGAGAGTTGGGCCGAGGTGAGGGTGCTGGTGAACATGAGCCTGGGCCCAAGCGTTTTGGTTCGGTGCGCCTTCGAAGGTCGGCAGGGGTTCGGAGGGCCCTGCCAGTTCTCCCACCCTGAATGAATGGCGGCGCCCCTAGCGGCCTGTGTGGGTTGGGGTGGCAGCGTGCATCCGGCGCTGGGGCTTGGGGGCCCCCAATCCCTGGCGTTGCGACGCCAGGCCCCTTACGAAGGGACCTTCAGGGGCTGTCCTAGGGTTAGGGTGAGCTCCCAGGAGGCCGGCAGGCCCGAGTCGCTGGCTCTGCGAAGAGCGGAGGTGCGGGCCGAGTTGAGGGTGATGCAGAGCGGGAGCGTGGTCCCCAGCATTTTGACGCCCTGGTCCTTCGACTGTTGCCATGGCTCAAAGGGCCCTGCCCGTTCTCCTGCCCTGAAGAACCAGAGGCGCCCTTAGCAGCTCCCTTGGCGGCGGAGCGGCAGGGTGAGTCCATGCTGCGGCTCGGGGATCCCCAATCCCCAGCGTTGTGGGGCCAGGCTTCTTGGGAGGGGCTCCTCTTGGGCGGACCTAGGTTTAGAGTTAGCACCCAGGAGGCCAGCAGGCCCAATCCTCTGGCTGGGCGGTGAGAGGTGGGTGGCCCGAGGTAAAGGCGCTGGTGATCGGGAGCATGGGCCCCTGCATTTTGGCGCAGGAGGCTTCAAATATCGCCGGTTTCTCCAGGGCCCTGTCCCTTCTCCCGCCCTGAATGACGGGCGGCGCCACTAGCAGCCCGGGTGGCGACGTGGCGGTACGGTGAGTCTGGCTCTGGGTCTTGGGGTCCCTGATCCCCAGTGTAGCGGCACCAGGACCCTTGGGAGGGGCCCCTGGGTGGCTGACCTAGGGTTAGGGTTAGCCCCCAGGAGGCCGGCAGGTGGGATCAGGCCACTGTCCAGGGAGCGGAGGGCGGGGCCGAGGTGAGGGCGTTGGGGAGCGGGAGCGTGGGCACCAGCGTTTTGGCACGGGGAGCCTTTGAAGGCCACCGGGGGCTCGGAAGGCCCTGCCCCTTCTCTCGCCCTGAATGACCCGCAGTGCTCCTAGCGGCCCGGGTGGCGGCGTTGCGGTAGGGTGAGTGTGGCTCTGGGGCTTGAGGTTCCCGATCCCCGGCGAAGCGGCACCAGGACCCTTGGGAGGGGCCCCTGGGTGGCCGACCTAGGGTTAGGGTTAGCACCCGGGAGGCCGGCAGGCGGGATCCGCCCGCTGTGCGTGGAGCGGAGGGGCGGGCCGAGGTGAGGGCGCTGGCGAGCAAGAGCCTGGGCCCAAGCGTTTTGGCACCGGGGGCCTTCGAATGTCTCCGGGGACTCGGCGGGCCCTGCCCATTCTCCTCCCTGAATGACCGGCGGCGCCCCTAGCAGCCCAGGTGGCGGCGGGGCGGCATGTAAGTCCGGGCATAGGGCTCGGGGGTCCCCAGTCCACCGCGTTGCGGCGCCAGGCCCCTTGGGAGGGGCCCCTCGGAGGCTGACCTAGGGTGAGGTTTAGCCCCTAGGATGCCGGCAGGCCCTATTCGCCAGCCGTGTGGAGACTGGAGTGGCGGACCGAGGTGAGGGCACTGGTGAGCGGGAGCGTGGGCCCGGGTGTTTTGGCGCGGGGGGCCTTTGAAGGTCGCCGTGTCTTGGAGGGCCCTGCCCGTGCTCCCGCCCTGAATGAACGGCACCACCCCAAGCCCCCGGGTGGCGGCTGGGTGGCAGGGTGAGTCCAGTGCTGAGGCTCGGGGGTCCCCAATCCCCAGCGTTGCGGCGCCAGATCCCTTGGGAGGGGCCCCTCGGGGGTCGATCTAGGGTTGCGGTTAGCCCCCAGGAGGCCGGTGGACCCGATCTGCGGCTGTGCGGCACGCGGAGGGTTGGGCCGAGGTGAGGGCGCTGGCGAGACTGAGCATGAGCCCAAGCGTTTTAGTGCGGGGGGCCTTCGAAGGTCAGTGGGGGCTCGGAGGGACCTGCCCGTTCTCCCGCTCTGAATGACCGGCTGGGCCGCTAGAGGCTCCGGTGCCTGAAGGGCAGCAGGGTGAGACCGGCACTTGGGTTGGGGTCCCCATTCCCGGCGTTGTGGCGCCAGGCCACTTGGGAAGGGCCCCTCCGTGGCCGACCTACAGTTAGGGTTAGCCCCCAGGAGGCCAGCAGGCCCGATACACCGCCTGTGCGTCGAGCGGAGAGTTGGGCCGAGGTGAGGGTGCTGGTGAACATGAGCCCGGGCCCAAGCGTTTTGGTTCGGGGCGCCTTCGAAGGTCGGCGGGGGTTCGAAGGGCCCTGCCCGTTCTCCCACCCTGAATGAATGGCGGCGCCCCTAGCGGCACGTGTGGGGCAGGGCGGCAGGGTGCATCCAGCGCCGGGGCTTGGGGGTTCCCAATCCCCGGCGTTGCGGCGCCAGGCCCCTTAGGAAGCGACCCTCGGGGCCGTCCTAGGGTTAGGGTTAGCGCCCAGGAGGCCGGCAGGCCCGATCCGCCGGCTGTGCGAGGAGTGGAGATGCAGGCCGAGTTGAGGGCGATGGCGAGCGGGAGCTGGGCCCCAGCGATTTGGCATCCTGGGCCTTTGAATGTTGCCATGGCTCGGAGGGCCCTGCCCTTTCTCCTGCAATGAATAACCAGCAAGGCCCCTAGCGGCTCCGTTGGCAGTGGGGCGGCAGGGTGAATCCCAGGCTGCGGTTCGGGGATCCCCAATCCCCGGCGTTGTGGTGCCAGGCCCCTTGGGAGGGGCTCCTCGTGGGCCAACCCAGGGTTAGAGTTAGCCCCCATAAGGCCGGCAGGCCAGATCCTCTGGCTGGGCGGTGAGAGGTGGGCGGGCCGAGGTAAAAGCGCTGGGGTGCGGGATTGTGGGCCCCTGCATTTTGGGGTGGGAGGCTTCAAATGTCGCCGGTTTCTCCAGGGCCCTGTCAGTTCTCCCGCCCTGAATGACCGGCGGTGCCCCTCGCGGCCCGGGGGGCAGCGTTGTGGGAGGGTGAGTCTGGCTTTGGGGCTTGGGGTTCCAGATCCCTGGCGTAGTGGCACCAAAACCCTTGGGAGGGGCCCCTGGGGGGCCGACCTAGGGTTAGGGTTAGCCCCCAGGAGACCGTCAGGCCCAACCGCACACTGTGCGGCGAGCTGAGGTGCGGCCCGAGGTGAAGGCGCTGGGGAGCGGGAGCGTGGGCACCAGCGTTTTGGCACAGGGAGCCTTTGAAGGTCACCGGGGACTCAGAAGGCCCTGCCCTTCTCTCGCCCTCTATGACCCGCGGCGCCCCTAGCGGCCCAGGTGGGGACAGTGCGGCAGGGTGAGTCCGGCTCTGGGGCTCTGAGTCACCAATCCCCAGCATTGCAGAGCCAGGCCGCTTGGGATGTCCCCTCAGGGCCGACCTAGGGTTTTGGTTAGCTGCCAGGAGCCCGGCAGGCCCTATCCACCGGCTCTGAAGCAAGCGGTGGGGTGGGCCTAGGTGAGGGCGCTGGCGAGCAGGATCCTGGGAGCCAACGTTTTTGCGCGGGGAGCCTTCAAAGGTCAGCGTGGGCTCGGAGGGCCCTGCCCGATCTCTTGCCCTGATTGACCGGCGGGGCCTCTAGCGGCTCGGGTGGCTGAAGGGCAGCAGGGTGAGTGCGGCACATGAGCTCGGGGTCCCCATCCCCAGCGTTGCGACGCCAGGCCCCTTGGGAAGTGCCCCTCGGTGGCCGACCTATGGTTAGGGTTAGCCTCCAGGAGCCCCGCAGGCCCGATACACCACCTGTGCGTCGAGCGGAGAGTTGGGCCGAGGTGAGGGTGCTGGTGAACATGAGCCTGGGCCCAAGCGTTTTGGTTCGGTGCGCCTTCGAAGGTCGGCAGGGGTTCGGAGGGCCCTGCCAGTTCTCCCACCCTGAATGAATGGCGGCGCCCCTAGCGGCCTGTGTGGGTTGGGGTGGCAGCGTGCATCCGGCGCTGGGGCTTGGGGGCCCCAATCCCTGGCATTGCGGCGCCAGGCCCCTTAGGAAGGGACCTTCAGGGGCTGTCCTAGGGTTAGGGTGAGCTCCCAGGAGGCCGGCAGGCCCGAGTCGCTGGCTCTGCGAAGAGCGGAGGTGCGGGCCGAGTTGAGGGTGATGCAGAGCGGGAGCGTGGTCCCCAGCGCTTTGGCGCCCTGGGCCTTCGACTGTTGCCATGGCTCAAAGGGCCCTGCCCGTTCTCCTGCCCTGAAGAACCAGCGGCGCCCTTAGCAGCTCCCTTGGCGGTGGAGCGGCAGGGTGAGTCCATGCTGCGGCTCGGGGATCCCCAATCCCCAGCGTTGTGGGGCCAGGCTTCTTGGGAGGGGCTCCTCTTGGGCGGACCTAGGTTTAGAGTTAGCACCCAGGAGGCCAGCAGGCCCAATCCTCTGGCTGGGCGGTGAGAGGTGGGCGGCCCGAGGTAAAGGCGCTGGTGATCGGAGCATGGGCCCCTGCATTTTGGCGCAGGAGGCTTCAAATATCGCCGGTTTCTCCAGGGCCCTGTCCCTTCTCCCGCCCTGAATGACGGGCGGCGCCACTAGCAGCCCGGGTGGCGACGTGGCGGTACGGTGAGTCTGGCTCTGGGTCTTGGGGTCCCTGATCCCCAGTGTAGCGGCACCAGGACCCTTGGGAGGGGCCCCTGGGTGGCTGACCTAGGGTTAGGGTTAGCCCCCAGGAGGCCGGCAGGTGGGATCAGGCCACTGTCCAGGGAGCGGAGGGCGGGGCCGAGGTGAGGGCGTTGGGGAGCGGGAGCGTGGGCACCAGCGTTTTGGCACGGGGAGCCTTTGAAGGCCACCGGGGGCTCGGAAGGCCCTGCCCCTTCTCTCGCCCTGAATGACCCGCAGTGCTCCTAGCGGCCCGGGTGGCGGCGTTGCGGTAGGGTGAGTGTGGCTCTGGGGCTTGAGGTTCCCGATCCCCGGCGAAGCGGCACCAGGACCCTTGGGAGGGGCCCCTGGGTGGCCGACCTAGGGTTAGGGTTAGCACCCGGGAGGCCGGCAGGCGGGATCCGCCCGCTGTGCGTGGAGCGGAGGGGCGGGCCGAGGTGAGGGCGCTGGCGAGCAAGAGCCTGGGCCCAAGCGTTTTGGCACCGGGGGCCTTCGAATGTCTCCGGGGACTCGGCGGGCCCTGCCCATTCTCCTCCCTGAATGACCGGCGGCGCCCCTAGCAGCCCAGGTGGCGGCGGGGCGGCATGTAAGTCCGGGCATAGGGCTCGGGGGTCCCCAGTCCACCGCGTTGCGGCGCCAGGCCCCTTGGGAGGGGCCCCTCGGAGGCTGACCTAGGGTGAGGTTTAGCCCCTAGGATGCCGGCAGGCCCTATTCGCCAGCCGTGTGGAGACTGGAGTGGCGGACCGAGGTGAGGGCACTGGTGAGCGGGAGCGTGGGCCCGGGTGTTTTGGCGCGGGGGGCCTTTGAAGGTCGCCGTGTCTTGGAGGGCCCTGCCCGTGCTCCCGCCCTGAATGAACGGCACCACCCCAAGCCCCCGGGTGGCGGCTGGGTGGCAGGGTGAGTCCAGTGCTGAGGCTCGGGGGTCCCCAATCCCCAGCGTTGCGGCGCCAGATCCCTTGGGAGGGGCCCCTCGGGGGTCGATCTAGGGTTGCGGTTAGCCCCCAGGAGGCCGGTGGACCCGATCTGCGGCTGTGCGGCACGCGGAGGGTTGGGCCGAGGTGAGGGCGCTGGCGAGACTGAGCATGAGCCCAAGCGTTTTAGTGCGGGGGGCCTTCGAAGGTCAGTGGGGGCTCGGAGGGACCTGCCCGTTCTCCCGCTCTGAATGACCGGCGGGGCCCCTAGAGGCTCCGGTGCCTGAAGGGCAGCAGGGTGAGACCGGCACTTGGGTTGGGGTCCCCATTCCCGGCGTTGTGGCGCCAGGCCACTTGGGAAGGGCCCCTCCGTGGCCGACCTACAGTTAGGGTTAGCCCCCAGGAGGCCAGCAGGCCCGATACACCGCCTGTGCGTCAAGCGGAGAGTTGGGCCGAGGTGAGGGTGCTGGTGAACATGAGCCCGGGCCCAAGCGTTTTGGTTCGGGGCGCCTTCGAAGGTCGGCGGGGGTTCGAAGGGCCCTGCCCGTTCTCCCACCCTGAATGAATGGCGGCGCCCCTAGCGGCACGTGTGGGGCAGGGCGGCAGGGTGCATCCAGCGCCGGGGCTTGGGGGTTCCCAATCCCCGGCGTTGCGGCGCCAGGCCCCTTAGGAAGCGACCCTCGGGGCCGTCCTAGGGTTAGGGTTAGCGCCCAGGAGGCCGGCAGGCCCGATCCGCCGGCTGTGCGAGGAGTGGAGATGCAGGCCGAGTTGAGGGCGATGGCGAGCGGGAGCTGGGCCCCAGCGATTTGGCATCCTGGGCCTTTGAATGTTGCCATGGCTCGGAGGGCCCTGCCCTTTCTCCTGCAATGAATAACCAGCAAGGCCCCTAGCGGCTCCGTTGGCAGTGGGGCGGCAGGGTGAATCCCAGGCTGCGGTTCGGGGATCCCCAATCCCCGGCGTTGTGGTGCCAGGCCCCTTGGGAGGGGCTCCTCGTGGGCCAACCCAGGGTTAGAGTTAGCCCCCATAAGGCCGGCAGGCCAGATCCTCTGGCTGGGCGGTGAGAGGTGGGCGGGCCGAGGTAAAAGCGCTGGGGTGCGGGATTGTGGGCCCCTGCATTTTGGGGTGGGAGGCTTCAAATGTCGCCGGTTTCTCCAGGGCCCTGTCAGTTCTCCCGCCCTGAATGACCGGCGGTGCCCCTCGCGGCCCGGGGGGCAGCGTTGTGGGAGGGTGAGTCTGGCTTTGGGGCTTGGGGTTCCAGATCCCTGGCGTAGTGGCACCAAAACCCTTGGGAGGGGCCCCTGGGGGGCCGACCTAGGGTTAGGGTTAGCCCCCAGGAGACCGTCAGGCCCAACCGCACACTGTGCGGCGAGCTGAGGTGCGGCCCGAGGTGAAGGCGCTGGGGAGCGGGAGCGTGGGCACCAGCGTTTTGGCACAGGGAGCCTTTGAAGGTCACCGGGGACTCAGAAGGCCCTGCCCTTCTCTCGCCCTCTATGACCCGCGGCGCCCCTAGCGGCCCAGGTGGGGACAGTGCGGCAGGGTGAGTCCGGCTCTGGGGCTCTGAGTCACCAATCCCCAGCATTGCAGAGCCAGGCCGCTTGGGATGTCCCCTCAGGGCCGACCTAGGGTTTTGGTTAGCTGCCAGGAGCCCGGCAGGCCCTATCCACCGGCTCTGAAGCAAGCGGTGGGGTGGGCCTAGGTGAGGGCGCTGGCGAGCAGGATCCTGGGAGCCAACGTTTTTGCGCGGGGAGCCTTCAAAGGTCAGCGTGGGCTCGGAGGGCCCTGCCCGATCTCTTGCCCTGATTGACCGGCGGGGCCTCTAGCGGCTCGGGTGGCTGAAGGGCAGCAGGGTGAGTGCGGCACATGAGCTCGGGGTCCCCATCCCCAGCGTTGCGACGCCAGGCCCCTTGGGAAGTGCCCCTCGGTGGCCGACCTATGGTTAGGGTTAGCCTCCAGGAGCCCCGCAGGCCCGATACACCACCTGTGCGTCGAGCGGAGAGTTGGGCCGAGGTGAGGGTGCTGGTGAACATGAGCCTGGGCCCAAGCGTTTTGGTTCGGTGCGCCTTCGAAGGTCGGCAGGGGTTCGGAGGGCCCTGCCAGTTCTCCCACCCTGAATGAATGGCGGCGCCCCTAGCGGCCTGTGTGGGTTGGGGTGGCAGCGTGCATCCGGCGCTGGGGCTTGGGGGCCCCCAATCCCTGGCGTTGCGACGCCAGGCCCCTTAGGAAGGGACCTTCAGGGGCTGTCCTAGGGTTAGGGTGAGCTCCCAGGAGGCCGGCAGGCCCGAGTCGCTGGCTCTGCGAAGAGCGGAGGTGCGGGCCGAGTTGAGGGTGATGCAGAGCGGGAGCGTGGTCCCCAGCGTTTTGGCGCCCTGGGCCTTCGACTGTTGCCATGGCTCAAAGGGCCCTGCCCGTTCTCCTGCCCTGAAGAACCAGAGGCGCCCTTAGCAGCTCCCTTGGCGGTGGAGCGGCAGGGTGAGTCCATGCTGCGGCTCGGGGATCCCCAATCCCCAGCGTTGTGGGGCCAGGCTTCTTGGGAGGGGCTCCTCTTGGGCGGACCTAGGTTTAGAGTTAGCACCCAGGAGGCCAGCAGGCCCAATCCTCTGGCTGGGCGGCGAGAGGTGGGCGGCCCGAGGTAAAGGCGCTGGCGATCGGGAGCATGGGCCCCTGCATTTTGGCGCAGGAGGCTTCAAATATCGCCGGTTTCTCCAGGGCCCTGTCCCTTCTCCCGCCCTGAATGACGGGCGGCGCCACTAGCAGCCCGGGTGGCGACGTGGCGGTACGGTGAGTCTGGCTCTGGGTCTTGGGGTCCCTGATCCCCAGTGTAGCGGCACCAGGACCCTTGGGAGGGGCCCCTGGGTGGCTGACCTAGGGTTAGGGTTAGCCCCCAGGAGGCCGGCAGGTGGGATCAGGCCACTGTCCAGGGAGCGGAGGGCGGGGCCGAGGTGAGGGCGTTGGGGAGCGGGAGCGTGGGCACCAGCGTTTTGGCACGGGGAGCCTTTGAAGGCCACCGGGGACTCGGAAGGCCCTGCCCCTTCTCTCGCCCTGAATGACCCGCAGTGCTCCTAGCGGCCCGGGTGGCGGCGTTGCGGTAGGGTGAGTGTGGCTCTGGGGCTTGAGGTTCCCGATCCCCGGCGAAGCGGCACCAGGACCCTTGGGAGGGGCCCCTGGGTGGCCGACCTAGGGTTAGGGTTAGCACCCGGGAGGCCGGCAGGCGGGATCCGCCCGCTGTGCGTGGAGCGGAGGGGCGGGCCGAGGTGAGGGCGCTGGCGAGCAAGAGCCTGGGCCCAAGCGTTTTGGCACCGGGGGCCTTCGAATGTCTCCGGGGACTCGGCGGGCCCTGCCCATTCTCCTCCCTGAATGACCGGCGGCGCCCCTAGCAGCCCAGGTGGCGGCGGGGCGGCATGTAAGTCCGGGCATAGGGCTCGGGGGTCCCCAGTCCACCGCGTTGCGGCGCCAGGCCCCTTGGGAGGGGCCCCTCGGAGGCTGACCTAGGGTGAGGTTTAGCCCCTAGGATGCCGGCAGGCCCTATTCGCCAGCCGTGTGGAGACTGGAGTGGCGGACCGAGGTGAGGGCACTGGTGAGCGGGAGCGTGGGCCCGGGTGTTTTGGCGCGGGGGGCCTTTGAAGGTCGCCGTGTCTTGGAGGGCCCTGCCCGTGCTCCCGCCCTGAATGAACGGCACCACCCCAAGCCCCCGGGTGGCGGCTGGGTGGCAGGGTGAGTCCAGTGCTGAGGCTCGGGGGTCCCCAATCCCCAGCGTTGCGGCGCCAGATCCCTTGGGAGGGGCCCCTCGGGGGTCGATCTAGGGTTGCGGTTAGCCCCCAGGAGGCCGGTGGACCCGATCTGCGGCTGTGCGGCACGAGGAGGGTTGGGCCGAGGTGAGGGCGCTGGCGAGACTGAGCATGAGCCCAAGCGTTTTAGTGCGGGGGGCCTTCGAAGGTCAGTGGGGGCTCGGAGGGACCTGCCCGTTCTCCCGCTCTGAATGACCGGCGGGGCCCCTAGAGGCTCCGGTGCCTGAAGGGCAGCAGGGTGAGACCGGCACTTGGGTTGGGGTCCCCATTCCCGGCGTTGTGGCGCCAGGCCACTTGGGAAGGGCCCCTCCGTGGCCGACCTACAGTTAGGGTTAGCCCCCAGGAGGCCAGCAGGCCCGATACACCGCCTGTGCGTCGAGCGGAGAGTTGGGCCGAGGTGAGGGTGCTGGTGAACATGAGCCCGGGCCCAAGCGTTTTGGTTCGGGGCGCCTTCGAAGGTCGGCGGGGGTTCGAAGGGCCCTGCCCGTTCTCCCACCCTGAATGAATGGCGGCGCCCCTAGCGGCACGTGTGGGGCAGGGCGGCAGGGTGCATCCAGCGCTGGGGCTTGGGGGTTCCCAATCCCCGGCGTTGCGGCGCCAG
Organism: Ursus americanus; assembly: GCF_024610735.1. NCBI lineage: Eukaryota > Metazoa > Chordata > Mammalia > Carnivora > Ursidae > Ursus > Ursus americanus. Next base: position 2,407,316 of record NW_028273624.1, read on the forward strand.
GCCCCTTAGGAAGCGACCCTCGGGGCCGTCCTAGGGTTAGGGTTAGCGCCCAGGAGGCCGGCAGGCCCGATCCGCCGGCTGTGCGAGGAGTGGAGATGCAGGCCGAGTTGAGGGCGATGGCGAGTGGGACCTGGGCCCCAGCGTTTTGGCGTCCTGGGCCTTTGAATGTTGCCATGGCTCGGAGGGCCCTGCCCTTTCTCCTGCCCTGACGAACCAGCAAGGCCCCTAGCGGCTCCGTTGGTGGTGGGGCGGCAGGGTGAATCCCAGGCTGCGGTTCGGGGATCCCCAATCCCCGGCGTTGTGGTGCCAGGCCCCCTGGGAGGGGCTCCTCGTGGGCCGACCCAGGGTTAGAGTTAGCCCCCATAAGGCCGGCAGGCCAGATCCTCTGGCTGGGCAGTGAGAGGTGGGCGGGCCGAGGTAAAGGCGCTGGGGTGCGGGATTGTGGGCCCCTGCATTTTGGGGTGGGAGGCTTCAAATGTCGCCGGTTTCTCCAGGGCCCTGTCAGTTCTCCCGCCCTGAATGACCGGCGGTGCCCCTCGCGGCCCGGGGGGCAGCGTTGTGGGAGGGTGAGTCTGGCTTAGGGGCTTGGGGTTCCAGATCCCTGGCGTAGTGGCACCAAAACCCTTGGGAGGGGCCCCTGGGGGGCCGACCTAGGGTTAGGGTTAGCCCCCAGGAGACCGTCAGGCCCAACCGCACACTGTGCGGCGAGCTGAGGTGCGGCCCGAGGTGAAGGCGCTGGGGAGCGGGAGCGTGGGCACCAGCGTTTTGGCACAGGGAGCCTTTGAAGGTCACCGGGGACTCAGAAGGCCCTGCCCTTCTCTCGCCCTCTATGACCCGCGGCGCCCCTAGCGGCCCAGGTGGGGACAGTGCGGCAGGGTGAGTCCGGCTCTGGGGCTCTGAGTCACCAATCCCCAGCATTGCAGAGCCAGGCCGCTTGGGATGTCCCCTCAGGGCCGACCTAGGGTTTTGGTTAGCTGCCAGGAGCCCGGCAGGCCCTATCCACCGGCTCTGAAGCAAGCGGTGGGGTGGGCCTAGGTGAGGGCGCTGGCGAGCAGGATCCTGGGAGCCAACGTTTTTGCGCGGGGAGCCTTCAAAGGTCAGCGTGGGCTCGGAGGGCCCTGCCCGATCTCTTGCCCTGATTGACCGGCGGGGCCTCTAGCGGCTCGGGTGGCTGAAGGGCAGCAGGGTGAGTGCGGCACATGAGCTCGGGGTCCCCATCCCCAGCGTTGCGACGCCAGGCCCCTTGGGAAGTGCCCCTCGGTGGCCGACCTATGGTTAGGGTTAGCCTCCAGGAGCCCCGCAGGCCCGATACACCACCTGTGCGTCGAGCGGAGAGTTGGGCCGAGGTGAGGGTGCTGGTGAACATGAGCCTGGGCCCAAGCGTTTTGGTTCGGTGCGCCTTCGAAGGTCGGCAGGGGTTCGGAGGGCCCTGCCAGTTCTCCCACCCTGAATGAATGGCGGCGCCCCTAGCGGCCTGTGTGGGTTGGGGTGGCAGCGTGCATCCGGCGCTGGGGCTTGGGGGCCCCCAATCCCTGGCGTTGCGACGCCAGGCCCCTTAGGAAGGGACCTTCAGGGGCTGTCCTAGGGTTAGGGTGAGCTCCCAGGAGGCCGGCAGGCCCGAGTCGCTGGCTCTGCGAAGAGCGGAGGTGCGGGCCGAGTTGAGGGTGATGCAGAGCGGGAGCGTGGTCCCCAGCGTTTTGGCGCCCTGGGCCTTCGACTGTTGCCATGGCTCAAAGGGCCCTGCCCGTTCTCCTGCCCTGAAGAACCAGAGGCGCCCTTAGCAGCTCCCTTGGCGGTGGAGCGGCAGGGTGAGTCCATGCTGCGGCTCGGGGATCCCCAATCCCCAGCGTTGTGGGGCCAGGCTTCTTGGGAGGGGCTCCTCTTGGGCGGACCTAGGTTTAGAGTTAGCACCCAGGAGGCCAGCAGGCCCAATCCTCTGGCTGGGCGGCGAGAGGTGGGCGGCCCGAGGTAAAGGCGCTGGTGATCGGAGCATGGGCCCCTGCATTTTGGCGCAGGAGGCTTCAAATATCGCCGGTTTCTCCAGGGCCCTGTCCCTTCTCCCGCCCTGAATGACGGGCGGCGCCACTAGCAGCCCGGGTGGCGACGTGGCGGTACGGTGAGTCTGGCTCTGGGTCTTGGGGTCCCTGATCCCCAGTGTAGCGGCACCAGGACCCTTGGGAGGGGCCCCTGGGTGGCTGACCTAGGGTTAGGGTTAGCCCCCAGGAGGCCGGCAGGTGGGATCAGGCCACTGTCCAGGGAGCGGAGGGCGGGGCCGAGGTGAGGGCGTTGGGGAGCGGGAGCGTGGGCACCAGCGTTTTGGCACGGGGAGCCTTTGAAGGCCACCGGGGGCTCGGAAGGCCCTGCCCCTTCTCTCGCCCTGAATGACCCGCAGTGCTCCTAGCGGCCCGGGTGGCGGCGTTGCGGTAGGGTGAGTGTGGCTCTGGGGCTTGAGGTTCCCGATCCCCGGCGAAGCGGCACCAGGACCCTTGGGAGGGGCCCCTGGGTGGCCGACCTAGGGTTAGGGTTAGCACCCGGGAGGCCGGCAGGCGGGATCCGCCCGCTGTGCGTGGAGCGGAGGGGCGGGCCGAGGTGAGGGCGCTGGCGAGCAAGAGCCTGGGCCCAAGCGTTTTGGCACCGGGGGCCTTCGAATGTCTCCGGGGACTCGGCGGGCCCTGCCCATTCTCCTCCCTGAATGACCGGCGGCGCCCCTAGCAGCCCAGGTGGCGGCGGGGCGGCATGTAAGTCCGGGCATAGGGCTCGGGGGTCCCCAGTCCACCGCGTTGCGGCGCCAGGCCCCTTGGGAGGGGCCCCTCGGAGGCTGACCTAGGGTGAGGTTTAGCCCCTAGGATGCCGGCAGGCCCTATTCGCCAGCCGTGTGGAGACTGGAGTGGCGGACCGAGGTGAGGGCACTGGTGAGCGGGAGCGTGGGCCCGGGTGTTTTGGCGCGGGGGGCCTTTGAAGGTCGCCGTGTCTTGGAGGGCCCTGCCCGTGCTCCCGCCCTGAATGAACGGCACCACCCCAAGCCCCCGGGTGGCGGCTGGGTGGCAGGGTGAGTCCAGTGCTGAGGCTCGGGGGTCCCCAATCCCCAGCGTTGCGGCGCCAGATCCCTTGGGAGGGGCCCCTCGGGGGTCGATCTAGGGTTGCGGTTAGCCCCCAGGAGGCCGGTGGACCCGATCTGCGGCTGTGCGGCACGCGGAGGGTTGGGCCGAGGTGAGGGCGCTGGCGAGACTGAGCATGAGCCCAAGCGTTTTAGTGCGGGGGGCCTTCGAAGGTCAGTGGGGGCTCGGAGGGACCTGCCCGTTCTCCCGCTCTGAATGACCGGCGGGGCCCCTAGAGGCTCCGGTGCCTGAAGGGCAGCAGGGTGAGACCGGCACTTGGGTTGGGGTCCCCATTCCCGGCGTTGTGGCGCCAGGCCACTTGGGAAGGGCCCCTCCGTGGCCGACCTACAGTTAGGGTTAGCCCCCAGGAGGCCAGCAGGCCCGATACACCGCCTGTGCGTCAAGCGGAGAGTTGGGCCGAGGTGAGGGTGCTGGTGAACATGAGCCCGGGCCCAAGCGTTTTGGTTCGGGGCGCCTTCGAAGGTCGGCGGGGGTTCGAAGGGCCCTGCCCGTTCTCCCACCCTGAATGAATGGCGGCGCCCCTAGCGGCACGTGTGGGGCAGGGCGGCAGGGTGCATCCAGCGCCGGGGCTTGGGGGTTCCCAATCCCCGGCGTTGCGGCGCCAGGCCCCTTAGGAAGCGACCCTCGGGGCCGTCCTAGGGTTAGGGTTAGCGCCCAGGAGGCCGGCAGGCCCGATCCGCCGGCTGTGCGAGGAGTGGAGATGCAGGCCGAGTTGAGGGCGATGGCGAGCGGGAGCTGGGCCCCAGCGATTTGGCATCCTGGGCCTTTGAATGTTGCCATGGCTCGGAGGGCCCTGCCCTTTCTCCTGCAATGAATAACCAGCAAGGCCCCTAGCGGCTCCGTTGGCAGTGGGGCGGCAGGGTGAATCCCAGGCTGCGGTTCGGGGATCCCCAATCCCCGGCGTTGTGGTGCCAGGCCCCTTGGGAGGGGCTCCTCGTGGGCCAACCCAGGGTTAGAGTTAGCCCCCATAAGGCCGGCAGGCCAGATCCTCTGGCTGGGCGGTGAGAGGTGGGCGGGCCGAGGTAAAAGCGCTGGGGTGCGGGATTGTGGGCCCCTGCATTTTGGGGTGGGAGGCTTCAAATGTCGCCGGTTTCTCCAGGGCCCTGTCAGTTCTCCCGCCCTGAATGACCGGCGGTGCCCCTCGCGGCCCGGGGGGCAGCGTTGTGGGAGGGTGAGTCTGGCTTTGGGGCTTGGGGTTCCAGATCCCTGGCGTAGTGGCACCAAAACCCTTGGGAGGGGCCCCTGGGGGGCCGACCTAGGGTTAGGGTTAGCCCCCAGGAGACCGTCAGGCCCAACCGCACACTGTGCGGCGAGCTGAGGTGCGGCCCGAGGTGAAGGCGCTGGGGAGCGGGAGCGTGGGCACCAGCGTTTTGGCACAGGGAGCCTTTGAAGGTCACCGGGGACTCAGAAGGCCCTGCCCTTCTCTCGCCCTCTATGACCCGCGGCGCCCCTAGCGGCCCAGGTGGGGACAGTGCGGCAGGGTGAGTCCGGCTCTGGGGCTCTGAGTCACCAATCCCCAGCATTGCAGAGCCAGGCCGCTTGGGATGTCCCCTCAGGGCCGACCTAGGGTTTTGGTTAGCTGCCAGGAGCCCGGCAGGCCCTATCCACCGGCTCTGAAGCAAGCGGTGGGGTGGGCCTAGGTGAGGGCGCTGGCGAGCAGGATCCTGGGAGCCAACGTTTTTGCGCGGGGAGCCTTCAAAGGTCAGCGTGGGCTCGGAGGGCCCTGCCCGATCTCTTGCCCTGATTGACCGGCGGGGCCTCTAGCGGCTCGGGTGGCTGAAGGGCAGCAGGGTGAGTGCGGCACATGAGCTCGGGGTCCCCATCCCCAGCGTTGCGACGCCAGGCCCCTTGGGAAGTGCCCCTCGGTGGCCGACCTATGGTTAGGGTTAGCCTCCAGGAGCCCCGCAGGCCCGATACACCACCTGTGCGTCGAGCGGAGAGTTGGGCCGAGGTGAGGGTGCTGGTGAACATGAGCCTGGGCCCAAGCGTTTTGGTTCGGTGCGCCTTCGAAGGTCGGCAGGGGTTCGGAGGGCCCTGCCAGTTCTCCCACCCTGAATGAATGGCGGCGCCCCTAGCGGCCTGTGTGGGTTGGGGTGGCAGCGTGCATCCGGCGCTGGGGCTTGGGGGCCCCCAATCCCTGGCGTTGCGACGCCAGGCCCCTTAGGAAGGGACCTTCAGGGGCTGTCCTAGGGTTAGGGTGAGCTCCCAGGAGGCCGGCAGGCCCGAGTCGCTGGCTCTGCGAAGAGCGGAGGTGCGGGCCGAGTTGAGGGTGATGCAGAGCGGGAGCGTGGTCCCCAGCGTTTTGGCGCCCTGGGCCTTCGACTGTTGCCATGGCTCAAAGGGCCCTGCCCGTTCTCCTGCCCTGAAGAACCAGAGGCGCCCTTAGCAGCTCCCTTGGCGGCGGAGCGGCAGGGTGAGTCCATGCTGCGGCTCGGGGATCCCCAATCCCCAGCGTTGTGGGGCCAGGCTTCTTGGGAGGGGCTCCTCTTGGGCGGACCTAGGTTTAGAGTTAGCACCCAGGAGGCCAGCAGGCCCAATCCTCTGGCTGGGCGGTGAGAGGTGGGTGGCCCGAGGTAAAGGCGCTGGCGATCGGGAGCATGGGCCCCTGCATTTTGGCGCAGGAGGCTTCAAATATCGCCGGTTTCTCCAGGGCCCTGTCCCTTCTCCCGCCCTGAATGACGGGCGGCGCCACTAGCAGCCCGGGTGGCGACGTGGCGGTACGGTGAGTCTGGCTCTGGGTCTTGGGGTCCCTGATCCCCAGTGTAGCGGCACCAGGACCCTTGGGAGGGGCCCCTGGGTGGCTGACCTAGGGTTAGGGTTAGCCCCCAGGAGGCCGGCAGGTGGGATCAGGCCACTGTCCAGGGAGCGGAGGGCGGGGCCGAGGTGAGGGCGTTGGGGAGCGGGAGCGTGGGCACCAGCGTTTTGGCACGGGGAGCCTTTGAAGGCCACCGGGGGCTCGGAAGGCCCTGCCCCTTCTCTCGCCCTGAATGACCCGCAGTGCTCCTAGCGGCCCGGGTGGCGGCGTTGCGGTAGGGTGAGTGTGGCTCTGGGGCTTGAGGTTCCCGATCCCCGGCGAAGCGGCACCAGGACCCTTGGGAGGGGCCCCTGGGTGGCCGACCTAGGGTTAGGGTTAGCACCCGGGAGGCCGGCAGGCGGGATCCGCCCGCTGTGCGTGGAGCGGAGGGGCGGGCCGAGGTGAGGGCGCTGGCGAGCAAGAGCCTGGGCCCAAGCGTTTTGGCACCGGGGGCCTTCGAATGTCTCCGGGGACTCGGCGGGCCCTGCCCATTCTCCTCCCTGAATGACCGGCGGCGCCCCTAGCAGCCCAGGTGGCGGCGGGGCGGCATGTAAGTCCGGGCATAGGGCTCGGGGGTCCCCAGTCCACCGCGTTGCGGCGCCAGGCCCCTTGGGAGGGGCCCCTCGGAGGCTGACCTAGGGTGAGGTTTAGCCCCTAGGATGCCGGCAGGCCCTATTCGCCAGCCGTGTGGAGACTGGAGTGGCGGACCGAGGTGAGGGCACTGGTGAGCGGGAGCGTGGGCCCGGGTGTTTTGGCGCGGGGGGCCTTTGAAGGTCGCCGTGTCTTGGAGGGCCCTGCCCGTGCTCCCGCCCTGAATGAACGGCACCACCCCAAGCCCCCGGGTGGCGGCTGGGTGGCAGGGTGAGTCCAGTGCTGAGGCTCGGGGGTCCCCAATCCCCAGCGTTGCGGCGCCAGATCCCTTGGGAGGGGCCCCTCGGGGGTCGATCTAGGGTTGCGGTTAGCCCCCAGGAGGCCGGTGGACCCGATCTGCGGCTGTGCGGCACGCGGAGGGTTGGGCCGAGGTGAGGGCGCTGGCGAGACTGAGCATGAGCCCAAGCGTTTTAGTGCGGGGGGCCTTCGAAGGTCAGTGGGGGCTCGGAGGGACCTGCCCGTTCTCCCGCTCTGAATGACCGGCGGGGCCCCTAGAGGCTCCGGTGCCTGAAGGGCAGCAGGGTGAGACCGGCACTTGGGTTGGGGTCCCCATTCCCGGCATTGTGGCGCCAGGCCACTTGGGAAGGGCCCCTCCGTGGCCGACCTACAGTTAGGGTTAGCCCCCAGGAGGCCAGCAGGCCCGATACACCGCCTGTGCGTCGAGCGGAGAGTTGGGCCGAGGTGAGGGTGCTGGTGAACATGAGCCCGGGCCCAAGCGTTTTGGTTCGGGGCGCCTTCGAAGGTCGGCGGGGGTTCGAAGGGCCCTGCCCGTTCTCCCACCCTGAATGAATGGCGGCGCCCCTAGCGGCACGTGTGGGGCAGGGCGGCAGGGTGCATCCAGCGCTGGGGCTTGGGGGTTCCCAATCCCCGGCGTTGCGGCGCCAGGCCCCTTAGGAAGCGACCCTCGGGGCCGTCCTAGGGTTAGGGTTAGCGCCCAGGAGGCCGGCAGGCCCGATCCGCCGGCTGTGCGAGGAGTGGAGATGCAGGCCGAGTTGAGGGCGATGGCGAGCGGGAGCTGGGCCCCAGCGATTTGGCATCCTGGGCCTTTGAATGTTGCCATGGCTCGGAGGGCCCTGCCCTTTCTCCTGCAATGAATAACCAGCAAGGCCCCTAGCGGCTCCGTTGGCAGTGGGGCGGCAGGGTGAATCCCAGGCTGCGGTTCGGGGATCCCCAATCCCCGGCGTTGTGGTGCCAGGCCCCTTGGGAGGGGCTCCTCGTGGGCCAACCCAGGGTTAGAGTTAGCCCCCATAAGGCCGGCAGGCCAGATCCTCTGGCTGGGCGGTGAGAGGTGGGCGGGCCGAGGTAAAAGCGCTGGGGTGCGGGATTGTGGGCCCCTGCATTTTGGGGTGGGAGGCTTCAAATGTCGCCGGTTTCTCCAGGGCCCTGTCAGTTCTCCCGCCCTGAATGACCGGCGGTGCCCCTCGCGGCCCGGGGGGCAGCGTTGTGGGAGGGTGAGTCTGGCTTTGGGGCTTGGGGTTCCAGATCCCTGGCGTAGTGGCACCAAAACCCTTGGGAGGGGCCCCTGGGGGGCCGACCTAGGGTTAGGGTTAGCCCCCAGGAGACCGTCAGGCCCAACCGCACACTGTGCGGCGAGCTGAGGTGCGGCCCGAGGTGAAGGCGCTGGGGAGCGGGAGCGTGGGCACCAGCGTTTTGGCACAGGGAGCCTTTGAAGGTCACCGGGGACTCAGAAGGCCCTGCCCTTCTCTCGCCCTCTATGACCCGCGGCGCCCCTAGCGGCCCAGGTGGGGACAGTGCGGCAGGGTGAGTCCGGCTCTGGGGCTCTGAGTCACCAATCCCCAGCATTGCAGAGCCAGGCCGCTTGGGATGTCCCCTCAGGGCCGACCTAGGGTTTTGGTTAGCTGCCAGGAGCCCGGCAGGCCCTATCCACCGGCTCTCAAGCAAGCGGTGGGGTGGGCCTAGGTGAGGGCGCTGGCGAGCAGGATCCTGGGAGCCAACGTTTTTGCGCGGGGAGCCTTCAAAGGTCAGCGTGGGCTCGGAGGGCCCTGCCCGATCTCTTGCCCTGATTGACCGGCGGGGCCTCTAGCGGCTCGGGTGGCTGAAGGGCAGCAGGGTGAGTGCGGCACATGAGCTCGGGGTCCCCATCCCCAGCGTTGCGACGCCAGGCCCCTTGGGAAGTGCCCCTCGGTGGCCGACCTATGCTTAGGGTTAGCCTCCAGGAGCCCCGCAGGCCCGATACACCACCTGTGCGTCGAGCGGAGAGTTGGGCCGAGGTGAGGGTGCTGGTGAACATGAGCCTGGGCCCAAGCGTTTTGGTTCGGTGCGCCTTCGAAGGTCGGCAGGGGTTCGGAGGGCCCTGCCAGTTCTCCCACCCTGAATGAATGGCGGCGCCCCTAGCGGCCTGTGTGGGTTGGGGTGGCAGCGTGCATCCGGCGCTGGGGCTTGGGGGCCCCCAATCCCTGGCGTTGCGACGCCAGGCCCCTTAGGAAGGGACCTTCAGGGGCTGTCCTAGGGTTAGGGTGAGCTCCCAGGAGGCCGGCAGGCCCGAGTCGCTGGCTCTGCGAAGAGCGGAGGTGCGGGCCGAGTTGAGGGTGATGCAGAGCGGGAGCGTGGTCCCCAGCATTTTGACGCCCTGGTCCTTCGACTGTTGCCATGGCTCAAAGGGCCCTGCCCGTTCTCCTGCCCTGAAGAACCAGAGGCGCCCTTAGCAGCTCCCTTGGCGGCGGAGCGGCAGGGTGAGTCCATGCTGCGGCTCGGGGATCCCCAATCCCCAGCGTTGTGGGGCCAGGCTTCTTGGGAGGGGCTCCTCTTGGGCGGACCTAGGTTTAGAGTTAGCACCCAGGAGGCCAGCAGGCCCAATCCTCTGGCTGGGCGGTGAGAGGTGGGTGGCCCGAGGTAAAGGCGCTGGCGATCGGGAGCATGGGCCCCTGCATTTTGGCGCAGGAGGCTTCAAATATCGCCGGTTTCTCCAGGGCCCTGTCCCTTCTCCCGCCCTGAATGACGGGCGGCGCCACTAGCAGCCCGGGTGGCGACGTGGCGGTACGGTGAGTCTGGCTCTGGGTCTTGGGGTCCCTGATCCCCAGTGTAGCGGCACCAGGACCCTTGGGAGGGGCCCCTGGGTGGCTGACCTAGGGTTAGGGTTAGCCCCCAGGAGGCCGGCAGGTGGGATCAGGCCACTGTCCAGGGAGCGGAGGGCGGGGCCGAGGTGAGGGCGTTGGGGAGCGGGAGCGTGGGCACCAGCGTTTTGGCACGGGGAGCCTTTGAAGGCCACCGGGGGCTCGGAAGGCCCTGCCCCTTCTCTCGCCCTGAATGACCCGCAGTGCTCCTAGCGGCCCGGGTGGCGGCGTTGCGGTAGGGTGAGTGTGGCTCTGGGGCTTGAGGTTCCCGATCCCCGGCGAAGCGGCACCAGGACCCTTGGGAGGGGCCCCTGGGTGGCCGACCTAGGGTTAGGGTTAGCACCCGGGAGGCCGGCAGGCGGGATCCGCCCGCTGTGCGTGGAGCGGAGGGGCGGGCCGAGGTGAGGGCGCTGGCGAGCAAGAGCCTGGGCCCAAGCGTTTTGGCACCGGGGGCCTTCGAATGTCTCCGGGGACTCGGCGGGCCCTGCCCATTCTCCTCCCTGAATGACCGGCGGCGCCCCTAGCAGCCCAGGTGGCGGCGGGGCGGCATGTAAGTCCGGGCATAGGGCTCGGGGGTCCCCAGTCCACCGCGTTGCGGCGCCAGGCCCCTTGGGAGGGGCCCCTCGGAGGCTGACCTAGGGTGAGGTTTAGCCCCTAGGATGCCGGCAGGCCCTATTCGCCAGCCGTGTGGAGACTGGAGTGGCGGACCGAGGTGAGGGCACTGGTGAGCGGGAGCGTGGGCCCGGGTGTTTTGGCGCGGGGGGCCTTTGAAGGTCGCCGTGTCTTGGAGGGCCCTGCCCGTGCTCCCGCCCTGAATGAACGGCACCACCCCAAGCCCCCGGGTGGCGGCTGGGTGGCAGGGTGAGTCCAGTGCTGAGGCTCGGGGGTCCCCAATCCCCAGCGTTGCGGCGCCAGATCCCTTGGGAGGGGCCCCTCGGGGGTCGATCTAGGGTTGCGGTTAGCCCCCAGGAGGCCGGTGGACCCGATCTGCGGCTGTGCGGCACGCGGAGGGTTGGGCCGAGGTGAGGGCGCTGGCGAGACTGAGCATGAGCCCAAGCGTTTTAGTGCGGGGGGCCTTCGAAGGTCAGTGGGGGCTCGGAGGGACCTGCCCGTTCTCCCGCTCTGAATGACCGGCGGGGCCCCTAGAGGCTCCGGTGCCTGAAGGGCAGCAGGGTGAGACCGGCACTTGGGTTGGGGTCCCCATTCCCGGCATTGTGGCGCCAGGCCACTTGGGAAGGGCCCCTCCGTGGCCGACCTACAGTTAGGGTTAGCCCCCAGGAGGCCAGCAGGCCCGATACACCGCCTGTGCGTCGAGCGGAGAGTTGGGCCGAGGTGAGGGTGCTGGTGAACATGAGCCCGGGCCCAAGCGTTTTGGTTCGGGGCGCCTTCGAAGGTCGGCGGGGGTTCGAAGGGCCCTGCCCGTTCTCCCACCCTGAATGAATGGCGGCGCCCCTAGCGGCACGTGTGGGGCAGGGCGGCAGGGTGCATCCAGCGCTGGGGCTTGGGGGTTCCCAATCCCCGGCGTTGCGGCGCCAGGCCCCTTAGGAAGCGACCCTCGGGGCCGTCCTAGGGTTAGGGTTAGCGCCCAGGAGGCCGGCAGGCCCGATCCGCCGGCTGTGCGAGGAGTGGAGATGCAGGCCGAGTTGAGGGCGATGGCGAGCGGGAGCTGGGCCCCAGCGATTTGGCATCCTGGGCCTTTGAATGTTGCCATGGCTCGGAGGGCCCTGCCCTTTCTCCTGCAATGAATAACCAGCAAGGCCCCTAGCGGCTCCGTTGGCAGTGGGGCGGCAGGGTGAATCCCAGGCTGCGGTTCGGGGATCCCCAATCCCCGGCGTTGTGGTGCCAGGCCCCTTGGGAGGGGCTCCTCGTGGGCCAACCCAGGGTTAGAGTTAGCCCCCATAAGGCCGGCAGGCCAGATCCTCTGGCTGGGCGGTGAGAGGTGGGCGGGCCGAGGTAAAAGCGCTGGGGTGCGGGATTGTGGGCCCCTGCATTTTGGGGTGGGAGGCTTCAAATGTCGCCGGTTTCTCCAGGGCCCTGTCAGTTCTCCCGCCCTGAATGACCGGCGGTGCCCCTCGCGGCCCGGGGGGCAGCGTTGTGGGAGGGTGAGTCTGGCTTTGGGGCTTGGGGTTCCAGATCCCTGGCGTAGTGGCACCAAAACCCTTGGGAGGGGCCCCTGGGGGGCCGACCTAGGGTTAGGGTTAGCCCCCAGGAGACCGTCAGGCCCAACCGCACACTGTGCGGCGAGCTGAGGTGCGGCCCGAGGTGAAGGCGCTGGGGAGCGGGAGCGTGGGCACCAGCGTTTTGGCACAGGGAGCCTTTGAAGGTCACCGGGGACTCAGAAGGCCCTGCCCTTCTCTCGCCCTCTATGACCCGCGGCGCCCCTAGCGGCCCAGGTGGGGACAGTGCGGCAGGGTGAGTCCGGCTCTGGGGCTCTGAGTCACCAATCCCCAGCATTGCAGAGCCAGGCCGCTTGGGATGTCCCCTCAGGGCCGACCTAGGGTTTTGGTTAGCTGCCAGGAGCCCGGCAGGCCCTATCCACCGGCTCTCAAGCAAGCGGTGGGGTGGGCCTAGGTGAGGGCGCTGGCGAGCAGGATCCTGGGAGCCAACGTTTTTGCGCGGGGAGCCTTCAAAGGTCAGCGTGGGCTCGGAGGGCCCTGCCCGATCTCTTGCCCTGATTGACCGGCGGGGCCTCTAGCGGCTCGGGTGGCTGAAGGGCAGCAGGGTGAGTGCGGCACATGAGCTCGGGGTCCCCATCCCCAGCGTTGCGACGCCAGGCCCCTTGGGAAGTGCCCCTCGGTGGCCGACCTATGCTTAGGGTTAGCCTCCAGGAGCCCCGCAGGCCCGATACACCACCTGTGCGTCGAGCGGAGAGTTGGGCCGAGGTGAGGGTGCTGGTGAACATGAGCCTGGGCCCAAGCGTTTTGGTTCGGTGCGCCTTTGAAGGTCGGCAGGGGTTCGGAGGGCCCTGCCAGTTCTCCCACCCTGAATGAATGGCGGCGCCCCTAGCGGCCTGTGTGGGTTGGGGTGGCAGCGTGCATCCGGCGCTGGGGCTTGGGGGCCCCCAATCCCTGGCGTTGCGACGCCAGGCCCCTTAGGAAGGGACCTTCAGGGGCTGTCCTAGGGTTAGGGTGAGCTCCCAGGAGGCCGGCAGGCCCGAGTCGCTGGCTCTGCGAAGAGCGGAGGTGCGGGCCGAGTTGAGGGTGATGCAGAGCGGGAGCGTGGTCCCCAGCGTTTTGACGCCCTGGGCCTTCGACTGTTGCCATGGCTCAAAGGGCCCTGCCCGTTCTCCTGCCCTGAAGAACCAGCGGCGCCCTTAGCAGCTCCCTTGGCGGCGGAGCGGCAGGGTGAGTCCATGCTGCGGCTCGGGGATCCCCAATCCCCAGCGTTGTGGGGCCAGGCTTCTTGGGAGGGGCTCCTCTTGGGCGGACCTAGGTTTAGAGTTAGCACCCAGGAGGCCAGCAGGCCCAATCCTCTGGCTGGGCGGTGAGAGGTGGGCGGCCCGAGGTAAAGGCGCTGGTGATCGGGAGCATGGGCCCCTGCATTTTGGCGCAGGAGGCTTCAAATATCGCCGGTTTCTCCAGGGCCCTGTCCCTTCTCCCGCCCTGAATGACGGGCGGCGCCACTAGCAGCCCGGGTGGCGACGTGGCGGTACGGTGAGTCTGGCTCTGGGTCTTGGGGTCCCTGATCCCCAGTGTAGCGGCACCAGGACCCTTGGGAGGGGCCCCTGGGTGGCTGACCTAGGGTTAGGGTTAGCCCCCAGGAGGCCGGCAGGTGGGATCAGGCCACTGTCCAGGGAGCGGAGGGCGGGGCCGAGGTGAGGGCGTTGGGGAGCGGGAGCGTGGGCACCAGCGTTTTGGCACGGGGAGCCTTTGAAGGCCACCGGGGGCTCGGAAGGCCCTGCCCCTTCTCTCGCCCTGAATGACCCGCAGTGCTCCTAGCGGCCCGGGTGGCGGCGTTGCGGTAGGGTGAGTGTGGCTCTGGGGCTTGAGGTTCCCGATCCCCGGCGAAGCGGCACCAGGACCCTTGGGAGGGGCCCCTGGGTGGCCGACCTAGGGTTAGGGTTAGCACCCGGGAGGCCGGCAGGCGGGATCCGCCCGCTGTGCGTGGAGCGGAGGGGCGGGCCGAGGTGAGGGCGCTGGCGAGCAAGAGCCTGGGCCCAAGCGTTTTGGCACCGGGGGCCTTCGAATGTCTCCGGGGACTCGGCGGGCCCTGCCCATTCTCCTCCCTGAATGACCGGCGGCGCCCCTAGCAGCCCAGGTGGCGGCGGGGCGGCATGTAAGTCCGGGCATAGGGCTCGGGGGTCCCCAGTCCACCGCGTTGCGGCGCCAGGCCCCTTGGGAGGGGCCCCTCGGAGGCTGACCTAGGGTGAGGTTTAGCCCCTAGGATGCCGGCAGGCCCTATTCGCCAGCCGTGTGGAGACTGGAGTGGCGGACCGAGGTGAGGGCACTGGTGAGCGGGAGCGTGGGCCCGGGTGTTTTGGCGCGGGGGGCCTTTGAAGGTCGCCGTGTCTTGGAGGGCCCTGCCCGTGCTCCCGCCCTGAATGAACGGCACCACCCCAAGCCCCCGGGTGGCGGCTGGGTGGCAGGGTGAGTCCAGTGCTGAGGCTCGGGGGTCCCCAATCCCCAGCGTTGCGGCGCCAGATCCCTTGGGAGGGGCCCCTCGGGGGTCGATCTAGGGTTGCGGTTAGCCCCCAGGAGGCCGGTGGACCCGATCTGCGGCTGTGCGGCACGCGGAGGGTTGGGCCAAGGTGAGGGCGCTGGCGAGACTGAGCATGAGCCCAAGCGTTTTAGTGCGGGGGGCCTTCGAAGGTCAGTGGGGGCTCGGAGGGACCTGCCCGTTCTCCCGCTCTGAATGACCGGCGGGGCCCCTAGAGGCTCCGGTGCCTGAAGGGCAGCAGGGTGAGACCGGCACTTGGGTTGGGGTCCCCATTCCCGGCGTTGTGGCGCCAGGCCACTTGGGAAGGGCCCCTCCGTGGCCGACCTACAGTTAGGGTTAGCCCCCAGGAGGCCAGCAGGCCCGATACACCGCCTGTGCGTCGAGCGGAGAGTTGGGCCGAGGTGAGGGTGCTGGTGAACATGAGCCCGGGCCCAAGCGTTTTGGTTCGGGGCGCCTTCGAAGGTCGGCGGGGGTTCGAAGGGCCCTGCCCGTTCTCCCACCCTGAATGAATGGCGGCGCCCCTAGCGGCACGTGTGGGGCAGGGCGGCAGGGTGCATCCAGCGCTGGGGCTTGGGGGTTCCCAATCCCCGGCGTTGCGGCGCCAGGCCCCTTAGGAAGCGACCCTCGGGGCCGTCCTAGGGTTAGGGTTAGCGCCCAGGAGGCCGGCAGGCCCGATCCGCCGGCTGTGCGAGGAGTGGAGATGCAGGCCGAGTTGAGGGCGATGGCGAGCGGGAGCTGGGCCCCAGCGATTTGGCATCCTGGGCCTTTGAATGTTGCCATGGCTCGGAGGGCCCTGCCCTTTCTCCTGCAATGAATAACCAGCAAGGCCCCTAGCGGCTCCGTTGGCAGTGGGGCGGCAGGGTGAATCCCAGGCTGCGGTTCGGGGATCCCCAATCCCCGGCGTTGTGGTGCCAGGCCCCTTGGGAGGGGCTCCTCGTGGGCCAACCCAGGGTTAGAGTTAGCCCCCATAAGGCCGGCAGGCCAGATCCTCTGGCTGGGCGGTGAGAGGTGGGCGGGCCGAGGTAAAAGCGCTGGGGTGCGGGATTGTGGGCCCCTGCATTTTGGGGTGGGAGGCTTCAAATGTCGCCGGTTTCTCCAGGGCCCTGTCAGTTCTCCCGCCCTGAATGACCGGCGGTGCCCCTCGCGGCCCGGGGGGCAGCGTTGTGGGAGGGTGAGTCTGGCTTTGGGGCTTGGGGTTCCAGATCCCTGGCGTAGTGGCACCAAAACCCTTGGGAGGGGCCCCTGGGGGGCCGACCTAGGGTTAGGGTTAGCCCCCAGGAGACCGTCAGGCCCAACCGCACACTGTGCGGCGAGCTGAGGTGCGGCCCGAGGTGAAGGCGCTGGGGAGCTGGAGCGTGGGCACCAGCGTTTTGGCACAGGGAGCCTTTGAAGGTCACCGGGGACTCAGAAGGCCCTGCCCTTCTCTCGCCCTCTATGACCCGCGGCGCCCCTAGCGGCCCAGGTGGGGACAGTGCGGCAGGGTGAGTCCGGCTCTGGGGCTCTGAGTCACCAATCCCCAGCATTGCAGAGCCAGGCCGCTTGGGATGTCCCCTCAGGGCCAACCTAGGGTTTTGGTTAGCTGCCAGGAGCCCAGCAGGCCCTATCCACCGGCTCTCAAGCAAGCGGTGGGGTGGGCCTAGGTGAGGGCGCTGGCGAGCAGGATCCTGGGAGCCAACGTTTTTGCGCGGGGAGCCTTCAAAGGTCAGCGTGGGCTCGGAGGGCCCTGCCCGATCTCTTGCCCTGATTGACCGGCAGGACCTCTAGCGGCTCGGGTGGCTGAAGGGCAGCAGGGTGAGTGCGGCACATGAGCTCGGGGTCCCCATCCCCAGCGTTGCGACGCCAGGCCCCTTGGGAAGTGCCCCTCGGTGGCCGACCTATGCTTAGGGTTAGCCTCCAGGAGCCCCGCAGGCCTGATACACCACCTGTGCATTGAGCAGAGAGTTGGGCCGAGGTGAGGGTGCTGGTGAACATGAGCCTGGGCCCAAGCGTTTTGGTTCGGTGCGCCTTCGAAGGTCGGCAGGGGTTCGGAGGGCCCTGCCAGTTCTCCCACCCTGAATGAATGGCGGCGCCCCTAGCGGCCTGTGTGGGTTGGGGTGGCAGCGTGCATCCGGCGCTGGGGCTTGGGGGCCCCAATCCCTGGCATTGCGGCGCCAGGCCCCTTAGGAAGGGACCTTCAGGGGCTGTCCTAGGGTTAGGGTGAGCTCCCAGGAGGCCGGCAGGCCCGAGTCGCTGGCTCTGCGAAGAGCGGAGGTGCGGGCCGAGTTGAGGGTGATGCAGAGCGGGAGCGTGGTCCCCAGCGCTTTGGCGCCCTGGGCCTTCGACTGTTGCCATGGCTCAAAGGGCCCTGCCCGTTCTCCTGCCCTGAAGAACCAGCGGCGCCCTTAGCAGCTCCCTTGGCGGCGGAGCGGCAGGGTGAGTCCATGCTGCGGCTCGGGGATCCCCAATCCCCAGCGTTGTGGGGCCAGGCTTCTTGGGAGGGGCTCCTCTTGGGCGGACCTAGGTTTAGAGTTAGCACCCAGGAGGCCAGCAGGCCCAATCCTCTGGCTGGGCGGCGAGAGGTGGGCGGCCCGAGGTAAAGGCGCTGGCGATCGGGAGCATGGGCCCCTGCATTTTGGCGCAGGAGGCTTCAAATATCGCCGGTTTCTCCAGGGCCCTGTCCCTTCTCCCGCCCTGAATGACGGGCGGCGCCACTAGCAGCCCGGGTGGCGACGTGGCGGTACGGTGAGTCTGGCTCTGGGTCTTGGGGTCCCTGATCCCCAGTGTAGCGGCACCAGGACCCTTGGGAGGGGCCCCTGGGTGGCTGACCTAGGGTTAGGGTTAGCCCCCAGGAGGCCGGCAGGTGGGATCAGGCCACTGTCCAGGGAGCGGAGGGCGGGGCCGAGGTGAGGGCGTTGGGGAGCGGGAGCGTGGGCACCAGCGTTTTGGCACGGGGAGCCTTTGAAGGCCACCGGGGGCTCGGAAGGCCCTGCCCCTTCTCTCGCCCTGAATGACCCGCAGTGCTCCTAGCGGCCCGGGGTGGCGGCGTTGCGGTAGGGTGAGTGTGGCTCTGGGGCTTGAGGTTCCCGATCCCCGGCAAAGCGGCACCAGGACCCTTGGGAGGGGCCCCTGGGTGGCCGACCTAGGGTTAGGGTTAGCACCCGGGAGGCCGGCAGGCGGGATCCGCCCGCTGTGCGTGGAGCGGAGGGGCGGGCCGAGGTGAGGGCGCTGGCGAGCAAGAGCCTGGGCCCAAGCGTTTTGGCACCGGGGGCCTTCGAATGTCTCCGGGGACTCGGCGGGCCCTGCCCATTCTCCTCCCTGAATGACCGGCGGCGCCCCTAGCAGCCCAGGTGGCGGCGGGGCGGCATGTAAGTCCGGGCATAGGGCTCGGGGGGTCCCCAGTCCACCGCGTTGCGGCGCCAGGCCCCTTGGGAGGGGCCCCTCGGAGGCTGACCTAGGGTGAGGTTTAGCCCCTAGGATGCCGGCAGGCCCTATTCGCCAGCCGTGTGGAGACTGGAGTGGCGGACCGAGGTGAGGGCACTGGTGAGCGGGAGCGTGGGCCCGGGTGTTTTGGCGCGGGGGGCCTTTGAAGGTCGCCGTGTCTTGGAGGGCCCTGCCCGTGCTCCCGCCCTGAATGAACGGCACCACCCCAAGCCCCCGGGTGGCGGCTGGGTGGCAGGGTGAGTCCAGTGCTGAGGCTCGGGGGTCCCCAATCCCCAGCGTTGCGGCGCCAGATCCCTTGGGAGGGGCCCCTCGGGGGTCGATCTAGGGTTGCGGTTAGCCCCCAGGAGGCCGGTGGACCCGATCTGCGGCTGTGCGGCACGAGGAGGGTTGGGCCGAGGTGAGGGCGCTGGCGAGACTGAGCATGAGCCCAAGCGTTTTAGTGCGGGGGGCCTTCGAAGGTCAGTGGGGGCTCGGAGGGACCTGCCCGTTCTCCCGCTCTGAATGACCGGCGGGGCCCCTAGAGGCTCCGGTGCCTGAAGGGCAGCAGGGTGAGACCGGCACTTGGGTTGGGGTCCCCATTCCCGGCGTTGTGGCGCCAGGCCACTTGGGAAGGGCCCCTCCGTGGCCGACCTACAGTTAGGGTTAGCCCCCAGGAGGCCAGCAGGCCCGATACACCGCCTGTGCGTCGAGCGGAGAGTTGGGCCGAGGTGAGGGTGCTGGTGAACATGAGCCCGGGCCCAAGCGTTTTGGTTCGGGGCGCCTTCGAAGGTCGGCGGGGGTTCGAAGGGCCCTGCCCGTTCTCCCACCCTGAATGAATGGCGGCGCCCCTAGCGGCACGTGTGGGGCAGGGCGGCAGGGTGCATCCAGCGCTGGGGCTTGGGGGTTCCCAATCCCCGGCGTTGCGGCGCCAGGCCCCTTAGGAAGCGACCCTCGGGGCCGTCCTAGGGTTAGGGTTAGCGCCCAGGAGGCCGGCAGGCCCGATCCGCCGGCTGTGCGAGGAGTGGAGATGCAGGCCGAGTTGAGGGCGATGGCGAGCGGGAGCTGGGCCCCAGCGATTTGGCATCCTGGGCCTTTGAATGTTGCCATGGCTCGGAGGGCCCTGCCCTTTCTCCTGCAATGAATAACCAGCAAGGCCCCTAGCGGCTCCGTTGGCAGTGGGGCGGCAGGGTGAATCCCAGGCTGCGGTTCGGGGATCCCCAATCCCCGGCGTTGTGGTGCCAGGCCCCTTGGGAGGGGCTCCTCGTGGGCCAACCCAGGGTTAGAGTTAGCCCCCATAAGGCCGGCAGGCCAGATCCTCTGGCTGGGCGGTGAGAGGTGGGCGGGCCGAGGTAAAAGCGCTGGGGTGCGGGATTGTGGGCCCCTGCATTTTGGGGTGGGAGGCTTCAAATGTCGCCGGTTTCTCCAGGGCCCTGTCAGTTCTCCCGCCCTGAATGACCGGCGGTGCCCCTCGCGGCCCGGGGGGCAGCGTTGTGGGAGGGTGAGTCTGGCTTTGGGGCTTGGGGTTCCAGATCCCTGGCGTAGTGGCACCAAAACCCTTGGGAGGGGCCCCTGGGGGGCCGACCTAGGGTTAGGGTTAGCCCCCAGGAGACCGTCAGGCCCAACCGCACACTGTGCGGCGAGCTGAGGTGCGGCCCGAGGTGAAGGCGCTGGGGAGCGGGAGCGTGGGCACCAGCGTTTTGGCACAGGGAGCCTTTGAAGGTCACCGGGGACTCAGAAGGCCCTGCCCTTCTCTCGCCCTCTATGACCCGCGGCGCCCCTAGCGGCCCAGGTGGGGACAGTGCGGCAGGGTGAGTCCGGCTCTGGGGCTCTGAGTCACCAATCCCCAGCATTGCAGAGCCAGGCCGCTTGGGATGTCCCCTCAGGGCCAACCTAGGGTTTTGGTTAGCTGCCAGGAGCCCAGCAGGCCCTATCCACCGGCTCTCAAGCAAGCGGTGGGGTGGGCCTAGGTGAGGGCGCTGGCGAGCAGGATCCTGGGAGCCAATGTTTTTGCGCGGGGAGCCTTCAAAGGTCAGCGTGGGCTCGGAGGGCCCTGCCCGATCTCTTGCCCTGATTGACCGGCAGGACCTCTAGCGGCTCGGGTGGCTGAAGGGCAGCAGGGTGAGTGCGGCACATGAGCTCGGGGTCCCCATCCCCAGCGTTGCGACGCCAGGCCCCTTGGGAAGTGCCCCTCGGTGGCCGACCTATGCTTAGGGTTAGCCTCCAGGAGCCCCGCAGGCCCGATACACCACCTGTGCATTGAGCAGAGAGTTGGGCCGAGGTGAGGGTGCTGGTGAACATGAGCCTGGGCCCAAGCGTTTTGGTTCGGTGCGCCTTCGAAGGTTGGCAGGGGTTCGGAGGGCCCTGCCAGTTCTCCCACCCTGAATGAATGGCGGCGCCCCTAGCGGCCTGTGTGGGTTGGGGTGGCAGCGTGCATCCGGCGCTGGGGCTTGGGGGCCCCAATCCCTGGCATTGCGGCACCAGGCCCCTTAGGAAGGGACCTTCAGGGGCTGTCCTAGGGTTAGGGTGAGCTCCCAGGAGGCCGGCAGGCCCGAGTCGCTGGCTCTGCGAAGAGCGGAGGTGCGGGCCGAGTTGAGGGTGATGCAGAGCGGGAGCGTGGTCCCCAGCGCTTTGGCGCCCTGGGCCTTCGACTGTTGCCATGGCTCAAAGGGCCCTGCCCGTTCTCCTGCCCTGAAGAACCAGCGGCGCCCTTAGCAGCTCCCTTGGCGGTGGAGCGGCAGGGTGAGTCCATGCTGCGGCTCGGGGATCCCCAATCCCCAGCGTTGTGGGGCCAGGCTTCTTGGGAGGGGCTCCTCTTGGGCGGACCTAGGTTTAGAGTTAGCACCCAGGAGGCCAGCAGGCCCAATCCTCTGGCTGGGCGGTGAGAGGTGGGCGGCCCGAGGTAAATGCGCTGGCGATCGGGAGCATGGGCCCCTGCATTTTGGCGCAGGAGGCTTCAAATATCGCCGGTTTCTCCAGGGCCCTGTCCCTTCTCCCGCCCTGAATGACGGGCGGCGCCACTAGCAGCCCGGGGTGGCGACGTGGCGGTACGGTGAGTCTGGCTCTGGGTCTTGGGGTCCCTGATCCCCAGTGTAGCGGCACCAGGACCCTTGGGAGGGGCCCCTGGGTGGCTGACCTAGGGTTAGGGTTAGCCCCCAGGAGGCCGGCAGGTGGGATCAGGCCACTGTCCAGGGAGCGGAGGGCGGGGCCGAGGTGAGGGCGTTGGGGAGCGGGAGCGTGGGCACCAGCGTTTTGGCACGGGGAGCCTTTGAAGGCCACCGGGGGGCTCGGAAGGCCCTGCCCCTTCTCTCGCCCTGAATGACCCGCAGTGCTCCTAGCGGCCCGGGTGGCGGCGTTGCGGTAGGGTGAGTGTGGCTCTGGGGCTTGAGGTTCCCGATCCCCGGCGAAGCGGCACCAGGACCCTTGGGAGGGGCCCCTGGGTGGCCGACCTAGGGTTAGGGTTAGCACCCGGGAGGCCGGCAGGCGGGATCCGCCCGCTGTGCGTGGAGCGGAGGGGCGGGCCGAGGTGAGGGCGCTGGCGAGCAAGAGCCTGGGCCCAAGCGTTTTGGCACCGGGGGCCTTCGAATGTCTCCGGGGACTCGGCGGGCCCTGCCCATTCTCCTCCCTGAATGACCGGCGGCGCCCCTAGCAGCCCAGGTGGCGGCGGGGCGGCATGTAAGTCCGGGCATAGGGCTCGGGGGTCCCCAGTCCACCGCGTTGCGGCGCCAGGCCCCTTGGGAGGGGCCCCTCGGAGGCTGACCTAGGGTGAGGTTTAGCCCCTAGGATGCCGGCAGGCCCTATTCGCCAGCCGTGTGGAGACTGGAGTGGCGGACCGAGGTGAGGGCACTGGTGAGCGGGAGCGTGGGCCCGGGTGTTTTGGCGCGGGGGGCCTTTGAAGGTCGCCGTGTCTTGGAGGGCCCTGCCCGTGCTCCCGCCCTGAATGAACGGCACCACCCCAAGCCCCCGGGTGGCGGCTGGGTGGCAGGGTGAGTCCAGTGCTGAGGCTCGGGGGTCCCCAATCCCCAGCGTTGCGGCGCCAGATCCCTTGGGAGGGGCCCCTCGGGGGTCGATCTAGGGTTGCGGTTAGCCCCCAGGAGGCCGGTGGACCCGATCTGCGGCTGTGCGGCACGCGGAGGGTTGGGCCGAGGTGAGGGCGCTGGCGAGACTGAGCATGAGCCCAAGCGTTTTAGTGCGGGGGGCCTTCGAAGGTCAGTGGGGGCTCGGAGGGACCTGCCCGTTCTCCCGCTCTGAATGACCGGCGGGGCCCCTAGAGGCTCCGGTGCCTGAAGGGCAGCAGGGTGAGACCGGCACTTGGGTTGGGGTCCCCATTCCCGGCGTTGTGGCGCCAGGCCACTTGGGAAGGGCCCCTCCGTGGCCGACCTACAGTTAGGGTTAGCCCCCAGGAGGCCAGCAGGCCCGATACACCGCCTGTGCGTCGAGCGGAGAGTTGGGCCGAGGTGAGGGTGCTGGTGAACATGAGCCCGGGCCCAAGCGTTTTGGTTCGGGGCGCCTTCGAAGGTCGGCGGGGGTTCGAAGGGCCCTGCCCGTTCTCCCACCCTGAATGAATGGCGGCGCCCCTAGCGGCACGTGTGGGGCAGGGCGGCAGGGTGCATCCAGCGCTGGGGCTTGGGGGTTCCCAATCCCCGGCGTTGCGGCGCCAGGCCCCTTAGGAAGCGACCCTCGGGGCCGTCCTAGGGTTAGGGTTAGCGCCCAGGAGGCCGGCAGGCCCGATCCGCCGGCTGTGCGAGGAGTGGAGATGCAGGCCGAGTTGAGGGCGATGGCGAGCGGGAGCTGGGCCCCAGCGATTTGGCATCCTGGGCCTTTGAATGTTGCCATGGCTCGGAGGGCCCTGCCCTTTCTCCTGCAATGAATAACCAGCAAGGCCCCTAGCGGCTCCGTTGGCAGTGGGGCGGCAGGGTGAATCCCAGGCTGCGGTTCGGGGATCCCCAATCCCCGGCGTTGTGGTGCCAGGCCCCTTGGGAGGGGCTCCTCGTGGGCCAACCCAGGGTTAGAGTTAGCCCCCATAAGGCCGGCAGGCCAGATCCTCTGGCTGGGCGGTGAGAGGTGGGCGGGCCGAGGTAAAAGCGCTGGGGTGCGGGATTGTGGGCCCCTGCATTTTGGGGTGGGAGGCTTCAAATGTCGCCGGTTTCTCCAGGGCCCTGTCAGTTCTCCCGCCCTGAATGACCGGCGGTGCCCCTCGCGGCCCGGGGGGCAGCGTTGTGGGAGGGTGAGTCTGGCTTTGGGGCTTGGGGTTCCAGATCCCTGGCGTAGTGGCACCAAAACCCTTGGGAGGGGCCCCTGGGGGGCCGACCTAGGGTTAGGGTTAGCCCCCAGGAGACCGTCAGGCCCAACCGCACACTGTGCGGCGAGCTGAGGTGCGGCCCGAGGTGAAGGCGCTGGGGAGCTGGAGCGTGGGCACCAGCGTTTTGGCACAGGGAGCCTTTGAAGGTCACCGGGGACTCAGAAGGCCCTGCCCTTCTCTCGCCCTCTATGACCCGCGGCGCCCCTAGCGGCCCAGGTGGGGACAGTGCGGCAGGGTGAGTCCGGCTCTGGGGCTCTGAGTCACCAATCCCCAGCATTGCAGAGCCAGGCCGCTTGGGATGTCCCCTCAGGGCCAACCTAGGGTTTTGGTTAGCTGCCAGGAGCCCAGCAGGCCCTATCCACCGGCTCTGAAGCAAGCGGTGGGGTGGGCCTAGGTGAGGGCGCTGGCGAGCAGGATCCTGGGAGCCAACGTTTTTGCGCGGGGAGCCTTCAAAGGTCAGCGTGGGCTCGGAGGGCCCTGCCCGATCTCTTGCCCTGATTGACCGGCAGGACCTCTAGCGGCTCGGGTGGCTGAAGGGCAGCAGGGTGAGTGCGGCACATGAGCTCGGGGTCCCCATCCCCAGCGTTGCGACGCCAGGCCCCTTGGGAAGTGCCCCTCGGTGGCCGACCTATGCTTAGGGTTAGCCTCCAGGAGCCCCGCAGGCCTGATACACCACCTGTGCATTGAGCAGAGAGTTGGGCCGAGGTGAGGGTGCTGGTGAACATGAGCCTGGGCCCAAGCGTTTTGGTTCGGTGCGCCTTCGAAGGTCGGCAGGGGTTCGGAGGGCCCTGCCAGTTCTCCCACCCTGAATGAATGGCGGCGCCCCTAGCGGCCTGTGTGGGTTGGGGTGGCAGCGTGCATCCGGCGCTGGGGCTTGGGGGCCCCAATCCCTGGCATTGCGGCGCCAGGCCCCTTAGGAAGGGACCTTCAGGGGCTGTCCTAGGGTTAGGGTGAGCTCCCAGGAGGCCGGCAGGCCCGAGTCGCTGGCTCTGCGAAGAGCGGAGGTGCGGGCCGAGTTGAGGGTGATGCAGAGCGGGAGCGTGGTCCCCAGCGCTTTGGCGCCCTGGGCCTTCGACTGTTGCCATGGCTCAAAGGGCCCTGCCCGTTCTCCTGCCCTGAAGAACCAGCGGCGCCCTTAGCAGCTCCCTTGGCGGCGGAGCGGCAGGGTGAGTCCATGCTGCGGCTCGGGGATCCCCAATCCCCAGCGTTGTGGGGCCAGGCTTCTTGGGAGGGGCTCCTCTTGGGCGGACCTAGGTTTAGAGTTAGCACCCAGGAGGCCAGCAGGCCCAATCCTCTGGCTGGGCGGCGAGAGGTGGGCGGCCCGAGGTAAAGGCGCTGGCGATCGGGAGCATGGGCCCCTGCATTTTGGCGCAGGAGGCTTCAAATATCGCCGGTTTCTCCAGGGCCCTGTCCCTTCTCCCGCCCTGAATGACGGGCGGCGCCACTAGCAGCCCGGGTGGCGACGTGGCGGTACGGTGAGTCTGGCTCTGGGTCTTGGGGTCCCTGATCCCCAGTGTAGCGGCACCAGGACCCTTGGGAGGGGCCCCTGGGTGGCTGACCTAGGGTTAGGGTTAGCCCCCAGGAGGCCGGCAGGTGGGATCAGGCCACTGTCCAGGGAGCGGAGGGCGGGGCCGAGGTGAGGGCGTTGGGGAGCGGGAGCGTGGGCACCAGCGTTTTGGCACGGGGAGCCTTTGAAGGCCACCGGGGGCTCGGAAGGCCCTGCCCCTTCTCTCGCCCTGAATGACCCGCAGTGCTCCTAGCGGCCCGGGTGGCGGCGTTGCGGTAGGGTGAGTGTGGCTCTGGGGCTTGAGGTTCCCGATCCCCGGCGAAGCGGCACCAGGACCCTTGGGAGGGGCCCCTGGGTGGCCGACCTAGGGTTAGGGTTAGCACCCGGGAGGCCGGCAGGCGGGATCCGCCCGCTGTGCGTGGAGCGGAGGGGCGGGCCGAGGTGAGGGCGCTGGCGAGCAAGAGCCTGGGCCCAAGCGTTTTGGCACCGGGGGCCTTCGAATGTCTCCGGGGACTCGGCGGGCCCTGCCCATTCTCCTCCCTGAATGACCGGCGGCGCCCCTAGCAGCCCAGGTGGCGGCGGGGCGGCATGTAAGTCCGGGCATAGGGCTCGGGGGTCCCCAGTCCACCGCGTTGCGGCGCCAGGCCCCTTGGGAGGGGCCCCTCGGAGGCTGACCTAGGGTGAGGTTTAGCCCCTAGGATGCCGGCAGGCCCTATTCGCCAGCCGTGTGGAGACTGGAGTGGCGGACCGAGGTGAGGGCACTGGTGAGCGGGAGCGTGGGCCCGGGTGTTTTGGCGCGGGGGGCCTTTGAAGGTCGCCGTGTCTTGGAGGGCCCTGCCCGTGCTCCCGCCCTGAATGAACGGCACCACCCCAAGCCCCCGGGTGGCGGCTGGGTGGCAGGGTGAGTCCAGTGCTGAGGCTCGGGGGTCCCCAATCCCCAGCGTTGCGGCGCCAGATCCCTTGGGAGGGGCCCCTCGGGGGTCGATCTAGGGTTGCGGTTAGCCCCCAGGAGGCCGGTGGACCCGATCTGCGGCTGTGCGGCACGCGGAGGGTTGGGCCGAGGTGAGGGCGCTGGCGAGACTGAGCATGAGCCCAAGCGTTTTAGTGCGGGGGGCCTTCGAAGGTCAGTGGGGGCTCGGAGGGACCTGCCCGTTCTCCCGCTCTGAATGACCGGCGGGGCCCCTAGAGGCTCCGGTGCCTGAAGGGCAGCAGGGTGAGACCGGCACTTGGGTTGGGGTCCCCATTCCCGGCGTTGTGGCGCCAGGCCACTTGGGAAGGGCCCCTCCGTGGCCGACCTACAGTTAGGGTTAGCCCCCAGGAGGCCAGCAGGCCCGATACACCGCCTGTGCGTCGAGCGGAGAGTTGGGCCGAGGTGAGGGTGCTGGTGAACATGAGCCCGGGCCCAAGCGTTTTGGTTCGGGGCGCCTTCGAAGGTCGGCGGGGGTTCGAAGGGCCCTGCCCGTTCTCCCACCCTGAATGAATGGCGGCGCCCCTAGCGGCACGTGTGGGGCAGGGCGGCAGGGTGCATCCAGCGCTGGGGCTTGGGGGTTCCCAATCCCCGGCGTTGCGGCGCCAGGCCCCTTAGGAAGCGACCCTCGGGGCCGTCCTAGGGTTAGGGTTAGCGCCCAGGAGGCCGGCAGGCCCGATCCGCCGGCTGTGCGAGGAGTGGAGATGCAGGCCGAGTTGAGGGCGATGGCGAGTGGGACCTGGGCCCCAGCGTTTTGGCGTCCTGGGCCTTTGAATGTTGCCATGGCTCGGAGGGCCCTGCCCTTTCTCCTGCGCTGACGAACCAGCAAGGCCCCTAGCGGCTCCGTTGGTGGTGGGGCGGCAGGGTGAATCCCAGGCTGCGGTTCGGGGATCCCCAATCCCCGGCGTTGTGGTGCCAGGCCCCCTGGGAGGGGCTCCTCGTGGGCCAACCCAGGGTTAGAGTTAGCCCCCATAAGGCCGGCAGGCCAGATCCTCTGGCTGGGCAGTGAGAGGTGGGCGGGCCGAGGTAAAGGCGCTGGGGTGCGGGATTGTGGGCCCCTGCATTTTGGGGTGGGAGGCTTCAAATGTCGCCGGTTTCTCCAGGGCCCTGTCAGTTCTCCCGCCCTGAATGACCGGCGGCGCCCCTCGCAGCCCGGGTGGCAGCTTTGTG
The DNA here is from genome assembly GCF_024610735.1 of Ursus americanus. NCBI lineage: Eukaryota > Metazoa > Chordata > Mammalia > Carnivora > Ursidae > Ursus > Ursus americanus. Next base: position 2,433,952 of record NW_028273624.1, read on the forward strand.
GGAGGGTGAGTCTGGCTTTGGGGCTTGGGGTTCCAGATCCCTGGCGTAGTGGCACCAAAACCCTTGGGAGGGGCCCCTGGGGGGCCGACCTAGGGTTAGGGTTAGCCCCCAGGAGACCGTCAGGCCCAACCGCACACTGTGCGGCGAGCTGAGGTGCGGCCCGAGGTGAAGGCGCTGGGGAGCGGGAGCGTGGGCACCAGCGTTTTGGCATGGGGAGCCTTTGAAGGTCACCGGGGACTCAGAAGGCCCTGCCCTTCTCTCGCCCTCTATGACCCGCGGCGCCCCTAGCGGCCCAGGTGGGGACAGTGCGGCAGGGTGAGTCCGGCTCTGGGGCTCTGAGTCACCAATCCCCAGCATTGCAGAGCCAGGCCGCTTGGGTTGTCCCCTCAGGGCCGACCTAGGTTTTGGTTAGCTGCCAGGAGCCCAGCAGGCCCTATCCACCGGCTCTGAAGCAAGCGGTGGGCTGGGCCTAGGTGAGGGCGCTGGCGAGCAGGATCCTGGGAGCCAACGTTTTTGCGCGGGGAGCCTTCAAAGGTCAGCGTGGGCTCGGAGGGCCCTGCCGGATCTCTTGCCCTGATTGACCGGCGGGGCCTCTAGCGGCTCGGGTGGCTGAAGGGCAGCAGGGTGAGTGCGGCACATGAGCTCGGGGTCCCCATCCCCAGCGTTGCGACGCCAGGCCCCTTGGGAAGTGCCCCTCGGTGGCCGACCTATGCTTAGGGTTAGCCTCCAGGAGCCCCGCAGGCCCGATACACCACCTGTGCGTCGAGCGGAGAGTTGGGCCGAGGTGAGGGTGCTGGTGAACATGAGCCTGGGCCCAAGCGTTTTGGTTCGGTTCGCCTCTGAAGGTCGGTAGGGGTTCGGAGGGCCCTGCCAGTTCTCCCACCCTGAATGAATGGCGGCGCCCCTAGCGGCCTGTGTGGGTTGGGGTGGCAGCGTGCATCCCGCGCTGGGGCTTGGGGGCCCCCAATCCCTGGCGTTGCGGCGCCAGGCCCCTTAGGAAGGGACCTTCAGGGGCTGTCCTAGGGTTAGGGTGAGCTCCCAGGAGGCCGGCAGGCCGGATCGCTGGCTCTGCGAAGAGCGGGGGTGCGGGCCGAGTTGAGGGTGATGCAGAGCGGGAGCGTGGTCCCCAGCGTTTTGACGCCCTGGGCCCTCGACTGTTGCCATGGCTCAAAGGGCCCTGCCCGTTCTCCTGCCCTGAATAACCAGCGGCACCCTTAGCAGCTCCCTTGGCGGTGGAGCAGCAGGGTGAGTCCATGCTGCGGCTCGGGGATCCCCAATCCCCAGCGTTGTGGGGCCAGGCTTCTTGGGAGGGGCTCCTCTTGGGCGGACCTAGGTTTAGAGTTAGCACCCAGGAGGCCAGCAGGCCCAATCCTCTGGCTGGGCGGCGAGAGGTGGGCGGCCCGAGGTAAAGGTGCTGGCGATCGGGAGCGTGGGCCCCTGCATTTTGGCTCGGGAGGCTTCAAATGTCACTCGTTTCTCCAAGGCCCTGTCCATTCTCCCTCCCTGAATGAGCGGCGGCGCCCCAAGCGGCCTAGGTCGCGATGGTGCTGCAGGGTGAGTCTGGCTCTGGGGCTATGAATCACCAATCCCCAGCGTTGCAGAGCCAGGCCTCTTGGGTTGTGCCCCACGATGCCTACCTAGGATTTCAGTTAGCCCCCACGACCCTTGCAGGCACTATCCACTGGCTCTGCAGCAAGCGGAGGGGCAGGCCAGGCTGAGGGCGCTGGGGAGCAGGAGGAATGGAGCCAATGTTTTTGCGCGGGGCGCCTTTGAAGGTCAGCGGGGACTCCGGGGGCCCTGCCCATTCTCCCACCCTGATTGACCAGTGGTCTCTAGCGGCTCGGGTGGCTGAAGGGCAGCAGGGTGAGACCGGCACTTGGGCTCGGGGTCCCCATCCGCAGCGTTGTCACGCCAGGCCCCTGGGAAGTGCCCCTCGGGGGCCGAACTATGGTTAGGGGTAGCCCCCAGGAGGCCGGCAGGCCCGATACACCACCTGGGCATCGAGCAGAGAGTTGGGCTGAGGTGAGGGTGCTGGTGAATATGAGCCTGGGCCCAAGTGTTTTGATTCGGGGCGCCTTCGAAAATTGGCGGGGATTCGGAGGGCCCTGTCCATCCTTCCAAGGTGAATGAACAGCGGCGCCCCTAGCGGCCCAGGTGGGGAGGGGCGGCAGGGTGCATGGGGCGCTGGGGCTTGGGGGTCCCCAATCCCTGGTGTTGCGGCACCAGGCCCCTTGGGAGGGGCCCTTCGGGGGCCAACCTAGAGTTAGGTTTAGCCCCTAAGAGGCCAGCAGGCCCTATTCGCCAGCTGTGTGGAGAGCAGAGTGGCAGACCTAGGTGAGGGCGCTGGTGAGTGGGAGGGTGGGCCTGGGCGTTTTGGCGTGCGGGGCCTTTGAAGGTCGCCATGTCTCTGAGGGCCCTGCCCCTTCTCCTGCCCTGAATGAACGGCTGCACCCCAAGCCCCCGAGTGGCGGCTGGGCGGCAGGTGAGTCAGGTGCTGAGTCTTGGGGTCCCCAATCCCCGGCATTGTGGCGTCAGGCCCCTTGGGAGGGGCCCCTCGGGTCCGACCTAGGGTTAGGGTTAGCCCCCAGGTGGCTGGCAGGCCCGATCCGCCTGCTGTGCGGGGAGCGGAGGGGCAGGCCGAGGTGAGGGCGCTGGGGAGTGGAAGCATGGGCACCAGCGTTTTGGCTCCAGGAGCCTTTGAAGGTCACCGGGAACTCGGAAGGACCTGCCACTTCTCTCACCCTGAATGACCGGCGGCGCCCCTAGCTGCCCAGGTGGCGACAGTGTGGAAGGGCGAGTCCGGCTCTGGGGCTCTGAGTCACCAATCCCAAGCATAGCAGAGCCAGACCCCTTGGGATGTGCCCCACGGGGCCGACCTAGGTTTTCAGTTAGCCCCCAGGAGCCCGGCAGGCACTATCCACTGGCTCTGCAGCAAACGGAGGGGCGGGTCAAGGTGAGGGCGCTGGGGAGCGGGAGCGTGGGCACCAGCATTTTGGCGTGGTGAGCCTTTGAAGGTCACCGGGGACTCCAAAGGCCCTGCCCTTCTCTCGCCCTGAATGACCGGCGGCGCCCCTAGAGGCCCGGTTGGCAACAGTGCGGCAGGGTGAGTCTGGCTCTGGGGTCTGAGTCACCAATCCCCAGCGTTGCAGAGCCAGGCCCCTTGGGATGTGCCCCACGGGGCCGACCTAGGGTTTTCATTAGAACCAAGAGCCCGGCAGGCCCTATCCAATGGGTCTGAATCAAGGGGAGAGTTGGGCCAAGGTGAGGATGCTGGTGATCATGAGCCTGGGCCCAAGCGTTTTGGTTCAGAACTCCTTCAAAGGTCAGCGGGGGTTCGAAGGGCTCTGCCCATTCTCCCACCCTGCAGGAACGGCGGCGCCCCTAGCGGCCCGGGTCCTGAGGGGTGGCAGGGTGAGTCAGGCCCTGCGGCTCAGGTATCTCCAATCCCCAGCGATGAGGCGCCAGGCCCCTTGGGAGGGGCCCCTTGGATGCAACTTAGGTTTTGGTTTAGCCCCTAGGAACTCGGCAGGTCCTATTCGCCAGCTGTGTGGAGAGTGGAGTGGCGGACCGAGGTGAGTTCACTGGTGTTTGGGAGCGTGGGCTCGGGCGTTTTGGCGCGGGGGGGATTCGAAAGTCACCGTGTCTCAGAGGGCCCTGCCCGTTCTCCCGCCCTGAATGAATGGCAGCACCCCAAGCCCCTGGGTGGCGGCTGGGCGGCAGGGTGAGTCAGGTGCTGAGGCTCAGGGTCCCCAATCCCTGGCGTTGCGGCGCCAGGCCCCTTGGGATGGGCCTCTCGGTGGTCGATCTAGGGTTACAGTTAGCCCCCCGGAGACCGGTGGACCAGATCAGCGTCTGTGCAGCACGCGGCAGGGTGGGCCGAGGTGCGGGCGCTGGCGAGCCTGAGCATGAGCCCAAGCGTTTTAGCGTGGGGGGCCTTCGAAGGTTGGTGGTGGCTGGAGGGACCTGCCCATTCTCCCGCTCTGAATGACCAGCGGGGCCCCTAGTGGCTCAGGTGGCTGAAGGGCAGCAGGGTGAGTCCGGCACTTGGGCTCGGTTGCCCCATCCCCGGCGTTGGGGCACCAGGCCACTTGAGAAGGGCCCCTCCGGGGCCGACCTACAGTTACGGTTAGCACCCAGGAGGCTGGCAGGCCCTATACACTGCCTGTGCGTGGAGCGGAGAGTTGGGCCGAGGTGAGGATGCTGGTGAACATGAGCCTGGGCACAAGCATTTTGGTTCTGGGCGCCATTGAAGGTGGGCGGGGGTTCGGAGGCCCCTGCCAGTTCTCCCACCCAGAATGAATGGCAGTGCCCCTAGCGGGCCGTGTGGGGCAGGGCGGCAGGGTGCACTCGGCCCTGGGGCTTGGGGGTCGCCAATCCCCGGCTTTGCGCAGCAAGGCTCCTTAGGAAGGGACCCTCAGGGGCCGTCCTAGGGTTAGGGTTAGCACCCAGGAGGCCGGCAGGCCCGATCCGCCGGCTGTGCGAGGAGTGGAGGTGTGGGCCGAGTTGAGGGGGATGCAGAGCGGGAGCGTGGGCCCCAGCGTTTTGGCACCCTGGGCCTTCGAATGTTGCCATGTCTCCAAGGGCCCTGCCCATTCTCCTGCCCTGAATAACCAGAGGCGCCCCTAGCGGCTCCGTTGGTGGTGGGGCTGCAGGGTGAGTCCTGAGCTGCGGCTCAGGGATCCCCAATCCCCAGCATTGTAGGGCCAGGCCTCTTGGGAGGGGCTCCTCGTGGGCCGACCTAGGGTTAGAGTTAGCACCCAGGAGGCCGGCAGGCCCAATCCTCTGGCTGGGCTGCGAGAGGTGGGCGGGTCGAGGTAAAGGCGCTGGTGAGCGGGAGCGTGGGCCCCTGCATTTTTGCGCGGGAGTCTTCAAATGTTGCTGGTTTCTCCAGGGCCCTGTCCGTTCTCCCGCCCTGCATGAGCGGCGGCGCCCCTAGTGGCCTGGGTGGCGGCGTTGTGGCAGCATGAGTCTGGTTCTGGGGCTTGGGGTCCCAGATCCCTGGCGTATAGGCAACAGAATTCTTGGGAGGGACCCTGGAGGGCCGACCTAAGGTTAGGGTTAGCCCACACAAGGCCGGCATGCCAGATCCGCCCTCTGTGCAGGGAGCAGAGGGGCGGGCTGAGGTGAGGGCGCTGGGGAGCGGGAGCGTGGGCACCCGGGTTTTGGCACGGAGAGCCTTCGAAGGTCGCCAGTGGCTCGGAAGACCCTGTCCATTCTTGTGCCCTGAATGACCAGCGGCGCCCCTAGTGGCCGGAGTGGCAGCAGGGAGGCAGGGTGAGTCTGGCGATGGGGCCTATGGTCCTAGTCTCAGGCTTGGTGGCGCCAGGCCCCTTGGGAGGGGCCCCTCTGGGTCCTGCCTAGCTTTAGGGTTATCCCCAGGAGTCCGGCGGCCTGATCCGCTGGCTGTGCATGGAGCGGAAGGGCGGGCTGACGTGAATGCGCTGGCGAGCGGGAGTGAGGGCCCAAGCGTTTTGGCACGGGGAGCCTTCGAAGGTCACCGGAGGCTCAGAGGGCCCTGCCTATTCTCTCGCCCTGTGAGGACGTTGCCCCTAGTGGGCCGGGTCATGGCGGGGCGGCAGGGTGAGTCTGGAGCTAGGGCTCGTGGGTCCCCAATCCCCAGCGTGGTGTCGCCAGGCACTTGGGAGTGATACCTTGGGGGCCTACCTAGGGTTAGGGTTAGCCCAAAGGAGGCCGGCAGCCCCATTCTGTCGGCTGTGCGGCGAGAGGAGTGGTGGGCAGAGGTGAGGGCGCTGGCGAGCGGGAGCGTGGGCCCAAGCGTTTTGGCGCGGGGGGCCTTCGAAAGTCACCGGGGGCTCAGAGATCCATGCCCCTTCTCCTGCCCTGAATGAGTGGCGGCGCCCCTAGAAGCCCGGGTGGCGGCGGGGCGGCTGGGTGAGTCTGGTGCTCATGCTCATGTGTCCCCAATCCCCGGCGTGGCGGAGCCAGGACCCTTGGAAAGGGCCCCTCGGGGGCCGACCTAGGTTTAGGGTTAGCCCCCAGGAGCCCAGCAGGCCCTATCCGCCAGCTGTGTGTTCGAGCGGAGGGGCGGGCTGAGGTGAAGGCAATGGTGAGCGGGAGCGTGGGCCCAAGCGTTTTGGCGCAGGGGGCCTTCGAAGGTCACGGGGGGCTTGGAGGGCCCTGCCCCTTCTCCTGCCCCGAAGGACTGGCGGTGCCCCTAGCAGCCCGGGTGGCGACCGGGTGGCAGTGAAAGTCCAGCACTGGGGCTCGATTGTCCCCAATCCCCGGCGTGATGGCGCCAGTCCCCTTGGGAGGGGCTCCTCAGGGGCTGAACTAGGGTTAGGGTTAACCCCCAGGAGGCTGGCAGGCCCGATCTGACGGCTGTGTGGCGAGCGGAGGGTGGGTCCCAGGTGAGGGCAATGGTGAGCGGGAGCGTGGGCCCTAGCGTTTTGGCGTGGGTTGCCTTCGAAGGTCGCAGGGGGCACGGAGGGCCCTGCAAGTTCTCCCACTCTGAATGAGGATGGCGACCCTAGCAGGCCGGGTCTCGGCAGGGCAGCAGGGTGAGTCCAGCGCTGGTGCTCGGGGGTCCCCAATCCCCGGCGTGTTGGTGCCAGACCCCTTTGGAGGGGCCCCTCGACAGCCAACCTAGGGTGAGGTTTAGACCCCAGTAGGCTGCCAGGCCCGATCCGCTGGTTGTGCGGCTTGCGGAGGGGCTGGCCGAGGTGTGGGCACTGGTGAGCAGAAGCGTGGGCCGAAGCATTTTGGCACGGGGGGCCTTCAAATATCACCGGTGGCTCGGAGGGCCCTGCCCATTCTCCCGCCCTGAATGACCGGCGGTGCCCCTAGTGACCCGGGTGGCAGTGGGGGGCATGGTGAGTCCGGTGCTGGGGCTCAGGAGTCCCCTTTCCCCATCGTTGCGGCACCAGGCCCCTTGGGAGGGGCCACTAGGGGGCCGACATAGGTTTAGGGTTAGCCCCCAGAAGGCCCACAGACCCGATCCGCCAGCTGTGCGGCGAGTGGAGGGGAGGGCCGAGGTAAGGGCGCTGGCCAGCGGGAGCGTGGGGCCAAGCGTTTTGGTGCGGGGGGCCTTCGAAGGTTGCAGGTTGCTCGGAGGGCCCTGCCTGTTCTCCCTCCCTGAATGAACGGCGGCGCCCCTAGCGGCCCAGGTGGCGGTAGGGCGGGAGGGTGAGTCAGGCGCTTGGGCTCGGGAGTCCCCAATCCCTCGTGTTGCGGCAATAGGAACCTGGGATGGGCCCCTCGGGGGCCCACCAATGGTTAGGGTAACACCCAGGAGGCCTGCAGTCCAGATCCACTGGCTCTACAGCGAGCGGAGGGGCGGACCGAGGTGAGGGCGCAGGCGAGCGGGAGCATGGGCCCAAGCGTTTTGGCACAGGGGGGCCTTCGAATGTCATCAGGGGCTCGGAGGAATCTGCCCGTTCTCCCTCCCTGAATGACCGACGGTGCTCCTAGCGGCCTGGGTGGCGGGGGGGCGACACGGTGAGTCCGGCGCTGGGGCTCGGGGGTCCCCAATCCCAGGCATTGCGGTGCCAGGCCCCTTCGGAGGGGCACCTCAGGGGACAACCTAGGGTTCTGCGTAGCCCCCAGGAGGAGTGCAGGCCTCATCCGCCGGCTCTGTGGCGAGCGGAGGGGCGGGCCGAGGTGAGGGCGCTGAGGAGCAGGAGCGTGGGCTCAAGCATTTTGGATGGGGGGGCCTTCGAAGTTCGCCCCGGGCTCAGAGGGCCCTGCCCGTTCTACCGCCCTGAATGACCAGCGGCACCCCTAGCGGCCCGGGTGGTGATGGGGCGGCAGGGAGACTCTGGCGCTGGGGATTGGGGCTCCCTAATACCCGGCGTTGCAGCCTCAGGCCCCTTGGGACGGGCCCCTCGGTGGCAGACCTAGGGTTAGGGTTAGCCCCCAGGAGGCTGGCAGGCTCGTTCCGCCCATGTGCGGTGAATGGAGGTGTGGGTTGAGGTGAGGATGCTGGCGAGTGGGGGCGTGGGCCAGAGCATTTACGCTTTGGCTTGGGGTGCCTTCGAAGGTCACAGGAGGCTTGCAGGGTCCTGCCCGTTCTGTCGCCCTGAAGGACTGGTGACGCCCCTAGTGCCCCATGTGGCGGCAGGGCGGCACGGTGCGTCCGGCGGTGGGACTTGGGGGTCCCCAATCCCTGGCATGCAGCGTCAGGCCACTTGGGAGGGGCCCTTCGGGGGCGACATGGCATAGGGTTAGCCCCCAGGAATCCCGCAGGCCCGATCCGCCAGCTCTGCCACGAGAGGACGGGTGGGCCGAGGTTAGGGCGCTGGGAAGCAGGAGCGAGGGAGCCAGAGTTTTTGCACGGGGGGCCTTTGAAGGTCACAGGGGGATCGGAGGGCCTTGCCCGTTCTCCCTTCTTGAATGAGTGGCAACGCCCGTAGCACCCTGGGTGCTTGCGGGGTGGCAGAGTCCAGCACTGGGGCTCGGGGGTCCCAAATCCCTGGCATTGTGGTGCCAGGCTCCTTGGGAGGGGCCCCTCGGGGGCCGACCTCGGGTTAGGGTTCTTCCCCAGGAGGCTGGCAAGCCTGGCGCTAAGTGGCTCTGGCAATGTAACAAAAATGCCATACACTTATCTGAAAGAAATAACAGTGTACAGGAACCCTCTTAGCCCTAACATCATCCTTTCTGAATATGGAAGCCAGCCCCAAATTGCTCGTGGAACTCTGACGAAAGGGCTAAGCACTTTTCTCTGAGTCACCACACTGTAGAGGGAAAGACCAATGTACATCATCTTTCACGAGTAGGAAGCATTAATGAAAAGGTTCTGGAATTTCGAGGACTCTGACCCATCCTTATTGGTAATAAAACATCGTGTACAGGAAAACACCTTCAACTCTCATCAGCCTCCTCAATCCTGATTCCGATTCAACTTTGGGTGTGTAGGACTAGGGAAACGTCCACATCTTATTGCTAAGAAAAACGATGTCAGGGTAATGCCCTTCAAGTCACCTCAGCCTTCCTGAAGACGGAAGCAGGAATCAAGGTGGTTATGTTACCATGAGGTAAGGAAGATGAGCATATAAGTGAGAAACAACAGTGGGCAGGACCTCTCTTCCAAGGAACAGTATCTTTGCTTAATGTTGAATCCCTATGGTAAGTGGTTGTGGGCATTTGTGAGGTCAAAATCTTAAGTGTTTTGTAAAACCTCTTGGTCATTCACAGATGAGACTAAGGTAGTTGGGGACTTCTAGGCAGTGATTTGTCCACTGTCGAAAATATGAAAAGATAAAAGAGACAGATGAGGTCTCCTCAGGCATTGTCCTTTATCCTCATCCTCCGTGAGGATGGCCATCTCTGGACAGCTCAATGGCAGGGTCTCATTCACAGTGGGGGCATCTGTTCCTCACAGACATCAGGCAGGGAAATGGATTTGGTTCTCTGTGCCAGCCCAGCCACAGCTGAGTGTCACAGCACCCTCTCGTGGGCTTATAAGAGTTCCGCTGACACCAGGCAGGTCATTGTATTTGATAAACCACTGTGAGAGTTTGCAATTGCCTTCATCTGCAACCTCCTAGAGGCAAATGCAGGTGTCTGGTACCATGTGAATTCATGTGAAGGCATTGTGAGAAAGTGTCCTTTTGCTTAAGAAAAACATGGCTGGGGCTCCTGGCTGGCTCAGCCAGTTAAGCATGTGCCTTTGGCTCAGGTTATGATCCCAGGGTTCTGGGATCGAGCCGAGGCTCCCTGCTCAGCAGGAAAGAAGGTAGGGAAATAGCTTAGAACCCACAGAGAATGTGAATGAAGGGGAGTGAAATGGAATTTGGTCTGTGTTTTGCTTTAGGGATTGGAAGTTAGTTTTTTCTCAATTCTGATTGTTCTTGAGACAGAAAAGCTGTATTGGTTTTTTTTTTACCTTTAATTTTTTTCTAATAATAATTTTTTATTATGATATGTTAGTCACTATACAGTATTTCCTTAGTTTTTGATGTAGTGTTCCGTGATTCATTATTTGCATATAATACCCAGTGCTCCATGCAATATGTACCTTCCTTAATACCCATCACTGGCCCATCCCAATCCCCCACCCCTCTCCCCTCTGAAGCCCTCAGTTTGTTTCCCAGAGTCCATAGTCTCTCCTGGTTCATTCCCCCTTCTGTTTAGGGTCCATTGTCTAAAGGGACAGACAGTGGAAGTTCACCAAATATAAGATCGAAATTTCATTGTTCATTATAGATGCCGCCAAGTAGTTCCCAGACATTTCATTCTACTGTAGTAATTCATTATACCTGTGCAGGTGCACGTGGAAGATAAATGATGAATGTATACTGGTAATAAAACACGCCCCTCAGTAGTAGAATAATAGAGGATGAACATGTGTAAAATTATTCGACTACAGTGTCCATGCTTTCCCTTTGGTTCCTTATTACTATGAATTTGGACAATTTTTGTTCTCTAGGCTTAAACCTCATTGTCAGTATTCAGAGTTTTTCAATGCTGATCTTCTCCTGTATAAATTACCAAAAACCTAAAATATGTATAAACTTTAAAAAATGCTATATTGAAAATTATAGCAGGGAAGTTCCATTTTGTGAATATTGTGTCAATGGATCTCTATTTTGACATCAGTGTTCATTAGAAATGATGACATTTCATGTGAGTATAAATATCAATGTGAAAAAGAAAAGGTAGGAAGAACCTTGAATGTTTAAGTAATTGGTGAAATGACAGGTGTGTGTGTGTGTGTGTGTGTGTGTGTGTGTGTGTGTGTGTGTAATTGATTTTCAGTGAATGGTTCAGCTTCTTGTAGGGCCTCCGAGAGAGCCCAGGTGAACCTTTCAATTAGTTGGTATCTGTTCTCAGAACATGGGAATCTCTTAGTCCAAACAGGCAAGCTTTGAGGTCTTGAAGAGTTTCAGTCCTCAGCGATGGTGTTGCAGACCCTTGTGTGCAAACCCTAGGGTATGCTCAGAGCCCTCATTAGCAGGTACCAACTTGTGAGGATTTCAGACAGCATTTCCCAAAGAAGTACCTCTTGAGTCTCTGTCCTTGTCAGTTCCCTACACGTCCTTACACTAGTTATGTGATCAGTGTGTTTCAGGATAATCCCCACATGTGATTTTTGCTATTTCCTACTAGTCCTATCTGTTTCTCATCTTGTTCTTTTATGGTAGGGGTTGGGAAGCAACCTGTGTGGTGTAGGAGGGGGTGTGGAAGTTGTCTGCCTTCAGAGGACCCAATGATGCCTAGAAATTGTACTGTAGTTTGAGGTCAATTATCCATCCTCTGAGTGTCAGGAATTCCATCACTTTACTTTGATGCTAGTCTGTTCTTCAAGCTGTCCTCAGAAATAAGGACGTCATCCATCTAGGGAATACTGGTTTGTGTGTATGTTTTCATTTTAGGAAAGGCCTTGCTGTTCCTGAAAATAATACTGTAGAGCACCCTTTCCTGTTCTTATTGGCCATCAGTCAATCTTTTGTGAAGTATTCGTTTGTACATAGACTTTTTATGGTTGATGAGCAGGAATTCTTTATTGACAAGTCTTTGTCAGTGTGTATATTGCAAATCTTTACTTCCCAGACTGTGGTTCACTTTTTCATTTTCTTATGGTCATAAGATAAGGAGAAATGTCACATTTTTATGAAGTCCCACTGAATTCTTTTAAATGGTTAGTGCACCCTATATCCTACCCCAAGATTGACAGGTTCTGCATTTTCTTTCAGAAACTGTCCAATGGGAAGCTACAATCCATCTCAAATTTATAAATTGCATTTTAATTCTAATAGGGTATTTATAGACAGTTTTGGATTTTCTATGTACACAATTGTATTATCTGTGAATAGTCACAATTATCCCCTCAATTCTTATACTTTTTGTTTCTCTTGCCATAAAACACTTGTAGATTCTCTGATGCCACGTTGAATAGTGCAGCATTGTTTGAAGATTTAATATACCTTTCTCAATATCTAACAGAAAAAGCAGACAAAACATTGGTAACAAATGTGACCTAATTCACATATAGGGAACATTCCATAATAAGTGCAGAATACATTATTTTCAAGTGGTCATAGACTCTTTACCCAAATAGATGATAGGTGGGGCCACGAATCAAGTCTACAAATGTTAAACCCTGAAATTAACTAGATTCTATTCTTAGACCACAGGGGAATTGAGCCACAGTCATAGCGAAAAGAAAACCAGGAAGTCCTTCAATGTTTAAAATTAAATGGAAGTTTGCTACATATCCTAAAGGTCAGAGAGGGAATCTCAATGGAAATTCTGAACCTTTTCTACATGAGGGCTCACACACAATGGCACTTTCTTTGTGAAGAGCATTATAATAACCTAGACAGGAGTTGAGCCTTAAGTCAGAGTTCTGCCTACCCCAGCCACACCTGGCAGCCTTGGCCTGTGGTACCCCTCAGCTGTCCTTTCTGGCGGCCCTGAGCTAAGGGGGTCAACATGGCCATATGTAAATGGGAAGCTCCCCACTCATAGTGATGATGGTGCCCCCTCCCCAGCTGCCCATTCTGGTGGCTCTGAGCTAAGGGGGTCAACATGGCCGTATGGAAATTAGAAGCTCCCCACTCTTAGTGATGACGTTGCTATCGTATCATCCTCACCAGTCCAACAATATGATTTCTGAGTGAAATATGACACAAGAGCGATTTCTTGGCCTTCCTTCAGGTTTGAAAATCATCTGGTGAGTCATCTATTAGAAATATGGATTCAACATGTGTTCTTTCTTCTGGAAAAGAAATAGACCCAATAGCAATTAGGGCTTCCTGAGCACCTGTTCTTGAGAGACATCATACTGGCTCTTTGTAGCATTCTGCCTCTTAAACTTCTCAACTAGGGTGTAGATATTTGTAGGCACATTTTCAGACGGTTAGAAAGGGACTCAGATGATATGAGTCTCAGAGGATTTTAGTGTCAGAAACCTAAATGGGATCCCCAAATTGACTCCAAATCGCTTGTTGTTCCATACAGGGTACTATTTCCCTCTTATCTCTGGTCTTCTCGAACTGGAAACCTATCAAGTATCAGGATTTTCTTGTCGTGTGGACAACTGGAATGAATTCAGCGGGCCTTTTCACGTCTGCCCATGGTGATCATTAAGATCATTATCTCAGTAGAGGACCTCTGGGTAAGATACTCAAAGATCCTAAGGAATACAGACAGTATAATATTTTCCTGGTATTAAAGTTACTGAAACCAACTATCTTTTTTAGTAGATTCAGGCTCTGGTATGTTCAGAGGGTACTGTAAAACAAGTCTGAAATAGTATTTAAAAACACTCAGCTCAGCCTCTTCTACAAAGTGAGCCAATGCTTATAAACATGGCTAAAATATTCCCTTACCTACGATGACTTCCCAGCCATCCTAGTGTTTATATGGTATGACTGTGACTTGCATTAGTCAACATTTGCAGAGAAAGAACTTAGTGCATCCAGGGGTCACTTCATGTTGAAATTAGTTTGTGACAATGAGCTACTGTGTTTTATTCTGCAGTCCAAGGGAATGGTGCCAGACATCTCTAAGGTGTCTAGCAGTTCCACAATTCTGATTTTAAGTGGTCTGTGTGCTTCAGAGATTTGGTCAGGAGAAGGGCAGGAGTCCAGAGACTGTGAACACTTCTGTTACATGTGCTGACCATGGAGCACGCAGGATTCCGTGGGCATCATTTTGATTTCTTGGTACTCTTGTGAAAGGTGCTTTTGTCTCAAATTCCTCTATTTAGGAGTAATTATAATGATAAAAGGAATTTTTATTGTATATCATCTGTGGGCCCTGATCCTGAGCTCCCAGGGAAGCTATCCTTTAACAATTACCCAGCTCAAAATGACTGGGCAAAACCTCAAAGCATGGGCCTTGTTTCTTCCCCAAGCACATGTTGTACATCTGCTTCGAGAAGAAAACAATAACCAAAAAATGCCAACATAAATATAAGAAAAAAAAAAGAACCTCTTTGGCTCCCATAAGATTAAAGACATACTGACATGTACACACTGAAAACATAAGAAAGAGTCTGTCACTTTCTGGAATCTAAGAAGATCCTCATTGTGGTGTGTAACTCGGTACGTAAAACAAAACAGAAAAAAATATATAAGCCTGCCCCAAATGTTCCTTCTCCGGAGCACTCACTTCTTGGTGAAGATTGTGTCTCTGAGGCAGCTGTCCTGACTTGGGTTTGAATAAAGGTCCCTTCCTTTCTCTCTAAAATGTTTTTAAAAGTTCAGTCACGCAGTGTCGACAATAACAGTGTTTTCTATTTAAGTGAGAAATAAATGTTCCACTCTATTTGCATTGGGAATAGACGAATTGAGGGTTTCTTTAGAAGAGTAAGTCTGCTTTCCAGAAAAGGCAAGGACATTGGTCTATTGAGAATGAAGATAATTACTGCTAAACAATAAGTATGTGTTGCCCCTTTGCCCAGAAACCGAAGCAGGTGTGCAGGCTTTAGGTCAGAGGTGCCTTCTTCTCCCCAGCTGACGGCACTTCTCTGCTCTGGCTCCAAGACACACGAGGTTTTGAACGTCAGCATCGGAGTCAGCGAGGCAGCTTGTCACAGGACGCCAGTGTTCAGAGAAAGCACAGGTATGTTTGGCAAAATGTCCTATCTATGTCAGGGCTGGAGGTAAAACCTCTCATTATCCCAAAACCTCCTGGGCTTTTCTCTTTTCTCTAGTTGAGCCACAAAGTAAAATTGAAGTAGCTGTCAGCATTCTGGGTTTGGTGCAAGAATTACTTAGTTTCCCTGCAGGTAGAACTTTGCAGGGGATCACAATTTGTCTGTCCATTTATTGCTTACAAATGTATTTTGACCATCTGTTTCCTAGGAACCCTCTTTAATTAGAAAGGGAAGGTGAGATTCACTCTGTGCCTGTTTGTAACATCTAATTTGTTCCTTCATCTAACAGTGTTTATTCAATTGGGCCTAAGATATGGTTGAGTGGCCAGCATCTAGATTTAGGTGGTTTTTTTTCATCTGATACAGACTTGGATGATGTCATTTGACAAAGGTGATGTTTCATCATTGATTAGTTTATTCATCAGAAGAGTTAAAATTAGGGTGGAGGGGAAATTGAAAATTATCCAAAGCGGCCTGTTCCTGTTTAAAAGTTGAGCTTGACTTTCTAGTTTTACTAAATGTATTATCTCAATATTTTGAGGTGCCATATTCTCTCTGTAGTTTCTTTGGTGGTGGAGTCAGAAGGAGAGTCTGGGAATTCTTTTGGATAGTGGCATGCTGGTGGCTTCAAGGGGCTTGGCGTCAGGAGCCTTGGGGTGAAGTCTGCAACTGCTTGCCTGACCCTGGGTGCATCTCCCAGAGGTTTTGTTTCCTCTTATTAAATTGCCCGCAGATAATGTTCTGCTTAAAGGGGAACCCTCCCATCCTATTGGTGGGAATGCAAAGTGGTGCAGCCAGTCTGGGAAAAGTCTGGGGGTTCCTCAAAAAGTTAAACATTGAACAACCACATGATTCAGCAATTGCTCTCCTAGGTATTTACCCAAAGGATACAGAAATGCAGATTCGAAGGGGGTCCATGCACCATAATGTTCATGGCTGTAATGTCCGCAGTAGCCAAACTATGGAGAGAATCCCAATGTCCATGCACTGATGAATGGATAAAGCAGATGTGGGATACATATAAATAATGGAATATGACCCAGCTTCAAAAAGAATGAAATCTTACAATTTGCAAGGATGTGGATGGATCTAGAGTGTATTAAGCTAAGCAAAATCAGTGAGGAAAGACAAATATCCTATACTCTCACGGTTCTGGAATTTCAGAAAAAAAACAGATGAACAGAGTGGAGGGGTGATGAGAGAGGCAAACAAGGAAATAGACTCAACCGTAGAGAACAAACTGAGTGTTGCTGCAGGGCAAGGGTGTGGGGGGAAGTGTTAAATGGGTGAGGGGTATTAAGGAGGGCACTTGTGATGAGCACCGGGTACTGTATGCAGGTGAGGAATCACTAAATCCTACTCCTGAAGCAAATATTCCATGGCATGTGAACTAACTGGAATTTAAGTAAAAGAAGAAAGGAAAAAGTGTTCTGCTTCATGAAGAGTGAGGTAAAATTGTAGTGATTTGGGCTGTACTATTCTATAGAGGATAGATGTAAAACACCCTGTTGTAGGATACAATAGAGTCTTATCACATAAGGAGTCCTCAGAAAGCTGCAATGAAAGATTCAGATCTCAGAGCATGTTCGTGTTCCACTGATATGTTACAGTTTGCACAGGTAGGAAAGAAGGTGGAGAGAAAAGAAACAGAAGGGGAAAGTAGGTATGAACCTTTCATTAATTAGCGTTATAGCTCTCTCATGAAAAACTTGCACCAGTGTGATTTTGGAAGCAGCGGGGGAATCGGGAGCTTTGCAGGAGACAGGGGGGAGTTCCAGGTCTGGGTAAAGCTGACAGGGGTCCCAGAGGAGAGCTGAATGCATTCTGCAGCAGGGTGTGTTCAGGGTGGGCTCCAGGGGTGGCTGTGGGTCTCCTGGGTGAGAGTTGTGACAGGTGAGGGCTGTGTGCAAGTTCCTGGCTGAGGACAAGTGAGGCACAGGTGGAGAGCTGGCAGAGAACCTTCTTCTGAGCCACCAGCTTCACCCAACACACACAGCCTCATCTTCTGTCCCTGTCACTCCAATTCAGACTTCTCCGAAGGTGAGTGAGAACAAATCAAGAGCATTCTGAACAGAAGGGAAAGCATGTGCAAAGGCTCTGGGGCAGGAGAATTCCAGGTATGTCCAGGAGCAGCAAGAAGGCCCTGTGGCCACAGGAGACAGCTTAGGACATGAGCTCAGAGAGGTGACAGAGGGTGACAGAAAGCTATTCCAGGGCTATAACCCCATGAGACACTGTTTCACTGGGCCATCCTGGCTACAGTGTTGAGAACAGATGACAGAGGGTTGAAGATGGCAAGGCAGGTCAATGACGAAGCTTTTCCAGGAACTCAGACACTATGGACCAAACAGGTGGCCTTGGATGGAGTGGTTAGACCTATTCTGGGTCCATTTTGAAGATGGAGCTCACAGGATTTGCTGATGGGTTAGCTATTAGGAGCAGGAGAACAGAGGAATTGGGGTAACTCCCAGCTGTTGTGTGTCGTCCTGATGAAGGGGAAGGAGAAGGTTTCTCAGGGGGTAGGAGGTAGTCCGTGTTCTGCATGCTGAGGAAGGTGCCTTTCCGGTGGATCTGCTGAGGGTTGTGTCTGGGAGGACCTTTCACATCTACTCTCTCAGCAATGCTGAAGTACAAGTATCCCCCACTTTTTAAACGTTCACAAAGACACTGGGCTTTCTTGAAAGAACTACATTATTACCCAGGATCAGTAAGAGGAAGAGACATGAAGAGGATTTCCCTCTTATGAAAAAAGGTGAACAGTGAGAATCGCGTTCAGCATCTGTTTTGGGAAGAAGCACAACAGAGGCAGCGTGCACCCCAACCAGCTCCTTCGTCTGGGAACCGCTCTCCGCATCCAGCCACCAGCACTTTGAATTGTGTCTGTGAGCCTCTGCTGTGCTTTATCTTCATTTATGCTGGGCCTCCATTGGAAACTTGTGTGCTGAGGCCTAAGAAAAGCCAAAGAGAAGGAATTTTGGAGTCTGAGCACACTGTCTAATTGTTCGTGTAAATTAATGGTCATTCCTTCTTGACACCATTTCTGGTGTGCATGGTTTCTCAGAAGCCCTGTACTTTCAAAGAGCAGGGAAACCTATACCCCATGCTGCATGGTTAGTTTAGTTTCCATGCTGGACAGAACATTTCATGACTGTCGGATTTTCTCACTCAAACATTGAGACTTTGACCGCCTTCACCCGTTTCTACCACCCCATCCCCGAAACTGGCACCTACCAATCTGCTCTCATTATCTATGCGTTCAGTATTTATTTATTCCACGTGGAATGTACATGAGAGCATCTGGTATTGGTCTTTCTGTGTCTGAGTTACTTGGCATAAGGCCCCCAAGGTCTGTGTTTCCATGTCTGGTTCTTGTGAATAATGCTGCAGTGAACGTGGGAGTGCATCTGTCTTTTTGAGGCAGCATTTTTGTGTTCTTCAAATCAATTCTCAGTAGAGCCACTACTGGGTCATGGGGTAGTTGCATTAAATTTTTCAGGAACCTCCATACCATTTGTCACAGAGGCTGCACCAATTTCCATTCCCACCAACAGTGCACAGTGTCTCCTCGTCTGTACACCCTTGACCCCACCTGGTGTCTGTCTCTGGCACAATTGCTGTTCCAACAGTTGAGAGAGGATAGCCGATTGTGGGTTTGACTGATGTTTCCCTGACGATGATTAGTGATGTCGAACAACTCCTTCTGTCTGTTGGCACCTGTGTGCCATCTTTGGAAAGTATCTATTCACATATTCCTCCCATTTTTTTAATAGTTTTTTTGTTTTGATTTGTATGAGTGTTGTGTGTATTTTGGATATTAGCCTCTTCTCACACATATGATTCACAGATAATTTTTTCTTATTGGGTCAGTGGCCTTTTAAGCTTTTGATGGTTTCTTTTGCTGTGTGGAAGATTTCAGTTTGATGTTGTTCCACTTGTTTATTTGTGCTTTTGTTGCCTTTGCATTTGGTGTCCGATCTGAAGACTCTTTGCCAAAACCAATGTCGAGAGACTTAGTACCTGTGTCTTCTTGGAAGTTTATGGATTCAGGTCTTATGTTCAAATCATTCATCATTAAAAATTTTGTGTGTGGTGTAAGAAAGTGACCCAGTTATATTCTTCTGCATTTAGTGTCCAGTTTGCCTGTTACCGCTCACTGAAGACACAGTCCTTCCCTCATGTCATATCTTCTGCTGCTGTGTCGTAAGTTAGGATCATCTACGTGTGGGTAAGTTTCTGAGCTTTCTGTTCTGTTCCACTGACCTGGTGTCTGTGTTTCTGCCAGTACCATCCTGTTTTGATGACAACAGCTTTGTAATCTACCTTGAAATCCAGGAGTGTGTTGACTGCACCTTTCTTTCTTCACATTGCTTTGGGTATTTGGGGTCTTTTGTGATTCCATACAAGTTTGAGGACTGTTTTCTATTTCCTCGAGTAATGCCACTGGAATTCAGACAGGCATTTCATCACATCTGTCGATTGCTTTGGGTACGATGGACATGTTCACATAATTAACTCTTCCAGTTAAGGAGCATGGCGTATGCTACCATTTGTTTGTGTTGCCTTCCAAATCTTTGACCCATACATTCTGCCCCCCTGGACACACATATTTTTCATTTCTTTTCTGCCATGTGTTGAGTGTACTATGTCTTTCTCATTCTTGGTTACTTTTATTTCTAGATTTTTTGTTGCAATTGTAAATGGCATTATTTTTTTAATTTCTCTTGGCGAAAGTGTGTCATCAGTATACAGAAATGCAAGAAGTTGGGTCATCTGGGTGGCTCTATATGTGAAGCGTCTGCCTTCAGCTCAGGTCATGATCCCAGAGTTCTGGGATTGAGCCCCGTGTTGTGCTCCCCGCTTAGTGAGGGTCTGCTTCTCCCTCTTTCTGACACTCCCCCTGCTCGTGCTTTTTCTCTTCCTGTCAAATAAATAAATAAAATCTGAAATAAATAAAGACAACAGATCTTTGTATATTGACTTTATATCCTGCAGCTTTCTTGAATTTGTTTATTCTAACAGGTTTTTTTTTTTTTTTGAGGAATCTTTCCGGATTTCCTGTCATTTGCAAATTGTGACAGTTTCCTTATGGATTTCATATCTTTCCCTTTTTTAAAAATTGTTATTCACCCTACAGTACTTCATTTGTTTTTGATGTAGTGTTCCATGATTCATTGTTTGCATATAACACCTAGTGCTCATTATGACACGTGCCCTCCTTTTTTCTTTTAAAGAATTTATTTATTTATTCGACAGAGATAGAGACAGCCAGCAAGAGAAGGAACACAAGCAGGGGAGTGGGAGAGGTAGAAGCAGGCTCATAACGGAGGAGCCTGATGTGGGGCTCAATCCCATAATGCCAGGATCACGCCCTGAGTCAAAGGCAGACGCTTAACCACGGTGCCACCCAGGTGCCCCCTGCCTTGTTAAATTTAACCATTCTAACTGGTGTAAGGTGGTATCTCATTGTCGTTTTGATTTGTATTTGCCTGATGGCAAGTGATGTGGAGCATTTTTTCATATGTCTGTTGGCCATTTGTATCTCTTTGTGTCTTCTGCCCATTTTTTGGGTGTTGAGTTTGAGGAGTTCTTTATAGATCTTGGATACCTGCCCTTTATCTGTAATATGATTTGCAGATATCTTCTTCGATTTCATAGGTTGCCTTTTTGTTTTGTTAATCATTTGCTTTGCCGAGCAGAATCTTTTTATCCTGATGAAGTTCCAATACTTCATTTTTGCTCTTATTTCCTTTGCCTTTAGAGACGTGGCTTGCAAGAAGTTGTTGTGTCCAAGGTTCAAGAGTTCTTTTGATTTTGATATGAGACAGGAATCCATTATATTTCTTTCCTGATTGTATTCGAGCCCTCTGTCTTTCTTGGTGAGTCTACCTAAGTGTCAGTTTTGTTTCTCTTTCCAAAAAAGGCAGCTCTCATTTTCATTGTTTGTTTTTGTTTTGTCTTTTTAGTCTCCGTTGGATTTATTTATGCATCCTTTTTGTTATTTCCTTATTTCTACTAATTTGGGGCTTTGTTTGTTGTTTTATTTTCTACTTCTTTACCAAATAAATCAGGTTGTTTTTTGGAGAGCATCATATGGATTGATGAAGACTTGAGTTTCTATGAATGTCCCCCATAAAGCTACTTTTGCTGCATCCCATAAGTTTTGTAGGTTGTCTTTTTCATCAGTGTCAAGGTACTTCTAAAATTTTTTGATTTCTTCTTTGACTGTTGGTTGTTCTGTAGCATGTTGTTAAATCTCCACATATTTACTTAAGATTCTTTAAGTATCTGACAGAGAGTGAGACAGCAAGAGAGGGAACGCAAGCATGGGGGTGGGAGAGGGAGAAGCGGGCTTCCCACTGAGCAAGGATCCTGGGATCACGACCTGAGCTGAAAGCAGATCCTTAACGACTGAGCCACCCAGGCCCCAAAAATCTCCACCTATTTTTGACTGTCTCATTTTTTTCTTGAGACTGATTTCTATTTTCATATCATTGTGGTTGGACAAGATTTGAAGCAGAAGGTGAAGAGAGCATTCAGATGAAAGGTTTGTTTCCTGGAGGGTTTTCTGCGGGCAGACCATGAGTTCCGTGGGACGGAGGAAGGTTTTGTGAGACGGGGGTGGGGTTAACCCTTGTTAGAATTACTGACTAGTACCATGCAGGCTGTATGCCAATGTTCACACCATAGTCCTGATGGACTTGTACTTCATTAGAAATATTTTCTAGGAGGTGTAGGCATAGCCTTCACTTAAAGAAAGGTGCCATGTGGGTTCATGGCATGACCCCAGGTCAGCAACAAGGATGTATGGTATTGTGGGTGATCAGAAACAGGCTTTCTGTGGGAAGTGACAGAAATAAGGTATGGTGAGCTCCATGACCATAGGTGAGGTCCCGAGTGACCCACTGGGTGTTGGGTTATGTGGATCTGTCTCATCATGTGCTGTGGAATTCAGGGACACCCTCCTCTCTGTGGATTTGTGTGGAGACAGGTAGACATCAGTGTCTGGCCAGGCACGAGGGTTGCACTGGACCACCACCAGAGGTGTAGCGTGCAGGGGAGCCACTGCTTGGTTTCCACGAAAGCTGACCAGGGTCTGTGACCATGATTCCTAGCACCTGCAAGGGGCGAGGAGGCCGGGGGTAGTGCACACTTCCTAGACTTGTGTTCAGGACTAGTCTGGAGCACACTGAAGTCAACCACACCGAGCACAGAAGGCATCCAGTCAGTGTAGCTGTGGGCACTGCTCCCATGGTACTTTCGGGCCGGATCCATGCTGCCACCTCCTGCATTTCATCATCATCTTCAAGGTCATGTGCCTCTGCTCTTGCCCCATGGCCTCCGCGGTATTGTCCGTCCTCTATCTGTCCCTCGTCCCCGGTGCCCTGTGCAGTCCGATGCCAGGGTAGCCTTCTTGAGACAAACATCTGGCCCTGATGGAACACTTCCATGGATCTCGTGTGATGCGAGGATGATGCCCTTCCCTAAAAGGGGGCTGCAGATCCCCATCAGGAGAGCCATGTCTCCCTTTTCAGCATGGCCTGCCCACCCCTCAGTCTTGTTCAGGGAAGCTCTCCCCACTTCCTGAGATGACAGCTCTGAACTTAAAAATGAATGTTATTTTACATAAATCTATGCCTTAGTTCATCCATGGCATGTCTTTCAACCCCATTAGTGGTTTTTTTTTTTTTTTAGCAGTTCTGAAGGGCTGTCTGCTCAAGGAGGGGATGACCTGGGCAGGGCAGCTTTCCCTCTCATCTCCCTCAGCATGTCTCTGAGCCCTGGGGCCAGCTGTCCCACTGAGGATTGAGGGACCCGAACCAGCCCATCCTGAGCCCAAGCTGTGTCAGCTCATAGACGGATGTGTGTTGGAGCGGTGGGCAGCTGGCATGGGCCAGGGACAGGCAGTGTCTCCTTCTCATTCCTTCCCTCCCTTCCTCCCAGAGGTAGCTCAGAGCAGCCTTCAACCCCTACATCTCCAGATCCCTTGACCTGTGCTTCCTGTGTTCAGCTGGTGACCTTGGAGTTTCCCATGGATTCTACCTCCTGTACCCTCTCCTGTAGCAGTTCGTGGATCAGAGGAGGGGTCGGACCCTCTCTGTTTTAGGTCTTCTTCCTGTCCCGCACCAAGCCCACCCACCTTTGCATCTTTCATGTATGTGCTTGGAAGCAAGCCCATCCACAGGGAACCTATTAGCCAAATGGATCCAGGCAATGAACATTGAAGTAGAGATCCAGGATCCATAATAAACCTGCTCTGAAACCTGTCCCAAAGTCTGTGACTCTCTCACACTGAAACAGAAACAATAATAGCTTTCTGGACTGTAAAGTGACATGTGTCTCTACTTCCAATCTTGAATGCATAGGTGCTGAGCCTGGACAGAAAAGGACCATGGCTCCCGTGGGCTGTGATCCATGGTAAGAACTCAGTGAAATCTGAATTCAAGGCATAGAGTGAATAATTATTGTAGAGTGAATCCTCCGAAGTACGGCTTATGCACAGTGCACAGGGAAAGCTTTTTCAAAGAGGTTCCTGAAAGAAAAATCTTTTGTTAAAATTTATTTTAATTCCAGTAGAGCTAACATACAGTGTTACATTCGTTTCAGGTGTCCAATAGTGATTCAGTAATTCCATATATTACTCAGTGGTCGTCAAGAAAAGCGTCCTCTTAATTCCCTTCATCTATTTCACTCATCCCTCTATTCACCTCCTCTCTGGTAACCATCCGTTTGTTCTCTGTTGTTAAGAGTTTGTATTTTGGTGTGTCTCCTTTTTCTCTTTTAGTTATTTATTTTTGTTTGTTTCTTAAATTCCCTATTAGAGTGACATCGTATGGGATTTGTCTTTCTCTGACTGACTGACTTTAGTTAGGATAATACTCTCTAGCTCCATCCATGTGGCTGCAAATGGCAAGGTTTCATTCTTTTTCAAGCCAAGTAATACTCCATTGTGTGTGTATGTGTGTGTGTCTCTGTGTGTGTGTGTGTGTGTGTGAATACACACATCTATCATCTCATTTGTAAATTTTTCTACAGACACTTGGGTTGCTTCCATATTGTGATATTGTAAATAATGGTGCAAGACACATAGGGGTGCACGTATCCTTTTAAGTTACTGTTTTCCTATTCTTTGGGTAAATATGTGTAGTGTGATTGTTGGATCATAGGGTAGTTCTATATTTAATTTTTTGAGGAACCTTCGTACTGTTTTCCACGGTGGCCACCACAGTTTGCATTCCCACCCACAGTTCAGGAGGATTCCCCTTTATCCACATCCTCCCAACACCTGCTCTTTGTTGTGCTTTTGATGTTAGCCATTCTGACAGGTTTGAGGTATTACCTCATTGTCCTTTGGAATTACATTTTCCTGATGATGGGTGATGGTGAACATCTTTTCACGGGACTGTTGGCCATTTGTATTTCTTCTTTGGAGAAATGTCTGTCCATGTCTTCTGCCTATTTTTTAACTGAATTATTTGTTTTTTGGGGGTCGAGTAGTATCAGTTCTATATGTTTTGGACACTATCCCTTTATTGCATATGATGTTTGCAAATATCTTCTCCCTTTGAGTAGGTTTTCTTATGATTTTTACGTTTTCATTGTTCTTCTGCCATGTGGAAAACTATTTATTTTGCTGTATTCCCAATAGTTTATTTTTGCTTTCATTTCCTTTGCCTCAGGACACAGTCTAGAAAAACGTTGGTATGGTCCATGTCAAGAAGTTACTGTCTTCCCTCCTGTAGGATTTTAATGGATTCAGGTCTTATATTGAGGTCTTGAAACTGTTTTGTGTTTGTCTGTATTGTGTAAGAAAGCAGTCTAATTTCATCCTTTTGTGCATAGCTGTCTAATTTTCCCAACACCATTTGTTGTAGTGACTGTCCATTTCCCTTTTGACATCGTTGCTTGCTTTGTGGAAGATTCATGGACCACATAATTATGGGTTTCTGTCTGAACTTGTGTCCTGTTCCTTTGGTCGCTGTGTCCAGTTTTGTGCCGTACTGTCTTGTTAGGATGACTGCAGCTTTGTAGTATAACCTGAAATCTGAAATTGTGAGTCCTCCAGCTTTGTTTTTCTTTTCCACATTGCACTGGCTGTTTGGAATCTTTAGTGGTTCCATACAAATGTTTAGGATTGTTTATTCGAGGTCTTTTGTTCTTTAATTTAAATTCAATTAGCCAACTTACAGTACATCATTAGTTTCAGATGTAGTCTTCAATAAATTTTCAGTCGTGTGTAACACCCAGTGCTCATTGTACCGTGTGACCTCCTTAATGCTACTCACCCAGTTACCCCTCCCAACTTCTCTTCCAGCAATCATCAGTTTCTTGCGATAGTTAAGAGTCCATCATGGGTTTTCTCCCTCTCTGATGACTTCCCATTCTATTTTCCCTTCCTTGCCCTATGGTCATCTTCCTTGTTTCTGATATTCCACATAGAAGTGAAAGCATATGATCATTGCCTTTCTTTCATTGACTTATTCCACTCAGCATAATACCCTCCAGCTCCACCCAGGTCGGTGTGATGGTAAGTACTCATCCTTTCTGATATCTGAGTAATATTCTATTATATATATGATCCACATCTTCTTTATCCATTCATCTGTCCATGATCATCTGCACTCCTTCCACAGTTTGTCTATGATGGATATTGCTTCTATGAATACTGGGGTGCATGTGTCCCGTCTTCACTACCTCTGTCTCTTTGGGGTCGATACCCAGTAGGGCAATTGCTGGGACATAGGGTAGCTTTATTTATAACTTCTTGAGGAAACTCCGTACCATTTTCAAGAGTGGCTGTACCGGACTGCATTCGCACAGGGGTGTAAGAGGGTTCCCGTTTCTCCACATCCTCTCCAAGATGTGTAGTTTCATTTCTTCTTATTTTTAGATATTCGGCCTCGTGTGATATGGCATCTATAGTGGTTTAGATTTGCATTTCCCTGAAGCCAAGTGATATGAAGCATTTATGCATGTATCTTTTGGTCACCGCTACCTCATCATTAGTGAAGTGACTTCTCATTTTAATCCATCTCAAGACCTAAAGCTGGGTAAGTCTCTGAAGCTGGATGATGCCATTGGTTGGAAGTGTGGAGAATTTCAAAAGATCTCCATGGAGAGCAAGTTTAAAGGTCAGTGTGAAGCTACTAATTGGACCCGGGGAGATCTCTGAAAGTGGGGATTGCCTGGGATGGGCTGAGGGGGGCCCTCCGATTTTCCTATGAATCCTTGCTGCAGCCCCAAATGGACAGTTTCCTGCTGTGGGGCAGGCTGAGTCCTCTAGTCGTGCAGAGGTGAGCCCAATGCCTGGTGCCTTGGAGGCAGGCAAACGGGGAGGGACCCTCAGCAGAAGACCCAGGGTTAGGTTAGGCCTCAAGGACAGCAGGTCTGAACTGCCCAGTGCTCAGAGAGCTCCCAGGCCGAGTGAGATGAGGGCACAAGGGCGGGTGAGTGTGAGCCTTGGGGTTTCATCCGGAAGGGCCCACAAAGGTCGGGGTTCACCAGAAGGGGCTCTCAGGGGTTGCCCCAATTCTTGCCCTGAATGCTCTGTTCCCCAAAATGGTGCAGTTAACTGTGGGCTGCAGGCTGAGTCCTACGGTGGGGCTTGGGTGTCCCCAATCCCCCAGAGTGGGGTGCCAGGACCCTGGGGAGGGACCCCTCTGTGGCCAACCTAGGGTAAGGGTTAGGGCCCAGGAGCCTGGCAGGGACATACTGCAGGCTGTGCGGCGAGCTCTGTGGAGGGCTGAGAGGAGGCCATGGGGGAGGGTGAGCATGGGCCTCAGGGTTGGGGCACGGGGGACTGCCAAAAGTGGATACGGGCTCCGGGGGCCTCCCCAAATTCTCGTGCCCTGTAGGCTCCGTAGAGCCCCCAGGGGCACGGTTTCCTGTCGGGTGGCAAGCTGAGTCCTGCGGTGGGGCACAGGTATCCCAATTCCCCAGGGCTGCAGTGTAAGCCTCCTGGGGAGGCCCCCACACCCTCGGCCGAGCTAGGGCTAGGGTTAGGCCCCAGGAACCCCGCAGGCCTGATCTGCTGGCTGTATGGCTAGTTACCCGGGCTGAGGTGAGGGTGTGGGGAGGGTGAGCGTGGGCCTCAGGGTTGGGGTGCGGGAGGCCGCCGTTGTTCGCTGGTGGCTCAGGAGGGCCCTCCTGGTTCTCCCACCCTGAATGCTCTATGGCCTCCCAAGGTGCACGGTTTCCTGCGTGGTGGCAGACTGATTCCTGCTGTGGGGCTCAGGTGTCCCGAATCCCCGCGGCTGCGACTTCAGGCTCCTGGGGAGGGGCCCCTCCACAAATGAACTAGGGTTAGGGTTGGGGCCCAGGAACCCCGCAGGCCAGATCCGCCCGCTATGTGGCGAGCTCCACCGCGGTCTGAGGTGAGGGTGCGGGGTGGGGTGAGCATGGGCTTCAAGGTTGGGTTTAGGAATCGCCGAAGTTCGCCTGGGGCTCTGGGAGCCCTCCTGGTTCTCCCGCCCTGAATGCTCTACAGCCTCCCAAGGGGCACTGTTTCCTGTGAGCTGGCATGCTTTATCCTGCAGTGGGGCTCAGGTGTCCCCAGTCCCTGGGGCTGTGGCACCGGGCCCCAGGGGAGGGGCCCTACCCAGCCGACATAAGGACAGGTCTAGGCCCCAGGAACCCGACAGGCCTGATCTGCCAGCTCTGCGACGAGCTCGGTGGCAAGCTGAAGGGAAGGCGTGGGGCGGGATGAGCGTGGGCCTCAGGGTTGGGGTGTAGGGGGCCACCGAGGATCGCTTGGGTCTCAGGGGGGCCCTACCAGTTCTCTTGCACGGGATGCTCTGTGGCGCCCCAAGGGGCATGGTTTCCTGAGGGGTGGCAGGCTGAGTCCCGTGGTGGGGCTCAGGTGTACCCAATCCCCGGGGTTAGGGTACGGATCAGGGTATGGATTAAGGTTAGGGTATGGGTTACGGTTAGAGTACGGGTGAGTGTAGGGGTTAGGGTTAGGGTAAGGAGAGGGTACGGGTTAGGGTTGAGTTTAGGGGTTACAGGTTAGAGGTTATGGGTTAGGGTACAGATTAGGGTTTAGGGTATGGGTTAGGGTTTAGGGTTTGGGTTTAGGGTTAGGGTTAGGGTTGGAGTACGGGTTAGGTTTAGGGTACAGGTTAGGGTTAGGGTACGGGTTAGGGTACGCATTAGGGTACAGTTTAGGGTAAGGGTTAGTGTACGATTTAGGGTAAGTGTTGACATACGGATTTGGGTATGGTTTAGGGTACGGGTTAGGGTTACGGTACGGGTTAGGGTTAGGGTATAGTTTAGGGTTATGGTACAGGTTAGGTTACGGTTTAGGGTTGGGGTTAGGGTACACGTTAGGGAACGGGTTAGGGATAGGGATAGGGTATGGTTTATAGTTAGTGTATGGGTTAGGGTTCGGGCTAGGGTACAGGTTAGGGTTAGGTATGGGTTAGGGTCCGGGTTAGGGATAGGGCACGGGTTAGGGTATGGGTTTGTGTACGGGTTAGGGTATGGGTTAAGGTTAAGGTAAGGGTACTGGTTAGGGTTAAGGTACGGGTTACAGTTTAGGGTTTAGGGTTACGGTTAGGGTACAGGTTAGGGTTAGGGTACGGGTAGGGTTAGGGTACGGTTTATGGTACGAGTTAGGGTATGGGTTAGAGTCCGGGTTTGGGGTTTAGGGTTAAGGTTAGGGTACAGGTTAAGGTACTTGTTAGGGTTACGGTTAAGGTTAGGGTACGGTTTAAGTTATGGGTTAGGGTACAGTTTAGGGTTAAAGTTAGGGTACGGGTTAAGGTATGGGTTAGGGTACATGTTACGGTTACGGTTAGAGTTAGGGTACAGGTTAGGGTTAGGGTTAGGGTACGGGTGAGGGTACGGGTTAGGGTTAGGTTTAGGGTTAGGTTACGGGTTAGGGGTAGGGTTAGCTGAAGGGGTAGGGTGAGGGGTAGTGTTAGGGGTATGGTAGGGGTCGGGGTAGGGTTAGGGTTTAGGGTTAGTGTTTGGGGTTTGGGGTTAGTGGTTAGGGTTAGGGTTTCATGTTTAGGGTTTCGGGATTAGGGTTAGGGCTTAGGGTTTAGGGTTTAGTGTTAATGTTAGGGTTTAAGGTTTAAGGATTAAGGTTTAGGGTTAGGTTTAGGGTAGGGTTAGGCTTAGGGTAAGGGTTAGGGGTTAGAGTTACGGTTAGGATTAGGGTTTAAGGTTCAGGGTTTAAGGTTATGGGTTAGGGTTTAGGGTTAGTGTTAGACCCCAGTAGGCCAGCAGGACTGATGCGCCGGCTGTGCGGCGAGCGGAGGTGTGGGCCGAGGTGAGGGCGCTGGCGAGCGAGGGAATAGTATGCAGTGTTTTGGCGCGAGGGGCCTTTTACGTCACTAGAGGCTTGGAGGGCCCTGCCCGTTCTCCCGCCCTGAATGACCGGAGGCTCCCCTAGCGACCTGTGTGGTGGCGGGGTGGCAGTGTGAGTCTGGCAATGCGGTTTAGGTGTCCCCAATGCTGTGCGTTGCAGCTCAAGGCCCCTTGGGAGGGGCCCCTCTAGGGCCGTCCTAGGGTTAGTGTTAGCACCCAGGAGTCCGGCAGGCATGATCCGCCAGCTGTGTGGTAGCAGAAGGCCAGGCCGAGGTGAAGATGCCAGCGAGCTGGAGCGTGGGCCCAAGCATTTTGGCACGGGGGGGCCTTGGAAGGTCGCCGGGGGATTGGAGGGCCCTGCCGGTTCTCCCGCCCTGAATGGCCAGAGGCGCCCTTAGCAGCCCGGGTGGTGGCAGGGCGGCACGGTGAGTATAGCGCTGGGGCTCGGGGGACCCCAATCCCTGGCGTTGCTGTGCCAGGCCCCTTGTGAGGTTCCGCTCGGGGGCCAACCTAGGGTTAGGGTTAGCCCCCAGGAGGCTGGCAGGCCCGATCCGCTGGCTGTGCGTGAGCAGAGGGGCGGGCCGAGGTCAGGGCGCTGGTGAGCAGGAGCATGGGCCCAAGCATTTTGGCGCATGGGGGCTTAGAAGTTCACTGGGACTCGGAGGGCCCTGCCCGTTCTCCCGCCCTGAAAGACCGGCAGCACGCCTAGTGGCCTGGTTTGCAGCGGGATGGCAAAGTGAGTCCTGGCTTGGGCTCGGGGGTCACCAATCCCTGGCACTGAGGCACCAGGCCCCTTCGAAAGGGCCCCTCATAGGCCACCCTAGGGGTAGTGTTAGCCCCCAGGAGGCGGGCAGGCCTGATGTGCCGGCTGTGCAGCGACCAGAGGGGCGGGCCAAGGTGAGGGCGCTGGGGAGCGGGAGCGTGGGCCAAAGCGTTCTGGCGCAGGCGGCCTTTGAAGGTCGCCGGGGGCTCGGAGGGCCCTGCCCGTTCTCCCACCCTGAAAGACCGGCAGCACGCCTAGTGGCCCGGGTTGCGGCAGGGCAGCAGGGTAGAGTCTGGCGCTGGGGCTTTGGGGTCCCCAATCCCAGGTGTTGCGGCGATAGGCGACTTGGGATGGGCCCCTCAGTGGCCGACCTAGGGTTAGAGTTTGCACCGAGGAGGCCGGAAGTCCGGATCCACCCGCTCTGCAAGGAGCGGAGGGGTGGGCTGAGATGAGGGCGCTGGCGAGCAGGAGCGTGGACCCAAGCGTTTTGGTGCTGGGGCCTTCAAAGGTCGCCGGGGGCTCGGAGGGCCCTGCACGTTCTTCCGCCCTGAATGCCCGACGGCGCACCTAGCGGCCCGGGTTGCAGAGGGGCAGCAGTGTGAGTCCGGTGCTAGGGCTCAGGGGTCTCCAATCCCCGGTGTTGCAGCGCCAGGCCCCTTGGGAGGGGCCCATCGGGTGCGACCTAGTATTAGGGTTAGCCCCCAGGAGGCCCTCAGGCCCGATTCGCCAGCTGTGTGGTGAGTGGAGGGTCGGGCGGAGGTGAGGCCGCTGGCGAGCAGGAGCAAGGGCCCAGGAGTTTTCGAGGGGGGGTCCTTCGAAGGTCGCCAGGTGCTCAGAGGGCCGTTCACGTTCTTCCGCCCTGAATGACAGGCGACTACCCTGGCGGCCCGGTTAGAGGAGGGGCGGTAGGGTGAGTCTAGCGCTGGGGCTCGGGGTCCCCAGTCCTCGGCGTTGGGGTGCCAGGCCCCTTCGGAAGGGCTCTAGGGGGCTGACCAAGCATTACTGTTAACCCCCAGGAGGCTGGCAGACCCGATCTGCCGGCTGTGTGTCGAGCAGAGGGGCAGGCCTAGGTGAGGGCGCTGTCGAGCAGGAGTGTGGGCCCAAGAGTTTTGGCACGGGGGGCCTTCGAATGTTGCCAGGGGCTTGGAGGGATCTGCCCGTTCTCCCTCCCTAAATGACCGACAGTGCTCCTAGTGGCCTGGGTGGTGGCAGGGCGACACGGTGAGTCCGGCGCTGGGGCTCGGGTGTCCCCAATCTCAGGCATTGTGGTGTCAGGCCCCTTCAGAGGGGCCCCTCAGGGGCCAACCTAGGGTTATGGGTAGCCTCCAGGAGGAGGGCAGGCCTCATCCACCGGCTCTGCAGCGAGTGGAGGGGCGGGCCAAGGTGAGGGCACTGAGGAGCAGGAGCATGGGCTCAAGCGTTTTGGATGGGGGGGCCGTTGAGTGTCGCCATGGACTCGGAGGGCCCTGCCCATTCTCCCGCCCTGAATGACCAGCGGCACCCCTAGCGGCCCGGGTGGCAGCGGGGCGGCAGGGTGAGTCCGGCGCTGGGGCTCGGAGGTCCCTAATACCCAGCGTTGCGGCGCCAGGCCCCTTGGGCGGGCCCCTCGGGGGACGACCTAGGGTTAGGGTTAGCCCGCAGGAGGCTGGCAGGCTCGTTCCACCATGTGCGGTGAATGGAGGTGTGGGTCGAGGTGAGGTAGCTGGTGAGTGGGAGTGTGGGCCAGAGCATTTTGGCTTTGGCTTGGGGTGCCTTCGAAGGTCCCAGGTGGCTCGGAGGGTGCTGCCCGTTCTGTCGCCCTCAAGGACTGGCGACGCCCCTAGTTCCCCATGTGGCGGTGGGGTGGCAGGGAGCTTCCGGCGCTGGGACTTGGGGGTTCCCAATCCCTGGCATGCGGCGCCAGGCCACATGGGAGGGGCCCCTTGGGGGCGACCTAGGGATAGGGTTAGCCCCCAGGAAGCCAGCAGGCCCGATCCGCCAGCTCTGCAGCGAGTGGAGGGGTGGGCCGAGGTTAGGGCGCTGGCGGGCAGGAGTGTGGGAGCCAGAGTTTTTGCGTGGGGGGCCTTCGAATGTCGCAGGGTGATCGGAGGGCCCTGCCCGTTCTCCCTTCCTGAATGGCAACGACCCTAGTGCCCTCGGTGCCTATGGGGTGGCAGAGTGAGTACAGCACTGGGGCTCGGGGGTCCCAAATCCACGGCATTGCGGTGCCAGGATCCTTGGGAGGGGCCCCTCGGGGGTGACCTAGGGTAAGTGCTAGCCCCCAGGAGTCTAGGAGGCCCATTCCGCCAGCTCTGCAGCAGGCGGAGGGGCAGGCCGAGGTGAGGGCGCTGGCGAGAGGGAGTGTGGGCCCAAGCATTTTGGCACAGGGGCCTTCGAAGGTCGCCGGGGGCTTGGAGGGCCCTGCCCGTTCTCTTGCCCTGAAAGACTGGCGGTGCCCCTAGCAGCCCGGGTTGCCACGGGGCAGCAGGCTGACTCCGGTGCTGGGCTCGGGGGCCCCAATCCCCGGCGTTGTGGCACAAGGCCCCTTGGGAGGGGCCCCTCGGGGGCCGAGCTAGGGTTAGGGTTCGTCCCCAGGAGACCGGCAAGCCCGGCGCTAAGTGGTTCAGGCAAGGTAACAAAAATGCCATACACTTATCTGTAAGAAATAACAGTGTACAGGAACCCTCTTAGCCCTAACATCATCCTTTCTGAATATGGAAGCCAGCCCCAAAGTGGTCGTGGAAGTCTGACGAACGCGCTAAGCACTTTTCTCTGAGTCACCACACTATACAGGGAAAGACCAATGTACATCTTCTTTCACGAGTAGGAAGCATTAATGAAAAGGTTCTGGAATTTCAAGGACTCTGACCCATCCTTATTGGTAATAAACCACCGTGTACAGGAAAACACCTTCAACTCTCATCAGTCTCCTCAATCCTGACTCCCATTCAACTTTGGATGTGTAGGACTAGGGAAATGTCCACATCTTATTGCTAAGAAAGAACGATGTCAGGGTAATGCCCTTCAAGTCACATCAGCCTTCCTGAAGACGGAAGCAGGAATCAAGGTGGTTATATTACCATGAGGTAAGGAAGATGTGCATAGAAGTGAGAAACAACAGTGGGCAGGACCTCTCTTCCAAGGAACAGTATCTTTGCTTAATGTTCAATCCCTATGGTAAGTGGTTGTGGGCATTTGTGAGGTCAAAATCTTGAGTGTTTTGTAAAACCTCTTGGCCATTCACAGATGAGACTAAGGTAGTTGGGGACTCCTAGGCAGTGATTTGTCCACTGTCAAAAATATGAAAAGATAAAAGAGACAGATGAGGTCTCCTCAGGCATTGTCCTTTATCCTCATCCTCCGTGAGGATGGCCATCTCTGGACAGCTCAGTGGCAGGGTCTCATTCACAGTGGGGGCATCTGTTCCTCACAGACATCAGGCAGGGAAATGGATTTGGTTCTCTGTGCCAGCCCAGCCACAGCTGAGTGTCACAGCACCCTCTCGTGGGCTCATAAGAGTTTCACTGTCACCAGGCAGGTCATTGTATTTGATAAACCACTGTGAGAGTTTGCAATCGCCTTCATCTGCAACCTCCTAGAGGCAAATGCAGGTGTCTGGTACCATGTGAAGTCATGTGAAGGCATTGTGAGAAATTGTCCTTTTGCTTAAGAAAAACATGGCTGGGGCTCCTGGCTGGCTCAGCCAGTTAAGCATGTGCCTTTGGCTCAGGTTATGTTCTCAGGGTTCTGGGATCGAGCCCGGGTTCCCTGTTCAGCAGGAAAGGAGTTAGGGAAATAGCTTAGAACCCACAGAGAATGTGAATAAAGGGGAGTGAAATGGAATTTGGTCTGTGTTTTGCTTTAGGGATTGGAAGTTAGTTTTTTCTCAATTGTGATTGTTCTTGAAACAGAGAAGCTGTAATGTTTTTTTTTTCCTTTAATTTTTTTCTAATAATAATTTTTTATTATGATATGTTAGTCACTATACAGTATTTCCTTAGTTTTTGATGTAGTGTTCCGTGATTCATTATTTGCATATAACACCCAGTGCTCCATGCAATATGTACCTTCCTTAATACCCATCACTGGCCCATCCCAATCCCCCACCCCTCTCCCCACTGAAGCCCTCAGTTTGTTTCCCAGAGTCCATAGTCTCTCGTGGTTCATTCCCCCTTCTGTTTAGGGTCCATTGTCTAAAGGGACAGACAGTGGAAGTTCACCAAATATAAGATCGAAATTTCATTGTTCATTATAGATGCCACCACGTAGTTCCCAGACATTTCATTCTACTGTAGTAATTCATTATACCTGTGCAGGTGCACGTGGAAGACAATTGATGCATGCAGAGTGGTAATAAAACACGCCCCTCAGTAGTAGAATAATAGGGGATGCATATGTGTAAAATTATTCGACTACAGCTTCCATGCTTTCCCTTTGGTTCCTTATTATCTATGAGATTGGACAATTCTTGTTCTCTAGGCTTAAACCTCATTGTCAGTATTTAGAGTTTTTCAATGCTGATCTTCTCCTGTATAAGTTACCAAAAACCTAAAATATGTATGAACTTTAAAAAACGCTATATTGAAAATGACAGCAGGGAAGTTCCATTCTGTGAATATTGTGTCAATGGATCTCTATTTTGACATCAGTGTTCATTAGAAATGATGACATTTCATGTGAGTATAAATATCAATGTGTAAAAGAAAAGGTAGGAAGAACCTTGAATGTTTAAGTAATTGCTGAAATGACAGGTGTGTGTGTGTGTGTGTGTGTGTGTGTGTGTGTGTGTGTGTGTGTAATTGATTTTCAGTGAGTGGTTCAGCTTCTTGTAGGGCCTCCGAGAGAGCCCAGGTGAACCTTTCAATGAGTTGGTATCTGTTTTCAGAACATGGGAATCTCTTAGTCCAATAGTCAATCAGGCAAGCTTTGAGGTCTTGAAGAGTTTCAGTCCTCAGCGATGGTGTTGCAGACCCTTGTGAGCAAACCCTAGGGTATGCTCAGAGCCCTCATTAGCTGGTACCAACGTGTGACGATTTCAGACAGCATTTCCCAAAGAAGTACCTCTTGAGTCTCTGTCCTTGTCAGTTCCCTACACTTCCTTACACTAGTTAAGTGATCAGTGTGTTTCAGGATAATCCCCACATGTGATTTTTGCTATTTCCTACTAGTCCTATCTGTTTCTCATGTTCTTCTTTTATGGTAGGTGTTGGGAAGCAACCTGTGTGGTGTAGGAAGGGGTGTGGTAGTTGTCTGCCTTCAGAGGACCGAATGATGCCTAGAAATTGTACTGTAGGTTGAGGTCAATTGTCCATCCTCTGAGTGTCAGGAATTCCATCACTTTACTTTGATGCTAGTCTGTTCTTCAAGCTGTCCTCAGAAGTAAGGACGTCATCCATCTAGGGAATACTGGTTTGTGTGTATGTTTTCATTTTAGGAAAGGCCTTTCTGTTCCTGAAAATAATACTGTAGAGTACCCTTTCTGGGTTTTATTGGACATCAGTCAATCTTTTGTGAAGTATTCCTTTATAAATAGACTTTTTATGGTTGATGAGCAGGAATTCTTTATTGACAAGTCTTTGTCAGTGTGTGTATTGCAAATCTTTACTTCCCAGACTGTGGTTCACTTTTTCATTTTCTTATGGTCATAAGATAAGGAGAAATGTCACATTTTTATGAAGTCCCACTGAATTCTTTTAAATGGTTAGTGCACCATATGTCCTACCCCAAGA
This sequence comes from Ursus americanus, assembly GCF_024610735.1. NCBI lineage: Eukaryota > Metazoa > Chordata > Mammalia > Carnivora > Ursidae > Ursus > Ursus americanus. Next base: position 2,469,290 of record NW_028273624.1, read on the forward strand.
TTGACAGGTTCTGCATTTTCTTTCAGAAACTGTCCAATGGGAAGCTACAATCCATCTCAAATTTATAAATTGCATTTTTAATTCTAATAGGGTATTTATAGACTGGTTTGTATTTTCTATGTACACAATCATATTATCTGTGAATAGTTACAATTATCCCCTCAATTCTTATACTTTTTGTTTCCCTTGCCTTCTAACAGTGGTAGATTCTCCGATGCCATGTTGAATAGAGCAACATTGTTTGAAGATTTTAATATACCTTTCTCAATATCTGACAGAAAAAGCAGACAAAACATTGGTAAAAATGTGACCTAATTGACATATAGGGAACATTCCATAATAAGTGCAGAATACATTATTTGCAAGTGGTCATAGACTCTTTACCCAAATAGATGATAGATGGGGCCACGAATCAATGCTACAAATGTTAAACCCTGAAATTAACTAGATTCTATTCTTAGACCACAGGCGAATTGAGCCACAGTCATAGCGAAAAGAAAACCAGGAAGTCCTTCAATGTTTACAATTAAATGGAACTTTGCTACATATCCTAAAGGTGAGAGAGGGAATCTCAATGGAAATTCTGAACCTTTTCTACATGAGGGCTCACACACAATGGCACTTTCTTTGTGAAGAGCATTATAATAACCTAGACAGGAGTTGAGCCTTAAGTCAGAATTCTGCCTGCCCCAGCCACACCTGGCAGCCTTGGCCTGTGGTCCCCCTCAGCTGTCCTTTCTGGTGGCCCTGAGCTAAGGGGGTGAACATGGCCGTATGGAAATTAGAAGCTCCCCACTCTTAGTGATGACGTTGCTATCGTATTGTCCTCACCAGTCCAACAACATGATTTCTGAGTGAAACATGACACAAGAGCGACTTCTTGGCCTTCCTTCAGGTTTGAAAATCATCTGGTGAGTCATCTATTAGGAATATGGATTCAACATGTGTTCTTTCTTCTGGAAAAGAAATAGACCCAATAGCAATTATGTGTTCCTTAGCACCTGTTCCTGAGAGACATCATACTGGCTCTTTGTAGCATTCTGCCTCTTAAACTTCTCAACTAGGGTGTAGATATTTGTAGGCACATTTTCAGACGGTTAGAAAGGGACTCAGATGATATGAGTCACAGAGGATTTTAGTGTCAGAAACCTAAGTGGGATCCCCAAATTGACTCCAAATCCCTTGTTGTTCCATACAGGGTACTATTTCCCTCTTATCTCTGGTCTTCTCAATCTGGAAACCTATCAAGTATCAGGATTTTCTTGTCATGTGGACAAATGGAACGAATTCAGCGGGCCTTTTCACCTCTGCCCATGGTGATCATTAAGATCATTATCTTAGTGGAGGACCTCTGGGTAAGATACTCAAAGATCCTTAGGAATAGAGACAGTATAATATTTTTCTGGTATTAAAGTTACTGAAACCATCTATCTTTTTTTGTCCATTCAGGCTCTGGTATGTTCAGAGGGTGCTGTAAAACAGGTCTGAAATAGTATTTAAAAACACTCAGCTCAGCCTCTTCTACAAAGTGAGCCAATGCTTATAAACATGGCTAAAATATTCCCTTACCTACAATGACTCCCCAGCCATCGTAGTGTTTATATGGTATGACTGTGACTTACATTAGTCAACATTTGCAGAGAAAGAACTTAGTGCATCCAGGGGTCACTTCATGTTGAAATTAGTTTGTGACAACGAGCTACTGTGTTTTATTCTGCAGTCCAAGGGAATGGTGCCAGACATCTCTAAGGAGTTCTAGCAGTTCTACAATTCTGATTTTAAGTGGTCTGTGTGCTTCAGAGATTTGGTCAGGAGAAGGGCAGGGGTCCAGAGACTGTGAACACTTCTGTTACATGTGCTGACCATGGAGCAGGTAGCTTTCTGTGGGCATCATTTTGATTTCTTGGTACTCTTGTGAAGGTGCTTTTGTCTCAAATTCCTCCATTTAGGAGTAATTATAATGATGAAAGTAATTTTTATCTTATATCATCTGTGGGCCCTGATCCTGGGATCCCAGGGAAGCTATCCTTTAACATTTTACCCGGTTCAAAATGGTTGGGCAAAACCTCAAAGCATGGGCCCTATTTCTGCCCCAAGCACATGTTGTACATCTGCTTCAAGAAGAAAACAATAACCAAAAATGCCAACATGAAGATAAGAAAAAATAAAGAACCTCTTTGGCTCCCATAAGATTAAAGTCATACTGACATGTACATACTGAACATGCATGAAATCATTGCATTTCCTAAAGCCCAAGCCTTGGAGGGTCTGAGAGCCACTGATCTTGCCCAGAACCAGGCACACCCCAGCAGGGAGGTCTGGTGCAGAAAGGGAAGGGGCAGGACTCTGAGGGTGGTCTGCAGCTAGAGGGGTCCCTGGAATGGGCCAGGTGTGTGTGGGGAGCCCAGCCCAGGACCCCACCTATGCCTATGCTGGGTGTTGGGTAGAGGAGGCACCTCTTGGACCCCCTGCACTTTCAGGGTTCCAGGGGCTTGAGGGCGGCTTGCCTGGCTTCCCAGGGGCTGGGGCACCACCCTCCCTGACAAATCACCTCTTGGGAGTGGAGCTACGTCTCTGTGGGCTGTTCCAGAGTTGCAGTGGGGTGCAAACCTGGGACAGAAGAAGGGGAACTGGGAGAGAGAGTTGCCCTGCGGAGGTCCCGGCAGGTTAGAGAGCAGCGTGCACCGTGGGTGGGGGGGTCTGGGGGTAGGGTGCGCCCCAGGTGGGAGGCAGGGTTCTGGAAGGGCACCTGGAGAGGGTTCATTGTGGGAACTCAGGTGAGTTTTCTTTTTCCTTTTAAAGTCTCTTCTGCCCCATGTTCTCAACTGGCCTTATTCCCCATACCTGTGAACTCCAGGGCGCCCACTCACCTGAGCTTTTGTGGGATTGGTTGCAGAATTTCAGGGTTTCCTCTGTTCCCCGGGAAGAGTGCGGGTAAGGACCTCACAGAGTCCCCACCTTCAGTGATGTGTCCCACGGTTCTCTGACACAGTGCAGGTGATGCATCTTGAGAAGTACCCCAAGTTCAGCAGGGTGTGCCCTGGTCCCCCAGGCACAGGTGTGGCCGTAGCAAGCCCCAGAGCCGTCCCCCAACTTCAGCATTATGCCCCGTGTGCCCCCAGGTTAGTGGTAATTGGCTGTTAGAATCATGCAGGAAAATCCTCCAGGTGGGGGCCTGAAGGAGGGCGTAAACCAGACCCCACTCTAATTGCATTGGGAATACACGAATTGAGGGTTTCTTTAGAAGAGTAAGTCTGCTTTCCAGAAAAGGCAAGGTCATTGGTCTATTGAGAATGAAGATAATTACTGATATACAACAAGTATGTGTTGCCCCTGGACCCAGAAACCGAAGCAGGTGTGCAGGCTATAGGTCAGAGGGGCCTTCTTCTCCCCAGCTGACAGCACTTCTCTGCTCTGGCTCCAAGACACCCGAGGTTTTGAACGTCAGCATCGGAGTCAGCGAGGCAGCTTGTCACAGGACGCCAGTGTTCAGAGAAAGCACAGGTATGTTTGGCAAAATGTCCTATCTATGTCAGGGCTGGAAGTAAAACCTCTCATTATCGCAAAACCTCCTGGGCTTTTCTCTTTTCTCTAGTTGAGCCACAAAGTAAAATTGAAGTAGCTGTCAGGATTCTGGGTTTGGTGCAAGAATTACTTAGTTTCCCTGGAGGTAGAACTTTGCAGGGGATCACAATTTCTGTCCATTTATTGCTGACAAATGTATTTTGACCATCTGTTTCCTAGGAACCCTCTTTTATTAGAAAGGGAAGGTGAGATTCACTCTGTGCCTGTTTGTAACATCTAATTTGTTCCTTCATCTAACACTGTTTATTCAATTGGGCCTAAGATATGGTTTAGTGGCCAGTATCTAGAGTTAGGTGGCTTTTTTCATCTGATACAGACTTGGATGATGTCATTTGACAAAGGTGATGTTTCATCATTGATTAGTTTATTCATCAGAAGAGTTAAAATTAGGGTGGAGGGAAAATTCAAAATTATCCAAACCGGCCTGTTCCTGTTTAAAAGTTGAGCTTGACTTTCTAGTTTTACTAAATGTATTATCTCGATATTTTGAGGTGCCATATTCCCTCTGTAGTTTCTTTGGTGGTGGAGTCAGAAGGAGAGTCTGGGAATTCTTTTGGATAGTGGCATGCTGGTGGCTTCAAGGGGCTTGGCGTCAGGAGCCTTGGGGTGAAGTCTGCAACTGCTTGCCTGACCCTGGGTGCATCTCCCAGAGGTTTTGTTGCCTCTTATGAAATTGCCGGCAGATAATGTTCTGCTTAAAGGGGAACCCTCCCATCCTGTTGGTGGGAATGCAAAGTGGTGCAGCCAGTCTGGGAACCAGTGTGGGGGTTCCTCAAAAAGTTAAACATTGAACAACCACATGATCCAGCAATTGCTGTCCTACGTATTTACCCAAAGGATAAAAAAATGCAGATTCGAAGGGAGTCCATGCACCATAATGTTTATAGCAGCAATGTCCACAGTAGCCAAACTATGGAGAGAATCCCAAAGTCCATGCACTGATGAATGGATAAAGCAGATGTGGGATACATATATATAATGGAATATGACCCGGCTTCAAAAAGAATGAAATCTTACCATTTGCAAGGATGTGGATGGATCTAGAGTGTATTAAGCTAAGCAAAATCAGTGAGGAAAGACAAATATCCTATGCTCTCACGCTTGTGGAATTTCAGAAAAAAAACAGATGAACAGAGTTGAGGGGTGATGAGAGAGGCAAACAAGGAAATAGACTCAACCTTGGAGAACAAACTGAGTGTTGCTGCAGGACATGGGCGTGGGGGTAAGAGATAAATGGGTGAGGGGTATTAAGGAGGAATCTTGTGATGAGCACCGGGTACTGTATGCAGGTGAGGAATCACTAAATCTTACCCCTGAAGCGAATATTCCATGGCATGTGAACTAACTGGAATTTAAGTAAAAGAAGAAAGGAAAAAGTGTTCTGCTTCATGAAGAGTGAGGTAAAGTTGTAGTGATTTGGGCTGTACTCTTCTATAGATGAGAGTTGTAGAACACCCTGTTGTAGGATACACTAGTTTCTTATCACATAAGGATTCCTCAAAAAGCTGCAATGAAAGATTCAGGTCTCAGAGCATGTTCATGTTCCACTGATATGTTACAGTTTGCACAGGTAGGAAAGAAGGTGGAGAGAAAGGCAACAGAAGGGGAAAGTAGGTGTGAACCTTTCATTAGTTAGCGTTATAGCTTTCTCATGAAAGTCTTGCGCCAGTGTGATTTTGGAAGCAGAGTGGGAATCCGGGAGCTTTGCAGGAGATGGGGGAGTTCCAGGTCTGGGTAAAGCTGACAGGGGGCCCAGAGGAGAGCTGAATGCATTCTGCAGCAGGATGTGGGCAGGGTGGGCTCCAGGTGTGGCTATGGGTCTCCTGGGTGAGAGTTGTGACAGGTGAGGGCTGTGTGCAAGTTCCTGGCTGAGGACAAGGGAGGCACAGGCGGAGAGCTGGCAGAGAACCTTCTTCTGGGCCACCAGTCTCACCCAACACACACAGTCTCATCTTCTGTCCCTGACACTCCAATTCAGACTTCTCCGAAGGTGAGTGAGAACACATCAAGAGCATTCGAAACAGAAGGGAAAGCATGTGCAATGGCTCTGGGGCAGGAGAATTCCAGGTATGTCCACGAGCAGCAGGAAGGCCCTGTGGCCACAGGAGACAGCTTAGGACATGAGCTCAGAGAGGTGACAGAGGGTGACAGAAAGCCATTCCAGGGCTATATCCCCATGAGACCCTGTTTCACTGGGCCATCCTGGCTACAATGTTGAGAACAGATGACAGAGGGTTGAAGATGGCAAGGCAGGTCAATGACGAAGCTTTTCCAGGAACTCAGGCACTGTGGACCAGACAGGTGGCCTTGGATGGAGTTGTTAGACCTATTCTGGGTCCATTTTGAAGATACAGCTCACAGGATTTGCTGATGGGTTAGCTATTAGGAGCAGGAGAACGGAGGAATTAGGGTAACTCCCAGCTTTTGTGGGTTGTCGTGATCGAGGGGAAGGAGAGGGTTTCTCGGGAGGTAGGAGGTAGTCCGTGTTCCGCATGCTGAGGAAGGTGCCTTTCCCGGTGGGTCTGCTGAGGTTTGTGTCTGGGAGAACCTTTCACATCTCGTCCCTCAGCAATGCTCAAGTACAAGTATCCCCCGTTTTTAACGTTCACAGTAAGACACTGGGATTTCTTGAAAAACTATGTTATTACCCAGCTTCAGTAAGAGGAAGAGACCTGAAGAGGATTTCCCTCTTATGCAAAAAGGTGAACAGTGAGAATCGCATTCAGCATCTGTTTTGGGGAGAAGCACGACAAAGGCAGTGTGCTCCCCAACCAGCTCCTTCTGCTGGGAACTGCTCTCCGCATCCAGCCACCAGCACTTTGAATTGTGTTTGTGAGCCTCTGCTGTGCTTTATCTTCATTTATGCTGGGCCTCCATTGGAAACTTGTGTGCTGAGGCCTAAGAAAAGCCAAAGAGAAGGAATTTTGGAGTCTGAGCACACTGTCTAATTGTTCCGTGTAAATTAATGGCCATTCCTTCTTGACACCATTTCTGCTGTGCAAGGTTTCTCAGAAGCTCTGTACTTTCAAAGAGCAGGGAAACCTATACCCCATGCTGTGGGGTTAGTTTTAGTCTCCATGCTGGACAGAACATTTCATGACTGTCGGATTTTCTCACTCAAACATTGAGACTTTGACCGCCTTCACCCGTTTCTACCACCCCATCCCCGAATCTGGCACCTACCAATCTGCTCTCAGTATCTATGTGTTCAGTATTTGTTTATTCCACGTGGAATGTACATGAGAGCATCTGGTATTGGTCTTTCTGTGTATGAGTTACTTGGCATAAGGCCCCCAAGGTCTGTGTTTCCATGTCTGGTTCTTGTGAATAATGCTTTAGTGAACGTGGGAGTGCATCTGTCTTTTTGAGGCAGTATTTTTGTGTTCTCCGAATCAATACTCAGTAGAGCCATTACTGGGTCATGCCGTAGTTGCTTTTATTTTTTCAGGAACCTCCATACCGTTTGTCACAGTGGCTGCACCAATTTCCATTCCCACCAACAGTGCACAGTGTCTCCTCGTCTGCACACCCTTGACCCCACTTGGTGTCTGTCTCTGGGACAATTGCTGTTCCAACAGTTGTGAGAGGATAGCCGATTGTGGGTTTGACTGATGTTTCCCTGACGATGATTAGTGATGTTGAACAACTCCTTCTGTCTGTTGGCACCTGTGTGCCATCTTTGGAAGGTATCTATTCACATATTCCCCACATTTTTTATACTTTTTTTTGTTTTGATTTGTATGTGTGTTGTGTGTATTTTGGATATTAGCCTCTTCTCACACATATGATTCACAGATATTTTTTTCTTATTGGGTCAGTGGCCTTTTAAGTTTTTGATGGTTTCTTTTGCCGTGTGGAAGATTTCAGTTTGATGTTGTTCCACTTGTTTATTTTTGCTTTTGTTGCCTTTGCATTTGGTGTCCGATCTGAAGACTCTTTGCCAAAACCAATGTCAAGAGACTTAGTACCTGTGTCTTCTTGGAGGTTTATGGATTCAGGTCTTATGTTCAAATCATTCATCCATTAAAAATTTTGTGTGTGGTGTAAGAAAGTGACCCAGTTATATTCTTCTGCATTTAGTGTCCAGTTTGCCTCTTACCGCTCACTGAAGACACAGTCCTTCCCTCATGGCATATCTTCTGCTGCTGTGTCGTAAGTTAGGATCATTTACGTGTGGGTAAGTTTCTGAGCTTTCTGTTCTGTTCCACTGACCTGGTGTCTGTGTTTCTGCCAGTACCATCCTGTTTTGATGACAACAGCTTTGTAATCTAGCTTGAAATACAGGTGTGTGTTGACTGCACCTTTCTTTCTCCAGGTTGCTTTGGGTATTTGGGGTCTTTTGTGATTCCATACAAGTTTGAGGACTGTTTTCTATTTCCTCGAATAATGCCACTGGAATTCAGATAAGGATTTCATCACATCTGTCGATTGCTTTGGGTACGATGGACATGTTCACATAATTAACTTTTCCAGTTAAGGAGCATGGCGTAAGCTTCCATTTGTTTGTGTTGCCTTCCAAATCTTTGACCCATACATTCTGCCCCCCTCGACACACGTGTTTTTCATTTCTTTTCTGCCATGTGTTGAGTGTACTATGTCTTTCTCATTCTTGGTTACTTTTATTCCTAGATTTTTTTTTCATGCAATTGTAAATGGCATTGCTTTTTTATTTCTCTTTGCGAAAGTATGTCATCAGTATACAGAAATGCAACAAGTTGGGTCATCTGTGTGGCTCCATAGGTGAAGCGTCTGCCTTTAGCTCAGGTCATGATCCCAGAGTTCTGGGATCGAGCCCCATGTTGGGCTCCCTGCTTAGCGAGGGTCTGCTTCTCCCTCTTTCTGACACTCCCCCTGCTCCTGCTTTTTCTCTTCCTGTCAAATAAATAAATAAATAAATAAATAAATAAATAAATAAAATCTGAAAAAAATAAAGACAACAGGTCTCTGTATATCGACTTTATATCCTGCAGCTTTCTTGAATTTGTTTATTCTAACAGTTTTTTTGTGTGGAATCTTTCGGGATTTCATGTCATTTGCAAATAGTGACAGTTTTCCTGTATGGATTTCATATCTTTCTCATTTTTAAAATGATGTTAGTCACCCTAGAGTACTTCATTTGTTTTTGATGTAGTGTTCCATGATTCATTGTTTGCATATAACACCTAGTGCTCATTATGACACGTGCCCTCCTTTTTTTAAAAAAAAAGAATTTATTTATTTATTCGACAGAGATAGAGACAGCCAGCGAGAGACGGAACACAAGCAGGGGGAGTGGGAGAGGAAGAAGCAGGCTCACAGCGGAGGAGCCTGATGTGGGGCTCGATCCCATAACCCTGAGCCGAAGGCAGACGCTTTACCGCTGTGCCACCCAGGTGCCCCAATATGTACCCTCCTTAATACACATCACCAGGATAACCCCTTCCCCTTCCCCTCCCTTTCTGCAGCCTTCAGTTTGTTTCCCAGTTTCAGTAGTCTCTCATGATTCATCTCCCCCTCTCATTCCCCCCTTCACTTTTCCCTTCCTTCTTCTAATGTCCTCCATGCTATTCCTTCCGTTCCACATAGGAGTGAAACCATATGATAATTGTCTTTCTCTGCTTGACTTAATTTCACTTAGCATAATCCCCTCCTGGTCCATCCACGTTGGTGCAAATGGGGGGTATTCATCCTTTCTGATGACTGAGTAATATTCCATTGTGTAGATGAACCACATCTTCTTTGTCCATTCATCTGCTGAAGGACACCTTGGCTCCTTCATCAGTTTGGCTATTATGTACATTGCTGCTATGAACATTGGGATACAGGTGCCCCTTCTTTTCATTACTCTGTGTCTATGCGGTAGATACCCAGTAGTGCAATTGGTGGGTCATAGGATAGCTCTGTGTTTAACGTCGTGAGGAACCTCCATATTGTTTTCAAAAGTGGCTATACCAGCTTGAATCCTCACGAGTAGTGTAAGATGGTTACGCTTTCTCCACATCCTCTCTGACTTTTTTTTATTTCAAGTCTTGTTAATTTTTTTTCAAGATTTTATTGATTTATTCCACAGAGATAGAGATAGACAGCGAGAGAGGGAACACAAGCAGGGGGAGTGGGAGAGGAAGAAGCAGGCTCATAACGGAGGAGCCTGATGTGGGGCTCGATCGCATAATGCCAGGATCACGCCCTTAGCCGAAGACAGACGCTTAACCACTGTGCCACCCAGGTGCTGCATGCCTTGTTAATTTTAACCATTCTAACTGGTGTATGGTGGTATCTCATTGTCGTTTTGATTTGTATTTGCCTGATGGCAAGTGATGTGGAGCATTTTTTCATGTGTCTGTTGGCCATTTGTATGTCTTCTCTGGAGAAGTATCTCTTTGTGTCTTCTGCCCATTTTTTGGGTGTCGAGTTTGAGGCGTTCTTTATAGATCTTGGATACCAGCCCTTTATCTGTAATATTATTTGCAGATATCTTCTTCGATTCCATAGGATGCCTTTTTGTTTTTTTGATCATTTGCTTTGCCGAGCAGAAGCTTTTTATCCTGATGAAGTGCCAATAGTTCATTTTTGCTTTTATTTCCTTTGCCTTTAGAGACATGGCTTGCAAGAAGTTGTTGTGTCCAAGGTTGAAGAGTTCTTTTGATTTTGATATGAGACAGGAATCCATTATCTTTCTTTCTTAATTTTCTTGGAGTCCTCTGTCTTTCTTGGTGAGTCTAGCTAAGTTTGTCAGTTTTGTTTATCTTTCCAAAAAAGGCAGCTCTCATTTTCTTTTTTTTTTTGTCCTTTTAGTCTCCATTGGATTTATTAATGCATTCCTTTTTGTTATTTCCTTATTTCTACTAATTTGTGGCTTTGTTTGTTCTTTTTTTTTTCTAATTCTTTACCACATAAATCAGGTTGTTTATTGGAGAGCATTCTCATGGATTGATGAAGACTTGAATTTCTATGAATGTCCCCCATAAAGCTACTTTTGCTGCATCCCATAAGTTTTTGTAAGTTGTCTTTTTCATCAGTGTCAAGGTACTTCTAAAATTTTTTTGATTTCTTCTTTGACTGTTGGTTGTTCAGTAGCATGTTGTTAAATCTCCACACATTTATTTAAGATTATTTAAGTATCTGACAGAGAGTGAGACAGCGAGAGAGGGAACGCAAGCAGGGTGGTGGGAGAGGGAGAAGTGGGCTTCCCACTGAGTAAGGAGCCTGATTCGGGGCTAGATCCCAGGATCCTGGAATCACGACCTGAGCTGAAAGCAGATCCTTAACAACTGAGCCACCCAGGCCCCCCAATCTCCACCTATTTTTGACTGTCCCATTTTTTTCTTGAGACTGATTTCTAGTTTCATATCATTGTGGTTGGACAAGATTTGAAGCAGAAGGTGAAAAGAGCATTCAGATGAAAGGTTTGTTTCCTGGAGGGTTTTCTGAGGGCAGACCATGAGTTCAGTGGGGATGGAGGAAGGTTTTGTGAGACGGGGGGTGGGGTTAACCCTCGTTAGAATTACTGACTACTACCATGCAGGCTGTGTGCTACCGTTCACACCGTAGTCCTGATGGACTGGTACTTCATTAGAAATATTTTCTAGGAGGTGTAGGCATAGTCTTCACTTAAAGAAAGGTGCCATGTGGGTTCATGGCATGACCCCAGGTCAGCAACCAGGATGTTTGGTATTGTGGGGGATCAGAACCAGGCTTTCTGTGGGAAGTGACAGAAATAGGGTATGGTGAGCTCCATGACCATAGGTGAGGTCCCTAGTGACCCACTGGGTGTTGGGTTCTGTGGATCTGTCTCATCAGGTGCTGTGGAATTCAGGGACACCCTCCTGTCTGTGGATTTGTGTGGAGACAGGTAGACATCAGTGTCTGGCCAGGCACGAGGGTCACACTGGACCACCACCAGAGGTGCAGCGTGCGTGGGAGCCACTGCTTGGTTTCCACGAAAGCTGACCAGGGTCTGTGACCGTGATTCCTAGCAGCTGCAAGGGGAGAGGAGGCCGGGGGTGGTGCACACTTCCTAGAGTTGTGGTCAGGACTAGTCTGGAGCCCACTGAAGTCAGCCACACTGGGCACAGAAGGCACCCAGTCAGTGTAGCTGTGGGCACTGCTCCCATGGCACTTTCAGGCCGGCTCCATGCTGCCACCTCCTGCATTTCATCATCATCTTCAAGGTCATGTGCCTCTGCTCTTGCCCCATGGCCTCCGGGGTATTGTCCGTCCTCCATCTGGCCCTCGTCCCTGGTGCCCTGTGCAGTCCAATGCCAGGGTACCCGTCTTGAGACAAATATCTGGCCCTGATGGAACACTTCCATGGATCTCGTGTAATGTGAGGGTGATGCCCTGCACTGGAAGGGGGCTACAGGTCCCCAATCAGGAGAGCCATGTCTCCCTTTTCAGCATGGCCTGCCCGCCCCTCAGTCTTCTTAGGGAAGCTCTCCCCACTTCCTGAGATGACAGCCCTGAACTTAAAAATGAATGTCATTTTACATATCTCTATGCCTTAGTTCATCCATGGCATGTCTTTCAACCCCGTCAGTGGGTTTTTTTTAGAAGTTCTGAAGGGCTGTCTGCTCAAGGAGGGGATGACCTGGGTGGGGCAGCTTTCCCTCTCATCTCCCTCAGCATGTCTCTGAGCCCTGGGGCCAGCTGTCCCACTGAGGATTGAGGGACACGAGCCAGCCCTTCCTGAGCCCAGGCTGTGTCAGCTCATAGACTGATGCGTGTCAGAGTGGTGGGTAGCTGGCATGGGCCAGAGGCAGGCAGTGTCTCCTTCTCATTCCTTCCCTCCCTTCCTCCCAGAGGTAGCTCAGAGCAGCCTTCAACCTCTGCATCTCCAGATCCCTTGACCTGTGCCTCCTGTGTTCAGCTGGTGACCTTGGAGTTTCGCATGGATTCTACCACACGTACCCTCTCCCGTAGCAATTCCTGGATCAGGGGAGGGGTCGGACCCTTGTCTTCTTTTGGTCTTCTTCCTGTCCAGCACCAAGCCCACCCACCTTTGCATCTTCCATGTATGTGCTTGGAAGCAAGCCCATCCACAGGGAACCTATTAGCCAAATGGATCCAGGCAATGAACACTGAAGTAGAGATCCGGGATCCATAATAAACCTGCTCTGAAACCTGTCCCAAAGTCTGTGAGTCTCTCACACTGAAACAAAAACAATAATAGCTTTCTGGACTGTGAAGTGACATGTGTCTCTACTTCCAATCTTGAATGCATTGGTGCTGAGCCTGGACTGAAAAGGACCATGGCTCCCGTGGGCTGGGATCCACGGTAAGAACTCAGTGAAATCTGAATTTGATTCATGGAGTGAATAATTATTGTAGAGCGAATCCTCCCAAGTAGGGCTTATGCACAGTGCACAGGAAAAGCTTTTTCAAAGAGGTTCCTGAAAGAAAAAATCTTTTTTAGAAATTTATTTTAATTCCAGTAGAGCTAACATACAGTGTTACATTCGTTTCAGGTGTACAATAGAGTGATTCAGTAATTCTATAAATTACTCAGTGGTCATCAAGAAAAGTGTCCTCTTAATCCCCTTCACCTATTCCACTCAACCCTCTATCCACCTCCTCTTGTAACCATCCGTTTGTTCTCTATTGTTAAGAGTTTGTATTTTGGTGTGTCTCCTTTTTCTCTTTTAGTTATTTATTTTTGTTTGTTGCTTAAATTCCCTATTAGAGTGACATCTTATGGGATTTGTCTTTCTCTGAATGCCTGATTTTAGTTAGGATAATACTCTCTAGCTCCATTCATGTGGCTGCAAATGGAAGGTTTCATTCTTTTTCAAGCCGAGTAATACTCCATTGTGTGTGTGTATGTGTGTGTGTGTGTGTGTGTGTGTGTGCACGTGCGTGTGTGTGAATACAGATCTATCATCTCATTTGTCAATTTTTCTACAGACACTTGGGTTGCTTCCATATTGTGATATTCTAAATAATGGTGCAAGGAACATAGGGGTGCACGAATCCTTTTACGTTACTGTTTTCCTATTCTTTGGGTAAATACGAGTAGTGTGATTGTTGGATCGTAGGGTAGTTTTATATTTAATTTTTTCAATAACCTTCATACTGTTTTCCACGGTGGCCACCACAATTTGCATTCCCACCCACAGTTCACGAGGATTCCCCTTTATCCACATCCTCTCAACACCTGTTCTTTGTTGTGCTTTTGATGTTAGCCATTCTGACATGTTGGAGGTATTACCTCATTGTCCTTTGGATTCACATTTTCCTGATGATGGGTGATGGTGAACATCTTTTCACGGGACTGTTGGCCATTTGTATTTCTTCTTTGGAGAAATGTCTGTCCATGTCTTCTGCCTATTTTTTAACTGGATTATTTGTTTTTTGGGGGTCGAGTAGTATCAGTTCTATATGTTTTGGACACTATCCCTTTATTGCATATGATCTTTGCAAATATCATCTCCCTTTGAGTAAGTTGTCTTACTATTTTTACGTTTTCATTGTTCTTCTGCCATGTGGAAACTTTATTTTGCTGTATTCCCAATAGTTTATTTTTGATTTCATTTCCTTTGCCTCAGGACACAGTCTAGAAAAACGTTAATATGGTCCATGTCAAGAAGTTACTGTCTTCCCTCCTGTAGGATTTTAATGGATTCAGGTCTTATATTGAGGTCTTGAAACTGTTTTGTGTTTGTCTGTATTGTGTAAGAAAGCAGTCTAATTTCATTCTTTTGTGCGTAGCTGTCTAGTTTTCCCAACAAAATTTGTTGTAGAGACTGTCCTTTTCCCTTTTGATATCGTTGCTTGCTTTGTGGAAGATTCATGGACCACATAATTATGGGTTTCTGTTTGAACTTGTATCCTGTTCCTTTGGTCGCTGTGTCTATTTTTGTGCCATACTCTCTTGTTAGGATGACTGCAGCTTTGTAGTATAACCTGAAATCTGAAATTGTGAGTCCTCCAGCTTTGTTTTTCTTTTCCACATTGCACTGGCTGTTCGGAATCTTTAGTGGTTCCATACAAATGTTTAGGATTGTTTATTCAAGGTCTTTTGTTCTTTAATTTAAATTCAATTAGCCAACTTACAGTACATCATTAGTTTCAGATGTAGTCTTCAATCAATTTTCAGTTGTGTGTAACACCCAGTGCTCATTGTATCGTGTGACCTCCTTAATGCTACTCACCCAGTTACCCCCCCAAACTACTCCTCCAGCAATCATCAGTTTCTTGTGATAGTTAAGAGTCCATCATGGGTTTTCTCCCTCTCTGATGACTTCCCATTCTATTTTCCCTTCCTTCCCCTATGGTCACCTTCCTTGTTTCTGATATTCCACATAGGAGTGAAAGCATATGATCATTGTCTTTCTTTCATTGACTTATTCCACTCATCATAATACCCTCCAGCTCCACCCAGGTAGGTGTGATGGTAAGTATTCATCCTTTCTGATGGCTGAGTAATATTCCACTATAGATATGATCCACATCTTCTTTATCCATTCATCTATCCATGGTCATCTGCACTCCTTCTGCAGCTTGTCTATTATGGATATTGCTGCTATGAACACTGTGGTGCATGTGTCCCATCTTCACTACCTCTGTATCTTTGGGGTACATACCCAGTAGTGCAATTGCTGGGACATAGGGTAGCTTTATTATAACTTCTTGAAGAAACTCTGTACCATTTTCAAGAGTGGCTGTACTGGACTGCATTTGTACAGGGGTGTAAGAGTGTTCCCATTTCTCCACATCCTCTCCAACATGTATAGTTTCATGTCTTCTTATTTTTAGATATTCGGCCTCGTGTGATATGGCATCTATAGGGGTTTAGATTTGCATTTCCCTGAAGCCAAGTGATATGAAGCATTTATGCATGTATCTTTTGGTCACCAGTACGTCGTCATCAGTGAAGTGACTTCCCATTTTAATCCATCTCAAGACCTAAAGCTGGGTAAGGCACTGAAGCTGGATGGTGCCATCGGTTGGAAGTGTGGAGAATTTCAAAAAATCTCCTTGGAGAGCAAGTTTAAAGGTCAGTTTGAAGCTACTAATTGGATCCGGGGAGATCTCTGAAAGTGGGGGTTGCCTGCGATGGGCTGAGGAGGGCCCTCCGATTTTCCTATGAATCCTTGCTGCAGCCCCAAATGGACAGTTTCCTGCTGTGGGGCAGGCTGAGTCCTCTAGTCGTGCAGAGGTGAGCCCAATGCCTGCTGCCTTGGAGGCAGGCAAACGGGGAGGGACCCTCAGCAGAAGACCCAGGGTTAGGTTAGGCCTCAAGAGACAGCAGGTCCAAACTGCCCAGTGCTCAGAGAACTCCCAGGCCGACTGAGATGAGGGCACAAGCGTGGGTGAGTGTGAGCCTTGGGGTTTCATCCGGAATGGCCCACAAATGTCGGGGTTCACCAGAAGGGGCTCTCAGGGGGTGCCCCAATTCTCTTGCACTGAATGCTCTGTTGTGCCCCAAAACGGTACAGTTTCCTGTGGGCTGCAGGCTGAGTCCTACAGTGGGGCTTGTGTGTCCCCAATCCCCCGGAGTAGGGTGCCAGGACCCTGGGGAGGGGCCCCTCTGTGGCTAACCTAGTGTAAGGTTTAGGGTCCAGGAGCCCGGCAAGGACAATCTGCAGGCTGTGCAGCGAGCTCTGTGGAGGGCTGAGAGGAGGCCATGGCGGATGGTGAACATAGGCCTCAGGGTTGGGGCACGGGGGGCTGCCAAAAGTGGGGACAGGCCCTGGGGGCCTCCCCATGTTCTCATGCCCTGTAGGCTCCGTAGAGCCCCAAGGGGCACAGTTTCCTTTCTGGTGGCAAGCTGAGTCCTGCGGTGTGGTACAGGTACCCCAATTCCCTGGGGCTGTGGTGTAAGGCTCCTGGGAGTCCCCCACACCCGCGGCCGACCTAGGGCTAGGGTTAGGCCCCAGGAGCCCCGCAGGCCCGATCTGCTGGCTGTATGGCGAGCTACATGGGCTGAGGTGAGGGTGCAGGGAGGGTGAGCGTGGGCTTCAGGGTTGGGTTGCGGGAGGCCACCGACGTTCGCTGGTGGCTCAGGAGGGCCCTCCTGGTTCTCCCACCCTGAACGCTCTATGGCCTCCCAAGGCGCACGGTTTCCTGCGGGGTGGCAGACTGAGTCCTGCTGTGGGGCTCAGGTGTCCCAAATCCCCGTGGCTCTGGCTCCAGGCTCCTGGGGAGGGGCCCCTCCACAGATGAACTAGGGTTAGGGTTGGGGCCCAGGAACCCCGCAGGCCAGATCTGCCCGCTATGTGGCGAGCACTGCCGCGGGCTGAGGTGAGGGTGTGGGGTGGGGTGAGCATGGGCTTCAAGCTTGGGTTTAGGGATCGCTGAAGTTCGCTGGGGACTCTGGGGGCCCTCCTGGTTCTCCCGCCCTGAATGCTCTACAGCCTCCCAAGGAGCACGGTTTCCTGTGGGCTGGCAGGCTTTATCCTGCAGTGGGGCTCAGGTGTCCCCAGTACCTGGGGCTGTGGCACCGGGACCCAGGGGAGGGGCCCTACCCAGCCGACCTAGGGTCAGGTCTAGGCCCCAGGAACCCGGCAGGCCTGATCTGCCGGCTCTGCGACGCGCTTGGTGGCAAGCTGAAGGGAAGGCGTGGGGCGGGATGAGCGTGGGCCTCAGGGTTGGGGTGTAGGGGGCCGCCGAGGATCGCTGGGGTCTCAGAGGGGCCCTACCAGTTCTCCTGAACGGGATGCTCTGCGGCGCCCCAAGGGGCATGGTTTCCTGAGGGGTGGCAGGCTGAGTCCCGTGGTGTGTTCCAGGGGTACCCAATCCCCAGGGTTAGGGTACGGATTAGGGTACGGGTTAAGGTTAGAGTATGGATTATGGTTAGGGTATGGGAGAGGGTAGGGTTTAGGGTTAGGGTAAGGAGAGGGTATGGGTTAGGTTTGGGTTTAGGGGTTACAAGTTAGACGTTATGGGTTAGGGTACAGATTAGGGTTCAGGGTACGGGTTAGGGTTTAGGGTTTGGGTTTAGGGTTAGGGTTAGGGTTGGAGTAGGGGTTAGGTTTAGGGTACGGATTAGGGTTAGGGTACTGGTTAGGGTACGCATTAGGGTACGGTTATGGTTAGTGTTGGCATTCGGATTAGGGTACGGTTTAGGGTACGGGTTAGGGTACGGGTTAGGGTTAGGGTACAGTTTAGGGTTATGGTACAGGCCAGGTTACGGTTTAGGGTTAGGGTTAGGGTACGGGTTAGGGAATGGGTTAGGGATAGGGATAGGGTACGGTTTAGGGTTAGGGTATGGGTGTGGGTACGGGTTAGGGTACAGGTTAGGGTTAGGTATGGGTTAGGGTATGGGTTAGGGTCCGGGTTAGGGATAGGGTACAGGTTAGGGTATGGGTTAAGGTTAAGGTAAGGGTACTGGTTAGGGTTAGGGTACGGGTTACGGTTTAGGGTTTAGGTTTATGGTTAGGGTATGGGTTAGGTTTAGGGTACGGGTACGGTTAGGGTACGGGTATGGTACGAGTTAGGGTATGGGTTATGGTCAGGGTTCAGGGTTAAGGTTAGGGTATGGGTTAGGGTACTTGTTAGGGTTAAGGTTAAGTTTAGGGTACGGTTTAAGTTATGGGTTAGGGTACAGTTTAGGGTTAGGGTTAGGGTACAGGTTTGGGTACGCGTTAGAGTACGTGTTAGGGTTAGGGTACAGGTTAGGGTTCGGGTTAGGGTATGGGTTAAAGTTAGGGTTAGAGTATGGGTTAGGGTAAGGGTTAGGGTTAGGTTACTGGTTAGGGGTAGGGTTAGCTGAAGGGGTAGGGTTAGGGGTAGGGTTAGGGTTATGATAGGGGTCGGGGTATGGTTAGGGTTTAGGGTTAGGGTTTGGGGTTTGGCTTAGTGGTTAAGGTAAGGGTTTAGTGTTTAGGGTTTCGGGTTTAGGGTTAGGGGTTAGGATTTAGGGTTTAGTGTTAATGTAGGGTTTAGGGTTTAAGGATTAGGGTTTAGGGTTAGGTTTAGGTTAGGGTCAGGGTTAGGGTAAGGGTTAGGGGTTAGTGTTAGGGTTAGGGTGAGGGTTAGGGGTTAAGGTTTAGGGTTTAAGGTTAGGGGTTAAGGTTTAGGGTTAGACCCCAGTAGGCCAGCAGGACCGATGCAACGGCTGTGCGGCGATCGGAGGAGTGGGCCAATGTGAAGGCGCTGGTGAGCGGCAGCATGGGCCCAACCATTTTGGTGCAGGAGGGCCTTCGAAAGTCGCCGGGGCCTCGGAGTGCCTTGCCCGTTCTCCCGCTCTGAATGACTAGCGGGGCCCCTAGCGGCTCGGGTGGCTGAAGGGCAACAGGGTGAGTCCGGCACATGGGCTTGTGGTCCCCATCCTCGGCGTTGCGGAGCCACGCCACTCGGGAAGTGCCTCTCGGGGGCTGACCTACACTTAGGGTTAGTCCCCAGGAGGCCGGCAGGCCCGATACACCACATGTGCGGTGATTGGAGCGGTGGGCCGAGGTGAGGGTGCTGGTGAACATGAGCCTGGGCCGAAGCGTTTTGGTTCCGGGCACCTTCGAAGGTTGGAGGGAGTTCGGAGGGCCCTGCCAGTTCTCCAACACTGAATGAATGGTGGTGCCCCTAGCGGCACGTTTAGGAAGGGACCCTCAGGGGCCGTCCTAGGGTGTAGGGTTAGCGCCCAGTAGGCCGGCAGGCCAGATCTGCCAGCTGTGCGAAGGGCAGAGGTGTGGGCCGAGTTGAGGGCGATGGCGAGCGGGAGCATGGGCCCCAGGGTTTTGGCGCCCTGGGCCTTGCAATGTTGCCATGGCTCGGAGGGCCCTGCCCTTTCTCCTGCCCTGAATAACCAGCGGCGCCCCTAGTGGCTCCGTTGGCGGTGGGGCAGCAGGGTGAGTCCTGCACTGTGGCTTGGGGATCCCCAATCCCCAGCGTTGCGGGGGCAGGCCCCTTGGGAGGAGCTCCTCGTGGGCTGACCTAGGGTTAGAGTTAGCCCCCAGGAGGCTGGCAGGCCCAATCCTCTGGCTGGGCGGCGAGAGGTGGGCGGGCAGAGGTAAAGGCGCTGCCGAGCGGGAGCGAGGGCCCCTGCATTTTGGCGTGGGAGGCTTCAAATGTCGCTGGTTTCTCCAGGGCCCTGTCGTTCTCCCGCCCTGAATGACCGGCGGCACCCCTAGCGGCCCGGGTGGCGGCATTGAGGCAGGGTGATTCTGGCTCTGGGGCTTGGGGTTCCCGATCCCCAGTGTAGCAGCAGCAGGACCCTTGGGAGGGGCCCCTGAGGGGCCGACCTAGGATTAGGGTTAAGACCCAGGAGGCCGGCAGGCCCAATCCGCCCGCTGGGCTGAGAGCTGAGGGGCAAGCCAAGGTGAGGGCGTGGGGAGTGGGAGCGTGGGCACCAGCGTTTTGGACCAGGGAGCCCTTGAAAGTCACCGGGGGCTCGGAAGGCCCTGCCCCTTCTCTCGCCCTGAATGACCTGCGGCGTCCCTAGCGGCCCGGGTGGCGACAGTGCGGCAGGGTGAGTCTGGATCTGGGGCTCTGAGTCACCAAACCCCAGCGTTACAGAACCAGGCCCCTTGGGATGTCCCCCATGGGGCCGACCTAGGGTTTTGGTTAGCCCCCAGGAGCCCGGCAGGCCTTATCCACCAGCTCTGCAGCAACCAGAGGGGCGGGCCAAGGGGAGGGCGCTGGTGAGCAGGAGCGTGGGAGCCACCTTTTTGCGCAAGGGTGCTTTGAAGGTCGCAGGGGAAACGGAGCACCCTGCCACTTCTCCCACACTGAATGACCCGTGGCTCCCCTAGCGGCCTGGGTGGTGGCGCGGCAGCAGGTGAGTCCGGCGCTGGGTCTCAGGGGTCCCCAATCCACTGTGTTGCGGCGCCAGGCCCCTTGGGAGGGGCCCCTCGGGGGCTGACCTAGGTTAGGGTCAGCCCCCAGGACGCCAGCAGGCTCAATCCGCCAGCTGTGCGGCGAATGGAGTGGTGGGTCGAGGTGAGGTCTCTGTCGAGAGGGAGCTTGGGCCCAAGCATTTTGGCTCCGGGGGCCTTTTAATGTTTCCGGGGACTCGGCGGGCCATGCCCATTCTCCTCCCTGAGTGACTGGCAGTGCCCCTAGCTGCCCAGGTGGCAGCGGGGCGGCAGGGTGAGTCAGGCGCTGCGGCTCGGGTATCCCCAATCCCCGGTGTTGCGGCGCCAGGCCCCTTGGGAGGGGCCCCTCGGGGGCCAACCTAGGGTTAGGTTTAGCCCCTAGGAGGCCGGCAGGCCCTATTCGCCAGCTGTGTGGAGACTGGAGTGTCGGACCGAGGTGAGGGCGCTGGTGAGCGGGAGCGTGGGCTCGGGTGTTTTGGCGCGGGGGGCTTTTGAAGGTCGCCGTGTCTCGGAGGGCCCTGCCTGTTCTCCCGCCCTGAATGAACGGCAGCACCCCAAGCCCCCGGGTGGCAGCTGGGTGGCAGGGTGAGTCAGGGGCTGAGGCTCAGGATCCCCAATCTCCAGCGTTGGAGCGCCAGGCCCCTTGGGATGGGCCCCTCGGTGGTCAATCTAGGGTTACGGTTAGCCCCCAGAAGGCCAGTGGTCCCGATCAGCGGCTGTGCAACACGCGAAGGGTTGGGCCGAGGTGAGGGCGCTGGCGAGCCTTAGCATGAGCCCAAGCCAAGCACGGGGGGCCTTTGAATGTCAGCGGGTGCTCGGAGGGCCCTAACCATTTTCTTGCTCTGATTGAACGGTGGGCCCCTAGCGGCTCGGGTGGCTGAAGGGAAGCAGGGTGAGTCTGGCACTTGGGCTCGGTGTCCCCATCCCCAGCGTTGCGATGCCAGGCCCCTTGGGAAGGGCCCCAGGGGTGCCGACCTATGGTTAGGGTTAGCCCCCAGGAGTCCGGCAGGTCCGATACACCACCTGTGCGTCGAGCGGCGAGTTGGGCCGAGGTGAGGGTGCTGGTGAACATGAGCCTGAGCCCAAGTGTTTTCGTTTGGGGCGCCTTCGAAGATCGGCAGTTTTCGGAGGGCCCAGCCCGTTCTCCCACCCTGAATGAACGGTGGCATCCCTAGCGGTCCGGGTGGGGCGGGGCGGCAGGGTGTAACTGACGATGGGGTTGGGGGTCCCCAATCCCCAGCATTGGGCCGCCAGGCCCCTTAGGAGGGGCCCTTCAGGGGCCAACCTAGAGTTAGGGTTAGCCCCTAGGTGGCCAGCAGGCCCTATTCGCCAGCTGTGTGGAGAGCGGAGTGGCGGACCGAGGTGAGGGCGCTGGTGAGCGGGAGCGTGGGACCTAGCATTTTGGTGCGGGTTGCCTTTGAAGGTCGCAGGGGACTGGAGGGCCCTGCCCATTCTACCACTCTGAATGAGGACGGCGCCCCTAGCGGGCCGGGTCGCGGCAGGGCGGCAGGGTGAGTCTGGCGCTGGTGCTCGGGGGTCCCCAATCCCTGTCGTGGTGGCGCCAGACCCCTGGGAGGGGCCCCTCGACATCCAACCTACTGTTAGTCCCCAGGAGGCCGGCAGGCCCGATCCGGCGGTTGTGCGGCTTGTGGAGGGGCTGGCCGAGGTGAGGGCGCTGGTGAGCGGGAGCGTGGGCCAAAGCATTTTGGCGTGGGAGGACTTCAAATGTCACCGGAGGCTCGGAGGGCCCTGCCCATTCTCCAACCCAGATGACCGGCGGCGCCTCTAGCGGCCCGGGTGGTGGCGGGGCATCAGGGTGCGTCCGGCAGGTTGCTTTGGGGGTGCCCAATCCCCCGCATGGTGGCGCCAGGCCCCTTGGGATGGGCCCCTCAGGAGCCAAGCTAGGATTATGGTTAGCTCCAGGCGGCCGGCAGGCCTGATCCACCGGCTGTGCGGCGAGCGGAGGGGCGGGCCAAGGTGGGGGCGCTGGGGAGTGGGAGCGTGGGCCCAAGCGTTTTAGTGTGGGGGGCCTTCAAAAGTCGGCGGGGGCTTGGAGGGCCCTGCCCGTTCTCCTGCCCTGAATAACCGGCGGCGCCCCTAGCACCCCAGGTTGCAGTGGGGCGGCCGTATGAGTCCGGCGCTGGGGCTCGGGGGTCCCCAATCCCAGGCCTTGCAGCTCCAGGCTCCTTGGGAGGGGCCCATCGGGGGCCGACCTAGGTTTAGGGTTAGCCCCCAGGAAGCTGGCAGGCCTGATCCGCCAGCTGTGTAGCCAGCAGAGGGGCAGGCCGAGGTGAGGGCGCTGTCGAGCGGGAGCCCGGGCCCAAGCATTTTGGCGTGGGGGCATTCGAAAGTCACTGGGGGTTAAGAGCGCACTTCCCGTTCTACCTCGCTGAAAGCCCAACGGCGTACCTAGCGGCTCGGGTTGCGGAGGGGCGGCAGGGTGAGTACGGTGCTGGGGCTCGGGGATCCCTAATCCCCGGCATTGCAGCACCAGACCCCTTGGGAGGGGCCCCTCGGGGGCTGACATAGGGTTTGGGTTAGCCTCCAGGAGGCCGGCAGGCCCAATCCACCAGTTGTGCGGCGAACGGAGGGTCAGGCGGAGGTGAGGCCACTGGCGAGCGGGAGCATGGGCCCAGGTGTTTTGGCGTGGGGGTCCTTCAAAGGTCGCCGGAGGCTCAGAGGGCCCTGCACGTTCTTCCACCCTGAATGACCGGCGGCTACCCTAGCGGCCCGGGTAGAGGACGGGCGGTATGGTGAGTCAGGCGCTGGGGCTCGGTGTCCCCAACCCTCGGCGTTGGGGCGCCAGGCCACTTCGGAAGGGCTCTAGGGGGCCGACCGAGCATTACTGTTAGCCCCCAGGAGGCCGGCAGACCCGATCTCCCAGCTGTGTGGCGAGCAGAGGGGCGGGCCATGGTGAGGGCGCTGTTGAGTGGAATCGTGGGCCCAAGAGTTTTGGCGTGGGGGGCATTCAAAAGTCGCTGGGGGCTCAGAGTGCCCTTCCCGTTGTACCGCGCTGAATGCCCGACAGCGCACCTAGCGGTGCGGGTTGCACAGGGGCGGCAGGGTGAGTCCAGTGCTGGGGCTCAGGGGTCCCCAATCCCAGGCGTTGCGGATCCAGGGCCCTTGGGATGGGCCACTCTGGGGCCAACCAAGGGTTATTGTTAGCCCCCAGGAGGCCAGTAGGCCCAATCCGCCGGCTGTGCGGCAAGTGGAGGCATGGGCCCAGGTGAGGGCGGTTGAGAGCAAGAGCGTGGGCTCAAGCGTTTTGGCACGGGGGGCCTTTGAAATCATCGGGGGTTCAGCGGGCCCTTCCTGTTCTCCCACCCTGAATGACCAGCGGCACCCCTAGCGGCCTGGGTGGTGGCGTGGCGGCAGGATGAGACTGGCAATGGGGCTCGGGGGTCCCCATTCCCTGGCATTGCGGCGCCAGGCCGCTTGGAGCGGCCCCTTGGGTGCCGAGCTTGGGTTAGGGTTAGCCCCCAGGAGGCTGGCAGGCCTGATCGGCCAGGTGTGCGGCGAGTGAAGTGGCGTGCAGAGGTGATGGCACTGGCGAGCGGGAGCGTGGGCCTAAGCGTTTTGGCGCTGGGGGCATTTGAAAGTCGCCGGGGGCCCAGAGCGCCCTACAGGTTCTCCCACCCTGAATGACCGGTGGCGCCCCTAGGGGCCGGTAGGGGAGGGGCAGTAGAGTGAGTCCAGCGCTAGGGCTCGGGGGTCCCCAATCCCCGGCATTGTGGCGCCAGGCCTTTGGAAGGGACCCCTCGGGGTCCGACCTAGGGTTAGGGTTAGCCCCCAGGAAGCAGGCCGGCCCGATCCGCTAGCTTTCGGCAAGTGGAAGGGCGGCCTGAGAAGAGGGCGCTGACAAACAGGAGCGTGACCCCAAGCGTTTTGGTGCGGGGGGCCTTCGAATGTCGCCGGGGGCTCGGAAGCCCCTGCCCGTTCTCCCGCCCTGAATGACCGTGGTGCCCCTAGCGGTCCGGGTGGCGGCGGGAAGGCAGGGTGAGTCCCACGCAGGGGCTTGGGTGTCCTCAATCCCCGGCGTTGTGGCGCTAGGCCCCTTGAAAGGGGCCCCTCGGGGGGGACCTGGGTGTAGGGTTAGCCCCAGGAGGCCGGCAGGCCCAATCCGCAGGCTGTGTGGCATACGGTGGGGCGGGCCGAGGTGAGGCCGCTGGCGAGTGGGAGCATGGCTCCAAGCATTTTGCAAAGTGGGCCTTCGAAGGTCGTCGAAGTCTCGGAGGGCCCTGCCCGTTCTACTGCCCTGTATAACCGGGGGCACCCCTAGCACCCTGGGTGGCGGTGGGGCAGCCGGGTGAGTCCAGTGCTGGAGCTTGGGGGTCCCCAATCCCAGGCGTTGCTGCTCCAGGCCCCTTGGGATGGGCCCCTCGAGGACCGACCTAGGGTTATGGTTAGTCCCAGGTGGCCGGCAGGCCCGATCCGCCGGCTGTGTGGCGAGCGGAGGGGCGGGCCAAGTTGAGGGCGCTGGCGAGCTGGAGCGAGAGCCCAAGCGTTTTGGCGCGGTGGGCCTTCGAAGGTCGCCGGGGGCTCGGAGGGCCATTCCCGTTCTCCCATCCTGAATGAGGACGGCGCCCCTATCGGGCCGGGTCGTGGCGGGGCAGCAGGGTGAATCAGGCGCTGGTGCTCGGGGGTCCCCAATCCCCAGCGTGGCGGTGCCAGGCCCCTTGGGAGAGGCCCCTTGGGCGCCAAAGTAGGGTTTGGGTTAGCCCCAGGAGGCCGGCAGGCGTACGGAGGTGCTGGCCGAGGTGAGGACGCTGATGAGGGGGAGCGTGGGCCCAAGAGTTTTCGCTCGTGGGCCTTCGATGTTCGCTGGGGGCTCGGAGGGCACTGCACGTTCTCCCGCACTGAATGACCGGCGGCACCCCTAGCGGCCAGGGTGGCGGTGGGGCTGCAGGGTGATTCCAGCGCTGGGGTCGGGGGTCCCCAAACCCCGGCGTGTTTTGCGCCAGGCACCTTGGGAGGGGCCTTCGTGGGCCGACCTAGTGTTAGGGTTAGACCAAAGGAGGTCGGCAGGCCCGATCTGCCAGGTGTGCAGTGAGTGGAGTGGCGGGCCGAGGTGAGGGCGCTGGCGACAGGGTTCGTGGGCCCAAGTGTTTTGGCTCTGGGGGCCTTCGAAGGTCACCAGGAGCTCTGAGGCCCTGCCCGCTCTACCGCCCTGAATGACCGGCGGCGTCCCTAGCGGCCCGGGTGGCGGCAGGGCGGCAGGGTGCGTCCGGCGCTGGGGCTCGAGAGTCCCCAATCCCTGGCGTGGCAACGCCAGGCCCCTTTGGAGGGGCCCTCAGGGACCGAACTAGGGTTAGGGTTAGCCCCCAGGAGGCCGGCAGGCCCGATCTCCCAACTGTGTGGGGAGTGGAGAGGTGGGCCGAGGTGAGGGTGCAGGGGAGCGGGTATGTGGGCCCAAGCATTTTGGGGCTAGGGCCTTCGATGGTCGCCGGGGGCTCGGAGGGCCCTGCACATTCTCCCGCCATGAAGGACCAGCGACGCCCCTAGCTCCCTGGGTGGCAGCGGGGTGGCAGGGTCAGTCCGGCACTCGTGCTTGGGTTTCCCCAATCCCCAGCGTTGCGGTGCCAGGCCCCTTGGGAGGGGCCCCTCGGGGACTGTCCTAGGGTTAGGTTAACCCCCAGGAGGCCAGCAGTCCCGATCCGCCGACTGTGCAGTGAGCAGAGGGATTGACTGTGGTAGGGCGCAGTCGAGCGGTAGCGTGGTACCTAGCGTTTTGGTGTGGGGGGCCTTCTTATTTCACCGGAGGCTCGGAGGGCCCTGCCGGTTATCCCGCCCTGAATGCCCGGCGGCGCCCCTAGCGGCCCATGTGGTGGCGGGGCAGCAGGGTAAGTCCAGCGCTGCTCCTCGGGGGTTTCCAACACCCAGCATTGCGGCGCCAGGTCACTTGGGATGGGGCCCTAGGAGACCTACCTAGGGTTAGTGTTAGCCCCCAGGAGGCTGGGAGGCCCGATCTGCTGGCTGTGCAGCGTGCGGAAGGGCGGGCCGAGGTGAGGGCACTGGAGAGTGGAAGCGTGGGCCCAAGCGTTTTGGCGAGGGAACCCTTCGAAAGTTGCCGCGGCTCGGAGGGCACTGCCCATTCTCCCGCTCTGAATGACCGGCAGCACCCCTAGCAGCCCTGGAGGCAGCGTAGCGGCAGTGTGAGTCTGGTGCTGGGGCTCCGGGGTCCCAAATCCCCGTCGTTGCGGAGCCAGGCCCCTTGGGATGGGCCCCTAGCAGGCCTACCTAGGGTTAGTGTTAGCCCCCAGGAGGCTGGGAGGCTTGATCCGCAGGCTGTGCAGCAAGTGGAGGGGTGGGCCGAGGTGAGGGCACTGGTTAACGGAAGTGTTGGCCCAAGCGTTTTGCCTGGGGGGGCTTTCGAAGGTTGCCGGGGGCTCGGAGGGCCCTGCCCGTTCTCCCGCCTTAAATGACCATAGGGGCCCCTTGTTGCCCCGGTGGCAGTGGAGCAGCAAAGTGAGTCTGGCGCTGCGGCTCGGGGGTCACCAATCCCCAGCGTTGCGGCCCCAGGCCCCTTGAGAGGGCCCCCTCGGTTGCCGACCTAGGGTTAGGGTTACCCCCAGGAGGCCAGTAGGCCCAATCTGCTGGCTGTGCGGTGAGCGGAGGGGCAGGTTGAGATGAGGGCGTTGGCGTGCGGGAACGTGGGCCCAAAATTTTGGAGCGAGGGGCCTTCGAAGGTCACCAGGGGCTCAGAGGGTCCTGCCCGTTCTCCCGCCCTGAATGACCGGGGGTGCCCCTTGTGGCCCGGGTGGCAGTGGGGGGCATGGTGAGTCCGGCGCTGGGGCTCAGGAGTCCCCAATCCCCATCGTTGTGGCGCCAGGCCCCTAGGGAGGGGGCAATAGGGGGCTGACCTAGGGTTTGGCTTAGCCCCCAGAAGGCCCGCAGGCCCGATCCACCAGCTGTGTGCGGAGCGGAGGCGAGGGCCGAGGTAAGGGCGCTGGCCAGCGGGAGCGTTGGCCCAAGCGTTTTGGTGCGGGGGGCCTTCGAAGGTGGCCGGTGACTTGGAGGGCCCTTGCCATTCTCCCTCCCTGAATGAATGGCGGCACCCCTAGGTGCCCAGGTGGCTGTAGGGCGGGAGGGTGATTTGGGCGCTGGAGCTCGGGAGTCCCGAATCCCCGGTGTTGCGGCAATAGGAACCTGGGATGGGCCCCTCCGGCGCCCACCAAAGGTTAGGGTAACACCCAGGAGGCTGGCAGTCCAGATCCACAGGCTGTGCAGCGAGCGGAGGGGCGGACCGAGGTGAGGGCGCAGGCGAGCGGGAGCATGGGACCAAGCGTTTTGGCGCGGGGGGCCTTCGAAGGTCGCCAGGGGATCGGAGGGATCTGCCAGTTCTCCCTCCCAGAATGACCAACGGTGTTCCTAGTGGCCCGGGTGGTGGCGGGGCAACACAGTGAGTCCGGCGCTGGGGCTCGGGGGTCCCAAATCCCAGGCATTGCGGTGCCAGGCCCCTTCGGAGGGGCCCCTCAGGGACCAACTTAGGGTTATGGGTAGCCCCAGGAGGAGGGCAGGCCTCATCCACTGGCTCTGCAGCGAGTGGAGGAGCGAGCCAAGGTGAGGGCGCTGAGGAGCGGGAGCGTGGGCTCAAGCGTTTTTCATGGGGGGGCCTTCGAAGGTCGCCGTGGGCTCGGAGGGCCCTGCCCGTTCTCCCGCACTGAATGACCAGGGGCACCCCAAGCATCCCGGGTGGCGGCGGGGCAGCAGGGTGAGTCCGGCGCTGGGGCTCGGGGGTCCCTAATACCTGGCGTTGTGGCGCCAGGCCCCTTGGGACGTGCCCCTCGGGGGCTGACCTAGGGTTTGGGTTAGCCCCCAGGAGACTGGCACGCTCATTCCGCCCATGTGCAGTGAATGGAGGTTTGGGTCGAGGTGAGGTAGCTGGCGATCGGGAGCGTGGGCCAGAGCATTTGGCTTTGGATCGGGGTGCCTTCGAAGGTCGCACGTGGCTCGGAGGGTCCTGCCCGTTCTGTAGCAAAAAGGACTGGCGACACCCCTAGCTCCCCATGTGGCAGCGGGGCAGCAGGGTGTGTCCGGCGCTGGGACTTGGGGGTCCCCAATCCCTGGCATGTGGTGCCAGGCCACTTGGGAGGGGCCCCTTGGGGGTGACCTAGGGATAGGGTTAGCCCCCAGGAAGCCAGCAGGCCGGATCCGCCAACTCTGCAGCGAGCGGAGGGGTGGGCCGAGATTAGGGAGCAGGCGAGCAGGAGCGTGGGAGCCAGAGTTTTACGCGGGGGGCCTTCGAAGGTCGCAGGGGGATCAGAGGGCCCTGCCCGTTCTCTCTTCCTGAATGACTGGCAACGCCCCTAGCGCCCTGGGTGCTTGCGGGGTGGCAGAGTGAGTCCAGCCCTGGGGCTCGGGGGTCCCAAATCCCCAGCATTGCGGTGCCAGGCTCCTTGGGAGGGGCCCCTTGGGGGCCGACCTAGGGTAAGTGTTAGCCCCCAGGACTCCAGCAGGCCCTTTCCGCCAGCTCTGCAGCAGGCGGAGGGGCAGGCCGAGGTGAGGGCACTGGCGAGAGGGAGTGTGGGCCCAAGCGTTTTGGCGTGGGGGGCCTTCAAAAGTCGCCGGGGGCTTGGAGGGCCCTGCCCGTTCTCTCGCCCTGAAAGACTGTCGGTGCCCCTAGCAGCCCGGGTTGCTGTGGGGCGGCAGGGTGACTCCGGCGCTGGGCTCGGGGGCCCCAATCCCCGGCGTTGTGGCACCAGGCCCCTTGGGAAGGGCCCCTCGGGGGCCGACCTAGGCTTAGGGTTCATCCCCAGGAGGCTGGCAAGCACTGCGATAAGTGGCTCTGGCAATGTAACAAAAATGCCATACACTTATCTGTAAGAAATAACAGTGTACAGGAACCCTCTTAGCCCTAACATCATCCTTTGTGAATATGGAAGCCAGCCCCAAAGTGGTCGTGGAAGTCTGTCGAAAGGGCTAAGCACTTTTCTCTGAGTCACCACACTATACAGGGAAAGACCAATGTACATCATCTTTCACGAGTAGGAAGCATTAATGAAAAGGTTCTGGAATTTCGAGGACTCTGACCCATCCTTATTGGTAATAAACCACCGTGTACAGGAAAACACCTTCAACTCTCATCACCTCCTCAATCCTGATTCCGATTCAACTTTGGGTGTGTAGGACTAGGGAAATGTCCACATCTTATTAAGCTAAGAAAGAACGATGTCAGGGTAATGCCCGACAAGTCACATCAGCCTCCCTGAAGACGGAAGCAGGAATCAAGGTGGTTATGTTACCATGAGGTAAGGAAGATGAGCATATAAGTGAGAAACAACAGTGGGCAGGACCTCTCTTCCAACGAAGAGTATCTTTGCTTAATGTTGAATCCCTATGGTAAGTGGTTGTGGGCATTTGTGAGGTCAAAATCTTAAGTGTTTTGTAAAACCTCTTGGCCATTCACAGATGAGACTAAGGTAGTTGGGGACTCCTAGGCAGTGATTTGTCCACTGTCAAAAATATGAAAAGATAAAAGAGACAGATGAGGTCTCCTCAGGCATTGTCCTTTATCCTCATCCTCCGTGAGGATGGCCATCTCTGGACAGCTCAGTGGCAGGGTCTCATTCACAGTGGGGGCATCTGTTCCTCACAGACATCAGGCAGGGAAATGGATTTGGTTCTCTGTGCCAGCCCAGCCACAGCTGAGTGTCACAGCACCCTCTCGTGGGCTCATAAGAGTTTCACTGTCACCAGGCAGGTCATTGTATTTGATAAACCACTGTGAGAGTTTGCAGTCGCCTTCATCTGCAACCTCCTAGAGGCAAATGCAGGTCTCTGATACCATGTGAAGTCATGTGAAGGCATTGTGAGAAAGTGTCCTTTTGCTTAAGAAAAACATGGCTGGGGCTCCTGGCTGGCTCAGCCAGTTAAGCATGTGCCTTTGGCTCAGGTTATGATCCCAGGGTTCTGGGATCGAGGCGAGGCTCCCTGTTCAGCAGGAAAGGAGTTAGGGAAATAGCTAGAACCCACAGAGAATGTGAATAAAGGGGAGTGAAATGGAATTTGGTCTGTGTTTTGCTTTAGGGATTGGAAGTTAGTTTTTTCTCAATTGTGATGGTTCTTGAAACAGAGAAGCTGTATTGGTTTTTTTTTACCTTTAATTTTTTTCTAATAATAATTTTTTATTATGATATGGTAGGCACTATACAGTATTTCCTTAGTTTTTGATGTAGTGTTCCATGATTCATTATTTGCATATAACACCCAGTGCTCCATGCAATATGTACCTTCCTTAATACCCATCACTGGCCCATCCCAATCCCCCACCCCTCTCCCCTCTGAAGCCCTCAGTTTGTTTCCCAGAGTCCATAGTCTCTCGTGGTTCATTCCCCCTTCTGTTTAGGGTCCATTGTCTAAAGGGACAGACAGTGGAAGTTCACCGAATATAAGATCGAAATTTCGTTGTTCATTATAGATGCCGCTAAGTAGTTCCCAGTCATTTCATTCTACTGTAGTAATTCATTATACCTGTGCAGGTGCACGTGGAAGACAATTGATGCATGTTTAGTGGTAATAAAACACGCCCCTCAGTAGTAGAATAATAGAGGATGCACATGTGTAAAATTATTCGACTGCAGCTTCCATGCTTTCCCTTTGGTTCCTTATTATCTCTGAAATTGGACAATTTTTGTTCTCTAGGCTTAAAACTCATTGTCAGTATTCAGAGTTTTTCAATGCTGATCTTCTCCTGTATAAGTTACCAAAAACCTAAAATATGTATGAAATTTAAAAAACGCTATATTGAAAATGACAGCAGGGAAGTTCCATTTTGTGAATATTGTGTCAATGGATCTCTATTTTGACATCAGTGTTCATTAGAAATGATGACATTTCATGTGAGTATAAATATCAATGTGAAAAAGAAAAGGTAGGAAGAACCTTGAATGTTTAAGTAATTGCTGAAATGACAGGTGTGTGTGTGTGTGTGTGTGTGTGTGTGTGTGTGTGTAATTGATTTTCAGTGAGTGGTTCAGCTTCTTGTAGGGCCTCCGAGAGAGCCCAGGTGAACCTTTCAATGAGTTGGTATCTGTTTTCAGAACATGGGAATCTCTTAGTCCAATAGTCAATCAGGCAAGCTTTGAGGTCTTGAAGAGTTTCAGTCCTCAGCGATGGTGTTGCAGACCCTTGTGAGCAAACCCTAGGGTATGCTCAGAGCCCTCATTTGCTGGTAGCAAGGTGTGACGATTTCAGACGGCATTTCCCAAAGAAGTACCTCTTGAGTCTCTGTCCTTATTAGTTCCCTACACTTCCTTACACTAGTTATGTGTTCAATGTGTTTCAGGATAATCCCCACATGTGATTTTTGCTATTTCCTACTAGTCCTATCTGTTTCTCATGTTCTTCTTTTATGGTAGGTGTTGGGAAGCAACCTGTGCAGTGTAGGAAGGGGTGTGGTAGTTGTCTGCCTTCAGAGGACCGAATGATGCCTAGAAATTGTACTGTAGTTTGAGGTCAATTGTCCATCCTCTGAGTGTCAGGAATTCCATCACTTTACATTGATGCTAGTCTGTTCTTCAAGCTGTCCTCAGAAATAAGGACGTCATCCATCTAGGGAATACTGGTTTGTGTGTATGTTTTCATTTTAGGAAAGGCCTTGCTGCTCCTGAAAATAATACTGTAGAGCACCCTTTCCTGTTCTTATTGGCCATCAGTCAATCTTTTGTGAAGTATTCCTTTATAAATAGACTTTTTATGGTTGATGAGCAGGAATTCTTATTGACAAGTCTTTGTCAGTGTGTGTATTGCAAATCTTACTTCCCAGCCTGTGGTTCACTTTTTCATTTTCTTATGGTCATAAGATAAGGAGAAATGTCACATTTTTATGAAGTCCCACTGAATTCTTTTAAATGGTTAGTGCACCCTATGTCCTGCCCCAAGATTGACAGGTTCTACGTTTTCTTTCAGAAACTGTCCAATGGGAAACACAATCCATCTCAAATTTATAAATTGCATTTTTAATTATAATAGGGTATTTATACACTGTTTTGGATTTTCTATGTACACAATCGTATTATCTTTGAATAGTCACAATTATCCCCTCAATTCTTATACTTTTTGTTTCTCTTGCCTTCTAACACTGGTAAATTCTCCAATGTAACGTTGAGTAGAGCAGCATTGTTTGAAGATTTTAATATACCTTTCTCAATATCTGACAGAAAAAGCAGACAAAACATTGGTAAAATGTGACCTAATGGACATATAGGGAACATTCCATAATAAGTGCAGAATACATTATTTTCAAGTGGTCATAGTCTCTTTACCCAAATAGATGATAGGTGGGGCCACGAATCAAGTCTACAAATGTTAAACCCTGAAATTAACTAGATTCTATTCTTAGACCACAGGGGAATTGAGCCACAGTCATAGGAAAAAGAAAACCAGGAAGTCCTTCAATGTTTAAAAATTAAATGGAACTTTGCTACATATCCTAAAGGTGAGAGAGGGAATCTCAATGGAAATTCTGAACCTTTTCTACATGAGGGCTCACACACAATGGCACTTTCTTTGTGAAGAGCATTATAATAACCTAGACAGGAGTTGAGCCTTAAGTCAGAGTTCTGCCTGCCCCAGCCACACCTGGCAGCCTTGGCCTGTGGTCCCCCTCAGCTGTCCTTTCTGGTGGCCCTGAGCTAAGGGGTCAACATGGCCATATGGAAATGGGAAGCTCCCCACTCATAGTGATGGCGGTGCCCCCTCCCCAGCTGCCCTTTCTGGTGGCTCTGAGCTAAGGGGGTCAACATGGCCGTATGGAAATTAGAAGCTCCCTACTCTTAGTGATGACGTTGCTATCGTATCATCCTCACCAGTCCAACAACATGATTTCTGAGTGAACTATGACACAAGAGCGACTTCTTGGCCTTCCTTCAGGTTTGAAAATCATCTGGTGAGTCATCTATTAGGAATATGGATTCAACATGTGTTCTTTCTTCTGGAAAAGAAATAGACCCAATAGCAATTATGGCTTCCTGAGCACCTGTTCCTGAGAGACATCATACTGGCTCTTTGTAGCATTCTGCCTCTTAAAATTCTCAACTAGGGTGTAGATATTTTTAGGCACATTTTCAGGTGGTTAGACAGGGACTCAGATGATATGAGTCACAGCGGATTTTAGTGTCAGAAACCTAAGTGGGATCCCCAAATTGACTCCAAATCCCTTGTTGTTCCATACAGGGTACTATTTCCCTCTTATCTCTGGTCTTCTCAATCTGGAAACCTATCAAGTATCAGGATTTTCTTGTCATGTGGAAAACTGGAACGAATTCAGCGGGCCTTTTCACGTCTGCCCATGGTGATCATTAAGATCATTATCTCAGTGGAGGACCTCTGGGTAAGATACTCAAAGATCCTTAGGAATACAGACAGTATAATATTTTCCTGGTATTAAAGTTACAGAAACCAACTATCATTTTTAGTCGATTCAGGCTCTGGTATGTTCAAACCGTGCTGTAAAACCGGTCTGAAATAGTATTTAAAAACCCTCAGCTCAGCCTCTTCTACAAAGTGAGCCAATGCTTATAAACATGGCTAAAATATTCCCTTACCTACGATGACTTCCCAGCCATCGTAGTGTTTATATGGTATGACTGTGACTTACATTAGTCACCATTTGCAGAGAAAGAACTTAGGGCATCCAGGGGGCACATCATGTTGAAATTAGTTTGTGACAATGAGCTACTGTGTTTTATTCTGCAGTCCAAGGGAATGGTGCCAGACATCTCTAAGGTGTCTAGCAGTTCTACAATTCTGATTTTAAGTGGTCTGTGTGCTTCAGAGATTTGGGCAGGAGAAGGGCAGGAGTCCAGAGACTGTGAACACTCTGTCACCTGTGCTGACCATGGAGCAGGCAGCCTTCTGTGGACAACATTTTGATTTCTTGGTACTGTTGTGAAAGGTGCTTTTGTCTCACATTCCTCCATTTAGGAGTAATTATAATGATGAAAGTAATTTTTATCTTATATCATCTGTGGGCCCTGATCCTGGGCTCCCAGGGAAGCTATCCTTTAACATTTTACTCGGCTCAAAATGACTGGGCAACACCTCAAAGCATGGGCCCTATTTCTGCCCCAAGCACATGTTGTACATCTGCTTCGAGAAGAAAACAATAACCAAAAATGCCAACATAAAGATAAGACAAAATAAAGAACCTCTTTGGCTCCCATAATATTAAAGTCATACTGACATGTATATACTGAAAATGCATGAAATCATTGCATTTCCTAAAGCCCAAGTCTTGGAGGGTCTGAGAGTCACTGACCTTGCCCAGAACCAGGCACACCCCAGCAGGGAGGGCTGGTGAAGAAAGGGAAGGGGCAGGACTCTGAGGGTGGTCTGCAGCTAGAGGGGTCCCTGGAAGGGGCCAGGTGTGTGTGGAGGCCCCAGCCCACGAGCCCACCCATGCCTGTGCCTGGTGTTGGGTAGAGGAGGCTCCTCTTGGGCCCCCTGCACTTTCAGGGTTCCAGGGGCTTGAGGGTGGGTTGCCCAGCATCCAAGGAGCTCAGGCACAGCCCTCCCAGACAATTCACCACTTGGGGGTGGAGCTACATCACTGTGGGCGGTCCCTGATTTGCAGTGGGTTGCAGACCTGGGGCAGAATGGGCACTGAGAGAGAGAGAGTTGCCCTGTGGAGATCCCTGCTGGTGAGTGAGCAGCATGCACTGGGGTGGGGGTCCGGGTCAGGGTGCGCCCCAGGTGGGAGGCAGGGTTCTGGAAGGGAACGTGGAGAGGGTTCATTGTGTGGACTCAGGTGAGTTTTCCTTTTCCATTTAAAGTCTCTTCTGCCCCATGTCCTCAACTGGCCTTATTCTCCATCCCTGTGAACTATAGGGCGCCCGCTCACCTGAGCTTTTGTGGGATGGGTTGCAGAATTTCAGGGTTCCCCTGTTCCCCTGGAAGAGTGCGGGAAAGGACCTCACACAATCCCCACCTTCAGTTCTCTGACACAGTGCAGGTGATGCCTCTTGGGCATTAACCCGAATTCAGCAGGGTGTGCCCTGGTCCCCCAGGCACAGGTGTGGCAGTAGCAAGCCCCAGAGCCGTCCCCCAACTTAGCATTATGCCCCCTGTGCCCCCAGGTTAGTGGTAATTGGCTATTAGAAGCATGCAGGAAAATCCTCCAGGTGGGGGCCTGGAGGCGGGCGTAAACCAGACCCCACTCTAGTTGCATTGGGAATAGACGAATTGAGGGTTTCTTTAGAAGAGTAAGTCTGCTTTCCAGAAAAGGCAAGGTCATTGGTCTGTTGAGAATGAAGATAATTACTGCTAAACAACAAGTATGTGTTGCCCCTTCGCCCAGAAACCGAAGCAGGTGTGCAGGCTTTAGGTCAGAGGTGCCTTCTTCTCCACAGCTGAGAACACTTCTCTGCTCTGGCTCCTAGACACCCGAGGTTTTGAACGTCAGCATCAGAGTCAGCGAGGCAGATTGTCACAGGACGCCAGTGTTCAGAGAAAGCACAGGTATGTTTGGCAAAATGTCCTATCTATGTCAGGGCTGGAGGTAAAACCTCTCATTATCCCAAAACCTCCTGGGCTTTTCTCTTTTCTCTAGTTGAGCCACAAAGTAAAATTGAAGTAGCTGTCAGCATTCTGGGTTTGGTGCAAGAATTACTTAGTTTCCCTGCAGGTAGAACTTTGCACGGGATCACAATTTCTCTGTCCATTTATTGCTTACAAATGTATTTTGACCATCTGTTTCCTAGGAACCCTCTTTTATTAGAAAGGGAAGGTGAGATTCACTCTCTGCCTGTTTGTAACATCTAATTTGTTCCTTCATCTAACAATGTTTATCCAGTTGGGCCTAAGATATGGTTGAGTGGCCAGCATCTAGAGTTAGATGGCTTTTTTTCATCTGATACAGACTTGGATGATGTCTTTTGACAAAGGTGATATTTCATCATTGATTAGTTTATTCATCAGAAGAGTTAAAATTAGGGTGGAGGGAAAATTCAAAATTATCCAAAGCGGCCTGTTCCTGTTTAAAAGTTGAGCTTGACTTTCTAGTTTTACTAAAAGTATTATCTCGATATTTTGAGGTGCCATATTCTCTCTGTAGTTTCTTTGGTGGTGGAGTCAGAAGGAGAGTCTGGGAATTCTTTCGGAGAGTGGCATGCTGGTGGCTTCAAGGGGCTTGGCGTCAGGAGCCTTGGGGTGAATTCTGCAACTGCTTGTCTGACCCTGGGTGCATCTCCCAGAGGTTTTGTTTCCTCTTATGAAATTGCCGGCAGATAATGTTCTGCTTGAAGGGGAACCCTCCCATCCTGTTGGTGGGAATGCAAAGTGGTGCAGCCTGTCTAGGAAACAGTGTGGGGGTTCCTCAAAAAGTTAAACATTGAACAACCCCATGATCCAGCTATTGCTCTCCTAGGTATTTACCCAAAGGATACAAAAATGTGGATTCAAAGGGGGTCCATGCACCATGATGTTTAGAGCAGCAATGTCCACAGTAGCCAAATTATGGAGAGAATCCCAAAGTCCATGCACTGATGAATGGATCAAGCAGATGTGGGATACCTATATATAATGGAATATGACCCAGCTTCAAAAAGAATGAAATCTTACCACTTGCAAGGATTTGGATGGATCTAGAGTGTATTAAGCTAAGCAAAATCAGTGAGGAAAGACTAATATCCTATCCTCTCACGCTTGTGGAATTTCAGAAAGAAAACAGATGCACAGAGTGTTGGGGTGATGAGAGAGGCAAACAAGGAACTAGACTCAACCTTGGAGAACAAACTGAGTGTTGCTGCAGGACAGGGGTGTGGGGGGAAGAGTTAAATGGGTGAGGGGTATTAAGGAGGGTACTTGTGATGAGCACCAGGTACTGTATGCAGGTGAGGAATCACTAAATCCTACCCCTGAAGCGAATATTCCATGGCATGTGAACTAAGTGGAATTTAAGTAAAAGAAGAAAGGAAAAAGTGTTCTGCTTCATGAAGAGTGAGGTAAAATTGTAGTGATTTGGGCTGTACTATTCTATAGAGGATAGATGTAAAACACCCTGTTGTAGGATACACTAGTTTCTTATCACATAAGGAATACTCAGAGAGCTGCAATGAAAGATTCAGGTCTCAGAGCATGTTCATGTTCCACTGATATGTTACAGTTTGCACAGGTAGGAAAGAAGGTGGAGAGAAAGGCAACAGAAGGGGAAAGTAGGTGTGAACCTTTCATTAGTTAGCATTATATCTTTCTCATGAAAGCCTTGCGCCAGTGTGATTTTGGAAGAAGAGGCGGAATCCGGGAGCATTGGAGGAGACAGGGGAGTTCCAGGTCTGGTTAAAGCTGACAGGGGTCCCAGATGAGAGCTGAATGCATTCTGCAGCAGGGTGTGGGCAGGGTGGTCTCCAGGGGTGGCTGTGGGTCTCCTGGGTGAGAGTTGTGACAGGTGAGGGCTGTGTGCAAGTTCCTGGCTGAGGACAAGTGAGGCACAGGCGGAGAGCTGGCAGAGAACCTTCTTCTGGGCCACCAGCCTCACCCAACACACACAGCCTCATCTTCTGTCCCTGTCACTCCAATTCAGACTTCTCCGAAGGTGAGTGAGAACACATCAAGAGCATTCTGAACAAAAGGGAAAGCATGTGCAATGGCTCTGGGGCAGGAGATTTCCAGGTATGTCCAGGAGCAGCAAGAAGGCCCTGTGGCCACAGGAGACAGCTTAGGACATGAGCTCAGAGAGGTGACAGAAAGCCATTCCAGGGCTATAACCCCATGAGACCCTGTTTCACTGGGCCATCCTGGCTACAGTGTTGAGAACAGATTACAGAGGGTTGAAGACGGCAAGGCAGGTCAATGACGAGGCTTTTCCAGGAACTCAGGCACTGTGGACCAGACAGGTGGCCTTGGATGGAGTGGTTAGACCTATTCTGGGTCCATTTTGAAGATGGAGCTCACAGGATTTGCTGATGGGTTAGCTATTAGGAGCAGCAGAACAGAGGCGTTGGGGTAACTCCCAGCTGTTGTGGGTTGTCCTGATCGAGGGGAAGGAGAGTGTTTCTGGGGATAGGAGG
This sequence comes from Ursus americanus, assembly GCF_024610735.1. NCBI lineage: Eukaryota > Metazoa > Chordata > Mammalia > Carnivora > Ursidae > Ursus > Ursus americanus. The sequence continues at coordinate 2,507,607 of NW_028273624.1, forward strand.
TAGTCTGTGTTCCGCATCCTGAGGAAGGTGCCTTTCCCGGTGGGTCTGCTGAGATTTGTGTCTGGGAGAACCTTTCACATCTCCTCCCTCAGCAATGCTCAAGTACAAGTATCCCCCACTTTTTAAGCGTTCACAGTAAGACACTGGGCTTTCTTGAAAGAACTATGTTATTACCCAGCTTCAGTAAGAGGAAGAGACCTGAAGAGGATTTCCCTCTTATGAAAAAAGGTGAACAGTGAGAATCGCGTTCAGCATCTGTTTTGGGGAGAAGCACAACAGAGGCAGCGTGCACCCCAACCAGCTCCTTCCCCTGGGAACAGCTATCCACATCCAGCCACCAGCACTTTGAATGGTGTCTGTGAGCCTCTGCTGTGCTTTATCTTCATTTATGCTGGGCCTCCCTTAAAAACTTGTGTCCTGAGGCCTAAGAAAAGCCAAAGAGAAGGAATTTTGGAGTCTGAGCACACTGTCTAATTGTTCCGTGTAAATTAATGGCCATTCCTTCTTGACACCATTTCTGCTGTGCAAGGTTTCTCAGAAGCCCTGTACTTTCAAAGAGCAGGGAAACCTATACCCGATGCTTCAGGGTTAGTTTTAGACTCCATGCTGGACAGAACATTTCATGACTGTCGGATTTTCTCACTTCAACATTGAGACTTTGACCACCTTCACCCGTTTCTACCATCCCATCCCCGAATCTGGCACCTACCAATCTGCTCTCAGTGTCTATGTGTTCAGTATTTGTTTATTCCTCGTGGAATGTACATGAGAGCATCTGGTATTGGTCTTTCTGTGTCTGAGTTACTTGGCATAAGGCCCCCAAGGTCTGTGTTTCCATGTCTGGTTCTTGTGAATAATGCTGCAGTGAACGTGGGAGTGCATCTGTCTTTTTGAGGCAGTATTTTTGTGTTCTCCGAATCAATACTCAGTAGAGCCATTACTGGGTCATGGGGTAGTTGCATTAATTTTTTCAGGAACCTCCATACCGTTTGTCACAGTGGCTGCACCAATTTCCATTTCCACCAACAATGCTCAGAGTCCTCTTGTCTGCACACCCTTGACCCCACCTGGTGTCTGTCTCTGGGACAATAGGTGTTCCAACACTTGTGAGGGAATAGCCAGTTGTGGGTTTGACTGATGTTTCCCTGACGATATTTAGTGATGTCGAACAACTTTTTCTGTCTGTTGGCACCTGTGAGCTGTCTTTGGAAAGTATCTATTCACATATTCCCCACATTTTTTATACACTTTTTTTTTGTTTGTTTGTTTTGATTTGTATGAGTGTTGTGTGTATTTTGGATGTTAGCCTCTTCTCACACATATGATTCACAGATATTTTTTTTCTTATTGGGTCTGTGGCCTTGTAAGTTTTTGCTGGTTTCTTTTTCCGTGTGGAAGATTTCAGTTGAAGTTGTTCCACCTGTTTATTTTTGCTTTTGTTGCCTTTGCATTTGGTGTCCAATCTGAAGACTCTTTGCCAAAACCAATGTCGAGAGACTTAGTACCTGTGTCTTCTTGGAGGTTTATGGATTCAGGTCTTACGTTCATATCATTCATCCATTAAAAATTTTGTGTGTGGTGTAAGAAAGTGACCCAGTTATATTCTTCTGCATTTAGTGTCCAGTTTGCCTGTTACCGCTCACTGAAGAGACAGTCCTTCCCTCATGGCATATCTTCTGCTGCTGTGTCGTAAGTTAGGATCATCTACGTGTGGGTAAGTTTCTGAGCTTTCTGTTCTGTTCCACTGACCTGGTGTCTGTGTTTATGCCAGTACCATCCTGTTTTGATGACAACAGCTTTGTAATCTAGCTTGAAATCCAACAGTGTGTTGTCTGCACCTTTCTTTCTCCAGGTTTCTTTGGGTATTTGGGGTGTTTTATGATTACATACAAGTTTGAGGACTGTTTTCTATTTGCTCGAATAATGCCACTGGAATTCAGATAGGGATTTCATCACATGTGTCAATTGCTTTGGGTACGATGGACATGTTCACATAATTAACTCTTCCAGTTAAGGAGCATGGCGTATGCTTCCATTTGTTTGTGTTGCCTTCCAAATCTTTGACCCATACATCCTGCCCCCCTCGACACACATGTTTTTCATTTCTTTTCTGCCATGTGTTGAGTGTACTATGTCTTTCTCATTCTTGGTTGCTTTTATTCCTAAATTTTTTTTGATGCAATTGTAAATGGCATTGCTTTTTTAATTTCTCTTTGCGAAAGTGTGTCATCAGTATACAGAAATGCAAGAAGTTGGGTCATCTGGGTGGCCCCATAGGTGAAGCGTCTGCCTTCAGCTCAGGTCATGAACCCAGAGTTCTGGGTTCGAGCCCCATGTTGGGCTCCCCGCTTACAGAGGGTCTGTTTCTCCCTCTTTCTCACACTCCCCCTGCTCGTGCTTTTTCTCTTCCTGTCAAATAAATAAATAAAATTTGAAAGTACATAAAGACAACAGGTCTCTGTATATTGACTTTATATCCTGCAGCTTTCTTGAATTTGTTTATTCTAACAGTTTTTTTTTTTTTTTTTTGTGGAATCATTCGGGATTTCATGTCATTTGCAAATAGTGACAGTTTTCCTGTATGGATTTCATATCTTTCTTTTTTTAAAATGATGTCACCCTACAGTACTTCATTTGTTTTTGATGTAGTGTTCCATGATTCATTGTTTGCATATAACACCAAGTGCTCATTATGACACATGCCCTCCTTTTTTAAAAAAAGAATTTATTTATTTATTCAACAGATATAGAGACTGCCAGCGAGAGAGGGAACACAAGCAGGGGGAGTGGGAGAGGAAGAAGCAGGCTCACAGCGGAGGAGCCTGTTGTGGGGCTCGATCCCATAATGCCGGGATCACGCCCTGAGCCAAAGTCAGACGCTTAACCGCTGTGCCACCCAGGGGCCCCAACAGGTGCCCTCCTTAATACCCATCACCAGGTTAACCCATTACCCTACCCCTCCCTTTCTGCAATCTTCAGTTTGTTTCCCAGTGTCAATAGTCTCTCATGGTTCATCTCCCCCTCTCATTCCCCCCCTTCACTTTTCCCTTCCTTCTTCTAATGTCCTCCATGCTACTCCTTCCGTTCCACATAGGAGTGAAACCATATGATAATTGTCTTTCTCTGCTTGACTTAATTTCACTTAGCATAATCCCCTCCTGGTCCATCCACGTTGGTGCAAATGGGGGGTATTCATCCTTTCTGATGACTGAGTAATATTCCATTGTATAGATGAACCACATCTTCTTTGTCCAATCATCTACTGAAGGACATCTTGGCTCCTTCCACAGTTAGGCTATTATGGACATTGCTGCTATGAACATTGGGATACAGGTGCCCCTTCTTTTCATTACTCTGTGTCTATGGGGTAAATACCCAGTAGTTCAATTGGTGGGTCTTAGGATAGCTCTGTTTTTAACGTCTTGAGGAACCTCCATATTGTTTTCAAAAGTGGCTGTACCAGCTTGAATTCTCACGAGTAGTGTAAGAGGGCTCCCCTTTCTTCACATACTCTCTGACTTTTTTTTATTTCTGTCTTGTTAATTTTTTTTCAAGATTTTATTTATTCATTCCACAGAGATAGAGACATCCAGCGAGAGAGGGAACACAAACAGGGGAGTGGGAGAGGAAGAAGCAGGCTCATAACGGAGGAGCCTGATGTGGGGCTCGATCCCATAATGCCAGGATCACGCCCTTAGCCGAAGGCAGAGGCTTAACCTCTGTGCCACCCAGGTGCCCCCTGCCTTGTTAATTTTAACATTTCTAACTGGTGTAAAGTGGTATCTCATTGTCATTTTGATTTGTATTTGCCTGATGGCAAGTGATGTGGAGCATTTTTTCATGTGTCTGTTGGCCATTTGTATGTCTTCTCTGGAGAAGTATCTCTTTGTGTCTTCTGCCCATTTTTTGGGTGTCGAGTTTGAGGAGTTCTTTATAGATCTTGGATACCAACCCTTTATCTGTAATATCATTTGCAGATATCTTCTTCAATTCCATAGGTTGCCTTTTTGTTTTTTGATCATTTGCTTTGCCAAGCAGAAGCCTTTTATCCTGATGAAGTGCCAATAGTTCATTTTTTGCTTTTATTTCCTGTGCCTTTAGAGACGTGGCTTGCAAGAAGTTGTTGTGTCCAAGGTTGAAGAGTTCTTTTGATTTTGATATGAGACAGGAATCCATTATCTTATTTTCCTGATTGTATTCGAGTCCTCTGTCTTTCTTGGTGAGTCTAGCTAAGTTTGTCAGTTTTGTTTATCTTTCCAAAAAAGGCTGCTCTCATTTTCATTGGTTTTTTTTTTGTCTTTTTAGTCTCCGTTGGATTTATTAATGCATTCCTTTTTGTTATTTCCTTATTTCTACTAATTTGGGGCTTTGTTTGTTGTTTTTTTTTTTTCTACTTATTTACCACATAAAGCAGGTTGTTTATTGGAGAGCATTTTCATGGATTGATGAAGACTTTAATTTCTATGAATATCCCCCATAAAGCTACTTTTGCTGCATCCCATAAGTTTTTGTAGGTTGTCTTTTTCATCAGTGACCAGGTACTTCTAAAAGTTTTTTGATTTCTTCTTTGACTGTTGGATGTTCAGTAGCATGTTGTTAAATCTCCACATATTTTTTAAGATTATTTTAGTATCTGACAGAGAGTGAGACAGCGAGAGAGGGAACGCAAGCAGGGGGGTGGGAGAGGGAGAAGCAGGCTTCCCACTGAGCAAGGAGCCTGATTTGGCGCTAGATCCCAGGATCCGGGGTCAAGACCTGAGCTGAAAGCACATCCTTAACGACTGAGGCACCCAGGCCCCAAAAATCTCCACCTATTTTTGACTGTCCCATTTTTTTCTTGAGACTGATTTCTAATTTCATATCATTGTGGTTGGACAAGATTTGAAGCAGAAGGTGAAAAGAGCATTCAGATGAAAGGTTTGTTTCCTGGAGGGTTTTCTGAGGGCAGACCATGAGTTCAGTGGGGATGGAGGAAGGTTTTGTGAGACGGGGGGTGGGGTTAACCCTCGTTAGAATTACTGACTACTACCATGCAGGCTGTGTGCTACCGTTCACACCATAGTCCTGATGGACTTGTACTTCATTAAATATTTTCTAGGAGGTGTAGGCATAGCCTTTACTTAAAGAAAGGTGCCATGTGGGTTCATGGCATTACCCCAGGTCAGCAACCAGGATGTATGGTATTGTGGGGGATCAGAAGCAGGCTTTCTGTGGGAAGCGACAGAAATAGTGTATGGTGAGCTCCATGACCATAGGTGAGGTCCCTAGTGACCCACTGGGTGTTGGGTTCTGTGGATCTGTCTCATCAGGTGCTGTGGAATTCAGGGACACCCTCCTGTCTGTGGATTTGTGTGGAGACAGGTAGACATCAGTGTCTGGCCAGGCACGAGGGTCGCAATGGACCACCACCAGAGGTGCAGCGTGCGGGGGAGCCACTGCTTAGTTTCCCCGAAAGCTGACCAGGGTCTGTGACCGTGATTCCTAGCATCTGCAAGGGAAGAGGAGGCCGGGGTGGTGCACACTCCCTAGACTTGTGCTCAGGACTAGTCTGGAGCCCACTGAAGTCAGCCACACCTGGCACAAAAGGCACCCAGTCAGTGTAGCTGTGGGCACTGCTCCCATGGCACTTTTGGGCCGGCTCCATGCTGCCACCTCCTCTTTTCATCATCATCTTCAAGGTCATGTGCCTCTGCTCTTGCCCCATGGCCTCCGGGGTATTGTCCGTCCTCCATCTGGCCCTCGTCCCTGGTGCCCTGTGCAGTCCGATGACAGGGTAGCCTTCTCGAGACAAACATCTGGCCCCGATGGAAAACTTCCATGGATCTCTTGTGATGCGAGGATGATGCCCTGCCCTGGAAGGGGGCTGCAGTTCCAAAATCAGGAGAGCCATGTCTCCCTTTTCAGCATGGCCTGCACTCCCCTCAGTCTTCTTCAGGGAAGCTCTCGCCACTTCCTGAGCTGACAGCTCTGAACTTAAAAATGAATGTTATTTTACATATCTCTATGCTTTAGTTCATCCATGGCATGTCTTTCAACCCCGTTAGTGGGTTTTTTTTTTTTTTAGCAGTTCTGAAGGGCTGTCTGCTCAAGGAGGGGATGACCTGGGCAGGGCAGCTTTCCCTCTCATCTCCCTCAGCATGTCTCTGAGCCCTGAGGCCAGCTGTCCCACTGAGGATTGAGGGACCTGAGCCAGCCCATTCTGAGCCCAGGCTGTGTCAGCTCATAGACTGATGCGTGTCGGAGTGGTGGGCAGCTGGCATGGGCCAGGGGCAGGCAGTGTCTCCTTCTCATTCCTTCCCTCCCTTCCTCCCAGAAGTAGCTCAGAGCAGCCTTCAACCCCTGCATCTCCAGATCCCTTGACCTGTGCCTCCTGTGTTCAGCTGGTGACCTTGGAGTTTCGCATGTATTCTAGCTCCCGTACCCTCTCCCATAGCAGTTCCTGGATCAGGGGAGGGGTCGGACCCTTGTCTGTTTTTGATCTTCTTCCTGTCCCGCACCGAGCCCACCGACCGTTTCATCTTCCATGTATGTGCTTGGAAGCAAGCCCATCCACAGGAAACCTATTAGCCAAGTGGATCCAGGCAATGAACATTGAAGTAGAGATCCAGAATCCATAATAAACCTGCTCTGAAACCTGTCCCAAAGTCTGTGACTCTCTCACACTGAAACAGAAACAATAATAGCTTTCTGGACTGTGAAGTGATATGTGTCTCTACTTCCAATCTTGAATGCATAGGTGCTGAACCTGGACAGAAAGGGACCATGGCTCCCGTGGGCTGGGATCCACAGTAAGAACGCAGTGAAATCTGAATTTTAGGCATTAAGTGAATAATTATTGTAGAGTGAATCCCAAGTAGGGCTTTTGCACATTGCACAGGAAAAGCTTTTTCAAAGAGGTTTCTGAAAGAAAAATCTTTTTTTAAAATTTATTTTAATTCCATTAGAGCTAACATACAGTGTTACATTCGTTTCAGGTGTACAGTAGAGTGATTCAGTAATTCTATATATTACAAAGTGGTCATCAAGAAAAGTGTCCTCTTAATCCCCTTCATCCCTTTCACTCATCCCTCTATCCACCTCCTCTCTGGTAACCATCCGTTTGTTCTCTATTGAAAAGAGTTTGTATTTTGGTGTGTCTCCTTTTTCTCTTTTAGTTATTTATTTTTGTTTGTTTTTTAAATTCCCCATTAGAGTGACATCATATGGGATTTGTCTTTCTCTGACTGACTGATTTTAGTTTGGATAATACTCTCTAGCTCCATCCATGTGGCTGCAAATGGCAAGGTTTCATTCTTTTTCAAGCCGAGTAATACTCCATTGTGTGTGTGTGTGTGTGTGTGTGTGTGTGTGTGTGTGTGAATACACACATCTATCATCTCATTTGTCAATTTTTCTACAGACACTTGGGTTGCTTCCATATTGTGATATTGTAAATAATAGTGCAAGAAACATAGGGGTGCACGTATCCTTTTTACTTACTGTTTTCCTATTCTTTGGGTAAATACGAGTAGTGTGATTGTTGGATCGTAGGGTAGTTCTATATTTAATTTTTTGAAGAAACTTCATACTGTTTTCCACGGTGGCCACCACAGTTTGCATTCCCGCCCACAGTTCACGAGGATTCCCCTTCATCCACATCCTCCCAACACCTGCTCTTTGTTGTGCTTTTGATGTTAGCCATTCTGACAGGTTTGATGTAATACCTCATTGTCCTTTGGATTTACATTTTCCTGATGATGGGTGATGGTGAACATCTTTTCACGGGACTCTTGGCCATTTGTATTTCTTCTTTGGAGAAATGTCCATGTCTTCTGCCTATTTTTTAACTGGATTATTTGTTTTTTGGGGGGTCGAGTAGTATCAGTTGTATATGTTTTGGACACTATTCCTTTATTGCATATGATCTTTGCAAATATCTTCTCCCTTTGAGTAGGTTGTCTTATTACTTTTACGTTTTCATTGTTCTTCTGCCGTGTGGAAACTTTTTATTTTGCTGTATTCCCAATAGTTTATTTTTGCTTTCATTTCCTTTGCCTCAGGACACAGTCTAGAAAAACGTTGGTATGGTCCATGTCAAGAAGTTACTGTCTTCCCTCCTGTAGGATTTTTATGGATTCAGTTCTCATATTGAGGTCTTGAAACTGTTTTGTGTTTGTCTTTATTGTGTAAGAAAGCAGTCTAATTTCATTCTTTTGTGCGTAGCTGTCTAGTTTTCCCAACACCATTTGCTGTAGAGACTGTCCTTTTCCCTTTTGATATCGTTGCTTGCTTTGTGGAAGATTCATGGACCACATAATTATGGGTTTCTGTCTGAACTTGTATCCTGTTCCTTTGGTCGCTGTTTCTATTTTTGTGCCGTACTCTCTTGTTAGGATGACTGCAGCTTTGTAGTATAACCTGAAATCTGAAATTGTGAGTCCTCCAGCTTTGTTTTTCTTTTCCACATTGCACTGGCTGTTCGAAATCTTTAGTGGATCCATACAAATGTTTAGGATTGTTTATTCGAGGTCTTTTGTTCTTTAATTTAAATTCAATTAGCCAACTTACAGTACACCATTAGTTTCAGATGTAGTCTTAAATAAATTTTCAGTCGTGTGTAACACCCAGTGCTCATTGTATCATGTGGCCTCCTTAATGCTACTCACCCAGTTACCCCCCCCCCAACTTCTCCAACAATCATCAGTTTCTTGCGATAGTTAAGAGTCCATCATGGGTTTTCTTCCTCTCTGATGACTTCCCATTCTATTTTCCCTTCCTTCCCCTATGGTCTTCTTCCTTGTTTCTGATATTCCACATAGGAGTGAAAGCATATGATCATTGTCTTTCTTTCATTGACTTATTCCACTCAGCATAATACCCTCCAGCTCCACCCATGTCGGTGTGATGGTAAGTATTCATCCTTTCTGATGGCTGAGTAATATTCCATTATATATATATATGATCCACATCTTCTTTATCCATTCATCTGTCCATGATCATCTGCACTCCTTCCACAGTTTGTCTATGATGGACATTGCTGCTATGAACACTGGGGTGCATGTGTCCCGTCTTCACTACATCTGTCTCTTTGGGGTCGATACCCCGTAGTGCAATTGCTGGGACATAGGGTAGCTTTATTTATAACTTCTTGAGGAAACTCTGTACCATTTTCAAGAGTGGCTGTACCGCACTGCATTCTTACAGGGGTGTAAGAGGGTTCCCATTTCTCCACATCCTCTCCAAGATGTGTAGTTTCATGTCTTCTTATTTTTAGATATTCGGCCTCGTGTGGTAGGGCATCTATAGGGGTTAAGATTTCCATTTCCCTGAAGCCAAGTGATATGAAGCATTTATGCATGTGTCTTTTGGTCACCAGTATGTCGTCATCATTGAAATGACTTCCCATTTTAATCCATCTCAAGACCTAAAGCTGGGTAAGGCACTGAAGCTGGATGATGCCATCGGTTGGAAGTGTGGAGAATTTCAAAAGATCTCCGTGGAGAGCAAGTTTAAAGGTCAGTGTGAAGCTACTAATTGGATCCGGGGAGATCTCTGAAAGTGGGGGTTGCCTGGGATGGGCTGAGGGGGGCCCTCCGATTTTCCTATGAATCCTTGCTGCAGCCCCAAATGGACAGTTTCCTGATGTGGGGCAGGCTGAGTCCTCTAGTCGTGCAGAGGTGAGCCCAATGCCTGGTGCCTTGGAGGCAGGCAAACGGGGAGGGACCCTCAGCAGAAGACCCAGGGTTAGGTTAGGCCTCAAGAGACAGCAGGTCCGAACTGCCCAGTGCTCAGAGAACTCCCAGGCCGAGTGAGATGAGGGCACAAGGGCGGGTGAGTGTGAGCCTGAGGTTCCATCCGGAAGGGCCCACAAAGGTCGGGGTTCAGCAGAAGGAGCTCTCAGGGGGTGCCCCAATTCTCTTGCCCTGAATGCTCTGTTGTGCCCCAAAATGGTACAGTTTACTGTGGGTTGCAGGCTGAGTCCTACGGTGGGTCTTGGGTGTCCCCAATCCGCTGGAGTGGGGTGCCAGGACCCCGGGGAGGGGCCCCTCTGTGGCCAACCTTGGGTAAGGGTTAGTGTTCAGGAGCCCGGCAGGGACAATCTGCAGGCTGTGCGGCGAGCTCTGTGGAGGGCTGAGAGGAGGCCATTGGGGAGGGTGAGCATTGGCCTCAGGGTTGGGGCACGGGGGGCTGCCAAAGGATGGGGATGGGCTCCGGGGGCCTCCCCAAGTTCTCGTGCCCTGTAGGCTCTGTAGAGCCCCGAGGGGCACGGTTTCCTGTGGGGTGGCAAGCTGAGTCCTGCGGTGGGGCACAGGTATCCCAATTACCCGGGTCTGTGGTGTAAGGCTCCTGGGGAGGCCCCCAAACCCATGGCAGACCTAGGGCTAGGGATAGGCCCAGGAGCCCCGCAGGCCCGATCTGTTGGCTGTATGGCGAGCTACACGGGCTGAGGTGAGGATGTGGGGAGAGTGAGCATGGGCCTCAGGGTTGGGGTGCGGGAGGCCACCGAAGTTCGCTGGTGGCTCAGGAGGGCCCTCCTGGTTCTCCCGCCCTGAATGCTCTATGGCCTCCCAAGGCACACGGTTTCCTGCAGGGTGGCAAACTGAGTCCTGCTGTGGGGCTCAGGTGTCCCGAATCCCCGCGGCTGTGGCTCCAGGCTCCTGGGGAGGGGCCCCTCCACAGATGAACTATGGTTAGGGTTGGGGCCCAGGAATCCCGCAGGCCAGATCTGCCCACTATGTGGCAAGCTCCGCCCTGGGCTGAGTTGAAGGTGCGGGGTGGGGTGAGCATGGGCTTCACGGTTGAGTTTAGGGATCGCCGAAGTTCGCCGGGGGCTCTGGGGGCCCTCCTGGTTCTTCCGCCCTGAATGCTCTACAGCCTCCCAAGGGGCACAGTTTCCCGCGGGCTGGCAGGCTTTATCCTTCAGTGGGGCTCAGGTGTCCCCATTCCCTGGGGCTGCGGCACCGGGCCCCAGGGGAGGGGCCCTACCCAGCCGACCTAGGGTCAGGTGTAGGCCCCAGGAACCCAGCAGGCCTGATCTGCCGGCTCTGCGACGAGTTCGGTGGCAACCTGAAGGGAAGGCGTGGGGCGGGATGAGTGTGGGCCTCAGGGTTGGGGTGTAGGGGCCACCGAGGATCCCTGGGGGCTCAGGGGGGCCCTACCAGTTCTCTTGCATGGGATGTTCTGTGGCGCCCCAATGGGCATGGTTTCCTGAGGGGTGGCAGGATGAGTCCCGTGGTGGGGCTCAGGTGTACCCAATCCCTGGGGTTAGGGTACAGATTAGGGTATGGGTTGAGGTTAGGGTATGGGTTAAGGTTAGGGTATGGGTGAGGGTAGGGGTTAGGGTTAGGGTAAGGAGAGGGTACGGGTTAGGGTTGGGTTTTGGGGTTACAGGTTAGAGGTTATGGGTTAGGGTACAGATTAGGGTTTAGGGTACGGGTTAGGGTTTAGGGTTCGGGTTTAGGGTTAGGGTTAGGGTTGGAGTACGGGTTAGGTTTAGGGTATGGGTTAGGTTTAGGGTATGGGTTAGGGTACGCATTAGGGTACGGTTTAGGGTACAGGTTAGGGGACGGTTTAGAGTAAGTGTTGGCGTACGGATTTGGGTACGGCATAGGGTACGGATTAGGGTTAGGGTACGGGTTAGGAAACACGTTAGGGATTGGGATTGGGTACGGTTTAGGGTTAGGGTATGGGTTAGGGTACGGGTTAGGGTACAGATTAGGGTTAGTTATGGGTTAGGGTATGGGTTAGGGTCCAGGTTAGTGATAGGGTACGGGTTAGTTTATGGGTTAGGGTACGGGTTAGGGTATGGGTTAAAGTTAAGGTAAGGGTACTGGTTAGGGTTAGGGTAAGGGTTACAGTTTAGTGTTTAGGGTTACGGTTAGGGTATGGGTTAGGGTTAGGTTATGGGTAGGGTTAGGGTACGGGTTATGGTATGAGTTAGGACATGGGTTAGTGTCAGGTTTTAAGGTTTAGTGTTAAAGTTAGGGTATGGGTTAGGGTACTTGTTAGGGTTACGGTTAGGTTTAGGGTACGGTTTAAGTTACGGGTTAGGGTACAGTTTAGGGTTAGGGTTAGGGTATGGGTTAGAGTACGTTTTAGGGTTACGGTTAGGGTTAGGGTACAGGTTAGGATTAGGGTTAGGGTACGGGTAGGGTTAGGGTTAGGGTACGGGTTAGGGTTAGGTTTAGGGTTAGGTTACGGGTTATGGGTAGGGTTAGCTGAAGGGGTAGGGTTAGGGGTTAGGGTTAGGGGTTAAGTTTTAGGGTTTAAGGTTAGGTGTTAGGGTTTAGGCTTAGGGTTAGACCCCAGTAGGCCAGCAGGACCGATGCGCCTGCTGTGCGGGGAGCGGAGGAGTGGGACGAGGTGAGGGCGCTGGCGAGCAGGAGTATGGTATCCAGCGTTTTGGCGCAGGAGGCCTTTGAACATTGCTAGAGGCTCGGAGGGCCCTGCCCGTTCTCCCGCCCTAAATGACCAGTGACGCCCCAGCGGGCCGATGTCGACGGGGCGGCAGGGTGAGTCCGGCACTGCAGCTCGGGTGTCCCCAATCCCCGGCTTTGGTCACCAGTCCCCTTGTGAGGGCCCCCTCTGGGGCCAATCTAGTGTTAGGGTTAGCCCCCAGGAGGCCAGCAGGCCCCATACGCCAGCTGTGCGGTGAGCGGAGGGGCGGGCCATGGTGAGGGACTGGCGAGCTGGAAGGTGGTACCCCAAATTTTGGCGCCGGGGGCCCTCAAATGTCGCCGGGGACTCAGAGGGCCCTGCCCATTCTCCTGCCCTGAATGAGTGGCGGCTCCACTAGCAGCCCGAGTGGTGGCGGGGCGGCAGGGTGGGTCTGGCGCTGAGGCTCGGGGGTCTCCAATGCCAGACGTTGCAGCACGAGGCCCCTTGGGAGAGGCCCCTTGGGGGCCGACCTAGGGTAAAGGTTAGCTCCTGGAGGCCGTAGGCACAATCCGCAGTCTGGGGCGAATGGAGACGCGGTCGAAGATCAGGGCGCTGGCGAGCAGGAGAGTGGGCCCCAGCCTTTTGGCGCTGGGGGCCTTCGAAGGTCACCGGGGCAGGGAGGGCCCTGCCCATTCTCCAGCCCTGAATGATCGGCGGTACCCTAGTGGCCCGGGTGTGGGCGGGGAGGAACGGTGAGTCCAGCGTTGTGACTCGGGGGTCCCCAATCCCTGGCATTCGGCGGCAGTCCCTTTGGGAGGGGCCCCTTGGAGGCCGACCTAGGGTTAGGGTTAGCCCCCAGGAGGCTGGCAGGCTCGATCCACCGGCTCCGTGGCAAATGGAGGGGTGGGCCAAGGTGAGGTCGCTGGCGAGCGGAAGCGTGGGCCCCAACATTTTGGCTCGGTGGGCCTTCGAATGTCACAGGGGGCTCGGAGGGCCCTGCTCGTTCTCCTGCCATGAAGGACCGGCGACGCCCTTAGCTCCCTGGGTGGCAGCGGGGTGGCAGGGTCAGTCCTGCACTGGTGCTTGGGTTTCCCCAATCCCCAGCATTGCGGCGCCAGGCCCCTTGGGAGGGGCCCCTCGGGGACTGTCCTAGGGTTAGGTTAACCCCCAGGAGGCCGCAGTCCAGATCCGCCGGCTGTGCAGTGAGCGGAGGGATTGACCGTGGTAGGGCGCAGTCGAGCGGTAGCGTGGTACCCAGCGTTTTGGCGTGGGGGCCTTCTTATTTTACCGGAGGCTCGGAGGGCCCTGCTGGTTATCCCGCCCTGAATGCCCGGCGGCACCCCTAGCGGCCCACGTGGCGGCGGGGCGGCAGGGTGAGCCCGGCGCTGGGGCTTGCAGGTCCCCAATCCCTGCCGTTGCGGCACCAAGCCTCTTGGGAGGGGCCACTCTGGGGCCCACCTAGGGTTACGGTTAGCCCCGAGGAGCCTGGGAGGCAGGATCTGCCAGCTGTGTGGCTAGAGGGGGGGCAGGCCGAGGTGAGGGCGCTGTAGAGCGGGAGCATGGGCCTCAGCGTTTTGGCATGGGGGACCTACGAATGTCGCCGGGGGCTCGGAGGGCCGTGCCCGTTCCCCCACCCTGATTGACCGGCGGTGCCCCAAGTGCCCCGGGTGGCGGCAGAGGGGCAGGTTGAGTACATCGCTGGGGCTTGTGGGTCCCCAATGTCCGGCGTCGCGGTGCCAGGCCCTTTGGGAGTGCCCTTCGGGGGCCGACCTAGGGTTAGGGTTAGCCCCCAGGAGGCCGGCAGTCCGGATACGATGGCTGTGGGGCGAGCGGAGGGGTGGGCCGAGGTGAGGGTGCTGGGGAGCGGGATTGTGGGCCCCTGCATTTTGGCGCTGGAGGCTTCAAACGATGCTTGTTTCTCCAGGGCCCTGTCCCTTCTACCGCCCTGAATGACCGGCGGCGCCCCTAGCGGCCCGTGTGGCAGTGTTGTGGGAGGGTGAGTCTGGCTCTGGGGCTTGGAGTCCCAGATCCCAGGCTTAGTGGCACCAGGACCCTTGGGAGGGGCCCTAGGGTTAGGGTTAGCCCCAAGGAGACCGTCAGGCCCAATCCGCACACTGTGCGGCGAGCGGAGGTGCGGGCCCAGGTGAGGGCGCTGGGGAGCAGGAGCGTGGGAACCAGCGTTTTGGCGTGGGGAGCCTTTGAAGGTCACCGGTGGCTCAGAAGGCCCTGCCCTTCTCTCGCTCTCTATGACCGGCTGCGCCCCTAGCAGCCCGGGTGGGTACAGTGCGGCAGGGTGAGTCTGGCTCTGGGGCTCTGAGTCACCAATCCCCAGCATTGCAGAGCCAGGCTTCTTGGGATGTCCCCACAGGGCCGACCTAGGTTTTGGTTAGCTGCCAGGAGCCCGGCAGGCCCTATCCACCAGCTCTGAAGCAAGCGGAGGGGCGGGCCAAGGTGAGGGCACTGGCGAGCAGGATCCTGGGAGCCAACGGTTTTGCACGGGGAGCCTTCAATGGTCAGCGTGGGCTCGGACGGCCCTGCCCGATCTCCTGCCCTGATTGACCGGCGGGGTCTCTAGTGGCTCGGGTGGCTGAAGGGCAGCAGGGTGAGTCCGGCACATGGGCTCGGGGTCCCCATCCCCAGTGTTGCAACGCCAGGCCCCTTGGGAAGGGCCCCTCGGGGGCCGACCTATGGTTAGGGTTAGCCTCCAGGAGCGCCGCAGGCCCGATACACCACCTGTGCGTCGAGCGGAGAGTTGGGCCGAGGTGAGGGTCCTGGTGAACATGAGCCTGGGCCCAAGCGTTTTGGTTCGGTGTGCCTTCGAATGTCGGCAGGGGTTCGGAGGGCCCTCCAGTTCTCCCACCCTGAATGCATGGCGGCGCCCCTAGCGGCCTGTGTGGGTTGGGGTGGCAGCGTGAATCCGGCGCTGGGGCTTGGGGGTCCCCAATCCCTGGCGGTGCGGCGTCAGGCCCCTTAGGAAGGGACCTTCAGGGGCTGTCCTAGGGTTAGTGTTAGTGCCCAGGAGGCCGGCAGGCCCGAGTCGCTGGCTCTGCGAAGAGTGGAGGTGTGGGCCGAGTTGAGGGTGATGCAGAGCGGGAGCGTGATCCCCAGCGTTTTGGCGCCCTGGGCCTTCGAATGTTGCCATGTCTCGAAGGGCCCTGCCTGTTCTCCTGCCCTGAATAACAAGCGGCGCGCTTTGTGGCTCCGTTGGCGGTGGGGTGGCAAGGTGATTCCCGTGCTGCAGCTCAGGTATCCCCAATCCCCGGCGTTGCAGCACCATGCCGCTTGGGAAGGGCCCCTCGGTGGTCGACCTAGGGTTAGAATTTGCCCCCAGGAGGCCAGCAGGCCTGATCCGCGGGCTCTACTAGGAGCGGAGGTGCGGGCCGAGATGAGGATGCTGGCGAACAGGAGGGTGGGCCCAACCGTTTTGGCGCGGGGGGCCTTCGTAGGTCGCCGGGGGCTCGGAGGGCCCTACACGTTCTCCCGCCCTGAATGACCGGCGGCGCCCCTAGCGGCTCGGCTGCTGGCAGAGTGGTAAGGTTAGTCTGGTGCTGGGGTTCGGGGGTCCCCAATCCCCGCATTGCGGTGCCAGGCCCCTTGGGAACGGCCCCTCGGTGGTCGACCTAGGGTTAGGGTTAACCCCCAGGAGGCCGGCAGTCCCGATCCACCCATTGGGTGGCGAGCGGAGGGGTGGGATGAGGTGAGGGTGCTGACGAGTGCGAGCCTGGACCCAAGCGTTTTGGTGCGGTGGGCCTTCGAAGGACAAGGGGGGCTCGGAGGCCCCTGCCCATGCTCACGCCCTGAATGACCAGTGGCGCCTCTAGAGGCCCGGGTGTCAGCGGGGCAGCACGGTCAGTCCGGCGCTGGAGCTCATGGTTCAGCAGTCCCAGGCGTTGAGGCGCCAGGACCCATCGGACGGGTCCCTGGTGGGCCGACCTAGGGTTTGAGTTAGCCCCCAGGAGTCGGGCAGGCCTGATCCGCCCTCTGTCGGGCGAGCGAAGGGGCAGGCCTAGGTGAGGGCGCTGGCGAGCGGGAGCATGGGCCCAAGCGTTTTGGCGCGGGGCGCCTTCAAATGTCACCGTGGGCTAGGAGGGCCCTGCCCGTTCTCATACCCTGTATGACCGGCGGCGCCCCTAGAAGCCCAGATGGTGGCGGAGCGGCAGGTTGAGTCCGACGCTAGGGCTCTGGGGTCCCCAATTACCAGCGTTGTGGCCCCAGACCCCTTGAGAGGGCCCCCTTGGGTGCCGACCTAGGGTTAGGGTTACCCCAGGAGGCCAGTAGGCCCGATCTGCCAGCTGTGCAGTGAGCAGAGGGGCGGGTTGAGATGACGGCGTTGGCGAGCGGGAACGTGGGCCCAAAGTTTTGGAGTGAGGGGCCTTCGAAGGTCACCAGGGGCTCAGAGGGTCCTGCCCATTCTCCTGCCCTGAATGACAGGGGGTGCCCCTTGTGGCCCGGGTGGCGGTGGGGGGCATGGTGAGTCTGGCGCTGGGGCTCAGGAGTCCCCAATCCCCCTCGTTGCAGCGCCAGGCCCCTTGGGAGGGGCCACTAGGGGGCAGACCTAGGGTTTGGGTTAGCCCCCAGAAGGCCCCCAGGCCTGATCCGCCAGCTGTGTGGCGAGCGGGGGGGGAGGGCCGAGGTAAGGGCGCTGGCGAGCCAGAGCGTGGGCCCAAGCATTTTGGTGCGGGGGTCCTTCGAAGGTCGGGGTGGGCTCGGAGGGCCCTGCCCATTCTCCTGCACTGAATGACTAGCGGCACCCCTAGCGGCCCGGGTGGTGGCGGGGCAGCACGGTGATTCCGGCGCTGGGGCTCGGGGGTCCCTAATACCCGGCGTTGCGGCGCCAGGCCCCTTGGGACGGGCCCCTCGGGGGCTGACCTAGGGTTAGGGTTAGCCCCCAGGAGACTGGCAGGCTCGTTACACCCATGTGCAGAGAATGGAGGTGTGGGTCCAGGTGAGGTAGCTGGCGAGCGGGAGCGTGGGCCAGAGCATTTGGCTTTGGATCCGGGTGCCTTCGAAGGTCGTAGGTGGCTCAGAGGGTCCTGCCCGTTCTGTCGCCCTGAAGGACTGGCGACGCCCCTAGCACCCCATGTGGCAGCGGGGCGGCAGGGTGCGTCCGGCGCTGGGACTTGGGGTCCCCAATCCCTGGCATGTGGTGCCAGGCCACTTGGGAGGGGCCCCTTGGGGGTGACCTAGGGATAGGGTTAGCCCCCAGGAAGCCAGCAGGCCCGATCCGCCAGCTCTGCAGTGAGCAGAGGGGTGAGCCGAGGTTAGGGCGCTGGGGAGCAGGAGCGTGGAAGCCAGAGTTTTTGTGCGGGGAGCCTTCGAAGGTCGCAGGGGGATCAGAGGGCCCTGCCCGTTCTCCCTTCCTGAATGACTGCCCACGCCCCTAGCGCCCTGGGTGATTGCGGGTGGCAGAGTGAGTCCAGCACTGGGGGTCGGGGGTCCCAAACCCCTGGCATTGCGGTGCCAGGCTCCTTGGGAGGGGCTTCTCGGGGGCCGACCTAGGGTAAGTGTTAGCCTCCAGGATTCCAGCAGGCCCCTTCCGCCAGCTCTGCGGCAGGCAGAGGGGCAGGCCGAGGTGAGGGCACTAGCGAGAGGGAGTGTAGGCCCAAGCGTTTTGGTGCGGGGGGCTTCAAAGGTCGCTGGGGGCTTGGAGGGCCCTGCCTGTTCTCTCGCCCTGAAAGACTGGCGGTGCCCCTAGCAGCCCGGGTTGCTGGGGGGTGGCAGGGTGACTCCGGCGCTGGGCTCGGGTGTCCACAATCCCCGGCGTTGTGGCGCCAGGCCCCTTGGGAGGGGCCCCTCGGGGGCCGACCTCGGGTTAGGGTTCTTCCACAGGAGGCCGGCAAGCCCAGCGCTAAGTGGCTCTGGCAATGTAACAAAAATGCCATACACTTATCTGTAAGAAATAACAGTGTACAGGAACCCTCTTAGCCCTAACATCATCCTTTGTGAATATGGAAGCCAGCCCCAAAGTGGTCGTGGAAGTCTGACGAAAAGGCTAAGCACTTTTCTCTGAGTCACCACACTATACAGGGAAAGACCAATGTACATCATCTTTCACGAGTAGGAAGCATTAATGAAAAGGTTCTGGAATTTCGAGGACTCTGACCCATCCTTATTGGTAATAAACCACCGTGTACAGGAAAACACCTTCAACTCTCATCAGCCTCCTCAATCCTGATTCCGATTCAACTTTGGGTGTGTAGGACTAGGGAAATGTCCACATCTTATTGCTAAGAAAGAACGATGTCAGGGTAATGCCCTTCAAGTCACCTCAGCCTTCCTGAAGACGGAAGCAGGAATCAAGCTGGTTATGTTACCATGAGGTAAGGAAGATGAGCATATAAGTGAGAAACAACAGTGGGCAGGACCTCTCTTCCAAGGAACAGTATCTTTGCTTAATATTGAATCCCTATGGTAAGTGGTTGTGGGCATTTGTGAGGTCAAAATCTTGAGTGTTTTGTAAAACCTCTTGGCCATTCACAGATGAGACTAAGGTAGTTGGGGACTCCTAGGCAGTGATTTGTCCACTGTCAAAAATATGAAAAGATAAAAGAGACAGATGAGGTCTCCTCAGGCATTGTCCTTTATCCTCATCCTCCGTGAGGATGGCCATCTCTGGACAGCTCAGTGGCAGGGTCTCATTCACAATGGGGGCATCTGTTCCTCACAGACATCAGGCAGGGAAATGGATTTGGTTCTCTGTGCCAGCCCAGCCACAGCTGAGTGTCACAGCACCCTCTCGTGGGCTCATAAGAGTTTCACTGTCACCAGGCAGGTCATTGTGTTTGATAAACCACTGTGAGAGTTTGCAATTGCCTTCATCTACAACCTCCTAGAGGCAAATGCAGGTGTCTGGTACCATGTGAAGTCATGTGAAGGCATTGTGAGAAAGTGTCCTTTTGCTTAAGAAAAACATGGCTGGGGCTCCTGGCTGGCTCAGCCAGTTAAGCATGTGCCTTTGGTTCAGGTTATGATCCCATTGTTCTGGGATCGAGCCCGGGCTCCCTGCTCAGCTGGAAAGGAGGTAGGGAAATAGCTTAGAACCCACAGAGAATGTGAATAAAGGGGAGTGAAATGGAACTTGGTCTGTGTTTGGCTTTAGGGATTGGAAGTTAGTTTTTTCTCAATTGTGATTGTTCTTGAAACAGAAAAGCTGTATTGTTTTTTTTTTACCTTTTTTTCTAGTAACAATTTTTTATTATTATATGTTAGTCACTATACAGTATTTCCTTAGATTTTGATGTAGTGTTCCGTGATTCATTATTTGCATATAACACCCAGTGCTCCATGCAATATGTACCTTCCTTAATACCCATCACTGGCCCATCCCAATCCCCCACCCCTCTCCCCTCTGAAGCCCTCAGTTTGTTTCCCAGGGTCCATAGTCTCTCGTGGTTCATTCCCCCTTCTGTTTAGGGTCCATTTTCTAAAGGGACAGACAGTGGAAGTTCACCGAATATAAGATCGAAATTTCATTGTTCATTATAGATGCTGCCAAGTAGTTCCCAGACATTTCATTCTACTGTAGTAATTCATTATACCTGTGCAGGTGCATGTGGAAGATAACTGATGCATGTTTAGTGGTAATAAAACACGCCCCTCAGTAGTAAAATAGTAGAGGATGCACATGTGTAAAATTATTCGACTGCAGCTTCCATGCTTTGCCTTTGGTTCCTTATTATCTATGAAATTGGACAATTTTTGTTCTCTAGGCTTAAAACTCATTGTCAGTATTTAGAGTTTTTCAATGCTGATCTTCTCCTGTATAAGTTACCAAAAACCTAAAATATGTATGAACTTTAAAAAACGCTATATTGAAAATGACAGCAGGGAAGTTCCATTTTGTGAATATTGTGTCAATAGATCTCTATTTTGACATCAGTGTTCATTAGAAATGATGACATTTCATGTGAGTATAAATATCAATGTGAAAAAGAAAAGGTAGGAAGAACCTTGAATGTTTAAGTAATTGCTGAAATGACAGGTGTGTGTGTGTGTGTGTGTGTGTGTGTGTGTGTGTGTGTGTGCGTAATTGATTATCAGTGAATGGTTCACCTTCTTATAGGGCCTCCGAGAGAGCCCAGGTGAACCTTTCAATGAGTTGGTATCTGTTTTCAGAACATGGGAATCTCTTAGTCCAATAGTCAATCAGGCAAGCTTTGAGGTTCTGAAGAGTTTCATTCCTCAGAGATGGTGTTGCAGAGCCTTGTGAGCAAACCCTAGGTATGCTCAGAGCCCTCATTAGCTGGTACCAACGTGTGACGATTTCAGACAACATTTCCCAAAGAAGTACCTCTTGAGTCTCTGTCCTTGTCAGTTCCCTACACTTCCTTACACTAGTTATGTGTTCAGTGTGTTTCAGGATAATCCCCACATGTGATTTTTGCTATTTCCTACTAGTCCTATCTGTTTCTCATCTTGTTCTTTTATGGTAGGGGTTGGGAAGCAACCTGTGTGGTGTAGGAAGGGGTGTGGTAGTTGTCTGCCTTCAGAGGACCGAATGCTGCCTAGAAATTGTACTGTAGTTTGAGGTCAATTGTCCATCCTCTGAGTGTCAGGAATTCCATCACTTTACTTTGATGCTAGTCTGTTCTTCAAGCTTTCCTCAGAAATAAGGACGTCATCCATCTAGGGAATACTGGTTTGTGTGTATGTTTTCATTTTAGGAAAGGCCTTGCTGCTCCTGAAAATAATACTGTAGAGCACCCTTTCCTGTTCTTATTGGCCATCAGTCAATCTTTTGTGAAGTATTTGTTTATAAATAGACTTTTTATGGTTGATGAGCAGGAATTCTTTATTGACAAGTCTTTGTCAGTGTGTGTATTGCAAATCTGTACTTCCCAGCCTGCGGTTCACTTTTTCATTTTCATATGGTCATAAGATAAGGAGAAATGTCACATTTTTATGAAGTCCCACTGAATTCTTTTAAATGGTTAGTGCACCCTATGTCCTACCCCAAGATTGACAGGTTCTATGGTTTCTTTCAGAAACTGTCCAATGGGAAGCTACAATCCATCTCAAATTTATAAATTGCATTTTTAATTCTAATAGGGTATTTATAGACTGTTTTGGATTTTCTATGTACACAATCGTATTATCTGTGAATAGTCACAATTATCCCCTCAATTCTTATACTTTTTGTTTCTCTTGCCTTCTAACACTGGTAGACTCTCCGATGCCACGTTGAATAGAGCAGCATTGTTTGAAGATTTTAATATACCTTTCTCAATATCTGACAGAAAAAGCAGACAAAACATTGGTAACAAATGTGACCTAATTGACATATAGGGAACATTCCATAATAAGTGCAGAATACATTATTTTCAAGTGGTCATAGACTCTTTACCCAAATAGATGATAGGTGGGGCCACGAATGAAGTCTACAAATGTTAAACCCTGAAATTAACTAGATTCTATTCTTAGACCACAGGCGAATTGAGCCACAGTCGTAGCGAAAAGAAAACCAGGAAGTCCTTCAATGTTTAAAAATTAAATGGAACTTTGCTACGTATCCTAAAGGTGAGAGAGGGAATCTCAATGGAAATTCTGAACCTTTTCTACGTGAGGGCTCACACACAATGGCACTTTCTTTGTGAAGAGCATAATAATAACCTAGCCAGGAGCTGAGCCTTAAGTCAGAGTTCTGCCTGCCCCAGCCACACCTGGCAGCCTTGGCCTGTGGTCCGCCTCAGCTGTGCTTTCTGGTGGCCCTGAGCTAAGGGGGTCAACATGGCCATATGGAAATGGGAAGCTCCCCACTCATAGTGATGGCGGTTCCCCCTCCCCAGCTAACCTTTCTGGTGGCTCTGAGCTAAGGGGGTCAACATGGCCGTATGGAAATTAGAAGCTCCCCACTCTTAGTGATGACGTTGCTATCGTATCATCCTCACCAGTCCAACAACATGATTTCTGAGTGAACTATGACACAGCGTGACTTCTTGGCCTTCCTTCAGGTTTGAAAATCATCTGATGAGTCATCTATTAGGAATATGGATTCAACATGTGTTCTTTCTTCTGGAAAAGAAATAGAACCAATAGCAATTAGGGCTTCCTGAGCACCTGTACTTGAGAGACATCATACTGGCTCTTTGTAGCATTCTGCCTCTTAAACTTCTCAACTAGGGTGTAGATATTTTT
The DNA here is from genome assembly GCF_024610735.1 of Ursus americanus. Taxonomy (NCBI): domain Eukaryota; kingdom Metazoa; phylum Chordata; class Mammalia; order Carnivora; family Ursidae; genus Ursus; species Ursus americanus. The sequence goes on from NW_028273624.1 coordinate 2,530,098, forward strand.
AGGCACATTTTCAGGTGGTTAGACAGGGACTTGGATGATATGAGTCACAGAGGATTTTAGTGTCAGAAACCTAAGTGGGATCCCCAAATTGACTCCAAATCCCTTGTTGTTCCATACAGGGTACTATTTCCCTCTTATCTCTGGTCTTCTCGATCCGGAAACCTATCAAGTATCAGGATTTTCATGTCATGTGGACAACTGGAACGAATTCAGCAGGCCTTTCACCTCTGCCCATGGTGATTATTAAGATCATTATCTCAGTGGAGGACCTCTGGGTAAGATACTCAAAGATCCTTAGGAACAGAGACAGTATAATATTTTTCTGGTATTAAAGTTCCTGAAACCAACTATCTTTTTTAGTCCATTCAGGCTCTGGTATGTTCAGAGGGTGCTGTAAAACAGGTCTGAAATAGTATTTAAAAACACTCAGCTCAGCCTCTTCTACAAAGTGAGCCAATGCTTATAAACATATCTAAAATATTCCCTTACCTACGATGACTTCCCAGCCATCGTAGTGTTTATATGGTATGACTGTGACTTACATTAGTCAACATTTGCAGAGAAAGAACTTAGTGCATCCAGTGGGCACTTCATGTTGAAATTAGTTTGTGACAACGAGCTACTGTGTTTTATTCTGCAGTACAAATGAATAGTGCCAGACATCTCTAAGGTGTCTAGCAGTTCTACAATTCTGATTTTAAGTGGTCTGTGTGCTTCAGAGATTTGGGCAGGAGAAGGGCAGGAGCCCAGAGACTGTGAACACTTCTGTTACCTGTGCTGACCATGGAGCAGGTAGCCTTCTGTGGGCATCATTTTGATTTCTTGGTACTCTTGTGAAAGGTGCTTTTGTCTCAAATTCCTCCATTTTAGAAGTAATTATAATGATGAAAGTAATTTTTATCTTATATCATCTGTGCGCGCTGATCCTGGGCTCCCAGGGAAGTTATCCCTTTACACTTTACCCGGCTCAAAATGACTAGGCAAAACCTCAAAGCATGGGCCTTGTTTCTGCCCCAAGCATTTTGTACATCTGCTTTGAGAAGAAAACAATAACCAAAAATGCCAACATAAAGATAAGAAAAAATAAAGAACCTCTTTGGCTCCCATAAGATTAAAGTCATACTGACATGTACATACTGAAAACATAAGAAAGAGTCTGTCACTTTCTGGAATCTAAGAAGATCCTCATTGTGGTGTGTAACTCTGTATGTAAAACAAAACAGAAAAAAATACCTAAGCGTGCCCCAAAAGTTCCTTCCCCGGAGCACTCCCTTCTTGGTGAAGATTGTGTCTCCCAGGCAGCTGTCCTGACTTGGGTTTGAATAAAGGTCTCTTCCTTTCTCTCTAAAATGTTTTTAAAAGTTCATTCATGCAATGTCGACAATAACAGTGTTTTCTATTTAAGTGAGAAATAAATGTTCCACTCTAGTTGCATTGGGAATAGACGAATTGAGGGTTTCTTTAGAAGAGTAAGTCTGCTTTCCAGAAAAGGCAAGGACATTGGTCTATTGAGAATGAAAATAATTACTGCTAAACAACAAGTATGTGTTGCCCCTTCGCCCAGAAACCGAAGCAGATGTGCAGGCTTTAGGTTAGAGGTGGCTTCTTCTCCCCAGCTGACAGCACTTCTCTGCTCTGGCTCCAAGACACCCGAGGTTTTGAACGTCAGCATCGGAGTCAGCGAGGCAGCTTGTCACAGGACGCCAGTGTTCAGAGAAAGCACAGGTATGTTTGGCAAAATGTCCTATCTATGTCAGGGCTGGAGGTAAAACCTCTCATTATCCCAAAACCTCCTGGGCTTTTCTCTTTTCTCTAGTTGAGCCACAAAGTAAAATTGAAGTAGCTGTCAGCATTCTGGGTTTGGTGCAAGAATTACTTAGTTTCCCTGCAGGTAGAACTTTGCAGGGGATCACAATTTGTCTGTCCATTTATTGCTTACAAATGTATTTTGACCATCTGTTTCCTAGGAACCCTCTTTTATTAGAAAAGGAAGGTGAGATTCACTCTGTGCCTGTTTGTAACATCTAATTTGTTCCTTCATCTAACAGTGTTTATTCAATTGGGCCTAAGATATGGTTGAGTGGCCAGCATCTAGAGTTAGGTGGCTTTATTCATCTGATACAGACTTGGGTGATGTCATTTGACAAAGGTGATGTTTCATCATTGATTAGTTTATTCATCAGAAGAGTTAAAATTAGGGTGGAGGGAAAATTCAAAATTATCCAAAGCGGCCTGTTCCTGTTTAAAAGTTCAGTTTGACTTTCTAGTTTTACTAAATGTATTATCTCGATATTTTGAGGTGCCATATTCTCTCTGTAGTTTCTTTGGTGGTGGAATCAGAAGGAGAGTCCGGGAATTCTTTTGGATAGTGGCATGCGGTGGCTTCAAGGGGCTTGGCGTCAGGAGCCTTGGGGTGAAGTCTGCAACTGCTTGCCTAACCCTGGGTGCATCTCCCAGAGGTTTTGTTTCCTCTTATGAAATTGCCCGCAGATAATGTTCTGCTTGAAGGGGACCTTGCAGGTGAGGAATCACTAAATCCTACTCCTGAAGCGGATATTCCATCGCATGTGAACTAACTGGAATTTAATAAAAGAAGAAAGGAAAAAGTGTTCTGCTTCATGAAGAGTGAGGTAAAATTGTAGTGATTTGAGCTGTAGTCTTCTATAGATGATATTTGTAAAACACCCTGTTGTAGGATACACTAGTTGCTTATCACATAAGGAGTCCTCAGAAAGCTGCAATGAAAGATTCAGGTCTCAGAGCATGTTCATGTTCCACTGATATGTTACAGTTTGCACAGGTAGGAAAGAAGGTGGAGAGAAAGGCAACAGAAGGGGAAAGTAGGTGTGAACCTTTCATTAGTTAGCGTTATAGCTTTCTCATGAAAGCCTTGCGCCAGTGTGATTTTGGAAGCAGAGAGGTAATCCGGGAGCTTTGCAGGAGATGGGGGAGTTGCAGGTCTGGGTAAAGCTGGCAGGGGTCCCAGAGGAGAGCTGAATGCATTCTGCAGCAGGGTGTGTTCAGGGTGGGCTCCAGGGGTGGCTGTGGGTCTCCTGGGTGAGACTTGTGACAGGTGAGGGCTGTGTGCAAGTTCCTGGCTGAGGACAAGGGAGGCACAGGTGGAGAGCTGGCAGAGAACCTTCTTCTGGGCCACCAGCCTCAACCAACACACACAGCCTCATCTTCTGTCCCTGTCACTCCAATTCAGACTTCTCCGAAGGTGAGTGAGAACACATCAAGAGCATTCTGAACAAAAGGGAAAGCATGTGCAATGGCTCTGGGGCAGGAGAATTCCAGGTATGTCCAGGAGCAGCAAGAAGGCCCTGTGGCCACAGGAGACAGCTTAGGACATGAGCTCAGAGAGGTGACAGAGGGTGACAGAAAGCCATTCCAGGGCTATAAACCCATGAGACCCTGTTTCACTGGGCCATCCTGGCTACAGTGTTGAGAACAGATGACAGAGGGTTGAAGATGGCAAGTAGGTCAATGATGAAGCTTTTCCAGTTACTCAGCCACTGTGGACCAGACAAGTGGCCTTGGATGGAGTGGTTAGACCTATTCTGGGTCTATTTTGAAGATGGAGCTCACAGGATTTGCTGATGGGTTAGCTATTAGAAGCAGGAGAATGGAGGAATTGGGGTAACTCCCAGCTGTTGTGGGTTGTCCTGATTGAGGGGAAGGAGAGGGTTTCTGGGGGTAGGAGGTAGTCCGTGTTCTGCATGCTGAGGAAGGTACCTTTCCCAGTGGATCTGCTGAGGTTTGTGTCTGGAAGAACCTTTCACATCTCCTCCCTCAGCATTGCTTAAGTACAATTATCCCCCACTTTTTGAACGTTCACAGTAAGACACTGGGCATTCTTGAAAGAACTACATTTATTACCCAGCTTCAGTAAGAGGAAGATACCTGAAGAGGATTTTCCTCTTATGAAAAAAGGTGAACAGTGAGAATCGCGTTCAGCATCTGTTTTGGGGAAAAGCACAACAGAGGTGGCATGCACCCTAACCAGCTCCTTCTCCTGGGAACCGCTCTCCGCATCCAGCCACCAGCACTTTGAATGGTGTCTGTGAGCCTCTGCTGTGCTTTATCTTCATTTATGCTGGGCCTCCGTTAGAAACTTGTGTCCTGAGGCCTAAGAAAAATCAAAGAGAAGGAATTTTGGAGTCTGAGCACACTAAATGTTCCGTGTAAATTAATGGCCATTCCTTCTTGACACCATTTCTGCTGTGCAAGGTTTGTCAGAAGTCCTGTACTTTTGAAGAGCAGGGAAACCTATACCCCATGCTGTGGGGTTAGTTTTAGTCTCCATGCTGGACAGAACATTTCATGACTGTCGGATTTTCTCACTCAAACATTGAGACTTGGACCACCTTCACCCGTTTCTACCACCCCATCCCCGAATCTGGCACCTACCAATCTGCTCTCAGTATCTATGCGTTCAGTATTTGTTTATTCCTCGTGGAATGTACATGAGAGCATCTGGTAGTGGTCTTTCTGTGTCTGAGTTACTTGGCATAAGGCCCCCAAGGTCTGTGTTTCCATGTCTGGTTCTTGTGAATAATGCTGCAGTGAATGTGGGAGTGCATCTGTCTTTTTGAGGCAGTATTTTTGTGTTCTCTGAATCAATACTCATTAGAGCCATTACTGGGTCATGGGGTAGTTGTATTTATTTTTTCAGGAACCTCCATACCGTTTGTCACAGTGGCTGCACCAATTTCCATTCCCACCAACAGTGCACAGTGTCTCCTCGTCTGCACACCCATGACCCCACTTTTTGTCTGTCTCTGGGACAATTGCTGTTCCAACAGTTGTGAGGGGATAGCCGATTGTGGGTTTCACTGATGTTTCCCTGACGATGATTAGTGATGTCGAACAACTTTTTCTATCTGTTGGCACCTGTGTGCCATCTTTGGAAAGTATGTATTCACATATACCCCCCATTTTTATACCTTTTTTTGTTTGTTTGTTTTGATTTGTATGAGTGTTGTGTGTATTTTGGATATTAGCCTCTTCTCACACATATGATTCACAGATATTTTTTTCATATTGGGTCAGTGGCCTTTTAAGTTTTTGCTGGTTTCTTTTGCCGTGTGGAAGATTTCAGTTTGATGTTGTTCCACTGGTTTATTTTTGCTTTTGTTGTCTTTGCATTTGGTGTCCGATCTGAAGACTCTTTGCCAAAACCAATGTCGAGAGACTTAGTACCTGTGTCTTCTTGGAGGTTTATGGATTCAGATCTTATGTTCAAATCATTCATCCATTAAAAATTTTGTGTGTGGTGTAAGGAAGTGACCCAGCTATATTCTTCTGCATTTAGTGTCCAGTTTGCCTGTTACCGCTCACTGAAGAAACAGTCCTTCCCTTATGGCATATCTTCTGCTGCTGTGTCATAAGTTAGGATCATCTACGTGTGGGTAAGTTTCTGAGCTTTCTGTTCTGTTCCACTGACCTGGTGTCTGTGTTTCTGCCAGTACCATCCTGTTTTGATGACAACAGCTTTGTAATCTACCTTGAAATCCAGGAGTGTGTTGACTGCACCTTTCTTTCTCCAGGTTCCTTTGGGTATTTGGGGTCTTTAGTGACTCCATCCAAGTTTGAGGACTGTTTTCTATTTCCTCGAATAATGCCACTGGAATTCAGATAGGGATTTCATCACATCTGTCGATTGCTTTGGGTACGATGGACATGTTCACATAATTAACTCTTCCAGTTAAGGAGCATGGCGTATGCTTCCATTTGTTTGTGTTGCCTTCCAAATCTTTGACCCATACATTCCGCCCCCCTCGACAGATATGTTTTTCATTTCTTTTCTGCCATGTGTTGAGTGTACTATGTCTTTCTCATTTTTGGTTACTTTTATTCCTAGATTTTTTTGATGCAATTGTAAATGGCATTGCTTTTTAAATTTCTCTTTACGATATGTGTCATCAATATACAGAAATGCAAGAAGTTGGGTCATCTTGGTGGCCCCATAGGTGAAGCATCTGCCTTCAGCTCAGGTCATGATCCCAGAGTTCTGGGATTGAGCCCCGTGCTGGGCCCCCGCTTAGCAAGGGTCTGCTTCTCCCTCTTTCTGACACTCCCCCTGCTCGTGGTTTTTCTCTTCCTGTCAAATAAATAAATAAAATCTGAAAAAAAATAAAGACAACAGGTCTCTGTATATTGACATTATATCCTGCAGCTTTCTTGAATTTTTTTATTCTAACAGTTTTTTTTTTTTTTTTTTTTTGTGGAATCTTTCGGGATTTCATGTCATTTGCAAATAGTGACAGTTTTCCTTTATGGATTTCATATCTTTCTCTTTTTTTAAAATGATGTTAGTCACCCTACAGTACTTCATTTGTTTTTGATGTAGTGTTCCATGATTCATTGTTTGCATATAACACCTAGTGCTCATTATGAATCGTGCCCTCCTTAATACCCATCACCAGGATAACCCATTCCCCTACCCCTCCCTTTCTGCAACCTTCAGTTTGTTTCCCAGTGTCAATAGTCTCTCATGGTTCATCTCCCCCTCTCATTCCCCCTCTTCACTTTTCCCTTCCTTCTCCTAATGTCCTCCATGCTATTCCTTCCATTCCACATAGGAGTGAAACCATATGATAATTGTCTTTCTCTGCTTGACTTAATTTCACTTAGCATAATCCCCTCCTGGTCCATCCACGTTGGTGCAAATGGTGGGTATTCATCCTTTCTGATGACTGAGTAATATTCCATTGTACAGATGACCACATCATCTTTGTCCATTCATCTGCTGAAGGACATCATGGCTCCTTCCACAGTTTGGCTGTTATGGACATTGCTGCTATGAACATTGGGATACTGGTGCCCCTTCTTTTCATTACTCTGTGTCTATGGGGTAAATACCCAGTAGTACAATTGGTGGGTCGTAGGATATCTCTGTGTTTAACGTCTTGAGGAGCCTCCATATTGTTTTCAAAAGTGGCTGTACCAGCTTGAATTCTCACGAGTAGTGTAAGAGGGCTCCCCTTTCTCCACATCCTCTCTGACTTTTTTTTATTTCCTGTCTTGTTAATTTTTTTCAAGATTTTATTTATTTATTCCACAGAGATAGAGACAGCCAGCGAGAGAGGGAACACAAGCAGGGGGAGTGGGAGAGGAAGAAGCAGGCTCATAACGGAGGAGCCTGATGTGGGGCTCGATCCCATAATGCCAGGATCACGCCCCTAGCCGAAGGCAGACACTTAACTGCTGTGCCACCCAGATGCCCCCTGCCTTGTTAATTTTAACCATTCTATCTGGTGTAAGTTGGTATCTCATTGTCGTTTTGATTTGTATTTGCCTGATGGCAAGTGATGTGGAGCATTTTTTCATGTGTCTGTTGGCCATTTGTGTTTCCCCTCTGGAGAAGTATCTCTTTGTGTCTTCTGCCCATTTTTTGGGTGTCGAGTTAGAGGAGTTCTTTATAGATCTTGAATACCAGCCCTTTATCTGTAATATCATTTGCAGATATCTTCTTCGATTCCATAGATTGCCTTTTTGTTTTGTTGATCATTTGCTTTGCCGAGCAGAAGCTTTTTATCCTGATGAAGTGCCAATAGTTCATTTTTGCTTTTATTTCCTTTGCCTTTAGAGACGTGGCTTGCAAGAAGTTGTTGTGTCCAAGGTTGAAGAGTTCTTTTGATTTTGATATGAGACAGGAATCCATTATCTTCCTTTCCTGATTGTATTGGAGTCCTCTGTCTTTCTTGGTGAGTCTAGCTAAGTTTGTCAGTTTTGTTTATCTTTCCAAAAAAGGCAGCTCTCATTTTCGTTGTTTTTTTTTTTTGTCTTTTTAGTCTCCTTTGGATTTATTTATGCATTCCTTTTTGTTATTTCCTTATTTCTACTAATTTGGGGCTTTGTTTGTTGTTTTTTTTTTCTACTTCTTTACCACATAAATCAGGTTGTTTATTGGAGAGCATTCTCATGGATTGATGAAGACTTGAATTGCTACGAATGTCCCCCATAAAGCTACTTTTGCTGCATCCCATAAGTTTTTGTAGGTTGTCTTTTGCATCAGTGTCAAGGTACTTCTAAAAATTTTTTGTTTTCTTCTTTGACTGTTGGTTGTTCAGCAGCATGTTGTTAAGTCTCCACATATTTTTTTTAAGATTATTTGAGTATCTTACCGAGAGTGAGACTGCGAGAGGGGGAACGCAAGCAGGGGGGTGGGAGAGGGAGAAGCGGGCTTCCAACTGAGCAAGGAGCCTGATTCGGGGCTAGATCCCAGGATCCTGGGATCACGACCTGAGCTGAAAGCAGATCCTTAACGACTGAGCCACCCAGGCCCCCCAATCTCCACCTATTTTTGACTGTCCCATTTTTTTCTTGAGACTGATTTCTAGTTTCATATCATTGTGGTTGGACAAGATTTGAAGCAGAAGGTGAAGAGAGCATTCAGATGAAAGGTTTGTTTCCTGGAGGGTTTTTTGAGGCATACCATGAGTTCAGTGGGGATGGAGGAAGGTTTTGTGAGATGGGAGTTGGGGTTAACCCTTGTTAGAATTACTGACTACTACCATGCAGGCTGTGTGCTACTGTTCACACCATAGTCCTGATGGACTTGTACTTCATTAGAAATATTTTCTAGGAGGTGTAGGCATAGCCTTCTCTAAAAGAAAGGTGCCATGTGGGTTTATGGCATGACCCCAGGTCAGCAACCAGGATGTATGGTATTGTGGGGGATCAGAACCAGGCTTTCTGTGGGAAGTGACAGAAATGGGGTATGGTGAGCTCCATGACCATAGGTGAGGTCCCAAGTCACCCACTGGGTGTTGGGTTCTGTGGATCTGTCTCATCAGGTGCTGTGGAATTCAGGGACACCCTCCTGTCTGTGGATTTGTGTGGAAACAGGTAGACATCAGTGTCTGGCCTGGCATGAGGGTCGCACTGGACCACCACCAGAGGTGCAGCGTGCGGGGGAGCCACTGCTTGGTTTCCATGAAAGCTGACCAGGGTCTGTGACCGTGATTCCTAGCAGCTGCAAGGGGAGAGGAGGCCGGGGTGGTGCACACTTCCTAGACTTGTGGTCAGGAGTAGTCTGGAGCCCACTGAAGTCAGCCACACCTGACACAGAAGGCACCCAGTTAGTGTAGCTGTGGGCACTGCTCCCATGTTACTTTCAGGCTGGCTCCGTGCTGCCACCTCATGCTTTTCATCATCATCTTCAAGGTCATGTGCCTCTGTTCTTGCCCCATGGCCTCTGGAGTATTGTCCGTCCTCCATCTGGCCCTCGTCCCTGGTGCCCTGTGCAGTCCGATGACAGGGTACCCTTCTCGAGACAAACATCTGGCCCTGATGGAACACTTCCATGATCTCGTGTGATGCGAGGTTGATACCCTGCCCTGGAAGGGGGCTGCAGGTCCCCAATCAGGAGAGCCATGTCTCCCTTTTCAGCATGGCCTCCCCTCCCCTCAGTCTTCTTCAGGGAAACTCTCCCCACTTCCTGAGATGACAGCTCTGAACTTAAAAATGAATGTTATTTTACATATCTCTATGCCTTAGTTCATCCATGGCATGTCTTTCAACCCCGTTAGTGGTTTTTTTTTTAGCAGTTCTGAAGGGCAGTCTGCTCAAGGAGGGGATGACCTGGGTGGGGCAGCTTTCCCTCTCATCTCCCTCAGCATGTCTCTGAGCCCTGGGGCCAGCTGTCCCACTGAGGATTGAGGGACCCAAGACAGCCCATCCTGAGCCCAAGCTGTGTCAGCTGTGTAGACTGATGCGTGTCGGAGCGGTGGGCAGCTGGCATGGGCCAGGGGCAGGCAGTATCTCCTTCTCATTCCTTCCCTCCCTTCCTCCCAGAGGTAGCTCAGAGCAGCCTTCAACCCCTGCACCTCCAGATCCCTTGACCTGTGCCTCCTGTGTTCAGCTGGTGACCTTGGAGTTTCGCATGGATTCTACCTCCCGTACCCTTTCCCGTAGCAGTTCCTGGATCAGGGAAGGGGTCTGACCCTTGTCTGATTTTGGTCTTCTTCCTGTCCCGCACCAAGCCCACCCACCTTTGCATCTTCCATGTATGTGCTTGGAAGCAAGCCCATCCACAGGAAACCTATTAGCCAAAGGGATCCAGGCAATGAACATTGAAGTAGAGATCCAGTATCCATAATAAACCTGCTCTGAAACCTGTCCCAAAGTCTGTGACTCTCTCACACTGAAACAGAAACAATAATAGCTTTCTGGACTGTGAAGTGACATGTGTCTCTACTTCCAATCTTGAATGCATAGGTGCTGAGCCTGGACTGAAAAGGACCATGGCTCCCGCGGGCTGGGATCCACGATAAGAACTCAGTGAAAACTGAATTTGAGGCATGGAGTGAATAATTATTGTAGAGTGAATCCTCCCAAGTAGGGTTTATGCACATTGCACAGGAAAAGATTTTTCAAAGAGGTACCTGAAAGAAAAATCTTTTAAAAAATTTATTTTAATTCCAGTAGAGCTAACATACAGTGTTACATTTGTTTCAGGTGTACAATAGAATGATTCAGTAATTATATATTACTCAGTGGTCATCAAGAAAAGCGTCCTCTTAATCCCCTTCATCTATTTCACTCATCCCTCTATCCACCTCCTCTCTGGTAACCATCCGTTTGTTCTCTATTGTTAAGAGTTTGTATTTTGGTGTATCTCCTTTTTCTCTTTTAGTTATTTATTTTTGTTTGTTTCTTAAGTTCCCCATTAGAGTGACATCGTATGGGATTTTTCTTTCTCTGCCTGATTTTAGTTAGGATAATACTCTCTAGCTCCATCCATGTGTCTGCAAATGGCAAGGTTTCATTCTTTTTCAAGCCGAGTAATACTCCATTGTGTGTGTGTATGTGTGTGTGTGTGTGTGTGTGTGTGTGTGTGTGTCCGTGTGTGTCCGTGTGTGTGTGTGTGTGTGTGAATACACACATCTATCATCTCATTTGTCAATTTTTCTACAGACACTTGGGTTGCTTCCATATTGTGATATTGTAAATAATGGTGCAAGAAACATAGGGGTGCACGTATCCTTTTACGTTACTGTTTTCCTATTCTTTGTGTAAATAGGAGTAGTGTGATTGTTGGATCACAGGGTAGTTCTATATTTAATTTTTTGAGGAACCTTCGTACTGTTTTCCACGGTGGCCACCACAGTTTGCATTCCCACCCACAGTTCGCGAGGATTCCCCTTTATCCACATCCTCCCAACACCTGCTCTTTGTTGTGCTTTTGATGTTAGCCATTCTGACAGGTTTGAGGTATTACCTCATTGTCCTTTGGATTTACATTTTCCTGATGATGGGTGATGGTGAACATCTTTTCACGGGACTGTTGGCCATTTGTATTTCTTCTTTGGAGAAATGTCTGTCCATGTCTTCTGCCTATTTTTTAACTGGATTATTTGTTTTTTTGGGGGTCGAGTAGGATCAGTTCTATATGTTTTGGACACTATCCCTTCATTGCATATGATCTTTGCAAATATCTTCTCCCTTTGAGTAGGTTGTCTTATTATTTTTACGTTTTCATTGTTCTTCTGCCATGTGGAAACTTTTTATTTTACTGTATTCCCAATAGTTTATTTTTGCTTTCATTTCCTTTGTCAGGACACAGTCCAGAAAAACGTTGGTATGGTCCATGTCAAGAAGTTACTGTCTTCCCTCCTGTAGGATTTTTATGGATTCAGGTCTCATATTGAGGTCTTGAAACTGTTTTGTGTTTGTCTGTATTGTGTAAGAAAGCAGTTTAATTTCATTCTTTTGTGCGTAGCTGTCTAGTTTTCCCAACACCATTTGTTGTAGAGACTGTCCTTTTCCCTTTTGATATCGTTGCTTGCTTTGTGGAAGATTCATGGACCACATAATTGTGGGTTTCTGTCTGAACTTGTATCCTGTTCCTTTGGTCGCTGTGTCTATTTTTCTGCCATACTGTCTTGTTAGGATGACTGCAGCTTTGTAGTATAACCTGAAATCTGAAATTGTGAGTCCTCCAGCTTTGTTTTTCTTTTCCACATTGCACTGGCTGTTCAGAATCTTTAGTGGTTCCACAGAAATGTTTAGGATTGTTTATTCGAGGTCTTTTGTTCTTTAATTTAAATTCAATTAGCCAACTTACAGTACACCATTAGTTTCAGATGCAGTCTTCAATAAATTTTCAATCGTGTGTAACACCCAGTGCTCATTGTATCGTGTGACCTCCTTAATGCTACTCACCCAGTTACCCCCCCCCAACTTCTCCTCCAACAATCATCAGTTTCTTGTGATAGTTAAGAGTCCATCATGGGTTTTCCCCCTCTCTGATGACTTCCCATTCTATTTTCCCTTCCTTCCCCTATGGTCCTCTTCCTTGTTTCTGATATTCCACATAGGAGTGAAAGCATATGATCATTGTCTTTCTTTCATTGACTTATTCCACTCAGCATAATACCCTCCAGCTCCACCCAGGTCAGTGTGATGGTAAGTATTCATCCTTTCTGATGGCTGAGTAATATTCCATTATATATATGATCCACATCTTCTTTATCCATTCATCTATCCATGGTCATCTGCACTCCTTCCACAGCTTGTCTATTATGGATATTGCTGCTATGAACACTGTGATGCATGTGTCCCGTCTTCAGTACCTGTCGCTTTGGGGTAAATACCCAGTAGTGAAATTGCTGGGACATAGGGTAGCTTTATTTATAACTTCTTGAGGAAACTCCGTACCATTTTCAGGAGTGGCTGTACCGGACTGCATTCGTATAGGGGTGTAAGAGGTTTCCCGTTTCTCCACATCCTCTCCAACATGTATAGTTTCATGTCTTCTTATTTTTAGATATTTGGCCTCGTGTGATATGGCATGTATAGGGGTTTAGATTTGCATTTCCCTGAAGCCAAGTGATATGAAGCATTTATGCATGTATCTTTTGGTCACCAGTACGTCGTCATCAGTGAAGTGACTTCCCATTTTAATCCATCTCAAGAGCTAAAGCTGGGTAAGGCACTGAAGCTGGATAATGCCATCAGTTGGAATTGTGGAGAATTTCAAAAGATCTCCGTGGAGAGCAAGTTCAGTGTGAAGCTACTAATTGGATCCGGGGACATCTCTGAAAGTGGGGTTGCCTGGGATGGGCTGAGGGGGACCCTCTGATTTTCCTATGAATCCTTGCTGCAGCCCCAAATGGACAGTTTCCTGATGTGGGGCAGGCTGAGTCTTCTAGTCGTGCAGAGGTGAGCCCAATGCCTGGTGCCTTGGAGGCAGGCAAACGGGGAGGGACCCTCAGCAGAAGACCCAGGGTTAGGTTAGGCCTCAAGGACAGCAGGTCTGAACTGCCCAGTGCTCAGAGAGCTCCCAGGCCGAGTGAGATGAGGGCACAAGGGCGGGTGAGTGTGAGCCTTGGGGTTTCATCCGGAAGGGCTCACAAAGGTCGGGGTTCACCAGAAGGGGCTCTCAGGGGGTGCCCCAATTCTCTTGCCCTGACTGCTCTGTTGTGCACCAAAATGGTACAGTTTACTGTGGGCTGCAGGCTGAGTCCTACGGTGGGGCTTGGGTGTCCCCAATCCCCCGGACTGTGGTGCCAGGACCCTGGGGAGGGGCCCCTCTGTGGCCAACCTAGGGTAAGGGTTAGGGTCCCGGAGCCCGGCAGGGACAATCTGCAGGCTGTGAGGTGAGCTTTGTGGAGGGCTGAGAGGAGGCCATGGGGGAGGTTGAGCATGGGCCTCAAGGTTGGGGCATGGGGGGCTGCCAAATGTGGGGACGGGCTCTGAGGGCCTCCCCAAGTTCTCGTGCCCTGTAGGCTCCATAGAGCCCCAAGGGGCAATGTTTCCTGTCAGGTGGCAAGCTGAGTCCTCTGGTGGGGTACAGGTATCCCAATTCCCCGGGGCTGCGGTGTAAGGCTCCTGGGGAGGCCCCCACACCTGCGGCCGACCTAGGGCTAGGGTTAGGCCCCAGGAGCCCCGCAGGCCCGATCTGCTGGCTGTATGGCTAGCTACACGGGCTGAGGTGAGGGTGTGGGGAGGGTGAGCGTGGGCCTCAGGGTTGGGGTGTGGGAGGCCGCCAAAGTTCGCTGGTGGCTCAGGAGTGCCCTCCTGGTTCTCCCGCCCTGAATGCTCTATGGCCTCCCAAGGCGCATGGTTTCCTGTGGGGTGGCAGACTGAGTCCTGCTGTGGGGCTCAGGTGTCCCGAATCCCCGTGGCTGCGGCTCCAGGCTCCTGGGGAGGGGCCCCTCCACAGATGAACTAGGGTTAGGGTTGGCGCCCAGGAACCCCGCAGGCCAGATCTGCCCACTATGTGGCGAGCTCTGCCATGGGCTGAGGTGAGGGTGCAGGCTGGGGTGAGCATGGACTTCAAGGTTGGGTTTAGGGATCACCAAATTCGCCGGGGGCTCTGGGGGCCCTCCTGGTTCTCCCGCCCTGAATGCTCTATAGCCTCCCAAGGGGCACGGTTTCCTGCGGGCTGGCAGGCTTTGTCCTGCAGTGGGGCTCAGGTTTCCCCAGTCCCTGGGGCTACGGCACCGGGCCCCAGGGGAGGGGCCCTACCCAGCGGACCCAGGGTCAGGTGTAGGCCCCAGGAACCCGGCAGGCCTGATCTGCCGGCTCTGCGATGAGCTCGGTGGCAAGCTGAAGGGAAGGCGTGGGGTGGGATGAGCGTGGGCCTCAGGGTTGGGGTGTATGGGGCCGCCGAGGATCGCTGGGGGCTCAGGGGGGCACTACCAGTTCTCCTGCATGGGATGCTCTGTGGCGCCCCAAGGGGCATGGTTTCCTGAGGGCTGGCAGGTTGAGTCCCGTGGTGGTGCTCAGGTGTACCCAATCCCCGGGGTTAGGGTATGGATTAGGGTATGGGTTCAGGTTAGGGTATGGGTTACGGTTAGGGTATGGGTGAGGGTAGAGGTTAGAGTTAGGGGAAGGAGAGGGTACGGGTTAGGGTTGGGTTTAGGGGTTACAGGTTAGAGGTTATGGGTTAGGGTACAGATTAGGGTTTAGGGTACGGGTTAGGGTTTAGGGTTTGGGGTTAGGGTTGGGGTTAGGGTTGGAGTACGGGTTAGGTTTAGGGTATGGGTTAGGGTTAGGGTACGAGTTAGGGTACGCATTAGGGTATAGTTTAGGGTACGTGTTAGGTTACGGTTTAGGGTAAGTGTTGTCGTACGGATTTGGGTACGGTTTAGGGTACAGGTTAGGGTACGGGTTAGGGTTAGGTTACAGTTTAGGGTTATGGTACAGGTTAGGTTACGGTTTAGGGTTAGGGTTAGGGTACGGGTTAGGGAACGGGTTAGGGATAGGTATAGGGTACGGTTTAGGGTTAGGGTATGGGTTGGGGTACAGGTTAGGGTACAGGTTAGGGTTAGGTATGGGTTAGGGTATGGGTTAGGGTCCGGGTTTGGGATAGTGTACAGGTTAGGGTATGGGTTAGTGTACGCGTTAGGGTATGGGTTAAGGTTAAGGTAAGGGTACTGGTTAGGGTAGGGTACGGGTTACGGTTTAGGGTTTAGGGTTACAGTTAGGGTACGGGTTAGGGTTAGGTTATGGGTTGGGTTAGGGTACAGGTTATGGTACGATTTAGGGTATGGGTTAGGGTCAGGGTTTAGGGTTTAGGGTTAAGGTTAGGGTACAGGTTAGGGTACGGGTTAGGTTTAGATTTAGGGTTAGTTTACGGGTTAGGGGTAGGGTTAGCTGAAGGGGTAGCGTTAAGGGTAGGGTTAGGGTTTGGGGTTAGTGGTTAAGGTAAGGGTTTATTGTTTAGGGCTTCGGGATTAGGGTTAGGGTTTAGGGTTTAGTGTTAATGTTAGGGTTTAGGGTTTAAGGATTAGGGGTTATGGTTAGATTTTGGGTAGGGGTAGGGGTTAAGGTTTAGGGTTTAAGGTTAGGGGTTAGGGTTTAGAGTTAGGGTTAGACCTCAGTAGGCCAGCAGGACCAATGCGCCGGCTGTGCGGCGAGCAGAGGAGTGGGCCGAGGTGAGGGCGCTGGCTAGCGGGAGTATGGTATCCAGCGTTTTGGCGCAGGGGCCTTTGAACGTCACTAGAGGCTCAGAGGGCCCTGCCCGTTCTAACACCCTGAATAACCGGCGTGCCCCTAGAGGCTCCGTTGGTGGTGGGGCAGCAGAGTGAGTCCCAAGCTGTGGCTCGGGTAATCCCAATCCCTGGTGTTGCAGTGCCAGGCCCCTTGGGAAGGGCTCCTCGTGAGCCGACCTAGGGTTAGATTTAGACCCCATTAGGCCGGTAGGCATGATCCTCTGGCTAGGCGGCTAGAGGTGGGTGGGCCGAGGTAAAGGTGCTGGGGAGCGGGATGGTGGGCCCCTGCATTTTGGCGCGGGAGGCTTCAAATGTCGCCAGTTTCTCCAGGGCCCTGTCTGTTCTCCCACCCTGAATGACCGGCGGCGCCCCTAGCGGCCCGGGTGGCAGCGATGTGGGAGGTTGAGTCTGGCTCTGGGGCTTGGGGTACCAGATCCCCGGCGTAGTGGCACCAGGACCCTTGGGAGGGGCCCCTGGGGCGACGACCTAGGGTTAAGGTTAGCCCCAAAAAGACCGTCAGGCCCAATCCGCACACTGTGCGGCGAGTGGAGGTGCGGGCCGAGGTGAGGGCGCTGGGGAGCAGGAAAGTGGGCCCAAGCGTTTTAGCGCAGGAGGTCTTCGAAGGTCGCAGGGGGTTCAGAGGGCCCTGCCCCTTCTCCCTCCTTGAATGATCGGCGGCGCCCTTACTGGGCCAGTTGGCGGCAGGGCGGCAGGTAGAGTCTGGCGCTGGGGCTCGGGTGTCCCCAATCCCCGGTGTTGCAGTGCAAGGCCCCTTGGGAGGGGCCCCTCGTGGGCCGACCAAGTGTTAGAGTTAGCCCCCAGGATGCCAGCAGGCCTGATCTGCCGGGTGTGCGGCAAGCGGAAGGGCGGGCCGAGATGTGGGTGCTAGCGAGCAGGAGTGTGGGCCCAAGCGTATTCGCAAGTTGGACCTTCGAAGGTCTCCAGGGGCTCGAAGGGCCCTGCCTGTTCTCCCGCACTGAATGACCGGCAGCGCCCATAGCGGCTCGGGTGGCGTCGGGGTGACAGGGTGAGTCTGGCGCTGGAGCTCAGGGGTCCCCAATCCCTGGCATTGCTGCGCCAGGCCCCTTGGGAGGTTCCCCTCGGGGGCCAACCTAGGGTTAGTGTTAGCCCCCAGGAGGCCCGCAGGCCCGATCCGCTGGCTGTGCAGCCAGCAGAGGGGCTGGCTGAGGTGAGGGCGCTGGTGAGCGGAAGCATGGGCCCAAGCATTCTGGCGCCTGGGGCCTTAGAAGTTCACTGGGACTGGGAGGGCCCTGTCCATTCTCCCACCCTGAATGACCGGCAGTGCCCTAGCTGCCTAGGTGCCGGCGGGGCAGCAGGGTGAGCCCAGCACTGGGGCTGGGGGTCATCAATCCCCAGTGTTGCATCGACAGTCCCCTTGGGAGGGGCCCCCGGGGGGCCAACCTAGGGTTAGGGTTAGCTCCGAGGAGGCCGGCAGGCCCGATCTGCCAGCTGTGTGGCGAGCGGAGGGGCAGGCCGATGTGAGGGCGCTGAAGAGCAGGAGCGTGGGCCCAAGCGTTTTGGCGCGGGAAGCCTTCGAAGGTCGCCGGGGGATCGGAGGACCCTGCCCGTTTTCCCGCCCTGAATGACCTGCGGCGCCCCTGGGGCCCGGATGGCGGCAGGCTGACAGGGTGAGTCCGTCGCTGGGGTTGGGGGGTTCCCAATCCCCGGTGTTGAAGCACCAGGCCCCTTTGCAGGGGCCCCTCGGAGGCTGACCTAGGGTTATGGTTAGCCCCCAGGAGGCCGCAGGCCCAATCCACCGGCTGTGCGGTGAGCAGAGGGGAGGGCCGAGGTGAGGGCGCTGGCGAGCGGTAGCGTAGGCCCATGAGTTTTGGCGCGGGGGGCCTTCGAAGGTCGTCGGGGCTCAAGAAGCCCTGCCCGTTCTCCCGCACTGAATGTCCGGCGGTGCCCCTAGTGGCTCAGTTGCCGGCGGGGGAGCATGGTGAGTCGGATGCTGGGGCTAGCGGTCCGCAAACCCAGGTGTTGCGGTGCCAGGCCCGTTGGGAGGGGCCTCTCGGGGGCCGACGAAGGGATAGGGTTAGCCCCCAGGAGGCTGGCGGGCCCTATCCGCCGGCTGTGCGGCGAGCGGAGGGGCAGGCCGAGGTGAGGGCACTGGCTACCGGGAGAGTGGGCGCAAGCTTTCTGGCGCGGGGGGCCTTCGAAAGAGGCCGGGGGCCCGGGGGGCCCTTCCCGTTCTAACGCCCTGAATGAGGACGGCGCCCCTAGCGGGCCGGGTGGTGAGGAGCGGCAGAGTGCGTCCGGCGGTGGGGTTCGGGTGTCCCCAATCCCCAGCGTGGCGGCGCCAGGCCCCTTGGGAGGGGCTCCTCTGGGGCCGACCTAGGTTTAGGGTTAGCCCAAAGGAGGCCGGCAGGCCCGAACCGCCGGCTGTGCGGCGAGCAGAGGGGCGGGCCGAGGTGAGGGCGCTGGCGAGGGGGAGCATGGGCCCAGGGTTTTGGCACAGGGGGCCTTGGATTGTCACTGGGGGCTTGGAGGGCCCTGCCCATTCTCACACACGAAATGACCGGTGGCGCCCCTGTCGGCCAGGGTGGCGGCGTGTCGGCAGGATGAGTCTGGAGCTGGGGCTCAGTGGTCCCCGATCCCCGGCGCAGTGGCTCCAGGCACTTGGGAGGGGTCCCTCGGGGGCCAACATATGGTGAGTGTTAGCCCAAAGGAGGCCGGCGGGCCCAATCCGCCGGCTGTGCAGCGAGCGGAGGGGTGGGCCGACGTTAATGCGCTGGCAAGCGGGAGCATGGGCCCAAGCGTTTTGGCATG
The DNA here is from genome assembly GCF_024610735.1 of Ursus americanus. NCBI lineage: Eukaryota > Metazoa > Chordata > Mammalia > Carnivora > Ursidae > Ursus > Ursus americanus. Next base: position 2,548,835 of record NW_028273624.1, read on the forward strand.
GGGGGCCTTCGAAGCTCACCGGGGGCTCGGAGGGCCCAGCAAGTTCTCCTGCCCTGAATGCCCGGCGGCTCCCTAGCGGCCAGGGTGGCGGCGGGGAGGCAGGGTGAGTCCGGAGCTCGGGCTCTGGGGTCCCCAGTACCCGGCATGGCATTGCCAGGCCGCTTGGGAGGGGTCCCTCGGGGGCCGAGCTAGGGTTCTCGTTAGCCCAAAGGAGGCCGGCAGGCCCAATTGGCCGGCTGTGCGGCGAGGGGAGGGGTGAGCCAAGGTGAGGGCGCTGGCGAGCGGGAGCTTAGGCCCAAGCGTTTTGGTGCGGGGGGCCTTCGAAGGTCATCGGGGGCTCGGAGGGCCCTGCCCGTACTCCCTCCCTGAATGACCGGTGGCGCCCCTAGCGTCCTGGGTGGCGGCGGGGCGGCAAGGTGAGTCTGGAGTAGGGCTCAGGGGTCCAAATGCCCCGGCGTGGCGGCGCCTGGCCCCTTGGGAGGGGTCCCTCGGGGGCCGACCTAGGGTTGAGGTTAACCCAAAGGAGGCCGGGCCCGATCCGCCGGCTGTGCAGAGAACGGAGGGGCGGGGCGAGGTGAGGGCGCTGGCGAGCGGGAGCGTGAGCCCAAGCGTTTTGGCGTGTTGGGCCTTCGAAGGTCACCGGGGGCTCAGAGGGCCCTGCCCGTTCCCCAGCCCCGAATGAGGACGGTGCCCCTAGCGATCCGGGTCGCAGCGGGGCGACAGGGTGAGTTCAGCCCTGGTGCTCGGGGGTCCCCAATCACCCACGTGGCGGCGCCAGGCCCCTTGGGATGGGCCCCTCGGGAGCCGACCTAGGGTTAGGGTTAGCCCCAGGAGGCCGGCAGTCCAGATCTGCCGGCTGTGCGGCGAGCGGAGGGGCGGGCTGAGGAGAGGGTGCTGGCGAGCAGGAGCCTAGGCCCAAGCGTTTTGTCACGGGGGGCCTTCAAAGGTCACTGGGGGCTCGGAGGGTCCTGCCCGTTCTCCCGCCCTAAATAACCGGTGGCGCCCCTAGCAGCCCGGGTGGCGGCAGGGCGGCAGGGTAAGTAATGCGCTGGGGCTTGAGGGTCCCCAATCCCCAGCGTGGCATCGCCAGGCCCCTTGGGAGGGGCCCCTCGTGAGCAGACCTAGAGTTAGGGTTAGTTCCCAGGAGGCTGGCAGGCCCAATCCGCTGTCTGTGCGGCGAGAGGGGGGGCGGACCGAGGTGAGGGCGCTTGCTAGCGGGAGCGTGGGCCCAAGCGTTTTGGCGTGGGGGGCCTCAAAGGTCGCCAGGGGCTCGGAGGGCCCTGCCCATTCTCCCGCTCTGAATGACTGGTGGCGTCCCTACTGGCCCGGTAGCTGTGGGGCGGAAGGGTGACTCCAGTGCTGAGGCTTGGGGGTCACCAATCCCCGGCGTTGTGGCACCAGGCCTTTGGAAGTGGCCCCTTGGGGTCTGACCTAGGGTTAGTGTTAGCCCCCAGGAAACAGGCAGGCCTGATCCGCTAGCTGTTCATCGAGTGGAGGGGCGGGCCGAGAAGAGGGCACTGGCGAGTGGGAGCGTGGGCCCAAGCATTTTGGCGCGAGGGGCCTACGAAGGTCGCGGGGGCTCAGAGGGCCCTGCCTGTTCTCCAGCACTGAATGACCGGCGGCGCCCCTAGCGGACTGGGTGGTGGTGGGGTGGCAGGGAGAGTCCAGCACTGGTGCTCGGGGGTCCCCAATCCCCGGCATTGCAATGCCAGGCCCCTTGGGAGGGGCCCCGTGGGGACAGACCTAGGGTTAGGGTTACACCCAGGGGGCTGACAGGCCCGATCCTACGGCTGTGCGGCGAGCGGAGGGGCGGGCCGAGGTGAGGGCGCTGGCTAGCGGGAGCGTGGGTCAAGTGTTTTGGTGCAGGGGGCCCTTCGAAGGTCGTGGGGGGATCGGAGGACCCTGCCCGTTCTCCCGCACTGAATGACCGGTGGCGCTCCTAGTGGTGCAGGTGGCAGGGGGCGGCCGGGTGAGTCCGGCACTGGGGTTCAGGGGTCCCCAATCCCCGGCGTTACGACTGCAGGCCCCTTGCTAGGGGCCCCTCGGGGGCCGACATATGGTAAGGGTTAGCCCCCAGGAGGCCCGCAGGCCCGATCCGCCAGCTCTGCGGTGAGTGGAGGGGTGGTCGGAGGTGAGGCCGCTGGCAATCTGGAGAGTGGGCCCAGTCATTTTGGCGCGGGGGTCCTTCGAAAGTCGCTGGAGGCTTGGAGGGCCCTGTACGTTCTTCTGCCCTGAATGACCGGCAGCTCCCCTAGCGGCCCGGGTGGAGGAGGGGTGTTAGGGTGACTTGGGCGCTGGGGCTTGGGGGTCCCCAATCCTCGGCGTTGGGGCGCCAGGCCCCTTTGGAAGGGCTCTAGGGGGCCGACCAAGGGTTATTGTTAGCCCCCAGGGGGCCAGCAGGCCAGATCCGCCGGCTGTGAGGCAAGCGGAGGGGTGGACCCAGGTGAGGGCGCTTGAGAGCAAGAATGTGGACCCAAGCGTTTTGGCACAGGGCGCCTTCGAAGGTAATCGGGGGTTCGGAGGGCCCAACCCGTTCTGCCCTGAATGACCAGCGGCGCTACTAGCGGCCCAGGGGGGCGGGGCGGCAGGGTGAGCCCGGCACTGGGGCTTGGGGGTCCCCAATCTCCGGCGTTGCGGGGGCAGACCCTTGGTAGTGGCCCCTCGGGGGCCGACCTAAGGTTACAGTTAGCCCCCAGGAGGCCGGCAGGCCCGATGTGCCAGCTGTGTGGCGAGCGGAGGGGCGGGCCGAGGTGAGATCGCTGGCGAGCGGGAGCTTGGCCGAAGCGTTTTGGCGCGGGAATCCTTCGATGGTCACCGGGGGATCGGAGGACCCTGCCCGTTTTCCCGCCCTGAATGACCTGCGGCGCCCCTGGGGCCCGGGTGGCAGCAGGGCAGCAGGGTGAGCCATCGCTGGGGTTGGGGGGTTCCCAATCCCCAGTGTTGCGGCACCAGGCCCCTTCGCAGGGGCCCCTCGGAGGCTGACCTAGGGTTATGGTTAGCCCCCAGGAGGCCGCAGGCCCAATCCACCGGCTGTGCGGTGAGCAGAGGGGAGGGCCGAGGTGAGGGCGCTGGCGAGCGGTAGCGTAGGCCCATGAGTTTTGGCGCGGGGGGCCTTCGAAGGTCGCCGGCGCTCAAGAAGCCCTGCCCGTTCTCCCGCACTGAATGTCCGGTGGTGCCCCTAGCGGCTCAGTTGCCGGCGGGGGAGCATGGTGAGTCCGGCGCTGGGGCTCAGGAGTCCCCAATCCCCGTCGTTGCGGCGCCAGGCCCCTTGGGAGGGGCCACTAGGGGGCCGACCTAGGGTTTGGGTTAGCCTCCAGAAGGCCCACAGGCCCGATTCACCATCTGTGCGGCGAGCGGAGGGGAGGGCCGAGGTAAGGGCGCTGGCGAGCGGGAGCATGGGCCCAAGCATTTTGGTGCAGGGGGCCTTCGAAGGTCGCCGGTGGCTTGGAGGGCCCTGGCCATTCTCCCTCCCTGAATGAACAGCGGCGCCCCTAGCGGCCCAGGTGGCGGTAGGGCGGGAGGGTCAGCTGGGCGCTGGGGCTCAGGAGTCCCCAGTCCCCAGTGTTGAGGCAATAGGAACCTGGGATGGGCCCCTCGGGGGCCCACCAAAGGTTAGGGTAACACCCAGGAGGCTGGCAGTCCTGATCCACCGGCTGTGCAGCGAGCGGAGGGGCGGAACGAGGTGAGGGCGCAGGCGAGTGGGAGCATGGGCCAAAGCATTTTGGCGCAGGGGGCCTTTGAAGGTCACCAGGGGCTTGGAGGGATCTGCCCGTACTCCCTCCCTGAATGACCGACGGTGTTCCTAGTGGCCTGGGTGGTGGCGGAGCAATACGGTGAGTCCGGCGCTGGGGTTCGGGGGTCCCCAATCCCAGGCATTGCGGTGCCAGGCCCCTTTGGAGGGGCCCCTCAGGGGCCAACCTAGGGTTATGGGTAGCCCCAGGAGGCGGGCAGGCCTCATCCACCAGCTCTGCAGCAAGCGGAGGGACGGGCCGAGGTGAGGGCACTGAGGAGCAGGAGCGTGGGCTCAAACGTTTTGGATAGGGGGGCCTTGGAAGGTCGCCGTGGGCTCGGAGGGCCCTGCCTGTTCTCTCACACTGAATGACCAGCGACACCCCTAGCGGCCCGGGTGGTGGAGGGGCAGCAGGGTGAGTCCGGCGCTGGGGCTCAGGGGTCCCCAACCCGGCGTTGCGGTCCCAGGCCCCTTGGGAGGGGCCCCTCAGCGGCCGACCTAGGGTTAGGGTTAGCCCCCTGGAGGCCGGGAGGCCCGATCTGCCAGCTGTGTGGGGAGCGGAGGGGCCGGCCGAGGTGAGGGCGCTGACTAGAGGGAGCGTGGGCGCAAGCGTCGTGGCGCAGGGGGCCTTCGAAGGTCGCCAGTGGCTCAGAGGGCCCTGTCCTTTGTTCAGGCCTGAATGACCTACAGCGCTCCTAGCGGCACGGGTGGTGGCGGAGCGGAAGTGTGAGTCCAGCGCTGAGGCTTGCGGGTCCAGAATCCCTGGCTTGTGGCGCCAGGCCCCTTGGGAGAGGCCCCTCGGGGGCCGACCTAGGGTTAGGGTTAGCTCCTAGGAATCCGGCAGGCCCGTATGCCGGCTGTGCAGCGAGCGGAGGGGCGGGACTTGGCGAGGGCGCTGGTGAGCAGGAGCATGGGCCCAAGCATTTTGGCGCAGGGGGCCTCTAATGGTCGCCGTGGCTCGGAGGGCCCTCCCCGTTCTCCCGCCCTGACTGACCGGCAGTGGCCCTAGAGGCCCGGGTGGCGGTGGGGTGGCAATGTGAGTCTGGCGCTGCGGCTCAGGGGTGACCAATTTCCGGCGTTGCAGCGCCAAGCCCCTTGGCAGGAATGACTCGGGGGCTGACCTAGGGTTAGGGTTAGACCTCAGAAGGCCGGCAGGCCTGAAACGCCAGCTGTGCGTAAAGCAGATGGGCGGGCCGAGGTGAGGGCGCTGGTGAGCGGGAGCGTGGGCCCACGCATTTTGGCACGGGAGGCCTACGAAGGCCGCAGGGGCCTGGGAGGTCCCTGCCTGTTCTCCCTCCCTGAATGACCGGCGTCACCTGCAGCGGCCCTGATGGCGGCGGGGCTACAGGTTGAGTCCGGTGCTGGGGGTCGGGGGTTCCCAATCCCCAGCATTGTGCCACCAGGCCCCTTGGAAGGGGCCCCTCGGGGGCTGACCTAGGGTTAGGGTCAGCCCCCAGGAGGCCGGCAGGCCCGGGAGCCTGGGCCCAAACGTTTTGGCGCAGGGGGCCTTTGAATGTCGCCGGGGGCTAGGAGGGCCCTGCCTGTTCTCCCGCCCTGAATGACCGGCTGCACCCCTAGCGGCCCGAATGGCAGCGGGGTGGCAGGGTGACTCCGGCGCTGCAGCTTGGTCCCCAATCCCCGGCGTTGCAGCGCCAGGGCCCTTGGCAGGGGCCCCTCGGGTCTGACCTAGGGTTAGGGTTAGCCCCCAGGAGGCCGGCAGGCCCAATCCTCCAGCTGTGCAGGAGCAGAGGGGTGGGATGAGATGAGGGCACTGGCGAGCGGGAAGGTGGGGCCAAGCAT